>NC_039257.1:11243907-12501407 GCF_003368295.1 Carassius auratus
AGACTAATGATACCTTTGTGCATATGCCGACTGGCACCCACCTTTCAAACATTTTCATTAATGTCTTTGGATATCAACCATTCCATATGCGTTGGCCTTTTCCTGACACTGCTTTACTGTTCAACAACATCAAATATGTTACAAAGTAGCACTTCTTTCAGGGGAATATTCACAATTCATGACTTAAAAAGTTTAGCATGCCCAGATTTCTTTCTCCACATTGTCAGAGCAAAACCTGTGGAGTTAATTTTTTAGTCAAAATACATGTACATTAATCAGACCTGAAAGTACAACACTTTTTAAATTGGCATTAACAAATTAGCCAAAATATTAAACTTCTACTTAGAAATAAACAGTGCTAGCCTAAATATGAGCAAATTAGCCAAGCCATAACGTTAGGTAATTATCAAATGAACCAACATGAGTAACCTGTAAGTACAATAACAATATTAGTAACATAGTGATTTTTCCTTATTAGCAAAATTAGACTGAATATTACCCAGATGTATGATATGAGCAAACTAGCCTTAATATTGAATAAACGGACACACAACGGGCAGGAGTCTTGTAGGATCATATGAATGTAGATTCCATGCGAGATTTTTCATCAGGAACCATACTCTAAGGAATAAACGACACTAAATATGATCAAATTAGTTTAAATTAACATAATTATACAAGTATTAGCAAAATAGCCTAAATATAAGCACATTTTAGTAATCTAGTCTAAATAATAGGGATTTCATATTTTATCAAATTAGAATATTAGCCAGTTATTTTAAACAAATTAGAATAAATACAAGGAAATTAGCATTAATATTTAATAAGTGCACACAAGGGGCAGGGATTTGTTCTCACTATTAACTAATTGTTTATTAGCATGCCTATTATTAACGTACTGGCTCTTTATTAATGCTCATAAATCATGCATTCTGACCATATTCTACATCCCTAATCCTAACCAATACCTAAATTTACCAAACCATCTCACTTATTATTAATAAGAAGCAAATTAGGAGTTTATTGAGGCTAATGTCTTAGTTAATGGTTTTTTAATAGCGAGAATTGGACCTTAAAATAAAGTGTGACCAAAGAACTTTAGATAAAAATAAATCTTTGAAATGAAGGGTTTGGTCTCCAACCAAGAGAGACCAGGCGCAGCGTATAAAACATCATCCACCGTTGGCTGATCTCCCTGACGGCCTGCACATCACATATGGCACATCTGTATTATTACAAGTGTCGTGATTAACATTGTGAACCCTACTGTTGAACGAAACTCACCACTCACTATAATAGGCCCCTGCCTGAAAGCCATGATGTCTCCAAAGACAGATGAAATTCTGATTGAACCCATTACAATACTGATGCATATGGGTTGCCTTACACTGAAACACTGCTTTCCACCTAATCAAAATATGATAGGTGTAGCAATTTGATTATTTGTTGGCATGGCAATAAGCTGCAAGCAACAATCATGAAGCAGGAAATAACCAGCTCTGATATGCCCAAATCTAATTCATAGGTTGAGTCAATTTATGAGCGTCTTACAATAGCAATCTGTGGGAGTTGCCTAAAGGACATCAGGGAATGGTGTATGACAAAAGGGAATTCACAGAAGACTAGACAAAGAACACTTAACCTCATAGAGTCTCTTTGAGGAAACCTCTCTGTACCTCATCTTTTCCTATTGCTGTAATAAGCTTGCGATGTCAGTAATGAAACAGAAAACACACCACATCAACCTTTAAAATAATTTCTCTGTATAAGTATTCTCAGCCATCAATCAAATATGCATTTAGATCTGCATAATTAACTACATAAATAGAAAAATAAATACATAAATCACACACACACACACACACACACAAAAAAACTAAGGCTAAGCAGACTATCTCAAAGATCTCTGGCATTTTCAGATATTTTTGCATGGGTACCTTTAAAATGAGAGCTGATTAAAACATTATAATAAATAGTTTTAAATAGTTATTTTTACTTGAGGAACCGTTATTGTGGACTGGATGTTTTAAAGTTAAAACACATTAATTATGGAATTGTCATAAAATGAAGGACTGGAATCATGTGGATTACTTATGAATTATTGTGATGGTTTTTACCAGATATTTGGATGCTCATCTTGACAGCACCCATTCACTGCAGAGGATCCATTGGTGAACAAGTGATCCGATGCCAAATTTCTTCAAATATATTCCGATGAAGAAATAAAATCTATTATATCTTGTATAGCTGAGGGTGAACAATTTTGCAGAATTTTGTTCATTTTTGGCTGAACTATTCCTTTAAGTGATCCTTTAAGGGAAACAAACTGGGTCGCGAGCAGTTTTAATCAAATTCGCTGCAACATTTGCATAGAACACAACACAGTTCTACAACTTTTAAAGGTCAACCAATTGTTCTGCCAGATTCATGTTTGCACCTGATAAGATTGTAGAGACAATACTTCATTTATAATAACCCCCAATTTATAATTGTACACAACTTAAGAATTTAATACATATATTACCTAGGGCTGTCAATTTAGTCAATTACAGGAAGATTAACTAATTTACATTTGCATATATAAATCTTTGTTGAGAAAATCCCCTAAGTGGCTATAGTAGACAATACTTTGCATATAATCAAACGTAAGTCTACCACAGAGTTACAGCATTATACAATATCATTCCATTGTCGGTCTACAAGTATGTCTAGACATCTATGGCTATTGAAACAGCATCTCACATTGCTGCCTTAAGATAACTATTAAAAATGTATTTTAAGACCCCTTTATTATTTCTTTTTCACTGTAAACATTACCTAGTGTCTACACAGCTTGCTTAAATGTAAAGAACAGTAATTGTTATAGTCATAGACATTCAGAATAAAACACAAGGCCTTTAGATTGTTTAAGTTAATTATGCTTATACAGGGTAATCACGGTTGATAACAGGTCTTGCCAGGTCCTGTCAGTAAAGACACATTCTAGATTATAGAAGCGTTTAAATGGTAATGCTATATTTTTTACGCTTTAGAAGAACTACATAAATGCTGTCAGAAAGAACATGGCTCATCTGATGCTTGGTTGTATTGTGAATACTGCAGTCATTCTTCTGATTCCAGACTAGCTGTTGCACTACGACAGAAAAATGTTTGTTGAGCAGGACTATGTGCAGTAGTTGACTTTTGTGACCTCTGCAGACCAAATAAACACGGCCCTGGTCTGGAACTGGCCTTCAGCTTGTCATCCCTGACAAGACTGCTGTCGATTTTAAAGGTAAAAAAATAAAAAATAAGAAATTCTATCATCTTTGTGGCTTTCCAAACCTGTTTGATTTTCTTTTGTCAATGTAGTGCAAAAAGTGATGTTCTGTAGAACAGAATTTCCAATACAATATGTTCAGTGATTTTTTTTAAACAAAGTTTAGCCTATAGCATAACTAGTAAACAGATACTTTTATACTATTAAGATTCTCTCCAAGTTTCAAATGTCAAGTGGATTTGGAATAAGGCTGAATAAATGATGACAATTCAATATCCTAAGTGAATCTTTAAAAAAAAAAAAAAAAAAAGTAATACAAATTTTGGACAGCCTGGTTCTAGGACTGACAAATTTGGGTCTGGCCTTTTATTTTTTTGCACACTGTGACTATAATTTTGGTCTGATAAACTATTTTAAGTGAAAAAACATGAGATAAACATATGAGTTTTCAATCATAGTTTCCCAACTAAATTTCCCTTTAAAAGCTGAAATATTCAATGGCTGTGGCGATGACTTTAACTTTAATTCATGCACTGTACCTCCAAGCAAAAGAGAGATTGTTTTTGTCCCCATTGCTTAATAAAACAGTCTAATGTGAATGACTTCTGAAAGTCCTCAAGGTCCTGCTAGCTCTGGAATGTGAAATTTAACGGCCCCCGTTTATATGTTCCCTTTCTTAGTTTTATGTTACTCAACCAATAAATAATAACCAAATAAATAAAATCACCAATACCATATGGTGCAAATAATTACCTGTACAACGTAAAGTATGCTGATCTCAGCTCTTATAATATAAGTGCCTCATGTCGAATATAGGTATATCTTTTATGTACATTACAGAGTTATTGGCTGAAGGTTCTGTTCAGACGTCATTGTATTACCGAACCGGATTCAGACATCTGAGGGACCATTTGATTACAAATGGCTATAGCTTGCAATGGACTAAATGCTTCATAATTAACTAATTAGTCTAATTAATGCTTGATAATAAGTTTGAAGAAAACATCCCACTAAGTCCAAGACTAGAGGTCTTTGAAACCAGAACAGCAAAACTTTACTATTTACAACTTGTTTACAAATAAAATTCATTTCTATTCTCTTAGCTGGTAATAAACAGTACTGAGTTTTGTGTTTGAGAATATACAGTGGATTCATATTAGACTTAATGTTTGATATTTCCCAGACAAATACAACAAATCTACTGAGCAGGTATTAAAATCATCACTACAATAAATGTTAATTTTGTATGCGCCGTTTCAGTACTTTTATCACCTGCAGCAATAAGCTTTGTGTCTGAAAATACGAAATGGACTTTCTAGATATATGGTGCCTTTCTAGCTAATGTTAAAGTCTGAGGCCAGTACTATTGTAGGGTCATTAACACCCTGCTAGCTGCAGAAATTCAATATTACATTTCATGCTCGTACAAATGAAAAGAACAGTGAAGCGCTGTATCTCATTCTTTGTTTCCGAGCTAATTGACATAAGCATTATGGACTCCATCCCTGTAGGCACACCGTCTGTTGGACCTTTCAGTCGTCAAAAGCCAAATGTGTCTAATACATTGACATCTCACTTTTACCATGTATCTCTCAAGGGGATGAAATGTATATTTCACCTGAAAACTTTCAACAATTAGGTGAAGATGACAGTCAGATCTCGTTCCTTACTGCCTAACAGCTTTTGCTGGGTTAGATTTCAGTGGTCCGGACAACTGCTGGTCCTCAAAGCTTCAAAGATGGCCCAACAGCCCTGATCTGACGTGGCAGCACATTCTACTTCCAGATGAAGTGTGTCATTTTCCAATGTTAAAAGGAACAGTTGATCAAAAATGAAAATCGTTTAATAATTTACTCGCCCTCATGTTGTTCCAAACCCTTCAATATGTGCAGGAGAGCAATGATAACCACCATGATTTTGAAAATGCTTAAATATATTGATTCTCGCCAAAACTGATCAAAACACTTAAATTATTAGTGTTATATGGGCTTTTTCTGATACGCCTGCATGTTTTATTAAGCATGAAAGTGAGTCACACTGTACTGCCATTGTATGAAATTCTCCCAAACGGATATTAAATGATCTTCTTTTGTGTTTCAAGAAGAAAGAAAGTCATCCAGGTTTGGAACGATATGAGGCTGAGAAAGCAATGTCATCATTTTCACTTTTGAGTGAATTAAATACAGTCTTCTATACAGGTTTAAAGGTGCTAGAAGTATTTTTTTCTTGTATTATATGACAGATATCACTGATATAGGTGTTCTGAGAAATAACATCTGTCTCTGAGAACAAAAAGTAAAAAATGTGGGCTGCATTTTTTAAGAAATGCACAAAAACACTCTCTGCCTGTGAAACATTTAGCATGCTCAGAGATTGTTCTTTCTGACACGTTCTGACAGGGTGTGTGGTTGAAGGTAGCAAAATGACAGAAACTTTAAATCTACAGAGACAAATAGTTTAAAGATTTAGTTCAGCCAAAAAAATTAATTTTGTTATCATTTACTCACTGTCATTTTGTTCCAGACTCTCTTTCACATTTAAAACATATTAATTTATTTTTAATAAGGGAGGGAATTCTGTCCCTCTATTTAAAGTTAATATTTTTTTTAACTTTGATGCTTAAAAAAGTTCCTACAGACATTGTAAAAGAAATCCTGATGGATCATGCCATTTAATCCAAGTCATCTGAAAAGACACAACCGCTTTATATAAAGAACGGGTAACACTTTAGGTAACAATTGTTAACTATTAACTACGACATTTCTCTCAATAAATTCTTAATTTGCTGCTTATTAATATTTAGTAAGGTAGTTGTTAGGTTAGGTAAGATTAGAGATGTAGAATAAGCTCAAGTAGAATAAGGCATTAATATGTTCTTAATTAGCACTAATACATGGCTAATAATCTAGTAATATGCATGCTAATAAGCAACTAATAAGTGTTAGCTATTCTAAAGTGTTACCGAAGAAGGATATGATTTAGGCTTTTATTCACATATGAACATTAAAGGATTGGTTCGCTACAGAACATAAAGTTCCTGATAATTTACTCAATGTCATCCAAGATGTTCTTTCTTCAATCGAAAAGAAATTAAGGTTTTTGAGTAAAACATTCCAGGATTTTTCTACATATAGTGGACTTCAGTGGTGGCCAACGGGTTGAAGGTCTAAACTGCAATTCAAATGGCTCTCTTCATGATCCCAGCTGAGGAATAAGAGTCTTATCTAGCAAAATTATTGGTCATTTACAAAAAAATAAATAATAATAATTATATAATTTTAAACCACGAATGCTTGTCTTGCACTACCTCTGCATAATCACCTTTACGCATTAACTTTTAACTTCAAACAACTAAGTTTAAACAAGATTAAATATTGCGTGAAGTCATAGACATGCATCACAGAGCTAGTGCAAGATGAGCATTTGTACTTAAAAAAAAAAAAAAAAAAACATCCTTTTTTTTATTTTCGACTGAAAAAAGAAAGACATGACCATTTGTGTGACATGGGGGTGAGTAAATGATCAGCTAATTTTTATTCCGTAGTGAACTAATCCTTTAATCACACTGTGCCGAAAGCACATCAAAAAAGGTAGCAGTCAACTTTACTTAAGTGACATGAAAAAATTACATGTTTCAGGTTTCATTAAAAATATTTTGATGTTTTTCAAAGACGAACAAAAGTGCATGGGTTTGGAATGACATGAGGCTGGATAACTGATGATAATTAAACATTTTTGGTGATATTGCCCTTAAATTGATCCAACATCTCAGTTTATGGCTCAACCAATGGCCTGAGTTTAGGGCGGGACTACCTGTTTTACAGAACAGTGGGAGACAGGAGGAGTTTTTAGGAATTCTGTTAGTAAACAACGTTTGGCACCACTAGTAATGCAGAAAACACATTTCACCTTTAAAATCCTGAAGACTGAGTGAGTTTAATTATGATTTATATCTGCAAAGATTATTAAAAGGTTACGATTTCAAAGATGGAAAAGATTACCACCGTAATGGGATTTCAGGAGGGGGGAGGGTGCTCAGCGAACATCCATGTTTAATGTTGGTAATCTGAGGAGGATCTTGAGGAAAGAACGGTCTCAAAGAGAAACTTCAATGCAATTAACACTGCAAATTCCAAAAGAAGATAACGGTCTTTGATTGGATTAAAGAGTGAATGTCGGTGAGATTACTTTAAAAGAAAACCACTACATATTAGGTTAAGACTGCTTTATTTATTCTCATCTCGCAGACTGCCGAGATGGGCCGTACTTTTAACTAATCAGCCTGACCAAGGCTTCTTACCTCTGCTCTCTTGGTCCCAGAGTAATTACGGCAGTGGAGACCCCCGCTCTGCGTTCCAACAGCACCATTAATAACTGTTGTGTAATCAAATTATCCGTCCTCTCCCTCTCTCGGTCGCTGCTGATTAGTCCGCTATAATGAGCGGTGTTGATGGCCTGCATGCAGCTTTGATCTCTAACTCCCATCAAAAGGCCTGTGGAGCCGGGGGCCACGAGACCCGCTCTGGAGGTGTGGTACGCCAAGGGTCTCGGCTGCAATGGGAAACTAATGGCTTCGAGAGAGAGGTCCTGTAAAACCGAGCCCGCCTTATTTAAGAAACGACACCGTAGTGAGAGTGCCGAGGCTGAGGGATAAATGATGTCAACCTTTGCTAGAATAAAAATGAAGAGAGCAATGTAATTATTTCTCAACAAGGATCATTGACCTTGCAAAGGTGATAAGTTCAGAGGAAATATCTACCCAGCTTGTGGACTCCATAAGAGTGACCCTTTATGGCACGGCCTTCCAACGAGTTGTGTCTGACCATCGAATGAATGGTGGTACGATCCACAGGTGTCCGAGTGAGTAAGATGGCCTTTCGTATGTGTCACTCGAGTTCATGGCCTCACGGTGGGGTGACGGCTGCCATATGTTGGTCTCATCATTTGCTTTGACATCACCATTACTCACCTGCAGTGCTTACAGCACATGAGCAGTTCATGAAGACTTTATGAGCAAGATGGACCATACCGACAGCGTGACTGATTTTCTCACTATGCTACCATGCCGTTGTCACCTCTGTGTCATCCAACATCTGCTAAATAGACAAAAGAACTTGCAGAGCTCAAAGCATGCTTGAAAACACACAAAGGCCCTCAACGTCACGTTGTTATAGTTTATCATTTATGCGCGTTCATTTGAGCTTCAGATGTTCTTTTTTCTTCCGTGTTGCCTGACAGATGCCTCCACTGAATCTTGTTCTACCGAGGGAATGAATGCAGTTCCTTAATGAGCACCGAAGTAATTATCATAACAGAGAAACTATTAAAGAAAACTAATGAGTAGAATGGAAGGCTCAATTACATTCTCCAAAAAAAAATGTACATCTTTTTTCCCCCATTCATAAAGCACTCTAATTCAAGAGCAGGAAATGACTCGAGTTGAATGGTGCAGCAATGGCTTTGCGTGACTAAGCAACGGAATTCATCTTTTGGATATTTGCTCAAATTCAATACTAGTTTAAAGCAACTACTTTGTAAGATTCACTGAGAAAAATACTGCTACGTATAGTTGACCAATATGTGATTGTTAAAGCATAATGGCCGCTAAATTGTACAATTGACCATTGACCGGCAAATTACTTCCTCCTTAGCTGTGCTAGACTCATATCATTCTTTCTTCTCACATAATGTTCAAATCAATATTTCATGTCTGTCTATTTAGTAAATAGCCATGAAATAAGCAAGATAATGTATACTTAGCTGCTCATTATCGCAAAAACAAACCACTTCAGGGTTATGCGACACCTGTGTCTAGAATACAGAAGTGCTGAATAACATGCCTTGGTTTATTTTGCAATACTAAACAGTTTTTCTTTTATATATAATGCATAACAATATGTGAGAACTTTATATGGAAAAAATGGATAATATGCATAAATAAATAAATGCCAAAAATGAATGTTATGTGATATATATATATATATATATATATATATATATATATATATATATATATATATATATATATATATATATATATATATGTATGTGTGTGTTAATTATATAAGGTATATCATATGACAAAACACATACTGTCTGCTGTATGTGTGTAAAATAAAATAAAAAATTTACTAGCTAACAAAACTATTATGTTATTGGTTCTTTTAGACCAGATCTAAAGCATGACTCTAGCATATGTACATTTTATAGAAGTTACATTTAATAACACAGACTCTTAGAGATATGTCTGATCAAAGACAGTTTATATACACAGCTGAAACTCACTTGATTAAAGTCATGCCCGGGATAAAATTCTTAAATAACAAAAAAAAAAAAAAAATTGGTCATGGGAGCTGGGGAGGTTGTGGATGGCTTTAAGTTAGACCACAGCACTAAGACTAGATGTGGCACTGATCTAAACTCCCTTTGTGTCACTGTAGCCTCGCTGCCACGTCCAATTAACAGTCTGTCATATTTCCCAGCATGCAGCCGGAGCGATTCGTCCCTGGGGAGACAGTCTGCCCTGCATAACGACGGCCTATCGCGTCTGTCTCAACATGCACCTTTCTGCAAGCGGATCCATTCCACTCATTTCTGGATATCTGCAAAACCAGACTAAATGGTCTAGCATCAGTCACATGAATAATTGCATCATAGTTAACTGTTCCAAGAGATGGTATCCATGGATACGGTCCCCCTGGTCAGGATAAGCTCACTCAACATGTGATAGCGGGTGAGCAGGCCAGGACTCGAATGGTGTCAGAGCACCTCCGATCAACCCTAATGAAGCCCAACTGATTCATGAGCGAGACATTTGGAATGACTCACCTGGCGTGAATGCGAGAGGCGACCCAGTCTCTGCCAGTCTGCTTCAGGAGCTGCTGTGCCACACTGGCTTTACACGGCACTTTTGAAAGCCCCGCGTCACTGTTTTGTCTTTGTTGATTGCTAACAAATGAGAGATGTGTGGAATAAGCAGTGATGCTGCTGTCATTAGCGATGCTTTCACGACAAGAGGATGTAGACCACAGTTTGGTAACACAGTAGGTGAATAAACTGTGAATCATGCCCAGCTCTGAACTGCTCATTTTCTGATCTGTGATAATCAAATTCCCACCCTCGGTGTCATTAAGAAGGAAGCGGTCTTGTTGTTTTTCAGCATACTGAAAGGAGAGCAGAAGATAAAAAGCGCCATCACAACAGTGTTAGGTAGCTAATGGATATCTGCAGTATTTCTTTAAAACTCTTTAAAGGCTCTAAATAAAAATGACATCAGAGTTTAGGAGTTTGGGGTCAGTATGTTTTTTTTTTTTTAATGAAATTAATATGTTTATTTAGCAAGAATGCATTAAGTTGACCAAAAACGACAGTAAAGGTATTTATAATGTAATAAAAGCTTCTGTTTTACATACAGTTCTTTGAACTTATATTCATAAAAGAATCCTGAACACAATAGATAATTATAAGAAATGTTTCTTGAGCATCAAATCAGCATAATAAACTGATTTCTGAAAGGTCATGTGACACTGAAGACTGGAGTAATGGCTGCTGAAAATGCAGCTTTGCTTTACTATATTTAAATATTTTAAAATAGAAAACAGCTATTTTAAACTGTAATATTTCACAATACTGTTTTTACTATACTTTGATCAAATAAAGCAGCATAAGATACTTTTTAAACACATTAGAAAATCTCACCAAGTGCAGTCTTATTGAACAATGTTTACATACAAGTTTAAATTCCCCTGATTTAGTATGCAAGAGAGAAACACAAATCCAAAAAGTGCAATGCCTATGTCACATTTTGTATGCATTTACACTTGAAATATAAGTTGAAATTTAAGCAGACATAACTAAATATTTATAGTAGCCTCCAACCAGGAATACTGACTGGAATAAAACGTAATACATCATGAGCTTACTCTTTGTGTGACAGATTCAATCCTTAAGACACATATAAAGAAGTTAACATTTACACTTGTTTACAAGAGAGAACATTAAAGAGATATTACTTCTTAGCAACTCTTGAGCAAATGAAAACCCTTTAAACTACAGACTTTTCTGAGTGAGTCACTTGTGCTTGACAGGTTTAAACACAAAAATCTATAATAAAATGCAAATGGATAAAATATCGCATTTTCCAGTCCTCCCCTACTTGAAGTGTACGTCCCAGTTTGAAAAGGCCTTAAGAATGAAAATGCAGAACTGCAGGACTGGTAAACACCGTTCCATATGATTCAGTCAGTTCAAACACCTCCCACTGATCATGTGAGATTTTCTTGTGCCAGAATTATAAGTAACAGCACTTTGTAGAATACTACCAATGGGAACAGACATTTTTCACATTGCTCATTGTGAAGGCGACTGGATGGAATAAGGAGTATTTTCAAAAAAAATAAAAAATTAAATTAATTCCCTTATGTTCTAACCCAACATTTTTCAGTAAAAGGTCAAAATGAAAAAGGTGCAAGAAGCAGGTATTTTTCACACTACTGACTAGAAAAACTTTATCGAGAAAACTCTTAAATAACTTTTGTGCTGACGATTAAATGGTTAAGTCATCAAAAACATATTTTGACCTCAGTAGGCCAGATTCTCCCTTTCAGAAAGGTTTCGGTAGCAAAACAGTATAATTAATAACATTCTCAAAGCAAAACCCCTTTTAGAACAGAATCCCAGGCCATCAAGCGATCAGACATCAATATCAGCACAGCAAGAAACACATTTAGCATTGCTGCTTTAGCCTAGAGCTAGACGAATGTCTGCACGGCTGTGTAGAGAGAACAGACGTTTATTTTCAGACACTAATACATCAGACACACGGTCGTCTCTCTCTCTCTCTCTCTCTCTCTCTCCTTCCCAGGAGCTAGGCTAATAGCTGACCATGAGCACAGCAGGGCACGCAGTCTGAAAAGGGAGGGCTAAATGATAGCAGATCTGCAATCTCTCCAAGAGAGCGAAGTAGCGCGAGTGGGAAATGGACGACCTATCTGCTGTCTTCACCATGGGAACTATTATCAGACCCGGTCATGCTGTGCCATTTCCAAATAAATAAATCATCTTCAAGGCTCAGCAGAAGAATTAATCACCTGTAGCATTGTCTCATGCACACGCGCAATCACCCACCCATCATCAAACCCCATTAACTATTATGTCACATAAAAAACAGGATTAAAAGCAGCACATTCAAACTCGATTACTACATATTCTAAAGAAAATCTGAGTGGTGTTGGCGTGTGAAACTCACCAACGTGATGCTAGTGTATTGTGGGTGGTTGCTAAAGTGTTCTGAGTGGTTTGTACTATCCGTGTTGCTATGTGATTTCTTAATGGCTCAAGTGAAAAAGCCCAAGTGTCTTAAGACTATAAAGGCCCGTTCACACCAAGCACGATAACTATAAAGATAACGAGAAAGATATATTTCTAAAAATTGTTCACAGTATTAAAGAATAGCAGAGTCCACACCACAGTTATAACGATAAAGGCACAGGGAAACGATAACGTTGGAATCACTTCCAGAACGATTTTCTGGAAAAACAATCAATGATAACATTTACACCCACTCATAATCAATTCTGCTATAATGAGCCCAAGAATTTAAAGCGGCAGACGCGCATGCACTTAGAATAAACAGACAATATCATCAGCTGGTGTGGACACTAAAATCGTTATCTTTATAGTTATCATTCCTGGTGTGAACAGGGCTTAAGTCTATCAGCTTTAGGGTTGCAAAGGGGTGAAATATTTCCAGTAAAACTTCAGGAACTTTTCAAAAAACATTTAAAAGTTTAAAATAATTCTGGAACACTTTCAAAAATTTACTGGTATTTGAGGTATTCTTTTGTGTTGCAGAAATGGCATGGGATGAGTTACCTATAGGGAAAAAAAGTCTACAGGTCAGATTAAACATAAAATAAACAATAAGTTTTACATCACAGCCATGAATTTGCTATAGATAAAGGAGGATTTATGGGAATGAACATTTAAATTCTGTAAGGAATTTAATTGGATAAAAATCAGTATAGTGCAGGATGAGTTATCAATATTTTTGCTTTTTTTTAAGAATATAAAAACTAAATTTAAAATGTGTCTAAGCACAAAAAGTGGATTTTGTTTAAGTGTAAACTAGCATAAACAGTATGCTACTGTCCAACAGTTTGAGTTTTCAATTTTTTTTTTTTTTTAAGTCTTATGCTCAACAAGGCTATATTTGATCAAAAATACAGTAAAACAGTAACATTGTGGAATATTAGAAGAGGAGATTGTTATTAAATAAAGGCTATTATGTGTTGTAATGTGTGTTGTTGTGATTGATGAACACCATTTAATCATTTTAAATCATTTTGTTAAACTATAAAAATATATGAAATGTAACAATAAGTTTCTCAGCAATTTCTTATGATGCACAAATAATAAATCTTAGTTGAGGTTACACTTTTAAAACACATGGAGTAAATGTTAAAATTTAATTGATATAACTTGCTGAAGTTTTCTAAATGGTTGACCAAGTAAAACATTTTAGCTGACTGGACTATAAAACTACTTCAATAAAGGTTGGTCCAACTAAAAAAATAACAATTCAGATAACACTTTGAACATAAAATTTCTGTGGAAATACTGTAGTTACTAAAAATAATTAGTTGAAACCGCTTGAAATTTTCAGTGTAGAAACAGTGATCCTTTTTTTTTATAAAGTTCAAAATGACAGCATTTATTTGGAATAAAATCTTTAGACATTATAAAATGTCCCTACTGCCACATGCTGTCATGGTTCTGGTCTGTTTTGGTTCTGTTTCTGTTTCCACATTTTCCTGAGATCCCGTGTCTATTAGTTTCCTTGGTTTTTGATCAATTAGCTCCACACCTGTTTCAGTCCTCTCTAATTACGTCTCTGTAATTTAGTCCTTTGTTCTCCCCTGGTCCTCTGTCCGCTATTGATGTTGATTTGGATTTGTGTTGCTGAATGCTGGATTTACTCCTGGATTCATGATTAAATGCTCTGTTGACTTTGTTCCTTTGTTTTTGCGCTTCCTTTCCAGCCAGCTCACACGTTACAGAATAGTGGACCTACAAGTGAGTAAAATATAGCAGATGAATTTTTTTTCAGGTAGTTTCTTTTTCCTCCCCTCTCATGGAATGGATTTGCCAGCCGTCTAGCTCCTATGCCAGGAACAGTTGGACTGTTCACTGGAGGACCATACCAGTGGCTTTTTAGATCTGGTGTGCCTTACGCACTACCCCGACTTCTCAATTTGTGTATTTTATATCACCATCCTGAGCAAGCTGTGTAAGGCACGCCTGCCGGCAAATGGTCCCCAAGAGAATTTCACAACTTTTTTGGAGTAGGTGATGGTGAATTGTGGATCACCAAAGACACAGCGGACGAGGAATTCACCACCCCCACTCTGATCCAGAGCCCAGTCAGCCACACCACTGCATGGAGCCCAAGCTCGATGACGCGACTGACCAGGTGCGTGAGTCGACGACACCTTGTTACACCGTGGGAGTCCTCATGGAGATTGAGGGCTTGGAGGGAAACCCCGCCAGCACTCCCATCACTGAGGGTGAGCTGCAGCTGGTCTCTGGACATTATTACTATGAGGAACTTTTGGACATTTTTCAATTGGATTTAGTAGACTGGTGGAGGTTGTTCCCAGTTTCCCTGAACTTCCATTGTCCCCTATGTGATTTCTAAGCTCCCACCCAGCCTCCCTCTCCTGCCTCCTCTAAAACCAGACAGTTCTTCAGTCCCATCTTTGCTGGGGCCCCTCAGTCACTCAACTCAACCTCTGTCAGTGCCATCTGAATGCGCTGATCTGCCTCTGGACTTCCAGTCTCCAGCTCCACCTTGGCATGAGGATCCCTTGTTTCCACCTCCAGCCTCTGAGTCCTGGACTCCACCGTGGCCCATCATACCACCAGCTCCACTGGGCTCCCTCATCCCTCATGGACTCCTACTCCACTGACATCATCTCCATCAGTCAGCCCTTTGGTGTCGCCTGAACCTCATCTCTACCATGGCTCCTCCCATGACTCCACCCTGGGCTGCTTTCCTGGCTGGACTCTGGTTCAGCACTTGGCCCCTCCTGCCCTGGGCTCCTCCGTGGCTCTTTCCTCCATCTACTCCATCCTGGCCCAGTGAACTGTGCCACTTTCTTATTGCCTGATCCTCACCCGCCCTACGCCCACCTCCTGAACCCCCACCCTCCTTCCTCTGTTGGACTATTTTTGTTGGCACGAGGATGCGCCGTTCTGGGAGGGAGCGAACTGTCATGGTTATGGTCTGTTTTGGTTCTCTTTCTGTTTCCATATTTCCCTGATTCATGATTAAATACTCTGACTCTGTTCCTTTGTTGTGTGCTTCCTCCTCAGCCAGCTCACATGTTACACATCCATGACCGACTGAATTACATGAGATCTTTAATAATCAAGATGTTCAACTCAACTAACCATAAATATGTGCAATATTAATAATAATGGTTGCAAGTAATTGCAGTCATTATCCTAGACATATCATCTTTTCTCTCAGTCTGACTGCTAAATCAATATATTCCGTCATGGCAGCACACCATACATCCACATACTGTACACTGCAATCTGTAATGAAAATCAATGGAATTTAACTTGAACATGCTCAGAGGAAGCTTGGTTGTGGGTACCAGGGAGATGAAGATAGGAAGCAGCGCCCCCCAAGCGCTACTCTGTATTTAGCATTACGCATCACTCGACTGCACGCACATCAGCGGCAAGCTACAAGCAAATCAAATGGATAATTTATTTGGAGGGAAAATAACATGGATTTTGATCTGACAGATATTTATGGCATGCAGTCGGAAGGAACAGTAAAAAATGGCAATGTCGGCAGTTACTCTACTTGATGGGCTCCTTTGCAAAGTGTGGGATTGTATTTTTAGTAGACTAAAATGGTTTATGATGTACAACGTCCAGTGGCTCAGATAAAAAAAAAAAAAAGACATCTTACCCAAAATTTTTGTCCCTCTTAAATGAAAGTTATTATCTGTTATGTAATCATACATGTATTTTTGCATATCATCAAGTTTAGATAACACAGAAAATCTGCTCAACATTCAGTTCACTGATACAGATATAATATCATACATTGTGATGAAGTGCTTTTTGCCTTCGGTAACCAGATAAAACCTGCCAGTCACTTTAAGAATAAGGTATAAACACTGACATGTTGTGTTTTATTTGTTCTGCTCAGCTGTGATAAACCCAAAGTTGATGTGATGAACCTAATTAAATCGAACTGAGCCGACAGTTGATTTGCGCCCTACACTGAAAGCAACAGAAGAAATTCATGCATAGAATATGACTGTGTTTTAATCCACACCGAGAAATCAAGCTGCCAGCTTCACCGAGCTCCAGAAATGATTCTCGTTAGTCTTTTGGCATCCACTCCTATGACTCTTTAATAAACAGAAACAAACAGAGCTCAAATCAAATCAGCGAGTATTTGTGTGTGAGAAGCCTCAGCCCACTTCTGTTGGCAGACACTTGCTATTGCTGTGCTTTGATTCAGCCTTTCTCCATCCAGAGAGAGCTTTACATGGATCTCTACACTCAAAAGCACTTACGAAATTGTTTTCATTCACTGAGCTCATGATCTGGCTAAACAATCTGATGGATAAAAAGATGGATGGAGTCTTGGACCAGCAGTTATAGCGTGTTTCAGCTTATGTAGGTAATGCAAGTCCAGCTAATGTTTTCAGAATCCTGTTTCCTCTCTCCTGTCCATCATTTCCTGTCTTGTATCTAAAATCACAATCAATAAAGAGAAAGTAATTTGTAAAAATAATTCTTACAAACGTATGACTACACATTTTACATATCATACACATAAAAGAAAAAAAGATACACAGTAGCTTGTGTGAAAAAAATATATACTGTATATAGATAGATAGATAGATAGATAGATAGATAGATAGATAGATAGATAGACAGGCAGACACACACACACACACTCTCTATACATACATAATATGTATGCAATATAAAGTTTAAAAAAAAAAAATATTTTCCATATAATTTAAAAAATGTGAAAATTACATAATCTATATTTTATCTACCCCCTTTTATACAAAGGAAGAAAATAGGAACTAATGTTGCTGATGGTACAATCAAAGTCAATAGAAATCAAAACTGTTTGGTTATCACCTAACTTCAAAATACATTATTTTGTGTTTCAAGTAAGTAAGCCAGACAGGTTTGGAACAACACGGGGTTGAGTAAATTATGACAGAATTATCATGTTTTGGTGAACTTGAACTATCCCAAAGTTACTCACATCAGCTTTAGCTTTATTGCTATCTGGAAGTACTCAATATTTAGTTCAGAAAACAGTATATGAAGCATTTTAGGAAAAGTACTGCAACATTTCAAACAGTCTTTGGCTCTTGATTTATACAGCATTTCTTCTTGTTTTAGTCATTTTATGTGCTTTTGTAATTTTCATTCTTATTTTTAGTTTATTTCTTTTGAACATTAATTTATCTTTATTTTAGTTTTAGTCATTTTAATTATTTAACTGTTTCAACCTACATTTATTTCAGTTAGTTGTCAACTCAAATTAGTTTTTTTTATTAATTATTTATATTTGTATAAATATTTGATACATATTTATTTATTTCAAATTAACAATAAATAAAAAAATAAAAAAAAATAGTGGAATAAATAAATAAATAAATACTGATGGCAATGAATTCTAAAAATGGAAATGTAATGGAAACCTTGCTAAATCTGGTATCATCTTAGTAAATTCTTATAAGCCAAACATTTCTGATAAATAGAAAGAACAACATAAATATAAACTGATGTAACAGTAGTTATAAGTAAAACTTTCACATATAATTAATGTTCAGATTTGCATCTTGTCATCAGTGATGCCAAATTTCCCCTGGCTCAAGTCTGCTTCTCTTATCCCTTTTGGGGCTTGACAGTAATGACAGTAACTAAAAACAGTATAAAATTGGATCTGTCACATCCAGCTAATACGCAATCTATTTTAAAAGGTCGAAATGGGTGCCAATACCGATCCAGGTATTGGAGTTGTGCATTCCTACAATAAAAATGTGCCAAAAAGGCCACAAAATGTCGAGCATCCGTTTTGAGGTTGGCAGCCGGAAAAAGTCACGGTATTTGATAAATCTGAAAGTTGAGAAGGAAAATATGTGCAGAGAGGCTGAGAAATGCAGAGTAAGGTCACGGTCGAGCTCCCAACCGACAGGCCTGTTCTCGGCCAATCAGTCGACAGGCTGCCTGTGGATGATTGACAGCAAGGGAGACAGGTTGGCACAGAGGGGAGGCAGAGTCAAGCTCCCGCAAACCACCCCAGGGCAGACCAGCTCTTACTCGCACACACAGCCACACTTTTCCAGGAGATAGACTGAAAATCCACAGACCACTGAGACTCCGAGGCCCCTCACATTGTGTAGTGGTTCACATATGTCTCCCAGCATCCATTACCCCTAACACTCACTGCCTAACACTCAGCGTCATTCACACTCAGACTATTGTCGCTGTTTGATACGAGCATAAAGGCTGGCTTTTCAGGAACCATAATCCTACTCAGATCCAGCATTGCGAAAAAAGCAAAAGAAAGGAATAGAATCAAAAAAAGGGCTCTTTTTCTGTTTTGCTGCTAACATTAGCAGCAGGCTCTGACAGAAGGATTTCCATAGGATTAATAGGGAGCAAGAGAAGGTTACTGTAATAGGGCCCAGCTTTGAGAAATCCTTCAAACTTGGAAAAATCCTTCATGTTTATCCAATTTTTCAGCGCTTTTATTTGGATTGTTGGAGTCTTCCACAGTCACATCCAACAGTTTGATATTATAGGAACTTTGGTACAGCTAAAGAAAAGCTGTAGTTTGAGCAAACAATGTGAATTAACCTTTGCAAAGGCTTTACACAATCAGTCCAGCAAAGGCCGCACCTTATTCTCATCAAAGAATCTCAAAGAATTCTCACTTATTTTGCTTGTTAACTTGCTGTATAAAAAGAAGCATCTGAAGCCACTAACAAGGCAGATTCACTGTGTCAACCAAGTACTTGATAAACATGATTCCATCCAGAAGTCAGCCAATCAGATTAGAGATTTCCAGATCAAGTTTTGTGTGCAACATGCTGTAGGCGGCCCATGGGCGATTGCTGTGCCATCTGGGGCTGAGGCTATTAAATAGGTAATAAAGTCAAGGTTTGCTAGAACCCATACATCATATCATGGTTATGATGCACACATGATCTCAAACTTCATAACCGATAACTTCATTTAATATTAAAGGTGGTGCACTAAGCGATTTTTGCCAAACGATGTTGATATTTGAAAGCACCAAAACATACACGCCCATACCCCAACAGGACCTCGCCCCATTCTGAAATCTCCGCCTACATGTACAGTACATATGCAACCATGGCAAAGGCGATCACCAGTGCCAACATGGAAGTTGTGGGAAACGAAAAAAAAAATTAACATTACTCACCCATCAAGATGTTACAACGCAACCTTGGCATCCGATTCCAGGCCTTCCTGCTCCTTGAGTTCTCTTCACTGATGGAAAGCTGCTCCAATATTTACGCAGGTGCTACCTCTTGCCTAAACGTAAACCTTCTTTTTAATGTTCTGTTTCTCTAATATTTTCTTCTTTTTTTATCTGCCATCTCTCTCTATCTATAGTTGATCTGTTAATATCTGTATGTGCACTAAAACTGACTGCTCTGTTCTTTCTATCATTGCACGACATGTCCCCTTACTGCTGACTGGCTACAAGTGTGTTTTGGGACTT
This sequence comes from Carassius auratus, assembly GCF_003368295.1. Lineage (NCBI taxonomy): Eukaryota > Metazoa > Chordata > Actinopteri > Cypriniformes > Cyprinidae > Carassius > Carassius auratus. The sequence goes on from NC_039257.1 coordinate 11,263,971, forward strand.
GGTCCAACACTGTGGTTAAAAGCATTTTCAAAAATCACTTAATACATCTTTAATATTGTAACATGATTTAAGTTTTCCCCCATAGGCCCTATACAATTATGTTTAAATGTTTGGGGTCAGTAAGGTTTGTTTCTTCTAGAAATAAATTTTTAACTGACTAGTAAATGCTTAATTTGATAAGTAACAGTAAACGCTGTACTTTGTATTCATCAAAGAATGCTGAAAAAATATATCACAGTTGCACAAAAATATTAAGTACTGTTTTCAACATCTATAATAACCAACCAGCCATCAGCATATTAAAATGATTTCTGAAGGATCATGTGACACTGAAGACTGGAGTAATGATGCTTAAAATTCCGTTTTGTCAGCCCAAGAATAAATTCCATTTTACAGTATGTATTAAATCAGAAAACAGTTATTATTAAATAGTTATTACTATTATAATTTCAATTGTAACAATATTTCACAGTTTCACAGTAATGCTTTTACTGTATTTTTGACCAAAGGTGAGCATAAGAGACTTCTTTTAAACACACACACACACACACACATATATACACAAAATCTCATTGGCCCTAACGTTTGAACAGAAGTGTATAATTGCAAAAAAAACTTTTTTATGTTTGAGTTACCTAATAATCAGGAGACAAAAAGGTACTTAAATTGATTATTTTGTTTCACATTGAGTATCAGGTGAATGCTTATGAATATTTGTTTTATAAATGTGAGTAAAAGAAAAATAAAGAAAGTCTAAGCCATCAATAGGCAGTTATAACAAAACAGCCACAAAATGGTCTAACAGGAACAAAAGATAAACTACAAAAAGCCAAAATCACAGCACTTCACTAATGAACCTTTAATCTGCAGATGGACATCTTAGTGCTTCTGTTTACCTGGTCCTTCCATTGCTGGCATTGACCTCCCTGTTCTTTATTAACCATCTGTCTGCACATCAAACCTAATCAAATCTTCTGCACACTTGCAGTATTCAGACCCAACGTTTTTAACCCGAACACAGTCTGATACTGGAACGACACAAGTGAAGGAGAGCGTAATGATAGCTTCCATTAGAGGACGGCACAATGCAGAGAAAAGACCGTCTAATTACTGTTATGCACTTATGCAAGAGCTGCCCTCTGAATTCTTAACACATCCTGCATGTCCATTGATATTCAGCACTCAGACGAGACCCACATCCAATAGGAAGTTCAGGGAAGGAATATCCACCACAGATGTGCTGACACCAAGCACATTTTTAGTCAAAAACAATCCAGCAAACGATCATATTCACTGGCTCAAGCTACGTCCTTGATTCCACATTAGAGACCGTGTGTACGCACACAAAAGATGCGTCTCTTGAGTGAGTTCTCACTGCATCAGCCATAAGGTGCTTCTTTCTCGATCGATGCGAGCACAAGGCCGTCGTGAACCACACAGAGAACGCTTACGGAGAGCAAAACCCTGTATCTGAGCAAACAAACAAGATTTGCACCATGTGAGCTTAATATTAGCACAAGTTTACAGAGATTTTTTAATATGGCTTTTATCACAAGCACATTAATGTAGTGAAATTGTTTGTGGCATCAGTAAAGGTCACGATGGTGAGGGACTTGTACAGTATATCTCTATTAGAGTAAAGGAAGAGTGTGTAGCTAATTACTCCATTTGATTTCTTCCCCGGGTCGACACAAAGGCCAATGCCAACAGAGGTGAGACTGATGCATCATGTAATGAATTAAAGCTTCCTAATTATTAACGTTTAAATCACCATATGTCGCCATATACGTGGCTTGGCTTCGGTCCTGCTTTCCCCTTAACACTCCAGCAGCGCTCCCCAAATGTATTATCAGGCGCTTTCAAGCGAAACCTTGGGAGATTTGTATGCACATGCGTCCATTTGGGATCTGATAAGCCTGCGTTTGAAAGGGTAAAATAAAATGGGATTAAAAGAACACGTACTGGCTCGGGCTATGAGAAATCTGTGAATACTCCACTAGCCCAGAACCAGACACATGAGTCAGAGTCATTAGAGCTTATCCCTGGAAATCAGAAGACCCTTTCCTGTATCAATATTAGCATAGATTGGGATGGCACGGTGCCCAGAGGAATGGGCCGGAATAGGAATCATTAAGAAGTTTGTGACTGGATTAATTTTACTGTGTATAATTAGAGAGCTTGCAAGGCACTTCCTTTTGATTACCATTGACTCGCACTAACAGAATCATTGGATGGAGGAGCCAGAGCCTTAAAGGGAGCACGTTGACATATGGCACAGTCGCACTTCCAACCTTTCTCCCCTTTTGTTTTTGTCTTACCTTCCACTATTCTATCTATCTTTGGATATCTAACCATCAGTGATGATATCATGGTAATATTGGTCACAACCTCTCATTAGTTTGAATCTGTCTCGACTGCTCTCTATTTGAATGTATGACTTTTCTAACTGTCATTTTGCCTCACTTCAAATTAATAAACTTTAAATAATTAATAGTACCCCCAAAAATGGAAACTGTTACATTTACTCCTGCCAAGCTCCAAATAGGAAAAAAAGCCCATAGGACTTGTGTACCTTTTGAAGACACTGCTCTCAAATCTTATTCACAATTAAAACGGGCATTTCTAAACATGTGGCACCAGGTCTGAAGTCTTTGATGCCAAATGCCATTACAATAAGGATGGCCTGCTGGTCTGGGGCCAGTTGATGTAAAATTGACTTTTGATAGACTTGAAAGCTTCAGTAAGAATGTGATGAAAACTAGAATCAAATTATTCAAGCTCTGCATCTTATGCAACGGGTTTCAAGCAAAGCTTCTGAATTCATGTAGTTACATTATAGCTATAACCAAAAATGCTATGAAAATACAACATTCAGTGAAAAATATACTTATTTCTAGAAAACATAAAAATGTGTTGCTAAGAAAAATGGATCATTATTTTGTGGTGCGGTTATTAAAATGTTGGCAGGGCAAGTAGTAAACAAAAATCCTTCTTGTTGAGCCCTGCATTGGTTTTCTGGACTGATCACAACATAAGTTAGAAAAATGCAAGTGAGATTCAAGTTCTGTATCAACACAAGATATTTTCTGTGAAAAATGGCTTAAATTGGTGTGTTCCTCATACAAAAAGATTGTACGACAACAGAAGCCTTAAAATACAGCGCATGAGTTGAATGGGCGACATGACTGTGGATTTTCTATCCTCTTTGCACATGTGCAAATGTTGAAATTCAAATGTACTTCTGCTTTCATGATAGAGGGGTAACTGTCTGATACAGAGTGGAAATGGAGTGTCTGGTTCATGCAAAGATTTGAGAGTCCTTTTTGACCTCACCATCAAATGCACTCAATTGCATCTACATTATGCAACTGCAAGGCTCCTGCAGACCAGCTACCAGCGGAATGAAGACATGAGAAAAAGAGATGAGATGCCTTAAATTTTCAATTTATCTGACATTTTTATTGCTCTTTATGTGGACTTAATGTTACACTGCCTGAATGGACCACCATGACTCACCAAGTCTTTGCTAATTGCTGCCATTCATTAGCGTTGTGCTTGGACAGCCAGACATAATGGCCCGGCTTTATCAATTTTGCCATGATGGCACAATTAAGCTCTTATTTGACATTAAACATGAAAGGCAGTAAGGGACAGCCTGGCTTCAGAAGAGCTCGCACAGAGGAAATGTCACCGTGTCTGGGAAGGGGACTGGCTAGCTGAGGAACAGAGGTTTGGACAACACAACTGAGAGAAAGCTGGTGTTCCGCCAGCACGCTGCCGCGGACATCGAAACCCAGCAGGGAAATGTGCCTCTGTCCAGCATTAGCGCTGACATTCTGCATTCAAACAGTGGTGTGGCTCGGCGTGGGCAGCTGTGGCGGGGCGTACGTGCCATAAAGCTGCTGTGACAGCCCACCTGGAGCTGGGGATGGTGTGGATAAACCTGCTGTAGTTTGATTATGGGAGACCGGCCCCAAGGAGGATGCAGGTGACAAATCAGATCTGACAACAGACACAACAGCATCTGACACTTGGGAGGGGGCAGCGCCTGTAAAAGCCAGCATGGAGTATCAAGCACACCTGACCCTAAAGTGAGAATAATGAGCTTCTGGCTGGAACACACCAGCGTGGGGCCCTTCAAATCGTAGTGTGGATCGTACGTCCAGAACACCATTTCACAGCACCGGTTAGCCAGACAAATGGAGAAAAATGGCACTCGGGTTTGGCTGATGTAACCCCAGTGTTGGGTCAGAGGGTCAACCTCAGCGGGATACCTTGCATTTCACTTCCCAACTCCTTGGAGAAGTGTATTTCAAGGGCACTGCGAGAAAAATGAGTGGAAGTATAATTGTAAAAAAATAACAGTGGACAGTTAAAAATAAGACCCCTTAGGTTTCTTACTTCTAAAGGGCAAAAAAAAGTATTCAAATACATAAAACGAGAAAAAACTAAGCAGCTTTCTTGGAAACAGAAAACTCTCCTGGGATATCTAATATAAGAAGCCAATTTACTGCTATTATTATAATCCATTAAAATCTTTGCCATTTTATTGCATGGGTTGTTTCACTTTATTTCAACACTGAGGGAATAAAAAATAATCACTGGTGGAGAGGTTTCAGCGAGGCCGCTCATCACCCCACAAAACCTAACAGAAATTAGGCCGGGATCCGTGGGTATTCAAGTCAATCAGTATGTAATGAGAAACGAAGAAAAGAAATGATACTGACCAAAAAAAAAAAAAAAGTGGCAAAAAGCCACACAAATTCATGCCGGAGCACTGCTGTGTTTTTTTTTATTAGTTCTGCCTCAGTACGTTTCACTCTAAAACAAATATCCACTTGAACTCCAAGAACGGAATAAGACCCCATATTACATTTCACCATGAGTAACTAACTATTCATTAGCAAATCAATTGTAATTATTTTCACTGTTTGAGTCCCGACCATCTTCACTCAACCGGTTTGAGGTTATTTTAAGACATATTTGATTACAGGTCCATTCCAGCTGGTTTTTACAGAACAAGGACAACAACATAATAAATGCTGTCAGATTAAAGTGTATGATAGTCCTTTGAACGTACACTAGACAGTGCTACTTTGATAAAATACTGGTCTGTTCAGTGGAACCTTTTGAATTAAAAAAAAAGCAACCTATGAGCAACAAAAAAAATAAAAATACTAATAAAATAAAAGGACTAAATGTTTACTAAGGATGATGGGGTTTTGTCAATTGCTTGATCAAAGAGAAAGGTTTTATCTCTGAGGATCTTGCAATAATCCAGACTTTCCACAGAAGCCGGTTTGGTGCAAAATGCAGGGTTGTCTTCCATGTCAGCAATGGAGAGCTTGAGGAACCATCCTATTTCAAACAAGATATTAAAGCATAAGCCGGAGACAAATACCAGTGGCTTATTGTGACCTAGTGCGATAGCTAATACTTCAGTTTTCTTGACATCCCACACGAATTGTAGTTTGAGAAACTAAAGGATTTATGTGCAAGAGAGAAGGAGAGAGAAAGAGATTCATTCTTCTCAGAGCACTCTGTCTTCATTACTCTGTGTTTTAATGTCCATTGCTATTGCCATCTCTAAAGCTCAGCATGTATCTCAGAGGAGCGTTCCAGAGAATGAACCTCAGATGTGATTCATTCCACAGTGCTAAATTATCCCAGCTCTACTACAGGAAATTAAATGCCTTTCTTAACCCCACAGGACTCACAAGGCACAAGGCTTTTAAGAGAAATAACAGAAAACTCTTTATAGCATTGAGAGTGACAGAAAACCTGAACATGTGTAGATGCCCAGTGGATCGCAAATTCACCAATGCAAACCTTCTGAGAACACACACACAAAAAGCAGGAAGAAATTAATAAAAATAGAACAAATGTGAAACAGATCCCTAATTCTGAACCACACCAGACAGACTGAGTTTTTTCTTCTTGTTAGCCCACTAGTGCTGGCTTAACCCCGTTCAGAAAACAACAGATGTTGAAGCTCAACCTCGATGAAACCCTACAATCCTGAGAGCCAGACAACATTATCAATTAATTCAATTTTAAAACCAAGTTTGTTCTGAACATGAACATATGGAGCTCATTTGTGCTGAAACAAATATGTATGTTGTTAGCATGTTAAAAGCTGAAAATAGCTAGGCTTATATTACATTTGATGAAAGGAAACACAAGCCGTGCATGCCCATGTAGAACTTGCTAGGGCATTCAAGGTTGTCAAAGTGGTTGCTAAGTAGTTGTTAAACTAATTAAAATACATTGTAATAATTCAAAAAAAAAAGAGTTTGCTTGTTTATTTGTTTTTAAAGCAGTCCCAGCTTTTTAGGCTGTATTCATGGCGAAAAAACACTTTCAATTTAATTTAATTTACATTTTTCAATTCAAATTAGAAACTAAATTACATTTATTTTCTGAAATTTTCTAAAACTAACTTTGATTAACCTGATTAAAAACATTTACAACAGAACGGATGTTTTGTCAACCTTAAAACCATCTGTTAAACCTCTTCCATCTTTTTGGGATATAAGACAATTAAAATTTCCTGCTTCCACTAGGGGCGCCCTACCTAACATGTTGGTCCTCTAAAAGCTCATATCAATCATTTTTATCTGTAAAACCATACATGTTTAAAACATTAAAATCTTCGCCTTAAACAGTCAGATTAAAAAATGAACAATACCACATATATTATAACTGCTTTCTTTAGACAGTATGCTAGTTAGACAATATGTGGTTTTTTTTTCTGTCTGGCTTTGCATCTGCAAATAAATTAATAAATATATCACCTGACTGCTTAGAAAAGTACAAGCACAAAACTCAACATGCAGTATGATTTCAGGTATCATTAACATCAGGACTAATATGAGCACTAGCACCTCAGCAAACAGCAGTAATTAGAAACGCAAGTACATCAAAGCACAGAAGTGTAAAGAAAGGTTCAGAAAATGTCATTTGGACGAGTGGTTGCGATTGACTATTGGATGTGTCAGCCTGCAGGTGGAGGTCAGTGCTGGAGAACGATGGCTTTAGAACAGACTGAGGCTGAGTAATCACTGCGCTGACATCACAAGTCCTGAATCAATACTGGACTGAAGATCACACCCAGCCTCCCTTCCTGCAGATAAAGCTGTTTTAAAGGTGCAAGCTTAATTGCTTACCAAAAACGCCATATCCACTTCCAGTCCTTATGCTGTGTTTGTGGGTTTAATTAGCAGAGTAGTGACGCTAATGGGGGCAAGACAGCCTTCCCAGAGGAGGAGGGCAGGGTGAAGATTGCTAGCTTTCTTCATCCTGTGTGTACTTTCCCAGGATGATGAAAGTGAGATCCAAGACTGTGTCCTCCTGACCTCATAAGATGAGCGGAGTGTGATGTGTGCAGCCCAGGCAATCTCTGCTTTGTGCCTGCGGGTCTGATTATGATGGAGATGAAGCTGGCACATGAAGTTGCCATACAGTAGCGCCAGCCACCCACACCCGCCTTCCACCACGCAGTGAGCTGTGGCGCTCTGACTCACGGCTCGCTGGCCAAATTTCAACAGTAAATCTGACATCACGAGAATGATAACGACGCGGGTTCAGCCAAGGATCCAAAAAAAGACTGCCGATCTTCGCCTCTTGTTTCTCGAGTGCTCCTCCCAAATGAATGAATCAGTCTTGATTTAACACGGTGCCCTTCAGTAAGGCTTGCCTTTCAGTGTTACAGATAGTAAAACGCTGGGGTATGAGTAATTTTACATCATAATAATTGTAGGTTACATATCAAGATGTAGTTATTTTTGTTAGAAATGACTAAACTGTTTATATTACACAACAAATAAATGATCCATCTGACATTAGTGCGAGTAAAGCTTCTTATTACAAAACGCTTATGTAAAATAAACACAAAAAAGAACGAATATTATAAAATCAATCGTTTTGAATTTTTAGCCAAGCTTTGTGCACTTAAGTTTATAATGTAAAATATCTATATATAGGCCTACATTTTATTACATATATAGGCACATTTTGGCTCAGTGGGGTTTAGTGAGGCTTAAGGAAGAGAAACTGGAGGAACTGAGCAGGAGTTGGACTGTAGAGAGACAATGTAACAACTAAAACAGAGAGAGAGAGAGAGAGAGAGAGAGAATGGCCTGAAGCATCCCACTTATCTCACCCCTCACTGTTTGGCGATGATAACAGCCTATGCTCTCTTACACACACTACTGTCTGCAGTCCAAAAAAGCACAGAAATAACTCACAGACACACACAGATACAGCTCTCGTGATGAATAACTGGGCAGCGAGTGGCCTATTCGGACTAGTGTTTGGAAAATGAGGAAATTTCATTCAGCCATGAGCTCAATCAAGCCTTTATGCCAGCAAGCTCCTGTCAAGCTCTCTGACAGACTGGGAAGAAGAGAAGAGCAGATGAAGAGTAGAAGTAGACTGATCTGGGTAGGTGCTACCTGCAGTCCTCCTGCATTATTCAACATAAATTCACGTGTCTAGACGGTTCATTAATTTGACAGATATACCAATGGAGTGCGTATGTTATGGGACACTGAAACAGCATTAGGAGCTGCCATATCCTGCCATCTTGAAACTAAAGGCAATTACAGAGTGCCAGTTCTCACACAGAGACTGCCGCTAATGTGTATTCTCACCTGTTAATTACTTGTTCATTCCAGAGCCAATAAAATGCATGTAGAATAAATCCCACACAGAATCAATGCATATGATAGCAAGTATAGATAGATAGTATAGTGCTGTGAGATCCAGATGTAGATATGGTTATAGTTACTATTTATATGGGGAAGTCGTGGCCTAGTGGTTAGAGAGTATGATTCATAAACCTACGGTTGTTGGGTTCAAGTCTCGGGCCGGCAACACCATGACTTAGGTGCCCTCGAGCAAGACGTCGAACCCCCAACTGCCCACTGCTCCTGTAGTGAGTTCACGATGTGTGTGTGTTCGCTGCTGTGTGTGTGCACTTTGGATGGGTTAAATGCAGAGCATGAATTCTGAGATAGGTCACCATACTTGGCTGTATGTCACTCACTTTTATTTTTTACTGATGTTGCTGTTTTTGACAATGAACCAAAATTTACTTCTGCATTTGAGCTCAAGATAGAACTACTGTCAACTCACGTTACTGTCAAATGTGAATTTGAAAAAAAAAAAAACCTTCCAGTGCCTGCGCTGCAAACTGTGCTCAAGATAACAGCAGACAACACATATCATGATTTGAAACAATATCACTCATTATAACATGCCGAAACATGTTAAAAACATGAACCCATCGCCTTTTAGTATTTACTTAAAGGATGAAATGAACATTAATAAACATCAGGAATTATTTTATTTTAACAGTGGAACACACCATTTTTCAAGTTTAATTTTAAGTTTCAAGATGGCGGATAGCTGCAGCGGCACATAATATCTGCGTTCTGATTGGTCAGATCGCCTGTCAATCAAGCTCTTTGCGAACAGTCAATTACTCACCCTCAAGTCGTTCCAAACACGTAAGACCTTAGTTTACCTTCGGAACACAAATAAGCATGATTTCATCAAAAATATCTGAATTTGTATTTCGGAGATGAACGTAGATCTTATGGGTTTGGAACAACATGAGGGTATTAAGAGTAATTAATGGCAAATAAAAAAAAAATTGGGTGCACAATCCCTTTAAAGACTTCCCAGTCTACTTTAAGAGCTTTATAGACCTTAATTTGTGGACAGGTGAATGAAGAATTTTTAAGAGTGCATAATGATATAAGTTTAATCATTTTCTTTAAGTCCATTTTGGTGGCTTCACAAACTGAGGAACATGTTTGAGCCAAAGATTCTATAGGTATACGGTTTAACCTGGAAGACGGCGTTTAGACTGACGGTTCCTGCAGTGACTGACTCCACATGGCTATGATTGTGCATACAACACACACAGGGCTACAGTATATATCAGAGCGGAGAGCTGTTCACCAGGAAAGGGTAATTACCCCAGTCTGTGCACCATGTCCCTTTGCTCTTACAGCCAGACTTCATTCACTGCTCTGACCTGAAATCCACATCGCATGTTGTGGGAACCAAACAGAGATGCGGCAGCACGTTTTGCAGTGTTTTTCTCTCCATTCTGTGAAGTACCTAACTTGCCCCGATCCACTTGAGTGGTAAATGTGTCATTATCCCAAGAGGGGACACCTATCTAAGCTGTCATTGTGCAGCTGGGGCTGAGTGGATGAAGCCAAATGTTGTCGACCCGGTGTCGTGTTCGCTGCAGGACCGCAGGTTTAAGCTGATAAGAATGCTGAAGCATTGCATACCAGCTGAACCAGTGAGCGACCAAGCGATGACAGTGTGAGTGGCATTAAATGCGACTCTTCTCTAAACAATTGGTTTAAAAGACAGACTCTGTTCGGCTCTCCAGTTGATTAAAGATGAGATTTGCGATGAGGCCCAGCATCTGGTAACACAACTTATGTTTGGGGAAGCGGTGACTAATGAGCTGCCTTCTCCCTCAGTGTCTGACTTCCATATTGCAACCATCCCATCCCATTATGTATGCATGACAAAGAATGAATCAAAGTTGGGTTTTAATACACATCTGTGGATCTAGAACTTGAAAAATATAAAGAGTCGTTTGGGCAAAGTAAACTGCAGCTCAGCGTCTAGACGACCTAATACAGAAATAAAACATAATATTTGCAGTTCCTTCAAAGTGCTTAAGTGTTCAACATTAAAGTCAGAGTTGTTTTAATATTATATATGAGTTTTAATTTAGTTATTAATATTCTTAATTGCCTTTTTTTTCAAATTCAGTTTTAGTCATTTTGTTACATGCTTTTGTCATTTTTTGTTTATTTTTTAAATATTTACTCTTAGAATTCATTATCTTAGAATGTTTTAGTAGTTTTAGTACTGCAACTTATTACAGTTAGTTCAGTTACAGTTGAAATTTTTCATCTAATATTTATAATATTTTATTTCAATTAATTAAAAAGACTTTAATATTTTTAACAATAACAACATTCTAAAGTCAACATGAAATCAAAAGTAACCCTATTTACTAATTCTAACACATTAATTAAATAAATTAAATAATAGATGAAACTACTTCCATCTATGGTTGGCATAACTTAGTTGTGCAGGTAAAACAATAAGTCACATTTCATAGGCATTTCAAATGTCATTTTAAGTCTAACGGCTGATATTGTTTTGAAGGACAACCTTTCCTAGCCAATGTCTAAGTGGTTTGCCACTTCCACTTCCTTCTAATTGAATCAATGTTTCCCCTCACAGCATCCGAATCCTTTAATACTGTCTTGTATCTTTTCCATAATTGATGTCTTTGCTGTACTTTACTTTTAACTCCTTGACCAAAATCTTTGTTATCACGGATGTCCTTGAGGTCCACAGAGACTTCTTAGCTGTGGTAGTTTTGTAATTTAACCAGTTGTTTACCAAGCATATGGTGGCAAGATATGACCGGTAGGTATCTCAATGGCACTAATTTGATGTCTTTGTCTCCTCCTGGTCATTACCATCTTCTTGCTGTCTAAAAGATCCACCAGGACAGTTTAAATTTTAACTGCACCTGCAAAGTCCTAGAAGATAATGATCCTGTCAGCAACCAGACATGAACTGGCACTGGTGTTAATCCAAAACAAGAACAAAACACTTTGATACAGGAGACAACCAAGATGTAACTTTAACACAAGACAAGGGAACAGAGGAAAAGCAGGGGGAGCTCTGGAGGACAGGGCAATGGAGAGTGCTTGCGAGGAATGGAGTTTGCTAACACAGGGAGCTGAGGAGACTCAAAAGGGCTGGACGGGACCAGCGGAGACTCAGGAGAGCTTTCTGGAGTGGACTCTGGAGAGAGGATAGGCTCAGAGAACTCTGGAGGCAGCGCCTGGTCCAAAAGAAATGAAGCCAGCGGTGGCCACAAGGACCGAGTCAGCAGCGGACTGGTGTGAGAAGCGGCCGGCAGGCTTGACTTCATGGCGGCAGATGGGCCTGACTTCCGAGCGGCTAGAGTTTCTGGGCTGAGGACAATGGTGGAACTCGAGGATACGAGGGTGTCTGGGGCTGGGCAGGCAGTCTGAGCCATTGGTAAAGTATGTGGGGGTTCCTGGCATGGGTTGAGCCGGTGAGATGCGGCATGCCTCAGAGGGGGATGGATGTGAACCATTTGAGAGAAGGACGAGATTAATCAGATTGATCAGGGGATAGTTACACACAGGAAGATTGCAGCGGATCATCTCGTCGTCCCCCAGCTGATAACACGACCAAGAGCGGCGTTGTGCCAGCTCAGCTGGTTAGCAAGCTCAAGGAAATCCTCCACATACCGTTCCAATATCCGACCAGACTGCCGCAAACCCCACAGCCTGTCCTCATCCATTTTGGCCTGGTCTTGCATAAGCACACGGCAAGGAAGAAATGCACGATAGAGGCTTAAATTATCAATAACGGAGAAAAAAAACTCAGAAACAGAGGGAGACTACAACCATGCTATAACTTTAAGACAAGACAAGAGAATTAAGGAAAAGCAGGGCTATTTATACTAAACCAAACAAAGGGAACTAATGAGATGATCAACACAACACAGGTGATCTGAATGAATGATATTTATCTAAATGACAACAGGAACTGAACCAAATAAGGGCAGACAGGAACTACACAGAAACAAACAAGTGACACCTATTGTAATATAGGCCAAAATGCCAAAAATGAATCTAAGAACAAAATAAATACTTTTATTCAGCAAGGACATGTTAAAAATGTCATAAGGGATTTGGGGTGGCACGGTTTGCTGAAAAAAACCTAAATCGTTCGGTTCACCACACATTGTTAGGCACGTGCTCGGACCGCGATTCAACTTAAATCTGACAAAGCATCTGTAATACTGTTTGCTATAAATAACATGTAGACCTAAAATAAACAGAGTTCAACTAATATGTGTTTCTGTTGATGGATGCACATTCTGGCTTCCCAGACATTACAACAACAGCAATGAGGAAAAATTAATAAATAAATAAATAACACAACCCTGGACAAATCATTCACATTTTGTTCAATGCGAATCCCATATTATGGAATAGTAGCATTCATTTATTCCGTCATCACCCGGGTGCTGATAATGTGCGCTCACAGATGAGATCTGAACAGAACACGTTGATATGTGTTTGAACTAAACTCATTTAAGCTTGGCCAGTTTAAACATTTAAGAGCCAAAGGACGCGATCTCGCGTGCGCAGTGAGAAGATTTGTGCATGCGCTCATCCGAAGCGCGCAAACCCGCGCCTCAGAACACGCACAGATATTAAGCTCTCTCTTAAGTATTGTGTTTAAAAGGACAAATTCAGTCAAAATGCCCGTCTTGGTAAGGATCCTACAGCAGACATAGCCGGTTGAACATAGGCCTACTGGATCAGTGCATTCTCTTAAAGTGACAGTCTTAATCGAACAGCAACAACAAAGAAATCACTCACTGCTCTTGATTAAAAAGCTTTTGTAACTTTAATGAAGATTAATCTTTAATTTATACAGTTCAATATGCAATGCTGTTTTACATTTGATTACTTTATTCAATTTCTCTACCTAAAATTATTTTATTTTTTTTTATAAAAAAACTGAAAATCACTGTTTATTGTTTGTATCTTTACTCTATTGTATTTATTTGTGCTGTTGCTTGTAGTTGAATAGAGTATTCTTTCTTTTTTATTATTATTATTAGACAGTATAGTTTTTCCATTAACATAGCACATACCGAACTGTACCGAAACTGTGACTCTAAAACTGTGAAACAAACCGAACCATTAAAACAGTTGAACCGTGGCACCCCTAAAAGGGACAGTAAAGACAATTTTTTAAATAAATGAATTTCCTTTGAAATTTCTACTCAAACAATACTAAAAAAAAAAATACATTATAATCATGATACATCCACGTTTCTTAATTATAGAATGATTTCTGAAGGATCGTGTGACACTGAAGTAAAGGAGTAATTACACTGAAGTAATTAGAAATAATTACCTGGAGTACTGGCTGCAGATATAGAGGTCAAATAAATGCCTTCTTTGTAAGTCTTCTTACAAAAACATAAAAAAGTGGGGGGGAAAAAACACTTAAACCCAGACTTTTGAACGTTAGTAGCTATAAATTACAAGATTTACTCAGTGGTAAAGCCATAAGTCTGGCTTCACATCATTACTCAAAAAAAAAAAATTGTTCTGTGTACTAAACAATGTGATCTGCATACTAAATATGGAGACGAGGGCTGGGGCTGAAGCCTTCTGCTGTAACCTTCTGCTCCCCCTACTGAATACTGATTCATTCATCCCTTTCACATGTTGAGTAAATCCCACAGTCACGGCACAAGGCTGTCCTCCTTGAACTCTAATCTCAGTACATCTCTTATCGACAATGCTGAACGACATGATTAAAAAGGAGCCAGGACAATCCAGCCTTCCGCTTGGGATCTCCTTTTCTCCATGGCCTCTGTCAATCACCTAGGTAGCTTCCATGGCTTTGCCTGGGCGGCCAATTAGGCAGCTTCAGCAGTCACCTCTGTGGTGTGTTAAGCGCCCTGTGGGCATTAGAGATTCTATCTGTAGAGCCTGTGTATGGTAATGAGGAGAGGTAAAGAGAAAGTCTTCTGGAAGCCCAGTCTGAGAGGAACTCAGTTGGTGCTGATGGTTTTTTCTTTCAGAGCTGTTAAGAGATGCTGGCTGTACTCGCTCAGACTGCCACTCTAAAAAAGCAAATGGCCTGGGGCCCCGGCACTTCAGCCCCTATTAGCAATGAAACAAATCACAGCGGTTGCAAAGGCCTACCTGTGAAATCTGCACCATTTGTCACCAATGAACTTCTCTCTCTGAGCCGGGAAGCTTATTTGCAGAGGTGGAATCTTTCAAAAGTGTATAGACATCTTCACGTATCGACTTAAGAGCGGCGAAAAGAGGAATAGAGATCCTGTTGAACTCATGAAGTGAGTGATCATTGGGACTGCCTCAATGGCAGCCTGGTATCGACATATAAATAATTCAAATTGTATGGACATACCAAAAATCCTAACTTGTATATCAATGTAATCTTCAGGGTTCTGAGTGAGGGCTCATGGACACACGTCGGTGAAATCTGAGGGTAGTATGGGAGAACTGATGTTGACAATGCTAATTTTCAGGTCTGGCAGACTGGAGAAATCAGTGAAACAGAAAATGGAAAAATGAAAGCCAAGCTCCTGCTCACAGAGCCTCCTTCATAGTGCGGCCATATCTAAAAACAACGAGCAATTTCACACAATAATTGACAAACATTTTCCCGAAATTAGAAACAGGGAAACAATCTTTTATACAGGTGTTTTTTTTTTCCTGGCTGGCCATGTCAGGGAAATATGATAAAGAAAGGTCTTAGACAAGATGCCAAAGGCTGAAATACACAACACAGTTTTTCAAATCCACTACACAGATTTTTTAACAATAAACTGATTTGAGAAAAACAGTAAATAATATACTAAATGAGAACTAGAGTTTTAATCCATCATAATCTGTGCTATTTCCTATGAAATCGTTCAACTATCATTGTCTTCCCCAGATTGTAAATTGGAACCACTAAACTTTTTTAACAATGACCTTAATTGCTTTTCTGGGCCTTGAACATGGTAGCTGCTTTGCTGTCTATGCAGAGCCAGAAAGCTCTAAGATTTCATCAAAAATATATTCATTTGTGTTCCGAAGATGAACAAAGGTTTTACTGGTTTGGAAAGACATGAGGGTGAGTAATGAATGACAGAATATTCTTTTTTGGGTGAACTATCCCTTTAAATGAACACTGTTTCAATGCAAGGCCCTTGCGAGATCTGAAAGGACAAAATTAGACCTTACCAAGATTGATGAAAAGTCCTCAGGCATTAAATAGGACCAGCCTTTAGGTTGTTTTATGTCTTGTAAAACCTTAGAAGGTCATTTTAATAAATGCATTTCCTAAATTTATCAGTCAATTAGAAGATATGACATGCTTTAAGTCACAACAATCTTTTATGTTCACCCTGAGTCTTCCCTAAGTGAAAGCAGAAGCGGATCATTCAAGCAAAAGCATTAGATCATGTACAATATTCAGTCACTCGCCGGTTATGAATTCCCTGCAGGGAATCTGCTATCATGAAAAGATCCTTGGACTGCTTTTTCGCTCTCGACAGATGCATATTTGCTAATTCTGAGATATTAGACTACTTAAACTTCAACGATGTCTCATAGGATATATGCACGTCATTCGCTCTCATCACAGGAGTGACACAAAGTGGTAGCTGCTGTCATGGCAACGACTGCTAGGCATGAGCTTGATGAGATGCGCTACAAAGGTGGTGCACAAAGTTGATAAAAAAGCGAATCCTGCAAGGAAAACGCTGCTCATGTGACCTCGAATGGCCTTGAAAGGAAACTCAGCTGGAGACACATCTGACTACTGACACTTCCAGGGCAACTCGAAAGAGGCATTTTCGGAGGGTGGGTGACATTCAGAATGTGCTTGACAGCCAAAACACTGAAATCAAATGTCCGTAAATAACATCTTGCTAAATTCAAATAGCACACATCAAACTCCAAGCTTACTGTGATGATGTTTCATGAGCCAAGAGGTTAACGGTGGCAACTCTGTGCTATATAAAGTGCAAAAGCAATGCTGCATAATAATAATAATAAAGCTAAATAAGCTGCAGAGAATTATATTTTGTGCAAGCCTCAAGGAAAATAACATAGCAGCTGCAATTTTCAGCCATTCACCTGCGCTAAACTGATTTGTGCCAATAATTATTAACTTTGATATACTGACTGCGCTGGGCTGGGCTTCTCTGGAGAGGCCTGGAAAATTCACTTAAACACTACTGACCACAGAATCAATACGAGACACAGAGGATAGATATGGATATGTCATGCTCTCTGGCATTATATTCTGCTCATTGACTGACATATGGATTCTGAAACGGCCTTAGCTGCTGGAGGCATTGAAAGCTCAAACAATTCTCTATGGTGTTAACATGTCATGATTTTGAATGTTTGGTATTTCATTGCTGCCATGTTTATCGTTATTCCACCATTACAAGTGTCAGCAAAAGAAACGTTTCGGGACTTTGTTTTTATTTCACAAATCAATCTGGTTCAACTAAAGTAAAGTTCCAATTGAAAAGTAGACATGCATTGAAATTACGTCCAATATGCCCAATAATTATAAGTTAATAATATAATCATATTATTGTGATTAATAAGTGAAAAAATAAAATGTAAAAACATGCAAAAACTGAATTCAGTAGTTTAAAATGGTGCTTTTGGGGAATTTAAGCATCACAACACTGCAACACAGTAAAACTATTATATGGGGTGTGTGTGTGTTTTTGTGTGTGTGTCTAAACATTACCATATCAAAACTGGATATTAATTTACTTAAATATTGCTAATAGTGCTTTCTAAAAACTGAATTGTGTATTATGGAAAAAAAAATCAGTCAACTAAATACCAAATATACACTTATATTTCTTTTACCGATATGTTGATAATATGTGTTATGGCAAATTATCAAAAAAAAAAAAAAATTACAAAAACAGGGAAAAAACTTAAATCAGTTGTTTAAAATGGTACAGTACATGCAAATTTAACCATCGCAACATTATATATATTAGCAGGCAAACTAAATAGGCATGTATAAAGTAATATTTCAAATACTGATTAATGTAGGAGAAATATTATAAAATAAAAACTATAATATTATTTAATAACCAAAAAGGTATTGTGCATCCCAACTGAAAATATTCTAGACAACACAGAAGCATGTTTGTTAGCATCACCAATTGTACAAAAAGGGTTTTCATTAGCTAGGAAAATGGGCTGAGTGTTGAGTTTGTGAAGGGTTGGTCTCATGGGTGTTCTACAGATTGGCAAATGTCCTGTGAGTGGCCCTCAACACAGAAAGTGCTGAATGATGCCCTTGTCTCAATTCTGTGGAGACCGACCTCATGGATACTGACAAATTGTCACACCATGTTGGTTAACCTTCACTACAACAGAGAGTTGTGCTTCTCCGTGACCTATCCATCAAATGATCAGGCATCCAATGAGATCATGCATCTTCCTCTGTTTTCTGTCAGGTGCATATACATATGTGCTACCCGCCAGGCACTCAGACTTCCAACTAGTGTGGGGCTTTGTATGCCCTTTTAATCGTGTTTGTTCAGTTGCTGGGCACATTCGGTCTACTGGGACAGGGCTTTCTGTGAAAACAAATGCAAATCAGCAGTACCCATCCAAGAAACCCTCGCTTCAGCCACCTTTATCCATAATTACACACTGTTGATATCACTGAACTACAGCAGACCCAATACCAATGCCAGAAATCAATACTGTACCTTTAAAGCTGCTGTAAGTGATTCGGCCACTATCAACTGCACCAAACAGAATTGCAATAAGAACTTTCCAGACAGGTTTCAGACAGACAGGTGTAGTCCACCCCCAATCCTATGCCACTGATATAGTACTGTTTTAGTACTTTTATGCATTAAATAAGGCAAAAACTCCAGTGCTGATATTTCATTTTACCAGCCAGTAAAAAATACATATACAAGCAATTCTGCAACAAGACGATAAAGGAAGCCTTCTAGAAACCCATTCAAGCATGCCTGTGCCTGCAGCAGACTTTACTTTGCCGACTTTATTACATGTAAAATAAATAAGGCAGTAAATAATAAATGAGATAAAGTGTATCCCTTTGTTCCATTGAAATTCTGCACTAAACATTTCACATTTTACATTATACTGTATATATTAATAATTTTGGATGTTTGACCATGTTGATATATAATGACACAACCTTCACAGCTCATATACTTTGGGCTTGGTTTGTAAAGGGGGAAATCAAAAGCACAGTATTAAGAGGTAAAAATCACATTTATATTCTCAAAATGGGATCTGATTTAGCAATAACTTATTAACCTTAAAGATAGACCTACTGTGAGCTAAGTGGCCTAATTGTTAATGGTATTTACTTTTCATAAAGCCATTAGTCTGCCTTATTTAAAATTATTTATTCAATATTCATGATTAAAAGTGGGATTCCTGGTCAAAAAAACAATACATGACCCAAGATTCGGCAAATATTTCCACTTATCAAAGAATCAGTGTCCTGTGGTCTCAGACTATTTAAAAACATGTAGCCTATAAATATGCATATTATGCAATAAACGTAAAATACGCTGTTTCGACATATGAATTAAAAAATCAATAATTGCATATTTATCCATAATTTTTTATTCATTTCATCCATAGTAGTTATGTGTTACAGTCTTATACCTTTGTCTTTTTATGTTTTTTTTATTATTATTATTATGCATCAAATCAAAGTCTGTAATGTTGTGATTCTCCTTGTAGTTGGTTGATTTGACTCAAATATCGTATCTCTCTAACAAAGACTTTCTTTTTATTACCATGGAAAAAGCCGGAAAGGCCTTCCAAATAAAGAAGCATGCCGATTTTTCCTTTACAGAGCATGTTACTCACCAACAACGACTGCATCTACCAGTAATGCATCGCAATGTAAAGATACATTAATTGTGCCCCATGAGCAGGCCAACAGTGAATGCTTCCCACAGAGTTTAATTGCCTGTTAATCAATCAATCCTGTCAATCCTCCTTCCCTTGAATATTTATTATATATGTTGTCTGATTTCTGCTTTCAGTCCGCAGACATTTCAGGAACTAGGGATTTATTAACAGTTATTGTTGCTGTTTCTATAACCTTCATAATTTGCTTCAAAGCATACTAAGCGGTGATAATAAAATAACACATCAGCCTTATTGTCATTTGTGCAGAAAATTATGCTTAAACTCTATTGTGGTCTCATTATTTTTGTAGTCAAGCAATTTTAACAACGGGTTAGTCTTGATGTTTTTTATGGAATCGGTTGAGTGAACGACTCCATGACTCGTTCAAACAAACAAACAAACAAGCAAAAAAAAAAAAAAACTCACTTGTTGTTGCCACCTATTGGCGTAACAATGTAACCGACGGAAAGTCCTATCGAGTGCACGAGTGAAAGAATCTTTAAAGTGCAAGAATCCTGAAGATTCTAGTCATTGAGGCCATAATTTCTAAGTTTGAAAGTTCACGTCAAAGACGCATTTAGGAGAAGGTATGAATATCCTTATAGTTATAAAAGAAGCTATTGATATTACAGTGTTCACCTTTTCACCACTTATCATAAGCACTCATGAACATTA
This sequence comes from Carassius auratus, assembly GCF_003368295.1. NCBI lineage: Eukaryota > Metazoa > Chordata > Actinopteri > Cypriniformes > Cyprinidae > Carassius > Carassius auratus. The sequence goes on from NC_039257.1 coordinate 11,284,220, forward strand.
GGGCTTTACATAAGAATCTGACCACTTTTTTTAACAAAACGGAAACACTGTATGAGTAAGCTCAGACACTGAAAGCAAATAATGAACGACATTAAAACAGAAACCATCTCTTTTTTTTTCTCCAGCATCTCTTTTTTTTTTCTCCAGCACTCGCTTGCCATTATCCACCAGGGGGTGCAAAGATGGCACCTATTCCACTCTCATCTTCAGCCGAAACCCTTCAACACAACCTGAGCAAGCTCTCTAATACATCAGGTACATTTCAGTTCTACCAAGGTGGATTTCAAATCATTCAATAATTATTGTAATTTTGTGTAAAAGCTGAACCAAATGCTGCAAAGTTTAAGACACACATGTTGCACGTCCTAATACAATACAATGTGTGCCTTGTGCACACATAACACCTATAAAACAAACCACCATAACCGGTTTAAGGTCACTTTAATAGATGAAGATTCTTTATTCGACTTTGCATGATGTTTGGAACCAATATAGAGCATAACAATTAAGTTTCTTGCATCACAGGAATAGTCCTGATATTCTGCCTTTCATACAGCTATTTATTCCCCAAAATCTGGACGCATACGAAATAGGCTACACCAGAATTTGTCATAGTAACTCCAGTGTGCTCAGTGTGTATACACTAGCACCACTTAAATAATAAATTATTATCTAATTGTCATGCAAACCATGCCATGTTCACTGACTGTCAATTGTTGCTGTGACTAATGCAGACCATTGGGAGAAAATGTGCTAATTTACAATAAAATACATTTGTGGCATAACGTTAAATTGTCTCCAATTGCACATAATGATATTCAAGTTTAGCGTAAATCCAATTTGCATGATGCTTCAGTCAGTGTTTATAATTCCTATACAGTGTCCACGGAATTAGAAAGATGTAAATCCAAACACAGCATTAACAAGTCTCGCGATCTACAGCAATTTTTCCATGCAATCCAATCCATCACATGTTGAATAAACTAAATGCAGAATAGACCGTAACTGCATGAAGCAATGATGCGAATCCTCTTACCTGTTTTAAAGCTCGTCGTTTTTATGCCCCCGCGTTTTCTGTATAACAAAATCAGTGGTGTTATTTCTTCTGGTAGTGTTTTATTTGGCTTGATGTGAGCTTTAGTGGTCAGCTGCTGTTTAATAAGCACTGCGCGCGTGCCCTATCAATTCCCGCCGTTCCCTCGTGCCCGGTGCAACGCTGGTGAACACGAATAGAGGAAAAATAAAACCCTAGCGAGCGGTACGCCGTCAAAAACTACTTTCGAAGGTCACTTCATCTTAATTTGTTCTCTGTATATATCCGTGTGATACGAGCGATGCGGGGCAGACGCACGCTGTCAAGAAAAGAAGGGGAAAAATCCGCATCCCAGAGAAATAAATGAAACTGATATCCTCTCTCATGTCAAATTAAGTCAAACATCGGTTGGCGTTCTTCTTTTGATCTCTTTTCTTCACTTCCCTTCTTGCTCTTTCCAGAAATGAATCGTTTTAAATAACGGGTTTAAACGCGTGTAATAAGAGCCCATTAGCTCTCTCTCTCTCTCTCTCTCTCTCTCTCTCTCTCTCTTCTCTCTCGTGCTTCAGGACCTGCACTGATACAGCTCTGAGCTCTCACTCCTTCACGCTGCTCTCTTCTTCTCGAGACACGATCTCCCACTCCGCGTGCATCTCTGGCTTCGTGGGTTTTATTGCAAATGATAGGAATGCAAGTTAGACTGTCAAAAACATGGAAGGGAAATTAAATAAGAATGATTCTGGATGCGATTCCAATTGTTCTTGATGATTCATGTTACCTTGGTGATTCCATTACCGGCCCTTCTTTAGTAGGCTACTTTTGCAGAAGAAATTTTGGAAAGGATTCATCAGAAATCGGAGAAATTATTGGGTTTACTGCCCTCAGCAGTCTGTTAGAATTACTGAGATAATTCGCAATTTAACAAAACAAACCAAAAATAAAAGTGTTTCAAAAACGTGTTTAAGCTTTAGGAATTTTTCTTTAGACCCGACGTAATAAAATAATTTGTAGGCCTATTTAACGTTATTAATAAACAAACAGAAATGCTGTCACATGTAGCCTAACTAATATAAAATAGTGATTTCAAATAAGCTTTCATCCAAATAATGACTCAGCTACAACGATTTAAACCTCGAGTTATAAATAAAACATATAACTTGACCATTTCGAGTTGGACATGACGAAATTAACAAGTAAATTTAGTAACCGCACCGACTGAATCAAACATCTTTTGATTCATTTGACTCGTAAGAGTCATTCTTTTATTAGGGGAAATTGTCTCTACTCTATTGCGGCTAGACTAAAAAGAACTAAAATCATTAAAAAGAACCGACTCAAAAGAGTCATTCGTTAGGGGAAACGGACTACACTGGGAGCGATTTGGATAACCTATGCCTTCAAAAGAACCGGCTCACAAAGGTCACTCGCAGGTGAAATACCTTGGTCGCATTGTGGTAATGATTCACTTTAAAGAACCGATTCACATGAGTCGTTAGTTCAGGAATCGAACTTCTGTTTGTGCGGTGGGCTTTTCGTTCATAGTGGTAATGTGGTGACACTGAATGATGGAAGAAAAACTGTACGGTGTTCCATCAGCACGTTCAAGAAGCGTTAACCGAACGTCTCATAAATCATCCAGTTCAGGTATTTTTTTAAATGAATCCAATCCTGCATGAAATGGTCATTCCTATGCAGGCAGCAGCACAGAAGCAGCCTCTTCAGTCAAAGCAGCGTTCTCTAGCCTACTCTCTTTCTTGCTCCATCATGTTATGTATGAGCCAAAACATCCCCTGTATTTCTCATTAGGAGTGCATAACGTGCTCTGTTCATTTGCAGTATACATAAGCAGGGTCTACTCTCTGTTTGGTGCCAATGAGAAAGTCATGAATCACATCTTTCCATAAACTTCTAAACATTTTGCAAGTTTTACTCAAGCCCAAGCAGAATCATCACGGATGAATAACGATTTACCAAAGTGATCAGTAGAAATTCATTTTTCAGGAAACAGGTTATAAGCATCAGCAAACTAAGAGCGCTTTCATTTAGTCGACTGCCCAAAAAGGAAATTCCCAAATTAACATGAGATCAAAGACACTCTTTCTTGTCCCATCTGTGGTCCTCAGTACAACTGCCTCTTGAAATGGCTAAATAGTGTGCACTAGACTCAAATAAATACTAATCTTACTCTCACATGTGCTGCAGAAATTATCAATCATTGTCAATAACAAATAACACATCTACAGACCCTGCGAGTTTTTGCAGACAATAATTAATGAGGCCTCTCATTTATCCCACCACCCTTAATGATGTATTTAAAATTTAATGCATTTTCTGAACCTTGTGTTGAGCAGTGCAGGTGTTCAATAGTTGTGTGTCAGCATCCCTATAGAACTGCCTATGAATCAGCAAAGGCTGTAGCTCTGCTAAGTGAGTAGGACAAATCTCCACGGACTGAGAGCTAGATTTAGGTTAAACGGACGTATAATTGTAGTTAGGAGATACGCATCTGTGATTCGGTGCAAAGAGAGTCACAACAAATCTGCCTTTTATGAAGACCTAGTTCTTACAGAGCCCTATCTTAGCTGGATCTAATCCACGTTTTCTTGACATTTGGTCCCAGAGTCGATTTACACTGCTGGATAATAAGAACAGATGTCAAGCTATGTGACCTTTTCCCTCGAACACACACCAATCACGCAACCTGTCACTCCAGTAGAGGTGCACACTTTGAACTCCCAGAGAACGGGTGAGGAAAGGGCCAGCGGGAGGCTCTGCTAAACTGATGACTGCAAAGCTCCACAGATTTCTGGGTCCATGTCAAATATTTGTGTCCATGATAAAGAAAATTATTATTAAAAAAAAAGTTTTCATATATATATATATATATATATATATATATATATATATATATATATATATATATATATATATATATATATATATATATATATTATAGGCCTATTAAAAATATATTAAATATTATTTATTCATAAAATAAAATTTTATTAACATTTATTGTTATAAAAAGGTCAAATGACATGCAGTCTTGACTCACAGGGGTCTGCAGGGGTCCTGTTTTATGTTTCTTCTTTGGTTGCACCTCATGACATGACACGTTTTTAAATATTAATACTTTTTTTTCTTTTTACTACTAAAGATGGTATTTGGATGAATACCAAAATGTCTTTTCTTTTCTTTTAATGTACACCAATAATTTCCAGACATGAGTTTACATAAATTAATAAGTGAAGCGGTTTTGTTGTAATTATTTATCTAATAAATAATAAAAATAATGTTCCAAAAACCTAATCAAATCTTCTTGTCAAGAATATCATTTGACTTTGTTTGCATCAGAAATTACAGCAAAAACAGAAATTAAAAATTCTTTACTTCAGAAAGTAAAAACATACTCTATTCTGGGAATTTGATTGGCAGGCGATCTGACCTATCATAATGCCCAAATCTGCCATTTTGAAACCTTATGATGTTCATTCATGTTTATTTCGTGCTATAACTATTAAAGAGTAAATGATGAATAATAAATGTCGTCACTGTCCCATCAGTGGAATTTGAACAAAATTCAACACATCCCCAACCCCTTGTTTATTAACGAAATATTTAGCATTTAATAATGCTTTCAGTATTTTAGATACCGATAAGACATTTTACATTTATCTTAATTTACTTCCAAAGAATTCTGGTTCGGTGTGGGCCTACTTACTCGTTTCTAGTATATGCTGTCAAAGGCCTTCACCCAGTGAGACTCTTCATGAGCCTTCCTCATATAGAAAACATCTGACATCTATAAAAAAAGAGAGGACTAGCAAGTATAATGAAATTTACACATGCACATCCACTTTATCTTTCATAAAGGCACATAATCACCTTGTCAGTACAAGAACAGAGAGAACAGACATTTAATCTCCAAAGATGTAATGGCACTTTGAACCTTAAATCAATTGTGACTGTGTGATCCGAGCCAATGATTTAACATTCACATTACGTATATCTAAGTGAGCCCAGTTTGAAACTTATCATCCAATACTTTTGTTCTATGGAGTCTGTATTGCAACCACAGCCCGTGAGGCAACAGATTTGTTCTGTATCAAGTTGAAATGAAATCTAAAATGTCATGTTTGTTTTACCTCACATGATACAAAGCTTCATCTTTATACACTATAGTTTTTGCACAAAATATGAATATCTGAGGCATCGTTTGGATTCCCCTGGCACTGAACTCAAAGCAACAAAATGTGATCATTAAATTTACTGTTTAAGTCACTGAGTTTCCATTACAGGCTACATAAATTCATGCTGAAAGAAATTAAGACAACCCATTGGGTTGTAAACAGATGTAGCGTGTGTATGTTCCTGAGGTGATGGATATGATTACCTGTCTTATCATCTATAAAGCACACATATCCCTTGTAACACTGACTTGTTACAGTGAGGATTTAGGGGTTGCTGCGAAATTTCATCCATCAACAACGGCACAAGACAATCTGTTGACAGTCTCTTCTCTTCATAGCACCTAGATTTATTAACTCAGCTATAAGGGGCCAAGGAGATGATTTGCTTGTAGAAAGGTTGTTACACTGAGGCAGTTCAATCTCATGCCAGAACCAAGGGCATTTGCACTTCATTATCACAGAATAATTTCAAATCGAAACTGCAAAGCAGAGCGCAACAGGTGATGCATTATTACAGATGGGTTGGTGTTTGGAATGGCACAGGCCATCAATCAAGTGCTCCATTTAAAGAAATGATGCATTGTTGCGAAATGCATACGCACATTATGCTGCAGAGCTTTAGCTATAAATGATCCCCGCATTCTGACAATATTCTACCATCAGTAGACAAGATGCAGTGCAGGACGCACAAACATGGCTGTAATGAGAAATGAACTGGACAAAAGAGAGGTGACACTTCTGCTACTGAAAAGGATTCTTTTGAGTTGGAAATCAGTCATGGTTGTCCTTGTTGGGGCAAGTGTTTTGAGACTGCATTATGATGTTTGCGCCCATCAAAGTCTCTGCCAGGACTGCTTTTGCGGACCATCCAACATGAGGATGAGTTGTTTATCTTCGTCTCTGTGCACAGAACACTGGTCCTATTGATTGAGGGAACTGATCCCGGCCGGGGAAATGGTGTAATGGGTCTTCGGTGTACCTGATGGAACGTCATAGTTTTGTTGAGGTTGACATCAGTGCCTGGTGAAGCATATGTTCAGAACAGCACTGTCTCCAGGGGGGGCAAGGCTAGAACTACAAACACTCCCAGCTGTAATAAAAGAAAAACACAAACGCTCTAAGAATTGTTGATTAGGGCAATTCATGTAAATATAACCAACATCAAATTCACTACCACTACAACTTTAAACTATACTGACCTTAGCCTGTGCTAAACACAGTCAACATGTCATAATTAGCGAGACCGAATTCCATTCATAATCCGCCTGAAAATTGTGTTTGGAATTTTGGGATATAAATCCATAATTGAGAAAAGTATATGTATACTGTATTAAGAGTTAACCTGTTAAATGTCACCCTGTTTGTTAAAAATTATGTAGGAAAAGTAATAGATCAATTTATGACAAGAGTGCACCCTCAGAAATCTACATTACAAAAGGAGCTTTGACCTTTGTTTAAAAAAAAGACTTCCTCGTTGCCTTTTTCCCTATCACTTTTTAGAAATCATCAGAAGTTATATATCACTTGAAAACATAAAATCTCAAAATTCATCCTTTAAAACCCATTTTAAAATCAGACATTGCATTACCATGTAAATGGCACATCAAAATAATAACACAATTTTTTTATTGTGCATTCCAATTAATCTCAATCAAACTGCAGTTGGGTTATTTTATTAGGTTAAAAAATAACTTAAAGCTAACACAATAAAACCATGATAAACATAAGAAACATTTTTTTAAAATGTATATACAGTATTGGACTCCCATACTGCTTTGCAGGTGCGTTATTCTGTCATTTTTACTACTTGCCATATAGAATTTTCATCTGTGAATACATGAACGCACACGTTATCATAAAGTAGTTCATGTTTTATGATACAAAGTATTACCAAAGTAGCCCATATGGTTTGTTCACATTATTCCAAGTCTCCTGAAGACATTTAATTGTTTTGTGTGTAAAACCAGACAAAACTTTAAAGTTAAAACCTTGTACACCTCCACTTGAACATGGTGCATAAGCGAGAATGACAATGTGTTTAAATATGCACAATGAGTGTGCTCAATTACGAGAAGAAGGGAGAGAAGCTGCTGCTGCACATAAACCTCATTACTTCTCATTTCTATCATCAACACTTTAGATTTCAATGTGTGAAAATGAATGTAGGAGTGTGTGCAACATACTTTATGAACCACTGGAAGAACAGATGTCAGGTTATTGGCAGTTTATTATACCTTGACAATAGTTTAGATTCTATTTCACTGACCAGGCAATTTGCACCACAACAAACATGCACATTTGACAAGAGACCATTTGCTGCGAGCAGACTTCTTAACTTAGTATTGTCAGCCTTTGTGATTTGCCAATGAGCCTTTTAGCTGCCAATTAGATTGAAGTATACTCTCAGCTCAGCTTAACACGGTTTACAATATTTAAATCCATTCTGCCTTTTTACCCTTTGCAATCAGTGAAAAAGAAAATCAAAAACAGTGTCTAGATTTCATGAGGGGCTACCCAGAACTGCTTCAGTGGCTCCTGAAGTGTATTGTGCAACCTGAGCAGGCTTGGAAAATATTCATTAGTTATGAATCAGCCAATCTCCTGGGCCTGAATGCACTGCTGTGCTGTTGTGTTTGTGTCAGCCAGAAGTATAGATTCCTCTCCTCTCTCAGACAGACAGCTGCGTAACGGCTCTGGCATTCTCCCAATATCCAACCACAGAAAGCCTAATGTTCTGAAGCCATAAAACCAAGACCCATGTTCATTTAACAAAACTGCCATTCACTCTCTGATGATATATAACAGGGTTAAGTCAATTATGCAATCAGATGAAATGAGTTAAACTGATTTTAAAGGAATAGTTTCTCCAAAAATGTAGTGTGCCTAGCACATGTAGCACAGCATATAGCATGCAGAACAGCAACTGGAATATACAATAAATACATAAACAAATAGTAAAAAGTAATACATTTAAAATAAGACACATAGCGACTAAGCATAGGACCAACATTCTATTTAAAAAAAACTGTCCTCACTTGAACTCTCTGGCCTTTGATAGCAAATGCACCCCTCTTAAACAGATATTATCAGATATACAGTATGCCAAGCTATACTCACAATAACCAAACCTCATGGGTGATGTGTTGATGAGCATGAAGAAAAAGCCATCCATCTGTCCACATATCTGAAACAATAAATTGTGTCTCGAGGGCCATATTTTTGAATGCATTTTATTTTGAATTTGTTAAATAAGTACAATGATTTCTAATAATGTGTTAAATGTTTAATCACGACTCATCTCACCAAACCAGTGGCATCATGCCGTTAATTTGATGAATGAATCAGCCTATCATGTAGTTCATTTGATTAAGATCTTTGTTCAATTGACAACCCTCATTCTGTGATTATCTTCACTCTTCTGAAAAACAATCTTTGGACTCATTTATCGTGTATGTTGGTTTACTTAAGGTCTACGTGATTCGTTTTAGATGTCAGTCAAAAGCTTCAACTTGATTAAGGGCTGACCAGAGTCAACAGGCCTTTTTCTTATCAAGAGGACTGGATTTACCGTAAGAGCATTTGTAATGAGACAATTAAGAATGGAGAAGCTACCAGTTTATCCCGTTTCAAACACACAGAATTGAAAATAAAACTTCTGAACAAGTAGAACTTCAGTTTGATTTGTCCACAACACATGTGGAATCTATTCATTGTTCTACTAAGTGTATGTTTCTTTATCTCCCAAAGCACTAATTATAGTAGGTAAAAGGCGCATTGAACTTTTCAGCAGCGTAGAGGGCAGTTGGAAGAATGGCAATACTGGCGAACAAGTGCCCTTTTGCTGCAGAAGCCAGGAGGCTATCAGATGCATTAAAGTGGACAGCAGGATGTCTGACTGTCTCTTTAGAAGGGCTCCGTATTGAGTTTGACCTGCAAAGGTAATGGACAACAGCACAAAAGTCATTTTAATTCCAGTCAGGCTTTTGTTATCCACCTGCTCCTCGTAGCGAGGATCTTCTCCTCATGCTGACATTACCATGAGAGCGTATTGATCAGAATCCTGTGACAGTGTTTCAGATAGATTAAATCACCTGACCTTTTTTGTCACTTACAAAACAATTCAGCATTCCCAAAAGAGGCATTCATTTCAACTGCTGTTATCTCGCTGATGGGCATGCTTTTCAAATGGATAAAGAGTGGCAGGAACATATGTATCATACACCAGCATCAAATCAAAGAGCTGACCTTTTGGCCAGGCTGTGAATAAGAATCACATCTGTGATATAACATATGTTCGCCTCTTGGCATAGTTTAGTGCAGCTAATTCTAGTCAAGATTCACTCGCTTGAGGAGACGGTCTGAGTGACATGGGAAACGACCACTTGTAAATCTTTTTTTGTGCCATTTAGGGTGGGTAAATATGAAATAAACAATGCTATTTTATACATATTAATAAAAATGACTAGTGCATTAATCTATTTTGAGAATGGATGTACAGAAAATACTGCTAAAACAAAGTGATCTCATTGGTATTTTAAAGCATTCATGCATACAGTGTGGCTCTAGCACATTTGCCAAAAATAGAACTTTTCATATTAAAAACAAACAAACAAGAAAGCTCAGCTCAGATGAGAAAAAGTAATGTAAAAGAATTGTAAGGCATTACTTTCCATAAAAAGTAATTAATGCAATGCATTACCTTTAAAAGTAACTTTCCCCAACACTGTCTAGCACCATTTCATACCCAAGAATAGACACTGAAATGCACACACACACACACACAATTTTTTTTTTTATCAGTTGTGTAACGTTGTTTGTATGTAACATTTAATATTGTTTAAATAAATGTTTATTGCATTATTTAAGTCTCATCTGTGTTACCATGATGGTGTTTAGTGTTTATGTGAATGACCATCTGCACCACATATATACATGTTAGTATTTTCCTTTTAAGCTTGTGGAAAAGCTGCTTGTGATGAGCTTTGATTCATCATGTGACTTTCCTATGCACCACCTGATGTTGGTGTTTATCAATGAATGACAATGGTGCTAAACAGATTTCAGTACTTCAATAGGTTGGTATATTAACATTATATCAGTTAATGAAGTATGGTTTTTAAATGTAAATCCAAGTTAAATCCATAAAATGTTGCTACCGTATTTTTTACTGTAACATTCTGGCAACTTCAGCTTGCTGGTATTTTACCGAAATGTTTTACACTGTAAAAAAAGTATATATATACTGTAAAAAATAGGTCAAATTTACAGTAAATAACTGGCAAGCTGATGTACACAGTGTGTGTGTGTGTGTGTGTATATATATATATATATATATATATATATATATACACGTATACACACATATACACACTCACACACACACACACACAGAGCCTCAAAACTCTGTATGATGCCACTAACATCGCACACTTTGGCAGAATTTACAATGATTAGACCCAACTCAGTAGCTTGTAAACATAATTTTCATTTAGTTTTTTGGCAGAGTGATAAAATTCTCAAAATTTCCAATTTTGTATCAGCGGTGAGTGAATAAACTGTAAGTCGCCTGCAGTAACCCACAACCCAATAAAAAAAGGGCCAAATCATGACCAGAATTTCCAGACTGTAACTGCATGGGACCTTATCAAGTGCAAGGTTAGAAAGACTCATTTCATCTTCTCTGATGTCACACTCAAAGCACCCAGGCCCAGACTCCATCATAATTAAACAGGGCTTAAGGTATCCGATACTGCCACAGAAGAAGATGGAAGTGTCATACATTTATCTCACTGCTTTGCGGCCAGAGAAAGGGCACCGGCCCCCTGAACATACCGGGGTCATTCCTGGCATCCGTATCTCTTATATGAACGCTTCATAGGAGGACCAGGATGAAGAAGGAGACGTGTTGGATTGCTTACTGTGTTAATAAGACAATGGTTAAATCCCCTCGTGCCTTCAACTCCATCTCAACCAACTGCTCTATAAGTACATCAATGTTGTTTGCACTCTACAGGAGAAAGGGCTGCAGAAATTTATGGGGCACCATCCATATGAACTTGAGCTGAGCCGCGCGCTCCCTGTGGACAGGACACGGAGATACGAACACAATGAGAGTGGGAGGAGAGGGGCCGTGAAGCATATCGTACAGAGACTCCACCAGTCTTTACTCCGTTGTAGTCTGTTGTCAGCGCTGATCCATTTCTTTGCACATTTACCATAGTTCTGCATTAGAGGCCTTATTCACACAGAAGCAGAATATGGTTGTCGGTCTTGTTTTTGAGTAAATTGGTTTCACTTCTGACTTAATTTATTTCATTTCAAGTTAATATGTCGCTGATTTTTTTCTATGAATTCTCAGTTAATGGTGCAATTCAGACTTTCGCAGAATTTTAAGATAACGTATTGTATTTTATTTCTTCTCAAAATGTTGAGTTTACATCTCGCAATTCAGCCTTTTTTCTTAAAATTCTGATCTAACCTCTCAGAATTATGACTTTTTCTCTGAACTGTATGTTTATGTCTCATAATTCTGACCTCATCATTTTTTTTTTCTTGGATTTCAAAGTCAACTTCGTACAAGTCTGAGTTTATATCTTTTAACGGCATAAAGGGGGATACAATTACATTCTGTATTATGAAATGCACATTTCATTGACAGGGCCATAGTTAGGATATGTGGGGCCCTGGCTGAACATGCAGAACTGTATTGTATAAAAGTTAAATATAATAGTATGCTATGAACACAACTGTGTCATTGTCAACTTTGATTTGCATTTCAAGCCAATGCATGTTGTAGCATTTCCCATCATCAGTGATAAACTTCTAAATCTCAATCAAATCCATGAATATTAATTCGTAAGCTTGATGCGATTCTGAGGTCGACTGGAAAAGTAATTCCTGCATGACTTTTTCAATTTATCCAATCTCCTATAGCACAAATGTCATTCACACTAACTTGTGTGTTCTTCTCTGAGTGGTTTAAATAATAATTTGGTGGGGGCGTGTTAATTCGTTCTATATTAAGCCAGGTTTGTTCACCTATGTAATTAAAAGCAGCTGAGTGCTGTTCCAGTGAGACTAAATGCCGAGGGGTAACGTTCCATTTAGACGAGTCAATATGAGCGGAGAGGTTCATTACTCACCGAGGGGTGGAAGTGAGGTCATAATCAAACACTAGCATCCTACGGGGGACTCGTAACCTCTCCTTGCTTCTCTTTGCTGCCGTGTTATGCAATAATAAGCTTGAGAGGTTTTAATAGCCCAGCTTACTGTCTTCACTGTACTGGGAAAAACTCTCTCGGTCAAACTCAGATGTCTCAAAAGACAATAACATATCCCATTTACATTAACTTGAGAAATCAAGCCTTTAAGTACTATTGTTTTAGCATAAAAATAAAAATCCAAATTCATGTCAAGCATGCGTATTTGTTCGTGCCACGGCCTGCTACTCTGAAAATCACTCAGGGTGACTTTAACAGTCGTGCTTGCCTATAAATGTGCTTTTTGTTATAATGACTTATTTTAATATTAAAACATGGGTATCACATCATGTCAAGTGGAAAATAACTATGGTTATATACCTTAATAAATGTATTAAAATATGGGTAGCATTATATGTCAGGCAGTAAGTGGCTGTGCTGATGTACAGTAATGAATGAGCTAACCAAACCCACACATAATATATGTGCACCTGCAGAACAACATCAAAAATCATACATGATACTCTTAAAAATAAAAGTGCCATTGAAAAGCCACTTTTGTTTCCACAAAAAATCATTCAGTCTTTAAAGAACCATCTCTTTCTTACCTTTTTATAATCTGAAGAACCTTTCGCCACAAAGAATATTTTGTGAAACAAAGTTTTTGCAAATGTTAAAGGTTCTTAATGGAACCATTTAGACAAAGATGTTCTTCTATAGCATCGGGAATCATCTTTATTTTTAAGAAGTAGCTCAGTTTTAGGCAGAATATATATATATATATATATATATATATATATATATATATACACACACATATATATATACATATATATATATATATATATATATATATATATATATATATATATATATATATATATAAACAAACATTTAAATGTTGGCTGCCATAATAAACGACGGATTTATTCTAACAAACATTCAAATAATAAAAAGATATATATAGAGAGAGAGAGAGAGAGAGAGAGAGCGATAGCGAGATTATGAATTTTATGTGCATGTATTTAGCAAGTCTCCTCACCTCTCCATTTTTCTAGCTGACTAACGAGTCGCCGAATATGTTTTTTTAAGGTAAATGTGACATTCCTTTTATTTTTTACAAGTTATTTATATAAATAAAATATAAAAATGAGAATCGATTAAAATTGATAAATCTATATTTTGTTACCCTACTGACAGACCTACTTTTACAAATATCATGATATTACCATTAGCCGCTTAGCAACAGACACCCAATGGCGCCTCACATTCACATGGTGTTTGAGGGGAAAATGTTAAATAGTGAAGCAAACACACGAGTCGGAAGGAAGAAGAGTCTTTTTATTCTTACCTTTCTGTGTAGCTCAGACCCAGTGCTGCACTCATAGTCTTCCGTTTGTATTTGCACAGCATGAAGGTAAAGCCGTACGTATTAAAATTATAACATCTGTTATGACATCTGCTTCGAACATTAAAGTGTACATGATAACTTGGTTAACGCTACAATGTGTAAATCCACTAAACCAGCGAATTCTCAACAGGCTATATAGCTACCGCAAAAACTGAAGTTAAAAGACAAAATTCTGTATCTGACTGAGCAGTGAGCACAATATATAATATGTGGATTTTATTAATGTAAATGCAGATTGTGATGAACGCAGATGTAATTGAGTGTTTCTTCATCAGCACAGATTTGGAGAAAAAAATTATGTTAATTACTAGTTTTTAATCAGCTGTTTGGCCTCTCATTCTGACGGCACCCATTCACTGCAGAGGATCCACTGGTGAACAAGTGATGCGATTCTCAGTCTCTCCAAATCTGTTCAGATGAAGAAACAAACCCATCTACATTTTGGAAGTATTTTTCACTAAAGGTCTCGACTTGGACCCCATCCTTCGATAAGAACCACAGCACTTTTTAGATCTTCATAAGGCCGCATATTTCAGTAGTTTATGTTTGTGTAATCATGCACACTTCTTTCATGTGTGTGGAACAGACCGTATGGAAACAGCAATGGCTCTTGGGTTGGTCCAGGTGACCTGAGAGACTACGAGAGATGTGATGCGACTCAGTTCACCCTTCTTCAGTGCTTCAATTAGATAATTGACAGGTGCACCCCGAGACTTGAGACAAATGAATTATCCTGCTGACCGTCTGTTTCTCTGCACTTAACGGCATTGTGTTTTAAGGGTGAAACGATGAGGACATACTACCTCAGGGGAGACACAAGGTAAAAAGGTAACCACTTTCCTTCAGAGGAACAGTGTCTCTCTAAAACTGCTTAGGGCAAACTAGACTGAGGCTACAATGCAGCTCTGTGATTCATGTGAATGAGAACTACTGATGTATGCAAGAGCATGGTTAAGTGAAGCTTTCTTCTTCTCCTTTTAATGATTTGTAACAAGTGTCAAAGTAATGAGCAATGCCTGAGGTGGACTGACTGAGCTTAACAGGAGTTGTAGTTTTAAACACTTGCTCTGCTCTGTATCTGCATGGCGAACCTGGAGAGCCCAGTTAAACCCAGAGCATTGATGTCATTGCAGCCCTATGGGCAAACACAGAGTCTCTAGACAGACAACAAGCACTAACTGCCCTCTACTGGCCTGTCACTGTATAATCAACAAGAACATCTGGTGCATACTTGGTTATTTATACCATGTAATGTTGGATGTCTCAAGCAAATGTTATATAGGAAGGGTTGTATTTATAAAATAATAATAATGAACACCACCACAATGTTATATTTACTAGTGAAGAACTTGCATTTGTAGCGAGAACCGATTTTGGAGTTGGAGTGGCTCAAAATCGTTTAAACTGAAGGGGAATTGAATAGTGCTGGTAGATACTTTACAAATTGTAGTCCTTTACAGATTACATGACAAAAAAATTTAGTAAGGTAATCCATTACATTCCAAATGTATATACAAAACTGATAAAATAATTTTGTTCAAATATTCCTTTATGTAAGATTTTAAAGACTATGGGTGCCAAAAGCCAAACCTTAGACTTTCCTTTAAAATCCCTCACATAAAGCTCTATAAAGATTCATTATAGCGACAGTCAAGTGTGTAATTTGCACACTAGTTGTGTGTCAAGGAAAGAATCAGGGCAGAAGCAAATTGGTATTGATCATAAAACGTAACTGTGAATGATGACTGTACAATTTAGTTTGTACCCTTTTTATGTACCCTTGATGAGGACTGACGTTAAGCTTGCCAGAAAACACAACTCACTCAGCTGGTTTATGAGGAGAGAGGCTTGCACGAGTTCAAAAACAAACCAAATTTCCCATCATTCTCCGTGGCGGCACATAATTAGAGCATTAATTATGCTCGCAAACTTTGCTCTCCATTTAGTAGCACTAATACTAAAAAGCTTCCTGTCTTGTTGTGAAAAAAAAAAAGAAATATGAAACTACTTAAACTCCTAAGGAGGAACTTGCCAGAAGCTCTTGTCCATTTTAAAAAACAAATCACAACAGTGAGTTGCAGTTATTATATGCAATTTTGATTGACAAGCTACTTGAATTCCCTTTCTGTGACAACAACATTCCAGCACATATGCACTCGTTATACTCCTCCAGCGCCTGCATTTAAAAAAAATGGCCAAAACTGATCAGTATAAAGATTTTGTCATTGCATCTTTATTTCCAGGTTTTGCATCACCTTCAATCCTGATGGCCAATCTTCTCTTTTTGCAATCATCAAAATGTAGCTGCAGACTCCATCCACTCTTCATCTCAGCAGGAGGGTCTCCGGGGCCAATGAATCAGTCCAGGGCTCTGGGAGGAATGTCAGCTGGCTGGAGTAACTGAGGGAGGCCTTGAGCAAAAACTTCTCTTTATGTACTGCACAAGCTTGGGCTTCCACGCGTATAGATTGTGGGGGAGAAAAAGAGTCTGAATTCTGGAGCGCTCACCCCGTTCAGTCACACTGGAGCCTACAGCGACAGACAGCTTAAAGAGTTTCGACAGCCAGAAGCATGCGAGAAACATGGAAAACACTAAAAGGAAAAATAAATACATCTTGGGTTTAAAAAAAACTGCTTAATACATTATTAGTTTAAAAAAAATCCTTTCTCAACTTATATATTTTCTAAACACACAGCTTTGTACATTTTGGTATGGTTCTCCTTTCTTTAGCGAGGGCTGCTGGGGAAGGAGCAGAGACTGGGCTGCCCACGTTCGTTGGAATGAGGACATGTACTCGGGACAGGTAAGGCTGAGAGGAGACAGTCCGTCTTCCCTAATTGACGAGTGCTGACAGAAGCGCGAGGCCTTGTTAGAATATTCCCCTCATTTTTGGATGGAGGTGTTCAGCGGTGAGGAAGACAGGCTTGTGCGGAGCATGTTATGGATAGATGCGATGCCCTCTTCATCACAGGAGCTGGGAACTTCTGCCACCCTATTTCTTATCTGTGGGAGGAATGAGACAGAGCAGAATGATGGAATAATCCCTCAAACAGATGATGTGAAATGTTTAGCAGTCACTGTGGTGTTCACGTTACCTCTGCTCTCGTCCGTATCAGCGGCTGAGCCATCCGGCCTTTGGCGAAGTAGATTATAATATTTTGTTTCCATCTCCTGAAAAACATTACAAAGGTATGATCCAAATTAATTTGGTCTTAAATGTATAGAAACACTGATGAACATTAATAATTGGTCGATAAACTTCAAAAACTGTTTCTTTAATATTAAGTCTAGTCATAAAAAGCAACATCTGGTGGCTTAATTATTAGTTATTATCTGATAAGTTATTTGGATAATTAACAGATTTTTCAAACAGCTATAATAGTTTTAAATGAGAATAAAAAAAATATTTATATTATTAATTAGTATTAGTGCTGTCAAAAGATCAAGCATATACAAAATAAAAGTTTTTGCTTACATAATGTGTGCGTACGGTCTATATTTAATATGCATATATAAATACACATGCATACAGTATATATTTTGAAAATATTTACATGTATTTCTATTCATTTAATTTATATTTAAATATATTATGCAAGTGCGTGCATTTATATATAAATAAATTACACAGCACACACATATTATGTAAACAAAAACTTATTTTTGATGCGATTAATCGTTTGACAGCACTAATATATTATATTTATTGATAGTATTGCTCATTAAATGAATATAATTAATTGTATTATTGTAAACAACATTTTTATAATGCATATATATTATTACTATTAAGAAATCCTTAACAATAAATTGTTTATTAATCATTAATAAATTTATATATTTTAATATTTTTTAAATAAATAATATAAATACAGTATAAATGATTTATAATTACTATAATTAAATCAACAGTGATACAATTATTATTAATGTAATAAAGATCATTAATACATAAATGTATGAATAAATAAATGTATTACATTTTGAAAACTTATTTTTTTATAATACACACACACACTTGTGCATAAATTACAAAAATTATTAATTACAATTAATAAATTACAATATATATATATATATATATATATATATATTTAAAAAAATCTATAAATTCTACATATTGGTTATAAGACAAAAATGTGGATATATATATAAAATTCACACAGAAAAAAAAAAACCCTGATGCAAATGAAAAAGCTAGCCTAATGATCGGCTTTAAGAATTTAATGGCCTCAAAAAAAAAACTGTATATGTGAGTATGTTGTAAATACTGAATATATTGTGGAACAGAGAGTGGTGAGAGCAGACAGACCTTGAGGTGGTTGAGGTTGGCCTGCAGGCAGCGTAAATGTGTGAGGACCTGTCTGCTGAGGCGGGACGTGCTGCCTGAGGAGGGTGAGGAGAACTTGAGGCTGATGCCCGAGTCAGCAGCACAGCTGTGGGCCAAACTTGACTCCTTTCTCCGGACCTGAATATCATCATCTGTACTGCTCTCGCCTGGGCCACCGTACCCCTCCAGAACCAGGTAAGCTGCTGGAAAACACAACCACAATCAGCCGGGACACATGGATGATGAAGCATGTGTAATACCCTCCATGCCATATCTCGACAGTCCACCTCTCCATATAAACCAGCATTAACTCGGGAAGTTTCCTGGTCAAACACTCACCATAGTCCTCTGGGTACTCGTAGAAGCCCGTATCTCCAGAGTTGTAGTCCTTAGCTCGACTAGGGGTGCGAATGGAGCTGTGCTCCACCGGTGTGCGTAGAGAGGTGGTCCTGAGGAGACGACTGCCGGCCGATCGGCACAATTGCTCGCCCTCATCCTGAGCCATCAGCTGGGTCACCAGCACCTGCTTCAGTGCCGCCACTGAAAAACATCATGACGTGTACACACAGATCTTATTCAATTATGAAGATGTTGATAACATAAGGGCCCTTCACACCACGGGAACCTTTTCATAGTACCTGAACTAATTTTGGAACTACCCACTTATTGGCATGTTTGCATCGCAGGAACTAGGAACGCTTTTAGTGCTAGGAACTCCATTTGGAGGAACTAAATTAGCTCCTACTCCAGAGCAGGCTCTAACAGTCTTATAGGAACTATCAGTAACGTAAGTGTACGCTGATTGGCCAAATGCACACGAAACACCAGCCACCCGGCAAAAAACGATGTCAAAATATTTACTGGAAAACAGTGATAACTGCATTTAACTGTAGTGTTGTGTTCTTTTCTCAGCTTTGATGATATGTAACACTGCAAGCTGTCATAAAAAAATGGTCTCTCAGCCCAATTTTTTGCTCTTGCAATCTCATAAATTGTGCGTTTACATATCCATCTCCGTTATAAAAAGACATTGCTGTCGACCGCTTCAGAGTTCCTGCTGCCAGTGCGAATGCAACCAGGAAAACGGCCCGAGGGAGAACATTTGTTCTCTAGGAACTACCCTGCTGACTAGTTTCTAGAACTAAGTTCCTTGAATAACATGGTGTGAAAGTTTGGTTACCAACATTTTGAGGTTGGCTATCCCTTTAACAAAAAAAAAAAAGAATTTGCACCTATCTATGGATTTATTTCAATATATTAGAGGAGATTCAAATACACCACACTAGGCTATCAGGGATGTAAAGCAATCATTTAGTGTGCTTTTTTTTAACCGGTTCACTGAAACAAACCATTCAAGGGAACTGATTTGTAGCAATGAGACTTACTAAAACAAACTACTTCCCAACATGATCCTCAGATACTAAAAGACCCCTGCTGACCTCATACGAATACCAAAAAGCTTCATGTTAAAATAGAGATGATCCCAAGTTCAAGTATATGTGTTGCTCTAGGAATCTGGTATTGTTAAGATGTTTGGCAAGCACAATTTATTATGCAAATGATTATTTCACATGTATTATTTCAAGTTGCCAAAAATAAGCACAATACGAAAGTGATGCGTTTTTAAGGTAATGCATTTTAAATGCAATCTTACAGGTTTTAAGAGCCTCATCTGCTTTAGACGAACAGGACTGAGAGTCTGCGTCCCTGCCGTTCAAGAGTTCAGAGTCCAGATACGAGGCATCCCTGCCAGCTCTCGGGACCTGGTCCTCTTCCCCAGGGTTGGCGTCCGGGACACAATCCCGCAGGGCTGCCGTGGGTGAAATTTCACTGTCTTTCTCTAAGGACAGATGATGAAGGCTGGAGTTGGGTATGGTGGCAATCAACCCTTGTACAATCAGAGGAGCGTTTGTGCATGCACAGCTACCTGCGGACTGGATGCTTCCTGTGGAGATCCGTTCGGAGCCTTTGCTGAACTTGTTTAACTCAACACCGTCTCTGTCACCACTAGAATACAAAGGAACAGTTATGTAAGGTGAAGGCCTTTATCGTTTAGATTTGCTACATTCTAATGCATTTTATGCATAGATTGTATTGTTACTCTCGTCCCAGACTAAGATTTTGAAAATCAAAGATAAAAAAGATATAAATTATGTATTAAGTAGAGAGGAACTCACTCGTGCTGAGGCAAAGGAATGATGCTATGGGGTTTGGCGTTTATAACATCTGCCCTCTGAGCAATCTGCCGTTGCCACCTGGTGTAAAAGACAATTAACGCTGCTCTATAAACGAGAGAGTAGTGGATTGCAAAAATGTGAAAACTTACATTCTCTGCTCGGACACTGTTTGTGCCATCAGCTCATAAATCTGTGCTCCGTTTTTGGACATGGAGATCACAAAGAATGATCTGTTATCTGTGTGGGGAAAACAAGGAACCCTGTAAGGATTCACTCTTGAAATACATGTGGGGAGAGTGTGTACTTTTGACAAATGAGGAGTCAGATGCCCACCTGTTGCCACCGAGCGCACCAGCACAGTGCTGAGTTTGATGATGGGACTGAATATGTGTTTTGTGTCAGCCGTTCCTGCGAGGTTCTTGCTGTGACACCTGAGAATGAAACGCTCGTCCTGCTTCTGCAATAACACCAGGATGTCTTCCAGGAGTAAAGTATACAGCTCTGATGCAAACACAGAAACTAGTGTTATTATACAATCATCAAGAGAGCAAGCTTTTGGGAAGTTTGAGTGCAGTGGCTTACCAATGGTTTTGTCTTTGTTAATCTTCCAGGACAGAGGACCCTCATGGACCATCTTCTTTTTAGTGAGATCCAGGTTCTGCGGGACAAGAAATGAATGAGTAACTTACATCCTTAAAATCCTCAGTGTAGAAAGGACTTGCTAGCTTGCACCCGATTTAGATGTGCTCTTCAAATCTGATTCTTAAATGAAACTGGGTCCACATTTTCAGAGAGGGTGATAAATGTCCCCCATCTAGATTAGTTACTACATTGTGAATGCCACATATGAACGTTAAAGGGTACATTCAAAATTGAACTCTTTTTATGGATGCTATTCAATCAGAGAGATACAAAAACAATAAACCAATAGAAGAGTTTCAATCTGTTAATAAAGATCAAAATTAAACTAGACAAACTTCCTTACTCTGAGTCAATCACAAAATACAATTATGAATGCTAGCGATTACTTTTTTAGTTAAAATAAAGCTGAACTAGAACAAATTTAAATACTACAGAATAAAAACTTACAAATGAGAAATATTGCCTTGGCAAATAACTGACATAAAATTAATTAAAAATTAGAAATAGAGTGACAAAAGCAATTAAAAACTGAAACTAAAATTAAAAATACAAAAGCTAATTAAAAAATATTAATAATGTACTAAAATATTAACAATATATTAATAAAACTTTTCTGGTCATGTCATGCCCTGAATAATAAAAGCTTTAAATCTGACTGAAACTTTTAGACTGAAACAATTCAATCTATTTTTATTTGAATTTAAAACCACACATGGATTGGGTTTGGACTTAGTTTGTATAAATTAAATAAAAAAAATGTCTCCAAGATACAAAAACTAAAAGGATGCCAAGCCAACCATATTTTTGTCTGTCTGAAAAAAAAAAACACTGATTTCAGCTCCTTACAATGTTGTCTTCCTAAAAATAAATCTCAGACCCACAAATATGATTGACATCGATCCGCATGACAGAGAGACTGGTGGGATAACCTGCTATTGTCTGTTCCTCAAATAGGGTTTTCTAGGGAAAAACCTGGACAAATCTGTATGATAAGCACTAACCTTGAACTCCGAGATCATGGGGTTCTCGCTCTGCTTTAGGGAAGAGAGGTCCAGTCGTCTCTGGTAGTCCTCCAGTCTCTGTGGGACACAAACACAATACATATTTATGCTGAAGAATCCATTAACATTGGCTGACCTCTAATGAATTTAGACACCCCGAAAAAAAAATAAAACCTTTAAAGCCGCAATCGTTTAAGAAATACACTGCAGATCCTGGAGAAGAACAGATTTTCCTAGAAGGAGTCTTATTAATGAATTTTCTCTCCAGCAGGTTGGATCATCATGTTTCTACTCTAAGAGCAGTTTCAGGGCTGATGTAAGATGACTTGGAACTTTCACCCTAAAGATGAAATCTGTCAATCATTAATTTGAGGTTTTCCAGTCTTTCCTTTAAGCTGACCTGAGGCTATAAAGTCTGTCTACCTGGAGCCTGGAGAGAGAGCTGCACTGGGTGCTTACCTGTTTATTCTCGGACTCCTTCACAGACTGGTCGACGTGGCTGAGAATGTGCCGACAGCATTCGGCTGCTCGTCTCACTTTGTCTTTCTCCTCTGACTCATCTGTCGGTAAAGACGAGACATAACGTACATGCACACACGTTTCAAGAAGAGACTAATCAACTCTTTAAGGACATCCTGGTCAGCCAAGTGCCCTCTATTTCCTCTAGTGCCCAGCACTGAGACTATTGCCAAGTGCCGATGAATATGAGGAGGACCACCTCCTCTTTAATCGCTAGTTATACTTTAGATTTTAATGCCTTTCTCTGACAATGCCAAGTGAGTCACAATTTAACACGTCTGCCAAATAATGTGAGAGACGCTTTGAAAGTGTGCGATCCCGCCACAAACCATTTTTTTGAATAATAATAATAGGGGATTTAAAAGCAGGCATAGCTCTAATTTGCTAATGGTTGTTGTTCAGACAGCAAATGCTTTTTGAACAGCCAACACTATAAAGATGAGGGTCTGACTTCTTATTTGTCTAACATATATACTCTGCCCACACACACACACACACAGGACATCAGGAATAATCCTTACTTTCCCCAAAATGTAGGGGTTGCAAGGGGTGATGGGAATCTGCGATAAAATAATTGATGGAAAATAAAATTATCTTACAAAATGACATGTAAAATGAGAAATAAAAACCAAATCTGCTTATTTTTTTAATTTACATATAATATAGATTTGTATGAACATGTATTTAAATAAATAAATAAATAATTTATTTTATTAATAAATAAGATTTATTTTGAAATATTTAAATTTAAATTAAGTTTTTCTATATTTTAAATGGTATTTTATGACTAATGGCAAAGCTGAAAAAAGTCAAACAAAATCACAAAATTTCTAAAACAATTTAAAATGTATACTAAAAATATAAAAATAATATAAATATTAATAAATATTTTATACTATAATAGTATCTTATAAAATTAGTTTATTTGAAAATATTTCAATTTAAAATAGTTATAATATATATATATATATATATATATATATATATATATATATATATATATATATATATATATATATTCAGTATTGAGCCATGAAAATGATTAGGAAGTCACTTGCGTTATTGAATGCAGGTGACGGTCCTTTATTTTTATTTAAAGACAACAATTAAATTAATCACGGACAAAAAGACACGAAAGAAAGTTTTCATGAGCAGCAAATCAGAATATTAGAATGATTTCTGAAGGGATCACATGACACTCCAGACTGGACTAATGATGCTGAATATTCAGCTTTGCAACATGATGCTGAATATTCAGCTTTGCAACACAATGATAAATTACCATTTTTATATATATATATATATATATATATATATATATATATATATATATATATATATATATATATATACATACATACATACATACATACATACATACATATATATATATATATATATATATATATATATATATATATATATATATATACAAATGGTAATTTATCATTGTGTTGCAAAGCTGAATATTCAGCATCATGTTGCAAAGCTGAATATTCAGCATCATTAGTCCAGTCTGGAGTGTCATGTGATCCCTTCAGAAATCATTCTAATATTCTGATTTGCTGCTCATGAAAACTTTCTTTTGTGTCTTTTTGTCCGTGATTAATTTAATTGTTGTCTTTAAATAAAAATAAAGGACCGTCACCTGCATTCAATAACGCAAGTGACTTCCTAATCATTTTCATGGCTCAATACTGAATTTTTAATGAGTTTGGTTGTTCTAGTCAACAACTAGCTACATGTCAAGTCACTGACATACCTATGGCATGAGGTGAGAGTGTAACAAATATTTTTTTTGCTGTCAATCAGCAATGCTATGATTGACAACCCCTTCTGGGTGAGAGAAAACGACAGAACAGATGTTCTCCCTCGTTCTCGATCTGTTTTAAGAGCACAGCAGAACAGAAGTCACACCTGTTGCTAAACTGGATGTCAATCTTAAACATTGCCATTTTGTTTTTAAATGTTTTTGTGCTGAATTTGGTTAAAATATTGTGTAGAACAAGCATTCACTTAACTTTAGTGTAAACCTTGCTGCAACGCAATGCTTTAAAAAGACTGGATGCATGAAGAGGGAGAATACCTGTGAACTTGGCAATGTTGTCCATCAGTAAAGGGTACTTGGTGAACCTCTGCATCTCTGCAGGGATGATGTCCTTTAGCTGTAATCGTCGACACAGTCGATTGCTCTCAGCCTCCTGCAGATGGTGCAGACAATCAAACAAGAAATTGAGGACAACAGTACATGCAAATCCACAACAAAGTCCTCCCTAATCTTTTGTATATTTCATGTCATGAATAATACACTTCAGAGTGGGTTTTATCCTTCACTCAAGTGAGAAAGTAATCCTCTGCAAGTCACAACATTGTGATCCGTCAGCAAGGTATCTGGAATCACTAACGTCTTGGTAAACAACCACAATAA
Source organism: Carassius auratus (assembly GCF_003368295.1). Classification (NCBI taxonomy): domain Eukaryota; kingdom Metazoa; phylum Chordata; class Actinopteri; order Cypriniformes; family Cyprinidae; genus Carassius; species Carassius auratus. The sequence continues at coordinate 11,309,151 of NC_039257.1, forward strand.
ATTTCTGAAATCTGTAAATATACTGTCACTTCAGCAGAGGGTTAATTAAAAATGAATATACTATCATCATTTATTCACTCTCAACTTTTTCCAAAGCTGTTTGACTTTTGCTTCTGTAGATGACAATAGGAGATGTTTGGCAGAATGTTCATGCTGCTCTTTTCCATGCCAGCTTTGTCATTGTTAACTACTATTTTTTGTTAATTCAAATTAAGCTGAAATAAAACATCCTATAAATGACAAATTAGATTAATTAGAAATGGTGCCTTTGCAAACGAACTGAAATAAGTTAAATCGGAAATACTAATAATGAAACTAGCACTGAAATAAAAATAATGTTAGATAGAAATATTGAATAACTTATAAAAATGGCAAAAACATAAATATGTTCATATCATCATATCATAAACTAAATTTAAAATGAAAACTGAAAATATAAAATAAAGCCTAACTGAACATTTTAATAAACTCTTTAATGGTATACTAATATATATATATATTCTCAATAATATATATTCTTAATTCTCAATACATTAAAAATAATAGCGGGAAATTTCTCCCATCTATCTCCTTTTCTGTTCCTCAGCAGAAATTCAGTCAAATGAATTTGGAACAACGTGGAGGTGAATAATCAGCAGCAGCTGCTTCTTTAAGATGTGAAAAAGCTCTATTTTCTCTAATATACACCTCAAAGGCATAATAGGCATTACAGTGGATTTGACATTTTTATTACACCTTTATGTTCTAGTGCTTCCACACTAGTTTTCTCAATGGATAGATTAACGTGGTTGATTTCAGAAAATGCAGTGTATGTGGAAAGGTTTTTAAATCTTAAGTCTTACTCTCCATGTTCCCTGCATCCACTTCTACTACGAGATAAAAACAGTGCAGAGACAAACACAAGCTCTCAACCCTCCCAAGGCTCAACACAACTACCTCTGCCTGAGGTTCATACACTCTTATCTCCAAGATAAGCCAATTCTACAGTATATCATACAAATATAGCTCCAATTAAACAAAATCTCTTTTGTCTTCCTTTTCTCTGTTTGGTTGTCAGAGATGACTTTATTTAGATAAGGATCTCTTCTGCTGTAACACTGTATCAACACACCAAACCTGCCATTTTCTGTAAATTAGTAGGGCTGTCAATTTATTAAAATGCAATTAGAATTAATTAATTGCAAATTAAAATAAGTTAACACATTAACACATTCTCTTCCTCCTAATAAAAAAAAAATACATGCACAACAGAATAAAATAGTCAAGTGAATAAATGTGCTACCAGCATTATTGAATGAATCACACGCATCAACACATTAACTTTGACAGCCCTAAACAAGGAAAATGAAAACAACTCCATGAAACATGCAAAAGTACACAACCATTCAACAGTTTGGCTGATTAAGATTATTTTAAGAAATTAATAGTTTCAATCAGCAGGAATGCATGAAATTGATGTAATGAAATATTTTTGATTCAAATAAAATCTGTTCTTTCAAACTTTCAATACTGAAAAAAAATGCATCACAGTCTCAACAAAAATATAAAACCTAAATTTCATCACTAGTTGTTGTAATAAGAAATGTTTCTTGTGCATCAAATCAGCATATTAGAATGATTTCTGACGAATAATGTGACACTAAAGACTGAAGTAATCATGATGCTGAAAATTCAACTTTTTAAAATTATATTTTAAATGTTTAATATTATAATATGTAATAATGTATATATTTATAATTAATTCTAAAATTATAATCATGTAAAAATTCAATATTATATTTTAAAACTATATTACAGAAGAAAACAATTATTATTGATAGTAATATCTAATGGAAGCTTGTTTCCACCACTAAATAAAAGATTAAAAAGGTAACTGCGACCTTTTATCTCACAATTATGACTTTTTTCAGACTTTATAACTTGCAAAAGAGAGTTATAAAGTCAGAATTATGAGATATAAACTAGCAATTCAGATTTTTTTTTTCTCTGAAATATGAGTTTATATCTTGGAAGTCTGACTTTATAACTCGCAATTCTGAGAAAAAAGTCATATTTGCGAGATATGGACATGCAATTTTGATTTAAAGTCGCAACCGAGAAAAAAAAAAAAACCCTCAGAAATGCGAGATATAAACGTAATTGCGTGTTATAAAGTCAGAATTGCAAGATATGAACTGACAATTCTGAAAAAAAAATGGTTTTTTTTTTTCACAATTTCCATTTTTTATTCAGTGGCAGAAACGGGCTTACATAAATAATATTACTTTTTTTTTTTTTTTGATGATGAAGAAATAAATGCAGTGTTGATGAGTATAAGAAACATCTTTCAAAAGAATTTTTGAAAAATCTTACTGACCCCAAAACTTTGAACAGCACTGTATGTCTGTAATGCTCCAAACACAGTCTCTCTCTCAGTGAACTTCAGCTCTCACGGCCCTGCGGCCAGCGAGGAGTCTCGACCCACCTGCATGAAGGAGGTGAAACGCTGGTCCTTCTTCTGCCGGGATTTGATGAGCTCCAGGGCAAAGGGCTGGTTACTGCAGAAAGTGCCCACTGCTTGCTTGATCTTTTCCTCCTCTCCACCACTGAACTAGAAAACAACAAGCCAGAGGATTTGTGAGCGTGTGGGAGTCTTATCACCCAGAGAAGACCTATCACAACGGCCACAGGATACGAGCAAAACATGAGCCCTTACCCAAGACAGCAACTCATCTCCTATGTGGTCGATGACCGTCAACTCGTTCTTCTTGCGTATCGCCGTCATTTGATCTGCTATCCTCACTGAAAATGTAAAAAGCAGATGCCATGATCTGAAACATGGCTGTTTATCAGAAGAAAAAAAAAAAGATTGGAAGAAAACATACTGTGCAATTGGACGATTTCCTCCAGGTTGGTGAATATGTTCTTGATATCAGCAGGGGGCAGTATGTTGTCTCGGGTGAGCTTCTGGTAGAAGACACGGTCTAGGACCTTCAGCATGCGTACATGGGCTCGCTCCGTGTAGAATAGTTCTGCGAGCATCAGACAGACTGAGAGTTACTTCAGAGGCAAACCAAAGATGCAACTCTAACAATGCATTGTGCACGTTAAATCTGACGTGCACCTGTCTGATTTATGTAGTGAAAAGCGAACAAGATCGTACCATTAATGACTTCTTGTCTCTTGATCTCGTGGGGCGTCAGGCCTGCTAAAACATCACGCCCGACCAGCTGCTGCCAGTTTGGAGGATCTACATCGGAGAAAACATCACTCCCCTGATCATCCTCACTTTGCAACTCTTCAAACCTGTGAGGGAGGAGATGGTACATAGATTAACAATCTCATTAAGCTCAATGTGTATCTGAATTTGAGAGCTGGCGCACAATAAGAGGGCATACACACAGGAAGCTCATCAAAAAGAGGGTAAACACTGTATTCTAACCAAGTTTAATGCAAAACATTATGTGAAAAACATTTTATTCAGACTGTGAAACCACTGGTATATAATCTCAGCCAATCAGTCGATTTTTGATGCTCAATGTGGTAGATACTTTGAACAAATAAGATTGCACTATGAGCATGGCAGCCTAGCACAAAACAGAAACCAGGCAGTGGAGAAAATGTCCTCATTACAGCTGGTTAGGGAGAAAGAAATAGCTTTTATCGATTGTCGCTTTATCATGTCACTTCTGGTTAGGACACAGTGTATAAGTGATGTGGGTGATTGACAGCAGCCAGTGTCCAGTACCTTCTACTCAGTTTTGGTGTGCCCCCATCAGGGAGTCTGGAAAACAAGACATACTTGCTCACTTCACTGACATAAAGTGACCACCATGATATTACAATCCTGGTATAAGATAAATCATTTTTTATGGATAAGCAAAAAATGGCTGGTATTAATATAATAACATTAATAATAATAATAATAATAATAATAATAATAATAAATATACAAATTAAATTAGACAACCCAACATTATGTAAAAAATTGGATATTCATTTTGAGATTTGATGAAGATTATAATTTAACAGTGTTATTCAATTTTTATTCTTAAAAATATTAACTTTAAATGAGTGGAAAAATGAAGGTATTCAAAATGTACAAATAGCAAAAATGTGCACACATAATTAAATTTTCTATATCAAATCAAAAAGGATAAGTACAAAATTAGAAAGGAAGGAAGGAAGGAAATGAAAACTCTAGTATATACCAATAATTGATACGACACTTAAACACTTAAACTTAATCTTAAACTTAAAGGGATAGTTCACCCAAAAATGAAAATTACCCCATGATTTACTCACCTTCAAGCCATCCTATGTGTATATGACTTTCTTCTTTCAGACTAATAGAATCAGAGTTATATGAAAAAAATGCATTGTTTAATGTCAAGAAAGCCTTTATTCAGAAGGTGGAGTACTTTTTTATGATGGATGGATGCACTGTTTTAGGCTTCAAAATCTCAACCCCCATTCACTGCCATTATAAAGCTTGAAAGAGCCAGGGCATATTTTAATATAACTCTTGACTGTATTCATCTGAAGGAAGAAAGTCACATACACCGAGGATAGCTTGAGGGTAAGTAAATCATCAAGTAATTTTTATTTTTTTGGGTGAACTATCCCTTTAACAAAGTGAAAAAAGAATCTGAATTCTTAGTTTTTTAGCATCACACACTATAGGGATGGTCACATAAGTGAAATTTCAACAAAATTTTGATGCCAGAAAAAAAGTGTCCAGTGTCAAGAGTGTAGAGATGCATGAAGCGAGTTTTCTGCACTCATGTGAAACTCAAAACTGCGCAGATATCTACTCAATTGGCTGTATTCTGCTGACTAAATTTAGCAAAACAACAGTAAATATGAAAACTCAAGACTGTAAGAAATATCTCAGAAAACAAAAACAAAAAAAAACAAAGAGAGATGCTTTGCTGCATAAGTTTTTAAACATGCACCTGTCTGCATCTTCATCTGGCTGGTCCATGTTGTATGGGATGTAGTCACAGGGTGGGTAAATGCTGTCTAGCACATCTCCAGACTGCAGCCCATCACTGAGCCGGGGAACCACCGCAGACGGGCTCATACCTGAGCACACAGAAGAGCCAGTTTCAGATGGCATGTCCAGGAAATTAAAGAAACAATAACTCAGATGAATGAGATGGAGAGGCAGTACTCACCAAACTCTGGGTCCCTGCCCAAGGGGTCTGAGGGTGAGCCGTAAGAGGCACTGAAGAAGGGAGAGGTGATCAAACTCGGGCTTTGTAGGAGGTCTGAGCCCTCACTTGACTGACTGCTCCGAAAACGTCCACCCTCCATAAACTCTAACCCGCCCAAAGTAGGCTGAGACATCTGCTTCTGAGGCCGATGCTTGATGTTGTCCCCGACCCTCCCAGCTGCTCAAACACACAGCAAACAAGATTCTCCATCAACATGAATCTTTCACCACCCAGAGGAAGGAAAGTGAAATGAGGGCAAGTCTTCTGCTTTTAGAATTTGCCATGAGTTGCAAGCTTTCAGGCCAAACATTCACAACACTACCAAAAGTCTGTGGATTTTTTTTTTTTTTATGTTTCTGAAAGTCTCTTAAGATCACCAAGGCTGCATTTATTTGATCAAATGTAACTTTATTCTATTGTAATACACCTTGTTCCAAATTATTATGCAAGTGACATATCAATAGGATTTCGGTACAATAAAGAGTCCTGTTTTTTGTTTGTGTTGTTTTTCACATCATTTCAGGTAACTGTTCAGGTATCAATCTCAGACTGGTTTGGTCAAAAGATTTGTGAGTGACTTCGAGCACAGAAGATCATGGTCAGATGAAGATTTATGAAGGAAGGTTTCTGTCAAACAAATGATCTGTATTGTAATGCCAGCTGTAAAAAAGCCACTGCGGAGCAGCAGACAGGTGCTTTAGGGTACTGGAGTCTCCAGATCCTCTGGAGATCCTAGTTTGCCAGACTGGTTTGGCAAACTATTGACCAAACCATTCTGAGATTGATATCAGTTACCTGAAATGATGTGGAAAAACAGCACAAACAAAAATCTGACTCTTTATTTTACCAAAATCAGCTCAAAACTGCTCAAAACTCGCGTTTGAATCATCATTAGCAAATTATTTAAATCTACTATTCACAGGCTGTGAGTCAGAAATCCCAGACTTTTGTCAAAATATTGAATGGTAGTGTATATTTGACTGCAGATGAATATTTTAACAAACAAATGCAGACGGAGTTTTAACATGTTTACAAAAAAATAAAAAAAATTCAAGCCTACTAATATGTCCGTTTTCAATTAAATAACATCAAAGACAGTTTCATAGCTGGTAAACAATACATGTCCTGTAAATTTTTTTTTTCTTCATACCAGCCACTGGTTAATTCTGGACAAAAAAAGTTCAAAGCCTTACGAAAATATTCTGTGTCTTCAATAGCTGCAGGTTGTAGAACTTTGCATTAGACTTACATGGTACGGAATCGATGCGACTGGGCCACCGAGGGGGCACCCGGATGGGAAAGCGAGGCTTTTTCTCCCCTTCCTTCTCTGTTTTGCTTTTCTGTTCATGAATAATAAAAAAACAACCTTTAGGGTAACAACCTTGCCTCGGGAAGACTGAGAAGACAACTGCTTTTTTCCATAACCTAGTAAACTGCCTACAGAGGGAGTATTTCAGACATTATAAGTGAGCTCCGGACATTTTAACAAAACAATTATGCCACACTAATTACGTATCGTTTACATGACATGCTAAATTTCACAACAGACATACAATAAGAGAAAAATGTTAATAATAAATGGATTGCATGGATCGTGTTCATGCATTTACATCATTTTGTTTCCCCTGGGTTCAACATGACCACATAATCTTCCTGCGCCATGTAGTAAAATATCTATTTTTTTAATTACACTTTTTACAGCACAGTAGCAATAAATATTTTATTTTGATTTTACTATTATTTTGAAAACCAAAAAAAGACACCAATTTGTGTGCACTATTCATATTTATATTTAAATGAATTAATATGCTGACATAACTATACTAATGTCAAAGTATTTTACAAAGAATGCTTTAAATCAGTCAAAACAATCTCCATTAGAATGTTCCCTCAGAAGGTAACTGCCTATTTAGACAGCAAGTCAGGTTTTGGAACCTTATGTGTTATGTGATCCAGCTGTGTCAGTACAAACACATACCCTTAGTTTAGAAGGAAGAAAATTAATTCGAACTCGTTTGGATTCCAGGTTTCGTTGCTCTTTCACTCGAACTCCCAGATGCTTCATGTACAGAAAGATCACATACTGTATGGTGTTGCTGGAAAAGACAAAATTGTGTATTAGGGTTTAATTGAGCACTTTTCTCACTCGCTGTCCAAGCTTAGTAACTAGAGCACAGCGCTGAGCATCAAAGTCTTTCATTTCCTAATTAAGATTCGATTCTCTGAGGGTTTTGTTGTGCCTGTTGAGTGCATGTGGCCAACTCCTTCTGTTCCACATGACTCCTATCTTATTGTGCCTTCTGCCATATGTCTCAAAACTCACGTGCACACGCGCACAAGTTCGCCATCTATCTTCTCACATATATCCTGTACAATCATAAATCATACAGGCTTGTGGTGTTTCCATATGGCATCTCAAATATGTTTGCCTCCATTATGGTAAATGAGGACTAGGAAATGCATGAAGATCAGAAATCTCATTAAGAGATCTCTGTTCTGCAGCATCTTGCATTTGTGTCAAGTGTCAATATGCTGGCATACCCCAGGCTGGCAATTTACAAACAAATCTAACGCAACATCTTTACGCACAATTAAATAACCCTCATCCTTAATGTCTTTATTGTCGATCATTATGGATGAGGTTTTCTGGAGGAAAATAGGAAAAAATTCTCACCATTTCTCCTCCTCTGTGGGCTGTGAAGACAACCTGAAAGAGACACGCGTGTAAGATGGAGAACAGTCACCGAGCAGACGATCTTGAGAATGTGGAGTAGGATATTCAAAATATATTTTGATATGAAATGCATAAGTTAAATGTTGAACAAAAAAGCCAAATAATTTTTATTTAGCAATATAGCCAAATCATTTCTCAAATCTTTTAGTCTATTAACAACATCACATTTATATTTTGATATTTATGAATTTGCAATGAAAGAGCTCAATTAAAGGGCTAAAATGGTGATAAATACAGAGCTAAATCATTTTTTATTTGAAAACAATGTAGCCACATTTTTATTAAACAATATAGCTAAATAATTTCTCAATTTCTATTTTTAGTCTACTGACATGACAATATACATTTTTATTTTGATATTTATGTATTTTCTCTGAAACAGATTTAAAAAATGTTATAAGGGTGATAATATAGATAAATAATTATAATGTGTGTGTACTGTGTATATTTGTTATGTATATATAAAAACACACACATGGATGTATATATATATATATATATATATATATATATATATATATATATATATATATATATATATATATATATATATATATATATAAGAAAAATGTTATGATTATATATTAAACATATATATTAAATATACGTTTTATTGATTTTAAAACATACGTAAATAAGTGTATATTTTCAAAATATATAAATGTATGTCTGCATGTATATGTACCTGATAAATATACACAGAACACACATATATATTATATAAACAAAAACTCTTATTATGGATGCGATTAATTGCGATTAATTGTTTGGCGGCACTAAAATTAATACATATTATTCATGATTCAAATTGAAAAATTTTTGCAACTGAGGTTTAAATCATACATATTATTGATAGCAGTCATACCAAGACTATAATAGATTGCAAAACTAGACTATTGTCATGAATGTCAAGAAAAACTTAAAAAGAATATTGTTTTGTTTAATAAAAAAGTCTGTGTGTGATACTCACAGGACATCATCTATCTTGGAGAGGATGTTTTCAGCGCATAATCTCTCTCTCTCTGGAGCCAGCTGTTCAGAGTCCAGACGAGACAGCTCTACATCAGCCAGGGTCAAGCCCATACTGCGCTTCTGCCTGTAAGAGTGGATGCAGTTGTTTTGTACGTGTTACTGTTAGTCTGAAAGAGTGCAATGTGGCAGCACAGGTTAGTGAGGAAATGAGAATGTCTATATTCCTGACCTGAAGTCCTCCAAGTTTCTCTGTACATCCGGACGGAGAGTTTCCTGCATTGTATGTATATATTGCCTGTGTAATTCCTCTGGAATCAGCTCTGGTCTGCGTCGCTCTGAGTACATGTACACACAAAAAATGAGTAGTCACAGGTTTCATGGTTCATATTAATTTAAGTTTAGGATTTCATTTTTTTACATTTCAATAAATACATTTTTTGTATGTTTATTGAGCAAATTCTCATGGGGATCATTAGATGATCCAATAATCTATGTGATATCAAGCTTTACTGTCTGCGTGACAATGTCAGACTCACATATACATAAATTAAATGGGGCCATATAATAGAAAAAAAAAAAACTTTTTTAATAATTGCTTTAGAGACAAACCAGAATCTTATTTAAAAGAAAACATTTTGTATGATTTATAAATAAATTTACAATTAAGGACATCCTCAATTTTCCCCCAAATTATACCTAGGAGCATACAAAACAAAAACAATTCTCACAAATACACACCCATACATGACCAGTAAACAACCTGCATGAACAGAAACGGCATCAGTATGAGTCACTAAACATGTCAACATGTCCTTCAGAAGCTAAATCCATAATTACATGAAGAGTCAACATGAATGTTAAACAAAATTGGTGTTTTCTGAACAACTGCAGGTTTCCCACCGAGGGCTGAGAAATGACTATGTGGTTGGATGTTGAAATTAACTCGCAAACAACAGTGTGAGGGTGAGAACGACGTTTGTGCTTCCATTAAGACGTTTCTAAAATTAACTGTGCTTACCGAGCTCAGAGGAGATGGATTCAGGCACAGCGACTTTCAAATTCTGTTGAATGAAAATAATCAATTAAAAAGGGCTTTCTGACAAAAGCAGCAGTATTTTTTCTCTCCTGCAAAACAACTACAAACACTACAATAACAAGGTAACAAAACAGCAGAGCTGTAGGAAAAGATATGCACAAGTTCCAAATGAGCTACCCATCCATCTTGCAGAAAGAGAAAAAAGTTTGCTGCAGGGAAGACGTGCACGCACTCAAACACACACACATGCACACAGAGTTCGAGAACAACAATATGCAATGACCATGGAGGTAAAAGGTTGTCTGAGAGCGTGTTTGCTTCCTGACCCTGAGGGTGCTGGGAAAGGAGTAACCCTCCACACACCTCTCTGGACAAAAGGCACGGTTGATCTGGGTGGATACAGGCTTTTGCCTCAACTTGCCCGCAGACCAGATGATACCAAGTCAGAGCAGACAATGACGGGTTTGAGCAAGAAGAGAAGAGGTGTGAAAAGTTCCACTTACTGCCCCCCGGTCTATGAAGAACGTCAAGAAGTCCATGAAGATCCGCCGTGCTTCTTTGGAGTTGGTCTGTTTGTAGAGGTCAGCGTGGAGGTAGCAGAGCTGTCGAGGGAAGTCAGATTCAGTGAGCAATAAAGCAATTTGAGACAGACTTGTAGATTTGTATCCCTTTACTTTAAAACATTACTAATGATACAGATTTAGTCACTGATAAACACTAGGTTTCAAATATTTGAGGTCAGAAGTTTTTATTATTTTTATTATTAACAATTTTATCCAGCAAGGACGCAATAAACTGATCAAAATGGACAGCAACGATATATGTCAAGTCTTGTATTATAATAGGTGACATTATCCACATTGATAATTTTTTTTTGAACAGTAGTTTCTCTTTATCCATAACCGTAGTGTATATTTATCCATAAGTCTACAACAGCTTTTTCCTTTTTTTGTCTATTTAATTAATTTTTTGTTTGTATTTTTATTAGTTTCTTCTTAACTTTATGAAATTTTGTCAGTGCATCTTAGCCCAAACACGCAGTTTGGACATGCATTTTGAGTGGTTTATTGTGCTTTCATTGTGCAACTGGTTGTTACATCAGAGTTTGTGACTTCAGTGAAACACATATGCTACAAATATGCATATGCTTTTTTTCTTTAACAATGTTTTCTGCAATGAATGCATTGGGATTTGGATCCTCTGCTTATGAAAAGCATAATCAATGGCAACACAATTTAAATTCTCATATATGGTGAACCAAATCTATGCAGACATCCTTATAGCTTAAACAGCTCGACAAAAAAAAAAAAAGAAAAAACACAAAAAAAAACATATTTGAGCAAAAATCTTACTCCAAAGTCTAATCCAGTGGTTCCCAACCTTTTCCAACTAGCAGCCCACACAACCAAACACATATGTTTGCGCAGCCCACTGCAAAAAAATTTACTGACACCGAGCTATTGTTGGGGTAATAACTTAGTACTCAGAAGCTAGATTGTTAACTGTATTTATTACTGTATTATCGCGATTTCTTTGATCAATTTTGCGATTTCGATTTTAATCACAATTTTGACACACACAGATATGCTTTACAGTCATAAACACATTCAGGATGAATTTAAAACATATTTCCAAAAGAAAACAAATTAGAGCTTTATCAAAACTCTCTAGAAAAGACATAAGTCAAAATAATCACTATAGTAAAGGTGTAACAAAATTTCTAGACTTATGTAAAAAAATATATAAATAAATAAATCCCGTGTCCAGGGACTTTTTTGCCATGCATTGTTCATAGAGCTCATTAATTGTAGCGATGCCTCAGGGGTTGAAATAGATGTGTTATACATTATGCAGGTTCATACATACTCTGTCTGCAGTGTGTATACAGTATGTGTAAGTGGTACAAAAGCAGCAGCGAGAGTGCATTATTGTAACGCGAAAGCACATTAAAATAATGCACGAGCATGAATCTCTCTGTTAGCACGTAGATTTCCTTTGCTCCGTCACAAAACCAGACGTGCTTGCTCAGATACACGGTGCTCTCGCACAGAGAGTGTGTGCACTTAAAACGTGTTTCCTCTCACTTAAACTGCGTCCTGTGCACTCATAACTCTCTCTATGCTCATGTGATAGATATTAATTATTTATTATTAATTAAATATTTTTATTTATAGCCTTTTACTGCATGCAGTGTGAAAGCTCTGATTCATTAACATGGGCTCAGAAAAAAGGCGCATCACAGACAGTGTTCGGTTCTGTGCGCACTTCATTCGGATTGGATCGGATAGCATACTGAGGGAGGTCAGGGCCTTGGAAAATCGTGCTATAAAGTGATTTAGAAATCGCGCACACTCAAATCATGATTTTATGACAATTTCTATTAATCGCACAGCCCTAGAATGAACTGGCAATGAACAGAAAATAACTCGGACTGGCACCGCTCAGCAAAATGGGAAAACCAGATCCAGGCAGAGCTCGGCAGCAGGTAGAGGGAACATGTTGGCAGCCATTTATGTTGACCTCGTTGACAGCCATTCATGCATGTTTGAATTTGTTGTTCTGTAGCATATGCAGCAAAAATATAAATTGGTGGTTTATTCTTAAACCAATCAGCGAGCTCTAATAGTGGAAGCATGGTTACAGTTTAATATTTATTTTTTGCTATTTAATTATATGAAATGATGTTATTATGTTATCACTTAGACATTTTTACATATATTAACAATATTATTATTTACTTTAATAGTAATTGGCGGCCCAACTGCAATACCACCGCTGTCCCACAGGTTGAAAACCACTGGTCTAATCACTTCTTCAAATAACTCCATGAGATTCTTTTGTCTGTTTTATTGCCCATCAGGTGAAAAAAAGCACTGCTAATTACTGCTGGAACTCACCAGAGGTGCAGGGTCAAACTGAGAGATCACATGGTGTAGGAAGACCGCAAGATGAGCGGGGCGAGTCTTGAGAATCTCGATACTCTGGAAGGAGCTGCACTGTCCGTTCACCTGAGAGACATCAGATCTGGTTAAAGAAGTAGGCGACCAAGACCACTGAAGGAAAGGAACTAAAAAATACCTGCTCCTGCTCAGAGTCAAAGTCATCATCTTCAGCAGCAATGATCTCTGAAGCCAGGCGGGGGGGTGGGATCCCAATGGTGGATGGGAAACGAGAATTCTACGAGAAGTAGAGAGGTGTGACAATCATGCTCATCAGAAATCAGGCGGAAAGGTCTGTCAAAAGCAGTGGTTCTCACCAGGTTGGGACTGTCGTCGACCTCCAGGGAGGGGCAGGAGTTGAGGCTGTCTCTGGGGGTGCACTTCGGACTGGAACAGTTGGATTCCCTTTGGCTCTCTGGAGAGGCCGGGTAGAAACCGCGCTGGACCCGCACATCAAACACCATAAGCACAATTAATCACACCACAGGGAAGCAAGGAACAAGAGCCACCGAGTACACTCGTGATAAGTGCCACTGTTTAACTGAGATCAGTGAAGATATCTCAAAGAAAAGAGAGAACAGTGTGCACTTACAGTTGACACTGAACTTCCACTCCAGAAACCCTCCGGGCTGAAATCTCCCTTATTCTGATCCTCATTCAGCCAACAGCCATCTTCACTGTTCCTGACACTCTCCTAAAGCACAGCTTTACAGTCAATACATGTGCACATAATTCAAAACTATTAAATCAGACTATTAAAGAGCTTTTGAAATTAACAATCTCTAATTGATGGTCAAGCAATATATCAAGCTATGATATATCTGAAGACTGTTTGTCTAAAAAAAATTGCTTAAAAAAACAAGAGGAAGCTGCTATTACCAAAAATTATATAGTATGTTTTTTTTTTTTTTACAAACATTTTAATTTTAGTAATTCAAATTTTAATTTCAGGTTTGTTTAATAATTTTTTATTAAAAAAATATTTAAATTAATTAATTAAATTATATATTTAATTTAAATTATATATATTTAAATAGATATTATGCAATATATATTTATACATTTCAAATGAAATTTATTCCTCTTATGGCAAAGCTGAATTTGTCATATGATCCTCCAGAAATCATTCTAATCTTCTTATTTGATAATCCTTTGTTATTATTATCATCAATATATCAATGATGAAAACAGTTGAGCTGTGTAAGATTTTAATAGCATATGATATATACATATTTATAATCAAACAATCTATCTCTCTAGCTATATCCAAATCGGTTGACCACTCCCTAACAGTGTGTTACTGATGCTTTGAATATGAGTATCATATAAACTGGTCAGACTCAGAAATGTCATACATGTGGAGCCCTGTTAAGCAGGCCCTGCTGATGTGGAATGTGCTTCTTGGCTTGCTGGATATCCCGTAGTGGTTTGGGTGTAGGAACTCTGCTGTAGTCCTCCTTCAGTCCCTAAAGAAGAGACATTTTTGTATACTATATAATCAGATCTCATACACACACAGACAAAAGTTTAACAGACGAGTTAAACCTAACAACTTGTTACTCTGCTCTGTAAAAGTCTACTTCTGTGTTGCTCTCCAAGACAGAAAGAGAATGACAGATCTTGGTTTACAAGACATGTGAAGGTGGTAACGGTGTCGAAACATAGTGGGAGGTGCTTCAGTCTCCCCTCTCACTTACCAGCTATCCTAAATCTCTAAATTACCTCCTAAACAGGAAAGGCCTCCTTCTTATCATCTTAAGTCATACTGCAACAATACAAAATAACTCCACACTTTACTGACAGGCACACTTTGTGAAATTGAAAGTACCATGTGTGCCCACTTTAAACTAGTAGTTTTGAGTCTGATATTTAGATTCTGACCTTTATGTCCTGTTGTTCTATGAACACCATCCTCTTGTTGTCCATTCTTTGGATAAGTGGAGAACTGTTCTCTTCCTATGTAGGGTTGGGTTGACAAACGACAAGGAGGAGCAAATAATAAACACAGATTATGTAATTTAATTGGAGGAGAGACATGAGGAAGTGAACTTACATACAACAAATAAACACAAAACGAAAAACAAAACAAAATCAGATGGGAAAACAATTTTCAGGAATGGGCGTATGGGCATCTTACCCATGATACCAAAGGAGAGGAGGTACGTTTCGCTGCATTGTAAGAGTTGGGAGATGAAACAAAGGGGTCCCCATAATCCCCCGGTGACCCGAGACCCACGTCTACCTCCGAGAGGGGGATCTGGGGTAACCCGGGAGGCCGGCCTAACACTGTGAGGGCCACGTATGAGCCAGCTATGAAGTACAAATGAGATTTGGTCAGCGGTGGAAACATGTTGTCTTGACACAAGCAAATGATTTATACTCACATTTGATTAATTTCACCACTTCAACGTGGTTCGATTGCGTCACCAATGTCCCGTTCACCTAAAGCACAGGAGACAAACATTAAAATGCATTATACTCCAACATACATGCAAGTTCTCTTATACAGACTCAAACATGAAGTCATTTTTGTTGTGACCAGCAGGTGGCAGAATAGACAGATGCTGAAATGCAGTGGTGGAGAGAGAGAGAGAGAGGAGTGGGCAGTGAGAAACACAGCTCTTGCATCTGTAAGCGTCTCACCTTAATGATCCTGTCCCCCGTCTGAACACCTGCACGCATTGCAGCGCCATCTGCCAAAAGACAGGAGACGATTATGACAATTATGAATTGAAAGCATTTCCTGATGCAATGAGTGGTTGCCAGAGTGCAGCCATTTGGTTGCTAAGGGGTTCTGGGTGGTTTTTCAGCACATTGCTGTGTGGTTTATGTGCTCCATTTACATTGCACACAAATGGGTTTCCATTGTCATTTTGCAAATGACGAAACCCCCATTTTGGGTATTCATGCATTTACGTCTCTTGGAAACATGTTGACTCGATCACAATTCACTACAATGTCAAGTAGTTAAAAACTTTGAGAAAGCTAAGCAATTATGAGTGTGCTTCTAGAGAATATTCCACACTGTATGACGTGTATTGCGTCCTGAATGACCACCTTTCAGACTAAGATCAAAAAAAGTTTTATATATACCATTTATATTTAGATATAGTTTTGCTGTTCAGATTTTTAAAAAATGAATAAGCTGAGTAACATTCAGCTTTTTTTTTAAAAGAAAGAGAGAGACAGAGAGAGAGAGAGTCTCGAAAGACGTCCACAGAAGCTGATGTGGGCGGAGCCAGAAAGACAACAGCATGATAGATGGGCATCTTACCCTGTTTGACGAGCTGCACGAAAACAGGGTTGTCCCCACTGACGGTCAGCCCAAAGCCGTTCTCATCTTTCTGAATGATCACGCATCTCTGAACCAGCCCTGGAGGAAGAGAGAGAACAAGAGGAGAGACAAATTGAGCTATGAAACTGATTTTACTGGATTGCCAATGTCTTTATTAAAGCATTCATCAGGAGAGGTCTATCAAAGCAGATTAATGTAACAATGACTCCGACACCTGATCGAACTGACAGAGCTAGTTAGTGCAGACAGTCACAGGCATAAAATACTTAGCAACATAAAAAAATCTGCAGTGTCGTGAAATGAAACCATCAATCGCGCAATCCAATTAAAATCTAGCCCCCTTCCCAGAATAATGGAGAGATACAAGAAATGATGAGAGCAATGGAGACGTGGGTTATCACGGTCATCTAATGCTGCAGCGTGAGAGATGGGCCTACTTTCAAAACTGATAGCTCATCAGATCTGAAAACAAAAGCCGCAGTTCTCAGATCACAGAAATGAATATGAACTGCTCAAACAGTCACACGCATATGTAACATACCCTCAACTATTCGAGAAATATTACAGTTTAAACAAGACTACAGTCAGTGTTGTTTTCCACAGAGTAAAAACTATGCTTAAAATATAGTTATATCACATATATTTCTCACATCCTTGCATGTGTTGTGAAAATTACTTGATTTAAACGGTCATGACTCAATTTGAAAAGATTGAATTTAACCAAGAAAACTGGTAACTGATTACATTTCATGCTAACCCATGTGATGTTTAGGTGTTATGGATATACTTCTGAAACTGTGATCCAGTGCTATGATTTCAAGTGCATTACTGTAAGTAACCATGTTTTTCATAAGTCATTTTAATTTAACTGTTTAATAGTTTAATACCATTTATTTTCTTGCTAACTGGACACCATACAGATGCTGCCTGACAGGTTTAACCCTCCAAATTAAAACTAATTCAAATAAAATAATGAATTAAAGATTTTCTGAAGTTAATGTAACAATAATCGCTTATCAAAAGTATTTATGTTTTAAAATAACTCTTCAAATAAAAACTGTTCTTTAGATTCAACAAAGAATACAGAATTTTTTTCATTATGGTTTCTATAAAAATGTTAAAGGGATAGTTCACCCAAAAATGAAAATTTTTATTTCATAAGTCTTTGCAAACTTCCTTCATCTTCAGAACACAAATTAAGATATTTTCCATGAAATCCAAGAGCTTTCTGACCCTCCATAGACAGCAATGCAACTACCACATTCAAGGTCCAGAAAGGTATTAAGGATATCAATGTAATAGTCCATTTGACATCAGTGGTTCAAATAATTTACATTTTTTTTACTTTATGAAAAAAATTTAGACACACGTTCACAAGAGTAGGGTTGCAACCACCGATTGATCAAATCGATTATTATCGATAATAAAAATCATAGACATGTATAGCTGGTCGCATCGAATTACAGCACTGAATAATGCACTTCTATGGACAAAATGCATCTAAAATAGTGCAGGAAACAGAATGAACTCCAGCAGGAAAAGTACTTGATCAAATCTGCCCAAAACATGAGAAATCTTTATTTTAAGCTTCAAGCTGATGCATTAGCATAATGGCTTGCCCTGTTAGGCACTTTGACAGATGCATCCTCAGTGCAAAAAACTTTCAGTTAACGGTCATGTCCTTATCTGTAAATGTCACAAATTCATGCAAGCCTTTCCATTTTTGCATAAAGGCACGTCCTAACAGCCTGCTTTAAGTTGAATTCTTTACTGAAAGAGCAACGGCGTGGAGAGGGAGAAATATCTGTTGTTGAACATTAAATTCAGGTTTAAAAAGTCAACATGCAGTGAGAGTAATTTATGAAAGTAGGAAGTGTGAATGGACAGCAGTGTGTCATTGAATATAAGTATCTTAATATAAATGTCAGTTGCTTTTACAGGATAAATAATTTTTTTTGGTTTGTAATTTGTCCAATAAAAGGCAATAACATTTTTAGATCTAAACTACTTTTTTCACAGATTCCTAAAATATGTGTGTTTTCTCTATTATGACAGGTGGTGTAATAAATTGATAAGCATTGCATGATTTTATAACAATTAATTGACACATTTGTTTGAAGGACATTGGGCAGAATGTGAAAGTGTGCTATTGTCAATAAAATTCTTTTTAAAATATATATCATTAATTGATTAATCGGATAACTAATCGATTATCAAAATAATTGTTAGCTGCAGCCCTACACTAGAGTACCTCGATATACAAGAACAACTTTTAAAAATGAGTAGAAAAGTGCGTGGTTTCTAAAAAAATAATAATGAATAGAACATAATACATAGGCTACAACAAGGTTTAATCTGACTGCAAAGGAACATAACCGAGTTGCCTGATATAAAGAGACATTACGAAATATGGAAATACACTTACAATACAATTATGTGTTCATTTATAAGAGAGATAGAGAGAGAGAGAGAGAGAGAGAGAGGGTATGTATTTATGAATTACCACCGTTTTGCCACATTTTTCTATTAACAGTGAAGCGGTGGCTTTAATTCCTTTAAAAAACAATGTTACCAGCTCTTTGTTGAGAAAGATAATGTAGCTCTTGAGCGATTAAGCTATTTAGCTGATAAAATCCCAGGGGGAAGTATGTTCCAGAACGTCTGAGTGTGGACGCAATGTTATCTGTGTGAGTGACTGAGCTTGTGTGTGTGCGTAAGACACAGTGAAAACAGCGCATTAGTTTAGAACTCTATTTTGTTTTTTTAAACATAGAGAGTGTTATTTTGTGCAGTGATAACCTAACAGCAAAATAAATATAATTTATTATTTATTATATTAGAATGAGTACATCACAATATACATTTATTACAATGAGTACTTTATTACTTATGGGCTTAAAAACAAGATACAAACAATCAGAATATTGTACCTGGTGGGGAATGCCCAATATGCCAGTAGTTAGCAATTACACTACAGTATGCAATATTTAATAAACAGCTGTTTTAATCAATTCTGCTGAGGTGAAATTCCGTGCAGTCCTGTATCGTGATACATATCGTATCGTGACTTTGCTGGTGATACACAGTCCTAGCACGGGTTTCCCACACATTGATTTATTTATGGCAGGCCGCCACAATATCAAAAACTGACTGCCATAAATAGATTTTCCAAAAGGCTTCGACTTCATTGAATAAACATGAGCACTGCACGTTTCAAAATCAAAAACCGGTTCAGGTGTTTTTATATCACTGTATTTCAGAAGTAAACGGACTGAATTTTCGATTTCATTTTCATTTCATCTTGCATGTAATGCTTGATAAGGCAGCATTTGTGAGGTCAGAGCTGCTTTACAGCCATTACCGGAGAAATGTCTCTCTCTCCCACTCTTAAAGTGCCTCCTGTTGGCAGAAAATGAATTTGCATATATATTAGGGGTGTAATGGTACGTGTATTCGTACTGGACCGTTTCGGTACAGGGCTTTTGGTACGGTGCACGTGTGTACCGAATGACCGAATGCAATATTTTGTGTGCAGAACATAGGTACATTTTCGTGTTTCCAAACGAACATATTAAGTGGCGGAAGTCTATGCATTCAGCGCAAATCCCGCCCTGCAGCTGATTCTAAGGCCAGTGACACACTGGCTGTGTGGTGCGAGCGTGGCGTTTCTGATGCGTGTCAGTTGCGTGACGGCTGCTTTGCGTTTTCTATGTCTTTATACACCAGAATCGTGCCTGACGTGGCGATGCCGTGTTGCTCCTTTTGTAGGCGACATAGAGGGAGACCGCCGACAGACCAGGATCTTCTCTTCACGACAACAATCTCTATACTTCATGTTGAGCATAAATATAAAGCCTACTGATAAAGGACACCGTCAACAGTATTGACGGCAAAATAGACTATGTTTGACAGGTGCTATATGCCAGTGTGTCACCGGCCTAAGGTTTTCAAAAGGCATCATGCGAATGTGAACATCACTACAACTAGGAAAAAAATGATTGTAATTCAAACGCAGCTCCCGTCGGCATTTGAACAGACCTTTGCTCTTAATTTAGATAGGTCCAACACAATAACGAAACCTGACCAGGTCTAAAAACTGAACTGTTGATGCTGCACTTTACACTTTGGAAAAGTTATACATATATTTTTAAATATGAGCAGGCCTACAAGCTGGGATTGGTAATGGTTCAATGTAATCATAGTTATTTATTTATATTTTTCATTATATTTTATTATATGATACTGGTTTGAGACAGAGTATTTTATTTAGTGGAGAACTTTGCAGCAATATTTTATTTCTTATTCTTTTTTTTATTATATATATATTTTATTAAAAAGTATTTTAAAAAAGTTTAAACAAATTGTAAAATAAAAAGTTTAAAGTAATAAACAACCTGCAGTTTAATGTCTTTTTTCCCCCCCAACCTTACTTCTTCAACCAGAATTTACAGTCGATGAACCAAGAGAGATGGACATTCTATGTCAGAACACTGTTCTGAACAAAGTTCTTTGGTTTAGAACAACATGAAGGTGTGTAATTAATGACAGCATTTTCATTTTTGGGTGAACTATCCTTTAAGTAGCACAACTGTGTTCAACATTGATACGAACTGTCATAATAATGGCTGCTGAAAACTCAATTTCGACTGACAAAAATAAATTACATTTTAAAATATATTAAAATATAAAAGCTTTAAATTGTAATAATATTTCATATAACTGTAGTGCAAACATTTCACTTTGCTCAAAAAAAGTTCTAAGTGTATCATTGAATAGTTAAAGTATCAGGCATTTAAAGAGAGCACCCAGACTCTCTCAGTCTTTATCTTCTGAACCATTAAGAATAATGCTATATGTTATTTACCAATAATACACACAGAGACCAAAATTAACTCAGTAGGGAAGCTGAACATAAATAAATGCTGATAACACTTGAACTTCACAGTGTTGGAGAAGAATCACCTGCACAAGAGTAAAAACACTACTAGAAACACAGCAATCTTACCACAAGACTCGGGTCTCCTGTCAGTCCCTACAAATCCACTCTTCTGCACCAGCACTTCTGAGCCACACAACATAATGATAAAACATAAGACACACACACACACACACACACACATATCACAGAGGACACAGAGAGAGGACTCAGACAAAAAAAAAAAAAAAAAAAGAGCAATGACAAATACACACACAGTGTGGCTGTTTTGGAAAGGGTCATTGTCTATTGATAAGCAGTCAAATCCCCAAGGTCTTACATATGAACAAATTGTCTACCCTGAAATTATTAATAAGGTGTTCAGGTATTAAGGACCCCAGGTGTTAACCCAGAAATCAATGCTTGGCGCAGATGCAGATTATAACCAATAAACAAAGTTGAGCTGAAAAGTACTTTAACAAGAAAACATTCTCAAAAACGGCTACGTAATGATGTTGGTTTTATGGTTAATAATAGTTAATCATAACACAAGAGAATAACTTGATTAGCCTTTGCCTACTTGAATTTCTCACAAAAAAGAAGTCAGTGATATTGTTTAATGGAACGTATATGATTTACAGCAATAGTCTCCATCATTACGTGAGGCTATACAGCTTTGGGTTAAAATTAATCACACAAAACAGCCACACTTTTCAGACACTCCCTAAAGAGATACTGGGAAGACATTAGGGTTGGGCGATATATCAATGTATTCTCAATGAACTTCCTGGAAATGTAAGATTAAGTAACATTTTGAATTGTGCAATGATTCTAATTTCGGTGTTTTTTGTTTTTGTTTAGCTTCTAGGTAATTATTTTTTTTATTCCTCTTTAAATTTCAGCAGCAAAACTGTGTTAATGTTTGTAAGTTGAATCTAGGGATGGGCGATATATCGCATTCGATTGTCACGCGCATTTCGTCAGTAAAGCCGGTTCCCTGATCAGCGGTAAATCGTCATCACTTGCTTTCAAATGGAGCGGCATTTAATAGACAGAGCCGTAGATTACTGACAAGCTATGCAATATGACGTTCATTATCGCAGATGGATCGCCTTCGATAATGAACGCGATATTGCGTGACAATCATATGTGATATATCGCCCATCCCTAGTTGAATCCATTCCATGAATCAGAGAGATGCTGAGAGATGACTTTTTTTGTAGGCCAAGCTAGAAGCAAGCATCATCCTGGACCCCTCAACAAAAACCCAACAGGATTTTTCCATTGTTCTTGGATTGTTGCAGAAAATAAGCTGTGGCCAACAAACCTCAATCAACAAAGAAAGGGTATTACTGGTATATTTTTTTTGTCATAGAATAAAACATGAAAATATCTTCAGCCTTTTATCATCCATAAACCTTATTTCAGGCATTTGACCAAAGACTTCTTCAAAAAACCTGGGCCGAAGGAACCGGATATGCAAAAATTTTAACTTGTTTCTGGGTTTTAAGACTCATTTCAGCAGCACTCCAAATCTCTGATTCAACTCCAATGCTCCTCTCATTGCTGAAATATGTAATTTTACATATTGCATTTTTTTAAATAAATATTATTGTAGATATTACTGTGTTTAATTATAATTTTATATTGGTGTATATACATTTTTCTAGTATTGCATCATTGATTATTTTTAAGCCGCTTTGAAAGTAGTGGCCAAAAATGGTTGCTTGGTTGAAAAACAAAACAAACCAAAAAATATGCCGATTCCAAACACTGTCAAAACAATGAAAAAATATGATATATTTTAAGTTATATTGCCCAACCCCATAGTACACTGAATGCCACATTGTGGTTAAGTTGTTTTAGTCATGCGTCAGAAGAGGCAGTTCCAACACCAAAGGAATATCAGAAATAAACATGCATCACATCCTCCATTCACCGCTATCCTCTCTAACATGTGAAAGTGAGATATTTGTTAGATCAAACCAATAAAACATACTATGCTCATGTGAAACCTGCTTCAGAATAGCTCAGAAATCTTTGAAAAGACCGCTGACGAAATTCAGTCATCATCTCACTCGTCTTTCAATCAAACAGGAAAACATCTCCCCATCCAAACAATGTGAATCACACTTTAATCTATATGATTATCACATTGTTCTCCACCATAAACCTCCCATTAATGTTCATGCACAGGACTGCTTTTCCTTCTCTACCCTCACCAGCGGCTGAGAGGAAAAACAGAGGCGAAACTTGAAAGAAAAACACACTGACAATGTCTTTCAAATGCCAAAACCGGGGCCAGGAACATGTGCATCGTTTATGGTCAGCAAGTATGAATCATGCCGCTGTTTAAAGCCGTTCCACTGCAGTTAGTGGATGGGTGCAGCCCTCCATCTGTGCTGTGTGTGGAGGAAACTGTTTCCATTTAAGAGACTGAAGAGACTGTGTGAGAGGAGCAGTGTGCTTCAGTCCACACCACACGCACACACGAGCAGTCAGGACAGCCTTTAGTACAGCTAAACACTGCCTTTCTGTATGAGTAGAGTGTGAAAGAAACCCTCGGATGAAATGTACCTGTAGGGTCAAACTCGTGTGTAGGGGTACCAGGCTGCTTGATGCTTTCGGGTCTCTTATCGGGAGGGTGGTCTCTGCTGAGGGTGCTACCGGTTCTGTAAACACAAACAGGAGAAATCAATATACAAAGTCAATGAAATACATTAACACACTGCAATGAGCACATAAAATAATACACCAGTGGTTTTTCTCTGGGTCGGCTTGTGACATAAAAATGTGCTGCAGTCTAATAGGGTTGAATACATTAGGTGAAAAAAATACTAAATGCAAATAATGAAACCATAAACTACACGAGAAAACTCTTCTCTTATTTTTGTTGTTGCTGAAACAAAAGGACATCAAACCTAACAATATTTAACACAAATTAATTTGCTACTTGGTGAAAGTAAGTAAAATGTGTCAGATGCCAACATGCACCTGGTTGTGACACATGCCCTGATCTCCAAAAACAAAACTCCCTAGGTCCCTTTAAGACAAGTTAGTTCACTCTGCGGCCATATAGGTAACGCCCCTGGGCAGCTATTTCCAGGCATGCAACTACAGCTCCTGACTATTTGAATGGAGAAAGACCGTGTTTGTCAAAGCTACTTTTCATATTATTATCAAATGATAATAATAATGGCTAATATATCATGATATTATACATTGTGCTTCTTAAGCTTAAATCATGGAATAATTAAATAATTATATCTATCCATCTTTCTATCTTGTATATATAGATAGATAGATAGATAAGATAGATAGATAGATAGATAGATAGATAGATAGATAGATAGATAGATAGATAGATAGATAGATAGATAGATAGATAGATAGATAGATAGATCTAACTATCTATACACACATAATTCTGGAAAAATGATAAAAAGTATATTATAATTTTACTAACTGTACTGCATCATCGATAGATTGACAACCTTTCTCTTTAGATATCAGCGACAGCATTAAAGAAGTCATATAGTCAACTATTAATTTTAAGTGCACTGATGGCACAGTTTTTTTTTGTGAAGTGTTGAGCAGCATCCTCTTGTGCAATGACTATTTGCTTAGTTAACTTCCTGCTAGGACAACAGATGTGCCCCACTGCGCTAATGTCGCCCTATTCATTACACACATCAATTAAGAGGCTCCGCATGAGTCCTGCCGGTTCTTTATCACAAAGGCAAGTGGAAAAGCCTGAAGTAGCTATGACTCCAGGTCTAAAAGTAGCCTAGGCAGAAAAGCGAGTCGAGGTGGGGTGAATGTATTTAACAGCGCTCTGCTTCCCGCTCACAGGCCGTATGAGAACCCTCTGTTTTCTAGGCTAGTCAGTGATGGGACACAGTGCTGAAAAAGCCCTTTGTAGGCCTGTCTGACTGCGTCTAACTGAGAGCCACTGTACTAACAACCCACTGCCATTTGCTTCACCTGGACTCACTCGCTTGACCTGTGGACCTCGCAGAACGCCAAACTGACTAAAAATAATATGCAGAATGAGAAACATCTCTGCGAGACAATCACTTCAGCAATAGAAATGATGGAGGGTCAGCTAGAGCTCACATTTGTCTGGCAGTTTGTGGATTTTGAACTCATTCTGCGGACTCATTACGGGACAGTATCGGAGAGAGTGGACTCCATACCCTCACAAGTGAAGTGCAAGACATTTGCAGTGTCGCTCTGAACACAGGGAATGATCACGCGAATGAAACTTACTTTTCTAAGATTGCTTCAGAGGTCAGCTAACTGTGAAATTAACACTGCATCCAAGTAAAGGAAAGGACTCAGAGGGATTAGCCCACCTTTTTGCCTGTAGCAATTTGTCACCACTGGTAAACTAGATAAGTCTAATGAGAGAGCAGTCACTGATTTTTTTCAATTAAAACTCAATTAATAAAATTAACCTGGAGCACCGGCGCAGGCCAATATGAAGCAGTTCTCTTCCCGCTCCCAACAGGGGTCTTGATTTACACATTTATTCTAGCTTTTCAATTTATGTAAAATCAACAGTAACCATGTCTGTTAAGCAAGAAAAAAAGAAAACTGTAATTTTGAAAGGATCATAAAAGTTGTAGTCATAGTAGTATACAAAAGTAGTTTACACGTATTATATGCTATAACTCAAGTCTTTTGATGTGAATAGCTTGGTGTGGAATGACTCCATTTAAGTCACTGTTATTATGTGATAACCTTCCCCTCAAATGAGCTGTTAACTGTAACTACTGCAAACGGATCATTGAGTTATGAATGAATCAGTTCAATGTATGAACCGGACCAACAGTTTATAGAAAAGAACAAGTTTAAATGAACAATTTGATCACTGAACTGGTTGGGTACGACTGGAACTCAATGATCCAGACACAGAGGTTTTCAAATGATTGGCTTGCTGGAGGACAGGATTGTGAGTGAATAGTGACATTATCATGACTAGACTCTGAATATTGCAAAACTTGCAGATGCTGAAAAAACAAAAAAAAAACACCAACAACATCATTTCAAAATGCAATTCTGAATTTTCAGCAGCCATAACTCCAGTCTTCAGTGTCATAATTTTTCATATAGCCTACCATTCTAATATGCTGACTTGCTGATGCTGATTTATAAAATAAATTCAGAAAGTTCAAATAAATAGCATTTACTTGAAATTGAGCCCTCCCTGAATAACAAAAAACTAAAATTAGGGCCCTATGATATCAGTAGGTGTGTTACATTGGACACGAATTCATGAATTCATTCTGATTGACAAATCTGAACTAGGGCTGAAATATCCGATTACTCGATTAATCGAGGGAATTTTTGGTAGAATACTCGATTACTAAAATATTTGATAGCTACAGCCCTAATCTGAACATAGTGTTTACATGAACGGTAAATAAAATGATCGGGTTACATGTCACAAGCTTCTGATCGGATTTACTCTTTTGACATGCATGAATATACAGAGTTTTCCGCTGCTGTTTTAGAAAGCACACGTTATATTTATCTCCTTTGGGTCTATTGTTGTCACGATACCAAAATTATTGTTTCGATACCGATACCTAGTCAAGAATTGCGATACTTTTTCGATACTTTTCCTGAAAAGGGAAAATACACTCTCAAATATCATTGAAATATTCATTTTAAAACCGGGACAACATTTGTAATCATATAACACACTAATAAATGAACATATGAAAAACAGATATATTATACATCTGAACAAAATATGAAATATCAAAATTGTGAAAAATAAAATAGAAAAAATGACATTCAAGGTAAAGAAAGATAAAATTTAGCCGCATTATCTCAGTTATAAACAAAAGAGTAATACATTTATCTTAATTCTGAACTTTGAATAAAAATATGAACAGCGATTAAATTAAACAATGTTTCTGAACTCAGAAGATTAAATGTCAAACGCTAAATAATATCAATGTAAGCAATGGTATTCAAGTAAAAAAAAAAAAAAAAAGCTAATAAAATTTAGCAGCACTATCTCAGATATTGTAACTTATTCTGTCGTGCAGCCTTTTCTTTCAGAGGAGAAAACACAGCCAGTGAGCTTTAATGAGCGTCATCTTTAGTGAGCGTCATCTTTTTCTACCAGTCGTGGACCGGCGGCCACAGCATCACTTTTGCTCGCAGATGCAGTCTAGTGATGCGCGGGTCGGGTTTTTTTTCAACCCGCGGGTCCCGCTTTTATGAAATTATTTGCGGGCTGGGGCAGGCCAAATAAAGAAACATTTCTTTACCCACCCCAACCAGCGCATCGGGGACATCACGGAAGATCCGTTGCTACTAGACTCTCTTGTTCACCTCCCTCCACAGCAGCGAGCGAGCTCGGCGCTATTAGTAGTGCATGCGCAGCTCGTGAACAGCTCTGTGAACTGTTTCATCCTGTCAAAGAGTTACTCAAGATGTGACGGAGCATGTGATTTGTTGAATGTAGTGAACGAATCCGCCCTTCACTGAAAGAGATCGAGAGACCTTCTCATTCGTGAATGAGCTGAATGATCTGATACATCTCGTTTATGAACGAAATGAGTGAGCCAAGCATGTAAATCTCTATCAGCAATCAGCAGATACAAAGCGCAGTTATAGGTGCTGTGCAGATACGCTCGTTTTCATATTAAGCATACAGAACATAACTCCACGTTTAATTCCCGATTGATGTGAATATTTTTTTATTAACTTTGTTAATCTGAACAACTTATTTAAACTATTTAAACACATTTTAGTAAAGTCAAATCAGTTTAGTAAAGCCACTAATGCAGACATCTCGCTGTAGTGTTTTTTTGCTGCTTGCGTGAAAAGAAAACACAGACGTCCATAGGGAGGCACTGGAAGCGTGCGTTGCACGCACCAAAATGAAATGCGTCTATTACAAATCCGGAACGCAGTCATTCTTTGAAGTATCGATACTAATAAATTTAGGTATCGTGACGTTTTTAATTTCCGAGAATCGCAATACTTTTGAAGTATCGGTGCACCGTACAACACTAACTTCAGCCAAAAAAAATAAAAAAAACACACCCACTGATTCCCACACCTAAAACCAGTTGTCTGTTGATGAGAGTCTTAAACAAGGACTGGTGGGACGCTGTCCTGCTCCACTTCACAAATGATGAGTGAAAGGGGATTTTTATAATGACAGATCACTTATTTTTGACACTTTATTCACCATGAAGAACACCTCTTATTTCTACATCACTGTGCAGTACTTTCCAGTTTTGGTTTTCAATCCAATCAAGTGTTTACATGTCCTCTCGCTCGGATTACAAAAGGGATAAACCACCCCTTACAATCCGATCAAATTTTAGTCAGATTGAGCCAATTCAATCCGATTGATGCGTTTACATGTGACATTTTTAAACGCAGCTAGTGATGCAACAAACACTGATGGAATGGTGGAATTCAGTCATAAAAACTGAATTTACTGTTTAACGCAGAATATTACGAAATGTCAAAATTTGGATAAATGAATCAAAAGTACGTCAGTACAAGTAAATCAAATGAAGATATGAATGAGTGTCTATGAATAATAAGCTGCAAAAAGACAATGAAACAAAATATTATATCATTTGCCTTTTTTTATTTTTATTTTAACATATAAATAGATCAATTGAATAAAGACCAAGATTACCTGTTAGATTTACCCAAAACTAATTATATTTTATGTTTAACCACTAAAGGGACATCAGAGCCAGCGGCAAATGTCAGAAGGACTAGCCAAGTCGAGAATGCTCTTGGCAGATACATGATCACTGAACTCCCACTGATCGCGTGGAGCTTACCGTCTCCGAAAATGGCTAAACACATTTTTAAATAGGCGCTGTCTTTATAAATAAACCAAAGATTTGAGTTAAAAAAAACATTCTCAACTGAAATACTTTAAAACTATATTTCATGACACAATAACAATAATATTTAAAAAAATTATCCAAATAAATGGTGGTTGAAATGACAATGCTGCATGAACACAATCAATCAGCATGTTTAGCGTCCAAGTCCCACCCCTGAAAGTTCCAGAACTTTGAAAAAGTACTACCTGACCAGCAGGGACTTTCTGAGGGCCAATATTTTACCCAGAACTTTAGTTCCTGGTTCCTGAGGTGGAAACACACCAAGTACCAGCCCAAAGTCCCTAGCTCCTGGGTAAAGTTCCGGCGGTGGAAACGCAGCTATAGTTTTTGAGTCTTCAAGCAGGGGATGTTCTTGATTGCATCAGAGCTTTCTGTAGTGACACAGGATCCTGTTGAGAGCAGTTTGAGGGAACTGAATGGGCCATTTATGAAAGGGCCTGTAAAACGTTCCATGGTCTACTCAGCTAAAAACCTCCCGCTAAAGAGGAGGAATGGAAAAGTAAATGCAAACAACCAAAAGCAGCCAATAATCCCACTTTTTACATGTTATTCTCTCCCTAATGAATCATGCATGATGATGGTACATGTAAGAATACTGCTATTTGTGCTTATGACCACAACAGTTACAAGTAATGCTTGTGAATGTGCATAAAGGTTTTTGTTTACTCTCCGACTGGTCTAGCCTCTCCTATTTTCACCATGGAATAAGATTTTTTTTTTTTTTATTGGAACTTTTTATCTCACAATTCCTACAATTTTTCTTTTAGCTGCGACTTCATATTACATAATTCTGCCATTTTTTTTTCTTCTAAATTGCAAGTTAATAACTCAATTACAAGTTCTCACAATTCAGACATTTTTATCAGAAAGTTTGAGTTTACATCTTTGCAATTTAGATTTTTGCTCTCTGATCTGAGTTATCACACAATTCTTTTATTTTTTTCATGTTTCATCCACAGAATAAAAAATTTATTTCTTTTTTTCATCTCACAATTCTGACTTTTTCCTCACAATTGCTATAATTTAATTATTTTAAAGTTTCTTGCAATCTTGAGTTCATAAAATCAGAAATGCCAGATGTAATCTCAGAATTATGAGTAAAAAAAAAAAACAATAACCTTTTTAATTTCATCCTCCTATGTCGAAAACAAACTTTACTAGAGTAACAATACTCTCTAGCATTAGACGAGTTTGTAAATGTAGGAGTCAACAACAGTATCTGATGCAAATGAGGCCATCTTCACTCCTGGAGGAGGAGGCAGCAATGGGGGTGAGTTGGATGGGGTAAAGGAAGTGCAAGAACGACAGAGGGGATTGGTGAGGTGGAGGGGGCGGGTTCTCCGCTCAATTGAGGTTTTGTGCAATAATGGAAAAACGTTCCACACGAAGCCAGAAAGGCCTGCATGAGGGACACCCCAATTACTCGACTCTGAAAGGCGTGTTTGTCAGAAACCACTTGAAGGAAAAGTGGGAAACGGGGTGGAAAACATGGCTCTTTTGCTACGTTGTCCTTTCTCTTCCACACTTTTCTGGAAGTTAAACATACAGATTTCTTTAGGGCATGCATTATGTGTGTGCATGTGATGGTGTCATGCTCAGGTTGCGGTGGGCAGGCTGGCAAGAAGATATGGGGGTGCGGAGAGCCGAGGGATGAAATCAGTGCTGGCTTGAGGACTGGAGGAAAAAACAAGTGAGTGCTGGGCTGGCAGCGACCGAGAAGGAGCAGTGACTTTGCAGAAGAAAGAACACTTGCTGTTTGTATAAAATGCGGTTCAGAGGACCTCTGTGCTCCAACTAATGACATCACCACTGTCAAGCACGGCCGCATCGCTCCAAATGGTCATGTATGTGTTTCTGCAAGAGTCTGTGTGCGTCAGACAGTGACCTGACCCAACAGCCAGACTGCAATACTCAACACACACCACAGGACAAGGACTCACAACATAGCCGTGTAATAATGTGAAGTAATGTTTAGATTTAATAAGCTAGAAGTTATAAGTAAAAAAAAAAAAAAAAAAAAAAACCTTGGAAAGATTTAGCACACACTATAACTTTGATTTGATTCTTAAGTATGCATGTAATACATTAACACAATTATAAGTTAATATAGTGGTGTGACCACTTATGCAATATTAAATTTTTATTATTAAGCTATTCTAACTTTACTTTTTAAATGATCTTACAACATGTTGGGCTGTGAGTTATTGAACATAGTTGTAGCAATTTGCTTTTTTCCCCCCTGCTATAATACAATTTTTAGTGTAAAGTCATCTGGCCAGCATGGAGGAGAAAGATACATACAAAACAATACACAAATTACAGGATGTAATTTTATGTCATCATTTTTATGATAAATTTTTGTATGTTTCTAAATTTATGTCCATCATGAAGTTACATTACAGCTGTATAACTTCTGATTATTTATTTATAAAGTCTGAGTATTTATTGCTGATTTAAATAAAAAACTAACACTTTTTTAATAACTTGATATTCAGATAAAAAAATATAAAAATCCAATGTTTAAAGAAAAATCAAATACTTTAAGTTTTTTTGTTTTAACTAATTTAGGCTAAATTCAAATATAAGTATACATTTCTTTTTCACAAATAATCATGGCAAAAAAAAAATTGTCTAATGAGTACAAATCTAAAAAAAAAGATCTTTTTTTAGTTCTAAAAAAAAGCAAAGGAAAAAAGAAAATCTTAGCAAACACAAAATTACTTAAACTATTTTATGTGGAAACTGATATCATGCTGTTAATAGAGAAGAATTAAAAAAGAAAGAAAGAAAACCCAGAATATTCCCTTAACTGATTCACATGAAGAAAATCTTTTTTTTTTATAAGAAATAACATCACATGGACACCCCTGAGTAAATGTACACTACATCCTTTCACTTCCCCTTCAAATACCACATGAGGAACTTGTTGCTAAACTAGAAGTGCCAAAATCACCCGCGTCAAGAGATGAGGTCTCATTTGCAGATCTGTCAAATTTTGGCTGCTTGTGTCAGTGAAAATAAGTGAAGGAGAAGTGAACTGAAAAATAAACACTGCGGATGTCTCTTCACAAAAGCTCAATCAAGTCATTTAATAAATAAAAGGCTTCATGCAAAGCCATTATAAACTAAAATGAATAAGCAAATCCGGGAAACGTCTAGGCAAATAAGAAGAGGACAAATGCTTTGCGGACAGATAGGAGAGGCAGTCTTTATGGCCCCAAGCGCACCAACTGGCTCCAACAGGAGCCAACATTTGCTCTAAACATCAGCTGTTAAAACCCATTAAACAGTGATGACTGAGTAATGACATGATCAAACAAGAGCACAGCGACTGTGTGTGTTTGTGAAAGTGCACACACACAGTCTACATAATAATGGGAAGCGAGAGCAAAAGAGAACCGAAATGAAAAGGTAAGTGGATGTGGAAGTGTCATTTGGGGTAATGCCAGAAGACACAGGTCGAGCTGGGCCTCTGAAATGAGCGGCCCCTCCCCCAGGTGACATCACAATGAGGAACGGGGTGGGGGTGGGGGTGGGGGGTGCTGAGCAGCAGCGGCCTGGGGAGATTTTCCTTTTCTGCTCCAATAAACTCAATCACCCGTCCTGACAGGGCTGGAGGATGTGCATTTCTTCACGCTAGATTGTCTGTTTAAATTCTTTGATATTGCAGGAGGAGGTGGGAAAGCAGAGAGTAAGACAAGTTCAAAACACACTTTGTCGCCAGGGTCAGGAGGACAAGCTGACGCCAAGGGCCAATCCATGCCTCCCAAAACAACCAACACGGGTCCTTCTCTGTCAAAAACTAAAGACAGGCAGCCTGCTACATAATATATATATATATATGTACACATGACAAGATAAATACAATAAAAAAATAAATAAAAAAATAAAAACTGTAAGAATTAGTGTCGTCACGTTACCAAAATTTCCGTATTTGGTACTGATACCAGTGAAATCTACCAAAGCAAAACACAAAAATATGTTCATAAAAAAAACCCCAAAAAACTGTATCACTAAAAATAAAACCAATGCCATTCTTTATACTTATTTACAATTAAGTACATCAGTATTAAGTGTTTTTCTACAAGTAATATAATTATGAAAAACAGTAAACAAGTTTCACCCAAATTGAATTTTATAGCACAATGCGTTTGCTTAAAATGCTTGTGAAGTGACTCTGAACAGTTCTGGTGATGTAGTTTATGTATTTATGTCCTCATTGAGACGGCAGATGCTGAAATAACTGTAAGCGTCACACGCTTCAGTCTATGTAGAAAACAAACCCGCACGTCTCTGCCATTCATTCATTCACACAGAGACGCGCAGAACATGCAGGATTCATATTTCAACTTAACAACTACAGATACTTGTCCATAAGGAGATTTGATTTGATTAATGTATGCGAACTTTGACAAATTCGGTGACTGTTCATATTAAAATGTAAGTTTCATTTTCATGACTGGATTTTGAGATTCCGTCCGTGTTTTCTGCTTCGCGGAAATCATAGCGCTGTATGTGTCATGAACCGGGTTGACCGATACTTAAAGAAATCGGGTACCGTGACATTTTCATTTTTTTAGTACCAACTTGGTACCGAAGTACCGGGTCTTTTTACAACACTACTAAAAAATAAAAATAATAATAATAATAATAATAATAATAATAATAAAATGGTATTAAATTAATTAAATCAGTTTAGGACAACAGAGTAAAAAGACAAAAAAGACTTGCAGTGACCTGCATCTTTAATTTGCCTTTAATGTTCCTGAATGACCAAGTTCTTTCAAAACACCATATAGAAAATCTGTATTTTAGTGCATCAGTTCCACGTTAATCCTGCAGCCAACTGTCATAGCATCTCACAGCAGTGAAGCACGCAACACAAAGGATTAACCTCGGCCCAGTGAGCCTGCCTTGCCACGCTGCCCCTGAAACTACATAAGATTTAAGCATCCACGCAGCGTGAGGGAAAAGAGGACAGGCGAATTAATCATATCCAATCGCCTTCTGCAGAGAGGCAGTCGTCTCTCTCTCCCCACACTTTTCAGTCACAGCTTAATGCACCGGAGAAAATACAGCACAGCAGTCTGGTCTCCACTTGGCACAGAAGGCCAGGGATTGCATAAGCCAAGACTGCAAATGGAGAAGGAATATATCAGACCTCAACGATATGGCACAGGGAACAGAGAATATAAGATGTTCATTTTGATGTTGAAAGTAACACTGGCGGCAAGCTTCAACGTCTTGTAACCAGCCACATATGTCTTCTTGCATCATATCATTGGTGAAGACTTGCACCTTTCATGCGTTTTGGTATTGGCAAGTATATGCGAGCATTAACATCTACATCACAACACTGCAAACCCTCGGTCAATGTCCCTCCCCCTCTCAACAGCCAGGGGGCTATTGGCTGCAGCTCCACATTTCCTACTCGCTGCCAGGGTGTATAGGGGAATCTATGTTCAAACAAACCCTGTGAAAGGACTCTCCAAACTCGGCTGGCATTTGCTGTACTGCTAGGAATCCAAATTTTAGAGCTCTTTATTGATATCTGTTATAGTCACAAAAAACTACTGGACTGGTAATGTAGTTTCTGTCCCAATACACAGAGGAGAATTCCTGGACCATCTGAAGCATGGTGTACAGTAAAAATCATTCATCTGATTGATTAGAAATCACATATCTTTCAGGAGACAGGGTGTAGAGCTTATGTCTGTCTGTCGAGAAACACCAGTTATATTGTTTACCAGTTATCAGAATTGATTTGTTGAAGTTTACATGGTTCACAATAATCTCAAGCCGTACACAAGATGATTTTTCCATGTTTGCTTATAGAATTAAAAAAAACACATCTCTAAAGTATCTGCAAACACCATCTCATTTTGATGGTTGAATGTTCTCACACTGAAAGTTAATGTGAAGATGTTAAGACAAACATGCTTGTTTGACATGTCAGCTGGACACACATTAGGGGGTTTCCACTGTTTTGATGCCATAGAGGTCTAAATATGCTCACCCCTTGCTAGTGACCCCTCTCCTAAAATATAGTGTCAATGGCAACTATATACTCTCACGTATAAAGAACCATTACTGTGTGAGCCTTTGAGAAAATAAGCCTGAAATTTTTTATAGACAACATGCTGTTTGAAATCTTCTATTTTCATTAAAGCCATAAAATATGAACTTTTTATTACATATTCAAAGCTATTATTATGTCCTACGTCATTCACTGTAATGCCACTCTCTCATGGACACATGACAGTTAGTGGAAGCTACAGATTACAGTTTATAAAGTTTTAAATATGGTTACTTTTCTTACACAAATGCATTGATTCACTTCAGAAGGCCTTTATAACAGTACTTTTTATGATGATGGAGGCACTTTCTTCAAAATCTTGACCACCACTCACTGCCATTATAAAGCTTAAAAGAGCCAGGACTTTTCTAATGTTACTGTTATTGTATTTTCTGAAAGAAGAAAGTCATTTACACTAGGGCTGCACAATTAATCAAAATTAATTAGGCAGAGCGCTAAGATAGGGTTGTGACGGTGAGGAATGTTTCCCACCGGTAATACTGGTATCACTGTGGGGGTGGTCAGTTCCCTATTTTCCTTGCTTTACTTCACTTTTAAATAGCTTATAAAAGCGGCATGCACATTTAGCTTTTACTTTCAAATAGCACCAATTCAACGTAAAGCAATTGTTCATTTTTAGTTTGTTGGAAATTTCCCTCTTTTCCTAGCTATCCTTCGCTTATAAATAGCTTAAAAGCGCCAAGTGCATTTTACTTTCACTTTCGAATTAGTGGCAGTTCAGAGTCAATTGCTTGAATGCAACAACAAAATACAACATCAAACTCACTTTAGAATAACTTTTATTAACAAAACAAATAAAAATACACCATGCTACAGGACAGGCTATGCCTAATATAAAATAATAAATAACTTGCATAAACTTTAAATAGGTATACAAAACTGGAAATAGGCTAAGTACACAGTAAGTGTATAATATACAGTGCCCTTCATAAGTATTGGAACAGTAAAGACAAAATTGCTTTTTCTGCTGTGGAATCAAGACATTTGCAAATATTAAATTATGAATATGCGACAAAACTATAGAATGTCTCATTTTATTATTAGGTCTTTTGACACAGACATGTTTTACCAAATAAAAAGGACAGTACTTTTATAGTTTATCCCACTTTTTGATGTGAGCATAAGTATTTGAACATTTAAGGCAGATGTAAATGATTAAAAGCTAATATTCAGTTGCAGATCCCTTACATGCAATCAGAGCGGTGAGTCTGCAACCCATAGACATCACCAGACTCTTGCTCTTATGCTTTGAAATGCTTTTCTTCAATCTTTAATGCAGCCAGTTCCAACTGTTGCTTGTTTTGGGGAGTTTCTGTCTTTAGTCTGGTCTTCAACTGGTGAAATTAATGTTCAGTCAGATTTAAATCTGGAGATTGATTTGGGCAATCTAAGACTTTACATTGCTTTGCTCTTATAAAGTCCTTGACTGAACTGGCAGGGTGTTTTGGGTCATTGTCCTGATTTAATATGAAGTGCTTTCTAATGATTTGGTGGCATTGTCTTGATTATTGGTAGCCAAGATGATTTTGTACCCTTCCAAACTTATTCTGCCATCATACATTAAGTCATTATTAAAATGAAGAGGTCCTGTTCTGGAGACAGCCACGCATGCCCATACCATGACACCACCTCCATCAAACTTTACATATGAGCTTGTATGCTTAGGATCATTTGCAGTTCCCTTTTTTTCTCTCCACACTTTTGCTTTCCAATCACTTAGATAACGGTTAATCTGTGTCTCATTGGTCCATCAACTCAGTTCCAAAACTCTACTGGCTCACATTTGTGAAGAATCTTGCCTTTCTATTTTCGGTGTTCAGAGGATTGTGTCTTGCTGTGTAGCTTCTGTAATTCTGTCTCAACTTCTCCTGCGGACTGTATATTGATAGAGAATCACCCCAGCTTTCTGAAGGTTGTAGGTGATTTTACAGACATGAATTTTAGGGTTAATTTTCAAGCTTTTATGATGTGTCTGTCATCAACTATTATTGTTTTTCTCAGCCAATCAGGTCGTTGTTGGTTGCTGATGTCGCCGGTAGTTTCCAAACTCTTGATTTCTCCATGCCCTTTGTTTTTCCTATAGTTCTAATTGACTTCCTTTTATCTTTCAGCCTCCAAATTGCTTGCTTTTCTTTCAAAGTCGGCTTCCTCGTCTTCATCCTGGTTTGTGTGTGTCATCGTCGAATGCAAGACTTAGAATGCAGAAGCAATGGATATAACTGATAAGACACATTCCCTGATTTTAATATCGGAAGAATTAATGAAACAGGACACAGCTGAACACTTAGAAACACCTGTGAGGTCACATCACACAGGAAGATGAAATTCTAAAAGTGCTGATCTTCGTAGCTGGTAAAACATATTTGTTGAATCACCCAATAATAAAATGTGACATTCTGTAGTTTTGTCACATATTCATCTTTTAATCAGATTTACAGATTTCTTGACTCCACAGCAAAAACAGAACAATTTTGTCTTTACTGTTCCAATACTTATGGAGGGGACTGCATAACCAAATAAATAAGAAACACAGAACATTTATCAGCAACTGAATAAGAAAGCTTGGAGGCACGGCATATACCTTGATGTCAAATAAAATTAATAAATGACAGAGAGTTTAAATAAAGTAAAAATCAGCAAACAATGTGGAACCAATTAAATGAGAAACTAATGTTTTAAAAAGAACTTCGAAAAAACCTTCGATAAATGGAAAAAGTCAACAGGCTTTTCTAAATCCAAAATAGTGGAAAACACGCACTTTTGCATTTTGTCTCAAAACTAAATCATCTGCAATCGTCTTGTTTGTCTCACCTCACTCTTCTTGTCAGTCAGCTCAACTCACTCTCCTCACTGGATAAATGACATCTGATCTGTTATACATTAGGAGTGTTAATGGTCCACTTGAGAGATAGGTGGCAGTAATGCACTTATAAGTCTGCGATCCGCAAGAAGAAACAAGAAGAAGAAGCAGCATTGCTGATGTAAAGCGTGTTCACAAGAGTTCTAACAGTTCGGACATTGGGTCTCATTCATGAAACACGAGCAGAACGAATTTTTGTGTAAATCGCGTGTAAAGTGGTTCTGGCGTAAATTTTCGGATTCATTAAAACGTTCGTATTTTCCAAATGTTAGTTGGTACGAAATAAATCTACACCTGCTCCCAGTCACGCGTAAATAGTGCGTTTAACGTCTGAACGTTTTGCTCATTAATACTGCAGCATTTTAATTCTTAATCGGGTACATATTTACACAGCATTTTGAAAAAAAATATTATATATAGTAATTACATAGGGTTTTTCCTTTCACTTTTGGGACTGTTCGATTAACAGATGAAACTCTATTAACATCGTCTGTAATATGCTACCAAGCATGCTTTTTTTTAGGACCTGATACGCCACTATGTACGCTTGAAAATAAAACGTGGCGTTTTGAATGAACTTCTGATAATAAAACTTCAAATTCTGCAGCTGAGAAATTTTAATTTTCATTCGCTTTTGAAAAGACGTGTTGGAATCATTCGTTTGGTGTCATAATATGATGCTCATATATAGTTGTCAGTCGGATTTAATGGGAGGGATTTATGGTAATTGAGAATGAGCGTGCACGCGCGTCGCATTTACGACTGATTGGAATTCATTAACACACACACACACATTTCACTATCACATCTGACGTTTACGAAGTTTTTGTGAATCAGGAGAAGAGTTTTCGGGAAGTTCTCTTTACGCGCAAATCACTCACATATTTACTCGTATATTTACGAATGTTTCATGAATGAGACCCATTGAGTGAATCAGAGGTAAAAAAAAAACATATAAATACTGTTCAGTTTTTTGCACAGACCAATTTTTTTGTGTCTTTACACATCAATGTATCGTCCTGAGCCGCAGGGTTTAATATGGATTTGTCTGTGCATTATTCTGTTACCATTTGCCATGCATTGTACAATTTAGAGACTGCAATGACTGAAGGTAAAAATCATAATTTGTGTTCTACAGAAGAAACAAAGTCACTTACATCTTGGATGCCCTGCACCAAACTTGAAATTTGGAACACAGAAAAATTTATTTGCATGTATGCATGGATCAATGGAAGCCAATGGAACAAAACGAATAACGTGACCAGCCCCCTTAGCAAAAGCTGCCAGAGTAGCACCACTCATCACTTTTTTTCTTCTTCAAATATTCATGTGTCCGCCCAATGATTACATACAAAACCTCCAAATCTGCCAAATGTGACAAAATATTTGTTTCCTTTCATGACATTTGAGCCTTGTAGGTTGCTAAGTATTTGCAGCACATGATATCACCATCAAAACGGTCATGTGCTAATTTATATGCTAACAGCTAATTCAAAACAAAACGCTTCTTTAAGCCATTCCTGTAATCATACATCTGGCATATGATTATTACCTGATGAAAACAATAACAACCAAATGTGGTTTTAAGCTGAAAAAACACATGCCTCAAATGTCAAGGACGTTGACTGTAAATGGGTGTTGAAAAATGGAAAAACACCATACCTGAAACTTGCCCATACTTATTAAAATTACTTTAATGGCCATGTGAAATGCATTTCTTGCCATTACTCCCGAAGGGACATTCTGTAACACAAAATGCACATTCATGGCTATCTTCTGCGTGAGACTGAGATTTCTGAGTTACTTCTATTCATAGACTTTCAGTTGATTTCACAGTGCGGTCTGGGTTTCATGACTGTCAACTCCGATTTTCTACACTGCCAGAGAAACCAGAATATCCACCCCGCACAGACCAGCCTTCCTTCGAACTATGATTTTGTGCATTTCTTTAAAGATTTTCCACTGGGCAAAACTGGTATTCTTGTCCAAATCCAAAATCAAACATCTATGTCAATCTGCAAACTTCAGCATTTCCACCCCATCCATCAAGACAACAAGAAACGAATTTCTCTATTTCAGCTCAGAAGGGTGTAAGACACAAGGCAGCACTGCTGAAATCACAATGAGGGCTTTGACAAGACGGATGACTCACCTGCAGCAAAGCTTACATACTCATATATTTATGTCTGAAAACGGAGTAACTAGGTGTGTTTCTGAGACTTTCAGCTGCTTCGCCCAAGGTAAAGGTGAGCAAAGGTGTGGCCCGGTACTGTAGTGAAAGGCCCATTTGTCTGGAGGTGAAGGGGGCAGGGGAGAATGTAGGGGAAGGGGGGGGGGGGTGTCGGGGGTGTCAGACATTGTTGTGTCTCAGCAGGGGCTGGTGATCTTTACTGAGACAGATCTGGTGCAGAAAGAGCACCGGAGAGGAGAAGGAGTGGCTGTTGTGTACATGCCAAAGTGGCAGCAGGGTGTGAGGCCGGCCCACTCCACTCTTCATTTACACTCCAGTGAGAGCGTCTGTCAGCCACTATGGCCACAAGGATGAGCAGTACACAACAATATCATACTCAAAACATCAGCGTACTGCTTCATAAATCCTCAACCGTAAATCTTTGTATTGCAGAAAGCGATGGGCGTGTGTCAGGAGAACACAGCCCTCGTGTTGACACTATGATCTAAAGCTACAGCAGGCCGACCGGTTTTGTGCGTAGAAATAATGGACTGAACATCTGAGATTCAAGAGAGCTCTGCATGTGCACAGTACATGCACACTCTGCACAGCAGCTTAATTAACCACAATGCAGCAAGATTGATATACTGACAGCTAAAATACTAACTATGTGCAATTAATCATAATTACACAGCGGAGATGGTTTCCTTCTCCAATACATAGTTATATAAAATAATAAAACCAATTACATGAGATAATAAAATAGGCATATATACACATGTAAAAATTATAATACATATGTACTAATTTTAATTATGTATGTATGCATGTATGTATGTATAGACAGAAAAACCATGATTTTTGGTTGTTTTTTTCCCCTAATTTAGTATGCATTGGAGGAACACCCAAACAGCTGTATAATAAAAAACTACAAACAACAATGATCACATTAGCTGATGATTCAGACTGTAAAGGGCTGTGTTTAATTAGTCTGATTGGTTCTTCTGATTCATTAAAAGGAACTGCCCTAATCAAGTGATTCAGTGGGGAACTGAACAGCATGTTCTGCAGTAGGTTTATTGCTGCATGCAGCCAGTGTTGGAAAAGCAGTTTTGTTTTTTGTTTTTTGTCAAAAGATTATTTTCCAATACCCAAGTTTTTTATTCTCTCTCCATACAAAAATCACAAACTCACATGTTTCAGCTAAAATATACAACAATTATATTTTGGTCACGGTGCGGCAGATTAACCAGAAACGCAGCATGCTTGATGCAGGAAACATCAGGATAAGGATAGGAATGTGATTAATTTCATTACAGTAACATGAATTGAAGAGTTTCTGATGTCAAAAAACAAAAAAACAATGGTCCAAATAATAATGTCTTCATGAAACTAGTCCTGTATCGTTGCTAACTGATGCTAACTAGCTTACACTACTGGAGCTACAGCTGTAATGACCACAACATGCATTTCATTTCAGATTTTATTAATGCCAGTACAGTTTCAAATACTGGAGTGTCAAAATATCATTAGTGAAGCTATGCATCAGTGCTCAGCAGCACAGCTATTTTAAGCAACTTGGTTATTAAGCTGCTGTATGCTTATCACACGTTTCAGTTATAACTCCTCCAAGTGTGAAAAAAAAGAACATGCATGAGTGTCAGCAATGTTTAATACAAAAATTATTAATTATTATGATGGGAAAAAGTTTTAAAGGAACACACCACTATTTTCGAAAATAGGCGCATTTTCCAACTCCTCTAAAGTAAAACAGTTGAGTTTTACCGTTTTCGAAATCGAATCCATTCAGCCGATCTCTGGGTTTGGTGGTAGCACTTTTAGCTTAGCTTAGCATAGATAATTGAATATGATTAGACTGTTAACATCTCACAGCAGGCGCAATGATTTTACACAGTGCCTTAAAATAATAATATCTCTGTGCCTGCTACAACCGTGGTACGGCAGCAAAGTTCCTTGATTATTTCTCCAGAGTGAGAGTATAGTTCCAAGCCATATCGGCCTCAGAACAGAAGAGTCAAGTTTTAAATAGGAATAATACCTAACCTTTTTGGTCATTTTTGAGCGAGATGTTAACGGTCAAATCAGATTCAATGATCTATGCTAAGCTGCAGCT
Organism: Carassius auratus; assembly: GCF_003368295.1. Lineage (NCBI taxonomy): Eukaryota > Metazoa > Chordata > Actinopteri > Cypriniformes > Cyprinidae > Carassius > Carassius auratus. The sequence continues at coordinate 11,351,393 of NC_039257.1, forward strand.
AAAAGTGCTACCGCCAAACCCAGTGATTGACTGAATGGATCAGAAAATGGTAAAACGGTTTAACTCTGGGGGAGTTGGAAAATAAGCCTATTTTCAAAAATAGTGGTGTGTTCCTTTAATGAGCAAGATTGTAAAACAATTATAATATTTGCTTTTTTTTACTTACATTTTTTGCCTTCAAAAAAATTATAGGAAATTACACAATTTTATAATCAATTTGTAAATCTATTTTCGCGTATAAAGAAATTGCTATTCCAATTAAATGAATGCTAATAAAAAAAAATAATCATCAGCTTGTTTTTGTTTTTATTTTTACAGTAAACAAAAAACTCAGAGTGCCTACCTTCAATGTCCTGTAAAGCTGTAATCAGAAATGCTTCTTTACACTAAACTATTACTTCAATCCTAAATACTATACAGGAATAATGTCTAAGTAAAACAATCGGTTCACAGACTTAAAAGCTGTTAACCAATCTGCTTACAGGATATCCTGTTAAATCTTACATGTCATTCTTCAGTGTAGGAGTGAAAGCGAATGAGGTCTAGACACAAAGAAACAACAAATGACTTTGAACTGGCATAACCTTAGGATTAAAACAGAATGCACCATGGCTGAAGGTAACAAAAGACACATTAGCCACATACACTGTGCCGGACAATGCATCACCTGCAGTGATAACAGATGAGACGAACACCAATCATCTTCAACTAGGCCTGGGTGGCCAAAACTGTTCAATCCTGATATTGCTACTCTTCTAGATGGAATGAAAGGCAGATAAACAAGCGAGTCTCTCCCTCAGAGTTAAGTTCAAATGCTTGTGTTTCAATCCCTGCAGCACTGAAAGCATCTGTCATCACAGAGATGACCAGACAGACAACCAGTCTGCTGTTCCACAGTGACGTCAGTGGCAAAGACCTGTGAGAGCTTACCATTAGAAAACACTCTCTGACTGACGTTTTTCAGCCATCATGAATGAAAAGTATGTGTGAGGGCTGAGCAAATAGTGGTTATTGGTACATTCATTGAACTTTCCCATAGCTTAGTTTCCACTAATCACTTGTTATGAAAAAGTCTGAGTATGATCAATATCAAATGGCAGAATGATGAAATTAGACAAGAATTCTCACTTGATTTGTGTTCTGGTCTAAAAACCAGTAACCAAGTAACACGCTTTGCTGTGAAGCAGCACAATACAATAAAAAACAACATTACAACCGTTTTCTTCTAAACACTTGTCTATATAAAATGATCAACATTTTCGCTATCTGCAAATGTTTAAGGCTTTCATTGTGTTGCCATTTAGCTTCAGAAATTAGATTTGAAACCGTTTGGATCACGCTGTAATCAACATTACAGTATTGTAACAAACCAAACCAAACCGAAGCATGATACTGGTTGATGCAGAATACAAGATGCCACCATTGCTAAAACAAGAATATCAAGCAACAGAAAAATCAATAAAGAAAGGTAGTACTGAAAACAAGCCTAACATCTGATGTTGAAAGGCTTTTTCGAGACATACATGCACAGTACATATTTTTCACATGCACAAAAAAGCAGTTCAGGACAGCGTTTTTTTTTTTTTTTTTTTTGTTAACTAAAACTACTAAAAATTGTTTTCAACAGCTGAAATAAAATAATATATAAATATTAGAAGACTTTGCCTTGGCATATAAATAAAATAAGTTAAAGCTGAAGTACTAAAACTACTAAACCTGAAATAAAAATAAATAAAAGCTAAATAGAAAATTAAAGGTAACTAAACTGAGAAAAGCACAAAAGTACTGAAACATTTGTGCGTAAAAAGCTAGTTCAGATATAAAACTTGTATTTAAATATATATATATATATATATATATATATATATATATATATATATATATATATATATATATATATATATATATATATATATATACCAGTATTACTAAAATAAAACAGGTACTCCAATGGTCTGATTAATTCTCTACTATATAGTATGCAAAAAGTAGTATATCAGTTTCACAAAACAGTAGGCAAAAAAGACCCAGATGAACTACTGCATTTGCTGATATTCAAAACAAACCCTCCCAAAATGCCACAGAAGCTGTCAAAGTCAAAATGTTGCCACAGTAAATGACTTTTGTGCTATAGGCTTCATGAAATTTGCTCATCATGGCTAAATTTCACTTGTTAAGTTAAATCATTTTGACTGTTGATAGGTCAAAAGACATACAGGTCAAAAAACAACAACAACATGGCACATCACACAGCATTTGTGAATGTATTTATACAACACACCTGCAAACCTAAAGAAACATACTTGAGTGCATCCAAATTCTCATACATGCATTGATTGGTCAATGGGAACAGAGCTCTCAAAATCGAAAGTAAAGCACAAAACCAGACTTCATGACCATAAACCTACACCAAACCAATTACAAAACCAAATCAATGAAAGCTCAACGCAGTCCAATGCAGATCGCTATGCAGAGAGTTAACACAGATATAGGCTGAAATTTCTGTATGTGGATCATACCAGATGTAAAACACAAACATAACTCATCCATACCTGTCAGTGACTGTGGACCGTGTGTCGCTCATTGGGCTTTTGTTTTTAGCTTTTATTCGTCCTATATCCTATAGTCATTTTCAGATGCATCAGGAGAGGCATCGGATTATGATGTTGCATGAGGCTGTTGCATCTGTATTTTGATGTGCTGACCAGGAGGTTCACTATTTACAAAAAAACAAAACAACAAAAGATTTATTATAGAAGTTGCACCAAAACAGCAATTTATACCAATGATTCCACACAATCATAAACATATAAAACAATTGTATTTAACCCATGAGCAGATTAATTTCAATATTAGAAATGTAAAAGCATATGATATATATATATATATATTGAAGACCTAAAAGTGCTTACACATAATATTTTCCAAAAACCAACAGGTGTTTTTTTATTATTATTTTAAACCAAGTATCCTGAAGTAACTCAAATAACACTTGGTTCTTCGAGTAATGATGCCGTTCACCAAAAATGAATCCTGCAACAATAACATTAACACCTACCTTTACTGTAATTGCAGTTTGGACATAAAAAAAAAAAAAACCTAATTATGTTCTGTGTACACAAAAACTTTATAAAAACGTTATACTTGCTAGTTTTAACAATATAGTAATACGTCAGGAGGCTTGTACAGATCAGTAAAAAAATAATTGTACCAAAATAACTCACAATTTGTGATTTTCCGTTATAGTGGAGCTGTAAATTTACCTTCATATTCAGCAGCAGCTCCCAGGTGAAGAAGAAACACTTCCTATTGCTCGAAGTTACACTCCTTTGACACTTTTGGGCTTTCTAATGCTGAATGTGTGTACGTCCACAGCCAACACAGCAGCAGCAATACCGCAAACCCACACTTGCAGACGAGGCCTTGCTATGCTAAAGCTAACAGCAGCCTAATAACGTCCACTTCAAAAATGAGACGCGATATTTTCCCAACCACAATAAACAACCGTGTGCATCCAGCACCAATCCCAGTCACCCAGACAGGGGAAAAAACACGCTCATACACGTGTCACCTCGCGGAGAGTTTCCATGGAGCGGCGACGATATCACTTCAGCATCAAAATAAACAAAACCACTCGACAAAGTTCGCGTGGCTCTTCCTGAGTGTGTTTCCAGATGATACTGAGTGCGTATGAAAGCGAGGGTCCACAGTGAAATCAGTTTAGAGGTTGTTGGTTCCGGTCCATTAGACTGGAGAAAGTTGAGATGTGCCGTGTCTCCCGCGAGGTTGCGTCTCAAAACCTAGAGTGCCGCCTGCATAGACAGCACTTCAGATTCAACCCAGTTCATGCCAGCTCGCTCTGCGCACAAAAATGCTGTCTAGGTAGACAGGCTCACTGGAATTTAAGAAACTGACAATGTTTTTGGTTATAGTTTAGATTGAAGGTGGTAATTCAAAGTTTCTCTTTCGCGAAGATTCTAACTCTGTAAACGCGTTCAGTCAGTGGAATATAAAATATTAGGACATGTTAAAAATTGTCTGTGATACAGTTGATGCAGTTTTAGATAGCTTTGAGTATAGGCTTGTTAGTATTTTGTTCATATTTACATTGAAACGTACTTGTTTTGAATGGAACATTTGAGTATCTATAGTGATTCGGACAGGGCGTTCACTTTTCGCCCTATTTTTTTCGTCATATTATGTTCTTATTAACGTAAAAGTAGATAATTTTTAGATTTGAAGTCAACTGGCTACATCAGTTGAATTAATCCTTAGGAAAATGAGGCAGTCGCTGCTTAAATTAAAAACGTCAAGCCCTAGAGTGCGAAAAACCGTTCAAGTGTTATGTTCGCTTGCCACATGGTGGACGTTCACAAAACTGCAACGCCTTAGTTTTAATTGAGTCGGACCTTTTACGTACATATTTTGTTGAGTAATTATACTTTGTATAATAACAATATACGGTTTAAGATGCACATATATTTACTTATTTGCAAGAAAAAGATCATGAATCTAAATAATTTCTTAAAAGATTTCCACCTGAATAAAAAAACACACACACAAAAAAAAAAAAAAAATATATATATATATAATTATTATAACAAAACTGCGTCACCACTTTTTAAAACAAATAATAAAACAGTATGCCAAATCACTTACAAATCACCGATTGTAACCTTTTAATAGCACTTTTTTTACAATCTCTTTAAACAACCTAAACCTCGATTTCGGTTATTAAACCCCAATATCTTAAGGATTTGTTATTCATAATTCGATCACATTAATCAGAAGTGGTGAATTAAAGTCACAATGACTTTGAATAAACTTTAATACATTTTCATTGATCAACTTCAACATTACAACATTCTAAAATACATTATTGTAATGATGCAGATGACGGTGATGATGATGTTTATTGATTTATCAAGGTGTGGTCAAATCACCATAACAGATAAACAACTGATGCAAACAGCTGGTAAGACATCATTTCAAAATGGGTTACATTTCAAAGACAAGATTTACGTTTTCACTCAAACCATTAAAATCACACAACAAATCATTCAGTAACCTTCCAGAAACATTTAGTAGTGTTTCGTGATCATTTTGGAATATTGCACGTACTAAAAGTTTAATGTAAAAGCAACATCACTAATTAAAATTTATAACAAGTAGTGTTCCTAATTACAAAAATATCAAATATTTCCAGTACTTAAAAGTTTAAACACGTCATTCCTTATGAGTACAAATATATCAAATTAGATTTGATTGTAAGAATTTTGAGTTAATCATAATGGCAAATAATAATAAAAAAAACATTAAGACCAAATCTAATCCTTTTTTAAAAATATGTAAACATCTATTAGCTGCAGATATTTATTAGCTGGTACACTTGTTCTGATTCTCATTCTTCTCTCCAGTGTTAGAAACGAGAGGCCAAAGCACTGATCTGAGAGATCTTTCAGTCTCTCTTCACATCCTGCCCGTTGACCTCCACCATCCTGCGCCGATTCATCCAGCGCTGGGATTTGAGCTGGGATTTGCGGTATGCGAAGCGGGCGATGTCCACCATGAACACCCAGGACAGCGCGTACATGGCCACACCGCCACATTTAATGATAAACTTGGGTCTTGGAGAGATCAGCTCACAGTACAACATGGTGCCACCCACGAAAATACGCATGAACACAAACAGCAGCACGAACAGAACGTCCACCACATCTCCGAGGAAGCTGTCATAGCGGCCCGAGTGTTTCAAAAACCAGCGCGTCTGAAGGAGGGGGTTTGTGATCTCGCTGCCAAACAGCACGGCGCAAGACTCGATGCCTGACTCCTCCAGCCACAGAGTGAGCAGAATACCCAGGATGCTCATGGTGTGGTGGGCAAGCATCACCAGGCCCTCTGTGCGGTAGTATACACACCAGGCCATGTCAAAGATAAAGTAGCCCAGACTGACCACCATAGCGGTGATCTGCAGAGGGGTGTTCTTTGTACCTGCAAATGATAAAATATCAGCATGATTGCAAATGTGATATTGATTTTATACAACAGTGCAAAAAAGACGATGTTAATATTATGTGAGTTTCATTTAGATTTTTATTACATTTTTATATTTACAGTATTTTTCGGACTATAAGTCGCACCTGAGTATAAGTCGCATCAGTCCAAAAATACATCATGATGAGGAAAAAAACATATATACGTCACACCGGACTATAAGTCGCATTTATTTAGAACCAAGAACCAAGAGAAAACATTACCGTCTACAGCCACGAGAGGGCGCTCTATCTCTTCAGTGTAGGCTACAGGAGAACTGAGCAGCATAGATGGCCCTCTCACGGCTGTAGACGGTAATGTTTTCTCTTGGTTCATGTCTCTAGGTTCATTTCTCTCGGTTCATGTCAAATTAATTTTGATAAATAAGTCGCACCTGACTATAAGTCGCAGGATCAGCCAAACTATGAAAAAAAGTTCGACTTCTAGTCCGGAAAATACGGTATATTGTATTTATAGAAAAAATATTGTCTGTTGTGGCTCCATTTTACCAACCAAAATAGTTTCAAACACAAATCTCTGAGAAACAAAAACTGGTGTTTTGTAACAGCCTGAATCTGCATTTAGAACAAATCAGTTGAGTGAATAATTCAATGACTCATTCAAAAATGGCTGCTTTGCCACTTGCCTGTGTTATTTTAAAAAAATCAGCCAGCTGAACGAAGATAAGAATTGGAAGATCATTAAGACAATGAATATGCCTACTTCCCCAATAAGTAAGAGCAAAAAACAGCATATGAGAAGAGTAGTATGTCCAAATTCATATTAATAAAACAGTAGACGAGAGAATTTACAAGTTCAACTGAGATTCCATAATAAGAAAGAGTTGTAAATGTCAGTGAAATGGCACAACTGACATCGTAAGTGGTTTTACTGTCGCAAACTTATCAAATATAGTACCTATTTTGGACACAGCAACTGAATTGCCAACAACTACTGGTGGTTTTAGTTTTATTTAATGTTCATAATTTTGTACTTGAACATTCGAAATCTTTTAGCATCAATTATGCAATTGCAATCACAGTGTAAATGCATTTATGTCATCTCTGAGCTGCATTAAATAGTCTCTATATATCATACACTCCTATTATATATATTAGAATTTAGTACATCTTGCCTGGGTAGGTGAAAGGCCACGGTCCATCTATGTATCCAATGTAAGCAGTTATAAAGACTGCAAGGATGCCATGGAAGAGTGTAACTAGACGACAGTTCCATTCATAGCCACAAGAGCCATTTGTGTAGCACAGCAAAGCATAAAGAGCAATCCACCCAGCTAAGCACACTCCGACTCCCAGCACCAACGGCGACATCTTTATTCGGTGAACCTAATCAAATACAATGAGCTGTCACATTCACAAAACTATTCATGTTAGATTGCATGCATGCATTCATGAGAGTACTTACGTGAAGCACCACAGCACATGAGTGACTGTCTAAAAATTATTCTTTTCCTTAGATTCTGATTCCTAAAACCACTTGAGGATGTCTGAAGGGCTAGCAGTGGATTTCACATTAACAGTTGAGAAATACAAGAGTCTGGCTGGTATCTGGGTGTGTCAAAAGTAGACCAAAAGTTACTGTGGCAACCTTATCCACACAGCTCTTTATCCTAATGTTGTCCAATCCTCGGATGTAAAGCAGCTGATGTTGAACGGGGTCAGTACTAGGTTACTTTATTTTATCGTATACATCCAGACACTGATAAAGCCTGTATGGAAGTTTGAGAACTGAGAAAGCGTTCTTATTCATAGCAGGTTTGATAAGAAATATTTGATCAAATGAACACACAGAAGTTATTGTGGCAACCCTATCCACAGTTCTTTATCCTAATGTTGTCCGAACCTTGGAAATAAAGCAGTTTAACTAAGTCCATATTAGGTTATTTTATTAAACCTATATATATATATATATATATATATATATATATATATATATATATATATATATATATCAAAACACTAATATAGGTTTTGGAAATGAGAAAGGATTGTAATTCTTATACGTACAGTTCTTTTTCCTATTGTTTGCTATAAACTATGGAAGTGAAGCAGCTAAACTACGTAAATATTAGGGTATTTTACCAAACATACATCAGAATACTGATATATACATAGGTTTTGGAACTGAGAAAGGGTTCTTATTCTTCTTTATAAATAAATAAATAAATTTAAGCATTAAGCAGATGCTTTTATCCAAATTGACATTCAGACTAACATTTTTTTTTGCCTAACATGTGTTCCCTGGGAATCGAACCCACAACCTTGCGCTGCTAACGCAATGCTCTACCACTTGAGCCACAGGAGCAGATTTAGAACTTATAACTTATATTTATAATCGATTCAGTAAAAAAAATTTGTAAAATCAATACAATTATTTATTAAAATAAATACAATAAAACATTTTAACTAAATTAGATTAATTTAAAACATGCTCCTGCTTCAGGCCAAACTATGCAATGAAAACTTTTTTTTTTTTTTATTCATATGATGCTATTGCTATTGGTTAATCAAAAACATAAAACGCAAACTGTGTAAAAAAACAGATGAATTAAAACGAATGAATAAAATGTTAACAATGTTTGTGTTTATTATTTTTCTATAATAAATATGAAGAATCAATTGTTTCACTGCACTTATATCACTTCTAAAAAAAATAAAGTAAAATAAATAAATGTTTTGTGTTTTGTTATTTTAATTTGTTTGGTTGGAAAATTAAATTCTCTAACCATGTGGATTTTCTTTTTTTTTTCCATATTAAAAGTGCTACTAAAAGCACATCATTAATCACTAATAGTTTCTTATGATTCCCATCCCTACTGTTGTCAAAGAGTCATAGTTATATATATGTATACATTTACACACACACATTATTAATTCACAGTGCAAAACGGATAGCCTTCTGCTGGATCCAGACAGGCTAATCTTCTGAGCCGTGGGCTGACTGAGGTTAAATTAATTAGCACCCTTCATTAAATTAAGATGAGCGGGTTCAACGTGTAGCCATGAAATTAAATCTGTTGTTTAAAAAAAGGAAAAAGTATATACCTCTTAAAATAGTCTCATCAAAAGCATGTTCACTGACAGGCCGGAGGGTTCTTGAGGCTCAGCCTGGATGCTGTCTGCTTCCCCCGAGCCTCCAGTCTCTGCATCACGTCCGTTACAGAAGCGCGGCAGCGGAGCGACACAAGGCCTCGAGGGATCTCCGTGAGCAGCTCCGGCATCGTCTTGGAGATGGTACGCAAATCACCACACAAACAAAAGCCACATTTCAGCCTCTCAGTCCCTCAGCGGCTGGACAACAGCAAGGATAGCAACAAAGAGGAAGACGCATCCTTCCCTTGCAGCAGGGCGACCTCTGCTGGCTCGGACTTCACAACAAATCACAACGTATTCATAGTTACCGCCGGTGTTAGCACGAGGCACGGTCACTAGAGGGTGACACGCGAGGGGATTTACAAACCTCTCGGTTGTGTCGCTTGCTTTAAACGGTAGTGTACTGTATAACAAAACATTATAACATGTTAAACATAAAGGTGGTTTGACACCATCACAATGTTGCAGCTCTGCAGAGGCATTTAAAAAACAGCGGTTTTCCTAACTGTAAAAAAAAAAGACTCAGGTTATAAAAGACGCTTTGCTGAAGGAGCTTTTATTTCAAATGACTTCATATTATGCTCATATTCATTTTCATAGGAAAATAGTGTTGATACTTTATTCATACCAGCTTTATCTTTAAAAAAAAGAATCAGTAAACACTGAATCACCAAGGCACTTGTGTCCCAGACAATGGCTGTTGTTTGGGGAGGCGTAATCTCGAAAACACTTTGAACAGAACACTTAAAACTCTCTGAAACAAAATTAAATAAATCGGTATAAACATTTTAGTACCATGAATGACAACCTAATCAACTGTAGCATGTTAAACGTGAACATTCAGAAGTTAAGAGAGGCCAGTCGTGAGTTGAGGGTGAATTTAGTGAAATGTGAAACAATAGAAGGGTTTCTCTTCTTCATGATAGAGCTCAGTCTGTGCATTTGATCCAGTTGAATGAAAGCAATTTTCTTCTAGCGCATCTGATACCACACAAAAGGATGTGAATCTGTATTTGTGATGGTTTCACAGCTCTGCTGTTGTCCTGAGGTTATACTGATAGGAGCCTGAGTGACAGTAATCCTGCAAAACCAGAAGATGGTAGTGTTGGATGCACAGTTGTGATGGGATTTCATCAGCCTTCCATCATGCCTTTCTCTATACTTTCTATCCCTCAGAACATACACTTATTTTAGTTTCCTCATGTCACTTTTGAAGTGTTGCCTGTTCCAGAGGCCATACTTCAAACTGTATTGACCCAAATGATACTGTTGTGCAAAAGAGTAAAGACAAGTCCATCCTCAACTAAATGAAAACACACTCCCAAAGAATCCCAGCATTAAGACGTGAGGGGAGATAATTCACATGATTGAATCGGTCTGAATTAAAAGTTGAACGATTGATTGATTGATTAATAGAGTTTTCTGTCTGCACCAATATTAATCAAAGCATGTATATGTTCACCAAAGTGCTTTGAATCTAACAGTCAAAATATAAAACTAAAAAGAGTGAGAAAAAAAGGCATTTTCTCTGAACGTGTGCGCTGTGCTTGTGTCTTCAATCATGTCCCACTGCAAAATAAATAATACCAGTTTCAGAAAAATAAAAAGACAATTGGCAACCTGATGGGATCCAGCTAATTTTAAGATTACATCTTGTTATATAGTGACTAATTCACAGGTTGCTCGTCCCAGACGAAATTGGGTCTCAATTCCATTCCATAGTGCTGGTAAGAGCAGGAAGAACTATAAAACTACTGACCAGTTTAAAAATGTGGCAAACTGCTCAAATCACACTCCATCATTTCTGCGTTGTGCATAAGGCACGAGTCTGAAGGCTTGGAAGTGTTGAAGGTCACATTAAATATGTTTTTGCAGAATCATATGTGGTTCTAGTTCTCTTCCTCCCATAGGCACAGCTGTTTGTGGGGCACGGAGTAAGTAAACTGGTAGCCTTTGCTGCAGCTCTTGATGCCGCATTTATACGGGCTGCCCCTGCCGGAGACGTCTCTGTTGCGGCAGTACTTCAGCAGGCAGGGGTACCATTCCAGTCGGAGGTTGTAGCTACAGGAGCACGGCTGCCACAGGTCCTTCACTGTCCCGCAGCTCTGCAGGCCTGGCACCTCCACGGCTTGAGGCTCGAACATGGAGCTGTCCATGCCTGAAGAATCAGAAAAAAATCCTTTTGTATAGTTAACAATCATCAAGCTTCAAGCTATGTAGGTCAGTGAGGTGTTACAAATGCAGATGTGTTCCAATTAAAAGAGCGATGCATCTGTACGGTGTCTAACTACAGTAAACTGATGTGGAAAAGAGTTGGATATAGCTCAATTTTTTTTTTTTTATTATTATTTTTGTTTTACTGTTGACATGTATATATGTAATAATAGTTAAACATGATAATTCAAGAGTCTCGTTATTTAATATTAGTATTTAACCCAATCAAACCATAAATTAATTAAAAATATAAATATTTTACAAGTATAGTCTAAATATAGTTATTGATATAATTATTAAAATCATATTACTTTTCACTATATATTCAAGATAACAATGTATTTGTTTTATTTTTGAATTATTATTATATATTATTTGAATTATTCATAATAATTTCATTACATTTTTATGTGATATTAATAAACATAATAGATAGAGATAGACAAGTGTTATATATTACAATTAATCTACAATTATTAAAAATCACTTCTCATTATACAATTTTTCTTGATGCCTCATTTATTTTATATATTTGTTATATGTTTTATATAAAATATATTATAGTCTGCTCTTTAATTATTAAAATCACATTATCTTAAATAGAAATGTGCTTTATATGTTCTAATAAACAGCCAATACATTAATAATAGGTATGCTAATAAGCACCTAGCTAATAGTGAGAATTGGTCCCTATACTAAAGTGTTACAGATGTTCAATATTATTCATACATATATACAAATACATAATTACATATAAAATATATAAATACATTTTAAATATATTTATACACATTTATATTTACAATATATTTATATTCATTCATAACCTGGTTTTATCTTTTCTTGGCATCAAAACATGCAGAATTTAATCAATGTTTTTAAAGACTATAATTTCAATCATGAAAATACACTTTTGTTGGTCTCTTTAATTCACCATTAAGGCCTGATGTGTCAAATGACACATGACCTACAGTGTGCATTCTTGAAATAATGAATTAACTTTTTACATATTTTGTCTAAAGGTTCTTGATTCACTTCAAGTGATTTGTCCGACTATTATTGCCTACATCAGGCTACAGAGGGTTAATAAGTGAAGTGCACTATGTCAGTGATATATTTAAGTGTGCTGGGTTTGGTAGGGTGTAATTAAGGGACGCAGTGAGCATGCTTGCCTCTGTCCAGCCAGTGTTTGACATCAGCCTCCCGCGTGTACACTGCCTCGCGGGCGACGCTGCACATGTTGTGGATGTGGGCGCTCAGCTGCCACGTCCGTGTCAAATTAACTGCTACGTTCATGCTCAGCATCTCCGTGCTTCTCTTCTCTTCCGCCGTGCGGATGGCCTGGGGATTTTTCTGTAATACAGAAAGGAAGATTGTAGTATTAGTCCTGTCGTCCTTTAAACCTAGATGTTTCCCTTCTTTTCTCACACCTTTCATTCATATCCACACATCTGGCCGCCCTCCCAGGAACTGCTCATCAAGGGCCTTTTACAGCCTTGTTCCTCTGAGATCTCCCATTTAAAACATCACACTCCTACGCAGCACAGTTAACCCATGAGCTCAACTCTAACACTCAGCATCTGCTTGTTTTCACCCCAGTGACTGTCATCAGCTTCTGAGGGAGTCTGGGAGCAGTGGACTGACCTGTCGGAGTCTGGCCATGGACTCGCTGGGGATGATCTCATTGTGGTTGAGCCGTGTGATGAAGCAGAGAGCCTGGTACTGGCTCTGCCCTCTCTCCAGCTCTCCCAGGATCAGTGCCCGGAAGATCTTCACATCCTGGGAAGAAAAACATTTAGTCATCTTTCAACTGTGCCACTCCTTAAGAAATGCACTAGTGGTCAAAATTGAACTGAAGTTATTACTTTTTTGTTTTTTGTTTTTGAAATAAGCTTTTATTCAGTTGGCACCAATAGGCTTGTAGGCAGCGTGCCGAGATATAGTGCTCTTGTGCTTTGGGCATCCGGAGTTCAAAGTCCCAACTCACAGACCTTTCCTGATCCCATCCCCTTCTTTCTCTCCCACTTCACTTCCCACTTCCCATTTATCATAAAAAAGACAAAAAATAAGCTTTTATTCAAAGTAAAATTCAGTAAAAACTACTAAAATTGGTGTGTTAATGTTGTGTGATCGCAAAGCTGAATTTTCAGCAATCACACAGCTATTTTCAACAAATGTTTCTTGAGCATCAAATCTGCATCTAATATAAAATGATGTCTGAAGGATCGAGTGACAATGAAAATCGGAGTAAATGGCATATGGCATCAAATACCAATCAATTTGTTTCATTCTGGCTCCTAAATTCTCGCTTTTTAGCATATGAAAGTCAGCCGTCGACCTTCAAGTTTACAGTCAGACCCTCATTAGAAGATTTTATAGCGTTCCAGCCCAGAACAACAGAAAGACACTGTATATTTCAGCACATCATTAAGTTGCTGTTAGCAACCAGACCAGATATCTGGCAGTGCCCCGTGCCTATAAAGACTTCCATGTAAAGGCATTATGGGAAACCTAAGAGAAGAAAGCAAGGCCGTGGACCTGTCTACCCATTCATCAGTTACTCCTTGCTCTGGCATCCCCATGACTCTGCCAGCAGAAAGACACACACATTCTCCTCACTCCCTCCTCCTCCTCCTCCTCTTGTTTTTCACAGTAAGGTCTTGAGCACTGAGCCGACAGAAGGGAGCAAGCTTTCAGGGTTTCGCTCGCAAAGTAGGAGGTTTTCTCAGACAATCCAAATAAACAAGCCCAGGCTGTCTTTGTTTGCTCTGGAGCTCTCATCTCACCCACTTTCTAGAATCTTCCATCTGGTTTCCAGAGTTGGTCAATCCCCAAACTCAAGGAGCAGCAGTCTCACCGAACTCGTGGCAGACAGACAGCCAAGAATCATACACCTCCTCTGGCATTCTATTTGAATGACAATGATCGTATTTGTAAAGTTTTGCCTGAGGGTGTAAATTCAGTTCCGCAGACAAACTTTGCCATTGCTATCCAACCCAAATTAAACGTGTCTGTTTTACTTGTGCAAACTTGGCAAAATGTTTTAGTTAAATTACCTGCTTTTCTTTGGATAACTAGGAATGGCACTTAAAATAATATTAAAAAGTAAATATAAATCACTATAAATTGAAAAATATATATATTTTTAATATGTTTTTTTTTTAAAGAAAAGCAATACTCTTATTCAGCAAGGATGTATTTAATTGATCAAATGTGACACTGAATACTTTCAAATGAATGCGGTTCTCCTAAAAATGATATTCATCAAAGAATCCTGAAAAAAGTTTCAAGCACAACGGTTTTCAAAAGGTAGTTAAATGTACTAAATATTAAGTGTTATTTTTAATGCAACATTTAAACTGCATTTCTTTAACCATTTTAGATTTGTCTATTAAGTTAAAAGGCCAAAACACACACACACACACACACACACACACGTTTGTTTTTGTGAAAAGTGGGGACATCCCATAGGCGTAATGGTTTTTATACTGTACAAACTGTATATTCTACCCCCCTACACCAACCCAACACCTAACCCTCACAGGAAACTTTGTGCATTTTTACTTCCTCAAAAAAACTCATTCTGTATGATTTATAAGCGTTTTGAAAAATGGGGACATGGGTTATGTCCTCATAAGTCACCCCTCCTTGTAATACCTGTGTCATACCCATGTCATTATACAGAGTTGTGTCCTGATATGTCACAAAAACAAGAGCACACACAAACACACACATATACATATACATATATACACATATACATATACATATATACATATACATATACATATATATATATATATATATATATATATATAAAAACATACACATAGATATATACACCTATATACATGTTTCTATTTTAAATAAATGCTATTCTTTCAGACTTTTTTTTGTTTTTACATAAAAAAGCAGCACAACGGTGTTCAACACTGATAATAACAGGACATGTTATATCAACATTGATAATAATAATAGAAAGCTTATTTTAATTATTATCATATTTCATAATTTTACTTTTTAATGTAAAAGACTTAAAACCTTTGAAAGGTAGTGTATTTTTACAATGCTTAAGCAAATCTAAAGGTCATATCTTTATTACAAAATAATAATTTTGTGGTTCAAATACTATCTTCTAGCATTTGTGTTCACAATAGACACTACAACATAAAAACATAGCAAGTACACAGCCCCCAGTCTCTGTACATGAAATTAGTGCTAATAAAGAACTGTCCTGCATGGAACCTCTTCTCAGGAGGAAGCAGCAGGAAGGTGATTAGACTGACGGAGAAGGCAGACCTGCTGGAATTACTGCATGGGGACAGAACAATCAGCAAACACAAGAGGGAGGGAGGGAGCAGGCCGTTGTTATTTCAAGTTCCGGCACTTGAAGGACTTTCCAGCCGGCAGACAGGCGGTTTGGATTGAGAAGGGGGCGTTGGTGGGGGAACTGCTCTAGGCACTCAGTTTAATTACAGGGAAATGTTGGCGACACTGCTCTGCAAACACCTCAATGACAACAGGGAGAAACCCAGCAAACTGACACTGCACAGGTAGACCGCTCATATCTGCTAACGCAAACCAACCTGATATCAGTAGCTCAATCATTGATTTCTCTTTACAACTACGCTTTATCTTCATTGCTTGGCCATTTCCTCTTTCCTTATCTGCGGTGAGTATCTCTTTCGCTTTCCTCCGGGGTCTTGTTACAATTCTCTGTTTGACCCATTCCATGCAGGAACATGTCTAGGCCAGGTTAGCAAGTAAATACTTCAGTCAGCTTGATCCTGGGCTCAGTTTTTCATTTGTTCGCCCACCTTCAGCAGGTCTACCAAATGCCCAGATTAGAGGCTGAACATAAATCTTAGTGCTGAAAAGTTTATTTTGACAGTCCTGAAGAAATAGATGGCATCTCTGAAGTCAAAGCATACATTAGCTTCTGCTCCTGGTCCTGCTTTCTGCTGTAGGAACACAACGTGTTTATTTGGACTATGCTGACGTCTGACTGTGGCACTGTTTGCACTGTCAGTTCCAAACGGTGCTCATGCTATAAAATTCAAGTCAGATGTTGTTCGTTCATTATCAAGAACAATAAAGTTATAGGTGAAAGGTTGGCTGGACCAAAGATATTTTGACAGATTGTTTGATTGTTTGTCCATGCAATGAAATTCTGTGGCGTCCAAAGCAGCATTGGTTCCCATTGACTTGCATTGAGTGTTGGGGGGGTGGGGGAGAGACATTTATCTAAATATTATAAGCATTAGAAAATTAATAATTAGTGATTTATAATTTACAAAAATATATATATTTTACTCACCACTGCTGCATTTAATTGATCAAAAACACAATAAACAAAATCAGAATTTTCAGCAGTAATTAATTTAGCCTTCAGAGTCGCGACAAAATCCAAAAATCTTTCTACGCTGATTTGGTTCTTAGTATTACCAATGTTGAGGAATAGGGGTCAACCGACGTGTAATTTTCAGGGACGATGCAGATACCGATTATTAAATATCAAGTAGGCTGATAACCGATATAAAATGCTCTGACAAATGCTTTCTTTAAATAAGTTAAAATAATTTTATCGGCAAATAAGTTGTCAAAATGACCGATATCGATAACAATAAAAATGCTTAATATCAGCCTTGCGGATAATTGGTTGACTACTATTTGCTGCTTTACATGTTTTGTTAGAATTCACTGATGACTAGAATGTTTTAAAGAATAGCATTTATTTTGTAATAGACAATAATTTTTGGTAACATTATGTCTTTATGGTCTCTTTTGATCAATTTTTATCACAGACTTGGTGAGTATAAAAATCTTGAAAAAAAGAAACATAATTATTCCAGACTTTTGACTGTTAGTCTAACAAAAGCCAAAATAAGACGACTCAAGGTTTTCCAAGGATTATTGCTTTATTTTGTGCTCAAGTTGGATCTTGTTTCTAAGTGATTGTTGTTTGGATCTGAATTTGTGGTAGTTTATATAAGACTAGGCTTCCAACTTCATGTTTGTTTGTGTCTCTCTCAATTCATCTCCAGAGACTAGCAACTATGAAAGACGTGATAGAATGTATTTTTGTTAATTCTGCCAGTACTTTTCAGTGACACTGATGAATGATTTTATAAACCATTTCAATTAAATGCTCTTTGTTTTGCCACATTAAAGATGTTTGTTTTGTGTCTGCAAAGTGCGGCTTTCCATTGTATCAACTGGCATGAATAACATCTACCCAAGAGGAATTAAGTGGAATTGCTTAAGATGCGTGGTTGCAATCTAATGCACATGTTGTCATCAAAAACACTTTGTACTGCACAAAAGATACACGAGAGAGAGAGAGAAAAAAGCCAAATAAGTTGGTATATTTCAAGATTTCACATTATATGCATTATTAACTTCTGCATTACCATATCAAAAATGTGAGTTGTGGATGAATTGATTAGTTGAAGGAATAAAGATTTTTAATTTCCCACAACAATTACTCTAATGCCCAATCCATGCAGATGTGTGTATGTTTCCCATGTCATACTATATATCTGAAATCTATCTGAAAATAATTCATAATGTGCCATAAGTAGGTATATGCCAGTATAAAAATCATTTCGCAATTAATTGCTAAAACTTTTATCATGGTCCTTTCATTGGCAGTTTGTTAACTAATGAATTAACTAATGTCAACTTATATATCTGTGATCTGCAGTAAATCTCCATCCAAATATGCCACGAAGAAGAAATCCAGGAAATCGGTGCAGCTGAATAAACAGAAGATTAAACTACTTTCATTGATTCAATGTGACTTATAAACAAACGACTACGGCAATATACTGTATGGTTTATTGGAGTTCTTATTATTATAATTTTCATTATAATAAAGTATATCTATAATGAAATGCTAATTGACATAGCCTTTATCACTGCTTAGAATACAATGAAATATTGTGTGCCTTAATTATTCTGTTTAAGAAGCAACATCATCTCACAGAAGGATTTATTTTAAACACTTAACTGACGTTATGAAGTGAATTTGGAGTTATAACATGTTATTAAATGTGGTATTTTCACATGCTCTCAGATGGAGCAGCATTTTCTAAACAGAGCCATTAGTTCACTGAGAAGATACACAACAGTTGTCATTATCGCAAACAATTTCGTCGATTACATAATCCTACAATTATATCGTCTGCGATTATGGATGTGGTTTTGCACAGCTTGTCAGAAAACTAAAAATTCTAGCTGCTATAGACATATATGCTATAGCTGCTACTTGAGTAACAATGCATCTGGTTTAATGGCTTATACATTTGAAGGTAACTTTAGAAGCCCCTTGAGTACTTTTTAGTACCACATAAATACATACAAACTCAAGTTCGCCAAGCACTGATATGCGTAAAGTATGTTTCTGGCCTTCCTAGCTAAAGTCATTTACTTATCCTCACGTCGATCCAAACCTGCATGACATAAGTTATGACAAACCTGAGATGTCTTCATGTATTCTGTCCATTTAATGAAGGTCAGTGGACTCTAAAGTGGTTTTGGAATCCATTGACTTTCATTGTCTATACAAAGTTGAAACTTTCTACAAACTATCTTTTATGTTCCACAGAATAAAGACCATCTTACAGTTTTTGAACGACATGAGGGTGAGTAAAGAGTGATAATTTTCATTTTCAGGTGAACTCTTCCTTCAAGCCATATCACTAGACTGAAGTAATCGAGTCAGAATGCAGGTCTGTATGCTTTAAAATTTCCCTCGTGAAACAAAGTTCCAGATTGGCAAGACTTCAAAGATTGAACGGTTAAGATGCATTACAAATAACCAAACACCCAGAGCAGTTACAGGTAACCAGGGGAAAGTTTCAAGACTAATACAAACAAATAACAAGGCATGCAGACATGAGCCAGAAGAACCAGGTATGCTAAATGTTTATTGTAAACGTGGTTCCTCTTTGAGAATTTACGGAAATGCTATTGTCTAGAATTTCCCTTAACTGGATTATAGCTCGTTCTGTGACGGCAGAGATGTTTAATTGGTTTCCCAAGAAGGCTGGTGAAAAGGCACAGGTGCATGCCAGCATTTAACCTTTCGCTCTGATGAACAGCAACCTCGGACAAAAGACAGAGCATGGGAGAATTGCTTGAGCTGTGCTTCATAACTACAAAGAATATGACATCTTACACACCTAAAAACAAAAAACACAACATTTATTGTGCTAAACAAAAGTCAACGCAATTCTGTTTTGGTAACATCTTAAAAGTGGATTTCCTCTGAATATGACACCAAAAACCAAACAGCATGGCAAAAATAGAGGCACTTGGCTCTAATGGTAATGGAAGACCACTGCTTCCACAGAGCTGTCAACGGGTGACCTTTGACTCCCATTTGGCATGTGGCTAACTTGAGCTCTTGCGGGACGGCAGGGACGTTTTTGACCTGCCACAGCTGTCTGATTGTGCTTTACAGTCACTGTATATGCTCATCTTCTCTAGTCAGATCACGGCAGTACCTCCTATGAGCTGTTAACTCCTTCCACAACCATCTCATAACTAACAAAACCTCCTGATTTGGCACAAAGGCTCATGTGTTAAATAATAAATCAAGATCTTAAACCTGACGCCTCTTTACAACCGTTATGCCAATATTTCAACACAACATACCAAGACAAAGGTATTGCACAAGACCCGGCGGTGGACGTCAGAGCGTGGGAGAAGAAAAGACAAGACCCTAACGCACCAGGGAGGATTCATGCTGTTCTTGTGAACTAAAAGGGGAAGTTCATCTCATTTTTCTATAAAGATATGCCTCATCAAGAAAACTAAAAAATGTTACCCTGGGTTATACAATGCATTTCAGTGGGAAGTTGGACTCCACAAGACCTGACGTAACCCAAGGCTTGATTCATAAAGCAATGAATCAAACAGATCAGAGCTTATTTATTCTCTTGTGGCTGTTAAGACATGCCATTTTGGAGGGGCTTTAAGGAAACAGCTAATCCTTAATAATGATAAAGCATGTTTTACAATGAAAACTAATTCTGGCTATATAGCGATTGAATTATGAGTAGTATAATGCTCTTCATATACCTTCAGGGTCCAAAAGCAAAAAAAGGTAAAGTTCCTATGCAAATAAAAACTAGATTTGGGGAAATATATTAGGATTAAAAGCAATTGACGACTCAGTAGTGATTAAAAATACATTTAAATAAATAAAAAAAAAATAATAAAAAATTAAATAATAGGTAAAACATGTGTTGCAATGCTCACATTCTCGAACTTCTTCCTAAGTGAACAATTTGCCATCAGAAGTTCATTTAGAAGTTAGGGTTATAATTATAATTAAAGAAGTTAGAAGTTATAATTCCAAAAAAAAATTAACAAAAACTAATAATATAAATTACAATGCACAGTTACTACAAATATTTATTGTCTCCATTCTCTTGCCACTGAAAAAAAGTGTAAATCTGTGAATCCTTCTTATCTACAAATCCAGTGACTGAGGAAGAAACTACCATGTTGATTAAGTTCACTATATGCTGCTAAGGTACAAGGAAAGCAATCTTGAGCAATCAAATCGCCGTTTGCATGTGACAGTTTATGAAACATGAAGACAGTCCATTTTGAGTTCACACAGGGATTGTTTGAAGCAATCTGTGCTCTGCAATCAAGAGTTTTACCAAATTGCAACACACACAAATTAAAGGACTGCTGTGCTTGGAGGTTCAAGGAAAGTATGATTAAAAATCAGCATATTTCAGTTGCTCATTGCGCAAATGTGCTCTGGATCAACTGACTAGAACAGTTCAAAGCATTTTGTTAACAGTGTGTGCCGCTCTCTCTACGGGTAAAAGAGGCCTCTTTCTACTCAGCGGCATTCAAAGGGTCAACATCTGCCTTATTCTGCATTGAATAAAGACATCAGCTTGTAGCCAAGGGGCCGCCAGAGATGGCCTGCCTGTTGCCGACACACTTGCATGAAAATTTTTATTCAGTCTGTATTTATCTGAAACTATGTAGAGACAATGCTCACCGGTTTCCATACTTCAAGCAGCATATTTTGTGTAGTGGAAAAAAAAGTGATTTCAAAGGCAAATTATGCCATTTCTGCATTCTGACACAAACCACCTCTAAATACAGCACTTTGCAATGCAATATTTATACCTCACCAGTCATGCAATTTCTTAGTTCCTTTACTGTAATGTAAAACGGCAAAGTCTACACAACGGGTGTGGTCTGTCATTCATCTTGACATAAATCTTTTAAACATCCATTTGTGTCATAACGCTTCATGAGAGAGGTTGTTCAAGCGTGTGCGGTGTGTGGTTAAGGTCACATCCATCTCACATGACTCAGACTCACTGGGACCTTCTGAAACAGGTTAGACTGGGCAGGTTCACCCACACTGCATGTTGATTGAAAAACTGGGACATAAAAGACAGACAAGTTCCCACAAGTGACAAAATGACAAGCGAAACAACTTCAAAATGCTACTGAACTTATGATGAGTTTCCCATGCCAAAGCCAACGCAACACATCTTTCCACAAGCAACAATAAATGATTGCCCTAAAGTTGAATCTAATAGAATTAAGTTTCCAGCAAGCCCAAAAGTTACGTGCCGATAACATTTCAAAGCAAAAAGGAGAGTTGGACTGAGTCCAAACTGGTCACAGATATCCCAAAAGGGAGATGAGCATAAAAGCAGACCGCTCTGCTCCTCAGTTGGCAGAGGATGCAAGCTGAGATGAATTCATCTTCACTGCTGTCTATGCTGCCGATGGGCAGAGGCAGAGCTCTGAGTAACACAATACCACTAGAAAAACAATGGAACAGTTTAAGAGAAGAGCTTGAGTTGGAGATGAAAGATTCATGATAACACATGGTTTCTCTTCCACCAAACCGCTGGATTGTGATTGGTTACTGGAATTCCTACAGCCCCGAAACGGAGCTGAAGCAGACCACATGGTTGAAGAATCTCAAACAGTCCACACAGACTGGAAAAAGGCTAGTCTTTTACTCTGATTGAGTCAGATATACCTGTTTCTTTTATTTTATGAAAAAGTATGCTTTGGAAATGGAAATGTATGCAAAAAAAAAAAAAAAAAAAAATTAAAACCACTGATATTTTCCTTCTAGATATGGGTGATTTCTATTGAAACTGGAACTGAATGGTGACATAGCAACAACACCTTGCTATGTCATTTGTGCAGAGTTGAGGAAACTGTATGAGACTTCTTTAAAACCTTAAACAGGAGGAAATACTTTCTCTCTTTTTGAATTTCTCTCTTTAATTACGTCATGTAAAAGTGAAAAAAGTGAAAGTGATGTGACATTCAGCCAAGTATGGTGACCCATACTCGGAATTCACGCTCTGCTTTTAACCCATCCAAAGTGTGCACACACACAGCAGTGAACACACACACACCTGGAGCAGTGGGCAGCCATTTATGTTACAGAACCCGGGGAGCAGTTTGGGGTTAAGTGCCTTGCTCAAGGGCACCTAAGTCGTGGTATTGAGGGTGGAGAAAGCACTGTACATGCACTTCCCCACCTACAATTCCTGCCGGCCTGAGACTGGAACTCACAACCCTTGGATTGCAAGTCTGACTCTCTAACCATTACAAAATTGGCTGCATCTGGTCTAAAATATGCCATGGTTGGCATTTCATCCATGTAAATTCCAAAAGATTAATATTTTCTGATGTGAAGAAATCACAGGCAGCTTTGATAAATGAAACACAAATTGAGAGCTGTGCTAAATCTGTCATCGAATGCTTATGTGAAAGAAATTAGTAGAAAAGATAACAAAAGATAAATACTTCTGCTACGGAGATCAAATTCAGAGGGTTCACTTAGCACCTGTATAGACGGATGCCAGCAAAACCATACTTCATTCAGTAATACGTGTCTTCCTCCATCCCCGTTAAAGCCTTTGCAGTGTAGCGTGCAGTAAATCCAGCTGGAAGTCATCGTTAATTCAGCTTTCCATAAATCCCTGAGATACAGGGGAAACTTGAGATGAGAAACACATGTGAGAAGAATGGAGACAGGCTTGCCAGTGGAACTGATAAAAAGAGGAAAGGAAAAGTTCAAGCCTTCCCAAATGTGAACCAAACCCCCACACTGACCACTTCTGTGCAGGATCAGGGGACGCGAGAGGGCAGAGGGCTGCTGACGTGACAGAACGGAGGCAGATGAGGGCAGTGACAGTGCCACTGCTAATCCTGATGGTATGATCACTACTAAAAGAATCTGACCTCAGGTCAGACGTTCAGCGCTAATGTGGATGATTTAACTCAAATGCACTGATTATAATGGTATAAGGAAGGAAACTTAACCACTTCTCAAATTACAAGTTTAATCACTAATATGTGAGGCTTTATCACTGTAAATGATCTGGTAAATGAAAAAAGAAATGTAGTCCAGCTAGAAATGTAGGATAAAATCACATGGGTTTTGAGAAGATACATTAAATGCATGGTTCTTTGCTTTGGATTACAGTGTCAGCCATCTAAATTATTAAATGCAACTCTATAAAAAAATATATATATAAAAAGGAAAACAACTTCTGATTCTCAATATCATTTAAAGACAATTACATATGTATATTCTTTCACATAATTGGTAATAAAAATTTATAATTATTAATAGCATATAAAATGCTAAATATGCTATATTTATACTGAAATTTATATTGCATATTTTGTTTGTCTGAAAGTATAATACAGTGTCAGACAACTAAAGGAATATAAATGCAACTGTATGTAAAAATTGCAAAAGGTTTGTGAAATTTGTGAAAATCCAAAACACATAATAACTTCTGATTCTTAATATAATTTTAAGATCATTCGCTTTAAATGCGCAGAATATCCTACTACTTATTCTGAAAGTAATAGAGCATCTGTCCTTATGTAATATTACGTAGAACGGTTTAAGAGTAAAACTGTACAAATGAAATGCGTGAATTGACATTCAGACTAATCAACAAATAATTCCTCCTGTAAAGTCAAGAAATGTATTGCATTTCTACACACCTCTGTTATATGTGACAATCAAATTAAACCGTCATACATAAGCGTTCATCCTGGCCACAATGTGCAACTTACCTGCTTGAAATCGGCCACAAAAGTTATAAGTGTCCCATCTCCCTGTTTAAACTCCACAGTGATGGAGTCTCTCTCGCTGTCCGCCTCCAGAAGTTCATCTGTGATCTGTCCATCGGCCAAACGAACCCTCACCTTCAGCTCTGAAGCAGACCCGAGGGTTACTGACACCGTGAGCAGCCAAAGCAAAAGAGTTAAACGACCTGAACCCGGCGAAATCCACCTCGCAAACATTCCAGATAATCCTAAAACTCAAAAAGCGAGCTCAGAAGGAGAATCCACGGGAATAACAGTCGCCGATGCGGTTCGACTCATTCCACAAGTCTCTTCAAACAGATCTCCTCAAAACATCACAGCGGCTCCACTTTTACTGCTTCATCCATATTTTCTGGAAGCTGGATATACAAAAGAATTCATAAAGTCCTTTAAAACGGGTCTAGAGGCTGTTCACGTTTGGTAAATAAACATTTAGGAGAGCCGCGTCACGCGCGGATCAAATCTGGTGTTTGCACTCGTGTCGCGTCTCTCTCTCATTGAGGGAACTTTGATTCGCGAGCTTCTGCAGACTCGTGCTCATGCCTCTGACGCTCGCCTTCATTCAGTACAGTGAGCTTCACGCTGACTTCTACGTAAGTTTCTGTTTTTCCCCTTGGAGTTTTTTTTCTCTCTCTCCTAGTAATGCGGATTCGTCACTTCCTTCATTATCCAAAGTGCAGCAGTCCAACGGCCTCCCAAAGTTTCTCAGGCAGCGCTCGCTCGGGAACTCTTAAAGGCATAGCGCCCTCTCAAATAACAGCTTGAGTAACACGCCTCTCTTCAGATACATTTCTAGCACTAAACTCTTTGTGTAATGTAGGTAACTGATATCTCATATTCATTAAAAAAGCAAAAACAAATTTGTGTACAAATTTATATTAGGCAATATTGTTTTATTTCATTTAGAAGACAGAAATTTCAAAATCACACTTAAAGTTAAATGTTTCTTAATTTGATTTGATAGTAGATTTACAAGACAGATCATGGGGGGATGTTTATGATAAATTATTTTGATTTATCCAAAATATATAGTTCTTCAACTACTTTCATTAGGGACTTGACGGGTAACGTTTTGTGTTTTTGTGGTCACGTTAACCTCCTGAAACCCGAGAGATTGCCTGTTGTGCATTTTATAATTTTTCTTGCTATTTGGGATATGTAGGACCTAATAAGTATAATACCTAAAATTTGTTTTTGTACAGGAAGTAGTTTTCCCAGAAAAAAGATGTCCTCATGTGAGGACAGTGGGTCTATCATGATGTGAAATGCTGCAAAGCAGTTTCATTCACTTTGCAAGCACAGATGCACATTGCATGTCATGCATCGCACACAGGATTTCCCAGTGCAGCCTTGTGCTCTGCATTCATGCATTTCATTTATAAAGTTATGTTATGTCCTCGGCAGAGGACATCGGGACTCAATTTCTAAAAAAAAAAAGAAAAGACATGAATGAAAATGCATAGGCAAAAACAATAGATTTTTTTAAATCACCAATAAATTTTTAATGTTCAAGATTTTTTTTTTTTTTTTTTTACCAAACTTTGTATAAAGATGATTCTCAACTATGGTATAACAGAATAATTCAGTATAACATTTTTCTTTCTGCAAAATGTGTGTAAAATTACCATTAATGGGTTTTCTAATTATATACAATGTATCTATAAACTAAATCTAATTTGCATATAAATGTGTTTTTGGGGCAACATGTAATGAAAAAAGAAGTGTAATAATGTGAGTAATAATTGTCAAGATTTTCATAATAATATATAATATTTCATAGAATATTGAAATATAATTTCTTTCTCTATTCATTTGTTATGTCTCCAAAAATGCGTCATAAGCATGCGTTTAGTCCCGGTGTCCTCATCTGAGGACATGTATGAAATCAATGTCCTGTTTAGTAACAGAAAGTCATATTTTGATTTGAAACCCCATAACATATTTCTGAGATGTTGATTTATGACACAGAATTTAAAAATTAGACAGATTTAAATGATAACTACAATATATTATAGAAATATTATCATATTTCTATAAGAGTGTCATTAAATTAATTTCAGACATTTTGATGACCAAGGAGAGGGAGTGGTCATGTGAAACATCCAATCATTTGGTATCTCTGAAAAGCCCTGAATGTGCTCTGTACAGGACATCCAGATCTAAAAATGTGGCATGAACAGACTCAGAGAAATTCACAAAAATATAATGTCCTCATATGAGGCCACAGGGTCTCAAGAGGTTAAAACTGACATACAGTTTTCAGCTTCCCCCAGATTTGCAATCTTAAAATATGAAAATCAGCCATGGAAAATATTAAGTAGCTTACTTTTTAAACTACGGAAATCATAACATGGGGGTAAAAAAACATAGGCTACATTTCAATGTCCAACAAGACCAACATATTTAATTATTTATATTTGTTTGTTTGTGTTTATTTATGATAAATGGTAGCATGTTAACACTGTAATGCCTAGCATGCAACAGTTTATTTAACTTTTAGACAAAATCTTTATATCTAAAAAAATTTTGTTTTATATATTGTGTTATATTTCATAAATCAGGCTTTTATGGTCCATAAAGTGATAATATGGAACCATAAATATCTAAGAGGTAAAATGCTTTAATTTAATCAAAGCAAAAATATTAAGCTTGGTGCAGTTGTTGTCATTTGGCCAGAAAGTATAAGATGAAACTATGATTGTAATGGAAAACATTGAGATATTTATAATTGTATAGCAGACTACTTAGATTTTTAAAAAAGAAAACAAAAAAAAACTTATAAATAGCAGTTGTTCCAATACTGTGTCTTTTTGATGATATTTAAATGCTTAGTTTTATAATCCAAGCTCTGTAGCTTTTATTACAGGGCAAAAATATAATGTTTTTATCTAAAAAAAAAAAAAAAAAATCAAGTACTGAGGTCACTTCAGCCTGTATAATTTTGATAAATTTTTATTCTATGCCAACTTTAATAACGTTCATTAACTGAATTGGATCTACTAGTATAATGATTTCCATACACCAGATCTGGAAATGTTTATGTTGATAGAAGTGGCATATTACACAGCAAACTGCCTCTTGAGGAGAAGATCCTCCAGCTGTGGCTCATCACAGCTCTTATTACCAGGTGATGTGTTTCTTGCTGGGTGGCCCAAGTATGTGACCTTCTCAGGGAGCACATCACCACTGGGCACATGTGCTGGAGAGCTTCACTGGAGGAGAAAGCAAACAGACAGACTATGGGCTTGAGTAAACACTGTCAGGACACTGGTCAATACAGGTGACAGATTGGAGGGAAGTTCAGGTAAACATGGCCTTTTGTGACTGGCTAAGCTAAAGCATTTACAGCTTTGGAGGAGGTATAAGAGTCAGTGAGGGTGGATCTAAGTCAACAACATCTGACCAGCTGTTACTCCCTATTTTTGTTTTGAATGTTTACATCATTTTGCAGTTACATACTGTATGATGCACATTGTCTATTTGAATTATAATGTAAAATGTATTTAGTGCGAATGTAAATCTTTGGCGTCTGACGTCAGAGTTAGACAGACAATATTTTCTTGCTTTACATAATAGTTTTTTTTCTTCTTCTGGAAATCATGCATCTATAGTCTTTCCAAGTATTGTATAAAGTGACATTTGGCGTCCTGGTAAGGTTATAGTGTCTAACTTTTGTAAATCATTAACAAGTCATTCTCTAATTTAGCTATCGGATGCTTACACACTGCTACACTGGAACATGCCATTGTTTCAAGCCTTTTCTGATCTTTTAAACTCCTTAAATGTGTTTAGAGCTACACAAGTACGGAGTTATTTGTTTATGGTTAGACAAAGAGTGGACATTTGACACTTCCTGTTCTTTGGGTACATTTGGCACCATTAATGCCACATAAAAACCACACTAAAATGTGTCTTGTTTAACTTTTGTTGCTGTATACCAATATAATTGATGAACGTTTATTTTGATATGATTAATTTCATAAAATGTGGCTTATGTAATGTGCTTCCACTTATGCTGTGATGTGGCTATCAACAAATAATGATATGCAGGCTGATTTATATCCTTCATGTGTTGTAAAATATGAAATATTGGCCTAAAGGACATGTATGCAATTTATAAATTATAGGTGAGTTATATGGTCAGGGTTGCAAAAATATATCTTTATTTTAAGTAGATTTAAATATTTCATATTTTAAATTATTGTTAAAATTCTTCTTTAAGTAATAATGTATTTCACATGGTATTTGGTATTTTCCCATCCAGCGCAGGGGGTTTGGCCTAACACACCCCTAATTCAAAATTCTAAATTGTATGGATTCCTGTTAAAATTATTTTCACCTGTATAATTTTGTTGCATTTTACAACCATTTTACTTTGGTTCATAATTGATTTATTGATTCATTTTAAAGAAACGGTTCACTTAAAAAAAAAAACATTTGGGTAAAGATATACAGGTGCTGGTCATATAATTAGAATATCATCAAAAAGTTGATTGATTTCACTAATTCAATTCAAAAAGCGAAACTTGTATATTATATTCATTCATTACACACAGACTGATAATATTTCATATGTTGATTATAACTGACAACTAAGGAAAATCCCAAATTCAGTATCTCAGAAATTTACTATATAAATTAAGACCAATACAATGAAAGGATTTTTAGAAATCTTGGCCAACTAAAAAAATATAAAAATGAGAAGTATGAGCATGTACTGTACAGCACTCAATACTTAGTTGGGCTCGTTTTGCTTGTAATTACTGCAGCGTGGCATGGAGTCGATCAGTCTGTGGCACTGCTCAGGTGTTATGAGAGCCCAGGTTGCTCTGATATTGACCTTCAGCTCTTCTGCATTGTTGGGTCTGGCATACTGCATCTTCCTCTTCACAGTACCCCATAGATTTTCTATGGGGTTAAGGTCAGGCGAGTTTGCTGGACAATTAAGAACAGGTATACCATGGTCCTTAAACCTGATACTGGAAGCTCTGGCACTGTGTGCAATTGTCAAGTCCTTTTGGAAAATGAAATCTGCATCTCCATAAAGTTGGTCAGCAGCAGGAAGCATGCAGTGCTCTAAAACTTCCTGGTATACAGCTGTGTTGAGCTTTGACCTCAGAAAACACAGTGGACCAACACCAGCAGATGACATGGCACCACAAACCATCACTGACTGTGGAAATTTACACTGGACCTGAAGCAACGTGGATTGTGTGCCTCTCCTCTCTTCCTCCGGACTCTGAGACCCTGATATGTTTATGAGATGTTTATTACTCTATTTCTAGTTGCATTAGTTGTATTCAGTGAAAATTTTTAAAATACATGTTTAACAGTGTCACCTTATTGAGAATCTCAATGCTTATGTGGCAGATATATAATGCATTCATAAAGAGGACATTAAAGATAGCTTATAACTTCAAAAAGAAATAGCAGTTTCAAAGTAGTCCACCCCAAATAAAATGCTGTTGCGTGCCAGGCGTTGGGTGTGTTTGATCGTGAGTGTGAGGTTTGTTGTCTCTATATGCAGTGCAATGACAGAAATACGACGAGAAGGACAAGCACTGACGAGTCTAGCCACTGTTTTTGTTCCATTGTAATCATCATCTATGCCATCTTAGGATCATCATTTCCTACTTTGTGCTTTCGACCCTTTTCAAAGATTTAGAGCTCACATATGCACATATATGTAATAAGGGCCTGTGCAGGCGCAACTCCTATAATGAGGTGACAAACAGGTAACCTTTCACATAAAGACAGCCTGTATGTCTTCATGCAAACTGTCTTTGAGCGGATACGCTCTGTCTAATGAGCCTGTATAGACTGAAGTCTGCAGGTGCTTTTATTTAAACTGAATTTCTCTAAACGTTCCCCTTGAGGTGTTGCAATGACTTAATAACTTAGCAAACAATAAAAAAATAATGCATCCTGCTTCTTATTTCCTCTTCTTTCAGTGCAACAACAAAGAAATGTTTGTCTTACTTAAGAAAATTTCCTGAGAATGTATTCTTATGTGATGTTTGGCGAGAATGTTTGTGTGGTATTTGGGTTAAACTTGTGCTTGAGTCTAAAGATTTCTAATGCAGAATTCCTCTGTTGAAAAAGAATGTACTGTATTTCACACAGTGCATTTACACCTCAATGGAGATTTTGTGTCGGTTCAGGATTAAGGTTAAGAAGTGCCATAAGGAGAGAAACATTTCCATAAGCTTTAATCAAATGACTCTTTTTCAGTTCACAAATATTTTATTTGGTAATATTTATAACAAAATGTAATAATTTAAATATTTTAGATTTTAGTTTTTAATTTAAGCTGGAAATTGTCATAAGAAAATTAAATAAGAAAATGAATAAGAATTCATTTAAAAAAAGGCAAACATTGCCAAATATTACTGATTAGTTTGAAGTTTATCACCCATTCTTACAGATGCTAGTCCTTTTTACACAACTAATTCTTGAAATTTTGACGAAACCTCATCTGTGTTATCCAATTAAATAATATATCATTTTAAAATGTTTAAGTTTGCAAGCGTAAAATGCATAGATTATAAAAAATTGTACGATGTAGCTCTGACTTGGGCCAGCAGGATGTCCTTTGATATTGAATTGTTTTAAAGTTTATCAGTTCCAAAGATAGGCCTTAAATTCCTCTCCCTGGTGGGAGTAAGATTTATAATGAAAGTACTGACATTCAAATAGATAATAGGAACAACTCCTCAGTTCTTAAAAACTTATCCTACTCCTGTTTAAAACATCAGTAAATCTTTTCAGATAAAAAGACGTCCCCTGGTAAATCATGTTCTTTGAAAAACTTTTCATTGGAATATAAGAGAAATCATAGAATCAATATGATTCAAGAGCCCCGTACACAGAACTTGGCAGAAAAATTGAAAAGCAATGTCTGCATGTAGGCTCATTCCAAAAGCTGCATGCAATATGGATGAGATCTGAATTCTGGAGCTTGATCATTATTCCAGAGCAACATAAAGAGGGATTTATATAAAAAGTCCTACTGGCTTTACGTTTAAGTCACTTCCACATGGTGGAAATATCTGTCTGCACAGCTTTGGTCTGTGTATGGTGGATGGAAGGGTATCCCATTACATGTGTGCTTCTGAGAGCACTTCACCCCCTGGAGTAAAAGCACAAATGGAGAACAGGACTCAATCCAGACCATAAGCAATGTTTGCAGACCCACTCTCAGTGTGTCATGCTATAATGAGGATTGAATCTCTCAAGTGGGTGTGTTAGTAAACAGCTCAGGGAGGTCTGAGTGGGTACACAATGTGCAATGCCACCCCACTTTCATCTCCACTAAGAGCCCAACATCTGCAGAGCACATGCACATCACATTCCCTATTTCAGCAAACCGTGACAACTGTGTTAAGCTGGCAAAACACTGATGTAACTGTATCCGATGGCCTTTTTTCTGGATTTAAAGGCTCAGGAGCACTGAGGATTAGTAATAGCTGAAGCTGAAGTGTCACAGTTTTCAAAAGATTATATATATATATATATATATATATATATATATATATATATATATATATATATATATATATATATATATATTTACTGTACTGTGCAAAAGTCACAGTTCTTCCGGATTGAGTCTGTCTCGGTTTCTTCATGTTTTTCCAGACGGACTGATGATGGTAAGATCAGATCTCTGTGTGAAGCTCTGGCTGCTGTCAGACTTCTTGTGCAAACAAAAATCTCACTGGATTCTTACAATTAATGGCAAAAAATAACGTTTGGAAATGTCAGCTGATATTTACTACTGACACACTACAGCAAAAGATAGAAATAACTTACTTAAAACCATTTTTTGTTGGTGAAAATACTAGAGGCCTAAGACTTTTGTTCAGTTCTGTGAATGTATATGTATATAGTTTTTTTTTCTATTCATCTATATTATACAATATATTATATATTTAAACATTAATAATATAGTATAAACTCATTTGATATCCTGTTGTATATGCTGTTGATATACTATTTGATATACTGTTATACTTTTTGGGGTCAGTAGGATTTTTTTGGAAGAAATTAATAGTTTTATTCAGCAAGTATGCATTAAATTCCCCAAAACTGATAGTAAATACATTTATGATGTTACATAATTTAATAAATTTCAATTTAATACATTTCAATTTCATATAAATGTTGTTATTTTAAACTTTCTATTCTTCAAAGTGTCCTGAAAAAAAAAAAAACGTTTCACAGTTCTGTTAAAAACATTGAAATGTGTTTACCTATACATGACATATATATGATATAAATACTACCTAAAAATGTAATATATAAACAGTAAAATAAATATTTAAAAATATTTATGATCATTTATGTGAATATATATATAGTAAAATAAATATGATTTTTATTAGACTTTTTATTATTGATTATGTGATGCAATAAAAACTGGACAATGAAACACATTTAATTAAATTCAAAACATTCCTATTATACAAGAAACTCCAAGACAACCCTGAATTGACTTGCTTGTGGAAAACAAATAGTGGTGTATTATTAGTGTGTTTGGACTTCCAAAGGTTCACCTACGTGACAGACCTCTTCCCCAGCCCTCATTGTCTCTTGACCCGAACGACTGGTGTCCAGATGGGACCGTCCCAGCAAAACCTGCGTTACGTTCCAAAGTGTGAAAGCTCTGGAGCAGCTAGTGTGCTTATTTAACTCCTAGTGGAAACTGTCTTTCCACACAGACTTCTTTGAGGAAATTCCCAAAGTGTGAGAAGCGAGAAGAGGGTTTTCAGATGACAAAACAAACAAACATGTTTTGGCTCATCCTAGGAAAGCATTAGGAACCTCAGAAGTAGCTTCGACTCAAATGAAAGATGAAAGAAAATCCACATTTAAATGGCATAATGGAACGGTTGGAGCTCCACTCCACGTCTGTCTTTACAATACCATGAGTGAGACTTGGTCTTTTGGTAATTACAGAACTGGCTGTCGCAGGCCTGTGCACACACATCTGGCTAGTGCTCTATCACGTCGGTCTGTAAATGATTATATCTACTGACACTCTGGTTATAAATAAGAGTTCCCGGCTGAGTTTGAGGGAACAGTCATCTGTGGCATGTGAAGTCATCGCTGCACCCATCAATTTGCCATGTAATTCTTGGAAAATTCTTCCAGTGGTGCGGTTTGGGTGCTGCAGGCTTATGGGCCTTGACCAGGTGCTGTCGAATCTTCTGGAGACATGTGAACCTCGTCCTTTTTTTGCAAGAAAAGATGCATTGTATTAATTGCATGGAAAATGTATTGCATTTCCACTTTA
This sequence comes from Carassius auratus, assembly GCF_003368295.1. Taxonomy (NCBI): domain Eukaryota; kingdom Metazoa; phylum Chordata; class Actinopteri; order Cypriniformes; family Cyprinidae; genus Carassius; species Carassius auratus. The sequence continues at coordinate 11,385,182 of NC_039257.1, forward strand.
GGTTGCAACAATCCTGGCAAATCTCCCTTTGGAAAATCATTGGAAAACCGATTTACACAAACCCAAATCATTCTTTCCATATGTGATTATACCCTGCAACACTCTGTGTTTCCGCACTTATTTTTTATTACCAGAAAATAAAGAACAAACTGAATTGTAGGTGTTAATGATAGGTTGAATATCTTTACATGTGTGTTGGGATGCAGAGGTCTTCTTTAGCACATCAGTAAAGTGTGTTAGGGTTAATATCAGTGCTAATGTTCAGAAGAGGCGTTGATAATCGCAATCCTATGTTCTGTCTTAAGGCACAGCCGACATACAGCTGTTGATCTGCTGCCAAACTGCAATCAAGATGCCTGCTGGAGATAAACGCAGAACGGAGATGTAAACACATCTGGCCCGATCGCTCGCAGACAACTTGATTTTTTTTTTCTTTACCGTTTTTAAGTTCTGTTTTGGATCCCAAGGCACTTTAAAATGTGAATGCAGCATACTTTACATTTCAGGTATCATCTTGCCTTTCCTATTTATAATAGAAGTGAACATAATAAAAATCCTTCATGAAATGTATTGGAATGATGAGCCATTTTTTAAATCTTTAAATTACAATATGTTACGAGCAGCAAATCAGCTTATTAGAAAGATTTCTGAAGGATCATGTAACACTGACGATGAGAGAGTATTGATGCTGAATATTCAGCTTTCCCATCACAGAAATTACAATTTAAAATATATCAAAATGGAAAAGAAAAAAAAAATATTTGAAATTGTAATAATATTTCACAATTTTACACTTTTACTCTCTCTCTCTCTCTATATATATATATAAATTAATAAATATTTTATTAATTGCAATATATAATTAAAATATTTTTTTATTCTTAATTATGTGTGCATATTTTTCAACAATAATTCTTATAACACTATTTCACAATATTACAGTTTTACTGTATATTAATCAAATAACTGTAGCCTTGTTGAGTACAAAAATCTTACTGACCCCAAACTAAAGTGTTTTATGCATAAATATTAATGTGATTTTTATTTTTTTCAAATTTATTTAGAATGTAAAATAAAATATACACATTATAGATAACTATTCAAATAAATACTTTTATTTTAAAACATTTGAATTATTATTTAGGTGAATTTATTTTCAAATTTTGTAGTTATTCTATAGAGGATACAGATTTTTTTTATTTACTATCTACTGGATTTTGATTCGGTATGTCAGAAGAACATATTAAAATAATTTAAAGGGAAAAAAAGTGTTTGTAAATCCTATTTTTAGTTCTGTATTAAAACAAAAAAGAGCATTTCAACAGGAGTATTCAGTATATGCTCAATGTAATGTTTTTCTGGTTCAAAATGAAACGCCAATGAGGCCTATATTTATTGTTTTATTTAAAGAACCACCCATTAAAGTGTCTACGGCTGCAGACATATAAAACCTTTAGAACCTTGCAAATAAAAAGTTATGAACTCTTGTGGGACACAGTCGAGCAAAATAAATGTTCTGGTTTCATCGCAGTATGGAGAAATAAAAATGTAAGGGAAAAGAATAAAGAGAAGTCGGAGCAAAGGCAATGCTGTCTAGAGAAATGCCCCAATCGTGCAATTGTTTTTAAGATGATAATGAGATTTCAACTACATCTCAAATCAGTTCGACCCAGTTGTTTTGAATATACAGATGAATAGTCTACTGAAGTCACTTCAAACGGTAACATCTTCAAAATACAGCACAGCAGAGGTTGATAGGGGTGAAAAAATGTAGCACTCAAATGACTCAGATAAGGCAATTCTCCAAACACATTATTGCTCGAACATAAACGTTGCTCTTCTAAAACGTGGTTGAGGCATGTTCGGCTTTTCTCCAGGCATAACTGATGGACACACAGTGTATTTTGTGATGTTCTGAGCAGTATGAGCTCATGCAGATTGAGGTTTTGTGGGTCCATCCTGAGAAGAGGCTTCCAGACGTTTAAAGCTTGTCTGTTCCATCTCTTCTGAGGCATGTTGTTTTTTCTCTTTTTTAAACAAAATATTTATCAACACATTGTCTGGATGTGACCGTCGGGTTGTTGATGAATCTTGGGAGATGTCCCAGATATCCCCACTCTGACTCACAAACAGACAGTTGGTTTTTGTATTTTTCTAACACTTTATTTAACTGTTTAGACTGCAAATGACCTGATGAGCACTACAGGTGTTCACTGTCTGGAAAGAGCGAGGTGTCCTGTAAAAGCTGTCTGTCGAGGAGATTGCGGTTTGTGGTCCTTATCTATGGAATGCCCCTGAAGCCATGCAAACCTCACAGGAAGAGCATTCTTGGTTTGCCTTTGGACTGTCTGAGAGGAACTGGACAATTGTGTCTTTTAATAAATTTCTATTAAATAACGGGTTTGTATTAACAGTTTAGAGCTGTGGCTTAGGGAAAAAAGTTTCATGAACTGATTTTTACCACCGATTCAATGAGCAGGTTTTCAAATGTATGCATTTAAAAGATTCACAAACTCAGGAATCAGTCTGAATCCTTCCACGAATTCTTCGCAAACTCATTGAATCAATATATGATTCACTTTAAGAAGAATTAAAAAGTGGTGATGTAAAGAGATTAAATACATCCCGCCTCCTGTATTTCATTTATTTTTTAGCCTGCCACAAAGGAGTTGGTCCCACCTGATTCACAAACAAATGAGTTTTTAAATGATTCAAAAGACTCAAATGGTACCGGTTTGAATCACTTATGCTGATTTTTCATCACAAATCCTTTACACAAAAAAACTAAAGTTCTATGTCATTTACTATTTGTATAAACAGGGTTAATTGACAGATTTCATATCCCCCAGCCCCCATATTTCATTCTTTTTAACTGAAAAAGAAAAAGAAAATAGCAGGTTATCTAAATGATTCTAAAGACTCAAAAGGGTTTGAATCAGTCTCAGAATCAGTTCTTCACCACAAAGCCTTCACTAAATGAATTCTGAGCAGTGAATCAACAAATGACTCACTGAACTGAACTGCCAGGAAGAAAAAAAAAAGTGTTAGCGTAAACAGAATAAATGTATTTTTACAATATTTAATTAACCTTTTGAGTGCATCTCACTCAGTTCATAAACTCTCAGTCTGTTATTTTAAAAAGTAATTATAAGGTTTTTGGTGATTATCATAGAAGGAGTCCCACCTAAGGACATATGCTTTAGAAAGACTCACAAACTAACAGTTAGCAGTTTAAGTCTACTGAGTCCTTCACACAAATTTGTCACTGAATGAACTCACTGAATCAGTACAACTAATGAATCATCCTTATGACTCATTACTGCATTGGAAAAAACAAATTACTAAAATAATTCAAATGCAAATTTCTCCTTATATTTCAGTACAAAGCCTTTGGTGGGTCTCAGAATGGTGAAAGAGTTTGGGAACCCATATTTTGGGGCAGAAAGGAAATGAAACATTCTGCTCAGTACTGTTTCTTCTCCTAAAGGAAGATGATTCATGGGTCTGTGGTGAACTGAAATCTAGACGTCCCCCCTAAAGGAGAGGCCCCTGACAGCCTGAACACTGACCCTTAACTCTGGCCCCCTTTAAGAAAACACAGAAAGGAGACACAGACCGAAGGAGACCTATGTGTTTAGACAAAGACAGTATCTAGAGAGGAAATACAGTACGAGGAGCGAGTTCTACAGCTTTGATGTTTAATAGCATCTGGATGAGGAATGTTATTAAAGCTCCACTGCTGTCCATTACTCACTCAGAGCTTCTCATTTACAAACTTTCAACATCTTTTTAGTTTTGCTCTTATTTTATATCATTGTTTTCATATACACTAGTCAGCATTTGAAGTGGATCAAAACCTTTCATCAAAGTTGTCCTAAAGCCCAAAATGCATTCTTGCCTCATAACTACTTTTTTGATCCACATCAAATGTTGACAGCTGTATTTTTCACACATTTTCATTATCAACAAATACTACTGTGTGGTTGCACATTTGACGAATAAACGTTGACAGTCTCTTTACTGTGCACATCCAGCTCTTTGAAGTGCGATACATATCTGTTGTCATGATACCCTGAAAATCAGAAAACTTCAAATGGGATTCATTGGTGGGAAAGCCCCTAATTAGCAAGAGGGATTTGGAAACTAATGACAATAAAGGAAATGCACAACAACACGGTCCTTTAAAGAGAATCCAAATCACTTTTAATTTGACTTTACTGTTTACACCACATCGACCGCAGTGACACAAAGCAGATTTAATCTGTTTTGGAAAAACGTTCCAGGAAACTTATCTCCAACACACTTTCACTGACAAGCACGGCTTCAAGTGAGACGCTGGACAGATAAATGGTGATAAGTGGAGGAGAGAGATTTTTAGCGGAGTCAAATTACCAGAGGCCCGTTCCTCACACAGATAATGTGTGCTGCTTTCCAGGAGACTCACTCTTGACACTTGTGCAAAGCAAAGCTATGAGCACCAGATAGCAAACTTATAATCCTCAATGTTTAAAAATGACCAGAACAGTTTTAATATTGTACACTTAAAAGGTTCTCTTCTGCTCACTTATTTTAAATAACATTAGTAATGTCACTTTTGATCAATTTAACAGTAAAAGTGTTTAAGAAATCATACTGAGATCATACCCAAACTTTTGATATGTATATAAGTAAATTGCACTCCATTTTACTTTCATGTTCATATTCATAAAAATATCCACTAGAGACCACTAGTGCAAATGTTATTTTGCTTTTATATTTAGATTTTTTTTTCTAACTTAATATTTGTTTTACAAATTAAATGATTAGAATTAAAAAGTGATTGAGGAATCGACAAAAAGCTGCATATTTGATTAGTGACCTACTGTAGAAATGCATTTTTCTAGTGAATATTTTATATTTTATTAAGTTTATTTCCCGAAAATTAAATTCAACAACTACCGATGTTACATTTAACCAAAAAAAAAAACAAAAACAAAAAAAAAAATACATTAAACAAAATTTTAATATAAAGAAATGGTAAAAAGTTATATGTCAGAAATATAGTAAATGCAGATGGCACCCAGCAATATAATACTTCACACAGTAAGTTAATTATATGACCATAAACCAGGCTTTTATATGTCTGGGTGTGACTTTCTTTACCGTTTTCAGTTTCCACTCTTGAGAATTTTTCTTTTGTCATGTAATTGCTCTTCTTTCAGTGGTCTGAGTGGAGAGCATAAAGGGCTCTTTAGAGTAATATTGCCACCCTGTGAACAGTCAGTGGAGCACAGGCGACAAAACCTGAAGGTGCCAGCACACACAAAACACAACTTAATGGGTCAGTCTGTGCCTTCTAGGCACAAAACAACATTCTTATTTAGTATGTGAAGGATTAACGTGATGCTGGGACTTTTTGGAACATGTCAGAGACATAAATAGAGTTGTAAAAAAAAGAAATAAAATGTAAATGTAAATATTTTGCGCATGTAGCTAAAAGCAAAGGCGGGCCTGGATGCACTGGAATCAGAAGGAGCGTTGTTTTAATTCAAATGAATGTTTTCGCTTCTCTGAAGTGGGTGATGAAACAGGCTTTGATAATCTGTGAACTCAATATGTCACAGTCGAGTGGAGACGAAGCAAGACACGCCAGCAGATGGGTAATTGAAAGCTTAAATTAAAGCTCATCATCTAATAGAGGCAACAAGATGAAGAAATGTGTATAAAATGATGCCATTTATCATGAAAACAAGCCAAAGGCGAAAACAGATACAGTTGGGATGGAAAAAGCGTGGCTCTAAAATACAGGTTGAGGTGTACATGTTCCAGTTTGTGCACCGGGAACAATGACAGACAAACAGCGCTATATAATTTGTGCTTTAGACCTGCATTTTGAGTCACGTGACTTAAAACTAAGTCTATTTATACACCACTTTCCACTCGTCTTTTAAAATGAGCTGCTTTAATTGATAGCTTGCAATGACAAACTTTGCACTCCAATCTTGTTTCCACAAGTTACGCAGCCCTAAGCGAAGGAAATATGTGCCATGATCTCCATCCATCAAAATGTGCTGCTCTAAGACGCCAAATGCTGACAGTGAACATATGAATGAAATGATGCGTTCAGGCCTAACCTTGTCATAATAACAAACACATGTGACCTCCTGGCGAGAGATTTTATTACCACATTGATAAAAGGAGAAAAGAACAGCCACAAGGCAGAACTCCCACAGACTTTATTGTCTTATTTGGAGGACGTATTAGAAGCAAACCAGAGCAAATAGGATACAGAGAAAAAAAAAATTGGTGGGAACATTGAGCTGAAGGGTACAAATATAGAACGTGGTAAGCAAGGCATGACTTCTGGTGTGAACTTTCAGACAGCAAAAGAAGAAATTGAATAATTTAAATGGATGATGACCCAACATTTTTAATTCTGCTATTTACTCTCCTTCAAGTTGTTACAAATGTGTAAGAAATCATAAAAAATATATATATTTTAAAGAATGTTTCAACTGTCCACACAATGAAAATCAGGACTGAGAAATTTTTCAACGTATTTTCTTTTATGTTCTGTAGGGAAAAAGTCACGAGGGTGTGTATATTATGATCTAATTTTCCTTTCAAGTGTATCATCTATCTGGATGTTCTAGTGCAAATGCATTGATTTAAAATCTCAATAACCAAATAAATAATGGGAAACCGAATCAAATCCCTGCAGAGGGAGTTCTCAGGTTCCTGGAAAGCTGCTGTTCAGATTTACAGTGGTATTGTGCTCACCACAAAACCACCTAAAATGTGAAATGCTGTGTTCTGGAGGAACTCAGGAGAGGAAAGGTTGATAAAAGGAACCGTATCATATCGTACTGACCATTATATTCATCAAAACATATTTTCAAAAGGCACTAGGTATGTTCACACGTTATGCTGTAATTCGATCTCCAAATTGCTTTGAGATCACAAATCTTTTAGATGACTACATATTATGTATTTGCATGCAATAGAAATGCAATGTTTCCATTGAACACTGTAAAACAGAACAAAACAAACAGGACTAAAACTGCAGTGATAAATATATATGCCCATGTCAGCCAAAAGGGTTGACAAAAAAGAAATAATCAGACTGGACTGGCAGTCTGTTGGCACAAGGAATCAACTTGTGATATTGTGAGTCAAACAGGTGACCCTTTAGATTCAGTGGATTCAAACCAGCCGTCTTCAACAGCAGCCCAGCGTCTCCCAGATCCTCGCGCCAGAACTCTGTCCACACAGTGCAGACGCGTCAAAAAACAGACTCCTAAAATTACACAATTAAACTCATCAGCCATATAATCACTCTTCCAATAATCCTCCACTATAAAAATCACAGATTACTGGAAAATGACTGTAAGATTCAAGTGAAGGAACAAGAAAACAAAGCAAATAACAGAAAAGAATGGCTTTCTGTTATATTAAAAAGGACAAAACACTGTACTCACTGTATAATGGATCAAATATTATGCTCACAGCAGTGCTTATTTCTTCTTCCCTCCTAATGACATATTTTCTGATTTTTTCTTCTGTGCCTCATTGAACAAAAAACATACCTTTATGTTAGCACGATGGGACTCTATAATGAGGCTCTATGATATGTATGACTTTGTCTATGATGTCTATATACTATATATAATATATACACGTCTATTTATATATTATTATATTTCTTTCATTAAGCTATGACTATGAGGCGAGGAGTGTTTACCTCGGACATGGCATCATCAATTTGCTTCAGCTCCTCATAATGGTCCCGTGAGTCTCTGAGAGGCTGCACCATAATCTCTTCAATCTGAGGAAAGAGCTGAGAGGAAAAACATGAGATGGGTTGAAACATCATGAAATGTTTTTGGATTTTGGGTGAGCTATTACTTTACTGTTTGACTATTTCACCTACCTTCATGACAGTTTCAAACATGGGGATGAGAACAAATTTAATGAAGCCAATCTGGGCTGTGGGCTTGGTGACTTTGTCTCTGTCCATGAAGGCTGCCACAGGAAGCCCCTCAGATTTCTCTCTATCACTCTGAACAAAGGCAAGACAGCGTAAACAAATCCACCTGCCACTGTAGAGCAATTATAACACATAGAGTCAGCAAACCTGTATGAAATATTCCTCCAGCAGACAGTCCACCCACGGCTCTGCCACCTCTGTAGGCCGGACTTCATTGGAAATGTCACAGCATTTGATAAGAACCATCTTCAGCTGAACACATGAGAAGATGACAAATCCTTACTTGTCTGTCAACAAATCTGTGCCTGACAAATTCATGCCATATACATCTTTTTGTTGGTTATAGCTAGTGTAAGATGCGACTTTGGCAGAAAGTGTGTATGAGGCATACGCAAGTCACATGCTCTTCATTGGTGAAGTCAAAATTGTCCACTTTATGCTTGAACGAGTCCAGAATCTCTCCATGCCGGGCCATGTCCGTGGCCAAAATCAGTGTGATGATAGCCTGCCATTGGCATATAATAAAAACATATTTAGATATTGTACGAACATTTACTGCAAGAAATAACTTTGTGGCCATTCACACAGAATGATTTTGCTTTCTACCACTCTTAATTTAATATGTGCTAGACAGACGTCTTTGATGGTTGCTCTTACATCTTTTTCAGTAGCTTGTGTAAGGGTGTTGCTATATACCGATTTTGACAATAAACATAATATAAATATATATATATATTGATACCACGTTAGTAGCACACATACAATAATAGCATAAGTAACCCAGCACCAGTAACATTTCATCTTGCTGACACTCCAACATAGTAGGTGGCAGTACTGCACCTTAACACTACCTGTCATATAATTAAAGGAAGAAAAGACAACACAGAATAAGCTAATACTGCGCATGTCGGATAATATGAAATCAAGAGAATCTATTTACACCTGAAAAAAGTAATTAAAAGTAAAAAATAAGTTAGCCACAAATATGGGTATTCTTTGGATTCTGTAAAAAAAAAGGGGGGTGTTAAATATGAAGGTATTTTTGATTCAAAACAACTGAACACCTGTGACAGTGCGATTTGTAGTTGTAAAGAAAAGCCACACATGTGTATCAGTAAATTTGAAGTCACAGAGATAAATGTTTTAATAGTTGCAAACCTGTAGACTTTTTTTCTCTCCCACAAACATAACACAACAGTTACACCTTCTCAAATTCTTCATTGCAGGTGCACAAATCCTATTCTACAAATCACACATTTAGAAACTCGTACGCTCAAATTTTTGAAACAATTGCTGCAGTGAATGTGGTGCAAAACGCATTTACACACCCGCATCAAGAAATGTGAAGTCGTGGAGAAATGTTGAACATCCGCAAATCAGTACGTGAATTCATCCAATGAGAGTTGCACACTTGTAGAATATTTTCTCAGAAATGTCTTGTATATTTTTCTAACACAAACACAAAGTACATAACTACATCTGCTTGAATCTGCTGCGATGAATCTCAAACAATGTTTTTCGCTTTCAAGTGACAAGTTTCGCGCTCTCCCTTTTGCACCGAGATATTTGGTTCAAAAGTGATTTGTGCATCTGTAGAGGTAGTGGGCGGGACTGTTTAGAGATTAGAGAATTTCAGCCAATCACAAGAGCTACTTTGGCTCGTTGCTGAGCATAGACTCATGGTGTCATATTCACATTATTTTTAATGTCAAATAGTTTATCCATAATGTTAGACCATTGCTAAAATAGAATAGTTTTGTGCTTAATATAGAAAAGGCACTTTTGATTTTGTTGTAAAAAAATAAAAAATAAAAATGCTAAATGATGCTGGTTTATTTGGGCTGTGATAAATCTTTCTCTGGTAGTCCATCATCTGTGCTCTTGCTGTTGTGAAAGATGTGTCCATCTTGGAGGCTGAGGAGAAATTCCTTCGAGGACCTGTCATTGATGCAAGCTACTGTAAGGATCCTATAAAGGACAAAATGTTGAAACATGACATCCTGCCATTATTTATAAATAACCATTGTTTATACCACTATGCAACTTTTGCTTTTTTTATTTATTTTTATCAGTGAGTGGGATCACTTTGACAGCAGGATAAAGAAACAATTAAAGAAGAGTGGCAAGCCATAGGAGAGTCATCTACAGGAGTCATGCTGTTAAGAAATAACCAAGTCATGGTGTTAATAAATAAATATTTTTTTTGAACAACAATGTTGTCTCTTTCTTTGAAATGACCCTTGGAACTTTAGAAAAGGGTTAAATTGTGTTTGTCTTCATAAAATGCTGTGTAGGACATGTTTTGTTGCTGTATGACGAGCAATTGTGAATTGTACAGCAAATATTTCATTTAGGATCCATATGATTACACAGTACTGTATGTCTAATGGCCCGAATATGGTTAATATCTAAATATAACTTAATATAAATGCACAACATCATATATCAGTCATATATATCAGTATATCAGTCAGTCTCCTGTATATACAGTTTATAAATAAATATAAATAATACATTTTACAGTAGGTCATAGGTCTGCAGCCTCCCCCTAATGGACGCATGCGGAACAACAGGGGCGTAAAACTGCTTGGGGCGTATATCTACCGGCTACAGTTCCCAAGCCTCCACCTACTCAGCAACGAGCCAAAGTAGCTCTTCTGATTGGCTGAAATTCACTAATCTCTAAACAGTCCCGCCCACTACCTCTACAGATGCACAAATCACTTTTGAACCAAATATCTCGGTGCAAAAGGGAGAGCACGAAACTTGTCACTGAAAGGTGTTTGAGATTCATCGCTGCAGATTCAAGCAGCTGTAGTTATGTACTTTGTGTTTGTGTTAGAAAAATATACAAGACATTTCTGAGAAAATATTCTACAAGTGTGCAACTCTAATTTGATGAATTCACGTATTGATTTGCGGATGTTCAACATTTCTCCACGACTTCACATTTCTTGATGCGGGTGTGTAAATGCATTTTGCACCACATTCACTGCAGCAATTGTTTCAAAAATGTGAGCGTACGAGTTTCTAAATGTGTGATTTGTAGAATAGGATTTGTGCACCTGCAATGAAGAATTTGAGAAGGTGTAACTGTTGTGTTGTGTTTGTGGAAGAGAAAAAAAGTCTACAGGTTGGCAACTCTTAAAACATTTATCTCTGTGAGTTCAAATTTACTGATACACATGTGTGGCTTTTCTCTACAACTACAAATCGCACTGTCACAGGTGTTCAGTTGTTTTGAATCAAAAATACCTTCATAGTTAAACATCATAGTCTGCAGCATGCACAGATCAACAACAGGAAATAGTTTTTTGTATGCTTATGTACAGTAATGGTTACAAATTTCTCTCCCCTTTCCTACACTTGTATTTTGAGTGTGCACTACCCTGCATCTCACGTTTTTAAATACAAAAAATGCATTCTGTGTGAACAGCCCCTTACATTTCTTAAAGGGGTGGTTGACCGTTTTTTTCTAGGCTTGATTGTGTTCATGTTTTTTTTTTTTTTTTTTCATGCATTATTTTTTGCATAATTTACCTTTATTCCACACTGTCCCTTCTCTGACAAATGCCTCAATTTATTTCCAGTTGTTATGAAGCCCCTCCCTCAGAAATACGTCATGGGCTGAGATTGGTCAGCTGGCTCAGTGTGTTATGATTCGCTTAACGGCCTTGGGTGCGTCTTAACATCCCGCCCCTCTCAAGCTCAGAATGTGCTCCGTTTGTGTTGTAAACAATGACGTCCTTATCAATTTGAGCCTGATTGAGACGCAGAGAATATTAATGAAGAGGATCGCGGAGGACCTGTGCAAGCACGGCTCTTAATGGTATGTTTGTTTGTTGTTGTCTCATACTATTAGATCCGCTGTTATTTGTAAATGCCACTGCTTCTGTTCGGTTTTATTCTGATTAAAGCTTTAATACAGCACATCAATAGTATGCACGTCCATGTATAACGCTTCTCACGATCTGAATGCGAGAGGGGGAGAGAGAGAGATGCAGAGCAGGGCAATGCGAGGAACAGGATTGAGAACCGCTGTTTTAGAACATTGGTTTTGAAACTTGTGAATCCATTAGAATCATTAGAAGACAGAATCGCGATTCATATATGAACAGATTTTTACGTGCACCTGTAGTTTTTTCTTCCTCTTCTCTAAAGCAGCTCAGCAAATAAAAAATAAAAAAAATAAATAAAATAAAGCAGCGACGCATGGCCCTGCCCCCTTTATCGCGTGTTCCAGAGGGCGGGGTTTATCTGGGTTTGTGACATAACAGACCTGGGAAGAAGCTCATTGTAGTCCCTTACCAGCGTTTTTTGTAGGCATTGAACTTTCAGCTTTGTAACTTTGCAGATATTGTTTATGCTCAAACAGCAACATTACACAATAAAGTTGATATTTTGTGTTATACCTGTCTGATCTTTTTAAAAGCCTCCGGGTCCACATTTGCAAATATATTACACTCCGGCAGTGAGAGTATCTGGAAGGCCACAGCGCAGTGGTGATTCTCCAGGGGCGAGATGTCGTTGTAGCGCACTGCCAACTCAGTACGAGCATTGATCTGGTACCTGCATAAAGACATCGCTACATTATCTCGTCATATGTCATGGGAATGATTGCTAAGATAAACAGCACAGATATAAGGCTGTAAAATTGTCATCATGAACGTGTAGGCATATACCTGGGTGCACCTGTATGTTTTTATGAGAACTGACTCGAGAGCATAATTACACAGAGGTGAAGATCTTACGTGTTGTTGTATCCAGGGTGGTCTAAGTCGTGACACACAGCAGCAGTCATTAAAATGCCCAGATCTGTCAGCGTGAGCTTTTCCTGTGGGCCACACACGGGTTTCCACTTTTACTGTTCCACAGTAATTGCTGTGCTAATTGCTACGTACGTAAAAGTTCTCACCTGAAGGTTGCAGAGGTGGATCATGCCATACATCATCTGACTCACACAGAAACAATGCCGGAAATTATGGAACGGGTTGCTGCGGTAATTTTCCTGAATGCCCAGCTGAGAACATATAAAAAGAATCAGAATCAGAGCTGTTAACCTGGAAAATTCAGAGCAAATCACCTTTCTTGCACCATTTCATTTTGACAATTATGCTAGCAATCTTACCAGCCAGCGTTTGAGAGTAATCGGGTTCATGTTAAACTCCTTCACGAGGCCTAAGTCATGGTACATGTACTCCAGGCAGCTCAGCATCTGATAAACAGGAAAACATAAAATGAGCATGTGTGCATGATTTCATCTCTAAATGTAAGTGAGTCAGACTCACTTCATTATGTTCCCAGTGCCACACATCAAAGGTTGGTTTCTTCAGCGCTTCAATGGTCTCCTGAGAAAGTGTGTACTGAGGAAATCAAGATGAACAGAGATTAATAGCACATAGAGACAAGATGTTCTCACGCAGGGCCCATAATTCAATCAAAGCGTGTCATAAAACTTTAAAGCACCTTTGGGTAGCTGGGGACGTCACGTCTAGGAGTTAATTTCTTTCCATCGTCTGAGAAATTGTATTTGCATGGACAATTTACTCTAAAAGGAGAGCGGCTGATTAGTCATTTATATAAATCTGTTTCTTTTTTGAAAAAGAGCCGCTCTAGATGGATAAACAGATAGATCCTCACGCTTGCGTTGGAAGATATTTTCTTTCACTTACCTTCCTCCTGCTCTGGAAGTCATCTCATCTCTCAGCTTCTTCAAATCGTTTTTGCACTTTTCGATCTCTATGACCTTTAACCCCTCCACTGCATAGAACATCATCAAAGTAAGAAGAGTGGTTATCACTTGTCTGTGCTGTTGTTAGGGAGGCCTGAGCCAAAAGAACATATGGTGCAGGGTTCTCCTCAGGATGTTTAACAGAAGTGTGAAGGCTTACAAAAGCAATATCGCACCTCTCCTCAACAAGCTATAATTGACCCTTCGCCAGGAGTTTGATTGACAGGCAGTCTGACCAATCATAATGCCATTTTCCGGACAAACAAACCACACAGGAGAGTAGATTAATGTGAACCTGAACTTGAAAAATGATGTGTATTTACATCTTTCTGCGACTGAAACATGAAACCTTCTGATGTTCATTCATGTTTATTTCGTGCAATAACTAGAAAAGTGTAGTGCAGTCAAACAACACTGTCATTACATACGTTCTACTCTCTTCTCCAGCATTGCCAGTCTGTTGGTCACTTCCGTTTTTAGTTCGTTGATCCTGAATGCTCTGTAGATGGAAGGAAACATGTTAACCTGGTTTAAGTACAAAACCATTATGGTGATAAAGATTCATATTTAGTCCATGAGAAAACAAACATGTCCGTTACCTGCTGAACTGCTCTGCTACCTGTGAGATTACAGTCTGAAACATATCTTCCTTTTCTGTTGAGTTAAATACACAGGCTATAAATCAGGGCAGGACACCTCATAGCTTGAAACATTATAATAAGCAAATGTAAACATGGGCACTAAAGGTCTTCCAGTAAGTGAGTCAAATACTGTATGAAATAAAAATAAAAAATAAGCATGTTACCTCCCAGCTGGCCAGCAGACGAAGGAATTACCTTGTACAGGGAGCTAAAAAAACAAAATAACAGATTAAACTGAAAATAAACTTAATTGATTATAGAAACAAGGGTCAGGCTGGGTTTTACTTGGGGGTGTTGGTGGGCATTGTGGGATCAATGGACACAAGTGCACCTTCAGGGTTCACCATCATTATAGCAGTGTTCCTATAGACAGAAGAAATAAAAAATGTATGATTGTATTATGTCTGGCACTGAACATGTTGTACTCTACAGAGAACTTCCTTCTCAACCTATGCAGATTTGCAAAATGTATTGATGTGTAGATTATCAGTGATATACAGACCTAGGGATGTTGGAGGAGGAACACAGCAGTTCTTTAATATCACATGGGCTGCAGTGACGACTGAAAAGCACCTGAGCAGGACAAATAAGGGTGTGTTAGTTGTATTATGGGTGTATTTATTGTCATACCTGTACTAATAGTCTCATGCTACTGCGCTATTAATACTCCAGTGCAATTCAAACACAGAACTTGAGAAAATTATCTTCAAATATCATTGAAAATATTGGGGATTTTAAAGAAGAGGCTGATCAGCTTTTTTCTATGCTTGATTGTGTTTATGGGGTGCAGAGATAAATTAATGAATTTGATTCCACCAGAAAAAAAAATCTTTACTATCTCAATGTTTCTCCTAAACCAAAATAATAGAGATTTTGGCTCAAGATTCACACTTTACTCAGATTGTCAAAGACAACCAAGTTTGTCATCAAAAGTCATAGCCCAAAATATAAACTCAACCATCAAGTACTTCAGCTTTGCTATCCACATACTCACAGTATCACCAAGTTAATGGTCTAAAACTTAATTCAGAACTGAGCACAAAATCAGCATATTAAAATGATTTCTGAAAACTTTTTCCAAAACCATTTAAAAATCTTACACCCCCCACATTTTAAAGGGAAATGTAAATAAGATAGAATTTAAATTTAGAATTAATATGTACAATTAAATGAGTTTATTAATTAAAAGCATTAAAACAGAGAATAACAAAAGGTGAAAGAGGCAGCTGTGGTAGACAGGCTGAGATCGCCAGTAAACATATGCCACACTCAACGCTCTCGATGACCACTTCGCTTCTCTGGGAAGTTGTGTGTATGGGTCAAGATGAACTGCTGAATCTGACACATGCATTTCTAAAATACATAAAATGTTTTTCATCAATCAGAGATTATAATATGCAGATTGTGAGTATGACTGAGCATCTGTAAGATCTGTAGGTAGAACAACACTCTGTAAATTGGACTTAAACACAAGAGTTCTTCAATCATCATTACAGTTTGTAATAAACATATATATTGACCAGGACCATTTTTTTTCAATTGATAATATTTCTGTTTCAGCATTGTTCTATAAAATGCATCCATATAATTTAAGAAATTGTGTGTGCATTAAATTCACTCACTCATTAAGTTGTCAGGATTATATTGGCCATCAGACATCCTGCTTTCTAGTTATTGGTCGACCACCAATAGTACTTCAAGATTGCAAGAGAAACACTAGCTTGTGAGTTTAAATCCAGAAAAAATATACACCAAAAAGAGGCACTCACCTTCTGAACTTTACCATCTACATCCAAATAGATGGTTTTGGGAGCATAGGAGGAGGAGCCAGACCCCATGCTGACAGGATAAACTAGTTAGCCACTTGCCCTGGTACCCCTATCCAGGAGCAGATCCACCGAGACCAGATCTCAAAATGTTCTATCTAAATACATAAAGAATTATAAGTACATGTCTTTAGCCATGTAGTCTTGCACTGTCAATCAAACAATAAAGCAGTAACTGAAGATTCAGCTAACCCTTAAAATTGTCCGAACCATGCTATGGAGCAGAGCTATAACCTAGGGTTAAACCATGTTACTCTTTGCAGAAACAAGGTTCAAGCTATTTATTTATTTCCCATACAATGAGTCACCATTTTGGGTGAATTATTTCTCAAAAAGCCAATTAAGTGTTCTCACAAGACCAATCAAATCCACAGAACACACTTTATAGTGCACATCTGTGCAGAAGTACAACTTTAATAACTCGCAATTGACTCTGATTGCCAAACAATCAGACATAGTGTCACCTGAGACTTTCTTGGAAACTTTCTTGAAGATATAGCAGGCCACATTTAATTCTAACCATGTAACTTAATCTGGACGTAATGAAATGTTCTATTCGTAGCATTGCAGATGAAATGTTTGAGTCAGAAAATAGCAGTCTTGCCTGTGTGGCGTCAGCAGCTCCCAGTTCTCTCCGCATGCAGGCAGCGTTCTCAGCCGTCCCAGGTGCTCAATGGAGCCTAACAGAGCAACTGAGCAAGAGAAACCTGGGGTATTGATGGACCCTGAATATAATTGTCACTCTCTACTGTTGTCAAGGGAAACAGTTACTACGGAGAAAAGGTGCCCAGGCCCCTTGTTGTCTGTTGTAATCATTTAATTTAGTCCTTTCTTTTATCCTGCTTAATTTAGCAGCCCACCCTGCAGTCTATATTTACGTCTGAAAAAATGATGGTCCATTGTGTCATATGCAGCTTTAGCGATTGAACTAAGAAACGTAACTTTTTAACTAAAAACTAAGAATTTTGAGGTGATACTAAATGCAAATTTACATAAAATGCAGCAATTACTATAAAACCGAAAATGTTTGAAAGTGATTGTGGCTGAATACAATGACAGTTCAATGTAATGTGCCAGTTTTCTGTGTCCACTCACAGCAACAAATGTTCGGGTCAGCTGAAATAGCCACTCACAAAAACGTTGGATCACGAACATTATTATTGCGGCTGGGTCATTAACAGCCTGAACAAACTGGGGATGGAAGTGTGAACTGCAGATACAAGCGCAAACCTGTTCTGAGCCTCCTTCCTCTCTAATCTCATCCCCGAGGGGCCAGAAAAGCTTCCTACGTCTTAATTCTCCGAGTCTCATGTGGCACTGACTACACTCCTCTGCGGAAATAGATTATCAGTCTGAGCCGCCCAGAGGGGCTCTTTTAATGCTGACACAAGGGTTTTGACGGTTTTGATAAGACTGGATAGGGCTAATGTGGATAATAAGAGATCAAACCTCTTTTTTAACCATTTGGCCAGTGCAGTTCATGTCTAACTTTCAACATCACCAAAGGTGGCTTAACAACGGACCTGCACAAAAGCATAAATTTAAAAGCTTATGTGACTAGGTGAGAAAGAAAACCACACCTCGGGTAATCAGAAATGCATATGCTTGCTGCTAATCACGGGACAAAAGAGAAGAGTCCGGTCATATTTCAATAATAAAGGATCTAAGGGGAAGACATTATCCTGATAATAAAAGGTTTTATGGTTGTTCAGTTTATGGATGTGTGTCCGGGCCAGATCTGGGTAGGAATATGGAAAACTCCTCCATTAGGGTCCTTTCATCTTCTCCTTTTGCTTTTCAGCATCCTTAATGTTTCACCCACTCTCTGTGTCTGAAGCTTGAAAGTCTTCTTGAAGGATTCATATTGGGTTTATCTGACCTGTTGAGATGGGAAAAGCAACCACACTGTACTGACTTCACAATCCACACAAAATCTACCAAACAGCTGATAACTGAACACAGCGAAAGACTTGTGGATGTTTAATGATGTTGAAGTAAGTTCCAGCACACAATTTCACTATATTATTTGCTCTGTATAGAAATAGGTTACGGAGTGAGTGGAAAGATTGTTTTAATAGCTTACTACTACATTTAGAATCAGACGTTCTGATTTGGGGGTTTCTGGACTGATTAGAGTATCTACTCCAAAATGTTTCCATGAGCCTTGATTGCAACCATTCTGCATAATCACCACTTACGCACAACGCTTTTTTACCATGTCAAGTACTGGCGATCATAGGCAAAGAAGAGTGATAGAACTGCTTACCCTAGAGTGGAAGCTAAAACAAACCTAACGCTAATAATTTCAATTATGCAGTAAATTCAGAAAACAGCACTATTACCATCAACTCATCCTTCTGCATTTAAAAACAAGGTGAATGAGCTATTTATGGAGTAAGAGTTACATATTTTCTGTTTCATTTAGTTTATCCAAGACAGGTCTATTGTGAAAATAAAATCCTCAACTTTACCATGCCTGACATATGATTGGTTTACCAGTGTTCGGCTTTTTACTCAGAAAATGCACTTTATTAGGCTACAGTTACTCCTTTCGAAAGTAATTTTATACTACATTACTTTGTAATTGCGTATCTTACCACAAAAAGATATCCTAAAATGTTACTAACAGTACATTTCTTCCTCATCATTTGACCATAATCCACACTGGATCGCAGTCAGAATTTATTACAAACACTCAGTGGAGATTGATAGTGACTTTTAAGTGTTGTATTCGCCATTCAATTGTGATGTGTAGCTTGAAGCTAACTGTCTCTGTTACCCACATACGATTATATTTCATGATTTATTTTATCAAAAAGAATAGCATAGGTTAGTAAGAAAATGTTTCGGTTTCTAAAAAGATTTTTTCATTATAGTTATACAATTTATATCAGGATCAGAGGGATGTGGTGATCAAGCCATGTAATGCCAGAGTAAAGTAATGCCACAACTTACACACTGGTGTTCAGATGATCTTTTCTTCTCACAAAATCAACGTAACAGCAATATTTTCAGCGGTTGATTGTAAGCTTTTCCATAAGCTTTCCTGTTGCTCTGGTGACTTCATGTGTTCAGGAATTTTCATGAGTCGTGAAAATTAGGAAAATAAATCTAGGAATTGTTGGATTTCAAATAAGTAGGTGTTGATGCATTAAAAGTACTGAAGTAACTAGATGTTTTATGGATGGTAACTGTAATAATATTACTGAAATCTTATTAGTAATTACATTAGTTACTGCACAAAGTAATAATATTACTGTAGTTATGGCCCAACATTGTGGTTGACTGATCACAAACCTAATGTTTGACAGTGTGACTGTACTGTGTCTAACTGCAAGTAAGATGTGCTCCACAGATAAAACAATGCACTATAAACTTATAGGTTGTAAAAGTCATTTTGACATGGAATGACTTTTAAAAGAAGACAGACTTCACATTATATTTGGCCTTATATGTATGTATATATAGTTTATATATATATATATATATATATATATATATATATATATATATATATATATATAAACCCAGCTGTAGTTAACTTCAGGTGTTTGAGGTTTTGCGTGGTAGAACTGTCAGGATTGTCTGAGGTAAACTCCCGCTCTTGTTGTGATTGACAGGTCTAGATGAACAAGATAGAGCGCCATTATCTGATGACGGAATCAGTGTTTACTACATTTTTTCGATTAAATGTTAAGATTTATATACAATATAGACATTTTCCCAACGCTCTTTTAAGCATTTGGATAACAAAATTTTCATGTCAAACTTTCTATAATGAGTGAGAAATGCTATCATTTAATCAAGTTAAAGTGACTCGATTAAAAACTATTTATATTATTCTGCAGGAAAAGTGAAGGAGAGAGAAGATGATTTGTGGTCCAGGTAGGCTTTGAAATGACGCAGATGTTTAATTGATTTATAGTGATGTGGGAGCCTCTGGTGGTTAAAACCTGTAAATTGCCAACCTTGTAGGCCTACCCAAAGGTTTGTGTCTTTTTGTCCTTTTGAACATATATGACATTTACATTCGTTTTCCTTCAAAACAAATAAACAAACAAAAAGAATAAAATCATTTTGATACTGACGTGTGAAGTAATATTTACAAAAAATGCCCAATATAGATTAAATAAAACAGTATGAAAGTATTTTTTATTTTTATTTTAATATTATATTGGCTTAGTTTAAGGTAGCTATAAACCATATATGAATCTGGTAAAAATCTAATGTTTCTATTAGTATACAAAAACAATTAAACCATCCGGTACATCCACATAGGCTACTCCCCTGTAATACACAACTACATGTTTAGATAGCATTTGCATTTGCATTTGCATTTGAAAAACATAAAATACTAAAATTTCATAAGATAACTAATACAAATGACCAATTAAAACTACCATATCCACATAGTCTCATGATCTCACATTAACTCTCTATTGTCTTGCTCATCGCGGGAGGCTGTGGTGGTGCATATTGTTTTCTTGTTCAATCAGAAATTGTTCTTCATGTGGAGGGGAGGGGCTTAGTCTCTGAGGGTGGGCTTTGTGTGTTAAGCTGCCCATGTGTGGTGGAGTGAGAGTCGGATGAGGGGTTGATGGAGGAGAGGGGACGGGGGTACGGGGGTATCTTCTTCCTGAATGCATATAAGCTTCTGGAGAGTGAACAGAAGGTGAAGCCATGCTGGGATAACAAGGTGGACTGAGGGGGTCAGTAGGATTGATATAATTGCAGGAAGACTCATCTGTTCCATCAGAGAAATCCTGGAAATAATAAACAATATTAATAAATAAAACTATTCGATACATTAATACAAATACTTTCTTACCGTTTCATTGAGGACATATAGTCCACCCGGGTTCCGACGGTTCTGGTAATTTCTAGCAGGCACAATATCAACTACAGTAAAGAGAATGTTCAAGATTTAAAAGCAAGTTATTAAATAATAATAATAATAATAATAATAATAATAATAATGCAAAAACACAAAAAAGGTAAAAACAATAGATGAAAAAAATAAAAATAAAAATAAATAATTTGCCTTGGTAACTAACTGAAATAAATAGGTTAAAAAGTAGCATACAGTTACAAAATATAAAAGGTAAAATAAGTTAATATATATATATATATATATATATATATATATATATATATATATATATATATATATATATATATATATATATATAAGCATAAGCTAATTCAAAATATTAATAAATACTATTGAAGGATAACTAAATATTCCCCTACAGTAATAGTAACAACACTGCAAATAATTGTAACAAATTATTACTCTAAGTATAATCAGAAAAAAATGACTTTTTTCATTAAAAATTGAGATTCATCTTGTGTACTTCTACAACAGTGAATTGTCGTTACCCTCATGATTGCCGTTGCTCTGCTCTGCTACATTTTGTCCGCTCTGTCCGGCAAGCTCTTGCCTTTTTCTGTAGATAAAACAATGATGTCTTCTGGTTAGCAACATAACTGACTGTGATAGAAATATCAAATCCAATTCCATATTCATGTGGTGTACAAACAGAAGCCTAAATGTGTTAAAGCTGTCTTCTTTCCAGTTTAATCAGTTGCTTTGGACTTTGTTTTTCATCTGATCTGTGGAACTTTGACCTCCTAACATTTCAAGCACAAAGACATTTCATACAACAACTGTGCGAGCTGTGGAGATTTATTGCAGCTTGCTTTAGAGCTATCAAAGAGAACGGATAAGGACAATAAAGCTGGTACTTTTTGGAGGGTTTCCAACAGGCGCACACAGTCACCAAGGTGATGAGTAAGAAAATGCCTCCCATGGAGAGGATGATATAGAGAGAACTCCGTCCTGCAAAATTTAAAACAGAATACAAGGTGACACAGTACATCAATTCCTCTCCAGAATACAAACAGCGCTCTAAAGGACCAAACTCTGCAGACAAGGTCCAAATTAAGGAGAGCTCAAATGGAAGATTGATTGCACAGGTTGCCAGGAATACCAAGTGCAAGAATGAATGGGGAAACTTGGGGCTTTTTAAAGGGTAGACTGTGTGGAGGGAATGCAGGACCCTGCTGGGCTCAGTGTTCTGACAGAAATGTGTGCAAGTGAAGAGGTAGATGGATGAGAGGATCAGCTGAGCTCCAGTGGAGCAAAACACTTGCTCATAAACAATCTCCTTCGTCAGCCCTTTCATAAACATCCCAACTACCCAAATGAACATTCTTTCATTCTTTCATTCTTTCACTCATGTTGTTCCAAAGCTGTATGGGGTTATTTATTTATTTTTCTTCAGTTTTTGAAGAATCTGCTGCTCTTTTTCATGGTGACTCTTGACTTGACTGTGGAACAGTGTTATTTTTTTGTATTATTTATATACTATTATAGTATTTATTTATATGTTTTAATTCTCTTATTTTTATTCAGTTTCCATTTTAATTTTAGTTTGTTATTTGCTTTTTTTTGTTTTTGTTTCAAATATTTCTATAAATACATTTTATAAACGTTTTTATACTTACTTTTATATTTTTTGGTTTTAGCAATTTTCGTACTTTAATGCTTTTTATTTATGTTCAAGTTTAAATTTCTAATTTTAAATTTTTATTATTTTTAAAGTTTATGTTTTTTAATGTGATTTCCCCCCCCCCCAGTTACTAAAACAGATTTCTAATAATTTTAGTTTACAGCAACAATAACAACAACAACGCTGCTTCAGAAGACCTAGAATAGTGCACAATTTTATATATATATATATATATATATATATATATATATATATATATATATATATATATATATATATATATTGTTATTGCTTCCTTTTTCCCTCTATGAACTATTGTTGACTGAAAAAGAGCTACATAAAATTTGCTTTTTTATGTTGCACAGAAATTTCTGAAACAATAAGAAAATTATTAAATAATGCTAGAATTTACTTCTTTTTTGGGGGGTGAATATCCCTATAAATATTTAAAGCTTGTAGTTTAAACTTTGTAGTATAATTTGTATTCGAAATGTAAGGTACAATATTTACATTATTTTAAACCATCTTACACGCAAATGCCTCTATTTTTTTTTTTATCATTTTTTAAATACACTCTACCTATACAAAATAAAAAAAAGGTAGAAAATCAGTGGGGCAGTACTCTTTTACAACTCACTCAAATGTACCATTTAGGTACTAATACATATACCTTTATGGTACTAATATGCACCCATATAGGGGTAAATGTATCAAGGCTTTCCTGTAGCTCAAACAGTACATGGTGCTAGCAATGCGAAGGTCATGGGTTCGATTCCCAGGGAAAGCAATAAGTGATCAAATGTAAATGTGTGCACTGAATGCAAGTTTAATTACTTTGGATAAACCTGTCTGCCAAATGCAAGAATGAAGATGTCATGCATCTTTTGCTTTCCAGTTTGTATGTGTTCCTGTCTATTATGTAACAGCAAGATTTAATGTAACATTTTAGGTCATAGTTCACAGAGGAAGGTGTCATGACAACACCTACTGTAGACAGTGAGTTTGACAGGCAGGCTCTTCATACTGCTGATGGGGTTCTCCACCTTACAGGTGTAGACGTCATCATCTGACATCACAACATGGGAGATGGTCAAGACCTTCTGGTCATGTGACAGCAGCAGACGCGAGTCATTGGTCAAAGATTTCCCACCCTTCTGCCAGCTATAGGTGGGTTTGGTGCCACTATCGTGAGTGCAGTTCAGTATGAAGAACTCAGTCAGCTCTAGGACGGACGAGGCCACCATGTGAACAGAAGGCCTGGACACTGGAACTGTGAGAGAACAGGACAACATGTTTTGGGAAAGTTACTCTTGACTTAAGTGGAATGACTATGTCTGTCTTACCATCCACAGTAAGGTTGACGTATTTCTCCCCAGTGAAGGTATCATCAGTGATGGAGATCTCCACCTCATATGCGCCCTCGTCTGACAGCTGCAGGTGATGCAGGAGCAGGGAGCCGTTCTCGTACAGGAGGATTCGGCCACGGTATTCAGGCCTCAGGTTCCCGATGATGTCTGTACCAATGGACTGGACCACAGTGACAGGTTTGTCCCTCTTCAGCTGCCACTTAACAACGGGCTGGTCGGAGCTGGTGCTGGTGTAGGTCACAGAGAGAAGAGCAGAGCCTCCTAGTGTACCTCGCACTATAGGAGATGGACTGCTGATGTTCACCCCACATACACCTAAATACACACAGAAAATACATTCACAAGCAGACACATTAAAGCAATTGGGGCATGTTGTCACAAAAATCAACATGTGTTAAATGATCCTGAGCAGTAAGGGGGAAAAAAGAACCCCAAAGCAAAATTTTCTCGCAATTTTCCATTTAAACTTATCACTTTTCATGATACTGTACAAATCAGTATTCAGTGACTGGAGGAAAACGTGTGACAACGTGTGTTACACTAAATACCTTAACGTACTGTAAATGGCTTTGGATAAACATTTCCGAAAAATGAATAAATATAAATTTGGGTTGTATTAAACTACACAAAATGTATATATTTTAAAGTAAATGTACTCAAAATGCGTCGTCCAACTTAATTTAAAATTATTTTCAAATAAATTATTTTGAAATGTGTAACTAAGAGTTCAAAAAGGGTAGAAGATTCAGTGTAAAATATAAGTAAATTCTTCTTAAAGAGGCAAAGAAAGTAGTAGTAAATATTATATATATATATATATATACATGGTACATTATTAAATTAAATATTTTGTCTTCACTTTTTATATCCTAACTACAGTACACAGATATATTTATATATATTTATTTATTTATTAATACTTATATACGTATTTTTTTTAGCCTCTTTTTAGAGTATGAACCACAAATCCACATTGCTTGAAGTCTCCAGTGCGACACCTGCTGATGTCCTTGCCTGCTTTGCCAGTGCAGTACGAGTCAGTGTGGCATGGCTCAATCGCTGTGGCAACAATTCTCAGTGTTAACGTCTTGCCAGGATGAGCTAACAAAGGTCTGGATTGTAGGCTCGCTCTCCTCCAATCAGGGGCAGGGTACAAGAGACATGCTCTTTTGTGGATGGGGGGATGTAGACAGTGGGGCCCAGTGATTCTGCTAATCAGAGCTCTCCAAGGAAAACTAGGCTTCAGTTGGGACATGTTCTTGCCTTCGCCTCCTTCCTTGACACAACTGTACCTGGTTTTAAGAAATTGTGACGCAAAGCTCATGCCAACTCACTCATGCCGTAGTGATTGTACTGAACTTGTTTTTTTTTTTTTTTTTTTACTTTTTGCACAAATGCGACCTTTAAAATAAATCTACAGTAATGTATAAATGGAGATTAAAGACAGCATGATCTTTTTTTTGCCATAATGCAAAAAAAAAAAAAAAAAAAAAACTGGTTTGTGGTGTGATTATTTATTTAAAAAAAATAATAATTTTGCCATGTGCATTTTTTAAAGTCTGTGTCACATAATCATTCCATTTGCATTTTAACTTCCTTATTATTGTATTCATATTAAGAGCACAGTATTTCTAATAAAACAAAACATTAAGCATCACAGTTTCATCAAGTACCCTAATTAATTCACTTAAGTGATCGCTCTATTTTTGATATAGAGCCACCCACAAACAAAGCACACACTGGAAAAGGGAAACTGACAATGACATACACTTTTTCTTCTTCTCCTTCTTTGGAAAGTTTTCCCTCAACATGCACAGTAGAAAAGTCATGACGATGTCTTACCTGCCAAAGAAAAGATGAAAAGCCACAGGAGAAGAAACGCTGAAGGAGCAGCTGTCTCTTTGCATGATGCCTGCCTCTCTGCCTTCATCTTGCGAGCAGCGCTGGGTTTCTCTCCCACACAATCAGCATGATTTGTCCACTCAGGGCACGTCGCTGAGAATGCAGAGTGCTTCCTGCCAGACGGGACACTGGCTGCTCTGAACCCCGCTCTCAGGACCCCAGCCTGAACAACAGCTCTATGTGTGAGCTCGTGTGTGTGTGTGTGTGTGTGTGTGTGTGTGTGTGTGTGTTTGTGTGTTTGTGTGTGTGTGTGCTTTATACGATTCTCCACAGTGATTATTTTCAGGGGCCCTTTGTGTGTGTACATTTGTGCGTGTGTGTGCTTGTCTCTGCAGTAAAGGCACTTGGATGAGTGTGAGATGAGCTATAATGCCCCAGCTATGCCATTGTGAATATGCAGTGGTAGGTTAAGCATCATGGACATTTATTTAGTAGAAGCCATTAAGTTAATCAGGCAAATCAGTCGAAGGGTTCAAGTTCTGTCACTTGAAGTAGAACTTATTTTGGAGCTACTATACAACTACTAGACAACTGCTCAGGGACAAGTGCTTTTTTTCTCTACTTCAGCACCCCTTACCAGGCCCTCCCACATGTGCACATTGTAAGCCCTATATATCTTTGACCCACCAGGCCATGGCAGATGAAAAGAGGACCTACAGATTGCTAAGGCATCAGTCTTCTCCGAAAAGGCCTTTGTGCACAAGACCTGGATGCTTTGTTTTAAACAGTTCCTAGAGAGTCACTTCATAATGGATTTACAGTACATGGCCAGCTTCATATTCATTTATCTTAATAACAAATATCATATGACTTTTTATTTGAACAATAAAATGTTATAAAATTATGTTATGTTATATTCAGTCATTAATGTATTAATTTATTAAAATAAATGTAACATTCATATTCGCTTTCATAACAATAACAATAATATTCACTATGAGTTTAGAAGAATACAAAAATATGAATGCAAAATATCTCAATAATCCACATGTAATCCACACGGCCCATCAATTATTGTCTTGTGAAGTGAAAAGCTGCATCTTTGTAAGAAAAGAAAACATAAACATAATTGTGGCATTTTAAACCATTGCTTCAGTAGTTAGTTCATAATCCCTTCTTTAAGCTAAATTTTCAGCATCATCAATGCTGTCACATGATATTTCAGAAAACATTCTAATATTCTGATTTGCTGATTAACAGAATGTTATTAGAATGTTATAATGTATATATGTTGTTTCAGCTTTCTTTGATGGAACCAGCAGTGTATTTATTTAGAACTGTTTACACGTGAACGTTTCTTGATCAATGCGTATTCAGATGAGGCTACTTTTTTAAATGAAGAAAGGCAATATCTTAGATTATGGAATTCTATTTTGGAAGCAACTGTTTGAAATTTGAAAAGGTTAATAATAGATTTCTTCTAAACATCCAGCTTAGTTGCTAATTGATGGACTTGAGTTGTGTGGATTACTTGTGGATAATTGTGATGTTTTTATCAGCTGTTTGGACTCTCATTCTGATGGCACCCAGTAACTGCCGAGGATCCAAAAGGTGAGCAAGTCATGTGATGCAAATTTCTCCAAATCTGTTTTTATGAAGAAACAAACTCATCTGCATCTTGGATGGCCTAAGGGAGAATACATTTTCAGCACATTT
The DNA here is from genome assembly GCF_003368295.1 of Carassius auratus. Classification (NCBI taxonomy): domain Eukaryota; kingdom Metazoa; phylum Chordata; class Actinopteri; order Cypriniformes; family Cyprinidae; genus Carassius; species Carassius auratus. The sequence goes on from NC_039257.1 coordinate 11,412,783, forward strand.
TCATTTTCGTGTGAACTATTCCTTTAATGCCAATTATGAGCAAAAACAACTAATTGTTTAGTACACAGTGAAAACTATTTAAAAAACTACAGATGGCATTTCTGATCATATTTGCCAACCCAAGACAGCAAATTAGGAGAGCTAATATTTTTGATCCAGACTTTGCATTTGTCCCATATCAGACTTTGAAATGTTACTCTCCCTCTCAGTAAATAGGGCAGATGATGTATGCAAAATGGCAAAGAATGTCAGAAAGAAGCAGCTTTTCACAGAACATGCAGTCTGTTTTCCTCAAGGGTCTCCTCTGTTCTGGCTGATCAAAGATTTAGCAGGACTCTGAGACACAAACACACAAAGCTTGGCATCATTGTCCTCCGGAGGATAAAAGTCCTCCAGGACTCTCTCATCTTGGGAAGAAATCTGTCAAGTAGAGTCAGTGGTAACATCCAAGGTCAAAAGTGCACTGAAAGCATGAAAGATCCTTATACACGGCTCTGCTGGAAAATATCTTCTTGAAGCTATATTGCACTGGACTTTATGAGATGCCAGAACATTTTATGAAAAAAAAGTTTTTGTCTTGGAAAAAATAAATTTTATTTAATTTGTTAAAAACATCCTCCTTTTACGCTCTCAGGAAAGTTGGTTTCGCAAGAAAACAAAAACTTTCAAATATGATTTTTCCTCCCATCTGAATTCTATCTCATCACCATGTCCCTTTAGGGCTTTGTAGGATGTTCATTGTATATTTTTTTCCAACAATTATTACAAATTTCATCTATTTCATCACACAATGCTGAATACACTACATTTTGTGTGCAGTATATTCACAAGACTTGAAATATACCATACAGGTCAAATTATAACTAACTTTTTAACTACAATTTCCTGTTTAAGAATAATTGTTTGCGATTGAAGTTGAATTTTATTTAAAATGATATATAATTCGTAAATGTAATTATTTTAGAATTATTTACTGTTCTAATAAGTATTATGTATCATTTTATTTTTAAATAATTGTATTATATTATTTACAATTATTATTAATAAGTTGCTTTTATTCTTATATTTTTCTTTTAACTTTATTTTTTGTAATTTAGTAATTTTTTTTTATTTTAACACTTCTTCCCAAACTTACTATATTTCATTTAGCTGCTAAGGCAATTCTAATTGTTTTTTGTTTTGTTTTGTTTTTTTGTTTCATTTAAAAACGGAGGCCTGATAATGTTATATTAGCTTAATTTAAATAACAAAAAAACTATTTTTATATGCTCATGGAAAGAAAGAGTACACATAATAAAGATGTAATCGCCTTATGAATCTGTTTGCGAGAGCTAAACTTGTTATATACAGGCTCCCTCTGCTGGAGGGTTTGATGTAATGCTATTATAAAATACATAAGAGCCAATTAAGAACGAAAACGGAAAAGTTCACGAAGTGCTGAGATTAAGACAGATATTTCAGATGTGGAGAGTTATTTCAGTATCACTCCGTGACTGAGATGCTATAATATTCTACAAATGTAGCAGCCAGTGCTAATGCTAGCATAATTATGTGAGGCAAAACAGAAAGGAGTAATCATTTACAGGCTAAAAATACGTAAAGTGTCTGTGTTGTGCAGGTTAGCCGAGTGTTTTTTGGTGTATGGCAGCTGTCAGGTCAGCAGTGCTGTGTTGTCCACAGCAGTCTGCAGAGGGCAGGAATCATGGGACACACACAGAAGTCTGAGAGAAAACTGTTTTATCATGGCACTTTGTGTTGCCATAGGCAACCTGTAAAAATGCTGTTAGGAGACTGTAAGTCGAGGAGCCAGTGACAGACTTCATTCTGGGAGGCTACATTGGTGCCCATAAAGCTGAGGCCTGCATGCGGAGGAGGGAACGTGGGCGACTGACTTCCAACGCTCATTTCACACACAGAAAAGAAGAGTTGAGCCACACACACACACACACACACACACAAGACAATTGTGGCAGGTCTTTGTTGCTGCGCGGAGGACATCTTGTCCAGTTTTTTCTCCTGCCTGTCCAAGAAGCAGGATTTCTGAAGTCACTCCCGTTTGTTAAATCTGAGAAATGTGATTCAGTGTGTAATAAATGTTCAGGGTATGTCAGCTGAGACGCAATTGAAAAACAAGATTAACAGAGTGCCATATGTCTTTAATTAGGAACTGCAGTAAACAGTCTAATTAAGTGCAGCTCTTAATGTAATGGCTGAGAGATTAATATTGTCATGGGGAAGCAGATTCATTTTTATGTTCTCAGAACAGCTCATTCTTAAAGGGATAGTTAACCTAAAAATGCTAATTTAGTCATTTAGCTCGTCGCCCTCATGTCATTTCACACTTCAAACCTGTGGAACACAAAAGAAGATATTTTTCAATTTACAATCAATGGATGCTGAAGATTTTAAGCTTTATAAACGGACAAGGAAGCACCATAAAAAGTATTATAAAAATGGTTCATTCAACTCAAGCACAAAATTTTAAGTCTTAGAATAAATTGCTAGTTTATGTGATGAATATAGTCTGAAATTATAGTGATTGTTTTATAAAACAGGTACTGTATGAATGATTCTTTATAGAAGACAGATCTGGTTCTCACCGACTGAAAATGATAATGGATTATTGAACAATGAACGAGCAAATAATCAATCAGTGGATTATTAATTTGATCCTTTTCTCACAAACAGCTACTGTACAACATCAGAAGACTTAAATATAGCACACGAGTCTGGCTTTGGTTTTGAAATGGACCAAAGTATTCAATGATTCTGATTCATTCTGACATCGATTCATTATTACAAGTTTTATGCTATTGCAGATTCAGTGTCAGGGAGTAACTAGTTAAATGTAACAGAATTATATGCAATTCAATTACAAAAGAAATGTTACTGTAATTTTACAGTTACTGAGAAAAATATGTAATTAAATTACAGTTACTTTTGAAAATCTTAACAAAGATGGTTACATTTGAATATTTTAACACACATACACAGATTTAATTGATTGCTTTCCCAAACTGCATACGAGACACCAAAGGACACATACTTAATTAAAAACTGCTCTATGTCCAATTTAGGTTCATGGATATGCTTTTTTTATTAGCTGTTTTTCTAAGACATTGTCGTATAGCTCTGCACAGCTTTGATGTCAAAAACAGCATCATAGCTATTAACTAAATATGATTTTGAATCTGTATTTAACCTCAGAACAATCTCAAAGTAAGAAGAGGTTCTAAAGTTTAATTTTGTGGTGGCTGGAACACACTGGAACAGATTCGAAAACAGTTAATGCTATTATAGGCCTAAATGCTGTTTTGACATGCAATATTGAGTATAGCGCAGAGCATGTGGCAATTTGACCTTGATAAATGACTGTCCAGGTCTCATTAGCACAGCCTTCCAGCTGTGAGCCCTCCAGTCAGAAGATCCAGCAGGACTAATGAGACTGATGTTAATATTTCAATTTCTGCTGCATATATATATATAACTGCCTGTTTGTTATTGGACTGTTTATATAAAGACTTCAAAAGACTTATGATCAGCCCCTGACTGCACAAAATCATTTTCCATGCAGGCAACACACGTTTCTGAGTTTTTATTCATTTATCAACTGATACAGAGCTTGACGCTGATGTCATCATGCAAGGTAATCTTGACTATCACTCGTTAAGCTTTCACAACTCAGTTTCTATATTTCTAATGATACGAAAGACCTAGGATCAATCATTTTACAAATTAAACAGAATGAAATAAATTATAGTCAATCGTGCCATGCCATATGTTGCTTTGGAAGCTCTGATTTCATTTTCAACATATTACAGCTAGCAAACCAAACAGATCAGTCAACACAATTATAAACAACTGATAACATTCTATGATAAACAAAGCTCACATCTTAATGTGATAGTGGCTACATGGTCAAATCAAGGCAATCATTAACATACTACCACAAGAAAGGAATATCAAGCAACAAAAAGGAGGAAACTCAATCATTATGCATTGTTTTAAGTCTACTTGACTGTCTGACTGAAGAAGGCTGTGTTAAATTCTACACTGCCCGTTCTCCAATTTACAGTATACAAATATCAGATATGCAGTATACAGATGCCTTTTGTGGGATGCAAACGCATGCTGGAGCAGATATTCAACCGGACTGGATAAGAAGCAGAAAATAGAGAAAGAGTTCACACATCAGATGACATATCCAGCTTAATTGTACTATTGTTGGACACACACACAAAAAAAAAATCCCTGGAGAAAGCGTCCTTTAAGCCATCCACCTTGAGAAGGGTCTTCACTGCTCTGGTCCAGATGTGGCGTCTGTCTCTACTCCGTCTGTTCCCCCTGCTTTGTGAAATATGTTTATTTTTTTTAGATTTACTGCACTTCGGTTTGGAAACAAACAGCTGTCTAGGCAACTACTAAGTGACAAGACAACAATGTAACATCAACCACTAAAAAATTAAAATTAAAATTAATTTAAATTCATGAAAAATATCTGAAAGAATATAAAGAAAAAAATATCTGGCAATGGGGTATGAAAAACAAATTCAATTAAACCCGCCCACTGCCCGTTTACCCAATTGTATTTCAGCACCCCGGGTTGCCAGTTGGTGGAAAACACAGCAATTTCATTTCATTCATTGTCAAGTGCGCTCGTTCCTGTTGGTGTCACCAATCTGGCAACCTGCGTGTGACTCAAGTCTGAGGAGGAGGTGCCAGGTGAAAAAACCCCTTCACAATATTTTGAATCTGGACTGCAATACCTAGTTCAATCACTCGGTGTCAATCTTACATACAGGACCTTTAAGCCCTTAATTTAAGAATGTTTAGATATTTGTGCTGCACAAGTCAAAAAAAAAAAAGAATAAAAATAGTATTTTGCAGTGCTTGATAGCTACATTAGCATTATTCACAAAATATACCATATGCGACAGAGCATTACTTGTTGATTGTTTTTGCCAGAATATGAGTTGATCATAGATGGCCTTTTATTTTTGTCAGAGTAAAACGGAGCACAGCCTCGTTTCAGTGATGCAGATGCACCTGAGGATAAAAATAACACTTCCATACCTAATATGCTTAGCAACCGAGAACTGGGTTGATGTTGCTTGGGAAAAGCCTAAACTCGGCACAGAGGTGGGGCAGCGCAGCTGAAGGAGAGATATATGGGCCTGGGCTGAAGGTTGGAAGGACACCTTCATTCTCATTGCTTGCCCCACTTTCCACATCAAATGAGCAGATCTGCTCAGCTTGTCCTCAAAGGACAACACCAATAAAGGTAGTCCAAATGGAGGCTTTGGTGTGAGAACATTAACGTTATGGTCTTTCCGACAGCGTTGGCCTATTTGTTGCTTCAAAGTAGAATCTCCAGGGATCAACAGCTCGAGAACCATTTGCATACATACTGAGCTGGGGGAAACAGTTTATCCAGCATCTCTAGAAAACTAGGCAATTTTGTGCAAAAAATTAATAAATCACCCAAAAGAAAATTGAAAGGGGGGATATATCTGCAAGAAGCTTTAATATTGAGTCCTGGAATTGTGGAGGCTTAAACCACCCACAAGAGAAATTAGATTTGAGATATCTGTGTCTTAACAAACTGAAATATTAGAGACGATAGTATAGAGTGACTATGTGTACTCCGTTGGTGAATGGCCTTTTCATACGACTGCAATCTTTTAAGAATGATAGATGGGCTCATTAATAATTACTTCATTAAGAAAAGAATTATCCGAAGCACTCACAGAGTAATTAAAATGCACCCCTGAGCATGTCTTATTATGTTTACTTCGTATAAAGACATGACTCATTAAACATAATTTATGGATTTTTAATTTTATTTCATTTTGGATATAATAGAGTTCTTTTGTGGCTCTCCAACTATAATAGGCGCAATATTTCTTGCTTTTTTATTAAAAATCTTTGCTACGCAGAACAGAAAGATAGCGAATCAACACTCTCTTGAACTCTCATTAAAGTTCAAAGCTCTGGTTGTTTACTTCAGATCTCAAAGCCAAATTCTGTGAGGATATGTGAGGGTTTTTGAATGTCTTGCCAAACCGAATTGGATCAAAATAGCTGGCGGCCTTTGCACCATGTGGGATGGGTGTTGAGTCTAGCTCTTGACTATGACTGTTGGGGACAGTGACTAACCTGAGTCCCCTTGGCTGCCGTTGAGGCCCTCACCACTGCTGCTCACCTCCTCATTGGGCTTTTCACCGGGTTTCATCTTCTTCCGGGTCATATGACCACGGAAGCCGGCCTGGATTTTGGCAGCTGCCTTATTGGCCTCTGGGTCATCCAATGGGATGTCCATGATGTCCTCTTCCTCTTGTGGCTGGTTGCATTCCTCCTGAATGATGAATTATAAGTGATAAATTTAGCAAAACAAACACTGGCTGTACTTCGTATTGATTTTTCTCTTGCTAGAGTGATTCAGACTAAGTTCTTATATACCACCACAGTGGGTTTAACATCTCCTGGCCATTTAAGCCCTCTTGCAATGAGTCATTATCCATAAGCTCCACAGAAGTTGAGGCTTTCCAACTGAATGCTCCTCTTCTCCATTAAACTTTAATAAAGTTATTTCCATTTAACAAATAAAGGGGTTTTAGCAGAATGAACCATTTGGGTTCCCATAGGAACCTTTCAGTTCCAAAGAGAACCAATTTTTCTATCTAAAGAACCTTTTTCCACTTTAAAGGACCTAATGTGAAATGGATGTTAAAAGTTCTTCAAAGAACCATAAAGAACATGTATTTTTAAGAGTGTAAGAAACCTATTATCTGAACCTATTAAAATAAAATGAACTGAAACATAAATGCAATGATTTCAAATACATACAATCACCCAGATGCTACAAAAGTCAACTGTGACCAGCTTCCTGTGCTCTTTGAAGCATGTCAGCACACATCATAAAGCAGTGTGTGTGGTGGGATGTGATGTTATTTGTCTCAATAAGTCTTCCTGAAGCTGTGAAACCACATGCTTTCTCCCACCACGACAACTTAGCATTATGTAAAATGGCTCAGCAGAGGCTGGTTGGCAGTCTTTAAACTGCTTGAGTGAGGGTGATGAGCAGAAGTCCATTGTAAAACCCTGGTAGGAGCATGTCCACCCACTTTTGAACTAAGAATCGGCCTCCTTTTCATATTAACCAAGCATTTTGCCAACATATCTCATATGTGGCCACAGGCAGAGGCGTTCCACAATCCCCCTATAAATAAGCATCTGTTCATTTTACTGCTGCCTCTGAGGCTTAAAGCATGCTTACCCATGGATCACCTCTAATGAAACTGTGCAGTCACAAGCCTTTCCCCATGTCTATACCAGTCCATTTCAAATAAATGATACATTTGACTAATCCTTTTGCATACGCATAACAAACAAACAGCAAGCATAAATAATTGGGGTACCAGCAAAAGGACCTTTTTAGCCCATAAGCTCACATAATTGTTCATATTTAAAAACGAGAGCTGACATTTGTTAACACCAATCTATGCACAATAACTAGATTCATTTTATATCATTTGTTTCTCTATAATACCACTTTGCATGCTTTTTCAGATGCTTACCAAAAATGTTTGTTGCTGATGAAAGGTGACTGACTTTTTAAATATGCAAATGTCCTCATATACCCAGCTAATATAAACACGCCCTATATTCGTCATGGGTTTTAGGCGTTTATGTTTAATAGGAAGTTATTAATGAACATATTGTTTAATAAATAAATAAACAAAAAGAATAGATAGATAGATATTTTATATTTTTCTGTAACTTATATAGCGCCACCAAGAGTCCAACTTATTATTCATTTTTATTCACTGAGACGATACGCCTTTTTTTTTAAATGTAACTTCATATTATTTACAGTAAGCAGATTGTATATTTTAATACTTCAATTAATATTAATAATGCTATTAATAACATAAACAAATATTTGGGGATCCTTTGACGCCCTAATGGCTTAAGAGTAAACTATTAAAACTTAATCATTTGCATAGGAATAAAGAGTCAACTGTTAAAAAGTGTGAAATGATCGTGAGCACAAAATATGGATCTGAAGACATAAACCCATAATTTACTGGACATGAAATTTACCCCGGAAATAAAGTTTCGATATATTTGAAAAGTGCAGCTTTTCTCGGTCCTAAATCAGTAGCCGTAAGAAAAAGTTAAAGTATGCTTTCATTTATGATCAAACCGATACAATTTAGTTAAAAACAATATGTATTAATTTTATACATTAAATATATATATATATAAAAAAACAACGCTTAAAGTGGTCTATACTCACGATATGACAATCCATGACGCGCAATTACAGACGCTTATTAACGTGATCTCGTCTTGTGCAGGTGCAACAGAGAGTAAACCTCCTCACAGGGCAAACCGCTTTGGACGAATACGCCTCTTCTCCAACTATCCTTATAATTCAGAGTCTTAGGGTGGGAGGAGAGAGAGAGAGAGAGAGAGAGAGAGAGAGAGAGAGAGAGAGAACGCGCGACTCGCGAGCATCATCACTGACACTGTCACTCAGCTCTTTGCTCGTTGCAAATATTTAGTTTAATGCTGACGTTTACACCGCCATTATTCTCATTTTCCCGACACCTGTTACCACTAGGACCCGAGATACTTGATTTTCAGTGGAGAGAATGATAAAGAGACATACCATGGTCCAACCCAATTATATAACATAACTTTAAATAGTCACTGGCCAAAATATTCCTGAGGGCTATCATCATAAGCTACGAAAATACTAGAAGCAGCTCCCCACATCTCAGTCAGTCCCACACAGTCCGTGCCTCCTCCACCCTGTGGCAATCTACTGTAGAGTAAGACAAACAGACAGTGAATCCATTGCCCTTTATTTCTCTGGAACACTGCTGCATCTCCTGCCTCCTACCCTACCAAGATTAAAGAGAGAAGATGCAGCTCTTTTCTTGGCATCTGCTGGAGCTGTAAAGCTGGGAGCTAATGAAGTCGGCTCACAAAGCTCGAAGTGTTAAAACACTGAGTTTCCAAGAAGAAGATGAGGTGACTTTACAGTCGTGCCAAAGATTGATGATAACATGAATATTGTTCCTGAAAATAGCACTTACACGATTCCCTTGCTCCTCCTACAGCGTATAAAGTCATTGGACAAGAGTTGATATAGGTCAGGTTAGATGACCTACATTGGAGCGAGAAGAAGAGTGCTTTGCTTTAGTGTGTGTGTCTCTAATTAACCCCTACAGAAATCGAAACACTCCACTTTGGACGAGGAATTGAAAAGCGAAACAGCTAATAGGGTACATATTCTGTTTCTTTGGAAATATCACAGAACTCCAAAATCTAGATCAGTTTCTCCCTCAGATAAATGGTCGGTAAAATGTTTCCATGGAAACACCACCAAATCGGTGTCATTCGAACCCCTTTTAAAAAAAGCATATGGATTATCTTCTGACCTCTTGGTTTAAAAGATCTAAACCTTTCTGAATATCTCTTTATGAAATGTTGCAATCATTTGTTTGGGTCTATGCATAGTGTTTAAATGACATAGGATGTATGTATAGTTTGAGCTTTTTTTGAACCTCTCGCAGTCTTGCTCTCACCAGCTGGACTATTTCAGGACATCTTCAATCACTGTTCTCCAGAGAGACACAGAACCACACTGTTGAGTCCTTGATTTTATTTTTTACTTACTAACTTGGGACAATGAAAGGAATATTCTGCAGATGAGGATGAGGTAGGGCTGTTTGATTATGGCAAAAATCATAATCACAATTATTTTGCTCAATATTGGCATCATAATTATTTAATATGATTACTCACAGATTTTTGGAATTTATTGATTTTTTGGCTTTCTTATCCTTGAACATCAATTACAATACATGGGAAACAAAATAAATGTACAACTTATAAAACTAAAATAATAAAAGAAAAAAAGAATATAACATGTAACATTTATATTTCAAAACTTATTTTATACAAATACCACATTTTTGTTTACCAAATCAAAAGAGGTGGTGAAAAAAAGACAAGAAAGTAACAAAAATCGCTTACCTTATGTTCCATGCTGTCAGGATTTTCCTGGTTCTCTCTTTCAAGTGTTGATTCCTGCCATTTATCCCTTTGCTCCTCCAACTGATCCTCTTGATCTCCTTCATTCTCTGTTTTTTCAGTCTGTTCTTGTGACTCTGTCAGATGTTCTTCACTGATAACCTCTGTTTCTCCTTCTAAAGGCCTGAGATCAGCTTCTTCTTCTTCAAAAGGCAAGATATCTTCCACTGGTTCAGTATCATGGCTTAAATCCTTCTCCTCATCTTCAGTTTTTACCATATTTTGCTGAGGCATGTTTGAAATGTCCAGATCCATCTCTTCAGCATCACTGTCAAGATCACTCCCTTCATTTACGTTCTCTGTGTTTAGATCCTTCTCAGAAGCATCCACTGCATCAGTATTTAAAATCTCGTTGCTTATCATGTCCTCTGTGACTTCAGTTTCACTGTCGTTAACTAGCTTTGGGGTTTCCTTCTTCATTGCATCCATCATTTTAGAGGCGTTTTTTTCATCAGTGCTGTTCTCAGCTTCATACTCACCTGTATGAGTAGAACAGTGATGGTGCACTTCATCTAGAACATCTATGACTTCGCTATATGTCTCATCACTGTAGTCAATGTATGTGTCTTTCATTTCAATCAATGATCTGCTATTGATATCAGATGTGGAATCGGCTGCATCTTCTACAAAGTCATTGGTGCTGCTGTAGACATGATTAGTCTCTTCCTGGTTTTCATTGTCTGGTAAATCATCCTTTACTTCAGTATGTTCCTCTGATTCCGGTTCTACTTCAACTGCGTTTTCAGTAGTACTTTCAGTTGATTCCTCCACATAAATCTGCTCAGTGCTCTTCTCTTCTGGATCAATGTCTTCTAATAAATTATCAGCCATTTCTAAAATTCCCTGTTCAGCATCTTCAGTATGGCCATCATCATCATCATCATCGTCATCATCATCATCATCAGACATTTCATTTGCCTGCTTGCCTACATCCTGTTCAATATGTGAAGGAGTTTCAACAAAAGATTCATCTTGTGCTTCAAACTCTCCTTCTTTCAATTTTAGGCTTTCAGATGGGTGGTTTATCTCTTCAGCACATACATCCACATTTGCGAGACCACCAAAGGAAGGCAAAGGTGTAGGCTCAAGTTCTGATCTGCAGATATCAATATCTACAGCTTCTTTTGCAACCTCCTCATCCTTCAGTACCTCTGATGTTTGCTCTGGAGTCCTGCTGGGGTCTTTTAGCTCTTGAGCACATATATCAACATCTGCTGTTCCCACATAGGGAATATCCACATCGGGTCCACGTTCCGTCTCACCGGATTCCTCATCGAGCTTCTTATCTAACTCATATTTTTGCTTCACTTCAGTGTCCTCAGAAATATTAGTGTTGGGGTCTTTTAATTGAGAGCTTAGGGTTTCATTGTCTCCAAAAGTTTCAGAACGGCCAGCGTTGTTTCTGAAAATTGACATGTAAGAAGGCATGGGTAATTTTATATATGCAACAGTGATTGATAATGTGGGTAAATAAAAGCACAAACAACTATAACAGGAGTAATAAATGAATCCTAATGTACAACCCAGATTGATATCTGTGCTCTGACACTACAATCAATCCTCTGAAAGCCACCCACCAAGGTTCGCCCTGCTATAAAACTGCAGCGCTGCTTGAACGTACAACCAGAATCAAGAAAATCATATCAAAACTGCAGGCAATCCTATGAGTCATTTTCAGTTTTATTGTCTAAATTTTAATCTAAAATCTCACACTGCTTCACTTCAGGCTTGGCTGTTTCTCTCATCTGGAAAACTGTTAGGGGGAGTGAAAAAGTAAAATCACACTTCCTCATCCACAGACCTTGTATTTATTTTTGGTGAAATGTAGTTTCCTTGTATTGCTGTGCCCTGTTTTGAGAAGAACAAACACCACGTTAGAAGGAACTAGTATAATCTTAAGGTTCAAAAAGTGTGGTCTCATTTTTAATCAGTTTTTTTTTTATACCTTAAATGAGTGATTATTGTAGAACCTGTCTTCCAACTTTGCACCCCACTCTGCTGGGTCTAGGCCACTTTCTGAAACAAAACATGCATTCGTTTGTACATTCATTATTTTCAAGCAATGCATCGACAATATATTTGATCTAATAATAATTCTAGCCCTTGCAAACAAAATCGGTTTGGCTTTGGCTTGGACAAAGGCATACTGTATAAGCATACTGTATAATGGCTAACTCATATAAGAGTAATTTAATATATAATAAAAATACTAAAGTGCCCCTATTATAGATTATGAAAGATTGATGTTTATATTTAAAGCATCTCATTTACCCTCTCTGGCTTTAAGAAGGTTTGAGAAGTAGATAGAAGCAAAGGTAGGGATGTCCTCAGGCTGATCTCTCAACACTTCTTTAGCGAGACCCTCCAATAAATTCCCAAAGCCTCTCGGGATGCGCAGGTTTGTGTTGGAGAAGGGAACAGACATCTTATACAGCTCTCAGGTCTGAGCTTAATTAGGGGAAAGACGTGTTCATTAAAGGTAAATGGTGTTGTAGACTAATGTTTTCCACATAATTAGAAAAAAACATATATTAAATGCAATGATTAACTCATTAAGATGTTTAGCTTTACTGCATGATATTCACATATAGTGACACTGACAATACATAATATGTTGTGCTAAAAATCAACTAAATGAAAGACAAACTCGTTTTTTTCCTCTGTAAAATGAAAGATGTATAGGAACACTTGTGCTATCAAGCTTTGTTTCTTGCTTTGTTATCGGGAGTCAATATATTTTTAATCATTTAGCCAGGTGTACTGGTGTGATGTTTCTTACCGTTCAAAGCGAGTCGAATGTTGTCAACCGTTGCTATGCAACCGACACATGGTTCCTACTACCGATAGCGGAGAGGGTCAAAACGTTACGACTTGTCATGTTCAAAAGGCAAAACGTCAGTAGGATACCCCAAAATGTTGTGTATTTACACATGCAATATAAAATGATATGTATTTTTGCTATAACGTTTTCTGCACTGTAGCCGGTCTCTCAGGGAAGGTAATATTTTCAGTATTGACGCACACGATCGATATCAAGTAAATATTTAAAGTGGTAGCATAGCTACATTAACTCTACAGAATAGCCTTATTAGAATAGCTGCTCCCAAAGTCACTAGACATTAACTTAAGAGAGTTTATCTATTTTATTTATTTTATATATATATATATATATATATATATATATATATATATATATATATATATATATATATATATATATATATATATATTCATATTTGCATAATTACAAACAAATGACGCCATAACTGCATGGTATTAAAAATATGTCATTATAGCTAGACTCATATTGACTCAGGTTTTACGAGCTATTGCTCTGTCTGTACACTGATAAATCCCTGACGATCGAGATTACCGTGAACTTTATATTTTATTTTATAATATTTCTTAAATTATCTCGTGTTTTCTGTCAGTTCTATGTAATTCGGCGATGCTCGCGTCGCGAATCGAGAGTCAATCGGTCAAACGATTCACGATCCAGTTCGAATCATTCTAAAAATTATCAGGCATTGAGACGTTGAGCGCTGTTTAAAACAGTAGTAATGGGATATAGGCTAATACTAAATAACAAATAACAAAAAGGTATCAAAATTTTTTCTTAATTTAAACCAAGCCCGCAAATGCAATCCTGTCGCATGTCAATGATACTGTTCAACACCTTCGTATGCAGCCGATACTGCAGGTAAAGACAGTTTTGTTAAAAAAATAACAATATACAGAAATATAGGTGAAAATGGTAAATATGATAATGTTTTTGACCATACAAATAACCACCTTTCAGAGTCCAAAGCTCGCTAAATGTGTGAAGTGTAAAACAAATTGCAAGCATCAATTTCTAACCTTTTATTAGTACTACAGCAGGCAAGGTATATTGGGGTTTGGGACATGTTCCCCCTTAAATTGACAAAAATAAAAATAATTTAGAGGGGTCTGAACTGGTGTTTGAGGTTATTTTTACCACTGGATAAAAGAAAAAAAAAAACACAATTGTAAAACTGGACTTCAGACACAAATTATGTAAACCATTATTTTAAGGCATATAGACCTTCCTGTTCAAAAACAGCAAATCAGCTGACACAGTAAAAAAAAAAAATGTATGAGCTGCAAAGCAAATATAATGCAGTAATTATTTCATTCAAGACTATAAAAGAAACAAACATACAAGTCCACACATGCTTTAAAAGTTTTATATTTTTTAATTGCAGACATCTATTCACATTTTTCACATTTTGCCTTCTGTTTTTTTGTATCAGATACGGCAGTTTTTGAAGTAACTAACTAAGAGCCTCACAGGAGTAAGTAATTACAGCATATTCAGACGTTGTGCTTAATTTCCTAGTGACCTCTTTAGAGTGGATGTGCAGTCTGTCAGCTGAAGCGTGCAGTAGTCCTGCTCTGGCCTCGTCCCTCCATCTCTGCAAAACACAATTCACACGGTCACACATCTGGTTCCATGATACCAAACAACCCTGTAAAAATTACTTAAATTATTGTATATATTTATAATATTAAAATAATATTAATTCTCACTGGTCTTAGTTTTTTTGAAGTCTGGTTAAACGTGTCAGATAGATCCGGATTGCTGGATCCTGTCACAGAGATCACAATGTCAGCATAAGGGACTTCATGATCGCTCTGACTGTCTGGGATTAAATGTAAAAAAGAAAATGTTTTGTGAATCAATTAACGATTGAATACCATTCAGATGACCGTATTCAGATAAACTTGTGCTCAAAAAATTTTGGGTTGGTTTTTTCATTTTAATAAAAGAAGTCTTTAATTCTCATGAAGGCTGCATTTTTTATTCAAAATATATTAAAACAGTAATATTGTGAAATATTGCAATTTAAAATCTTTTGTATTTTATTATATTTTAAAATATAATTTATTCCTGTTATGGCAAAGCTGATAATCCTTTTCAGCACCATAATCCTGTCTTTAGTGTCACATGATCCTTCAGATATCATTCTAATATACTGATTTGTTGCTCAAGAAACATTTCTTGTTATCAATGTTGAAAAGAGTTGTGCTATATTTGTATATAAACTATTATACATCTTTTCAGGATTCTGTAATGCCTAGATCAATTAAAATGAACAGCATGTATTTGGAATATAAATCTTGTGCAACTTTGATGTTAAAGTTGTGTTACTTTTGATGATTTTAATAGATTCTTTATTGGACAAAATTATTTTTTTATTTTATATTTATTTATTTCAAATTTTACTGAATGGTAAAACTTTGAATGGTATGTGTATCTCAGTTTCCACAAAAATATTTAGCCGCAAAAAGAGTTTTTTAACAGTTTTTTAAGCAGCAAATCATCAAATTAGAATGATTTCGAAGGATCATGTGACATTAAACACTGGAGTAATGAATTCATGAATTCATTTCAGTTGCCATCACAGGAATAAATTACATTTTAAAATATATTAAAGGAGAAAAGGTGCATGTAATAGTTCATCTAATATTATTTCAGTTTTAAAAGTAATGTATTAATATTTCACAAAATTAAATGCTTCCTGTATTTTTAATCAAATAAATGCAGCCTTGGTGAGCATAAGGACGTCTTTCAAAAACCCAAAACCTTTTATTCCAAACTTTTGACAATTAGTGTATATACATATATTATTGCATTTTAGTCAAATAAAATATCAATTGAGAAAGACCTTGAGCGATTGGCCTTATCACCACTGCACTTCTGGATGTAACCCTACAAACACTGCTAATGATAGTGATTTGATACGTTTTGGTGTTTTATCATGTTTAATTTTATACATAAAATTGTGCATTACCTTTTGCTAACAGAGTCCATGATCTTACATCCTTTTCTGTACCACAAATACACCAGATGGGCCACCAGGATAACTACTGCAGACACTGCAAATGCTGCAAAGATCTTGGCCCAGGCGAATCCATCTGTATGGCAAAATGCTGACTTGATGGACTGTGTTGTATGTGATTCTGAAAATGGGTTGATTTATTTTTGGAAGTGTAAAAGTGCTCACCTGATGTGATGACCTCTGTTTCCACAGTAAAAGTCTGGTCAGTGCAGGTCCCTTTGGTGTAGCACCTGTATTGTCCACTATCCTCTGCTTTGATTTCACTCCACTGTACTATGGTGCCAGTTATTTTGTCCAAGGGAAGGGTACTGTTTTCTCTGACCCACTGCACCTCACAGTGTTTGTTATCAAGGGCAACACAGTGAAGTTTGAGTGAGGTTCCTGCCATCACTTCAATGGTAGATAATGATTTAAGCACTTCATCCGACTCTGCCTGACCCCTAAACAACTTTACTCTCAGAGATGGATCTAGATCAGAACAACATTCAAAACATTAATATAAACCAATAATGGCCTTAAAAATAGTACAATAAATATAACTATCCTTACAGAGCTTTAAAGGGATAGTTCACCCAAAAATGCAATGCCACAAATACATATTTTTAATTTAAACCCTTGCAGTCTGTATTTGTGCTTGCAGTCAACAGTTTGAGTTAAAACTCAGTTTGTGTCACCTACATCTTGGATTCCCTGGGGGTAAGCAGATAAACATCAAATTTTCATTTTTGGGCAGTGCTTTAAGTGGGCCGGTATGCACAGGTACTCAGTACCGCCACTTCCAAATATAGCTCTTGAGCGTACAGCCACCTCTCCGTGCGCCCAGAACGTGCAGAACGTGCTTTTAGCGTACCAGTACGCTCATTTGGACATCTGTTTTAATAGAGGTTTTAATCCTTTGCCTGTGCTGCCGCTTTTCAGAGCGCCCTTCACAATGCACGCTTCCTAATTCGTCCCACCGAGAGCAGAGACTACATTACCCATACACCCTTGAGTTTTACAAGTGAAAAGCGCATGCGCATCCGCCGCTTTCAGAGACCTGCGCGGGATGGATTTTTCTTTCTCTCTCTATATAGGCTATAATAGAGTACCGGCATCTCTTTTGGGCCACTTAAAGCACTGTTTTTGGCTGAACCATCCCTTTAAATTATAGACTTACCAGCTAGTACTTTAGGAGGTGTTACTTGTTCTTCAGATTCATCTATATAGGGAATGGCAAAAATGGTAAGAAAAGTCCTCAGAATAATTGAAAGTAATAGTTCACACAAAAACGAACATTTGCTGAAAATGTACTCACTCTCAGGCCATCCAAGAGCTAAATTATTTTCTTCATCAGAAAAGAAACTTAGAATTGCATTGTGTTTAAAATTTCTTCTCTGCAGTGAATGGGTGCCGTCAGAATGAGCGTTCAAACAGCTGATGAAAGAATTAATCCACATGACTCCAGTCCATCAATTAAAGTCCATTCCCTATTGTCACATCAAAATATTGACATATTTGACTATTTTTGCTTGTAAACGGTGCTTGACCAGTGCATATTTTTCTCCTGATTCAGACACAATCACATTTTCACTGCAGAAAGCAATATTATGGAAAGAAGACACATGTTTTAGTAATGGTTTGAAAGTTAAAAAAATTTCTTGATGGATTTATTACAAACAAGTAGCTTTTCACTTCACAAGAAATTAATAGATGGACTGGAGTACTGTGGATTACTCGTGGATTATTGTGTGATGTTTTCATCAGCTGTTTGAACTCTCATTCTGATGGCACCCATTCACAGTGTGACTCTTAATAACATCCATGTTAATGAATCAAAGTGACTTTCCCAGCAGTTTGATTAATTTATCAGCCCCTTTGCTGCAGGAAACTGGATCACATTCATGCTTTGCAGTGGAAACTTGGGGTTAGTTCAGTTTTGCACAGCTGCTGAGCTTTGAAGCATCCTGCCTTCACATTACCACAAAAACAGTATCACTCCACAATCTGTTTTAACATGTACTGTCTTTGTTTTACACGTGTCCTTAATGTATGTTATTTGGTTTTCTAACGCTTGTAATCAGTGCTTAAAATCATGTGTAGAAATATTCGGGTTATTTCATTTAAATTCAATTTCCTCTAACATTAAGAAATCAAAAGGTAAATAAGATCCTGTACAGTCCATGGTTTAAAAAACAGACTGATATTCTAGATGTTTACAGTTTTGCCCAGTAAGTGTATCAATGGCTTCTGACTGGAATTGAGTTACATGGCTTGAATTTCACTTTCAATTATTGAGGTGTCCCTATTCACTGATAGACTTAAAGGGGCTATAGAGCGACTGAGGACAGAAGTCTTCTGCGATGAAACGGGGAGCTTAAAAACGGTCACCATGAACCGCTATCTTCTTTTATTTTGGTTCTGCATAACATGGACTGGCTTTAGACAGAGATGGAATGTCTTTGCATCAGGTAGGTACTAACAGCATGAGATGGAATTCATTACATAGAGTGTGTTAAATAAATTAGATGTGGCTACTGATTGAATATTGGTCAATGATACAGTGTGCTTATTGATAACTTTTGTAGTTAGTAATTTATTTTTGAATATTTTGATGCAGGAGGTGACATGAGGCTTGAGGGTTCAGAGTGTTTAATCTACTGCAATCAGACCCAAATATCATGCCCAGAGGGAACCTACTTTTCATCAGGGATTTGTCTTGAGTGTCCTGCAGGGAAGTTGTAAGTGAGAAGTTAGGCTTATAGAACTTATTATGTGATTGTATTAATATATTAATATTTTCTTTTCCTTTCCTTACATTTCAGTTGTCCTGGCAATGTTTCTGCACCCAGAAAATGCCCCTCTGGCATGTTTAACCCATCTACTAGAAAAAGCAGTATCCAGGACTGCCAGGTAACCTAGTAAATAAATAAAGCATTTTTTATTTATCTTATTTAATGTTCATTTAAATTTAAGTTTTTATTAATACACTATTTAAATCAAAAGATTTATCAATTAACATCATTTGTTGTTCCTGAGCTGCCGTGAACTAATAATGAACAGCTGTTTTAATTCATTTTAACAAATGTTCATTGCTCATTCTTACATAATGTCAGTTAATGCATTAATAGAAACTTTTTGTAAAGTTATTGTATTTGTAATTGTCTTTTAAAGCCCTGTGTCCCAGGTTTGATTAGCACAGAAGACCGTGTGGAATGCAAGCTTTGTCCCGCTGGTTTCTCTTGTGACAGCGCAACAGGCAACCTTACAGCTTGTCTGTCAGGACAGTATTCTCCAGAGGGACTCACCCAATGCCTGCCGTGCCCCTTTGGCTTTGTTTGCATAGAGGGTTTTCAAATAAAGGTGGGTACAAACTAAAGTCCTGCTTAAAAAAAAATGGTAATATTACACTCAACCTAAGTGTAAACTTTGGTGTAAACCATATTTATTTTATTTGTTTTAGTGTGGCCTTGGAGAAGAACCAAACTTCAACCAGACACAGTGTGTTGAGTGTGCTGAAGGCTACTATTCCACTCTGTGCAGTGCTCAATGTCAGCTGTGTCCCGAGGGTAAACATGGACTCCCATGTTTAATTCACATGCATTTGATGTCTTGCTTGCACCTGCTAAAGCCAAAATAAACACAAGCATCAATGTCACAACATGCATACAAGTTTACAGACACAAAACTCCTTGTAAATCCCTATAATTTCCTCTTTTAGGAAGCCACTGTCCATACAAAAAGATGTCCACACCTCTTCCTTGTCCCGTGGGCCACTATTCAGACGTACCGGGCCAGACTGAGTGTAAAAAATGCAATGGCTCATCAGCCTGCAGGAGTACAGTGACTCCGGTCTGGTCAAGGGGACAGTCTCATCTTGGTCAGAGGTCAAGACAGCTCATCTCCTGTCCCTCTGGGACATACCGAGACGGAGAGAGATCAGACTGTGTTGTGTGTCCTGCAGGTGAGTCAGTATTTCAGACTGGGCTGCTCGCTTTTCACATTCAATAGCACATTTTGAGTGTTAACATCTGTTTTTGCAGGGCATTACTGTGTTGCAAATATTGCAATACAATGCCCGTCAGGAACTTATGGACCAAAGGAGGGGCTACAGAGAGAAAGGGACTGTGCTATTTGTCCTGCAGGTACCTGTGATGTCCTACAGGATTACTTATGTATTGATTTTACTTGTGGATCTATTTACTAATGTCATAATTAAGCAATATAACAAGAATAAGAGTGCTCTTTGTTTGACTGGCCACACAGGCTGTAAATATTAGAAACAAAAGTGCTCATTTGAAATGCCCTTTAAATAACAGTTCAGTAAACAAAAAGTTAATATTGGGTAACTTGCATTTTAACACCCTATTGGCGGTTAAAATGCAGTCACATGTGCCAATGGTCAATTACGTTTTGAGTATTAAATCCAGTCATTGTAATAGAAATCTGTGAAATTGGAAATTTAACATAAAGGGGGGACACTTCCAACAGAAAGATGATTGGTTTGTGTGACAGTAGAGAGCAAACTGTTTGCCGGCCAAATTTTGCTGACAGTTCACTTGACTTGTGATCATGTTTACTGTTGACTTGCTAAATTTCACAGGCAAAACCCAGTGATTCCAATCTGTCCGATCAGGAATTGTGCATGAATTTCCTCAAGCAGATTTTGCAATGAGTTCAAGATTTTCATGCAAATTAACTGCACTGACTAAAAGAAGGCTGCATTTCCTAACGTGAACTCAACTTTAGTCTGTTTTTGGACAGGCTGCAAAATAGTTCCAAACAAATTCAAAGCGCAATGAGCATCTACACGTCTCCAGGCATCATGCAGCAGTGCTGTTTCATTTCTGAATAAAGTGTTCTTGGGTGTTTCAACGAATCAGTTGTTTAATTCAATGACTCACTCAAAAAGAAACAGTCACTTGTCGCCATCTACTGGTGTAACAGTGTAACTTGCAGAAAGAGTCGCTTTAAAATCCCCACTACTAATGCACAGACTGACATTCTGTCTGGAAACGCGCAAACAGACAAATATCTATCAAATTCGAGGGTCAGAATTAATGTTGTATAATTGTAATGCACATGATAATAGCTGGAATTATTTTGTTCTTCCTAGGTTTTTACTGTTTGGAGGGCACGTCTCGAAGGCCGAGCTCTCAGTTTCTGTGCCCACAAGGGTATTACTGTGAGGAAGGCACGGGTGTGCCGCATGGGTCACCTTGCCCTGCTGGAACTGCAGGAGGACAACTGGGTCAGACAAGTAGGGCAGCTTGCAAGAGGTGTGCAGAGGGTCGCTTCTGTCCCGCAGGTTAGGACATGAACCTTAGGCACACATATATGCATAATTATCTTTTGCGTTTTGTTGCCATGATATTATCTGTGAAAGATGACCTTAATAGTTAAATGTTATGATTTTGTGTTTTACCGAAGATTGCAGTATGCAACTTTAATTTTCCTAAACCCACAACTGCTTGATTTGTAGGTTCTGCAGGTCCTGGTTTGCTTTGTGCCCGTGGGAGGTACTGTCCAGCAGGCACACTCAGTGAGATCTTATGCCCTCAAGGGACCTTCACCCCACATCAGGGGGCGCTGAGTATGATTTCATTCTAAAACCTTCATTCTCATTAAAGCACATCCATATAAATCTACCTTCATTGGTGCTATTTGTCTCTATTTTCATCATAGGTGTAAAGGACTGTTTAAAGTGTCCACCAGGCTTCTATTGTCCAGAAGGAACTAGTGACCCAATGCCTTGTCAACCAGGCACTTTTAACCCCCTGGAGGGGCAGGATGCGCTGGCAGACTGCAGACCTTGTTACCCGGGCAAAGCATGCACACAAGTTGCACTGAAGTTTCCCGATGTGGATTGTATGCCAGGGTTAGTGCATTTCACACTTGAGAAAAAAAATGAAACCAGCCTAAGCTGGACTTATCAGACTGGTCCACTGAGTTGGTTTTAGAGGTTTTGGGGAGCTGACCATCTAGCTAAAGTCAGATTTAATTATCCACTTTCAGCCACAAAGTGTATTTCTTTGTTTGTTTGTTTGTTTTTTCAGGTTTGTGTGTCCACCAGGTTCTGCCCGACCAAACGACCCATCCAGCGCTTGCCCTCCTGGTACCCTTAGTAACCGCACAGACCTTACTGACCTCTCCCAGTGCCAGCAGTGTCCCGCACGTTATGCCTGTCTTCGAGGTGCCAGACTACCTTCAGAACCATGTAGTTTATGCTTTTTTACATTTCATTTAACTTTATTTAGTTACAATTTCTGCTTTCACAGGCACTGGTGGCATCCAGAGGCCTCTGCTGTTTTGCTTTCCTGGACATTACTGTCCTGTGGGCACTATGTTTCCCACTCAACACAAGTGTCCAGCTGGTACCTGGAGTGACCGCAGTGGACTGGAGTCGGAGCGCGAGTGCCAGCCATGCCCGAGAGGCTGGTACTGTTTGGCAGGAGTGGGCTCTCCCTCTGGGAGGTGCAACTCGGGACACTACTGTCCTGAAGGTAATGAAGCTGTGTGAAACATCTGGATGTTCCTCCTCCTTGAAGAAAGACATGTTAAAGGAATTTAACCCATTAAAAAATGAAAATTCTGTCATTACCCTCATGTCGTTCCAAACCTGTAAGACCTTCGTTCACCTTTGGAACACAAATTAAGATATTTTTGATGTAATGAGAGAGATGACCTTGCATATACAGCAATGCAGCTACCACGTTCAAGGCCCAGAAAGTTAGTATGGACATATTAGGAAGCTACAAGAATGCTTTTTATGTGCAAAGAAGACAAAAATAATGACTTTATTCAACAATTTCTCCTCTACCGATGTCTTTACTAACTTTCTGGATCTCCTTTATGTCAAACTCATTTTTTAAGACTTTTGAACAGTCAGATTAAAGTCTTGATATACTGTATGTGTGTTTATCTCTACAGGTACATTATATGGCTCACAACATCCATGCCCTGCAGGCACCTACAGCACAAATATTGGTAACGGCAGGAGAGAGGACTGTCAGGTCTGTCCAGAAGGCTATTACTGTAAGGAGGGTACATCCAAACCCACTTCCTGTCCACCGTGAGTCACAGTCCCAATGACTGGAGTAACAAAGATAAAACCAGATAAGATTTCAGTGTATTTGACTTTTTTTATGTGTCCAGGGCAACATTTCGTCGGATAAAGGGGGGCCGGAGAGCAGAGGATTGCTCTGTGTGTCCTGCTGGCTACTTCTGTCCTCACCCGGCCACAATAAATCCAAAAGTTTGTGGAACAGGAAGTTATTCTGTAAGCCGGACAGCTTATTCTATTCTAATGCATGTTGTCTCATTGTAATAAATGAATTCATAGTTTCATTTATCTGTCTTTTTTTCGTTAGGATGAGGGATCAGTGGAGTGTCAGCCATGTTTGCCGGGTCACTACTGCAGCAATGAGACCACCAGTGAAGAGGCCATGCTCAGAATAATGGTCTGCCCCCCAGGTTTCCTCTGCTCACAGGGCCTGGATCGAGAACCCCAGCGCTCAGCAGTATTCTGCCCAATAGGATTTTACTGCCCCGGTGGAAGCGTTGTAAGTATCATTTCAAGGCTCAGAAACATTACGAACATCGTTGATCATCGTGTCATATGATCAATGGCGAACGAAACATAGCAATTATTTTCTTTTCTATTATTTATGCCCTACTCAGGATCCTAATCCTGTTCCGTGCCCCAAAGGAACCTACAGTCGACAGCCAGGACTACGTGACCCTTCAGACTGCACAAACTGTCCCGAGGGCAAATACTGCTACACAGAGAATGCCCAGGAAGAGCCCATTATTGAACCAGTATGGCTCTCCTGTAGTTTTTGTTTCAACTGTCTTGTGGTTATTTAGTCTATTAAAGTCATTATTCTCCAGTAGGGTTGCAAAAAGGTGGAACATTTCCAGTATATTTTGGAAATATTTCAGAAAGTTTGGAAACTTTTTTTATTTATATTTTTTCGTATAGATTTGTGGAAAGTTTTTTCAGAAATTTTCCACCCCTTTGCAACCCTATTCACCAGCCCCCACCAACCCGGCAAAAATACTAACTTAAATATTAAATATTCACCCTCAAGTCATTCCAAACCCATTTGATTATCTTTTTATGCAGAATACAAAACTAGTTGAAGTCCAAACTTCTCTTTATACAATGTACTGTAATGAATGGTGACCATGGCGTGTGTCATGTTCCATGCATGGAAAAGAGCAGATTTTGGGTGAAATTTCACTCATCTTGTTTATTTTTCCAAACAGACAGGAAACTGTCCTGATGGATACTACTGTCCTCCTGGTACCGGACATCCAAACTCATTTCCGTGCCAGTTTGGCTTCTTTAGGAATGACTCGTATGGACATGGAGGAGAAGCTTGTGTGAAATGTCCTCCTGGTCATTACTGTCCTACTCTGGCCACACACACTCCTACAGTTTGTCCACAGGTAAATATGACTAAGAATGTTAGCATGCCATAACATTTTAATTTCACTGTGTCTAATACACTACAACTCAAATGTTTGGGGTCAGTAAGAGTTTTTTTGTTTTTTTTTCCAAAGAAATTAATTTTATTTTGTTTGAAAATAAATGTGTGTTAACTTAAGACTTCTTTCAAAAAAAAATACTAAAAACACACAGACCCCTTTTTTTTGTTTTGTTTTTTCTTTTTGCTTTAAATGTCAGGGTTTCTACTGTACCGAGGGAAGCTCAGCCCCAGAGCCGTGTAAAGAGGGCACATTTGGATCCCGGCCAGCCCTGAGTGAAGCATCACAGTGTACCCTATGTAGTGGGGGGAAATATTGCACCGGTTTTGGCAAATCTGAGCCCACAGGGGACTGTGAAGGAGGATTCTATTGTAGACAGAGGTCTACGAGTCCAGTAAGATTATTACACAAAAACTTTTCATTTATCCTTTAAAGGGATAGTTCACTCAAAAATGAAAATTCTGTCATTTATTACTCATCCCCATATTGTTGCAAACCCGCAAGTCCTTTGTTCATCTTCAGAACACAAATGAGGATATCTTTCATGAAATCCGAGAGCTTTCTGAACCTGCATGACAGCAGCGCCACTACCATGTTCAAGGCCCAGAAAGGTAGCGAGGACATTATTAAAATGTCCATGTGATTTCTTTACAATTTCTTCTCTTCCATGTCAATCTTCTACATGAGATTACCACAGTGCAAGTGTAGAATTCGGATGCATTACGCCTTATTTACAGACACAGGAAAACAAATGCTGTATATTAAAGATTGAAGATTTCATCAAAGAGGATTACTTGCTATTTTTTGCCCAGCCTTACTTATTTGAAGCACAATATACAGAGGAACTAAGAAGAGATGGACGTCCTACATCTGAACGCCGGCTCCTGCATCAGCAGCAGCACACACATGCGTCATTGTACTGTAGTGAATGTGTGTCAAAGACTGACACGGAAGAGAAGAAATTGCTGAATAAAGTCATTAGTATTATTTATTTTTTTAGACACAAAAAGTATTCTAGTAGCTTCATCATAACATTACATTTGAACTACTGATGTCACATAGACCATTTTAATGATGTCCTTACCACCTTTCTGTGCCTTGAATGTGTCAGTAGCGTTGCTCTCAGAAAAGGGTCAGAAAGCGCTCAGATTTTATCTAAAACATCTTAATTTGACTTCTGGAGATGAATGAAAGTCTTATGGATTTGGAATGACATAAGCGTATTTCAGACCGAATTCTGACATTTTTGTGGGAAATGTCCCTTTAACATTGCCTTTGATTGATTAATTTATAATTAATAATCAAACTTTCTGGCCTTGACAGTTTCCTCCTGATGGTCATGAAGGGGGTGTGTGTCCTGCTGGCAGTTTCTGCCCACCAGGTTCAGTTCACCCACAGCCCTGCCCTCCAGGAACCTACAGTAACAGCACAGGTCTCCAACATGCAGAGCAGTGTGTCCACTGTCCTCCAGGGTATGAGTGCAATCATTTACTTACTTTCATCCTGTTCCAAATCTGAATGACTTTACTTCTTCTGTGGAACATAAATGATATAATGAAGAATGCTACCATTTGGTTACTATTGACTTCTAGTGTATTGACACACACACACACACACACACACACACACACACACACACACACACACACAAACAAAAAAACATATCTTTTATGCACCACAAAAGATAGTCATGCAGAGTCAACAGTTCAGCAAATTATGACAGAATTGCTATATTTGTGTGAACTATCCCTTTAATTTAAAATCTTAAGTTTCAGTTCTCATGTTTTGTTTGCTGTTGTATCAGTTATTATTGTTTAGGAACAAACTCTACATCTCCTTCTGGTCCATGCTTTGCGGGGTATTACTGCACCGGAGGTTCAGACACACCAGTCCAGCATGAAGCTGAGGAGGGACACTACTCTTTGGAAGGAGCTGTGAGGGCCGAACCGTGCCCATTGGGAACTTTCCAACCAGTAAGTCACATGTTTAGAGAATTTACACCATGTAACATTTTCATAGTATTGTATTCATTGAATAAATTTTAAATTAAAATTTCAGTTTCATTTTCCATTTGACTTCTCTTCCATCAGGGAAGAGGCTACAACTCATGCATTGAATGCCAGTCAGGAAGACTGTGCAGCAAGACAGGCCTATCCCAGCAGCCCCTGTGCCCACCTGGACACTTCTGCCCTGCTGGATCCCTAATTGCTCACCCATGTCCCCCTGTATGAAACCTAATTTTCCATTCATTATACACTACCGTTTTTGGAAAGAAGTATTTTCTGCTCACCCTTTTTAATCAAAAATACAGATAAACTGTAATATCGTGATATATTATTACAATTTAAAAAGACTTGCAGTACAGAATGCAAACTATTGAATGGTATGTTCACTGGATTTCCTCATCTGACTTTCTGTTTTCATTTGAAGGGTACATACACGTCAAGTTCAGGGACAGAGGATCTGCAGCACTGCGGCCCATGTGATGCTGGTCAGTACTGTCACTCTCCTGGACTGACTGCTCCTCAGGGTCCCTGTGAGCCTGGTTTTTACTGCACTGGTGGATCTCATGTTGCCTCTCCGGTAACTCCGGTGTTCATCACTCATGTTGATCAGTGGGTTTTAATCCAAATAATCAAAGATCTATTCATTCATTTATTCATCCATTTTTTTTTTTTTTTTACAGATAAGCTCCAGATATGGTGACATATGCCCAATGGGTTATTACTGTCCAGCAGGCACCAGGCACCCTCATGAGTACCCCTGTCCTCCTGGAACCTGGAGTAATGCACTGGGGGCCCAGAAAGTGTCGTCCTGTTGGCTCTGCCCCGCTGGATTCTTCTGCAACAGCTCTGGCCTCACTCAGCCCACTGGAATATGTGCTCCAGGTACAAATTTACATAATCTCAAATTCCTCCAGATTGAATTTTGTTTTTAAAATTGACCAGAGTTCTTCTCCATTCTGTCATATAGGGTTTTATTGTGCGGGTGGCGCTAAAACGGCCATGCCTGATGATGGGGTAACGGGAAACAGGTGTCCGACGCGGTATTACTGTCCACAGGGGTGTACTTCCCCTCTGCACTGCCCTGATGGAACACACTCAAATAGCACCGGTATACTTTACATTTATTTGGGTATAACCTGAATATCCAGAGTTTATATTCAGATTTCTGTTGGACTTCAAACACTTTTTAATGGCGTAATTTTAGTACAGTTTGTGAAATTTGGAAATTCTATTAGAATGTTACACATTATATATAGTTATATATAGATATATAGTAGTATATTAAAAATAGTATGTGTGTCTATGATTTTATGATTTTATACTATGATTTATACGATGATATTATTTATGATTTTATTCAGTTTTAACTAACTGAAATAAAGTTTAAGTATAAAAATTATAAAAATTTATAAAAAATTAATAAAAAAATAAATTAAATCTAAATAGAAAAAAGGTAAAAAAGTAAATTAAATAAAAAAATTAAATTTATGCATTTAGCAAAAAAAATTATTAAAAAGCAATAAAATTAAAGCTATATAGAAAAAACGGGGATCAATCAAAATAAAGAAACTTAAACTAGAATTAAAATTGAAAATGGAAAAATATTAAAATAAATGCTAATTCGAAACATTCATACAAACTGTAATAGTATATAAATAATACAAAAATAGCACTTGTCAAAAGTGTATGCATCCAGTATGCATCCAAATATGCTATTTTTGTTAATATTCTAACCTAAAACCCAAATAATTATGCTTATGCTTATGCTAGATGATTAGTTTGTGCACTTCTTGATTTTATGTTTGGGTCTCTCTTTTTTAGGCAGTTTTTTTATGCTATATTGTGTTCAAAACTTTATCAACACTACTGTGGTGCATACATTTCATACTTAGTATAAATATGCAAATTCATATTGTTATTTATAATAACATTTGTCATAAACATCTTTGCGTCTTGTCTGTTCCTTGCCTTCAGCTCATACATGTCTAGTCAATCACAATGTCAACTCAACGCATAATAATTAAGTTGTGATCAGTGTATTGTCAATGTGTGTGAATGCAGGTGCTGCAGAATGCAGTGACTGTCCTACTGGATGGCTATGTCTGGAGGGGGAGGAGCTCCAGTTGTGTCCAGAGGGACATTACTGTCTGGGGGGCACAGTGGAGGACATACTCCCCTGCCCTCCAGGCACATACAGCCCCAAAGCAGGACAAAACCAAGTAGAGCAGTGTTTACTGTGCTCAGCTGGTGAGAGCAGTGCCCCTGCTTTACTTACACCTTTGGCAGTTTTAATAGCACTGGTGTAGTTTTATGTTCATCATACCCACCTATCATTTTAAGGAATGTTCTGTGAGGATTGGGGACTGGTTGTACCAACTGGTCCCTGCCAGGCTGGGTATTTTTGCCTTGCAGGTATGTCTGATTACGTCGACATTTGGCTTTGTCTTCATTCTGATGAACTGGATTGTGGCGTCTAAGCATATGTGGTTCATGTGACTTTTGCAGGCATAAACTTCAAGAATCCTGATGCGAATATTAGCACAGGGGTGGGTGGGCCATGTCCTATAGGTTATTTCTGTCCTGAGGGCACCAGCCTTCCTTTACCCTGCCCACGTGGCACTTTTTCAAACAGGTACTGTACTTCAAAGGGTTAAACGGTCTTACAAAACCAAGATAAGTAAATGAAATGATTAACAGATTCCTTTTTGTCTTTATAGTCTGTATGTCACTGAGAAAACGGGGTGCTCTTTGTGTCCTGCTGGGCAATTCTGCGGTTCAGTGGGCTTGAGTAGACCCTCTGGACTCTGCCGAGAGGGTTTCTACTGTCCTGCTGGGGCATCGTCATCCACAGGTGGGACCATCCAACCATATTTGTTAACTTGATAGCTTAATTGGTTGATTGTCTGCTTGTATTCCACTATTGACTGTGGTGTTATGTTTTATACAGGTTCTGATACTGAAGGTGGTCTCTGTCCTCAAGCGCACTTCTGCCCCGCTGGAAGTGCTGTGCCTGTTCCCTGCCCTGCAGGCACATATACCAACCTGACAGGACAGATCAAGTGCAGTCCCTGTCATGCTGGATACTATTGCCCAGAGAGTACCCACAAATACACTATGTACCCCTGTCCTCCTGGATTCTACTGCCCTGATGGTAAGAGGCAGAATGAAATGTGAATGGGAAAAAGTAATGCATACAATGCAAGAAAATTACCTTCTAATGAGTATCAGTAAAAACAAATATATATATATATATATATATATATATATATATATATATATATATATATATATATATATATATATATATATATATGAAGTCAAATTGTTAAAGTGAGATAAATTCACCCAAAAAACCCTGAAATTTTGGGATAACCAAAATATATTTGCACAGTATATTGGTATTTTATTGGTACCCATTTATTTAAATTTTGAATTGGTATATATATTGGATTATTATATTGCCAAAAGATTGTTTATCTACACTATAGTTCAGAAGTTTTTTTTAAAGACATTAGATTGAGACTTTAGACCTTACATTTAGCAAGGATGCATTAAACTGATCAAAACAGTAAGACTTTTACATCGTTACAAAAAATGTCAGTTTCAAAATTACAATAAACGCTTTTAAATTATTTTGGAATTTTTTTATTCATCAAAGAATAAGAGTTTTGCAGAAAAACATTGATAAAAAATAATAAACGTTTCTTGAGCAGCAAATCAGTATTAGATTATAGCTAGATGGGTAAAGTTGTAAATAAACTCTGAAGTTGGCTTGAAATATTTGTAAGCAGTTTTAAAAGTCTGAAGTCTGAAAGTTTAGATAGATTAAATTATGTCGATAACATGCTGCTAACATGATTTAACATTCCGTGATATAATTGTGATTAACATGATGCTAGCATTTTTTAACACGATTTGCATGTTGTTAATATGTTATTAGAATTATTAGCAATAGCATAATTAGATGTTGTTAGCATGTTTGCCATGTTGCTAGTATGATTAGCATGTTACTATAAGTTAACCAGCTGTGCCATTTTCCGGGGACACATTCTACCCAGGATTTAGGCTGTTTGCGCTGCAGAGATCAATACATATCAGCTTAAATACTGTTTTACTTTTATTTGTGCAAAATATTTGACCCCCTTGAAAGTCTATGGGAGTTTTTGTAGTTTTGATCTCTTTAAAAAAAAAAAATTGACTAAATAGTATACATTATAATGTCGATCATAAAATGAAAATAATTTTTGGGCTTATCCTCTGTGAACCTCTAATGTTAAGACAAATTTTCAGAGAATATATACATGTATTTAATTATCTTGTGTTGTAGTACTCACAGATTTTTACTTATGCTTTAAACTATTAAAAAATGTGTTAGTGGCATTAGACTAAAAGTATAATTTTCATTAATATGCAGTGCTAATCTTTGTTTACAGGAACAAAGCATGCCACCCAGTTCCCCTGCCCACGAGGCTATTACAACCCCGAGCCGATGACCCACAGCCTGGACAGCTGCCTGCCCTGTCCTCCAGGCCACTACTGTGAGAAAGAGCGCCTGTCCGCAGTGTCTGGGAAATGTAAAGCTGGTGAGTGCATCACCAGAGTAAAACAATCAATATTTCAACTAAATATTAAACCCAATTTGAGTTTCAACAAATAAAATCACCACACAGGATGGTTTTGTGTATCGGCTGCCTGGAACGCTCAGCCCTTTGACCTGGACAACTACACTAACGCTAACTGCCTATGCCCTGCTTCCTCCACCGGGGGCAGATGCCAGGAGGGGTTTTACTGTCCCGTTGGGACCTCTGAGCCTGTATCTTGCCCTCCAGGAGCTTTCTGCAATGCAACCGGTGCGTGATCACCTGATGCCAAGCAACAACTCCTCTGTGTGCTTTTGTAAAATGGTCTGTTTAAACCTGACCTTCTGAAACAGGTCTAGCCCTGCCGAGTGGACCGTGCTCTCCTGGTTATTACTGCACAAAGGAAGCCACTTCATCCAGGCCTACAGATGGCATCACAGGCAACATCTGCCCTCCAGGAACTTACTGTGGTAATTACTGGGTCATTCAAATGTAGCGGATTAAAACCAGCCTCAGTCGAATTTATCTTAGTTATGAATATCTACCGTTTTCCCCAGACGAGGGCTCTATTGCACCACAGCCGTGTCCAGCTGGGACTTTCTCCCCAGCAGCGGGCCTTGTGAACAAGGATGAGTGTCAGCCCTGTAGAGCGGGTTACTACTGCGCTACCCCAGGCCTTCAGGCTCCTACCGCCCCCTGCAGGCAGGGTGAGAACCATCACTGCACAAAACCCAGTCTAGTAAAGTGCCATTTAAACAATTTCTACAGCTTGTCCTTGTCCATTTTTTTGGTAGGTTACTGGTGCCCGGCTGGTCAGACAGATGACCTAGCTCTGCCGTGTCTGGTTGGTCATTACTGTCCCCCAGGAAGCCCTGTCCCAATTCTTTGTCCCACTGGGACATATCAGGATAGGCAGAAGCAGGCAAACTGTACAATCTGTGAATCAGGCAAGCTGCAGCCATCATAAGCAAACTGTGTGACACACTCCCACATTTCTATTTCTGGAAAACGTACTGAAGCTTGTATCCTATTTTTTGGTTTCTCCTACACCAGGTTTTTATTGCGATGAAACATTTGGGGCTGCAAATATGTCTGTCCTGCAGCCTTGTCCAAAGGGACATTACTGTCCTAAAGGAACAGGCTATGCTGAACAATTTCCATGCCCTGCCAGCACCTATAACCCTCGTGAGTTTATGGACAGCCAAAATGACTGTTTATTGTGTCCATCAGGACATTACTGTCCGGATGTTGGACTTGAAGAACCTGCAGGTGAGACTGATGACAATAAACTGTGTGTTTATCACACAGGCCATATATTTTTGCTATACAAGCCCTGTGTTCAAACGATTGTTTGTAGGACTGTGTTTGGCTGGTTTCTGGTGTAGAGAAGGCTCCCGTTCACCCAGTCCTTTGGATGGTTCTACAGGGACAGTATGTCCAGTTGGGCACTATTGTCCTAAAGGTATTTTAAGTAGTTTGATCCACTAAAATTAGCCTTTATCAGGCTTGTCTTACAAGATATTTTGTACTTAGGACGATCTATCTATCTAAAATATGTAAACACACTGATTTGATTTCATTCAGTTTTTTGAAGGTCTCTGTCTGTTACTATAGGCACTGGCAGTCCTGTGCCCTGTCCTGTGGGAACATGGTCTAACAGTACAGGACTAAGGAGCGCTGAGGAGTGCCAGTCGTGCCCTGGAGGGTTTTACTGTGCCTCTACTGGTCTGACTGAACCCAGTGGACTCTGCTCTAATGGGTATGAGCCAAGTAATATATACAATATAACTTCAATACAAATGCATGGTTTAACTTGTGGCATCATGTCCCCCCAAAAGGTTTTATTGTACAGAGAAAGCTGAGACTCCCACCCCTATTGATGGGGTCTCTGGCCACATCTGCCCAGAGGGTCATTACTGTCCTCCAGGAACCACGCTCCCTGTGCCATGTGGTCCTGGGACTTTTGTAACCATCACTCAAGCCTCTCAGTGCTGGCCCTGCACAGCTGGCTGGTACTGTGTGGATGGAGCCCGGCTGCTGTGCCCAGCTGGTTGGTGCTTTGGTCTCTCGTTGGCTATGTTTGGAATGGAGTACTAGTGTACTGCTTACTGGATGCTGCGCTTGTATATTCTGCCGACAATTTCGAAAAAGTATGTGAAACAGTTTGCATTTATGCAGCTGTTTATGTTTTAAACAGTAGTGTGCTACATTGTCACATGACCTCACCCCACTGCGTATTTAATCATGTGAGAGTCATCCATTTATCATTTTGGGGAATTTTTTATATATATATATATATATATATATATATATATATATATATATATATATATATATATATATATATATATATATATATATTAAGTTTTGTAAACATAACTTAGCAATCTGATCAAATAGTAATTAAATAAAATTACATATTAATTTTTAATGCATGAAATTAATTAATGTATTGTTTATCTGTATGTGATTAATTAGATGTCCCAATTATTTTTAATATATAAAATATTTGTGAAAAATATGATATAAGTTTATATATATATAAATGTGACTTTATATCACAGCTGATATTTTCAGTTAAAAAATACTTTACAATATAGTACTAGAGAGGTTCTTATTATATTAATTATAGTATATGGCAGTATGGTATTATGAACATATCCATTTATATGATGCTACTAGAATAGTAGAAAAAGTGTCAATTATTACCTACATTTTTAACAGGTTCAAGAAACTCAATTAAATTGCAAACAGCACCACACAGTGGAGAGAACGTTATATAAACATGCTGACTGATTTCACCCAAATCCAGCAGTCATATTTAGGCTGTTATCTGTCTGCCCCTTAGGTTTCTATTGTCCTGAAGGCACAGGTTATGACTGGAGGCCTTGTCCTGTGGGGACATACAGTCCTGACTCTGGTTTGAGCGTCCTCTCTGAATGTAGGGAATGTGATGGAGGACACTACTGCTCTCTTCAGAACTCCACCTCTGTCACAGGAAAATGCTCGGAGGGATATTACTGTGCACATGGAAACCTCTCACCTCAACCTCACAAGCAGTCTTCAGGTAACCGTAACCAGGTTTCCATCCACAGAATATTCAGAGAATTTTGAAGATAGAGTTTTGAGATGCTGCATTTAATATTCTGGTGGAAGTACCAAGATGTGAATATAATATAACTAATATATATATATATTAGGTTTTAAAATATTTTATTTTAGTTTTTAGTACTTATTTTTCTGAGAAAGCAAAACATTTTAATGATTTATAGGAAAATAGGTTGTCTTTATTATGACTGTGTATTATAAAAGAAATGATGAAAAGTGTTGATAGTAAATTTTGATAATTTATATATACATGTGTATAGATAGTTATTCAATACCATTCAAAAGTTTGGGATCAGTAGGACTTGTAAAGTGTTTTTTCATGGAGTTTCTAATGCTCATCAAGGCTATATTTGTTTATGTCAAAAATACTGAAAACAACTGTAATATAGTGAAATATTATTGCATTATTATATATTATAGCCTTTACTCTCACTTTTTATCAATTGGCACATTATTGCTAAATAAATTTATTAATTTCCTAACAAAAAAAGAAAGAAAACATTTACTGGCCCTATACTTTGAATAGTGTATATTGTAACACAAAATTTCTATTTTTATTTTTGTTCCATATTTTTATTTATCAAAGAATGTTGAAAAATTATCACATGCCCCCCAAAAATATTAAGCAGCTATGCTTGATTCTAAATCAGCATATTAAAATGATTTCTGAAGGATCATGTGACACTGAAGACTGGAGTAATGAAGCTGAAAATTCAGCTTTGCTTCACAGGAATAAATTCAATTTTAAAGGATATTAAAATAGAAAAGTTATTTTAAATTGCAATATTATTTCAAAACATTAATTTGTTTTTTATCAAATAGAAACAGCCTTGATGAGCATGAGAAACTTTTAAATCATTAAATATATAGCTAATATAATATGTAATAACTCATATATATTATTTATATTCATATATTTTTTATTACCAAGAAGGAGGGGGACCTTGTCCTGCAGGTCACTTTTGCCCACAAGGCACTGCTCAACCTCAGCCTTGTCCAGAGGGCACTTTCAGTAACAAAACCCAACTGGTCAAAATGGTAAGAATAATTTCTCTATTTAAATTAAAAGTGCAACAACACAGTATCACACAAGTTCAATTGCCAGCAGTCACTTCTGTAAAGGCCATAGATACAATCTTCTTACAGGAAGAGTGTTTGTCATGTCCTGCTGGCCATTATTGTGACATATCTGGGCTGACTTCACCCAGTGGAGAATGCTGGGAAGGTTTTTACTGCAAACAGGGAGCTGTACTCCCCAACAGCCCAATCAACGATCACAGAGGAGGACCGTGTCCGACAGGTAATTGACAGATCCCCCAATTCAAGGCAGATTAAAAACACCCACCTTCCCCTCAAACCTGTTTTCTGCTCCCGCGCAGGTTATTTTTGCTCTAGAGGCTCAGGCGCTCCTCAAGCCTGTCCAGAAGGATCCATCAGCAGTAGAGAGAGACAGGCCAGCTGCAGCTTGTGTCCTCAAGGGTAGACACACTTAGACATACACAAAGTTTAACATTTAAAGGTGAAGTGTATAATTTTTTTCAATGTTAAAATACTTTCTGCTCTCCCAGGTGGTGCAGAGACAGCTAGAAGTACGATGTTATATGTTAATTCTCCCAAAACTCTATGGTGTTTTCAAAACATCACAACAAACCTGACACAGCAACATTGACCCCCATTCATTTTCTTCATTGGGGAAGAATAACTTAAAGACAGATCTACTTTGTTGTTAATCGATGGTACTGTAAATGATTTCGTTGAATCCATCAGTCTGCATTATTTCAACATATTTAAATAAATAGTAGTAACAGCAGAATTCCTGGTAAAAACTACATTACCCATGATTCCGCAAAGACATGTCTACCAATCAGAGAATCTCCCACTCCCATGAAGCACTGCAGGTGACATAAAATAGAATCAGTCTCCGTACACTAATCAAGAGTTTTATATTTCGCCATCATTTTTAATTTGATTGTCATTTGCAATGCTTCATGGGATTGTAGTTCTTTCCCCCATTTAAGTTGTTAAGTATGCAGTCTTGTACCTATGTCTTTTTGTCAGTTTTTTTTTTTTAATACTTTAAAATCAAATAAAATTTTGTATTGTTGAGATTCATCTCATAGCTGGCTGATTTGGTTCATGGATTTTAAATGAAGACTTTTTTAAAATACCCATGGTAAAAATCCTTCCCATAGGAATTTAAAAAAATAAAAATAAAGTGTGCTGAACATTTGGGTGGGTGGTGCTTTCTTATCATTCGCCTAAGTGTTCATGAAAGCTATCATTATTTTAGCATTCTGTTAGCTGTTAGGTGGAGATAGTGGCACAAAAAAAAAATTATATACTTCATCCAGTTATCCACTGTATAGTAAATATTATTTACATTACAAATATTATACATTTTTTCACTTACTACTTTTCAGTTACTACTGTCCTGCCAATGGTTCCTTCTCTGAGGTCATTGAATGCTCAGTGGGCCATTTTTGCCCTGTGGGCACCCATCTCCAAAATCAGCACCCCTGTCCAGCAGGGACTATTAATCCCCATCCAAGAATGAGCAGCCGTGAAGACTGTTTACCCTGCACTCCAGGTACCATTTCAACAAGCGACTGAACTCCTAACAAGTCATTTCTCAGTGTTACGCATTTCTTATTCTCAGAGGGTGATGCTGCCCTATTTCTTCAAACCATTTTAGTCACACCATTTTCAGTCACAGTCCCTTGTGCTTTTAGCATCTGTCTAAACTCGGCTGAGAATCATCTCACAAAATTTCCACCCGGCAGGTTTCTTTTGTGAGTCTCCTGGACAGAGTGATGTGTCTGGACCGTGTGCAGCTGGACACTTTTGTCTCTCAGGAGCTATGTCCCCCACACCTGTGGATGGAGGAATGGGTGGTAGATGTCCACAAGGACACTACTGTCCCGTGGGGTCCTCGTACCCTGAGCCTTGTCCAGAAGGCTATTACAGCAACAGCAGCAGGAACACTAAGCTGTCTGACTGTCTGCCCTGTCCTCCAGGTCAGTATTCCTCTTTGGACTTTATTTTTTTAGATGAGTTGGTCTCTACTGATTTGTGGACATTTTCTTTGTAGGATTTGCTTGTTCCAGTAGGGGTCTCTCCTCACCTTCTCATGTGTGCCAGATGGGCTACTACTGCCCACAGGGGCAAAATTCCAGCCATCCTGCTAACTTCATCTGCTCACCTGGGCATATGTGTCCACCTGGCAGCCCTGGTCAGATCCCCTGTCCACTTGGGACGTACCAGAAACTCCAGGGGCAGGTCAGTTGAGAGAGAGGCATGATTGTTTAACATCCTTTTGAAATTGGTAACATATAAGGTGTTTCTTCGTTATTCCAATTATTTTTAAACTGAATCTATAAAAACAAACATCTAAAATATGAAAAGCAAATTAATTATTAAATAAAAGAATGTTTATAAATGAGATTTTGCAATAATTAAATATTTTATAGAATTGATATAAAATAAATTAAAGCTAAATGAAACAAAAACCACAATTGACAAATACCACATAACAAAATTACTAAAACTTAAAATAAAATAAAAACATAAAATAAAAGTTAATTGTAAGTACGTCTTAAATAAGCATTCTGTGGTGAAAATGGTGCTTATGGAGCAATTTCTGTGAAAAATAAGTACCAATTTCAAAGTATATATAATTTCCAAATACATGCAATTAAATAAATTACAGTAAAAAATTACATCTTTATTGGAAACAATGCACAAATCTCATATTTCCTTGATTGTGATATTTGCTGTCACTTTTCTTCTTGGTAAACAAGTTCTTGATAATATAAAAAAAAATATATATATATATATATATATATATATATATATATATATATATATATATATATATATTTATATATATAACATTTATTATTTTGTAATGCTTCCACAATATTAAATTTAGATAAATAAGTTTCAAGCAATTAATAATTAAATAATCAGTGATTATTTCACTTTTGTTTAAATCAACATATTTTTAAGCATATAATGATTCAGAATTTTATGATGGAATTTCATCATTTAAGATTAAAAATGTGAGTCTGGGCCAAGTAAATCTATACGTAAATGTAAGTGATGATGAATGATACTGTATCTACTTTATATCCATAGGCAGAATGTTCTGTGTGTCCGGCTGGATATTTTTGTGCCGGTTCAGACACAGTAACACGTGGAACTTCTATACCTGTGCCCTGTCCTAGGGGATATTACTGCCCTCCAGGTACTGGCAAAATTACTGTGATTTCAAGATGAGGACACTTGAACCCTCTTTTTACTCTATGCTGTGTATTTTAAACAGGCTCAGAGTCCGGAGTGAGCTTCCCTTGCCCTGTGGGCACTTTTAATGGCCAGTTAGGCCTGTCTAGCAAGGATCAGTGTATCTCCTGCCCCCCTGGTAAATACTGCAGCTCCTCTGGCCTGGACACCCCTACAGGCAACTGTTCTCCAGGGTGAGTGAGCTTATTAGCCAGCTCAACTCAACCAATGTCCCTTTAAATGTCCTGTTGAATAATATAGGCCTGTTTTCTCATGCTAATCTCTCGGATTTTGCAGTTACGTGTGCAATCAGGGTGCTTCGCTCTCAGAGCCAGTTGGAGATTCCACAGGAGGCAGATGCACAGCTGGCTTCTATTGCCCAGCGGGTGCCAGCCGTATGGAGCCCTGTCCTCTGGGCACATTTGGCTCATTAGAAGGTCTTATTCCAGCATATGTATCATAGTTGTGCTGTTAAATATGGATGAATGAAACTAACATTTTGGGTGTTTGAATAGGAGCAGCATCAGTAGAGATGTGTCAGTCGTGCACACCAGGACAGTACTGTGCAGAACCTGGGCTGAGTTCACCTTCTGGGCCCTGTAATCCTGGATACTACTGTATTCAAAGATCACACACCCCTACACCTCAGTATTACAACAGCACAGGTCATCTTTTCCAGCTAGTGCAGTGTTTGATCATGGTGATGAGTGTAAGCATTGTAATAGTAGTTAATTTCATTTGTGTTTTTTAGTTTGTGAAGAACCTGGGGATCATACGATGGAGGATGTCTTTTCTCCGATTCAGTTAATTGGGGATGTGTGTCCTTCAGGGCACTACTGCCGAATTGGCAGTGCACGACCTGAACCCTGCCCACCAGGTAAAAAAATAAAAAAATAAAAAAATGTAACCCCCATGTCATTTCAAACCTGTCAAAAAGTCAAAAAGGAGACATTTAGCAGAATGTTCATGCTGCTCTTTTCCAAACAATGCTGTATAATCATAGAAGGATGATGTGTTTTTGAGCTTCAAAATGGATGATCTTCAGTGAATAATGACCTAGATTTTAGTTTGTTCCTCACATAAAACTATGAAATGACGTCAGAGGACTTGAAATATAACTATAAGTACAGTAGGTATTAGTTTTATTGTGCTTTTTTGTTCTTTTAGGAGCTTGAACATACTCTACTGTTCTAAAGTTTGAGATTAGAAGATCCTTTTTAATATAAATTAATGTTATTTAGCAAGGATGCTTTAAACTGATAAAAATGTCAGTAAATACATTTATTATGTTGCAAAGGATATCTATTTCAAATAAAATGCTGAAAATTATGTTGTATTCCACACAAAAAAAAAAGAAAAAAAGAAAAAGAAAAAAACACTTGTATTCCACACTAATAATAATAGGAACTGTTTCTTGAGCATCAAATCAGCATATTAGAATGATTTCTGAAAGATCATGTGACACTGAAGACTGGAGTAATGTTGCTGAAAATTCAGCTTTGCCATCACGGGAATAAATGACATTTTAAAATGCAGTTAGAAAAAAAGTCATTTTAAATTGAAATAATATTTTACAATATTGCTGTTTTTACTTTTTGATCAAATAAATGCAGCCTTGATGAGCAAAAGAGACTTCTTTTAAAAACAAAGTAATTTAAAAAACTCTAGATTTACTCAAGTATCATTCAAAACATCTCTTTTTGCTTCATACATGTTTTTAAGACATGGGGATGAATAATGGCATTATTTAGACATTTAACTTTTACCTTGGGCTATTTTGCAAATCTTGTTATGTTTTAAAGAGACATTACTATTTCACCTCCAGTTTGATTTATAGAAGTGTAACTATCAGCTGCACAGTACCTTGTAAATGTTTAAAGTTAATCTTGTGTCTGTTTCTCATTGCTGTTTAACCAAATGATCTCTGATTGTTCTGTATTACAGGCTCTTTCTTGAGCCAGCGTGGTGCTGTATCTGAGACAGACTGTCATCCATGTACTCCTGGATTCTACTGTCCAGACTGGGGTCAGAGCTCTGCGGCGCTCCGCTGTCCTGAGGGCAGTTTCTGTCCGGCAGGTTCTGTAACAGGACATCAACCCGGTATGATGTAATACTGTCGAGGCAGAAATCCATATTGTCCTCTGGCCATCAGTTAAACTGGGGTACTGGATGTACAGAGCACTGAGCGGGTTTCATAAAAAGAGAGAGACGTTGTCTAGGTCCTTCAGCCATTTATCTTCGTGACTAACCACAGCATCTCTACAGGGTAGCCCTAGTGCTGTCTGAATTATTTAGTACTGTTGCCATGAAATGTCTAGACATTGTCTATTTATATACTGCCAGTCTCTTACCTTTATGATCTGTCTGTTCAGGCCGTCATTGTCCGTCTGGTCACGCGTGTCCGTATGGCAGCATCCAGCCTGCCATCTGTCTGCCTGGTACTTATCAGCCTCTGCCATCCCAGCCAACCTGCAAACCATGCCCACCAGGTAAACATTTAATGGACAAGTCTCTCAAAGCCTCTTAAGGAATGTCTGCGTTGTATTTTACCCCAGAATCATAAAGAAAAAAAATAAGAAAATAAATTCTACATTCATATTTGGCATTGACTAAAGTTTTTGTATTATTCTTGGGACATACACATTTTACCATACTTTTTAAAAGCTACTCTATCTTGACATTTTACTTCTGCTATTCCCATTATTTTCAGTAATGATTCTCATTGCTGTAATGCAGGACATTTTTACGTTACAATAAAACCAATACTGTAATACAGTGATTTTAAAACTAAAATAAGCAAATGTATTTTTTTGTTAATTCTTCATGGTTCTAAAAATAGGATTCCTTGAATTTCAAGAAATGTCTGGATCATATTTCTTCCTGAATACATAAAAAAAAGAGAAAATAGAAAATTAAGCTTACATCTACATTTTACATTTTACATTCACTATTCTGACTGCAAATTATGATTTTCATTACCGTTATATAATAGTTTTTACATTTATAATATTTGAATTATTAAATGTTAATGGTGCTAAAAAATAATTCATAATTATTTATTTAGATT
Organism: Carassius auratus; assembly: GCF_003368295.1. Lineage (NCBI taxonomy): Eukaryota > Metazoa > Chordata > Actinopteri > Cypriniformes > Cyprinidae > Carassius > Carassius auratus. The sequence continues at coordinate 11,454,253 of NC_039257.1, forward strand.
TTTGGAGTGAAATATGACCTAGAAATGTGGTCTCCCCAAATTTAAATGTATTGCATAAAGTAAATTAAGCCCTTATTTATATTTTGCATTGATGTTATTTTCAGGACAGTTGTTCTATTATTGTCTGAATGTTTTTTTTTTTTTTTTTTTACATTATAGTGATCCAATTATTTATTTTTTTAATTAAAATTATTGTAATTTTTTTTTTACAAATCATAATGGTTTTAATTATTAAACAAGTGAATAGTACTATGCTTTTTCCTCTACTAGGTTTTTACTGTTTGGAGGGTTGCACCAGTCCGCTTCCCTGCCCTGTGGGCACTGCAAGTATGATTGAGGGTTTGCAATCTCAGCTGGATTGCTCTCCGTGTCCTCCCGGATTCTACTGTAACACCAGTGCACTAATCAGCCCCACTGGACCCTGCTCTGCAGGTCAATGCCACAGAAACTCCCATTAGAGCCTGTTCTGCTGCTGTATATCTTAATTTTAAATCTCGTTCTCCCTCCATAAAAGGCCATTTCTGTTCGTCTGGAGCCACAGAGCCTGCCCCAGTCTCTCAGATGTATGGAGATATTTGTCCAGCAGGAAATTACTGCCCAGAGCAGAGCAGTGCTCCATTACCCTGTCCTGTCGGATTCATTCTCCAGGACAAAGGAGCCACTTCTTCTAATGACTGCTCCCCTTGCCCTCCAAGCAGATACTGCATTGCACCAGGCTCCTCTCAGCCCTCAGGTTGGCAGATCATAAATGTTACACTGTAAACCACAAAAATCATAATGAGAAATTATGCCAATGTTGTACTTGCCCCTCTGCAGGGTTTTGCGCTCCAGGTCACTATTGCATCGGCAGCACAGATACTGCCACACCTCAGGCCTCACCCTCTCAGCAGACCTGTTTTTGTGACCTCGTACCTTCAGCTCACCTTCAAATGTACGAGCTTTGCTTTCTGAAGCACAACATTACCTGCTCAATTCACATTTCGGGTAGGCAACTGGTATGGTGCTAAATCATTTATATGGTAACGGATGAGCCTGTTAAAACTGACAGACACTTTTTCAAGGAGATGGTGCTGGAGTCTGGACTGATCTGGATCCCAGACGTGAGTCTGAGGGTTATTCAGAATCACCTCTACAAATCACAGAAACATGCACTGGCTTCAAAGGAGACCTTTGTCCTAAAGGTATACAATGCACACTGGTATATTTGTTATTAAAATATGTCATTAAAAGGGTTGGTCACATAACATAGTCATAATTCACCCACATTCTTTATTGGGTTAGGGTTAGGGTTACTCACTCCAATGACATTGCAAACGTGTGACTTTCTTCTGTGGAACAATGGGCAATATTCACAATTTTCTGTTGTCATATTTTTTTTTCTCTGGATGAGCAACAGACCAAAATGTATGCCATTATTTACTAAAAACCTTCAAAGAGTACCTATTGCAAAGAGTAACAATGTCATTCATTTAAGAATTCATTGAGATTAGTTTTTTTTTTTCTTTTCTTTTTTTGTAACATTTCATTGATTATTTGTTCACAAATCAGACTTTTCAATATAGTGAACTAATTATCTATATAAGATTATGATTATTATGTATTGATTGTTAAAGCTCTATGAATCTCTTCTGCAGGGTCATATTGCCCAGTGGGTTCTTCTCTTCCTCAGCCCTGTGATTCAGGCTCTTATTGTAATCAGACTGGCTTGCACACTCCTGCAGGCCTCTGTTTTGCTGGATTCTTCTGCTCCACTGGCTCCTCAAATCCCAGTGCTATGCTTTGTCCTCCTGGACACTACTGTCCCCAGGGCACACCACTACCCCTGCCCTGTCCACAAGGCACAATAAGGAGTAAGTAAATGACTTGCTACTTATAGCTTATAGGACAAATCATAAATAAGAAATTATTAAATTATTTAGCAAGGAATTTTATTACTGATTATAGCTTAAAATATACATTTATATTTTGTTTATTTTATAAGCATAGACGCCCCCTCACGCACCCATCCCCTACCCACCTTGGCACCAGCCCTACTCTTGCATTCCTGTCTTTATTGCCTGTTAATATTTTACTTGCCATTTACCAATTAAAACACTGTGGCTGGATACTTATCAATCACTTTCTTATAGTATGAGTCACTTAATGGTTTGAATTTTTCTGGAAGCTTTATGGTTCCATTCTTTTAATTCTCACTAGACTCTGCTGGAGGATCCATTGCAGACGATTGCCTTGAATGTCCACCAGGATATTTCTGTGAACAAAGAGGCCTAACCAAGCCCTCTGGTCTGTGTTCTGAGGGCTATTACTGCCCTGGAGGACAGAACACATCCAGACCACCAGAGTATGTGTGTGGTGCAGGCCACTTCTGTGGAAGTGTAAGTGGAAATCTCAACTTATTTTATTTTATGACATGAAATAAAGGAACAGCCTTTTTTTTCTGTATTATTAAAATATTTAGTTTTGCATGTTTTCTAACTTATTAGGTATTGCCTTACCTGGAAAAAATGACATGAGTAATAAAACATTAAACACACACTCAAAAGTCATAGAAGTTATATACCAGATAGTGAACAAGGCACTTTTAGTTAGTTTTTAAAGGGTTAGTTCACCCTAGAATGAAAATGTGTCCATCTTCTACTCACCCTCGAAGCATCCTAGATGTATGTGACTTTCTTCTTTCAGAATAATCCAATCCGAGTTATATTAAATATTGTCCTTGCTCTTCCAAGCCTTTCAATGGGAGTAAATGGGAGTTTGTAGTCAACAGTTCAGAAGATGTGAAATAATGTAGACATATCTCTCATACAGCTCCAGGGGGTGAATAAAGGCCCCCTGTAGTGAATCCATGCGTTTTTGATAAATATCCAGATTTCAAACCTAACAAACACTTTTTTTCTCACTTCTGTTGACTGTTGGAAGCCGGAAGATGTGCTGGTGGATGTTGTAGTTCATCAGAGCTGCGTGGTTAGTGACAACCGTGGAGAGAGAACAAAATAAAATGCGGGTCATGAATTAGAAGCACAAAACGAGGATTTATAAGGAAAAATGTTGGAGGATTTTGAAATAAGTCAAGAGGAGACTGGTTTTCCTCTGCTAAAAGAAAACGTTGCTCCTACATTTCCCAGAGGCGCACACATGATGCATACATCTTCCATCGTCTGCCTGCACATATTCCGGTTCCCCACAGTCCGCAGATGTTAGAAAAAAAGTGTTTATTATGTTTTAAATCTGGATATTTATATTACAAAAACGCATGGATTCGATACAGGCGGCCTTTATTCACCCCCCAGAGCTGTGTGAGAGATTTTTATTACAGATGCATGCACTTTATTTCACTGTTGGAACTGTTGACAACAAACACCTGCTTACCCCCATTGAAAGGCTTGGAAGAGCAAGGACAATATCTAATATTACTTCGACTTGATTATTCTGGAAGAAGAAAATCACATTTACCCAGGATGCTTTGAGGGTGAGTAGAAGATGGACAAATTTTCATTCTCGTTGAACTCACCCTTTAAACCATTTATATAATTGTGCCTTGTACAAGAGATGTCTTTAATGGTTTAATTTTTCATGACTGAAATGTACAGATTTTGAGAATAACTCAAATAAATATACTATAAAAGTATAAAAGAATCCAAAGTGAAATGGCATGAATTTAGTGATTTAGATTACTTAGTTAATTAGAATCTAATTCCCTAATATGACATTTTTAATGCATTTAAATCTGTTAATATGTTAAAAGCGAATAAAAAAATGACCGTGACTTTCATAAAACATACTCATATTGTTAATGCTCTAACAGGGCAGCATCATAGAGAGGCCATGTTTCCCAGGAAGCTTCCAGCCCAGTCCAGGCCAACATAGATGTGAGGTGTGCCCTGCCCGCTTTTTCTGTCCTGAAAACGGTACAAATGATATTTCAACAAATGAATGGATGAAATATATACATCTGTTCTTTATGCCTTTACATAAGGATGTTTTACTTGTACTAGGTATGACGCACCCACTCCCATGTCAACCTGGATTTTATTGTCCAGTTGGGGCATCTAATCAACATCCATGTCCTCCTGGGAGTTATGGGAACCTGTCGGGATTGGCTGAGCCTTCTGAATGCTCTCAATGTGACCCTGGGACCTATTGTATGGGGTCAGGTATGACGCATGAACAATGATTATATTTTCCCCAGAGAGAACATGCTAATCCTGTTCGGTCTGATATGTGGGGCTGATATTAGTTTGTCTGTCCAGGAAACGTGTCACCAACTGGCTCTTGCAGTGCTGGATTCTTGTGTTTTAGAGGAGCCGTCCTTCCCTCCCCGAATGATAATGAGACTGGAATACCGTGTGCAACTGGGTTTTACTGTCCAGCTGGAAGTTTTGCAGGAATACCTTGTCCCAAGGGCACATTTAGGTATCAATGTTTTTAAAACTCGAACTAAAAAAGAGAAGATTAATTCCATTGCGTTATATTTAAAGAAAACGATTGCAATTAACTAAACATTTAACTGCAACTTTTACTAATAAATTAAGTAACTGTTTTGCAGCAATAAGCGTCAATTGTCAGATGTAAGTCAATGCCAAAACTGCACACCAGGGTTTTATTGCTCAGAGCCAGGCCTGACCACAGTCAGTGGACCCTGCTTGCCAGGTTTGAATATCATTTACAGCAGACATTTTTTAGGCTTTAACAGTACTTCTTTAAGCTGAATATTAATATAGCATGGTTTATTCCTACAGGGTTTTTCTGCAGTGAAGGATCTCAGACTTCAGCTCCTGTGTCAGCCGTGTATGGTGATATTTGTCCTCCAGGTCACTATTGTGAAATTGGCAGTGCTGTGCCAACTCCCTGTCCAGTGGGAAGCTGGCGCCCTGATAGTGGGGGAAAGGGCACAGATGATTGCATGCCTTGCCCTGGAGGTACTGTGATACTCCATTCTAGAGATATGCTCTCTGCTCCTTTGACATTATAAGGCTCCATTTAAGTGAAATTTCCTTAAGTTAGGAAGTTACTGCCATTTCTAGAAGAGGTCAAATGCAATATTGATTGTATTCATGGGTCTTTTTATGTTTTGTTGTTGTTGTTTGATCGCAGGACAGTTTCAGGACCAGAAGGGACAGAGTGAGTGTAAACCCTGTCCTCCAGGTTTCCATTGCGTCAACCTCACAAGAGGCTTTATGGGGGTCAGCACTCCTTTGGTCTGTCCTGAAGGGTTTTACTGCCCCAATGAGACCGAGTCTGGAAACCCAGTTCCATGTCCTAAAGGCACATACAGTGATTCTCTTGGCCTCATTTCAGCAGGTGATCTATTCAGTGAGCAATTGAACCTGATTAAATGCATTCTTGTGTTTATATCCTGCTTACAGGGTCTGTTTTTTGTATAAATACAGAGCAGTGCCTGGTGTGCCCTATGGGACATTTCTGCGGTTCGGATGGACTCTCTGAGCCCTCAGGGCCCTGTGCCCCTGGATTCCTCTGTTTTGTGCAGGCCACAGTTCCCAACCCAACTGACAACAGCACTGGCACTTTGTGTCCACCGGGGGCATACTGCCTTCTGGGAACAAGAGCAGGTGCACTTTGGAACAGTGTTATTTTTGTATTATTTATACAGTATTGTACTATTTATTACTATTTTTAATTTGTATATTTATGTATTTTTGTCTTTTTTTTTTTTTTTTGCGTTTCAATATTATATTTGTGTTTAGCTTTCATTCACATTTTAGTTTTAGCAATTTTTGTACAATCAATTTTTATTTCAGTTTTTCATCTAATATATGTATTTAATATCAGCTTAATTTGAATGAATTAACCATTTTAGTTTTAGTTAACAATACAATTTAATTTAATTTAATTTAAATTAATTTACAGTCAAATACACACACGCACACGCACACGCACACACACACACACACACACACACACACACACACACACACACACACACACAATTCACAATATTAATATTCCACTTTCATACACTCTCATACACACATTTCCCACAAACCCTATTTTTCATATTCTAGATTTATATTTTTTCATTCAAATGCAACATTTTTTTTTTTTTTAAAGAAAATGATTAGCTTTTTTATCATTTGTGGAAAAGGATTGTTCAAAGACCCCTACAACCATTACAATACCGCTAAAGCATTGATATTATGCCAGAATTTGAAGCAACCATGAGTCATACTCTATTATTGTCTAATTCTATTGTACTGTGTAGGTGAATGTTCTGCAGGCTACTACTGTGACTGGGGCTCCAGCAGCCCGGAGCAGAGCCTCTGTCCTGCCGGTTTCTATTGCCCCACAGGAACAAACAAGCCCCTGGCCTGCACTACAGGCACTTACAGCTCCGTCATGGGCAACAGTCACCAAGAAAATTGTGAGCCATGTCCATTAGGCTACTACTGTCAGGGTGCGTTATTTATTCTGTCTACAAGAAAACTGGTTTAAACCATCTCTGTGCTCTTATAAATCTATTACAATTGATCCTATTGCAATACAATGCAGGGGAAGCAGTTGCAGAGCCTCTTCCATGTCTACCGGGGCATTTCTGCCCCACAGGCACATCACAGGGTACTCAGTTCCCCTGCCCTCCAGGAACAATGCAGCCACAGTCTGGGACAGCCAGTATAGATGAATGTCTACAGTGTCCTGCAGGTCAGCATGAAAATACATGACAACAAAATAAAATTATTACATAAAGAGAGTAATATTTTGACATAAATTCTACTTTTATTCAGCAAGGCTGCATTCAGCTGATGAAGAAGAAAAAAAAATTACAGTAAAGACATTCATAGTAAAAGATTTCTATTTCATAAATGGTTTTCTTTTGAACTTGCATTCATCAAAGAATCCTGGAAAAAGGTATCACAGTTTCTACAAAAATATTAAGCAGGCCAACCATTTTCAACATTGATGGTGATAATAAGAAATCAGTGTATTAGAAAGCTTTCTGCGGAATCATGTGACTAATTCAAAATTCAGCTTTGCATCACAAAATTAAATTACAATTTAAAAAAGAAAACAGCTATTTTATTTTCTGACAATATTTCACATTTTCACTGTCTTTACTGTATGTTTTATCAAATAAAGGTGTTGAGCATAAGAGCATTCTTTCAAAAACATTTTAACTTTTGAATGGTATGTTGTGATAATGAGCCAGCCGTGACAATGTATTAACATGTTAGCTTTAGTAATTTTAGTACTTCAGTTTATTTTATTTCAGTTTTTTAATACTTATATTTTATTTCAGCTTTATTTAAATTAGCAACACTGTGGAGGATCTGTTTAGCTCATAAGGGTTTTCAACCTTTACAGACCCAGAGACCCCCGAAAAGCTACACATTGTAATACCTTTTTTAATGAAAACCTTAATTATCATCATGAAATTATATAATCAGATGATTATTTCATTAATTTATCATATCAATATAATTCATCCCCAAAATGTTGAACAGTTTGTATTTACATCTACATATAATTTATGTCATCTGTTTGTCTAGGCATGTTTTGTGCTCGACATGGTCTTTCAGAGCCTTCAGGGCGCTGCCAAGATGGATTTCACTGCCCTTCGGGTGCCACAAGTCCTAACGGCACTGGAAACATGGTATTTATCATCAGTTCTGTTTCTTAAAAAAGACACCATGTTTTCACAAAGGGTTAAACTCATTTACAGTGTGTGATTTGCAGATTGAATCTACAGGCAACAGCATGTGCCCGCCTGGCCATTATTGCCCAACTGGTATCGGGTCTCCCCTCCCATGCCCCGCTGGAACATTCTCCAGCTCCCCAGGGTTGAGTAGGGCAGAGCAGTGTCAGCCGTGTCCTCCTGGGTACTTCTGTGAGCAGACTGCTATGGTCTATCCATCCGACGCAGCTCTCTGTGATGCTGGGTAATTATATCTATGCTTTTCAGTAGCTAAACAGTCATCTGACAACGGTACACCTACACCCATTTGAGTTGAGCCAACCTGGTGCACTCATGCATTGCTAATGGATCTTAGTGGCACGATTTTAGATGTAAAAGATGTATTGTCCATTACTGAGTAGTGCTGAAACTATTATTGATTTTCTCCATTACTGCAATGTTATGTAAAGTGCAAATGAGTGAGGAAAGATAACTTATTAAAATGAGTCTGTGGATCCAGTTTCTATCCATTTGTGGCTGGGTTTGAAAACAGATACAGTGGAGTGGCAGTGAAGTGCTTTTGCGATTGGCTTGTTGAAGAGATTTATTCTTCAGGCATCTAAAACCATACTTTTGAAATATAGTTTATGACAGGTTTATTTCTCCCTCACAGGTATGTGTGTATCAATGGCAGTCGTAGTGCTCGACCGGTAGATGGACTGCAGGGTTATATTTGTCCAAGCGGACACAGTTGCCCCATTGGTACTCCATTGGAAGTGCCTTGTGAGCCCGGCACATACAGCAGTGCTCCTGGTGCCGTCCACTGTCTCTCATGTCCAGCTGGCACTATGTGTCCTTCCCCTGGCACACAGGAGCCATCCCCATGTCCCATGGGTGAGTCCAGCCCTGTGCTGAGATTATTATGATGGCTCATAAATAATTGCAAATCCTTTTTCCCCCATCATACAATGCAATTTAAAAGTTTGCAGTCAGTAAGATTTATTTTATGGTTTTGATCAGTATAAGCAGTAAAACTGTTTTCTGTTTTAATATATTTTAAAATGTAATTTATTCCTGTGATGCTCATTTTTTTTCAGCAGCCATTACTCAAGTCTTCAGTGTCATAGGATCTTTTAGAAATAATATGCTGATTTGCTGCTAAAGAAACGTTGCTTCTGAACCGTGATACATTATCATGAAACATTATTGTCGGGATCATTTGATGAATAGAAATTATAAAAAATTATATTTATATATAATTATAAATATTTTTACTGTCACTTTTTATCAATTTTACAGAACATGTCCTTTCCAATAAATATGATGCAGAAAAAAAATTAAAAAAATAAAAAAATAATCTGAATTAATTTGTAAAAAAAAAAAAAAAAGACTGCATCCAAACCATTGAAAAGTAGTGTACTGTATATACTGTCAAGCTGGCTAACAATCTGCAATACATCCTGTGTTGCATCAGGTCATTTTTGCCCTGTTGGCACTCCTGAAGCTGTACCCTGTCCTGTGGGCACACTAGGACAGGTTACCAGGGCTCAGTCGGAGGCTGTCTGTGTGCCCTGCCCTACCGGCCTCTACTGTAGTTCACCTGGAACATCACAACCACAGGGTCTGATATCATCCCACACATTTTATAAGAGCACAGGTTTTAGTCTGTGACTGTATCATATGGACTAATTGTTGTTTTATTTGTAGGCCAGTGCCAGCAGGGTTATTTCTGCCAAGGAGGGTCTCCAAATCCTGCTCCTCTGAATACAACTGGCTATCTGAGGAATGGCCCCTGTCCGCAGGGTCACTTTTGCCCTTCTGGAACCCTAATGCCTCTGCCTTGCCCAGCAGGCAGCATTCGTAACCTCACAGGTGTGTACAGACCCACACATTCATTTTAATATAAATCTATAAAACATTTAGAGCTTCTAAGGAAAAACAATAAAGCAGTTCAAAAGGGCAGTTATTATACACAACCAAAAACAACAAGAGAAGCATATGAATAATTTACCAGGGATAGAGCATCAAAATAAATGAGCTATCAAATCCAATAAGCTGTGTTGCTTAAACTCACTGGTGCATAAATAATATTGCACAGATTCTGCTTTAGTTATTCTTATAAATTCACTCTAGCATTATAATTCACATACTTGTAAATATTCCCCTTTCCATTTTCTCTGGAACCTTTTGCACATGAATATTTTACCATTTATTTTACCATTATGTTTTTACTAACATGCAGTGTTTTGAGTTCATAATATTGATCTGCCCACAGGGGGTTACTCCATAGAAAGCTGTCTTCCCTGCCCAGCAGGACATTACTGTGCTAGCGAAGGCCTGGATGCTCCAACTGGACCCTGTGCTGCAGGCTTTTACTGCCCTGTAGACTTTTCCTCCACCACCCCACATGCCTTCATCTGCCCCAAGGTCAGTTCTGCCTCCTTCACACCCTTATATTGCTTTTTAATCTATGCCTAGCAACCTGACTGACAGGTTTTGCTCTCTCAGGGTCATTACTGTCCCTTGGGCTCAACCCTGGCCTTGCCCTGCCCAACGGGACAGTACCAGCCGAATCCGGGTTCGGACAACTGCATCCCTTGCCGTCCAGGCTATTACTGTGAGGAGGCAATTATCGGAGACCCCCGGCCTTGTCCGCCGCACTCCTACTGCCCTGCAGGTAACCCATGCTGCTGTAATTATCTATATTGTGTCTGTGGTTTCTTTAGTACACACACATTATCTGATTCTGCTTGTAATTGCAGCAACAATGGTTCCTCAGCCATGTCCAAATGGCACATACACCCCACTTGAGGTCGGGGGTTTGCAGGAGGAGAGAGAGTGTTTGCCATGTCCACCAGGAAAGTTCTGCAAGTATGTTTACAGATCTTATAAGAGTGTTTCTTCAACCATGGACCCTTATGACCTTGTAGACTTTTAGAAAATAAACAAACTCTACACGCTCTCTCTTATTTTATTATTTATTTGTATGCTTCTATTCAGATGTTTGGGTCAGTAAGATTTTTTTATGTCTTTGAACGAAGTTGCTTATTCTCACCAAGGCTGCATTTATGTGGGAAAAAAACACTAAAACTTTAATATTTATTACAATTTAAAATACCTGTTATAATATGTTTTAAAATGTAATTTATTCCTGTGATGGCAAAGATGAGTTCCCTTTCTGTTGTTCACATAGACGGTATGTCGAGTGAACAACACTAGGGTTCACTCTTGGGAGCCCAAACACTTCTGAGATCTTTGAGAAAAGGCCAATGAAATAGGTTTTGCAGAACTTGCATGGCTGGTCATGCCCCGGACATCTGGGTAAAAATAGGTCAGCAGCATCTGCTCACTCGTTCTGTTTTTCGTTGCCGAATGCAGCTTGTTTCACCTCTCGATTCCTCGTTATTGGATCTAAGACGCGGTCATCGGTCCCAACTCATACACAGATAAGTGTTGTGAGACTACCCCAGGGTGCCTCAACAGATCCCTATCGGACAACACAGAGATGGTTGCATACATCAACCACCAGGGTGGTGTTTGCTCCCATCGCATGCAACAACTCACCCGCAGTCTTTTAATTTGGAGCAAGCACAAACTCAAGTCTCTGCATGCTGCTCATTTCAAGCGTGTAGTGGATCTCCTGTCGTGACATGTCTCACTCAAAGTCAGGGAAGACGGGGAACAACTCCTGCTTGTGGTCCCTTATTGGCCCAACAGAACCTGGTTCATGGTGCTTGTGCTCATGGCATCAGTTCCTCCCTGGCGAATTTCCCTGAGGAAGGACCTTCATGTTTGGTCCCTGGAAGTAAAGGAGGAACTAAGAGACCTTTCACCAGCTGTGGTGAATACCATTACTCAGGCCATATCCCTTCAGACTCCCTTCAGTCAGTTGAGTTCAGTGCCCTCTCCATGAAGACAACCCTGACTGCGCTCACTTCTGTCAAGAGGGTGGGGGATCTCCAAGCCCTCTTTGTTAATGAATAAAGCCTGGAGTTCGGGCCGGCAGACTCTCATGTTGTCCTGAGACCCTGGCCTGGATATGTGCCCAGGGCTCCCACCACTCCTTTCAGGGACCAGGTGGTAACATTACAAGCTATCCCCTTCCAACAAAGGGACCCTGACCTGTCTCTGTTGTGCCCAGTGCAAGCCCTATGCACATACTTAGATCACACTCAGAGTTTCAGGAGCTCTGAACAGAGTATCTCCCACTGGATTGTGAATCTGAACGGCCTATCAAACCAGAGGCCTACCTTGCCCACTGGGACTGAGGGCTCACTCTACCAGGGGCATCAGCAGCCCTGGCGAACTGGGCCTTTCTACCGAATATCTGTAGAGCTGCAGGTTGGGCTATGCCTAATACATTTGCTAGATTTTATAATCTGCGAATGAAACTCTGGACTTCCCTTCCATCACTTTACTTAGCAAAGTTCGATGGAGGATCTTGCTATTAGAACTCATTATGAGGTAGGTTTCCGCAAGTGAACTCTTGTATTGGGTTAGTGCTCCACATGTAGCGGCTTCTCTTGAGGCTCCATTTGTGTATTTTCCACTGTATTGCCCTCGAGGCTCAGTGTTCCCCTAGACAGACATTCTGTTGATAGCTTCTGGGTTTTGGTAGATCTGCCCATTACACAGAGCCTATTTATACTGGGATGTCCAGGACGTGGCCAGCCATGCAAATTCTGCACACCCGATTTCATTGGCCTTTTCTCAAAGATGTCAGAGGGGTTTGGGCTCCCAAGAGCATCCCCTTGTGTTGTACACTCGACACAACAACACTCAACACAATGTCTCAATTACCATATCATACAGAGGGTTACCAAAACTGAGACGTTTTCAGCATCATTATTCCAATATTCAGTGTCACATGATCCTTCAGAAATCATCTAGCATGCTGATTTGATGCTTAAGAAACATTTCTTGGTATTATCAATGTTGAAAACATTTGTAATCAATTGTGCTGGTTAATATATTTGTGGAAAATGTAATTTTACATTGTAAGCTTACATTTTTATTTGAAATTTTTGTAACATAATAAATTGTTTTTTTAATGCATCCCCCTTAATAAAAGTATGAATAATACTTAATAATACTTAAAAATAATGCTTTAAAAAACTTTTGTATAGTATTTTTAATCATGAAAACCCTTTGTCACTGTATGTGATAATGTTGTATGGATTTAAAAACAACAGCATTTCTTTGAAATAGATTTTGTATATCATTATGCTTTGGCAGTGTACTTTTTTTTCTGAAAATAATGACAATTCAGTTATTGGGTTTTTGTGTTTGATTATTATTATTCAGGGCTGGACAGGTGAAAGGCCAGTGCGCTGCTGGATTCTTGTGCATCTCTGGCAGTTCAGAATATACTCCTCAGGCCACCTTTCAGCTCAACAGAGACCAGTGTGAGTGGGGAGCACAGTGTGCTGGACTGTGTCCTGCTGGTACGTTATTCATCTTCCTATAAACCCATCCATGAATCCAGAGAAGAGAGCCTTGATACATTAATAAAGTGATCAAGGATCTGTTTTATATGATCCAAATATCAAGAGATGTTCACACTGTCACAGAGTGTGTTTACTCCTGCTCCTGTCTTTGGACAGGCTTTTATTGCCCTGTAGGCACAGAGGAACCTTTATCTTGTCCTGCCAACACTATAAGAGAAACCCCTGGAGCAAGTACTATACATGACTGTCTGCCTTGTCCTCCAAGACACTGGTGCCAAGAGGGTACGTCAATTGCTATACTGGAATTGACGTGTTATGTGTAAATAATATGTCCAATTGTTAAATTAATTACTGACAAATGTCCATGTAGTAATTGTATACTTAACTATAGTAGCTTATTACATTCATCTGAATTAAAAAATTAAGCATTATTTTGCTTTCTGTCTTCTTACAGGTGATCCCATTCCACGCATGTGTCCACCAGGCTATTACTGTGATGGCATAGTTGATTATGAGTCTGAGGGGCGGCCGGGGCCTAGAAAATGTCCCCAGTTTACATACAGGCCCATGTCTGGTGCAGGAGGCAAAGGAGACTGTCTTACCTGCCCCCCTGGCACTTTTTGTAACTCCACAGGTCTGACATGGCATGTTGAACATATTATAGTACAGGTGCATCTCAATAAATTAGGATGTCATGAAAAAGTTCTTTCATTTCATTAATTCAACTCAAATTGTGAAACTCGTGTATTAAATGAAAAGCTGGCTGTTCACAGAGTGATGTACCCAAGCATGTTAACAGAAAGTTGAGACAACATCGAAGGTGTCTAACCTGGGCTAAGGAGAAAAAGAACTGGACTGTTCCCCAGTGGTCCAAAGTCCTCTTTTCAGATGAGAGCAAGTTTTGGATTTTATTTAGAAACCAAGTTCCTAGAGTCTGTAGGAAGGGTGGAGAAACTCATAGCCCAAGTTGCTTAAAGTCCATTGTTAAATTTCCATAGTCTATGATGATTTGGGGTGCAATGTCATCTGCTGGTGTTGGTCCATTGTGTTTATTGAAAACAAAAGTCACTGCACCCATTTACCAAGACCTTTTGGAGCACTTCATGCTTCCTTCTGCTGACCAGCTTTTTAAAAATGCTAGTTTTATTTTCTAGCAAGATTTGGCACCTGCCCACACTGCCAAAAAACAAATGTTGGTTGAAAATAAAACCGTGGTGTTTGTGTGCTTGACTGGCCAGAAAACTCACCAGACCTGAACCCCATAGAGAATCTAGAGAATCAATTCACTAAAATGTTTTTCTTTAAGTATTTTAATTTGTTGAGAATTGGTGTGTTTTTGTTAAATGTGATCCAAAATAATCACAATTAAAAGAACCAAAGACTTAAACTACTTCAGTCTGTGGGCATTGAATTTATTTAATGAGTTTCACAATTTGATTGGAATTACTTTAATGAATTTTTCCACAACATGCATCTGTAGATATAAAATCATACATTTATGCACAGTTAAAAAGTTCTGGTCAGTAAAAACAAAAATCTGCATTAAATTTATCAAAAGTGACAATAAGGACTTATAAATTGTTTCAGAGGTTTACTAATTCAAATAAATTATGTTCTTTTGAACTTTGCATCAATTGAAAATGCATCAATTTGACAAAAATTGGCAGTTTTTAACTGTTTTCAGCAATGATAAGAATGAGAAATGTTCCTTGAGCATCAAATCAGCATATTAGAATGATTTCATATGACAATAAATACTGGAGAAATGGCTGCTTAAAAGCATTACATCACAAGAAAAAAATACATTTTAAATTATTTTAAAACGCAAAACATCACAGTGATATTTAACAACATCATTGGTTTCACTGTATTATTGATCAAATAAAAGCATCCTTGGTGAGCATAAGAGACTTCTTTCAAAAATATATATAACATACTATAGATGATCATATACTTGCTTCATTTCTTGGACAGAATGATGATTTAAATTCATTTACATCTTTGTGTTCCTGTCATCAGTACATTTTGTTATTATATCCATCTACCTAGGGCTCACTGATTTCTCAAGCTTCCTTTGTCCACCGGGTCATTGGTGCAGTGGGACAGGTTTCCCCGTGCCCTGCCCTGCAGGCACCATGAGGGCACAGGCAGGGGCAGCTGCTGTCAGTCAGTGTGAGCCTTGCCCTCCTGGTACCTTCTGCCCACACCCTCGCACCATGGGCCAGCCTAATACAGCAGGCATTCCATGCCGAGCTTCTTACGAATGTCCTGCAGGTAGGTGTGATTTCTACATTATTGATATTTACAAATGCACTAAAAGGTGTATAAATGTCCCTTATTATAACCATGAAGTGTAATAAAGTGATCAATCATACAGGGTCAGTCGCAGAGACCCCTTGCAGAGCTGGTTCATACTGTAGACCCCAGACAGGAGATCCCACACCGTGTCCTGCAGGATACTACTGTCCTGAAGGATCTCGAACCTACAGCTCACCACAGCAAGTGTAAGCACCAGCCTACTAGGGATGTTTAATATATTGCAATTAGAGGTTTTTCTATATTAATTGTGATATTCCTTTCCCTCTATTTTTCCTTTTCCTTTCATACCCTACTAACTAATACTAATTTAAATCTAAATATAATTTAGGAAATTATTTTTGCAGATGTACTTTTCCACATTACTGCCCAGCCAACAGCTCTACCATGCTGTCCTGTCCGGATGGCTGGATGCCACTGAACACCAGCGGTTTGAGGAAGTCTCAGGAGAGCAGTTGTTTGCTGTGTGGGGCCGGCACCTATCGGCCCAGTCACTCCCCTCAACTCCAGTGCCTCCTCTGTCCTCCAGGACATCACTGTCCGGCGGGTCAGCACTGAAGAGCTCCCATAATGAAAACAATAGCAGTGCTGATTGATTGTGTTTAATATTTTAATGTTCTGTTTACTAGGCTCACACCATTATAGTGATCAGCCCTGTCCAGTTGGGTACTTTTGTCCACAAGGCAGCTCCGATCCTGTTCCCTGCCCACCTGGCTCATATGGAAACCGTACTAGTGCCGAATCACTTGAGGAATGTCACAAATGCCCACCAGGGACCTTCAATCACTTGCACGCCCAGAGAGCCTGTTTCCCCTGTGGGAGTTCGTCCACCTCAGATGCGGGTAAGTGTGTGTTTTAAGACACTTTTCTTTATCCTTAGCAGCCATTTATACATAATATGTTTTTGTCTTTAAAAATGCAAGATGCAGGCAGTGCTGGTTAATATCAGATGAGGAGCCAGATTTACTAAACAGGGCAAATTAGCATTAGAACGCAATTCCATAAAAGCACCAATGGGATGGGAACATTTTGCAGGTGGTTTACTTACAATGCACACATTAAAGAGCACAGGTGCAGCCAGATCATTTCCATAATGGCCAGCGCAATATACCAAGAGCAATGCAAATAAACACCTGCTTTAAGACATGCTTTCATGGGCTTTAAATAGTGGCGAGTGCAAATGTTGCGTGATTAATTTTAATACTCTCCTCCCATAAATTTAGTGTATTCAGTAAGGTCAGGTGCAAAAAATAACTATGTTTACGCCTTTTCAGCACTAATTCTTAACTGACTATCTTTAGTTAATCCTGACAGTACTATTTTAATGCCAAAAGATGGTTTGCGCTGGTGCAAGCTGTTAGTAAATCTAACTGTGTATGTCTTCTGGATTACGCAACCAGATTCCAAAAATAAAATACTTTAGATTATATTCATTTTTCACTACTAACTATTTTTATTGATTACATGATTACGAAATCAATGACCCTTTATACTCTTAAAAACAAACCATAGAATGTAATGTATCTATTTTGTTTCTTTTCATAGGGGCGTCCTCTTGTACCTGCATAGGCAAAAACCGTGCGTTCCAGCAATCAGATGGGTCGTGCTTGTGTAAGACCGGTTTTGTTTTTTACAATGAATTAGACTTCAAAAGCTCTACCGCAGACAGTGAACTGGACTGTCAGCCTGAGGTGGGATGTGTGCACTGAAGAAAAGCTCTGTGTTTCTTCAGTTTATTTGTTTGATAAGACAGTAAGGAGCTCTTATTCTGTGTAGGTGAAGAAGCGCTGTGGGGCAGGTCAAGTGAGACTGGCTTCTACGCTGGAATGTGTTTTCCCATCCACCTACTCCTGTAACGTCACATGTGGTCCTCAGGGTGGGACTCTGGATGTTGGGATGGGCATGTAAGTTTGCTGTTCCAGTGAGCGGGAGACTTCTGCGTATTATAATATTAACATTTTACATTAAGGTTTAAGTTTTAGGTATCATTATGAAATCTATCTATCTATCCATCTATAATTTACAGTCAGCTGGTCATCAATATAAAACAAACCCCCTCTCGATGATAATGACCATTGGTGCACATTATTAAAACTTAACCACTATGATTTTTTTATCATGATTCATGGCTGATGATGTTTTCTTATACAGAGACGATTGTGTTATTTTTCTGCAGTTGTCACTGTGATAGGTACGTGTCAGCAGAGGAGCTGTGTAACTCTTCATGTGTGTCCACACTGCCGGTGCTCTCTGCCAGACTGGACACAGACGGACAGCTACTGTTGAGAATCAGAGCCGCAGATCAAAGCAAAACCTGGAGCAGGGTGAGATCTGGACAAAATTAAAAGACAATTCATTGTTATCTATCAGTTATTATACTGTGCTTATAGATGTGAACTTGTGCTAAAAATAACATTGCTTCATTTTTTCTCAGAATATGATGAATGTACTAGGACCTGATGTTCATGTCAAGAACATTGGAAGGATCCACTTCGTCCAGTTCGCTCCTGAGGGAGTGTTTGGTTGGATTTTAAAAGACCCCTTGCTCATTGATTCTTTAGTAAGAGGTAAGCTGCCATTGTTTATCTGACCTCCAGACGCAAACATTTTTTACAGGTCAGAATAGTACAATTCGGGACCAGACTCCCTGATCAAGCTTGCATTTCCACTGCCAACAGTACCCTTACTTGACAGGCATGGTGTATTCCAGAAAGTAGCGATCGACGATAAAGCACGACAATAAGCACAACTCTGCCTCTGTCAAATGTGTGCTGCAAAGTCAGCGCTGTACTATGGTAAAGTTCAAATTAAATATAGAAAGTTAAATGTAACTTTGTACTCAGCCAAAACGATATGACCAGGAGCAAATAATAGATTCAATATATACCCAAAAACACTCCAGAGACATCAGAGCCAGTGGCAAATGTCTGAAAGACTAGCCGAGCTAAGGCTGCTCTCAGTGGATACATGAGCACTGAGCGCCCGGTGATCGCCTTGAGCTCCGAAAATTGACATAACTAATCAAATAGGCACCATCTGTATAAATAAACAGCAGATTTGAGTTTTAAACAACTACATTCTCGCCTGAAGAACTCTTAAAGCTACATTTCCTGACACAATAACAGTAATATTTAGAAAATTATGTGGGTTTTTGGGCAATGACGTTTCACAAGTCCACAAGAACAGACAAGAACACATTGAGTTATGACTTTTGTTAGGGTGGAAATATGAAATTATAAAATAGACTGTGTTTGCGCACTCTGATAGAGCCTAAATAAGCCCAGCATTTATGTACAGCAGGGTGAAATGAGTGAAGGAGAAGCTTTGTTTTATCACGCCAAAGTGACTTTTCTAGTCAACCAATCATCGCTCTGCAGTGAGTTTAGCTCCACCCTTTTGGTACCATTTGCTGTGCTGGGCACCCAAACGGAAGGGTACCACAAAAGTGATACAGTACCGTACCATACTGTACTGAACTGTACCGCTTGGTGGAAATGAGCCATAACTGTTCATTAAAGCTTGCAGTATTTCCTTTCAGAACCAGTTAAAATTCTGGAGAGAGATTTCAGGAAGAAACGAAACGCTGATCAAAATGAGGTTTCCGAGCCTCTTCCACGGATCCCAAATCCCATCGCATGTCTGTCCCCAAATGATATGCTCATCTTTCAGCTCACCATCAACCACACGGGTATGGCTTTTTTCAAATACAGCACTAATAATAAAAGATGCCTAGTGTATGCTATGCATGTTTCATGTCATTCTCTGAATTTAGACCGCCACTACAGTCACTTCCCCGTGTACCAGAAGGATCACCTGTTCAGCAGTAACCCTGGCTGGGATTTTGGGGCATTTAGACGTCTGCAGCATCTTGTCAAACACACACAGCTAAATTCCAGCAGGTAAGACTAGATAGATAAATCACATGTAGCTTTCAACACAGATATGCAGGCGATCTGCATTGATTTATCTTGTTAGATTTGCGCATGTGTTCCTGGAGCCGGGAAAGTATGTGTTCCTGGATAACGCAGTTCCTGACTGGAGTCTGATAGTGGTCGTGAGTGAACAGGGCTCCGAGTGCAACCCCACAACAGCTGCATTCCAGCCGACGACCCCTGCACAGCTTGTGCGACATGGGATTGTTAAACAACACAGTTTAAACCTGCTTCCAGACTGGGGGCTCATCACAGGTGAGTCAACAATAAAATTGGGGTGCTTTTCACATAGAAAGTGGCATTTTTCTTGCTAACAGGAATGCTTTACATGCTGTGCTTGGTGTTTCTCTATAGGGATCTTGTCTCTGTTGGTTTTGCTGATAATAGTGTTGACAGCCTCTGCTCTGGTCTTGAGGCCTAATCGGTCCAACCTTATCGCTCAAGGGAGGCAAAAGCCCAAGTGGCGCAGCTTGGGTGAACCCAGTGTTCCTATAGAATATGTTTATAATACTGAAAGGTAAGTCAGCTGCTTATTGCTGAAGTTTCTTGATGTTTGTCAAAGGGATATTCACAAGTAGTTTTGGACAAGAATACTAGGGATGCGCTGACATTACAGTTCTGACAACTTAGCCAACACATATGCCAGTTTATTTATTTTTTCCGTGTAATGGCTGATAATAGATAACTTCTTATTACTCTAAAATCAAATTGAAAATAAAACTCTTAAAATCAAAAAGAATTGCTTTTAAAGGATGCGCATAAATTTAGGCATCACAGCATTATAATGTATACAGTAGTATCAAACAGACATTAATTTTGAGATTTGATTAAGTTTACATTTAACAGTGTTATTAAATTATTTATGTTACTAATATTAATGTCATGAGTGTCAGATAATGGTAACAGTATTGTCAAAATTTGAGAAACAAGAATGTACAATTAAATATTGACCAATATAAACTATATTTGGGGTGAGTACGATTTTTTTTGTTTCCTATGCGCACTGAGAATGCATTTGTTTGATCAAAAATACAATAAAATCAGTAATATTGTGAAATATTATTACAATTTAATATACATTTTAAAACACAGTTTAATTTATTTTTGTGATGCTAAAGCTTTATTTTCAGCATCATTACTCCAGTCTTCATTGTTACATGATCAGCTGAATATGCTAATTTGGTCTACAAGCAGTTGTGCTGCTTAATATCTTCTTAGAAACCTTGTTACATTAGCAGATCTCAAAATGAAATGCCATTTTTCATATTGTACATTATTATGTTGTGATGCCTTACTTTACTTGTAGCATGTACTGTAAAGCAATCAATAGCACATGGTGCAGTTTTAAGTGTGCTTTGTATTGTGTTGTAGTGTGGACAGCTCTGAGCCACTAGGTCTGAGAGGGGTAGGAGAGGGAGCAGAATCAGAGGAACCTGCTGTTTGCAAAGGAGGTAACTGACAATCATCTGAAATACCTGACAGTGGATATATACACAAAAACCCTTCTGAATTCTGTTGAATCGCATATTGATGTGAAGGTTTCAGAACTACACTAATGGAGCTGGAGGAGTTTAATGTGAAAACGCTGTATGACAAGTTAGAGGATCAGAATTTACATCTGGCATCCCAGCTGGCAAAGCACCGCAAAGACACACAGGAGTTTTACAGGAACATCTGTCACCAAATTGATGCTCTGAGGGTAAGACAGAAACAGGAAGTCAACTGAAGATAAGAAATGCATCCAAAAATAGAAGTAATGATTATAACATTATCAATCTCTGTGACTAATCAGTCTGTACATCTGGTTTTAGGACACACTAGAAAATATGGAACCCTCAAAACTGAACCAGCTGAAGAAAATACTAGACAACGAAGTTCTGATGAAAAGAGAAACTGCTCATGGTGAGACAGAAGTTTGCTATAACTCCAGCCTTACATGTGTATGTACAGTCTTAAACAGTATTTTAAGTAAAAAGTATTTGTGTTTGCACCAGAGCCGTGGATGGGGCTGATGGAGGCCGTGCTGAGATCTTTGGAGGGAGTGCTGTGCAGAATGAATGGAGAGGTCTGGCAGCAACAGGACAGCACTGAAACAAACAGCCACAGAGACACTCGAGAGAGTGAACTTCACACCAGATACACTCAGGTTTTTTTTTTATTACAGTCCATTAAAACAACACAGAGCCATGGATGAGCAATGAATGCACATAATAGTGATATTAAAATAATAATTCAGTAAAAATTTAAATTTTTTCATTATACTCTCTTTTAGGTATATGTCATTCTTTAAATGTGAGACATGTTTCAAAATGTTTTTTTTTTTCATCCTTTTTTTGATCAGATTATATTATATCTTTAATTGTAAAAGTGGTCTTTTGGTGAAACGTTTGATTTGTTTGATTTGATTTGTTGTTAGTGTGAACTAAAACCATTACAAATGATTTCTGTTAATTAAAATAAAGTTGAAATAAAAAACAATATATAAATATTAGAATAAAAAAAAAGAAAAACAAGCATAAATTTGGGTAACACTTTACAATAAGGTTTCATTTGTTAACATGAACAATAATTATATAGCATTTATTCATGTTAGTTAATCTTAAATTCAAACGTACTAATCCATTATTCAGTCTAGTTAATGTACTGTGAATTAACACGAATATGGCCATTTGTAATAACTACCATTGACAAAGCTTATAATACAATTTGAAATGTTGCCTACATTTCAACACTAAATGAAAAAATAAGCTGAAGCTGAAGTAGCAGAATTACTAAAACTAAAATAAAGCTAAAAAAATCTTAATCCAATAGAAATAACAAAATCACTGAAGCTAAACTAAAACAAAAACTGCAATAGTATAGAAATAATACTAAAATAGAACTGCTTTTTAACACCTTTTTTCAGTGAATTTGTTCACTCACAACCAATTTGAAATGATTTATTAACAAATAATACACTGAATTTTAATATGGATGCATCAGTTTACAGCTTTTGTGTTCCACAGGGGCATACAAATAAAACCTGTTTGATTGAGTACATAATGACTTCATTTTCATTTTGGCTGAACTATCCCATTAATTATTTCTGTATCATTTGACAGTTTTCTCCTGCAGACCTGTCAGAGTTTAAAGTGGGTGCAGATACAGAGGCAGCTTCCACAGATCCAGGTTTGACCTTGATAAAAGCCAGTTTGCAGTCTTTGACCCAGGGCTCCTGCTGTGCTCACAGTACATGCTCTCATCTGTCAGGTCAACAGCAGAGCACCATCCCCTGCGTGAGTGAAGAGGAACTGGCCAAGTTTGTGTCTCTGACTCCTCTGTCCAAAACACTGCAGGAAATAAAGGAATCGCTCCAGACTCTCGCCCACACGTCCGTCACAGAGGACGGTCGGTACACACTACACATTTATGCATTTGGATTCAGTGAGCTAAAGTAGAAATGCACTTTTAATGAATTATGTTGATACATAGCATTGGTATTTATTTAATTAAAATATTTTATTTATCTGTTGTATCTGTTTTGTGTGTCATGTGAGGTCTTCTAGTCGTTTCAGAGTTTTGTAATGACCTACATCTGCTTTCTTCTTCTTCAGTAATTATCAGCCCAGCAGAGGGTGAACCATCGCACCTGATCCCTGTTGCCCTTGACAGCCTTTCCCCAAAGCATTTTGCTGTCTTCCTGTTTGGCTGCCATGTTGTGCGTTTACTGAGCAGAGCTTGTTCCTTCCCCTCTGTCGGGCTGCTTTTGGCCAGGACGGTGCCGGTCTCTCACTGTGATACCCTGCTGACCTACTGCCATAAAGACTTTTATTATGACACAGCCAATCAAATTCTGTACATCCTAGAGAAGAAGCTTCAAAATGCTGGCCAGTTCATCTCCATTATCTTACACTCAATGGCCTTTATCACCTCAGGTAAGAAAGACTTCCCTAGTCTTCACTACAGAGTTGTTTACAGACAACAAGGCAAGTCACTTAAGGACAACATTTGTTTTGAAAGAAAAATCTTACACTCAGAAGGCTGCTTTTATTTGATCAAAGGTACAGTAAAAAGAGTAATATTTTGATATTTCTATTTTAAAATATTTTAGAATGTAATTTATTCCTATAGTAATTAGTTTTTAACAAGTAAAATACTTGACTTAAATGTCCTAATTTAACTATTGCCTGAACCTGGTTTAACCTTAACCCTGTCTGTGAAACCAGGCCTTAAAGTATTGCTTTATATATAAAAAAAAATAATAATAAAAATGTACTGACTTTTAAACAGTAGTGTAAAATACATAAAAGATACTAATACACACAATAAGACAATTTAAACATATATAAAATATATAAAAATGTTTTTAGTTCTATAAAAGCTTTGATAAAGTGATAAGTGTCATATTTCAGTAACATCTGCAGAGTTCTTCAAACATAAAAAGCATTAAACGTTAAACCTTTTTCTTTTGCATTTCTATTTTTTTACAGGCTCAAAATCTCTTGAATTCATAAAAGCCTTCCACTTGGCCGTTTCGGCATTAAGCATGCAGTTGTTTCATCACTCTTTCACTGAGGATCAGAGGAAAGGAAAGGTAAGACACGTGTTTGAAATATATACAGTATAATATTCAGGAAGAGCTAAAACAGACATTTGCTCACATGTTAGATGGATGAGGAAAACACACCGGAGGCCTTTGGAACATTAGTAGAAGACTTCTTCAGTGTAAAAATACCTCCTGAAACGCATTTCACTGAGCACCTGCTGGCAGAGAGGTTAGGATCTTATCAAAGGTGAGTTTTTGATGTTAAGAATATATTAAAACATTTACTTTCATTGATTTTAGACTTCAAGTTTATAAATACTTCAAGTTGGAACAGCTCCTCCAAGGACTTAAACCAACTCTAAAAGACAGACACGGAGATGGTGAGAGATCTTGAGAGTGATTTTTAAAAGAAAAAAATTCTTAGCCTTGCAAACACCTAAAAACTGGTACAATTGGGGGTCTTTTGTGCACAGGACAAGGGCAAACTGGCCTAAAAACACAAGTCCCAGTGAGTGAAAACACTTTTTGCATGTTGTGTTTGATTTATTCTGAAGAGTGTACATCTGTGGAAATATTTCCTGTTTTTTTTTTTTTTCTATCTGTGCTTCAGGCACTGTGTATGGAAAGAGAAATAAACAGACTTGATGAAGTTTACCAGCAGTTCTCCTCTGAGCTCCACAGGGCAACACACATACGCAGCCCACCGGAGAAGAAAGAGCCCAGGTTTGACAAACCGCTTCAGGTAACAGTCAGTCTGACTCACCTCATGGAGACCCCTATACAGCCCCCACTTGCAAGAGGAATGAATTTACATATTAAAATGTGTTTCTCACCCTTACCGTCTGTGTCTCTGATGCTCCCCACGCTTTAGGAGCAGCAGGCGATGCTGGAGCTGCAGAAGTGTACGGTGGATCAGAGACTGAAGGAGATGAGGGACAGATTTTCTAAACTGAGCTCAAGCCAGCGAGCGAGTCCTAATGAAGACAGACCGGCTCACAGCACACTCCTGGCACAGGAAGACAACCAGACTCCCAGCAAATGCAAACCAGACAGTGGAGGAGAAGAGAAACAGACACCTGCTGCAGGACAGTCCAGAAACAAGAAGAAGCAGAGGGAGCATATGGACAAAGATGAGGAAAAGGGTCTGACTGCGTGAGGAATCATGTTTGAATATATTTCTTGTCTTAAAAACCATTTAATTCTTACAGATCTTACAAGTTACAATCATTTTATCCATTCATTATGACTGAAACGTGTGTGGCACAGTCACAGCCAGTCTGAAGATATTTAATGTTTAATGCACAGTTATGATGAGCAGGGCGAGATGAAATAGAAACAAAAACCAAAATGTCCTTTCAGTTGTCACTTGTAGATGTCACAAGACAAAACTCACATGAAGGAGTTGGATTTAACATTTAACACCCCTGGTTTAGAAGCAGTGTAATGCTATACAACTTAGCATGTAGTCCCAACCTTAAAACTGTCAATCTTTATGGTGTGTTTTTAAATTTCCATCAGTGTATGCATATATTTACACTACTGTTCAAACATTTAGGACTGGTAAGATTTTTTAAAATGTTTTAGAAAGAAGATGCATTTTTTTGTTAAAAAAATATGGTAAAAAAAAATATTATTACAATTTAAAATACTGTTTTCTATTTGAATACATTTTAAAATGTCATTCCAGTCTTCAGTGTCACATGATCCTTTTGAAATCATTGTATTATCAAGAGACATTTCTTATAATAATCAGTGTTGAAAACAGTTATATTTGTGGAAACCGAGATACATTTTTGTTTGGGATTCCTAAAATGAACATACAGTTCAAGAGCACAGCATTTATTTGAAGAATTAGGGATTACTGTCACTTTTGGTCAGTTTAATGCATCATATCTGAATGAAAGTATTAATTTCTTTAAAAAAAAAACTTACTGACCTCAAACTTTTGAAAGTCAATGTATGTTTTTATTAATTCATTATCATATATAAAATGTATAAAAACAAATCAAACATAATCTTAAAAGTGTCATTTCTTATGTCAATACAAGAATGAGGGAAAATGTTACTAATTAGACATTCTATGCACTTCTGAGCTGTAATATGTGTGGCCTGTTTATTCTGGGCTTTTCCAGTCAATAATCTAACAGTTCATGCACGCTCAAGCTCAGAGCCGGGCTAAACTCTTTTCCTCTAGGGGGAACAGACTGTGAACAGATTGGGAGGGAGGGAGAGCGGTGGCTGTCATCAGCCACTATCACTGTTACAACTCTCTGTCCTTGAGCTGATACGCTCAAGAAGGTTTCATTGGCTGTGTGCCGTCTGACTTTATCGCCTTAGATTAAACAAACAGTCTATCCACACAGCATCCAAGGCGGACTTTCCACTTAACATACCTGACTCCACAAACTGCTGCTGAAACAGATGCAGTGTTTGCAAGGCCCTCATACAGAATAATACTCTCATGTACAGACTGTATCTTAGATGTTTAGATGTGCCATTTATTTTTAATGCCCACGGACTTTATGCTTTTGTATAAAAAAGTAGAAAAGTAGCTTATAAAGTTTTAAATACAATACTGACAGAATTTTTGCAGGCTAATAATAATAATAATATTTATAATAATACATCATTATTATATCCATATTTATTATCATTGTTATTATTAGAATTACTGTATTACTAACAACAACAGTAATGACAATTACTAGAAGTTTTGAACTTAAAGGCAATATTTTAAAGGTATATTTTATATTTTTAGAGGTCCTTAAAATGTATTATAGTTTCTTCATTACAAATTATCAATTACGAGTTAATTACAATATTTACAATTTTTAAGATTTGATTTGACCAACAATTTTATTTGATAGTTTATAAATATGTATTCTTACATTTTTTCGTTTAATTATTATTATTTTAACATTAATATTATTATTATCAACATCATTACAACTAACATGAATAACAGCTACAACAACAATCTAAAAACAACAATAATAAAATCAATAATAATAACGACAATTACTATTATAATTGCTGTTGTTAAGAACAACAATGGCAACATTATTATTATATTTATTAACAACAATGAACATTATTATTACAACATTTATTATTATTATGTTATTCTTATTGGTACAACTAATATAAACAGCAACAACAATGATGACACTACCCATTATTTTTGTTGTTTTTAATAACAATGATGCTAACTTTTATTATTTTAGTTGCAACAGCAACAATAATTATTATTATTTGTGCATATTAATCTGTTAGAGCTTACTTGTTACTATAAAAAAATATTTTTCTGCCTGGCAAACACTATTCCCTTTAGGAAATGCAAATGTTTTTGCTTTTGCTTTGCTGTTTTTCTGAGTGTTTGTTTAATGTACATTATTTATGAACAGATTGTCATGCTGTATTTACGGAGGAGGTAGCTGTGATCATGCCTATTTCTGTCCTGGCTCTCTTCATTACAAACGGACAGCTGCAATACCTGAGAGAACTCCACTTGAGTAATAAACTCATAGTCAGAAATCTAGTCTACAGTCCAGCGTCGCTTATTACAGAGACCACTGTCTTATTTGCAGCGATATTGTCCTCTGTTATAGGGCTGAAGATCCACTGATATGTCCATTAAGGGAGCATCCTCCTGTAAGTGTTGTCATTTATTATTCATGCCATAGAAATGTTTTAAATGGAAAGTGTGTCCATTTGTAGATCTTCTAGAAACGTCTATTGATAATGCCTCTTAATAAATAGCAAGTATGACATCCATCTACATTAAAACTGACTGAGAGAAAAAAAATGAACTATATAGATATAATGTAGGTACTTTTTTTTAGCTTATTCCTTAGAATCACCTTTGGATAACAGTTACAGACAAGCTGGACCGGAAAAATGTATTAATGAATAGAACAGGGTGCCATATTTCACTTGCCTGTAGTTTAACAGGACGAGCAAAATTAATATAGTAAACCTGAAATGCATTTCTTAACTTTACATGGTTTACACCAGTAAATAAAGGGCCTGATATCCTTTGATTTCATTTGAAAGGTTTGTAATGTTGGACATAACACCAGACTTCCTTTAGTGCTAGACAGGCATTTCTGTTTTCATGTCCACACAGTGATGTGTGAAAATGGCTTGCATAATCTTGCTCTTGGTTGTTATTCAGTGATAACAATGTGAACTCTCCATGCAGTATGTATAAATTCTCTTGAGATATCATTATTTATTTTGTGTGCATCATTACATAAATTGCTGTACTTTCTTTGTTTCAAAAGACCATGGAATGGGAAACATTGCCACACACTTAACAGAAGATAAACAGGGCTAAAAGATGGCAAAACTTTGTTTTGACCATCTCATCAATAATATTTGATAACTGTTGCATTGCGACTTAGATCCAAAATGTTTGGTTGTTTTTCCAGTTTTGATTTTTTTCAGCCCTTTCCAGATCTTTTAGCATGTTGGGTAAGAATCAGACCTGATGGTGCTGGTAAATAATGTCTTAAGGGAGGTTTTAAAACGTGATGAGCAGAGCCACTGGTCAAGAATGGAATTACGAGGTGAGATTGATGGGAGGAGGTCAGAAGAGATATTTTTGGAGGTTTGTATGGAGAGACAGTTCAGCAGTAGGTGTTTAAAAAGCTGGAGTGTTTCCTCATGGGACATGGTTTCTAACAGAGATGGAGTAGGATGAGGCTGTAGGATGTGTTCCCTGGTGAAAATAATTTAAAAGAGGCATATGCCAGGTTTTGATTGTAATTGTATTTAAACTTCAAAGCATAAATCCAGTGGAGAGGTAGATTTTGTCAGTAGAAAGTAAAAAAGAATGCTTAAAACACACACACACACACACACACACACACACACACACATAACAGCCTCAGTATTTCTTGACCTACTCAGTATGCAGAGTGTTTCAGACAGGTCCTTTTTCTTGAGAATCATGCAGGTCATCATCACACTGAGATAATCTAGACTTACGGGCAATCTTTGTTTGAGCACATATTGACTGCCATTGAAATGGTTTATTTTGTTTAAGTTTTTTCTTTTTTACTTTAAATTGAATAAAGTTTCTTCATAACAAATTTGATTATCATAAATTTCAGTTTGAAAATGTAAAGGTCAATTACAAATGAATCACATTTTAAGATTTAAAATTTTAAAATGTGGAAATTTTCTTATTTGATGAACGACCATTTTTTATTTTATTTATTGTATTCTTCATTTTAATCACATGCCATTTCATATTTTAAATGTACAATTATCTTAAAACTTTTTATTTTCAGCTTTAAATAGGAACCCCAGATTTCTATTGAAGTTTTAAATATTTGGACTTTAGAGAGTTAAAGGAGAACCGTTTTTTATTATTTTCAATATTATTATATTATATTATACTTCTATGTAATACATGGGCTTTGGGCTTTTACTTATATAGTGTACAATGTTCATATACTTAAGCTAATAAATAGACAATAATTTTTTATCATTTTTTATTTTATTTTGTGACACTATTTCTTGTTTTAGAAAAACAGTTTTACAGATTCAGAGAGCAAATCATTTTATTTGTATATTAAATTATATATTAAAATTATTTATATTTTTTCATACAAATATTAACATACCGCTATAATAAACAGACAGGGTTTCATCCTCCACTGCTGGATGAAAGCATTACACTGGCCTGCTCTCTCCACACTGTCTTTTGCGTTGCTGTTGCCATGGTTTCTCTGCATGGTGGGTATAGCAACCAGCAGGCCTGCCATTTTTAGTCTGTGCTGAGACCAAGCCTGCTGGCAACATCTCCCTTTGCTAAGCAGTGCACTCCTGCTTCTGTATAACAGCTCTGTACAGATGAACCTCGCTGAGAGACATCCCTTTCAGTTTCATTTTACCTTACACAATTCAATTCTTGTTCCATTTCAAGAGTCGCAATAGATTGGAAAGCATCTGGCACTGGTGGAAACATGGTCTCTGTGCTGTGTGTAGAAATAATTTCTAGGTCTGTGAGCCATGTGTTCCCTTCCTGAGAGGTCGGCATAATAAAGCAGCCATAATCCCAATGATGAAATCTGTAATCCTGACCTTTGGATTTAAGCTTCACTGGGTTCCCATACATTACTACTTTAGCAAGATTAAATCGTTGTCTTTCTCATTGTAAGATTAGACACAAATCTTACGTTTGTGATAGTATCTAAACAGAGATCTCAACAAATTATCCTTCCCAGTGGTACTTTAAAGAAGAGGAATCTATTTTATAGAAAAGCAAGATGGGAGTATGTCGTTGCATATGTGAGTGCAAAGATATAGCATTTGCATATGCATTTCAAAGCCGACAGATTACTGGAGTGTTGGAAAAAACCTAATTCTCAGATGTTTTCCATTAGCCTAAGTGTTTGTCCTTATGTGCAATATTTTTATATCCTGCTGAAAGCATTTTTAAAAGGGCAATTTTTGATATTTAAGAGGTCACTGTGCTATAAACTTTCACATTAGTCTAAAAAGATCTTATATTGAAGCTAATCTGCCAAAACCACAGTTTGTAAACCGTGTAAGTTTATGAGACAATAGTATGGCAAAACAATGCCTGCTTCTACATCACTGCCTGTTTAGCCCCGCCCACTGATTGGCGCATGTAGTGTAAATGCAGAAACCAAGCAATCAACTTTATTTGATTATCTTTCATTTTAATGAAGATCCAGACCTCAGCAAGAAATGACTTAATTTTACCACAGATTCATTTACAAACAAGGCACGTTCTGACCCGGGATTTTCAGAAAGATTGAAACTAAAAGAACAATGCTTTGCTGATTTCACTGCATCTGACAGTAATGTTGGAACACTTAAGTAACTGATTTTATTACATTATCACTATTGCTTTGTCTGTTATTACAGATAGTTTTAATTTGAGTATTCATGTGTTTTTAAAGGGGGGGTGAAATGCTATTTCATGCATACTGAGTTTTTTACACTGTTAAAGAGTTGGATTCCCATGCTAAACATGGACAAAGTTTCAAAAATTATGTTGTACGTTTGAAGGAGTATTTTTGTTCCAAAAAACCTCTTCCGGTTTGTCACAAGTTTCGGAAAGTTTTTTTTGAGTATGGCTCTGTGTGACGTTAGATGGAGCGGAATTTCCTTATATGAGTCCTAAGGGAACTTCTCCCGGAAGAGCGCGCGCTCCCGTAGAGCAGAGCACTGAGAGGCTGAGCACAGACATTCATTCAGTGATCAGAGCGAGAGCGTCGCGAAAAGTCACAAAAGAAGTGTGTTTTTGGTTGCCAGGGCAAGACAACCCTGCACAGATTACCAAAAGAGAAACAGCATTAAGGGACCAGTGGATGGAGTTTATTTTTTACAGAGCATCAACGGAGTTGTGCAAGTGTTTTTGTTTGTTCCCTGCATTTCGGATTGCACATCGTTCATTTCTTAAGGATAATGCAATCCCAACGAAAAAGGGTCACGATTGTGTGTTGGAACCGCATGCGGTGAGTAAAACTGCTTCAAATATCTCTGTGTTGTTAACTTAGCTATCAGCGTGTAAGCACATCAAGTAAACAACATGCGATGTTGTCATCAAACTGCACTTTCCATATGTACAGCTTACAAAAAAAAAAAAAAAAAAAAAAAAAAAGACGACATAAAGTGGAACTTAGTCATTTTCCAAAACCGCTAAGCAAATATATACAGTTTCAGTACATACCACATAGAGACGCCTTTGCTGATGCTGCTCTTGTTAAATTTCAGCCTCGGGATCTGATTCTGGATCATTAATATACGCTGAATCTGACTGTTAGCCATGGTTTGTTTTGGTTGGTTTTGTCCTCACGGTGTCACAGCTTCCAGACGCTCTCAACGCAAAAGCCTACTGGCGCTCGTGATTCTTTAGCTCCGCCCACACTTCACGCGTCCAACAGGTTGTGTTTTTCCGGAAAAAATCGGTACAGACTATCTTTCTCTTATGAATATAACAAAACTAAAGACTTTTTGGAGTTATGAAGGATGCAGTACTACTCTATAGGTACTCAAGATTAACAGGATATTGAGTGAAAACGAGCATTTCACCCCCCCTTTAACCAATATCACTGCAGTGTCCATCTGTATGGGCTGTCAAACAAACACGTACTTCCGAGTCTACAATCCACCATTCCTATTCAAACAGAGCGTTCTGATGAGGGGGATCAAAACAGGACAGAAAATAGCCCAATACTTCTAAATTATGTTTTGGACTGTGAAAATCTTGATAACATTGTAAGTGGACTTCAGAGAACAGTACAAAATAATAAAAAAAGGTTCATGATCCCTTTAACTTGCATAGTTCGCTCAAAAATACAAATTTGCTCACTGTAGCATTGTAGAAATGTAGCATTACGTCAATTGCTCACCAGTGGATCCTCTGTGAATGGGTGCTGTCAGAATGAGAATCCAAACAGCTTAAGAAACAAACTCATCTTCATCTACATTTTGGATGACCTGAGAGCGGGAAAATTTTCAGCAAATGTTCATTTTTAGGTGAACTATTCCTTTAATATCTATGCAGTCTACAAGTTTTGTGCTGTAAGTTTGTGGCCCATTGGAACATTTGCCACATTTTTTAGTTTCAAAAAACCATTTTGCATTCGTCAGTTTCTTCAACAGTCATCATCCAAGTGGTGACTACAAACTGGAAAGGTTAGATTCGGTGTGACTCATGTAGTAATTGCAGTAATTGCGATAAAGCTGCTTCCCCGACCACGCGTAGGTTAAGTAGGACCAGCGTGTGGGTTTGAATGATGAAATGCTGTTCTCGAGCGGAGACAATTGAAGCCTACAGATGCATACAGCTCATGATGTGCTGTTCTCGCTAGGGTTGATGGATGTTGTTTATGAGGGGAGAAGAGACAAGACGATGTCTGAAGATCGGATGCTAGTGTACAACTCAGTGATCTGTGTTAAATCTGTGGGCTCTGAAGAAGCTTTGGCTTCATATCTGTCACTTTCTGTTGCCAGGACATGAGGACTCCACTGCCACCCATAAACAAATCCCTTATCGCATCGGCCTTGAATAGAACAATCCGGTATAGTGGTTAGGGCTAGTCAGATTTTAATATAGTTTAAGGTGGGTTAATTCTTCAAAGTGACAACTTAGCTACAATAATGATGCAATAACAATAATGATACAGCTCAGCTACAATTTCACTGATACAGCTTATTAAAAACTTTAAAATTTAACTGAAAACTTTAACATGTAATGTTGTCATACTGTATGTCACAATGAAACCTGCAATTAAACATTCTACTACAGGCTTTTCAGCAAAATTAAACAATTTAACAACTTTGAATCACATCAATATACAAAAAAAAAATTATAAAAAGGTGAGATGCAAAAACATAACCATTGGCCAGCCAATATTGTGATTAAAAAGGTTAAGTGAAATTATACAATTATTATAAACTTATAAATTTGTAGAAGTCAGTTTGAAAGTAGACCCAGCAGCGCATGCGCACTGAGCATGTCTGTCATGAGTAAGTGGCTATTTAGTAAGAAAACAAAGACTGGCGTGACGTCTCTTATTCTACAGCTGCGGAGTTTGAGGATGGAGCATCTGCACTGCTCCTGTGGCTGTAAAAGGAAACAAAAGGAAACAGTAATCTTTCACTGACACTTGCTGAAAGAGCTCGTTGGGGAGGCGCTGGATTTCTTTATTCCGCGCGAATTTTCTACAGGAATCATTAAGATCCACAGGTCTTTAGATTCACGAGAATCACCATGGAAATGCAGCGTCCGCTTCTGGTTAAAGACATTGACGGATGTTTGCATCTCGGTAAGAAATCTCAAACTTTTTCTTGAGAAACACGACATGTTCATTCCGTCTTGTAGACCTGTATGAAACATCAGCTCCGAGTCTGCTAGTGATATGACGTGAAATCAAATGCAATATAAATCAGTTAACGTAACAACCGCGCTGTCCGTGATGCTGAACCCATATTTAATAGGCGTTCACATCTGAATTATATAATATAAAATATAAACCGTTTAAACTCTTCAAGATCAAGTCAGTAACGGTTTTTCTTTTTTCTCTTTAACCTTACTTTACTTACAGGAAGACTCAATGTGAGACGCCGCCCTGTTGTTAGATCTCCCAGTATGTCAACTCACATGAGGCTTGTGTTGTGTTTGCTACTGCTCTTCATATTTGCTGGTAAGTGTTTTGCAATTTTAAATGAATAATTTGAATAATAAATTATGACACACGTAATTTTGCCATTTAAAACAAGGGAAGAGAGATACAGTAGCCTAATGGTGTTTTGCAAAATCTTTTCTTCATTTTTTCAGAATTTTTATAGCATTTAAATGTGTTGAACTGATCATGTTAATAATAATAACTTTTTATATAGTAAGTTTTTGTAATTTAAAGTAATTTCTAAGATAATTTGTGGTTGTGATAAGCACTACTGGATATCAGAATATCAGAACTCAATATGTATTAATGCATTTTTGTATTAATTAATTATTTATTATTTAATTATATTAAATTATTTTAATATAATTTTGTTTTGTCATATATAGCCTTTTAAATACTGTATCTCCTAGTACATAAACCTGTTAATCATACATCAGAACATTAGTACAGACAGTATGTGAGGTTCTTTTTTTAACATATCTGTTTAAAAAAAACAGGATCCCATACAGAGATGGCACTGATTCAGCTCTTAATGGTCCCATAAGTGTCAGTGACTCACACTGCTTCTCCTCACAGATTGTGGCGGTCTGGTATTAATCAGAACATTAAGAGATTTAAAATAGAATTTCATCTACCACTAACTTTGCATTCTTCGACTAGTGGCGAAATATGTCCCAACTAGTCGTTATTATTATACATCGTCTGTGCTTGTGGGATGGACAACTACATTTGCCATTTCCATTGGCCCATGTGACCCTTCAAACAGAAAAGGCGCGATCAGTCTTGACAGCTTATGCTTGAGGCTGTGGGTTATGTAACATGGCCTGCATTTCAACAATGGCAGTGAGGTTATGGTCACAGTCGAGCGAACACTCCAGAACAATCTTCACAATGGGGGGATCA
Source organism: Carassius auratus (assembly GCF_003368295.1). Classification (NCBI taxonomy): domain Eukaryota; kingdom Metazoa; phylum Chordata; class Actinopteri; order Cypriniformes; family Cyprinidae; genus Carassius; species Carassius auratus. The sequence continues at coordinate 11,489,172 of NC_039257.1, forward strand.
ATGGGGCGTTCTCTGCCGCCAATACTGAGCATGTGTCTGCAGCAATAATGTATGTTTTTGTCTGAGCGGGCATCGGGACTGATGCTGGAATTGGAGCTTGTAATGGATAATGATCTCCCTCTGCCTCTCTTTCTCGTTCTCTGATGCTCCCTTGAGAAGTCTCTGCCTCAGATTTAATTGACCTCCATAAAGTGTTTAGAGATTGAAGCTACATTTTTGGAAAGGTGTTAACTTCTCACTCCAAAGGGCATGATTGGATGTCCTATGTGTTGATGAAAGATGCATGTGTGTGGTAATACTCTGTGTGTTTTCTGCAGTTCAGGAGGTCAGACTGGTGTGTGTGGATGTGCCATCAGACACGGAGGCCACCGTAGGCGGTGTTATGAAGTTAACCTGCATCTACTGTATGAAACGAGAAGAGATCTCTGCCAAGACCAAAGTGGACTGGTTCTACAACGGTTCTGCGTCCGATTACAGAAGAATGCTTGTGAGATTACCTCTTAGCTTTTTTTGCTGCTTATTATTGTATCTACAAATGAGCATATCTGACACACAATCGTCTTCTCTGTGCAGATCTATCAGTATGATCATGAGCCGCAGGAGCCAGAGGATGCAGAAATGTACTGGAAGGGCCGTCTGAGATGGAATGGCAGCAAGGACCTGCAGGACATCTCCATTAGCATCGTAAATGTCACCGCAAATGACTCTGGCATATACGAATGTGAGGTGTCACGCTTCTTTGAGTTCGATTCATTCAAGCATACCACCAACAAGAAAATCACAATTGAACTGAAGGTAAAAATGCAAGGTAAGTGAGCGAACACTCTGCTATGTCTAGCCATATTCGATCTGATTACTTCATCTCTACAGTGTGATTTGGATGGTTGCGCCGCAGGCTGTATACTAAAAATCAGATACTGTTGACCTCATAACAGTGTCTTTCCTTCATTATTGTTTAACTGTGTCCGGATGTGTTGTTTGCGTTGTTCTAGTAATGCTGTGCTCTGTTCTGTTTTTATTGATATTTAAGCCTACTTATTGGAAGGCAGGAAGTTGTTTTCAGGGCTTTATCTAAGCAGCCACTTACCTCTCTATCTGTTGTAAGGGGTAATGTAAAGATTCTGGTTTGTATGCTATTCTCTGGATGCCTGAGATTGCTGAATGCGGAGTACTTCCTCTCACTTCAATCGAATATACTTTACTTAATGTATATTTGTCTCTATTTACTCATGCAACCGCAATGCATCATCTCTATCTGCGAGTGTCTTGGTTCACAGATAGAAATATACAATGTTGTATTTAAGTGGTGGGTTAAGAGGATATTTTGTATTGCAAGCAGCCTTCCAGAACCACAAACTTACAGTACAACTCTGCTTTTACATTCAATGCCATTTTAGATCACTGCAGTGCATGAGACATTCGTAAAGATACTCTTTATAATGTGATCACAGGTCCTTTTTGACAATTGTACAGGATTTTGTAGAATTAAATGCACTTGTTTTCTCTTAAATGTCACATACGCTGCACTATCATTGATGGATACAGTGGTTCTCACCTTTTAAAACCCATTTTGAAAATGCAGAACAGTCTGTTGATAAATTATTCATATAATCAGATCACTGTGGGTGGGCTTCTGCTCTGAAGGGTGAAGCTGAGAACCTCTGATCATGCAATCACTTGAGTTGATCTTTAAAATACAATTTAGCTTTCTTACAGTATGTCATGTAACCTTAGAGTCGTATTGTTCTCGGGGAAAGCTGACATGAAGTATCTAAAGCATGTTTGTTTCATTGTGTGTTTCTGTGTTTGCATGCAAAATGATTTACTGTAATGTCTTTTAAGGGACAGACAGAAAAATGAAATGTATCAATTTCTGCCTAATGAATACCTAACTGAACTTTAAAGGGATAGTTTACCGCAAAATGGAAATTCAATCATCATTTACTTAGCATCATCATGCCTTTACTTTTTTACCCGTTTATTTTAATTATATCCATGCAATGGAAGTCAGTGGGAACCAGAACTGTTTGGTACCAACACTCTTCAGTATATTTTTTTTAGGTTCCAAAAAAGTAAGTCATAAAAATTTGGTATTTGAATTTCCGTTTTTGGGCAAACTACCCCTTTAAATTAAAATCAACTTAATAAAATGTAAAAAAATGTATAATAATTATAATTATTATTATTACATTTTCTTACCAGCAGTTGATTCATTTGGATTCTCTGCAGATCTTCTGTGCATGCTATGCTTTTGTTCCTATAACAATAGTATATAAAAAAAGTACAGTACAACCTGGATGCAAAGCATGACTGCTCATCTCTGAGGTTACTTATAGTTGCACTTGGTTATAGTGTTCTGGTGACCTGAAATAGCTTTAATGACAATCCTAATGCATTACAGCAGATCAGCTATATTTTGACTTGCCCACTCATGCATTTTGCACTTTTGTCCTCATTTTCAGTACATTTGAGACTGTCTGAGATACTTTCTGGATGAATTCATCACAGACATGCTTAGTGGCACCATATCAGTCCGAGAGGCCTCCTCTGATTGCTCAATGAATTGTACAAAATTCCCTCTGATTGCATTTTTTCATTTTCTCAGCGAGTGTAGACACCACGGCGCTGTACTCCGAGATCATGATGTATGTGCTGCTGGTGTTTCTCACATTCTGGTTGCTGGTGGAAATGATCTACTGCTACAGGAAGATCTCTAAATCAGAGGAGCTGGCTCAGGACACTGCGTGAGTATTACATTATCACGTGTCTTCAGTTACAATCTTAGGTTTACAAGTTTGAGGGGACCATTTAAAGGAGTAGTTCACCCAAAAATTTAAATTTGCTAAAAACGTACTCACTCTCAGGCCATCCAAGACGTAGATGAGTTTGTTACTTCACCAGAACAGATTTGGAGAATTTTGCCATACATCACTTGCCCTGCAGTGAATGGGTGCCGTCAGAATGAGAGTTCAAACTGCTGATAAAAACATCACAATAATCCACAAGTAGTCCACACGACTCCAGCACATCAATTAATGTCTTGTAAAGTGAAAATCTGTGTGTTGGTATGAAGTAAATCCATTATTAAGGCATTAAACTGTCCCTTCTGGTCAAAATCCCAGTCCATAATTCATTATAATGCTTATTTCAGTGAAAAATCCCATCCTCTGTTGTCTTCTCACATTAAAATCCACTGACATACTTGTTTAGAACTGTTTTGGGCTGTTTTCACTTGAACAGGGCTTGGTCTGTGCATATTTCTCTCTTAATTCAGACAAGAGACAACTTTTCCACTGGTGAAAGCAATGTTATGGATAGAGAATGATGGAGTTTAGCTGGAAGCGATGATTTAAAGTTAAAAACACCTTGATGGACTTGTTTCTCACAAATGTCACAAGATGGTTTCTGATGGACTGGAGTCATGTGAATGATTTGTGGATTATTGTGGTGTTTTTTTGTTTTTTTTTTATCAACTGTTTGGACACTCATTCTGAAGGCACCCATTCGCTGCAGAGGATTCATTGGTGAGCAAGTGATGCAATGCTTAATTTCTACAAATCTGTTCTGCTGAAGAAACAAACGCATCTATATCTTGGGTGACCTGAGGTTGAATCAATTTGAACAAATATTCATTTTTAGGTAAACTATTCCTACATCCATCAAAATGTATCTATATTTACTAAATTATTCAAAGCTCTCCATGGAAACGTAGGATAAAATAAATTCTTACTCCGACATGACATTCGGTCAATATAGACTAAACTAGAAGGTTCGATCATTAGTGATAAATTTAACACCGTATTCAGGAGATTGAGTTGTTTTGGATCCATGATAGACTACATTACACACAAAAACAGGCATGCACACACACCGATACGGTTAATAGACATAAGTGCTTTAAAAGCGTGCATTAGTGTGACTCAATCCCATCAGTCATGCAGAGCATATGGGAAATAAAGTGGTGGCCTGTCAGCCTTACCTGTTGTAATCAGATTCCAAACTGATACTCGTTGATCTTACTGTCATTTGACACAGCATTGGACCATTTAAGCCTCTTTTCTTTCTACTCTTTCTTTACCACTGCTTAGTTTGTTGTCAGTCATTTCTTCTTGATTTGTTTGTCGGTCATATGAATACACTATGTGATTATATTGCTGTCCTCACTCTGCCAACAGGAAAAATACACGGAGATCCCCAAACTTCAGCATCGAGTTTTCAAAATCAGAGTCACTGAATATTATAGCGATAATTCAGCCAAAAAATAAATTGTCATTGATTACTTGCCTCATGTCATTCCAGACCTGTATGGTGTCACTTTTTTTTTACTCTCTTCAAAAAATAAATTTGTGAACAATCATTGCACCGCTTGTCATACAATGACCACATAGTGATTATTGGTGAATAATGACTTACATTTGTACTTAAATTAATTGTATTATATTTTAAGGGTTAATCTGCATATTTTGGAGCCCTTGTCCACTATGAACTGTCTTTATATAGCACAGATATATATAGCAGAAAAGAAATGTTTACCTAAAACGTGCATCTGTTAATATCTTAATGCAATTTTTATTAAAGACAACAATATATTTATAATAAATTCTATTTTAATAATTTGTTATATTGTATTTTTTTTTTTAATGGCTCAACCAAAATACATCAGGTTTCCCTGACAATTTTAAGCATTAGGTGAGGTACAGTACAGTAGGAATATCCTTAAAATGATTTATTGTGCAAGAGGTGCATTAAAAATACTTTCGTGTTACATGGAAACAAACACCATACAGATTTGGAATGACATGATGAGTAAAAAAAATTAAAAGCTATAATTTGGTTGAACAGTGGCTTTAATGTGGTGATGGTAGGAGTCCTGGTTAAGTTGGTGCCGCAGTGCACCCTCAACTCTTAGTTTTTGCCTTCTTCTTTTGTACCTATTTGTCTACAGGACAGACTACTTAGCCATTCCCTCTGAAAATAAAGAAAACCCGGGTCCCGCTGTAACGGAATAAAGTTCTCACACCTTTACGGTATTTTTGCATTTCCCTCTCAGTTAGAAACATCATTAACAATTCCTCACTCATCCAGAGTAGCTGACTAGAGCCCATCCACTATCACTGTCTGTTTCTCTTTCATTGTTCACATCCTTTCTTAAAGGGGCCATGACATGTTGTTGTTGTTATTATTATTATTATTATTATTATTTAATATGTTCCTTGAAGTTTACTTATAATTTTAACGTTTTTTGCACAAAAAACCCCAAAACAAAACAAATTAAAATATGAAAAAATTACTTTCAACCCCTTATTCTGACCCTCTCTCTAAACGAACTGTTTTAAGGGGTGTGTCCTTTAAGGCTTGTCAGTAATTGGTCACTGTTATGATTGGCTAACATCATAGCATAGGAAACCGTTTCAACAGTAATTTATATTTTCTTTTGACGCAACGCGAGTCGCGACCCTCACCTTTAGCGTAATCAAGTGTCAGCCTTTGAGCGACTGAGTGCTGGTGGGCAGGGCCTGCGGTGAGAAGATGACTATTCATCGATTTCTTGCTCTGGAGGCAATGTTTATGCAAATGTCTGTGCCCCTGTGATGCCAAACGAGCTGTTTTTCGAACTTTGTTTATAATGAGGAGATGGTTTTTAAGCTATGAAGTTTACAGGGTGTTTTAATAGTACAAAGACCTCTTATATGCCAAAAGATAAAGGCAAATTTGATTTCTCATGTCATGACCCCTTTAACATCACCGGATTTTCATTCCCATCCCATGCCACTCTTCTGTCTCCAAGCAATTACTAACTACAGCTAATCTCTCAAGATAATTCAATGAGAAGTAAATTACAGCCACGGTAATGCTTACAGTAGGTCAGGGTTTGTACTCTTTGTTATCTCCTTGATCGATGGTTTTACATTGTGTAAAGTGATTTGGAATATGAGAATGCATTGATAGATGTGATATGACATGGATCCGTTTATTCTAAATTGCACTGCTCGATTTTTTTATTTACTTTTTTTAATTTGTATTTCTATGCAGCTTCCTGCAATGTCATCTGATATGTTTTATCAGAACTGGAGTGATTTGTAATTTGAGGAGGACTTTTTGTTGCTGATGGGGGTTATGTAACATCCTCTTCTAATAGAAAACCCTGTGGAGTTTTCTACAAAAATGATTTGAGTTTTGTGGAAGTGTAGATATTTATTAATGGAACACAATGGCATTTCTAAAAATGTTTTTTTTTTTTTTTTTTTCACTACTATTTTAATTTTCATATTAAATGTAATTTCATAGAAATAGTTAAAAGTTAATAACATAGGCCTATATTATTATTATTTATTTATTATTATTTTTTTTTTTAAGAATAGCTGCATGGTTGCAATTTTAAACTTTTTTATTATTATTCCAACTTTCTAATAATTTAGAAAAATAAACTAATTTTTTTTTTTTAACCTTTTTTTAATTAATTAATTTTATTTTATTTTTTTAAGAATAGCTTTTTTTTTTTATATATACAAAAACAAAATCAAACAAAATGTTTGTGGGACAGTAATTCTAATAATCTTTATCTAATAATCAAATTGAAATTTCTATGTTTATATAGATATATAGATTGATAGATTGATTCATGGCGCAATATATATCTCCGCTAACCAAATCTGGACATTGCTTTTTGTTTCAGGTACTGACGATTCTTAATAGCAACCAGTTTAAAATGGAGACCAGGCACTGATCTTGTTCTGACACTGCTCTGAGAAACCAGGAAAACCTGCCAAATCAAATCCCTCTCATCTTGATAATGTGATGTGCGGAACAAACTCTCGACTGCTTCATTATCTCCCGCTGCCTCAGTGGAGGTCAGCAGTAACACACGTCTAATCTCAGACTGATCAGGATCTGTATGTGTCCGTCCTCAACTCTTGCCTTAGTAGAGACACAAATACAGCAGCCCAGAGCTGAAGAGCTATCATACTGCCTATAGACGCACTTTTCTTAATCAAATGTCAATCATTACTGTCACAGTGCCCTTGTGAGCCTTTCCCTCTTTGGTATACGCTGTTCTTACTCTTTTGATAGAAATAGATGAAGATAAGTCTGGATTCTAATTAGACTTGGTTTTTATTGTATTTTCTATACAAGGAACCCCTTTGTAGTATTTTGGGTTTTTATTACTTTTTATTTAAAAAACAAACAAACTCCGCTTTGCCACTTTGCAATCAGTCATCAGTGAAACAGCTGTAATGAGGACATACGGTGTACAGCAGTGTCATTTGTGTTTACATTGGTCATAGCAGTCGGTTTGTCTTCTGCATCTTTCAGCATTAAAGCCAGATTAATACTGAACGGCATAATTATGACATTATTCAAACAATGGCAGTTTGTACTGAAGCCACATTGCCTAACCTGTTGTTATTGTTCAGTGATGTTCAGCAGCAGCAGTGAGTAATCTGTACACTTTAAACACTTGCTTTATAATTCTACATGCTCCTTTCAGATTGACTGTGAACAGTTGTTGGAACTAATAACACAATCTATTCAGCTGTTAAAAGAACACTTGACTATGTGTTTGTATTTCCCTTTTCCACTGTTGCTATAATGAATTTATAGATTTGGATATTTCATGTATTCTTTCTATTGGTGCCGGTTTGCTGCTGTTAACTTTGCCTTTTGCATTGTTTTATATAGGTCACAGTTGCCGCCACAGAAACACTGCGCTTGCTCTACCCTGTTATGATAGAGCTGCTCATCACTTGTCAAAGCTTGTCATGTATATTAAACCAGGTGATGCATTCCAAAAAATGTCTGAATACTTGTTATTTTGAGTCAGTTCCCCCCAGCCTTAACATATGGCATGTCATATGTGTGTGCTAACTCACACACACACTTTTTTTTTTAAGTTAAAGCTTTGAGAAAGCATGCTAGATTATCAACACCTTAGACAACCACAGTTACCATAGACTATATCGTATGTGCACTTATAAATCACATGTAAAGTATGTGGTAAAAAGCAAATTATCTTACAACGCTGATCATGTTTTCTGAATTAATTTCATAGCTGATCTGTATGATCACACATTGTGAACAACTATTCTAGTTATATAATGAATATGTAATGTCACTAATGAACAGAGAGGGCATTGTCAACAATGGTCTTTGTCTCCCTCTGTGGTTCATACAGTGTAACTGTAGTTGACTGAACTAGACGTTTAAGGCACACTAACCTTTTGATATACACTTTTCGTTTTTTTTGGCTGTTTAGAGGATTTAAAACTCACATTTTGTGCATTTACGTTTAATGAATAGTTTAGAACAGTTAAGACAAAGGCAACTTCTCAAAATATGAAAGTGTCACACGTCACAAATACAGACCAATACATCAGCATATTGAGGTCACAAAAAAATTTCTATTTTATATTTATCCCACACTTATCAATGTAAGAAACTCTTAGAAAATAACTATCAGAACTTAGTAAAAAATACATTTCAACCAACTGAAGTTAAACTGACGTGAATGCAATCTCATAACACGTTCCACTAGTGTCTACCAACTAGAAAATGTCCAGAAAAATAATTAAATGTGTCACATATCGGGTCATTCTTCAATTAGAGTGGCACAAACAGTGACAGAGGTTATATATTTCTTCAGTTAAAGTTTTATTTCCGGTAATGTAACGAACATTTTTACATGGTTTTTGTTAACTATATGTCTACATACCCGAGGGCATTTTATAAACTGACAACTACATACATATTTACATATTTCTGCTATGTATTCTTTTACCACAAGAGTGCAGTGCTTTTATTTCGAGTACGATAGAAGATGCTAGCACTAAAAACACTGCGGGTCAGCGACTTCTCTCACGATGATCTTTAATATTCAACGACACATTAAATGGATCTACAGAGACAGATTTTGTTCAGTAAGGTCGGTGTGCTCCTCTTAAGTAAAAAAAAAGACTCTTTGTTTTTTCTGGTAATTGCCTCTCAAAGTTTAGAGATTAGGGACAGAAGAAAAGAGAGTCCCGCTGATTAAAGTGCTCTCAGAACATTTCCTTACAAAGCGGCGCGAGCCCCTACTGAACTCATTTTAAGACGCGTTACAGTGGAACGTATTTTCAACTCCGAGATCTGTAAGATTGAATAATGGCAGAGAATTAGAAAGAGGTAAAAATCTATTTCTTAGAAATTGAGAGGATCTATCACGACCAAAACCCAGAGGGGGCGTAGATGATCTGATGCACTGCAGGCCAGGCAGAAAACCCGACGCACCTCAGTGAGTTCACTTCACTCTGATCTGATTCGATTCGCTGGAGCCTCAAAGAGTTTTTTTCTCTCTCTCTTGCAAGAAGCGCTACTGTATAAAAGGACATCATTACTGTTGGGGTGTTGGAGGGGAAAATACCTTCTCGCAGCTTAAATTATTTTCTCACCGACTCCATGGAAACGTTGTATAGCTGTATAATATGAGTCCACTCTTCACTGTAAAACGAAACCACTGCTACTTTCATATTTGGTATCACTCCGCGGACTCGCGCTCTGTCATTTCATACAAACTCAGCTGCCCCAGTTTTATCATATTGAAGGGATACTCCACCCCTAAATATTTTTTTTTTTGTCATTAATCACTTACCCCCATGTCGTTCTAAACCCCGTAAAAGCTTCGTTCGTCTTCGGAAAACAATTTAAGATATTTTGGATGAAAACCGGGAGGCTTGTGACTGTCCCATATACTGCCAAGTAATTTACACTGTCAAAGTTCAGAAAAGTATGAAAGAGGTCGTCAGAATAGTCCGTCTGCCATCAGTGGTTCAACCGTAATGTTATGAAGCTGAGAATACTTTTTGTGCAGGAAGAAAACAAAAATAATGACTTTACTCAACAATTCCTCTCCTCGGTTTCTCTCCACATCACCGTAGCTCCATTTTGGAGATTATGAGCTGAATGCAGGCAAAACATCTTAAATTGTGTTCTGACAAATTTATTTAAAAAGACGAACAAAGCTTTTATGGGTTTGGAAAGACTTGGGGGTACGTGATCAATGACAAAAAATTCTTCACAATCTCAATTTTGGGGTGGAGTATACCTTTAATTTTCGATTGTAGTGAAAATTAATCCCATGTACTAAAATATTATAATTTTTACTAATATTATAGCAGATGTTGTTTTGTGGACCTTTTTTATGTGGAATTTAGCATTTCTATGGGCAAAACAATTTTTTTTTTTTCATTTATATTTCACAGAGGAAAGAAAGTCATACAGGTTTGTAACAACATTGGTTGAGAAAAATATAAGAATTCCTTCTTTTTTAAGTGAACAATTCTAAATAATATTGAAAAATAAACAATAATCTTATTTTAAAAAAGGAGGACATTTTTTTTTCCAAAAGGAGGTTTCCCCAGCAATCTCATAGAAAAGAAATGTTTGATTCTCCAAAGAACCATTCAGTAAACAATTCTTAAAAGAAGCCCCCACTAAAGAACCACTGACTACACATGTGATATAAAGTATAATCCAAGGCCTATTCATTTATTGACAGTGAAAGTCTGTATAAAAGAAACAGTTTGTCTAAGAGAATAATTATGAGTTATTTTCAGGCATAGAAATATGCAATGCACACTGACACTGCACAGGTATTTAAACCGTGGAAGACATTGCTGCCTACTTTATTTCAGTATAATTATTTTCAACTGAAATGCAATATTGAATAGAGGGCGGGCTTTTATTTTTGCGCTCCTCCTCTACATTGCTCAATCGCAACAAACTAATGGTTGGAGGGGTGTGGTAAAGGATATTCTGACCAAACTGTCAAACTGACGTCATCAGAGAAGAAACGCCATTCCAGAGCGGAAGACTGGCAATGGGCACTAACAAAATGAACATTAGAAATTTTGGTTTCATGCTGACTTTAAAATTTAAAAATTCTAATTAATTAACTTCTCAACATGATTTTATCCAAATATGAAATACCTTTCCCTGTCAATTTATAGCTTCAATAAAAAGTGCATTACATGCTGCCTGTGGTCAATGTAAGCTTTTCCACAGCAAGGCAATGGGCTTCTAGACGTGGAGTAATTGAAGCTCAACATCATGGTGACTGCCCTTGGGCCCCAGTTTTACATAAGCTTAAATTACAGTAATGCAGTCACCCATGCCCAGCATGTTGTCATCGCAAACCATAAAATGTAAAATAAGACATTCATCTAAAACACGCCTCCGCTTCTCACGCAAACAGACTCTTCCAAGAGAAAGATGGATTAAGTTTACAGCCTCAGCACTGAATTAATCTAATTTAAATCGACACTAATGAGAATACTGCTGTGAGAGACGACAGAGTTCTTGCTTTATTTAATTAAGAACATGAAATGAAACCATAAGAGGACTTTCCCCAGTGCTCTCAGAAACATTATCATTTAAAAAACCTCCTTGCACAGAATCGCATTGTTAATATGGAATCTGTCAGATCCTTTTAGAAATGCTTTCCACTCAAACGTTCCTCTAGGATGTTCTGCCATTACTTTATTGCTCTGTTCCACACTCTATCAGTTTCACAGACAGTTAGTAACGGTCTCTCATACTGTCCTCCACTTGTACCCAAAGATTATTTTTGAGCTTTGTTGTGTCCCTCTGTTTTTGAAAAACTGCTGTCAAAGTGTCACCATGGATGGAGGGCATTGTGAGTGGCTTTCTTAAACCAGCCACAGTGGCACATTTTTCTATTTGTAGCACTTTGTACCTGCTTTGACTCCTATAAGAGCATGTTCTGCATACTAACATCTCAGAGTGGGAAAACAACAATGTTCTTAATCTGTCATGTCACTCTCTTTCTGTGGATGCCTGAAGGAGTTTGTGACTCTGGAATACTTTCTGAATTGGCTGATCCACAAAGTAATTGTGTATGTAAATGGTTTTGTTGCAAGGTAATAGTGAAATCACTGGCTCAAAACGTCAGAAAGCACAAATCAGCAGAACACGCACATACAAATCAACACCAAAGCCTTTCTCTAATTTATTTCATCTGTATTTAAAATCCAGGCCGGTGTTACCTTAAACAAAAAGAGCATTAACAACCCAGCTGCATTGGTAATGAGTGTCACAGAAGCGAGCGTGGACTACAGTACATGGTGACGTATGTGCTCTATTGTTAGTGTAATGAACACCTGGACATCAGTGTAGTGCTAAATCAGATACGGGGAAGCAGCCACTCTTCACATCTGTAGCGCTGAAACACAAGACGCTTCCTTTTAAAATGAAATCTTTGTAGTTAGGAAAGCTGATTATGTATTTCATGCCAACTTCTTAGCTCACGCTGTACACTATAAAGAGTGAGAAATTGTAAATGCTTTTGAAAGAAATATCTTATGCTCACCAAGGATGCATTAGATGTAACGTTATTACAATTTAAAATAACTGTTTTCTGTTTCAGTATGTTTTACCTGACTTTTTAGCAGCCATCACTCCAGTCTTCAGTCACTTGATCCTTGATCCTTCAGAAATCATTCTAATATGCTGCTTTAGTGCTTAAGAAATATTTATTAATATTACTAATGTAGAAAACAGTCGTAGTGCGTTCTTTTTTTGTAAAAACTGTGATACATTAACATTATAATAAAATACTTTTTAATAAAAAATAATCCTTTTATTTAACAATAAACTGATCAAAAGTGACAGTAAAGACATTTAAGAAAAGTTTTCTATTTTAGATATATTGTTTTAAACTGTCTTTTAACTAAAATAAAATAAAAAAAAATCCTGAAAAAAAGCAAAAAATAAATAAATAAAAAACATGGATGATAATGAGACCATTATTAATAATTGAGCAACAATAATGTATTGAGTAGCAAATTAGCATATTAGATTGATTTCTGAAGGATCATGTGACACTGAAGCGTAATGATAAAGGAGTAATGATGCTCAAAATTCAGATTTGCTTCACATGAATAAATTACATTTTAAAATGTATTCAAGTAGAAAACTGTTGTTTTAAATTGTAATAATAGTTTTTACCCTCTTTTCTTATAAAATAAATGCACCATTGGTGAGCATAAGAGACCGCTTTCAAATACATGAATAAATCTTAATTATTTCAAACTTTTGCCCAGTAGTGCAGTTTAGCAAATTAGGAAACAACAAGAGGATGTTTGAACTGCAGAACATGCAGTGCACTTCTATCATACCCCAACCACTATAACTAACAAGCTTCACTTTCTAGTAAATACAAAAACAGTTTCAAAATGTTGGGAGAGTAGTTTGAAAATCGATTATTTTTTTGCAGTTTTGTTTGGTGTCACCAGTTTCACAGCAATTACAAGTTTAAGATTTGGACGAACAAGACTTTTCCATCATTAGAGTCTAACTTACACCAACAGAGATCAAAATTGTTAGAAATTTCATCAGCCACATTCAAAACCAAAATCATAAGAACACCCGTCTCCCACTTAACTACACAGCAATGGAAACCGCAAGAGCATGTGCATAATTTATCACTCCAGAATTTCATTAAGCATGATTAAAAATAACAAGCCCTCCTTGAGGGAAACTGATATTGCTCTTGATGACAATTCTTCAATAATTGCTGCTAAGGTACATTTCTTTAAGATCATTCGGTGAAAGCATGGGTCAGAATGTGGTCTATTCCAGTGCATTGGGAACACAAGTTTTTTATGATCCGAGTGTAGCTGAAGCCAATTTGACCAAACTGAAGAGACCAATTAAAATCCATAAAAGATTATGAAACTTTCAGACATTACGCCTTGACTTTCTCAGAAAAGCAGCTGACATCACAGCAGGAGTGAAAGTAGAAAAGGTTCCTTCTTTGATGATTATTTTATTATGCTTCATATATAGTAGAGCCTAGCATGGTCTCCAGTATCTCTAAAACTAAGTTTGAGGTTGGTAAGATTTTTTTAAAGAAAGATGTCTCACCAAGGCTGCATTTATTGAATCAAAACCTGTCAAGCATGTTTTCTGTGTTTTTTTTTTTTTTACAGTATACTTTGATGAATAGAACATTCAAAAAACAGAATTAATTTGACAGAAGTCTCTTGAAACATAAATCTCTATCTTTCTACAGAATATTTAAATCATATAAAATATGTTGTCATGATATTCTGTGTTTTTTTCAAAGCTGCAGTAGGATTGAAAGTAGTGGCTTATACAATGGTACATAAAAACTATTAAATTACTACTGAATATATTAGCCAACAGCTGTAATAAGGAAGGAATGAGTTAATAATGATCACATCTGTCAGACAACACTAGCTAGCTTTAGCCTTTGAAGTGCTGCTTTCATTTACTGGGGTTGTCATCCAAATAGCATGCAAAATTGTGAAAAATGTGTTTTGAGAGGACAAGATGCCTAAACCAAGAGCTTGCATTATCACTTCTCAGCTTATCTTAAGCATAATACATCAGTTTTTGTATGGGCCGCTAACTCAGTGGACATCAGCTCTGTTTCGGTCTGTGATGTTTTGACTCTGCCGCAGGATCTGTGCTTGTCCTCACAGAATAGTAAATGTCAGAAGAAGGGCTGGGACAGATTGTTCCTAAAAGCAATCTGAGGTTTTAATCTTTTGGATGACAGATATCAACCTTTGGTTTTTCATAGTACAAATTGAATCTGTTTGCAGTACAGATTCAGCATAATTGGACAATTACAATAAACTTTATCCGCACAAATTAATTTGTGTGCTATCATGTTATCCTGAAATACATGTGATCCTGGTGAAATACCCACTTCACTGCCAGAATGGAGCAATTAATTGGATTGTCACATTTTCACAGCTGGATTTCAGACTGTGTTTCTTGAACCTCCTAAACCCGCCTTTGGTAGACTACTGCGTGAGACTGCTCTGTAAAATTACATGTAAACCTATAGGTGTTTATTTCTGATTTGTGATTCATCTTCACCATTCGGTGTCACTAGTCCTTAAGGTTCCCAGCCTGTAAGGAAAAATGAAAACTTCACATAACATGATAAGCCATGTTGATTTTCTTTCTCATGGCCTGATGTTGCACTTTTTGTGATAGAACCGAAAATACTGTTTGCTTTTGTAAGTCACCTGCTGAGTGTTTTTATGATTATTGCACTGATGACTCAGTAAACATCATTTGTCACAATAAGGTGTCATGACAATTTTGATTGATCATTTTTATCCACATGGTTTTGCTCTCAGAACGTAAATACATCAACTAAAATGAGTCCGTTTTAAAAGAACCTCACTTTGACCAGTGAATGTGAAACCAGTTTTCCTTGTGAAAGGATCAGTGTTGAGAGATTAACTTTGACTAACATGAAAATTCTGGATTTCAATCCATTCAGAGGAGTACAAGCAATTTAAACACTTGGCAGGGATGCTTTGCTTTGCCTCAGACTCCCTTGTGGAGCAGAACTAAGTAGTTTTGGAAATTGGCAGGGAGGAAACCACTCTTTATCTTCCTGAGCAGAGGTTCTATGCTGGTGTTCACCTTTCTTCTTGGGAGTGCAGTCTACAGTAGGTTTAGCAGGAGAGCTGATTTGCCCTGCTCAGTATGAACTCATGCACCTGAGGTTTATAGCTTTGGAACAGGAACAGATAAAGAAGAGAATAATTTTAAATGAACAATAAATAACCAAAAGCCGCATTCAGTCCCCCATCCAAAAAAAAAAAAAAAAGTTCTGTTTACTTAAAAAATCTGTCAGTGTCTCATATGGAAGAGTTTCATATTATAGATCAAGAGTGTCCAATATGCGTATAAAGTGAGGTTTTGAATTTCCACCTGACTTTTTAGTATTTAAATAAAAGTGAACAGTTATCAAGTGCTCTGTGAGGAAAGGTTATCCCTGTTTCAGAGCTGGAGTCCTGTAATTGTTTCAGTAAGGTAAGAATCCGTCAGAGGATGCGACCTTTAGCTCCATTAAATATTCAGTCTGTCACCTTGTGCTCAAATACCTCTAATTAGACCAAAGTGCTCTAAAAATTATCACACTGGATATCAAATCCCAAAATGTACAATCAATTTGTTGCTAACCTGTGCACTTGGAGGAATTGCAGGAATCCCTTGTGTATATGAGTTACAGTCATGTGAATAAGCACATAAAATGATACTGAAATGTATACAGAAGTTTAGGGGGTCAAAGAGACTGGTTAGCATAATTGCCTCTTGCTGGTAGATGTTGTGTTTATGGAAGCCCATATTCACCACAAAATTCAGAAATACAAGTAGTTTGCTCTTTTTCTCTCACACAGTTTAGACAATTTAGAATTGCAAGATTAGATTTTTTTTTTGAAAAAAGTCAGAATTGTGAAATAAAATTTGCAATTACCTTTTGTTCTTTTATTCATTTATTTTATTAATTTATTACTCCATGGTGGAAATGGGCATCCATGCTGTATGTAACAACACTATCTGGCTGCAAAAAGCATCTGTCTCCATTGACAGCCATTCAGCTTATTTTAATTTCTGATGATAGAAATTTTTGCAAGCAGCTTTTAAATGTGAACGTCTTTGTACAGCATGTGACACCGGACCCTACATTCTTTTATTAGTGATATGCATTGCAAAGAATTTCATTTCAACAACTTTTAAAGGCTATTTTCTCAATATTTAGATTTTGTTTTGTTTTGCACCCTCAAATTGCAGATTTTCAAATAGTTATATCTCAGCCAAATATTGTCATATCCTAACAAACCATACATCAATGGACAGCTGATTTATTATTGATGTATAAATCTCAGTAAAAAAAAAAAAAAAAAAAACTTATGACAGGTTTTGTGGTACAGGGTCACGTTATAGCGAATATTTCACCAGGGCCAATTTCATATGATAATCCTGGATAGTGCTACAGCAGATGAATTGAATGCTACAGATAACTTTATTTATATTATAGACCTACTTTAAGCATTTAGGAAGAAACTGACAAAATAAAAGTGTATTTTACATTATGCCACATCAACCCTAATGTTACAACAGAACTGGGCGCTAGACCTCCCAATGTGCTAACACCCACCTCATTGAAATATTCAAGTCCATCTTGAAGCCCAATATGTTTAACAAGATCTTAACTGCCCAGCATTTCTCCAACACAACCGTGTCGATGCTTTTGGCCCTGCTCTTCGCAGCAGTTCATTTCGCTATTCAGTAATTACTGGGTTCATTGAACTATGAAAAGTGTGATTTGACTCAAACAGCAGTTGATGAACACATCATGGCACAGAGCGCCTTCCTCTGCCTGCCAATTACACAGGGACGTTAAGTGTTGAGCACGCCCAGCTTTCACAACACTGAAGGTCATGGTGTTCCCAAACCCTGCCCATCTGCCAGTATCCCACTGAATGTGCAACACACCTGCCACACTTCACCAGTGTGTGTGAAAACAGTTGGAGCATCAATATTACCAACTGATCCACAGGCTATGTTTTAGTTTTACCTTTTGAGTTCCAGTATAATATTAATAAAGTTTAACCATTATTATGTTAACAATAAAATATATACTTGAAAAACAAAAAAAGAGTAATATACTTTTTTTGTGTCTTTCTAAAGTATACATTTCACTACATTTTATTAGACGCATGCATAAATGCTTATTTTTTTCAATAATGTAGGAGAAATAAATTCAAGGTTCTAGGTTTTCAAGGTTTAGCACATAAAAGCAAGTCTTTATAGAGTACCTTTTGCAATCTTGCTTTTAAATTAAAACTGGTCTGGAAAAGCTCCACATGGCAATAGGTGAGAAAGCGCCTGAGCCTGAATCCTTTCATGAATTCCTCCACTTTGTCCATACAATTAATGAAAGCTTGAATGTACGAAGCCCCTAAAGGGACATGGTGATAAAAAAAATAATAAAAATATATTTCAATGCTTTTGCATTCAATTGTTGCGTTCTCTTGCAAAATGATTCTGTTCCCCAGTGAAACTTTGCATTCTTTTACAAAACCATTACATTTTGCAAGCAAACACAAATATTATCTGTGGAATGCAAAAGTTGTGCAGGCAAAATAAATATAAATATAAAAGCAATCTAATTTTTGAGCAGAATGTTTGCTCGCATCTTATTTTTCCATCACCATGAATTGTGCAAAATCATTGTGTGTGTGTGTGTTTTTTTTTTTTTTTTCAAAAGAAATAACTACAGTAATCAGAACTAACTGTTTTATTTTAACATGGTGTGCATTATGTATGGTATATATTTTTGCAAAGAGTGAATGCTGAAGATATGTTTTTGTTTTTGAGTTATTTTTGTAGTATTGTGTAGGACAGTGACTTCTTATGAATCAAAATAATCAAAGGAATTGTTATTCTTCAAAACATACATATAGTATTACCTCTTTTTCTGCTGTGTATGATTAATCTCACATGAGTAATATTCCACTGTTGTTGTTGTTTTTCAAAAGGAAAGTTTCCTCCTCTTCTGTCCAAAACGAAAGATCTATGTCAGCAGTTCTCCTGCTGACACACAAACCATTAAACGCTCTGTGGGACGCTGAGAAAGAGAGAATAAGTTAATGTATGGGAAGCGTTATTCAACAGAGCAGTCTGTCTGATTTGTTGTAAAAATGGATGACAACACCTGTCTGTCACCCATAGCCAACCGTTGGAGGGGAATAGTGAGTCAGTCAGTTGTGAATTTTATAATGACATTCTAGCGGGAGGTTGAATTTTACATTGTGGCAGAGATGGAGTTTTCAGAGATGGAGACTCGCACTGATAAATTGTCAAGGCCAGAGACCTCACTTTGGGCCTGCTTTATCACTCTCACCCTATTTGCATGCATTAATGTTCCTCATTCAACAGAAAAAAGGACATTCAGGTTGATCTAGATAAAAAAAAACTCAAACTAATAAGTGGAAATAATCATTCTAATATGTTTTGTATTATCTTGATCAGCCCATCCTCCATCTTCATTTTTAAGAGCTTTGCTTTTCTCCGATTCATTCTTGCATATCAGAGAAAAGAAGGATAAGACTCGTAAGTGTTTCCTTGGCACAGTTTTATCTTACTCTTACTTATCGTTTAGCAGCAGCAGGCTCACAGCCTTGACAGCACAGCACAGCTTAAACAGGCTTAAAAAGACAGATGCACGGTCAGAGCCAGATCACTACGTTCTGGGTCAAAGACCTGGATGTGATGAGGGAGATCTGGGATGCCTGGCAGATGTTCTCTTATCAAAAAATCAGCTATGATCTCCCTTTGAAAGCCACCCTTAGCAAATTAATGCTGTTTAGTGTGGGATGAGAGGACATAACATGGAATATAGGTGCATTTTTTAAATAAAAATCTAAGTATTGATTGACTGATTGATTAACTGATTGATTGATTGATTGAAGTCTCATGCTTTTTCAGAAATGCAAGTATCTGCAAGATATGAGATATGATGCTGCGAGATGCATTTGAAGGTTAGTGAGGTTTTGAACCATTTTGGCGCCAATCACTGAACGTTTCACTTTGAACATGCCGCGAAAATATGCAGAAATATACAGTGCTGCAGTGTTGTTGTTTTTAAGTTATTTTTATGGGTTTTTAATTACTTTTTATTCAGATAGGATAGTATAGAGGCAACAGGAAATTACTGGGAGTAGAGAGGGAAGCGGGATCGGTAAAGGACCCCGAGGCTGGAATTGAACTTGGGTTGCCGTGAAAGCAGTTGTGCTACAGTATATGTCAACACACTAACCATGTTTAACTTCTTAAAAACATAGGGTGTAGGGTGCATGACTGACAGGTAATCTGACTAATCATAATGCCCTATCTGCTATTTTGTCCAACAAACAACTCAGACAGGAGAGTAGATTAATTTCGGTGGACTCAAACTTGAAAAATTGTGTGTTTTGACATCTTTCTGCGGTTTAAATAAAATAACCTCTGATGTTCATTCATGTTTATTTCACGTTTTATGTAAATATGAAAAGACAATCAGTTCTCATGCCACTTGAAACGCTTGATCATTCACCGAGAGCGGATTTTTGCGAAGGGGTCAAATGATACTTAGCTTTTTTCAAACAGAATGCTTTTCTTGATGTTTAAAAACATGAGATACAGGACAGCGTAATTAAATAAAAAAATAATAAAAATAAAAATAATTTAAGTGTTAAGACCGGTTTTCCTTCCTGCAGACAACCTGTGACATACAGATGCATTTAAATTATTTTAACGTGAGCACTGCATTTTTAAAAAGCTGTGTTTCATAAAACACTAGAGAAAGATGTATGAAAGTTTCTGTGAACAGCTCCTAGCACACACTCCAAACAGCATATAATAGTGGTGATTCATTTTGAATAAATCTGCGTTTTTGAATGAGTTGGTGGATAGAATGATTTAAATGAAAAAAAGGGGTAATTTGTCACCACGTTACATAAGGATGTAAGCTGCAGAAAGAATCAAATCATTACATAGCCTATATATATATATATAGCTCTATATAAAATCACTGTATGTTTTGTGCATGTGTAACTTTGTTATATGGATATATTTGACTGCTAAAAGTTTGGGTACATGAATGAAATCCTTTAAAACATGTTATGAAAATGAGTGATTCAGGATATTTGAGTCTAATGCCAAGAACTGCAGTTTTAGTTGCTGAAGTATGAGCATTCATTACGATGAATCATTTCCTGCAATAAGATAGCAATCTTCATGTTTAGCTAAATACTGAGGGTCACCATGACCTCGACCTCAACCTTGAGTGCTCATTTTTACAAAGATGAATAATACTGTTAGTAGACTCAACTCAGACATTCATTTAAATCACCTTGGAACCAAACAATGGAATTATTTTCACATACTGCATGTCATTCATCTCTGTTACACTATCGAGTGTCAATTATTCCAGTAAAACAGGCTAAATGTATTTTAATTTCTATGTGCATTATTACGTATAGTTTCATAGAGTTGAAATAAGCATGAGATATTGCCATATCCACTTTAAAGGGATTTTAAAAAAACTGTATCGTAAACTAAAATGGTGCAAATCAATGTAAACCAAAAATGGCTTGTTCAGCAATGTCGACAAAATATATTTAATAATTTGATGGCTAAAAGTGATAGAAAAATTTGCAAACATTTTCTGTTCATCTATTTTTGTCTTTAAAGTGATAGCTCACACAAAAATGTATGCACTAAATTTTATGTGAAAAATATCCTGGCAATAATTTTATTTTTTCAATATGAAAGTGAATGAGGACTGGAGCAATCAAGCTTCACAGTGACCAAAAACATTCAAATGTAGGAAAAAAAAAGCTATTGTTGTTGTTGTTATTATTATTATTGTGTATTTAAATATTATTCTATTTATTTAAGTATCGGATTTCATCCAAAATATCTTAATTTGTTTTGAGAAGAAGAAACAAGGTTTTATGGTTTTGGAACAACATGTGGGTAAGCAATTAATGATATATTTGTTTTATTTTGGGGTGAACAAACCCTTTAAATACTGTATTTGAATATGTAATAAATTAGCTTCATTTAAAGTGCTTTTGCTGGTGTACTGTTTGGAACAGATTTGTGTGAACCGCATTATGGTGCTTTAAAGTTCCATTCACAGATAAACTAGATGGAGAGTTTGCTCAAAGACAGGCAGGGAAATGCTTCAGTGCACCTTTTCCAAAGGCTTCTTGGCCAAAAGCTCATTGCATCAACTTGCCAGACAGACAGCTCTCAAGTTCTGCATGTCCCATTGTCAAGTCTTCACATCCACTGAGTCAGAAAAAGAAAAAAAAAAATTCTACCATCTGTTCTGAGAACTCCAGTCTTATGCAGCCAGACTCTCTTCTCGCAGCTTTTCTACAATTGAGAACATGCAGCATCAACACAGGTCTGCGTATTAAAGAAGTCTTTGCATAGCTCTCGCCAACTGTCGATAGTTTGACATAAAGTTTAAAGTCACATTTCATAGTGGCTGCTATTTAAGTAGGCGTGATTTGTTTTGCATTCTATATAAGCCTGCTCATCAGCAGGAGTTAATAGAGGCCATTCAGTCTGAGCTGGGTTGTAATGATAGCCCTGTGGCTCTCTCTCTCTCTCCCACGATTTGCCAGAACCCAGGGTCAGTTGTTTAAATAGAGAAGTTTCATTGTTATAGTACAGCCCTTAAAGTTGAGGAAATGTTCCTGATCAGAGTGTACTGTATTCTCCTGAGGGATGGCAGCAAGTCGTTTGGGTAATGTAAGGCCGTCCCTCATACACTTTAAAGGACATTAGTCTCTGAAATGTGTCTACTTTGTGTTGTGCATGGTGATTTATTACCATTGTGAGGGATGGCATTTTCAGATTTGAGTCCCCAAAACAATCAACTGGAAAGTTTTTAAACAAGCTGACCTTTAAAATTCACCCAAGAATTCACTGTTACATTCATGATGGAGCCCTGCATATCCAGGTGAATTTCCTCACATATATCAGCATCAAAAAATAAATAAATAAATAAATAATAATAATAATATTTTATTGAACCAGTCTTTACCCTTGGCAGTTTATGCCAAGTAAATTGTATTGCCAAATGACAAAACTGTAAATTCTGTGATCATTTATTCTCCCTCATGTTGTTACAAACTCTTTTGTAGAAAAGAAGGAATTTGGAAAAATGTCTGAGCTGCTCTGTTCCCGAAAAATAATGTAGATGGGGGTGAGGCACTGTCTAGCTTTAAAAGAATTATAAATAAAAAGAGATTCACTAAAGTATCATAAAAGTACCAAAAAAATAATCCATATAAGTTTAAATTGACAGGGTGAACATTTTTTGGCAGTATTCTCCTCATTTTCAGCGAACTGTTCCTTTAATTTGTACACAAACTTGTGACATTTTGGCCTTACAAGAAACGTCCTTTCATTTACAACATGAATTTATGCATAGAGTTCCAAGTAAGCCAATCAAAAAATGGTTTTACCTTCACTCCTACTCTTTTTAGTTGAATAACTGACAGATTTTTGGTCTGAATCACCTTGTTGGAAGGAAAGAGCCTGCCGACGGCAGAGACCAGAAGTCACTTTCATATTTGACTTTCAGAGCAAAATGAATGCTGACTCCTACATTTTCCACCAGGCTATTTGAGTGCTGAACTTTTCAGCTTGAAAGCTGTAAGCCGCTTTCTGAATAGTTTAAGATATAGAGCTTTGGTATAAACAAACTGTAACCAACGTGCTAGTTGAATTGTGTTCAACCATGTGTAGTTTTTATTTTTTCAACTGTGCTTAAAGTGATAGTTCACTTCAAAAAGAGCATTCTGTCATTATTTGCACATCTTCATGTGATTCCAAACCTGGATGATCTTATTTCTTCTGCAGAACCCAAAAGGAGATATTTCATGTTTTTGTCCAAATAGTGAAAGTCATTGGAGTCCACAGAGGAAGGAAAGTAAGGGTTGGAACAACATGATAACAGAATAATTATTTTTTATTTTTTTTAGGGGTTGAATCGATCTGATTTCTGAGAAATCTCAAAAAACCAAAGGGCATTTGTTGTTGGCAGTTTCTAAGGCAACAGGGTTGTTTAATTTACTCACATCTTATCATTATTCTCTAAGGAGAGTAATAGCGTATACAAGGGCTGACTATAAGTGAGGCATTGGCAATGTAGTGCACATATGACCTACTACAAAACTGAAGCATGATTAAAAATCCATCAAACATCTTCATTCATGCATGTAATTATTTTTGAGTTCCCTACGTTGTTAAAGCCACATCAGTGCTGAACACAGTATTTGCACTTATAACCTCGCCATGGTTTCATTGCATTGGCCTTTAGTCTCATAGCCCTAGCACACATGGTTGAGACCACACACTGGCACAAAATCCATTTTTCTGTCTACCATGTCTAAAGTCCATGCACTCAGATCCAGTCCTCAAATCCGCTTTCCGTTGCTGTAGGGGAAGTGGGGGCTTGGTTTTTTTTTGTGTGTGTGTCCAAAGTCTTGAAGACCATTTGAAGGCATCTAATTCAATCCTTGTCCCCAAGACAAGATGCACAGATAATCTTATTTGAGTACCACTGATGTTTGCTTATATCTGGCTATAATGTGCCATGCAATCTAGTTGTAGAAATTTTGTAACCTAACAGTAAGAATCAGAAGATTGAGCTATGACAGATAATATGTTCTTCCCTGTTGTGACGTAGGCCTATATTCTAGTGAAATGGCTTCTCTAATGCAAAAAGAAGGACTTGAATTTGTCCTTTAGGAATTTATTGAATAGTTGTTGTTTGCTAAGAGTGTCATGATGCTGGAGTAAAGGTTTGCCTAGACCTTGTGCCAGTGGGCAAAATAACTGATGCTGCAAGGAATGACACTAAACAATGGCTTCTTGGGGATTGTTGATTTAATATCTGGAGGTCCATTGGAGATTAAACAAAAAGATAGATCTAAATGCCATCCCTCTTTGCCAACCTCAGTTAATTATATCCAGGGCCGTCCATGGCATAGGTGACATAGGCAGTTGACTAGGGTGCAAAATTACCAGGAAGCAGGAAAGTTTTTATTTTATTGTTTTTTTGGGGGGAAAAAATAGTTGTTGTTTTTTTGGCTCCTACACCCATATATTAAGCAAAATAATTTCTGACATCTAATAGATTTTTAGTGCTGAACAATCATCGAACTGATTAAAATAATTTTAGAATAAAATAATATTGACATCAACGGAAAACACAATTTGACAACATGCCATGTTGGACTAATTTAAACACTTTTCTTACAATGCATCATCATAGCATTAATTATGCATGGAGCACACAGTTTTGCCATTTATTTGAAAAAAAAAAAGGAAAAAAAAAGAAAATTATCAGGGGCACAAGGCAAGAAGACAAGCAAAGAAGCGGAGCAGAAAGGTAAAAATCACAAGTTAAGGACTGTGCATTAGCCCATGATGTTTACAATATGAAGTATTTTGAAATAACCTTTTTTAGCACATCTTAGTTGGCAACACTGACACCATGGAACGTTTTTTTGAGTTAACTGCTCATTTAATTTTACTTTACAATAAATTTAAGCTTCTGTAATATTGTTTTAATTTCAGTTACATTACTGCTTGTTTTTAATACACCAAAAATTGTCCAAATGTATTTTGAAAAAGACCATGGCGAGGACTATAATCTATAGAAAACATAAAATTAAGTTTAAGTATGTAATTTCCCACTGAATGCAGAATTGAAATGAAAGGTTTGGGTATGCTAATTAGACTAAATAGCCAGCTAGCTGGCTAACATCTACAAATTACAAGGCGGTTTCAGCATATTAATTTATATATTATAACAATTTATTTACTACTTATTTATGTTAATACTTATTAGTAGGCTATTTATGTTATATTATAGTGGGGGGTGATTATAACCGTTTTAATTCCAAATAAATTATTAATAAAAACAAAAATTACAAATAAGTAGCCTACTTATATACTGTATAATAAATAAACTTTACAGTTTGAAATGGGAACCACGTATTATTCATTGCCTTGAAAAAGATACAGGGAAGGAATGCTATCAATCACTCATATCAATTACAGGGTTTTGAAAAGAAGGAGATTTTGATGAAAGAACGCAGCACACGCGTATTTTATTCTTACTGATGTTTATGTAACAGTTACGCCTCGTTTCCAACCTTCTCAATCTCTGTTGGAGGGACTGAGATTGTCCCTCAGTGGATGCTGAAGGTTACCGCGTGCGTAAAGCGCGCGCTCGGATCCTGCGCGCTGCTCACACGCCGCTTGGACTCAAACGGATATGGGTTGCTCCTGCTAAGTGCAGTTTAACACCTCCACAAAACCAGGGGAAAAGCATATTTACATCAAGTTCAGGTTCTTCTAATCGCCAAAATGAAATTTCCTCGTGGAAGTAGTCGTGTGTTCCGGTTTACAGCGGTTGTATTCACCCGTGGAACTGTAATTGAGACAGAAGAGGAATATAGTTACAGTCGTTTGGGTGGACAAGTGTATCTGATGGAGAAAAGTGGATTTAAAATCTAAGAAACGGGATACTTCCGCTCTTTGGATGAAAGTTGCGGTTTTAAGGTACAGCACGGCATTTTCTCTCCTTTGTGATCTAGTTTTTTTCTGCTCATTAATAATTAGAAAGCATAGTAGAGCTGCTAATTAACAGATATTCACTGATGCTGACACTTTCAGAGAAACTTAATTCCGCTGCGTGAGGAAAAACAAGCATTTGTTTTAGACGAGTATGTGTGAACTGCCGGTTGTTATCTTTTCAAATTAATTAAACCTCCTTTCACAGTGAAACAATTGTTGTAATTTCTCTGTGCGATTATGTGTGAGCGTGCGTTTGACAGAGAGAGAGAGAGAACGAAAGAGAGAGAAAGAGGGAGGAAATAGGGTTGTAACCCATGTCTTTTATAGACATTGTCACTTTAGTTTTCAATATATCTGAACTTAGAATAGTTTAATTTTAGAGTTTTAGTCTTGGTATTTAAGGGTCACACATTAGGCTATATTAGAATATTAGAATTTAACTACTCTCTGTATGTATTTTTAATTCCATATGTTATATAGGTCAAACTGCAAATGCAATTATGTTAATCAAATCTTTAATTATACATACCTGCATTAAAATCTATCACAATATAAATACTATGTAGTAAATACGTAGGCCTATGTATACAGTGTAACTGTAAAAGATAGATAGATTGATTAATAGTCTTCTGTACTGATGGAGACTGTGAAGACAGGAAACAGTTGGGAGAAGAGTGGCACAGTGGTGGCTGATAGTCATACACTGTTTATTTGGAGTCCAGCAGTAACCAAAACCATAATGTTAACCCAACCTTTGCAGCAGATGCATATCTCAAGCAGAGGCGTCTTGTCCCCTCAGATTTCTAAGCCAAGTGGATTTTAAATGCAGCTTCCAAAAGACAAAGAATAGCAAATTAATATTTTCTATATTTAATACGCCTACAATTACACCGGCTTGACGTTCAGTGCATCATATCAGCAGCTGCTCATTTCAAATCTGCATTCACGTTTTTACAGCACTGTGCATTATAACCAATCACACACGATGCTGTTGAAATAATGAATGCATTGACCAATCAGAGCTGTTCAGATGAGTCTTAGCTAAAATTCTGGGGTTTTCTTCACTCGCTCACTGAATGAAAAGGCCTACCTTTTTCTGGCCAATTCTCTCGTTAGAAACAACAAAATGCAAATGTTTGTGCGAATCTGTAAGATGTTAATTTCAGTGTAAACAGCTTCAGTGATTATGGGAGTTTTTGAGAGTGCTTGAATTCTAGTCTGTCAGTGAAAATGTTCTTTGCTCTTTGTCTGTACATTGACAGTACTATGATTAATAGCCTTGCAATGTTTTTATTCACAATAACTTCCCATGTTAAATTCACATTAAATGCAAGCTCAGTCATATTAAAGCTGCGGTAGGTAACTTTTGATGCTCTAGCGGTTAATAAACAGAACTGCTTGCGTCTTGCGGAAGAACATTGTAGCCGGAACTACTTCTCTCTGTTTATGTCTATGAAGAATCACAAAGGTACTGTGTTACTCCGCCGCGGTACCCCCGAAGCAATCTAAAATAGTCAGAATATAAACACTTATTATAGGTGCACCCTAGTGATTCAGGACAAAACAAAACACGGTTTGGAAAATGGAATCATGGTGAACTCGCTTGTTATATACATTTTTCTACATTTTGAACACAAACAAAGTTACGGACCGCGGCTCTGATTGGTTGTTTTCTTACCGGGAGCGGATGAATTTCTGCAAATGGCAATAGGAGCACTGGGAGGAGCCAGAGGAGCTTGATTTTTTCACAGATTATCTGTCTCATATTCTACTGTCAGGACATAATGACAGGTTTAACAAATATGTAAAAAATATATTTTTACAAAAGTTTCCTACTGCAGCTTTAAAATATGTTATGGCATGACACCCATATCTGTTATTTAAGTAAACAGACATAGATGATAGATTACATCATTACATTAGCTTATTTTGACCATCGTCCACTATAGATCAACATAATCTATAAAGATGAAAATCAAGATATTTCAAGATATAGCGTATTTGATGTGCTTTGGAATGTTAAGAATAAAACAGAAAAAATAAATAAAACATAAATTCAGTTGTGGCTGCTGTGTCACATGAAGACCCCCACCCCCAACCCATGCTTTATAAAAAAATGATTAATGCATGACGCCCCTGATCTCAAGTTTCACATAACATCATGTATCTACACAATAATTACACTGTATCAAATGCTTTACATTTTAATCTAAATAGGACAACTAACATAATATAAGTGGTGAATTGTGTTTGTTCCTTTAGAAAAAAAAAATTCTTCTAATGAACAAAAACAAACTAATTTAAAGATGCATGGACATCCTGAATTGTTCTTATTGAAAATCCCATTACAAACCAACAAACAAACATACAAACACAATCACAAATTATTGATGTGAGAAAAAAAAATCAAAAAGGATCATTTAGTTGAGCAGTGATGCCTAATTTTTCTTCTGCAGGGAGTGTCAACTCTGAGACAGCTTTCATGATCAAAACTGACACAGAGAAGGCTAAAGAGGCAATTATGTGGAAAAACCAATAAGTTGTGGTCCCTTTACACAAGAGTGGGTTATATCTGTGATGATGGTGTTTTGTATGGGGTTGTTTTCCCCCAACAGAATGAATTTTACTATTATATTGAACGGTTTAAGTGATGACATATTGCTGTTGCACAATTGTTCATTTATGCACATCTGCCGACAAGACGCTGCCCAGACCCTGAGTGATGTTACATTCGAGGTGCACCAAGGTTCAAGCGTTCTCTCCGTCTTTTCCCCTTATATATCTTTCTTATTTACATAACGTGTCAAAACAGTGTAAAATGTCCAATGTGATGTGTTCAAATACCATTTGATATATTGCCAGTCATTTATAAAACTTTTATGGTAAATACAGTCCAGCCATAGGACTTCTTTCCAAATGTGTGACTTTCTTTCTTCAGAGGAACAAAAAAATAAGATTTACATTTATTGTATGCTGCAAGGGGTGGGGGGTGTCTAGAAAAAAAAAATCCTTTCATCTATCTCTTTAAGAATTACATTGTCCCTTCTTTCTCAAAG
Source organism: Carassius auratus (assembly GCF_003368295.1). Taxonomy (NCBI): domain Eukaryota; kingdom Metazoa; phylum Chordata; class Actinopteri; order Cypriniformes; family Cyprinidae; genus Carassius; species Carassius auratus. The sequence goes on from NC_039257.1 coordinate 11,518,202, forward strand.
CCATAAGAAATGATCTATTCATGATGTGGAAAATCATTTGAGAAGACAAGTAGACCTTTGTTCTGAGTTTGATATCATTTAGATGGCCAAAATGGGTTAATTTGTCATGAAATGCAAATTAATTTAATCCATTTCCACACTAGGGCTATAATAAATTTGGTGCTGAGCTCACAGGAATTTAGCTAAATCTGCTAAATATGGAATGAAAAGCAACTGCTCACTGTGCAGTTCCTTTTTTTTCTTTAATTTTCAGAGACATTATGTACTACAAGCCAGTTTGTTGTGATATTTTGTGTAACAACCTCACCTCCCTGTGTCCACTTATTATTTAGCTGATACTGCTTATGTTTCTGTCCGTTTTCTGTGACATTGTACTAGTGAAACAGTAGAGAGGAAGGAGACTTCTGTCCTAGTTAGTCAAGTCACATCCAGAGTTCAAACACAGGCTTTTCAGGACAGCTGTGCGAACGAGCACCCATAAATAAAGGATAGACTTTACACAGTGTACCACGTTGCACAAAGCCATGGCCCTGTGCTTTCTAGTGAAAGCTTCTTCTCAGGTGTTCAAATACGAAATTGATTTTCATGCCAAAACTTAGTGGCTACACGTGCAATCTGGTTGATATAATACAAAACACATGACTTAAAAAAATGTAATTCTGGATTTCTTTCATAAAGACAAATAAAATATTGTCTTTTGTTATAGGATCTCGGCTTGGCTTCAACCATCTGATGGAAGTCTTCACGGAGTATGCCTATAATGAAAGCTTCTTTGAAAATGCATCCCAGGGCTTCAATGGGACGGAACAAGGGAAGCGGCACCAGTACAATTATTATGCCATGCTTCTCACACTGCTCATTTTCGTCATTGTCTTTGGCAACGTGCTTGTGTGTATGGCCGTCTCAAGGGAGAAAGCCCTGCAGACCACTACCAACTACCTGATAGTCAGCCTGGCTGTGGCTGATCTGCTAGTTGCCACACTCGTAATGCCATGGGTGGTTTACCTCGAGGTAGGTATCAGCATGATTGGATACTAAAATGGTTTAACAACCAACCATCTGTGGTTTACACTGATGCAAGTACAGGTTATTGAATCTTTCTCACATGATAAGACTGTCATTTCTTTGGCCATTTTCTTAATAACTCATTAGAGTCAATCTGGGCATGAATTAACTAAGAAAAGCTGCAGGCACCGTATTAAACCTAATTCTAGCCAATCAATTTGCAGTAGCCACCAGCAAATGTCTAATTCTAGAAATCTGATCCTAGCCATGGGTTAGTAGTTATTTTCAACCAAGTGAAGCATTCCTTGTGTATATCATTGAGATATACATATTAGCAAAGCTATCAAATATCAAGCAAAATCTATAGGTTTGTAATGCACTTTTGTACTTTAAACTGAGCTCTGAACAATGGGACACTTCAGATGCAACACGTCAAATTTACAGCATTATTATAACTCGCTGTATTAAATTAGCCTTTTGATATCGTGTGGTGTGTTGTTTTTCTCCTAAAGGGCAGTAACTCAGGTCATCATTTATTTAGTTTCACAGTTTCATCAGTTTCAATTTATACACATGAACAGAACATTAAGGAGCGCTATTGTGAGAGGGGTTGAAATGTTTATTGGCTAAATAAAAATTACTGAAAGTCCTCAACATTATTATTAGGGCAGATGAGATCATCATTCCAAATTTCCATAAACAACTTCAGGATATCTTCAGAATGTGAATGAAAATGAATCATGAATATAAACTAATTATACTAGCAAGAAATGACCAATAAAATCAAGTGCTTTATCTTAGCTGCAAGGTTGGGCCAAACTGACATTTTAAGAAATGTTCTCCTTTCAGTTCATTAATATGAATTTGAATTGAATTGCCCCCGCCTCACAGTGGCTGAATTAGAATTGACTCAATGCCTCACTCACAAAAACAGTCTTTCATCACCGACTACTGACATAACAATGTAACTGTTAAAAAGAGTCACTGCCACTAACAAAATTCAAGAATTAAAAAATGATTCAAATTCAATCCAAAACTTATTTGTCACAGATTACTGTTCAACTAGAATGGAATGTCAGCTTGCATTCTAACATTGTTCATTATTATAGCAGTGGAATACATTTCCATCCACCCATTCTATACAACATTTGTCTTCCGAATACATTTTATTCTATTTAAATCTTTTTCCTTAATTCAGGAGTCAAATAGAAATGTAAGTGCATTCTCAGGTCAGTACCACACAGCTCTGATTTATGGGAGCATGTTTCTGTTACAAAATAAAAAACAGCTTTTAAACAATAAATAAACTTGTAAGTTAACGTCTCACAATTCGGACTTTTCTAAAAGTCGAAATCGTCAGAAATAAACTCAGAATTGCAAGAAAAAAGTCCGAATCATGAGATAAAAGTTGCAATTTTTAATCTGTGGTGGAAAGAAGTTTCCATACTGATTAGCTCTTTCTGTGCACAACAATTTTATAAAGTTTCTATTTCTCTACACACTACATGCTTGTTCTACAGACTTTTCTCTCTTTTTCTCCCTCTGTTAGTGCAAGGACATGTTTTGATCACTAGCGATGTCTGAGAATTATAGCGGTGAGGCTCATTTCATCTTAGTTTACAGATATGGTGATGAACTGATTCAGGCAACTCACAGCCGCTTTCATTAGAGGTGTCAAATAATTCTTTAATCAATGACAGAGATGCAAACTCTAGTCGGGGACCTCAGACCATCAAGAGGTTTCTGAGTCCCTCGGCTTGCCTGAGGACACACATTAATCAGAGGCAGCTCAGAAAGCTCTGCCAGCCAACTCAGGAGATGTGAACTGTGGATGAGGCTGACCTGTGCTATATTGCTTCTTTCTGTCAGTTTTATCGCATAAACCAGAGAAAATGCCAATATTTTATTGGTTTAAACATTTTTATAGTGGCTAAAGCTGTTGCAAATTGACTCCCGCAGACTTGCAGATGAGAAAGACAGGTGGTTGTGGTGTTACTATGTATATTTCGACCCTAAAGATATTAGTAATATGCAATGCTTGCCAGAGTGTTTCTGGCAAGTAACTAACTATTGCACATTTGCAAGCAAACATTGTAGGTCTGCACACAAGATGCATTGTTCTACAATTAGCAGAGCGTTTAGTTGTCCATGTCTGTCCTCCCAGGTGGTGGGAGAGTGGCGGTTCAGCACAATCCATTGTGACATCTTTGTCACCCTGGACGTGATGATGTGTACAGCGAGCATACTCAATCTATGTGCCATCAGTATCGACAGGTAGGTGTTTCTGCACTGCCATTATAAGAGTGGTCTAATGCTGACCAAGACACCATTTGGAGCTCAGCTCAAAAGAGGGACCAACTCAGCTTCAGCACAACTGAATATAGACCGGATGTGGTGCTGATGTTGTTGTTATATATAGACGGCAACAACTTCATTGTACATTGTCACTTACAATGTCACATGAGCTCAGAATCGTAAGAAATACTTGTGAGATCAATAGCGGTTCATACTAAACGTCTCTCTATTTATATAGTAAGTAATCAGATACTAGAAGGAAAGTCTTAAAAGGATTACAGAGGTCATGGGATTGGGAAGCACCTATATGTGGTTCTATACTGTTCATCATAGGTCACATGATTGCAGGTATATTTGGAAAATTGTGTGCAGAGGTATGTAGGAATATGATACAGATCATATAATGCCTTTAAGATAACAACAAATCAAATGTTCTTGTATCTCCCACAGGTACACAGCTGTAGCCATGCCTATGTTGTACAACACACGCTACAGCTCCAAGAGGAGAGTCACAGTAATGATTTCTGTTGTCTGGATTCTGTCTTTTGCTATATCATGTCCACTGCTGTTTGGACTCAATAATACTGGTAAATATGGGTGAAAAAATATTCACTAACTAAATGCCAGGCCAGCACTATTTGCTAGGTCAGGGTTTTTTTTTTTTTTTTTCCGAAAAGGAATGCATACTTCTATTCCACAAGGATGCACTGAATTGATCAAAAATGACAGTAAAGATATTTACTGTATAATGATACAAATTATTTCTGTCAAACGAATGCTATTCTTTGGAACTTTTTTATTAATCAAAGAATCCTGGAAAAATGTATCACTTTTTTTTTTTTTTACAAAAGCACAACTGTTTTCACCACTGAAAATAAGTCTTGAGCATCAAATCAGCATATTACTATGATTTCTGTGGATAATTTGACACTGAAGACTCGAGTGATGGTTGCTGAAAATATATATTTTTTTTCTTAAATTTTTTTTAAACATTCACATAGAAAACATTTGTTTTAAATTGTAATAATATTTTATAATATTACTGTTTTACTTTATTATTTTTTTATCAAACTAATTGGTGAGTGTCAGAGACTTAAAAAAAAATCTTGCCAATCCCAAACATTTGAACAATAATATATTTTACATGTTTTAGTAGCGCTGTCAATCAATTACACTTTGTAATTCAATGATATACTGATTAATTAATCAAATTAAAGGCAATTCACTGCATGCATTTGTGGAGAAATGCCTTGAATTAAATTATAGACTTTAAATTATTGTGTGAGGCATTATGAAAGATAGAAAGATAAAATATAATCTAGTGTTTTATAACTGTAAGCTTATCTCTGACCTACTGTCCACTACAGCGCACTTTGTATCACATTATATGCATTATTCTGCATGTGAATTAATAACCATAAGGAATATGATAGCTAAAATCTGTGTAAGTGGATCCTCTTGTCTTAAACTTGAAGAAATGGCTTCTGCTTATTAATATTATTATGGCACAACAGCTTGCACTTTAAGAGCTGAATTTACAGAGTATCAATGTCATTAAATTGCATGCACACTGGTGTTAGGGACAGCCAAAATTAAGTTAGGTCACCACTTCATTTAAAAGTTATATTTGAGGTAGTCATTTAATCAGCATTCTTCTACTTGAATGCTCATGCTGGGAGGATGAGGTCAGGGATTTGTAGGCATGAACAAAACTAATTATAATGTAAGAGTCTGGGAAGTGGAGTGTTATATTCCACAGTATTAAATACAAGTATTATGTCAGCTGCTGCATTGATAGCTTTATGCTTTTTCTCTGTGCCTCTTAATTTTTTAGTATGTAAAGAGAGAATTTTGAGAATTTTTCTCCACAAAAATATTTTTTTTCCTAGGGGGGAAAAAATCTAAATTATCTGTCTACATTTTTTTTTTACTCCATTCATTTTTAATAACTTTGTCTCCTGAGGTCATGTGGTACAACCAACATTCAATAAATAAATATAACAAAACAAACAATCATAAAACAGGAGTGCAAAGGAATAAGTTCACTTTTTAATGATGCATAAAAAAATCTAAACCAAATTAAACCATTATCAATAAAATACAATCAACACAAAGTATATTTAATAAGTGTTACATTTTTCACTTTCTGTAACATGTGCAGTCAAATATGTTACTGACCCAGAAATCTGTTTTACCTATCTTCTCAGTAAACTCCATTTTGTTTCTATAATACATAATACATACAACAATGTCACTAATTTCCACTCTGTTTTTTCATTGCAGTCACTCATGACGATGCTCTGTGTGTGATCGCAAACCCTGCCTTTGTAGTGTACTCCTCTATTGTATCATTCTACGTCCCCTTCATCATAACACTACTAGTATACGTGCAGATCTACGTGGTACTGCGAAAGAGACGGAAACGTGTCAACACCAAACGCACATGCCCAGTTACAGACATGGATATGAGCTCGACATTAAAGGTGAGAACAGCTGCAGGAGGACAAAAGTTTCTACTTACTTGGCACTCCAGTAGAGTTAAGTGAACTGGGGTTGTTAAAAACTGCAGTGTCAATGAATTTCTAAGTAATTAATCAGCACTGCAATTCCCATTAGCTGTATATCAGTAATAGAGCAGTAGCAGTACATCACTAATGAACAGTTAGATAGTAGTAAATAATAGCACAATTTTTTTTTTTTAATCTGTGATCATAGCTTGTCTAGAATGACCTTCTCTGGTATTGATTCTGCCGACATACAGCAAATCAATGTGTGCCATGCAGGAAATGGCGGCTGCTTCATATGACTGTTATTATAATACATGGCTAGTCTTTGCATTCATTTACACGGAGCAATGACATCCAGGCTTCTCCATGGAGTGCATGCCACAGCAGAATAAATTCAATATAGCATTATTCAAAGAAACTGATAGCTTATCTACCCAGTCGTATGCTTCTGCACAAGGGCATCAGTGCATTATTGAGAGCCATTTGTGGTTAGGGAGTTCTCACACTGTGTCCTGACGGCATAAGTAAACATAGCATCTCCTATCAGTGGTTTTTGTCACTGCTGTGTCTCCTCCAAAGCATTCTGATGTGAAAACAGGCTTAGATCAACATCATGTTTATTTCAGGAGTGCTTTCATTTTGAAATGCAAAACTCGTCCTTATCCTTCTATACAGCAAGTGTCTTGTTTTCAAAATGCTGAAGTTTTGGATTTAGATCTGAAATTATCTTTAGATTGGCCACTTACGTATGCTTTGGAGATTGAGAATGCAAAGCTTTGGCAATCCTCAGCTAATTTAAAATGTTAAAGGATTTGAAAACTTTTCCTAGCGCATTACCTATAAACATGATCTATAAGCTGACATTTGCATAAAATATCACTGTGACTGAATGGAATTTCCAATCTTCCAGTTGCATGTTTCTATAATTGCAAATAAATTTAAACCGAACCCAGGGCGGGACAACTAATTTCTTTCTGGTCTTAATCTGTCAAAACAGTCTGGTGTTTCTCCCATGTGTTTCAGAAATGCACCCACCCTGATGATGTGAAGCTCTGCACTGTGATCGTCAAGTCCAGTGGGAATTTTCCTGTGAACAACAAAAACGTGGTACAGCCAATTTCACTTTTTCTTTCCAAATATTGCTCTTGACAGGATTCTTGAGCTTCTAACTGTTTGTCATATGTACCAGAAGTAATAACGACAGATGACATTTGAGAAATGACAGCAAATATTAAATGTTAATCTCTGCATCCAGTCTAGACTTCATATAAAGTTATGTCGACTGAAACAATACACTGTTCTGTTATTAAATGAGCTGTTTGATAAAGTGAACCAATTCAAAGAATGAGCACTACAGCACTAATTTGAACCAAAATGACTTCTTTTTCATATTTTTTGTTAGATCTTCATAAAGGAGGTGGTAAACAATGGCGATGACATCCAAATGGATGAAATGACAAACTTAAACCCTTCGAGACAGAGGAAGCAGGATCAGTCTGGTACAAGTCAACAACACAGCAGGCTGGTTAACTCTAATCTAAGAGAGACTGACATATCACCCCCATCGCCTGAAGCTGGTGTCAAACCTGAAAGAAATGGCAACACCAGCAATATCACCAAAGGGGCCAAAGCATTTGAGATCCAGGTCTCCCCCACCGGCAAAACACAGACATCGGTCAAGACTCTTAACAAACGCAAAATCTCCCAGCAGAAGGAGAAGAAGGCTACTCAAATGTTGGCTATTGTCCTTGGTAAGTGTTGCTTTAAAATACTTTAATGGTGAAGTGTGTAATTCGTTTTTTTTTTTTACACAAAAATTAAGTTAAATATTTTGGTTGATTATCTCATAAGTGTAAACACTGTGGCACTTTTAAAACATTGCTTTGTATTTCGTCATTACAACCAGCAGGGTTGCCAGATCTGTGTAACAAAATTAGTCCAATGGCCAATCAAAACTAGGTCAATGACCCAAGCCCAAATATCAAAACTCAACATGTATATATTTTACAGTCACTGTTATGCATTTGTAGCTTACTATATCGCAGCAATCGTAAACACTGTTAGTCTTTGTAAAGGTAGGGTGACCATATGCGCCGTTCATACGGTGACACGTCCCAGCCAGGATTTTAATAATGCCTAAAACATCCAGAGCAGTTTGACCAATAACATGCAGGTATTGTACATAATCGACCAATCGTGGGGCTGCGTGTGAGAAGGTGAGATCTAGAGGGAACAATCAAAGGAAAGTTCGATTTACTTGAAGCGTCGCTGCGCACAATGCTTCAAGTCAAATGAACGAACAAACACGTGAAAGCGATTCAAAAGTATAAGGAGCCATCTGCTCTGCTCTTTATATCTTTCATGAATGTAACACAACAATCAACCTGCACAGTGCAAATAGCCAAAACCTGGATATTTTAGGCAATATTAAAATCCTGGCTGGGACGTGTCCCGTATGGACGGCGCATATGGTCACCCTCTGTAAAGGACCTCATTTACATTTAGCAGATGCTTTCATCCAAATGAGTAAGTTCCCTACCAGTGTCCCTCCCTCACAAAACTTTTAAGATCTAGCACAGTTAAATAATCTGTCAAACCTTTAACCGGCAGAGAAAAAACAGTATCCCACAGCAACAGATGAAAAGTAGCCCAGTTTTAAGGGAAGACTCTAGACATAGCATCCTCAAAAGCCGGCCTGACAACAGCAACACTGATACAGCCAATGGTGTGACTCTCGGGGCAGTATTATCTGTTTTTTCAGCCAAAAGCATACATTCAGATTATTGTGTTTGATTTCTGCAGTTTCATTTGATGAAGCTAATGGTGTGAAAATTACTCACTTCAGCGTTAACGATACTGTTTGAATTCATTTAATTGAATAATGTACATATGTACCCCTAAATGAAATGTTTTATATAGGTTTTTTAACTAAAATTTCCCACCCAAACTGAATTATTAACTCTGTGTGCTTTATTTTCAGGTGTGTTTATCATCTGCTGGCTGCCGTTCTTCATCACGCACATTGTGAACACCTACTGCCAGGTCCCTCCTGAACTCTACACTGCCTTCACGTGGCTGGGCTACGTGAACAGTGCTGTAAATCCCATCATATACACCACTTTCAACATTGAGTTTCGCAAAGCTTTCATTAAGATTTTACACTGTTGAAAGAGAACTCACTTCACCGGAGCAGAAGGGATAGAAATGACACTGTACCTCATCGGCAGTGGACACACTGTAAAACTTCAAAATAAAGATTTTAAATTGGATCCCATGTGGACTGTGGCCTGGGGGCTACATCTCTTGCATTTCACAGAGATGAAAATTAAAGGAATGTATATAAATTGTATGTATTATAAAAATGATTTTGTTGCAAGATCATACCGCCCAGAAAATAAAAGAAAAACACATAGAAAATCCCTGGGGGAGATGTGCTTAAAGCAGTATTTTCAGCACAGACAATTGTTTGGAATTGCTTCAAGCAATTCCTTTGCATATCTGTTTGTCAGTATTATCATTATTTTGATTATTTGCTCAAAACCTAAATGTAACTAGGTGGAAACAGCATTTTAAATCATAGCAGTACATACTGTGATACAAACAAATGCTTTTGTAACCAATAGGCCATGCATTGCATGGAGGTTGTAATTTGTTTGCTGAAAAGCTTATGCCAGTCATGTCTGCAATGTTATGTCCCACGTTTATAATGTTTGTTAGGTGTTCTCTCAGAAAACTAACAGCAGGCAGAAACCTTAAATAATACATTCAGCACAAACAGCAAATCTGTAATCAACTAAATTTTTTTGTACCAATATCAGCATTTGTGCCACATCTAGAGCAAAGTGGATTTAACATAAAAAGCAGAGATAACAAATACATTTTCATTAAAATGCTTTGATATATATATATAAAAAAAAACATTAAACGTCATTTGTCAGCCTTCCTGGTGAAAGCATTAAACACTGCAGCTCTTTGTTTTGGCCTCGAGGAGGTAAAGATAATACTGATGAAGTGAAAGGAGAGGATAAGGACGAACTGCATGCAGTCACTGACGTAATGAGTGTACATTTAAATTTAGATTTTTTTTTTACTATTTATTATGTTTATATGCATAACTTTTCATGCTTTATATGACACACTTTGAATGTGATGGGCCTGTCGTTACATTGTAATGCATGTTCTCATAAGATGTATGTGGCACAATGATATAAGCTTATGAATAAAGTAATTGTGCACTGACAGTTTGCCGTATTATGACAGATGTTTTTAGTGAGACAACCCAACAAAATCTGAAATCAATCTCTTGATTTATCGCTGTAAACCCTGGAAGAACTATAGGAACAGACTTTCCTGCAAACTTCATGGAGCAAAAGAACACTAGAGCCATAAAACAAAGTTTTGAGTCCCTGGCCTGAGGGCTGAGTCAACTGATGTGGCACAGATCAAGCATTTGTTATGAATGCATGTTCTGTGGACAACACAATGATATTAGCCCCATGGCAACCATCTGTGGAAACAGCTGATGATCAGCATGCTGCTTTTTGCTGGCTACGCATTTAGGCTACTGCTAAACTCTAGGCTTCACAAAGGTTGTGTAGTTTAGATGTAGTTTTTGTTGTCAGAATCCTTATAAGAATTGGAAATCCCTGGAAAAAATCATAGATTTTCATCATCATAGGGAATATAGAAAAATAATCCATCTCTGAATCCAAAATTGAGGTAAAAGATCCACACATAGTGAAAATAAGGTAACTTGATGACTCCAGTTGAATAATTGATGTCTTCTGAAGCTAAATGATAGGCCAACTGATATATGTGTGTATTTGTTTGACAGTTGGGCAAGCAGTTTATAGTAAAAAAAAAAAAAGTTAAAATACTAATTTTCTTTCATTGATTCATCAACTGGGGTCATATGCATTACAGTTGTGATTGTTTTGCGTGGATTTTGAAGCATTAACTTCAAGTGTCACATACAAATGCGTTATATGGAATCACAGAGATTATTATTATTATTATTATTTTTTTCCTTTATGCTTGTGTTCATCTGTAGAAAAAAAGTCATATGCTGTACATCTGGTAGGCTATGGCATAAATAATGAGAGCATGTTCATTTTTGGATGGAGTATCCTATTAAGGTCCCACGCATTTAACTGGCTCACAACAATCCTGAGCCATAAAAAGGCCTATATATATATAGGTAAAGCGACACTGTAAATCTTCAGCCTGTGTTGATTGTGAAGCACAGATCACTGTCAAAACTCTCAGGGCCAGGCAGTGACAGTCTTAAGAGGAGATTAAACCAGTGATGTTCGACCCTCAACACCAGGGATGTGTATGGCACTAGTCATTTATTTCACATTTGCAAATAAAATCTGTCAAGATAATTTTTTTCACCACTCGTCTGCATTGCAATCGCTAATGTGGCTGGATGTGAAAGTGCTGCATGTGAATAATGATTTTGCTCTGAAAATGAGAGACACTTGAGCAAAGTAAACTTCCCACTTGGCTTTTCAAAAGAAACAGATTAAGAACTTAAAATTCTTCAAGCTTCATTAGCCGACTAAATTACCTGTTAAAAATAACTTGTTAGCACGGCCGCTAACAACAGCCTGGTAATTTGCACTAAAAATTCCTCAATGCAAAGTATGACATTGCTTGTAAGAAGCGTCATGAACTTGGACAGTTTCTAATTAACTAAATTGCTCATTTGATACCCAGCAATCAAGGTTATTTTTCTTGCGAGTCAACAGAAGGGCTAATGCCACGGGAGGTTTCATCGTCATACACGGCGTTCAACAGTCCTTGATTGCTGTCGGCACTTAACAGAACCTGAAAGGGGTCACGTGGGTGCATATTAAGTCCTTTTAGAGATGTGACAGATGACAGAAGGCAACAAGAGAGGAAGGGTATCATTTACAAATCATTTGATGCTATTTGAGTTTAAAACACAAATAAGTTTAAATCACTTGACTTATTCAAGCATGTACGCGGGTTCTTGTCTCCTCAGTCTAAACACAGTAAAAGACTTTGGGACTTAAGTCCCTGGGCTAGAGATATTGGGCTGAGAATGATTTGTGCAAGCAAGTAGTTAGAAAGAGAGAGAAGGAGAGAGATAGAGAAAGAAAGGGAGGGTGTGAGGGCTCCCACAGCGTTGAAGCTTTAATCACTTTCTTGACCCCCCTTCTATGAGTCCAACTAAAGAGAATTAAGCTGGACCAGCTGAGCCACAGACAGGTGCTGTGTTTGTTTTGCTGATGTGTTAATAAGAGTGCTCCTGCTGCCCACTGGACCCTCCTCCACACACACCCCACCCAGTCAAAACACACAGCGCTGATTCATTTAATAGGGCGATGCTGTCAGGAACTGCAAATAGAAATCATTTGTCCACACAATTATGTAATTATTTGAGGAAATGGCATTGAACTGTGGCTCTCCCATCCATTCGAGTCAGAATAAAGCTGTGCTTTGATTTGAAGGATATTTTGATCGACTAGACATGCCATATGAGTTCATTTTCTAAGCGGACACTTCCATTAAATCAGTTTACAGGAAATTGTAGGCTGCAATCAGCCAATACGTTATTAAGGGAAATAAATAGAAATTCAAATAAGCCTTGTCTCACTATACTGGTCTCCACGTTAAACTTTTGCAGAATGTATAAATGACTTTTGATATCATTTTGATCATGTTATATAGACTAGCTTTGCTTGATTCATGTAAAACAGTAAAGCAACAATTTAAGGTCATGTTGAAAATGTTGAGATTATTTTTTTCATCAATGCTCAAGAGAAAAAATTAAGGCTGTGTCATCTAACATGATTTTACCCTGCTAGATAAGAAATATGTATTAATGAACAAACACGTGAAATGCACAGAAATGTGATGATTTTTGGGTCTTACAGTATGTCGCAAGGGGACATGGAGAAACCTGATTATACCCTAAGCAACTTGAATTTCTTATTAAAAAAATACATTTTCCAATTTTAAGTCATTAATTTCATAATCAAATTCCAACAATAAATGAAAAACAAATGTGGGTTTGATGCTCTTGAATGTGGTAGCTATGACAGATCGCTGTAGCCATCTAAGGTCTAAATACTAGTTAACTTACAGCATGATATTAACATGAATAAACATTGGAGGGTATATTGAAAAAAAAACAGTACAAATTACAGATGTGTATTGTTTCTCATGTAATCATCCAGTCGACAGACAGTGAACAATCATGTTAGTTTACATCAGGAAAGCCATTCAATATCCACTTGTTAGTTCTCTAGATCTAGAGCATTAGAGCATATGGCTAAAATTAAAACTATCATTAAAGGCCCTACATTATAAAAACATTAGCCTATTTACATTAAATGTGTTTGATCAAATCTCCTTTAAAAAAAAAAAAAGAAAAAAAAAGAAGCTTTTTTGTAGAAAAAAGCCATGTCCACCTGTTCTGGTGAAACAACTAAAATAAAAAAAATAAAAAAATGTTAATCTAATTTTCATTTTGTGGAGCATGTGACCCATATCAGTGAAGGCCAGTTGAGGAACTCTTTGGTGTGTTATGCATCAGGAAGTGACAATTGTGTGACCTTCAACCAAGATGAAGATCTACTGGAGTCCTGACAAGGTTCAATTTAATGAGGTATCATGTCACAATGACACACTGAGTATTTCCTGATTTCAGGTGAAAATAGATCAAGAGCATGCCGTCGTGCCAGATGAGGAACAATGTCATAAAGAAGCCTGATAAAGATCAATATCACTGGCCAGAACACAGTAGCCTGTGAGACTCCCATGTTATGGTTTTATCAAAAAATAAATAAATAAATAAATAAATAAAATCACGTTAACCTCATTCTGTCATATTTCAATGTTAAATTTACAACAGTGGCATAAAATTCAAATATTTGCGCTTCTCTAAGGAGTACTGAATCATATCCAGCAATTCTTGCATTAATCTTGCAGTTTCAGACAATGAGACGAATAATCTCTAAACCCACTATTTCAAATTACCACAACATTAGGGACTGAATCCTGTATCAGCACCTTCGGTTGCCAATTTGCTCCTAAAAAGGTGATCCAGATGTTTTCTTTTGAATGAGAGTTGGTCCTAGGTAGAAGCATTATACTACTTTTGGGACCCTTGGGTTCATTAAAAATGTTCTGATCAGCATCTAAAGATTCTTGGCAACAAAAAGGTTCTTGAATAAAATATGAAACAAGACATATTTTCCTTTGGCACTGAATTTAATGATGTGTTCATGAAATAATAAACACATAAATTAATTTCATGCCTATATTACCCTGTCAGATGATTCCTTTCAACAAGTCTGGAGTAAGCTTATGATTTTTAACTATTGTATATGAGTTTACCATGTTAAATTCATGCCTATTAAATGGATTTTATACAGTTACTTTTCCTGTAGACCTTTTCTTTCTTTTCTAATAGCTCTTTAAAATTGTTTTCATTCTGTTATATTAAGAAAGTGGTACATTTAAAAATCTGTGTAGTGCAGTATTTTTTTGTGTATTTGAAATATAATATCTAAATGCTACAGTATTTAATCAACTCTTAGTAGTAGATGACCTCAAAGCTATCATAATTCATGGGATGGAAAATGGCATTATTTGTGACAACAGTGGTGGCCTCTTACTATAGCAATTATGTAAACAAAATAATATTAATGGTCTATTATAGCAACAGCTAATGTGTTGACAGTGAAATCATGGTGTCATTCTCTGGAAGAGAGTTCAGTGCATGCTGGGTAAAACTTAATCAAGCACTCATTAGTAGAGCTATCTATGTGCTTGCCTAAAGGACCCAAAAGTAATCAAATGAAAGTCTGACAGCAATAATTGGTCATACTTCACTAGTAATCTCCTTTCAGAAATGGTATAATTTATTTTTCAGCACATTTCCTTGGATGTGCAGTCTTGTGTATAAATTCCTCTCTCTCTCTCTCTCTCTCTCTCTCTCTCTATATATATATATATATATATATATATATATATATATATGTATGTATATATAAAATTTGCTGCAGAGATTTAAACCTAAGCCGCATAAATGATGCTTTTTGGTGCATTAACAATAGTCCACGGGGAATATTTTCAGCTTTGCTATTATAAATGTTTTTAAGCTTTAAAGAAAAATTTTGCCTCATAAATTCCAGGCAGGATCCAAACGCTAACAACTGTTTATTTACACTTAATTGAGAATTTTTGGTTTACTGTGAAACACACAAGCACACACTGAGCAGAATGATTCTTTTTGACTTCCTCGGAATTAGACACATGACAGCAAAATGATCATATCCATACATTTTCTGAACTTTCCAATCTCGGTTCCTCTGCATGAGAAAAACACCCAAGAAACATGCCATTATGTAAAAGATTGATTAATTTTATATAACTGCATATGAATGTGGATCGCATCAATTTGTGTTGTCGACACTTTTGTTATAATGCAGACTTTAATGAGACATTTAAAGTGTCATGTACATTACAGTGGAGCGACTGCAGTGCAAACCACAGTCTGTGATAATGGGCTGCATGCGTTCCAATTCCTTCACAGGGCATTGATGTTTTATTAACATATTCACTTGAGAAAAAAAAAAAAAAAAACGCAAGCCAGAACTTTTGCTGAAAAGTGATTTATGTCCTGATGTTTGTTTCCAAAGATCTGAATCCACATTACAACTTTCTCTGTGACACAAGAGAGTATGTGAAATATTCAGGCTATATCTTATATCATGTTTAATGTACCTTGTATAATACAAAACTGGTGCATTTCAGTCACAAGTTTACACTGGTTAAATATGAATAATGTAATGCTGTCTTCTATACTACCAGTTCAATTATACTCTCTCTCTCTCTCTCTCTCTCTCTCTCTCTCTCTCTCTCTCTCTCTCTCTCTCTCTCTCTCTCTCTCTCTCTCTCTCTCTCTATATATATATATATATATATATATGATCATTTTCCTGTCATGTAACAACCTCCTTTCTCTGTCATTATACAGTTGTGTGTGTGTGTGTGTGTACACACATAACTGTATAATGTCAGAGAAAGGAGGTTGTTGCATTCAATCTATATAGTTTTTTTTTTTTCTTTTTTTGTGGAACGTGAGCGGAAGCCTGCTGGGAAGTGTTAAGCATGTTGTCAAACAGGTTGTTTGGCTTTTGTTTGGAAAACTAACATGCCATTTGAATTCCATGAATGGTTATGATTTTTTCACCGTGACATGTGCATGTCTGACAGTAGTAGAAATCACCCAAGTATGATTGTATTGAATCATGCTAAATACATGAGTAGGTATTAGGTAGCGGTTGGTGTCGGCGCAGTGGATAAGACATGTGCCTTTGGTGTGAGAGACCTGGGTTTGAATCCACTGTGAGACACCAACTTAACACCTAGTTGCTCCAGAGGCGTGTGACCTCGGACATATATAGCAATTTGTAAGTCGCTTTGGATAAAAGCATCAGCTAAATGTAAATGTAGGTATCAAAATACCACATTTTTTTTGCAGGCAATTTTGTCAACATGAATTACCATTAATAAGTCATCATTTAATCAACCTAATGCTGCTACATTGACTTCATTTCTTTTGTGGAACATAAAAGAAAACATTTTGAGAAATGTCTCAGTGTTTTTTCTCTCTCTCCATACAATGAAAGCCAACTGTCACCAAAACATTTTGTGGTTGCCAGCATTCTTCATAATATCGTCTTAAATGTTCCACGGATAAAAAAAAAAAAAAAAAAAAGTAAATTTTTCAAACAACATGAGGATGAATAAATCAAGACAGAATTTT
Organism: Carassius auratus; assembly: GCF_003368295.1. Classification (NCBI taxonomy): domain Eukaryota; kingdom Metazoa; phylum Chordata; class Actinopteri; order Cypriniformes; family Cyprinidae; genus Carassius; species Carassius auratus. Next base: position 11,534,813 of record NC_039257.1, read on the forward strand.
AATTTATGGGTAAATTATCACTTTAAAATTACTTAATAGCCTGTGCGAACCTAAGTGACTAAACAGATCTATAAAGTAGTTTCAGTGATGAAGCAAGTTATTATTTTTTGATTAAATATTACTAAAACAAACAATTCTCTTCTTAGGAAAAACATGCTCTGATAAATTATTCAAGATAAATAAACTAACTCAATTTCAATTGTATGCTGACATACTGCTAAGCATCAAATCCTTCATTCATAACAATTCCATTCTGAGAACACACCTGAGCTTTTAACCTAATCCAAACAAAGGTGTTAAATTCTAGGAATCTAAACCACAAACAACAGCAAGACTGTTTATAAGAACAAGCTTTGCAGGAGGAAGGAAATCGATAGCTGAGATCAATGCTGCACTTCCTCTAATGGTGGAGTTGTCACCAAACATGCTTTGCTCTCTGCCAGGATCTCCACCGGTGTGCTAACGGTTCAGTAGCTCCACGGCTTCTGTATTGTTGCACCGTTGAGCCAAGGTTAAAGGGGTGCATCCTTTTGAGTCCTGCATATCCCGCTGTGCATTATTCATCAGCAGGGCTTTGATGATTGGGATGTTGCTGAGCTGGACGGCTGAATGCAATGGCGTTGACTGGCTGTTATTCTGGGCGTTCACATTGGCTTGGTGAGATATCAGCTGCAGAACGCTAGGGAAGCAGCTACTGTTACAGGCTAAGTGAAGGGGTGTCCAGCCATTATCCTCGGCCAGGTTTGGGTCAGCACCTGCTGTTAGCAGCACCGTCACCACCTCCTCCTGCCCATGATGGCAAGCAAGATGCAGAGGAGTCCATCCGTCTTTCCCTTGGACATTGACTGAGCCGTGGTGCTCCTCTAACACGAGGACAGTCTCTGGATGGCCTTTTAGGGCTGCAAGGTGCATGGCTGTCCAATTCTGATAGGTTCTGATATCGGGGTCGACTCCTTTACTCAACAGGAGTCTGCAGATACCTGTGTAACCCTTTAGAGCGGCAAAATGTAGGGGACTGTAGCTTTGCTCATCGACTGTTTTCACATCAGCCCCATTATTAACCAGCAAACGGACCACCCTGAAGTGCCCTTCATCTGCCGCCAAGTGTAGTGAAGTGGATTGAAGGTTATCTGTTTTGTTAACGTCAGCTTTTTTTTTGAGCAAGAGGTTGACGATGTTCACGTGACCGTAAATGGAAGCCATGTGAAGCGCCGTACGGCCAGACTGGCGCTCCTGCTCATCCACGGCATTCAGACGCGGGATCAGGATTCTCACGATGTGCTCGTGGCCATTCTGAGCAGCGAGATGCAAAGGCGTCCACCCATCCTTCTCCTTGGCATCGGCTCTCGCCTTATTGTCTAACAAAAGGCGAACGGCTCTGTCGTCGCCAGCCTGTACGGCAAAGTGCAGCGCAGTCCACTGGTCGCCATCGCTGAGGTTGACGTCAGCCCCACAGTCTGTCAGCAAGCTGCAAATCTCGTAAAACTTGTGCAGAACTGCAACAATGAGCGGGGTGTAGCCTTTTGCACTCTGGCAATTCACAGGAGCTCCCAGATTCAGGACCATCTGCACGCTCTCTGTGTCCCCGCTTGCCACAGCGTGATGAAGGAGAGAGTTGTTGTCTTGGAAGACCATAGACACGTGCTCTTTTTGTAGAACTTTCTTAAAGCTCTCAAACTCTTTCTTCACAAGGAGAGAGTGAACGCTAGAATCATCTGTAGGGAAAAAAATGGATGGAGGATAGTTTTATATAGCGTTTGTACAGACAAAAAAAAAAGAGGTTGAATGCGAGGACTTGGACAAATACTTGCCTGAGGAGTCAGCTGTTTTCTTTGGCTAATGGAGAGAAACCAAAATTGAATGTTATTTCTATTTTGTGACTGATGACACAATTTGCTGACATTAGTGGTAAAAATATGGAGGTATTACTGTCATGGATTTTAAAAAGTTTGTGTGCATTTTATTTCTTCAGTGTCAGATGATAAAAGCATTGTTTTCAAAAAACTTGCACAATGAAACCTGTCTTCAAAAGACTGCATTTTCCGGCCCCCAAATATACTTTTGTTATGTAAATTAAAGAAAAAAATCTCAATTTCTAGTTGAAAACAGTGATGTGTAAATGCTTCCTGAAGCCAACTGAAGAGTCGAGTTGCAACTGACTGTTCGCAAAAACCCACCCTCCTTAACTACTGTTGCTATGTCCAACAAGCCATGCCGATCTCACGCCACACACCATGTTCTCAGACAGTAAAAATACATTGTGGGGCAAAGAGGACACTGACAGATAAAACAGACCAAGTTACTTCTGGTATGAAACAAGGTCTCAGATTTTTAAAGAAATTCAATCAATAAATCCCATTTTGAGGCTCTTTAATGTGTTGTGACAGATTATTGTATTGCCTCAGTTCAACAGATCTTCTTTTCATACAGTATTTACTTAAAGCACAAAATAAACGCGGATGGACATCAGAACATTTTTATTTAAACTGCGAAAAGACGTTTATACACAATTTTTCAAGTTTAAGTCCACTGAAGTTGATTTTTTTTTTTCTTCTCCCGGATACAGCGTTATGATTGGTCAGATCACATGTCAGTCAAGCTCTTTGTGAATGGTCAACTGCATCACAACTTCAGTCAGACTAAGGTGCTTATAATTAAACCCTATTGTAGTCTTCATTAAACAGAATCATAAAAAAATGAGTTTTGTTACCATAGAAAGCAGGTCTCCAGCTGCAGTCTTGCTAGTCAAGTTAATCTTCATGTTTAAAAGCATGTTGTGCCTCATCAAGAAAGTGTTCAGCATTAACACAAATGGTAGACAGACTAGCATGCATAAATACTGGACCAAGCTCAGCCGCAGTGTATTTTTCTTGGTCTATTAACCTGAACACGACTTCCCCATCATATGCTGGTTAGGTTGAAGCATGATTGCTAGTTTGAGCTGGATTAAGCTGGTAATGTGCTGGTCCTAAACTGGTCTTGAGCAAGGGCTTTTTTGCTCAGGACCAGCTCAAACCAGCAGCCATGCTTCCAAACATACCTAACCAGCATATGCTGTTTTCTTTTTTTCAACAAGGTGGTACAATTTCAAGTGTTTAGGAAAAAAAAAAAAAAAAGATGAATTACTCCGTAGTCTAGAAAAAAACAGTTTGGTGTAAATAGCTTTGTGTATTGAGTATTTTACCATGTTCAAATCATGCCTTAACATTCTACAGGTTTCCTTTCCAAAGTTAGAGAAGAAAATAGAGGAATGTGTTCACAGATCCCTGAGTATTACGAGTATTACTCAAACTAACACCTTATGTGCTGACAGAGTACAGTGGTCTAAACATGAACTGGAAGAGTCACTTACGTTCCATACCTGTTCAGGTAGACGTTTTCTTATCTCACCCCTTGCATTCGTGTCCGGGATTTTTAGGATTTCACTAAGGACTTCAGTCAATCGCACGGTTTCTGCAGAGACATGGAGATGATACAGCTGAATGTCACTTTGGGGAGTAGTTTTGCTCTAGCTCTTTTTCAGGCCTTCTTAAACAAGAGTGATCATTTGCATTAAAATGTGCAAATGGCCAGCTAATGATTGACAGCCTTTTAGCCGCTTTAATAGAGGAGCAATATAATTGGGCAGTGAATGAGATAAAATAATAGCGTAGGGGATATAGCTGTGCTAATCAAACTGCATTTTAAATAATCTGATGTACGAGATTAATTGTATTCGACCTATTATACAATACGACACCTCAATAGAATTAGCAGAAGCTTATTAAACTACTTTAATGCTTAACAACAAACAGTGAATATTAAAATTCATTATCGCAGTCACTAAATCAAATAATTGAATTAGAACTTTTACTGAAGGTGACCTGAGGAAGAAACAGTCACGGAGGAACTGGGAGGCTGATAAAAGATGCAACAGTGTTGGTTCTTTGCTCATTGTTATTTCAGAAGAGTAAAATCTGCTGGGACTTTTCGAATACATTTTGTCTGTATGTAATCAAGCACTATTATAGTCTTCATTTAACAGAAACAAGAAGAGAAATGAGGTTTGTTACCAGAGAAAGCCGGTCTCCGGCTGCAGTCTTGATGCCAACACTGCTGCATGACACCAATCATGTCCTCGCACTCAAGTGGCTTGTCTTCAGGGATCTTCTCTACACCAGGCCTTTTGCCAGATGACACTCTGATTAATATTTCTGTCATATTCAGACCTGTGACAAGGAGAATAGAACAAATTGCTTGGAGTGTTATTTTTGTACTATACAAACTCCAAATATTGCACATGTAAACAAACACTTTTGCTTCTAGCACACTCAAAACAAACAGAGAGGAAAAGGAACTCGCTACTAAATAATTTTCCTCAATAAACTGAGTGGAAGATGTTTCAGAAATGTTGACTGGTAACCTTAAGGCGGTTAGAAAGGAATATTAGAAGCTGTTTTGTTCTGTATTCTTGTATATGTTTGTTTTATGTATACATTGATGTGGTTTTTTATTTTATTTTTTTGCAGTCAACATTATTACCAAATTACAGGATGTTTAAGTATAGTTTAAATTTAGTTTTTTAACTAATAAAGAAACTCCAAATTAAATAGACAAAACCTATCAATAGATAAATATATAAAACATTTAACCTACAAAATAATAATAATAATAATAATAATAATAATAATAATAATAATAATAATAATAATAATAATAATAATAATAATCTAATTAATGCAAAACAACAACTTGTGTAAAAATTTGTGGAAAGTACCAAAATTAGGAACAATATATACCTTGGTATGCACGCTGCTGAGTCAGAATTTCCCACATAATAATAGAAATGCTGCAAAGTGAGAATGTTTAGATGTTTACTTCATGGCATATCATAACTCACTGTCAAAATGTCAATTTATGCACATTCTGTGAAGTTCTTTAAGTTCTGAACTCTCACCTGTAAACATCGTACTTCGTTCCAGGTGGTTCAGGATTCTGGGTAAAGATCTCTGGAGGCACATAGTTTATGTTCCCCCGAGGTGACAGGTGTTCAATAAACTCTGTCTTTCCAGAAAACTCCTCCCATTTAACGAGGCCAAAATCTGAAATCTTTATAGATAAAATAAGTCTGAAACTGCAACAATACTGTGAGGTTTTATATTTTTACTAAATGAGGCATATGTGTAGAAAGTAACATTAAAGACTGATAAAAGCGCAAACTATTCAACTGTATTATAAGGGTTTCCAAAACCACTAGTTTTTTTTCTTTTTTTTTTTTCTTTTTTTTTTTCTTTTTTACCAGTAATAGGTTCAGAAACATCTTCAGTAGTATCTGACTCACTTTCACGTGTAGATGGTCATCAAAAAGAATGTTGGCTGGTTTCAAATTCAAATGAAGAATGGGTGGTTTCATGCTGTGCAGAAAATTCATGCCCATCGTCATCTCGTGGATCATTTGGAACTTCTTAGGCCACATTAAGAAATGACTGCTGAGGAGGTTGTCCAAGGATCCCTTGCTCATATATTCCATCACTAAACCAGGTGGATCTTTGCTTATTCCATAAATGGAGATTAAATAGCTAAACTTCAGTCTTCCGATTTTGGACATCTGTGTCATGTTCCTGAGCCACAAAATATAAAATCACTGTACATATAAAATCATAGTATGTATAAAATCATACACACACATTATTCAGAATAAAAAAAAAAATACAAACATAATACACAGTATAATATTAATATTTATTTTAGTTAACTTTAAATAAGTCCTATGAACTACTTACAATCTCATAGTTTAAACAGCAATATAGTTTTAATTTTGTACCTGTAATCATTGGTCGTTGTCTTTAGTGCACATGTTTCCCGCCAGACTTTAACCTTCACCTTATAGACACGGCCAAACTTACGCTCAGCCAGTTTCTCCCAGTCACTTTCAAACTCATCTTTTTCAAAATGAGTAAATCTTTCCAGGCTGCCGTCTCTGAAAGAACCCTGCACGCTGGAATTAGCTGCTGTCATTTTGTTTTCCAGTCTCAGGAAATGAAGACGCTGCCCTTCGACATTTCTTCTTTGCACACAGAAACCAGTTCAAGGAAACACATGAAACAAAAGGCTCTGCTGGTTTTGGTGGGAGGAGTCAGAGCTCTGATTAGAAGAATAGAAATGTAACAAAGCCAGTTCTGAATGAGGTTGAGAGATTTGTGTGGGACACCTGGAAACCGGATATACCAGCTTCGTGTTTTTACTTAACAGTAGGAATGGCCTCATAAGGCATGTGTGCATGTTTGTCGTTAGAGAAGCTGTTTCATTTGTTTTAATATATTTCAGCAGAAATATATCCAAAGATATTTGAAGCTAAATATTTAATTGAAGGTTAATTGTCATACAGTTCAACAGATACATAAAGTGCATGTCACAGTTTCATTATAATTACTGTTGTTCTCGGGAAGTTTTTCCATTGTTCATTAATCACTCAAGCGCGATGTCTTGAATTTCTTGGCACATTAGCAAAAACCTGTGGAGCGAATGTTATTCTAAGCCAAACTGTGATGCAAATTACTGTAACCTTCAATGACAGGCTTTCAAAGAATAAAGTAATGATACTAATAACAGTAATTCACAATCAAGCAGTGAGAAGCACTTTTAGGTGACGATGCCTTGACTCTTCAGCGCTCTTGTAACGCCTTGAAGGAGAGACTTGTCATTCAGCCGCTGCTATTCAGTCTTTGTCGGCCACCCCAAGAGACACTTCATCCTTTAAGAAGTGCACAAAGAGCCAGCCTCTGCATTTCAACATGAATACCGGCTCTGTTGATTTTCTGCTTGGGTATATATTGATGCAAGGACTAGATTCACAGTCAAACCTGTCATAATGTTCTGCTTTGTAATGATGAAGTGAAGGTGGCAGTAGTGTTTAGTGTGTCGTGCGCAAAGCAATTGAAACAGCTGCAAATGACCTTTTAAAACATAAGATAACGGAATCAATACTCTAATTACCTGATTAACTGAAGGAGTAATTACGCAACAAGCTACCACAAGTGTTTCTAATAGTCTATTTCTCTACTTTCAAACATTTACTATCAAAGTTAGCTTCTTTTCAGTTCTGGGACATATTCGCTTCACTTCCCATTGGGCCCATTTTGACTGTCCTTTAAATTACAAGAAGCCAATATGTTTTTTATTAAGTGGTCTTCAAGCCAGTAAATCTGCTGTGCCCCTAGGTTGTCCCAGCGTGGTAGTGAGATTTACAAAGAGATGCGTCTCAAAGGCAGTGTGCTTGTTACTACTTAATTGCTTCTATTTTTCCTCCAACGGCGATTATTTGAATGGGAAACACATAATGTGAATCCTAGAAACAAGTAGCTGAACAACATGTTTAATCTTCGAGAGAACTGGAGTAGAGATACATAAAGAGAAGCATTCATGTATATCTTTGCATTCCTCTATATCTTTGACATCAGTCCATTCTACATTAAAGATTGGTAAGTCTCAAAGCAGCAAAGAAACTAGGGAATGTTAGGATGAGCAACCCTAAACCTAACATAAACATAATAACATAAAAATGTTGTATAAAACCAGGCAAGTTATTTCTGAACAAACCCCTCTGTGAAAACCTATAGAATATAGATGGTGTATGTGAGTGATACTGAAGTGGAGATTTATGAGTCAGAGTCGGAGAAAAATCACCTTTTGAGAAAATGGCCTTTAAAGATATGAATTGTGCCTGAAATCTACAAACACAAATACATAAGTTGTTATAAAAGTAGCACTTAAAGTGCATTTTGGATGTTTTCTTTCTACTAGTCTGAAAAAAAAATACATCTGAGATATTTTTGAGAAAAACCAAAATGTCATTAATGCATGACATTGATGCATGAGTGTTTTTGCCTGTAGTGTCTACAGTCACAGTACATTGTCAATAGTGTGGGAATGTATACACTACAACTCACACAGAAGAAGTCACTTTCAGACAGTCTGTGTGACCAACTTGAACCCAATGCCCTCACATGGAATTCAAAGAAATTATTGCATTTTTTGGGTGAAAATTTGCGGAACTAAGGTAAATCTCACCTTTACGCAGAGGAAAGAAAGGTTTTGGAATGACATTAGGGCAAGCTCTTATATGAATTATCCCTTTAAATGGCTGTTTGTTAACAATCCATACACATTTACTTAGTGTATATATATAAGTATATAATGTATAAGTGTTCACAATGAAATGGCTGACTGGCTTGCATTTTTTACAGCTCTATTGTAACATTTAAAGCATGATAGAATAATCGCATTTTCAAGAGCAAATTGGGCCTCTTTAAAAAACTTTAATAGTTTAATCAGTTTCCCAGTGCAGCTAACTAAACATAATTATGAGCAATTCAAAAACTGTCAGATAATGATTGAATGCTCAATGCAGATTTCAGTCCAGTTGGCTGGTTTGCAGTGAGCTCTGTTCAGTTAGCATTCACAAAGGGTCCTGGACCTTTGCAGACAACGTCTGTTTGCCATCCAGACAAGAAAGAGAGCCAAACATGCCAGCAAACAGCTGGCCACTGAGCTGATAATCATCACCACGGCTTCAGTGTCATCTGTACAGCATTAACAAACCAGATCAGACCAACAGTTCTGCTGAAATATGGTAATAAGGTAATAAAATTGGTAATAAGTTACCTGCTGTTTCAGAGAATGATGAATTGTCTGCTTCTTTCAAAACAGGGCCAAAAGAAATGCGGTTTCCCGTGCTGCTGAAGATAGCCCCTGGTTCCTCTCTGAGATGCGCATTTCGACTCTGAACGCACTGCTATGATGAGAAATGCATAAACAATAATGTCATCATCCTGAAATCAAGCCATTATATGGGGCCAAAATAAATCCCCTAAACTTCTGCATACTTTCAAATTGTTTACAGACTCGACGAGTTATTCTGTTAGCCCACGAATTGCCGACTACTTCACTTTCTGTCTTGCAGTTACAGAGTAACAAGCCGGGGAAGATAATTTATTTAGAAACTGCAGACGCTGTCATCAAACGAGGGAGAGTAATGAAAAGTAGAAATATTGAGACCTCTTCGACAGTGATAAATGATCCCCAAGTTTTCATCTGTGAAGCTGGGTTCAGACTTACCTTCTCGCACTCAGAACGGTTCCTCAAACACACGCTGAGGTCACAGTGCAGGTACGCGGTGGAGTAATTGATCATCTGGAAGAGACTGATGGTGAAGCTGGCGCTCTTTGACAGGACGCTAGGAAGCAGTCTAATGCCATGAGGGTCTATAGGCAGCCTGAGGGAGTTCACATCAAAGAGACGCATTAGCTCCGATAGTGCGAACAAATCTAAAATAATGGACTTTCCCGGGTGACGCAAACAGAGGTGAAACGTCTGATGCTGAAAAGAGTGTAAATTAAATCCTGTGGATGGAGTGCTATATCCAAATATCTGATGGTTTTTAATTATAATAACAATGAGAGCAGTGGTTTGATTGAATCCAATGTGAGACGGATACAGTTTCTGGATTATTTTAACAGCATTAAACATAAAAAGGCTTATTTTAACATAATTTATCTTATACTATCATTGGTATACAGAAAATAGTATATTTTTGTACATTGCCATTTATCAATGTCCACATAACTCTGTCTATTTTCTAAATTTATCTTATAGATTGATGTTATTGTGAACAATTAAGCCATGAATGTGTTTCATAAAAAAGAGCTTTAAATGAAATTTTCTGTGCCATACAGTATGCTGGGCTTCTCCAGTCATTACTCCACTAAAATTAAATATTTTTTTTAAACAGGTTTACACAGCTCAAAAACTAACTACCATAATGCAATAAAGAACACATTTAGTGCTGCTTTTCTAAGGCTTAAGAATGCTAGGATTAAATTAAATAAGTATCTAATCTAAAATTCTTAGATACTTCTTGTTCTTTTTATGCAGTAAATGGCACAGCATAGGGTAAAAGTTAGCAAAATGGCACTGACTGCCTCCCTCTGAACTTTCATCTGCTGTTTTCCAGTGTAATTTGAAAAAAAAAATACTTCCTTATCAATTTTATTTGATAAAAAAACAAGACCTCCCACGTCTCCCCTGATTGAAAAACAGCTTTGTTAAACAAAAGCACATTACTGTACTTCCAAAGAATTTACCACACAGATGTTTTATTTTGATAAAAGGTTTAGTACATACATTTGCTGAAAGCACACATAGTGCTGTCTCTGGATATTTTGGCAATGTGCTATTGGCAACAGAGCAGAGAGACTGATGGAAAGTGAATACTTCACACACCAGCAGGGACACAGACATCAGCAGTTTACTGTACTGCTCTAACGCTCGATACAGGGACATACTTTGCCCAGGATATTTATAGCTTTCTCAAGTTTGAGGGAATGTTTCTTAGCCAATCATTATAATGCTGTTCCCCTGGATAAGGTGATAAGGTGACCAGTTAAAATGTAGCTGAGTCATCTAAACAGTAACTAATGTTGATGTATTAAACTTCCACTTAAAAATATGGGAGACGGGATCCGTATAATCCTGCCATGCTCTGACCATGAAGCTGATTTGGGACCATAATGTGAAATGTGGCCTGGTTCATGGGCACCATGTGATTTCAGTTAATCTAAAATAACCTGAGAGGTGCACATTACCTGGAAAAAATGCAGCAGGTGGTATTAAATTCATCAAGTCTGACGGTGGGCGAGAGGCAGCAGGATTTTATCTCTAGGTTCACCTGGCTGTTATTTGTTTTGAGGCTGATGACGACACGCAGGTTTCCGAGGGCAGGGATGAGATCTCCGGGCATGATATCTCTCTCCAAGTTCAGACTCATCTCTGCTGTGTAGTTGCCAGTGCCACAGATATCATCTGAGATTTGCGCCAGACTGGAAGAAGACAATCAGACGGTCAAAATCCATTTTGAGGGCGGTGAAAATTAATCATGTTGACTAGAGTTTATCACCATGCTGGCATCTCTATAGATTGCATCTGTACTTGTGGAGCTAAAGTTTATTCAGTAAAGTAACATTCCTTCCACAACAACAGCAGACATACTTCTTTACTGATATCACTAAACTGAAATAAAATGAGTGCAGTTTTCTAAACAAACAAATAAAGCTTTTGTTTTTCAATTTTAATATATAGTTTCAGATCTATCTATCTAATGCTGGTGATTGATCTAGCACTAAATGCTAATAAAACTGTTTGTTTTCCACCTTAAAAGTGATTTAAGAGTTGGGTGTCATTACCCACTGAGAGAATCGGGTGATATAATCCTCCTCTTCCTGTTTATCACTGGCAGGTCTGACATGAACTCAGCAGATACCCCTGAGTCACTTTCAGCAAATGGAGTAGTGCCATGTGAAATATCTTCCCTCCCTTCCCCGGACTGTAATGAACCTTTGGGGAGCGATTGTGTCTCTGTACTTGAGAAACTCAAATCCATGTGGACAATAGGAGAGAACTTTTCCCCACTAACAGCAGACAGCGAAGTCCGCCCAAGGTGTTTTTGTAAATCTTCTGTAGCGTCTGAACTGGACATTTCGTCAGCAGGAAAGTTTGATTGCGTCGTTTGTGAATGCTCATTCACTGTTGAGAAAAATTCAGTCTGGTTTTCAGCTAAGGTCACATGCTCTTTATGCAACGCATTCTGCATATGAATAAGATCCAAAGTGAAAGTTGGTGAAGTTGTTCCAGTGAATGATTCAAGGGGTGACGTGTTCAAGGTCCCTTCTGATCGTGCATCAGCTGTTGTGTGCCTACTGATGACAGAAATTGGGCTGGATGTCATGTTCTTTGGCTGCTCTTTAACATCTGATAAATTGACAAACATATGAAGTGAATCTTTGTGGTTGTCAAGTCCATTTATTTTCTGCTCAACAGATACTGACGGAAAAGCAGAGGAGGTCAAATGTTGTTTAAATTCTGTATTTGACAGAGCAACAGGGGAAACAGTAGTGTGAATTGGATTTGAACCAATCCTGGGCGAAATTGACGTGAACGAGGTTTGATTCATGCCAGCAATGGAATGACTGCTCTGATCATGGTGTTTCAGAGTTGCTGGTTTAACCCCGCCATCTCTCTTCTTTAAGTTCGACTCAATCTGAAGTCCAGATTGTGATTGCAGTGTTTCTGTGAGGAATTTCTCTCCAGGGTGAGCTTCAACGAGCTGCTGGACTGATGGGATACTGCTAACTGTGTAGCTGCCCAAAAAAAGCGGCACAGTCCCTCTTGGGTTTTTAAGATGTTGTTTGTCGTCTAATGGCAATCCAGGTGTCATTGAGTGATTTATAAAGTCATACTCACGATTACGTTTCTTAGAGATGGATAAAACTGTTGTCACTGTATTTTGTGATTTACCGAAAGTTGTTGTTAGCAGAAAGGACTTTATTGGAGCTGTTGTAATCAAGGACTTGGTTATTGATATGTAGCTGTTAGGAGTCTGATGTGTTGGGGGAATGCTAAAATGTGATTTGTTTTTGTTGATTGTGGTTGTGTTTACCATTTCATGTCTTGTTAATCTGTTTGAGACCATGACTGGCTTCTCTGATATGTCAGATGGGGCTTTTTGGTTTTGGTTCATAGAGTCAAGTTTGGTAAAGTCTTCCACATTTGGGAATCTCCTCATAGTTGCATATGTAAATGAAGGTGGAATCGACTGAGGAGTTTGAACCGATACAAATGTCTCTGAGGGAAAATTATTTAGAGGCTGTCGAGGTTGATGATCGTTCACTTTGAAGACATGAAACAGATTCTTAAGCTTTGTCAGAGGTGGAAGAGGCGCCGCTGTAGATAATTTGTCAAACTGATCAAGCTGTTTTGAAGCATCTTCTTGAGGTGAAAGGGTTCGAGGAGCAGCGAGTGAACTTTGAGTCTGTTTCATGAACTTTCGCATATCACTCGCTGTAGTTGCTTCCTCAGCATTGTTTAATGAGGCAGTACTAAAGACCATCGATTCACTCAGCCAAACTGGAAAATCATCCATTCTGTTACGTTTCTCCATCAAAGAGATATTAGATGCTCTGGCTCCTTTGGTACAAAGATAGGACATTTTTAGTAAAGATGTAAAGTTTTGAGCGGCCAAAGAAAGGTCACTTTTATTCAGACGATGAAAGAAACTTGTTGGTGAGGTATGGAATGTTGGTTTGATTTGACGCTCTTCACTTAATTTGGAGTGAAAAATTGATTTGCTTTCTAGTCCGTCCCTTGCTGAGACAAATCTATGCACAAAGTCAGATATCAACTGTGAGGCCGCAAATTGTTTTGTCACATGCATTTTACCAGCAGCTGTTACCATGTTTGAAAAAGAATTCAGCGTGGTTACGTCCTGATTCTTTGCAGGGATCAGCTTTGAAGCGGAGAATAAAAACATGGAGTCTGGTTGCTTTAGTGACACCCCGAAGGGTTTTGGTCCATTGGTGCTGGGATTTTTGCTGCTTTCTGCCATTTTATTAACTATTACTTGGCTGGTTGATTTCACTTGTAATGGAGTATCAAGGATGAGTGAACTCGGTGAAAGCAGATTCTTCTGTTCTTTTGGCTCATGCTCAGATCCATTTCTTGGATTTTGACCAAGCTCAGTGGTTAAAAGCCCTGTACCCTGCAAAACTGTAAAATGCATAATGGTTGAATGGTTCTTATTCAGAGAAACCTCTTCAGTAGGATTCACAGGGTTATCAGCTCCAAAAGACTCCAGAGTCAAATTTTTAGTCTTGTTTTCGCCCCATCTTTCCACGCTCTTGTTCGACTCCCCAAGGTTATCAATTACTGCTGGATCAGTGGCCGATACCATGGGAATGCCATTTGTGGACGAAGGAGTAATAGACTCCAAGACTCTTTGATTCTCGCTTTCCAGCGAAGTGTGAAAAAAAGCAGAGATCTTTCCCCTGCCTCTAGACAGATGAGCAGCAGGAGTCATGGTGTCATTCATCACTGACTTAAATTCAGCCTCAGCTGAGGGATGAAGCCTCTCCTCATCACTGGAGATCAATGAGAGGTCTCCGTCAGACTGTAACGCCCTCGCTGCCTTGCCATCCTCACCCTTGGAACGTGTACTTGTACCATAAGCAAAGACAAAGCTCTGTTTATTTGAGGTAATTGCGTCTTTATCAGCAGTTGTGGTTGCATTTAATGTACTTGAGTGCTGACTCTCATGTGGCGTATGAAACAAATCTGTCCCTGGAGAACTGATTACAACCATAGTCAGGAGAGCAGGGCTTTCAGTGGAAACTTTTCCACCATTATCACTGGAGCTGTTTTGCTCTTCTGATGGCACATTTGTTATGAAGATTGCGCTCTCGGTTTGTAGGGACTGAAAGCCTTGCAGGTCCGCCTCGTTTGCGCTCACTGAAAAAGCAGAGTTGCAATTTTGCTTGTGAGATGCCTCATAAAATACACATAAATACCTACAATATAAACAGTTCGAGGGCCATTAAAATTTTACGACTGAATACACAAAATATAAATGGTTGCAGTTAAAATTATTGCATGCATAAGGATTGTTCCATAAACACAATACAGATAAGCAAGTTGCAACATTTGCATTAATTAATTATTCAGTACCCTTTTTACTGTGTCTCAGTGATGTCACTGGGGAACCATCCTTTCAAAAGGTACTAATATGCATTTAGGGGTGGGCAAAAAAAAGTTTATCATCCTAGCGACAGCTTTTGTGTGTGTGTGTGTGTGTGTGTGTGTGTGTGTGTGTGTATATATATATATATATATACAATTATTTATTTTTTTTTGAGTGTGGGAAATTAAGAAATCTTGCTACCACAAAAGTTGCTACCACAGAACAGAAACTTTACAGTGCAGAATTGCACACTTAAAGATGGGCCCACTGTAAAAATGATCGATTTAAAACATGTACCCTTCATCTAATCAATATTGCTCTTATATCAATTAAGTATATTATCATAACATATTTAATGTATTATTATAATATATTACATGTAAATATTATTTAAAAGCTCATTGGTACAGTAGGTGTAATGTGTCTCAAAATTAAATAATATCATTTTAATTGTGAAAATGTCAACAAAATGTATACATAAAATGTAGATTACATATCTGTACACACACACATATAACTAATGTTAATTTTATAACAATATTAAATATTAAATTAATATTTTTTCATACATAATTATATTTTTTTATTAAAACAAAAATAACCATAATTACAACCATTACTATTACAACTATAGTTTATAAACTTAAATATCTTTAATCAATTATGTCTTATGATATTTAAATCACTTAATTGTGCTATTGCTAATTACTGAGGAAAAACTTAGTTTACATACCTGCGAGTCCAAAAATGAAAAATATGAAACCAATCCCCATACTTAATCTTCTCTCTTGGTTTCTTTTAAGCTGCACATACATAACACCATAATGAAGTTCTGTTGAGATGCACTACACAGGATACTATCCAACAGTGCTCACACTACACTCTCTGCAGGAGCCTGCTGTGAGCTTTTACCTTACTCTCTAGTCATTTATAAGTAGATTAGATTACTGACACGTGAACAAAAGCAAGCTGAGAAAAATAAAACGGATTTCTGCGTCAGTAGATCCGTCATCACCCTCATCGTGTTTGACCGAGTATAATTTTTCATGCACGCTGCTATGATAAGGCAGTAATCGACTCATCCATTATTTAACTGATTCAGATAAGACTTAAAAACAGTATAGAGAACTTGTAGTTTTCATGTCAATTGATCTTAAGGTGAGTTTACACATTTCCTTCGCCAGAAAGATCAAAGCTTGGTCTAATCAACTCATGGTCAATACCGTATATGTGTGCCAAGAACTACAGTTGGGTAGAAATTGTATTTATCTGCACCACTGTTCACTTGCTGGAAAGTTCAAAGACAAATGTCTCTGGGGGCCTGGTTCTGTCTTTAATATAAGAATATATGAATGTAGTTTATAAGGCTAAAAACTCATCTCTTCTGTGAGCACTTGACCGTATCCTGCTGACTCTTAAAAAGAAGTCTTATATGGTTACACTTTTTCTTAAAACCCTTCTTGTTCTAGAAAGTACTACTCTAAACTATGTTTGAAACTTTCCATTGTTAGCACTTCTCGTGTTATTGCTCCTTATGATGAATCATCTTGTTGTCTTATTCAGTAGGTTGCTTTGGATAAGTGAATAAATGTAAAATGTAGAAATATGATATTAAAGGCACTGTAAGCAATACTTTACATTTTTCCTACATCACAGATATAATTGAAATCATGAAATTAGTGTCTTGAGAAGTCACACCTGTCTCTTGGCTCTGTAAACGGCAAAACTGACCAACCTAAATGTATTTTCATATATTTTCTAAATATATATATATATATATATATATATATATATATATATATATATATATATATATATATATATATACATTTTTGATGGCTGCAACACACTCCACAAAATTTTGGGACAAAAGCATAATCAAAGTGAAAGGTTATAGAATATCCAAGTTAAACTGATTTGAAACAGTCCACAATAAGCAGGTGAATTGGTAATAGGTCAGGTAATTATGATTGAGTTTAAACGGAGCGTCCTGTCTTTGCCAGCAATCCTGGATCGTGGCTCACCACTTTGATTCAGGGAATCCAGAGAAATCTTAGTATGCATAGACCAAGGCAGGACACCTCAGGTGAATGTGTGTGACCTTTGAGCCCTCAGATGGCCTTGAATGAGAAACTGTCATGTTCATGTGTGATATATAGCCACATAGGCTCGGGAGTACTATGTAAAACTGTTGTCACTCAACAGCCTGCAGCTGCATGAAGAAATGCGACTTGAATGTGTTACTCAAGGAGAAATCTGCCATCAGTTCTAGACAGAGACACCTGAGCTCATCTTAGGCTGTCCAAAGACAGTGAAAATACGTGCTGTGGTCAGATAAGTCCACATTTCAGCTAGTTTTTGGGAAAAAGAGATATCAAATTGACAGTCCTAAAGATGAAATGGATCCAGACTTTAATAAGAAACAGTAACAAAGGCAAACGTCTGTCATGGTTTGAGGGTGCATCAGTGCAAACGGCAGGAGTGACTTGCATATGTGTAAAGGTACCATTGACATGGAGGCATATATTGGGATTGTATAGAGATGTATACTGCCAACAAGATGACATCTTTTATGGGAAGTCCATGGTTATTAGATCAAGACAATGCTAAGTCTCATTTTGCATGTGCTAACAGCGTGGTT
Source organism: Carassius auratus (assembly GCF_003368295.1). Taxonomy (NCBI): domain Eukaryota; kingdom Metazoa; phylum Chordata; class Actinopteri; order Cypriniformes; family Cyprinidae; genus Carassius; species Carassius auratus. Next base: position 11,551,999 of record NC_039257.1, read on the forward strand.
TCGTAGACACATGTGGATGCTACTGAATGGCCAGAAGATCTGTCACCTATTGGAAATATATGGCCCATCATGAAAAGGAGAATCAGACAACAACTACAATGGACTGTTAAGCAGCTGAAATCTAGCAAAACTTAATAAATCATAATCCTTAATTCCCAGATGGCTAAAATGTGTAATTAAAAGTAAACACACACTATATAAATATATAACATCAGGAATATGCTTAGAAAAAAGGTATTTTGTCAGAAGACATGGTAACTTTTGAATGGACGTCAATGTTGTCTAATCAACCAAAACTCAGGTGATTTGATTAAAGGAATGGTTCGCCCAAAAAAAAAAAAATAATAATAATAATAATTTAAACCTGTATGATTTACATTCTACTGTGAAATACATAAGAAGCTATTCTGAATAATATGGCTAACTATTCCACAGAAAAAAGAAAGTCATAAAGATTTGGAACAACATAAGGTTGAGAAAACATTTTCATTTTTAGGTGAACTACCCTTATCCTATCCCTTTATACATGTTCTGGGACAAATCTGAAATGTTGATGTTCCATATTGCAATCTGTTTATAAAAAACCTGTCCCAAACCCTGGATTACACTGTCAGACTCATATCTGCTAAAACCTTTTGAATTGTAACAATATATATTTTTTTAATACATCATCAGATGCTTTCTAAAGCTATCAAGTCTGCAAAGATTAGCAGGTTTTAACCATGATTATCTTCAAATGCAGTTTTATTAATCTTTTTCATTTAACACATGACAACTCATATTAATCCATTTATCAACAAACAGAGCAATACACTGCCCAAGCGAGTCTTTTGGGATGAAAGGAAATTGAAACGTTTCAAATATTGTCCCAGGGCAACATGTTCTCTACAACAGCAGATAACAGAGTCATGTCAATGTGAATTCTCTCTAATTAAAATGAACACAGGAAACAGCTGCATAATCAAGATAGGCCTTAAGGCATGAGAGTAATTTGTGGCCTCACTTAAGATGAGCATCTTAAGCTGTGAAGCAAAGGACAGCATTCATCTCTATGTGTGTGTGTGTGTGTGTGTTTGCACGCCTGTCCTGAGTTATGGGTTCATTTATTGAGAAACCGAATGAGTGGTCGTAGCTCACATGATCAATCTCACACAGAAGTGAAGGATTTCTAAACCATGGAGCTCCCCGAGTTTCTCCATGTGCCTGAAAAAAATCCAACAGAGATATATTAAACCAACAGAATTGGGTTCTTTCTCATTTTGACCACAAGATGAACTCGGGAACAGTCAAATATAAAACCAGAGCTAAGAATATGAAATGCAAACATGCATGAAAACATCAGCTAGTTTGCTATGCATAAAGAGTAGGTTCATCGGTAATGTGTACGATTTTTGGCAGTGTCTGTACCTTCCACTGTTTCTGTCAAAAATGTCAACAGTTTTTGGGCTGCACTCTGATCTCAGAGGTTTGAAATCTCATTGTACAGACTCGTGCTCTGAGCAGCATTCCCTCCAAAAAGTTGAAAGCTCATCAAAGTTGAATGCTGTAAGATTTTGACTCCTCTTCGATAGATTGTTCTTGTTTGATGCTGACTGGGAAAATAAGACGCCTCAAGAACACTTAACTAACAGAGTTGCTACTTTTTCTCAGACCTGAACTTGTGGACGCTTTATATATTAAAGATAAAGGGGAAAAAACTCAATAGTTATTTAGGTCAGGGAAAGTATAAAGGCCCAATCTATAAATATTGAAAGAGACTCACATCTGTAAAAGATCTCATTAACAGCCCTAAAATGAGACGAGAATATAAACGGATTTCAAATGCAACAAACAAACATGCTAATATCTGAATCGAATCAAAAACTGCAGATCTGAGGTGATTCAATTCATTATGCATTCTTGTTAAGGTTAATTCTAAGAAGGCATTAACATTTCACCTTCATGTTTCCCAGAGAATCACTGTTGTGTACAGTATAAGTACATTAGCATAAATGTTAATCAATATAATACAGGTGACTGCAAGAGGCAAATCAGACTTAATTATACCTGGGGTCTAATTGTGCACAGCTTCCCAAGAGTAATGGCTGCATTCTGCCGAACGGCTGCTCTTTTGCTATCTCCAGCAGCGTGGTGTAACAGCAACTGCACACAGTCTGTGCCTGGGAGGCCACCGGGAGCTCCATCCACTTCTAAGCATGGCCCACACACAAAGCTGCGTTCCCCACCACCAACTCATCAATACCACCCTGGAGTTTTCTCAAAGTGCACAGCCCTGAATGAATAAATGTGGGTAGCACACACACACACACACACACACACACAAAGTCACCATAAGTCCAGAGAACTTAAGACATGTTACTGAATCCAATCCTCTGCCTCCCTGACCCTCAGAACTCACGTTTGTCAAGCTTAACCAGCTCCTCACAGGCCTGTGAAATTGAGGCAGTACAGACTGTCAGGGCTTTAATGGACACACACACAAAAACATTATTTATTGTAAAAAAAAAAAAATCTATTGATCTAATTTCATAAAGCCTTTTTGTTTTGATTTGTGGTTGTTAAATCTGTTTTTAATGTCATTAAATGATAGGGAGATTAATGATTTTTTCGAAATACTATTTAATAATCCAGGCTTTACAGAAATAAAGCACTTAAACCATTACACATTGTTGTATTTTGTTGAACAAACAAACAAAGAGACAGATGGATCATTATGAATAATACAGTAAATAAATAATAATGGTAGCAAACAATGCCAACCAAGGATGAACCAGGTTATTTATAAACCATTTTTATTATTTATGGGAAAATAATTGAACAAATAATGCAGCAAAATAGTACATATGGCTTTAAATGGATTTCAATGGCAACAAAAAATGAAACCAGGTCATAAACAAATATTAAAATTAATAAACAAATACATAAAGGTAGCTTTACATTACTTTCAATTCCAAGAAAAAAAATGCTAGTAAAATATGATATATATATATATTTATTCAATGAAGGCTTAAAAAGTAATTATTTAAATTAACTGAAGAAAAGTGGGTTCTAGGCTTAAGACATTTTAAGTAAAAATGTATAATCCACTGATTATGAAAAAAAAGTATGTAAACTTCCTCAAACAAAAACATCCCATGCTGATCTAAGATGGTCTTTTTTTAGTAGTGACTTACATTACCAATTTAATGCAAAGGACATAATCTCTGCCATCTTCAATACCTTTTACAAATTTATCACTATACTGATTTCCAAAACCTGATATAAGGTCTACCTTCAGAATCTTCAGCAACTTTACTATTCTATTCCACACAACTTCTAGAGTGGCATCAGAAGACATCGGGAGCAGAACGCTCGGCGAACCTGCAACTCTCTGAAGCCCAAACAAAACAAGATAACGTGTTTGATACCACAACAGGATGGATAGGCCATTTCAAAAGCATTAGGCTGTAACTCCAAACTATTTTGTGGCGGCTTGTCAAAATTGCAGTTCAAGCAGTATCACAGCAAAAGTCCACCACAAGGTGAAATCAGTCAGTTCTACCAGAAAGACTCGGGAGATAGAGGAATGTACGAAGCATACATTTATTGACAGCTCAGCGAGCACAATTATAAATTTCTTTGGCGGAAGGCCCCGTCCATGGTTCGTAATCCGAGGGTAGCGAATCTGCATTTCCTGCCTGAAGACGAAGGCAGGGGCGCAGCAGACCCCCCTGGAAGGTAAGGACAGGACCATCCTGGTGGTGGTGGGGAGGGTGGAGGTTGTTGTCGCGTTGGCATCTGCGAACTCAAACATGTGTAAGTACGATCTTTTATACAGGAGTATAAAGACGTGATTGGATAATGATGAAGGTAATTAATGACGAAGTGATTGAGTCTTCCTGGCAGAACTTAGGCTAAAGCTTCCATTTCCATTAAGGACAAAGTTCCTTCACCTTAATTTGTACTCTGAGAAACAGCCTAACTGGAAAGACATGAAGCGCCAAGGCAGCAAAACCCAAGCAAACAACCTGGAACCTGATTTGAATAGTCAGAAAAAAATATTCTCCTGGCTAGGGCCTGCGGCTGCCACAGTAATCATTATGTAAATACTTCTGTGCATGCGAAATCCTTCTCTTGGGATGTTAGCCATCTAAGGACATCCATATATTTAAACTCTGAACTTCCATTTCTGATCCTGTAAAAGCCATATGTGTAAATGTTTTGTAGAGATGCTAATACGCTACGCTCCACAATCCTGCAGGATGAACATTTCAATAATTAATGTGCAGAAATCTACAGTTCAAACGTTCTGGCAGCTCCAGTCATCAGTGGTTGGGTTAAAGCTTGCCTTGGCCTTGCTAAAACGAATTCAACTCAATGTGATGACGCCTCCAGAGGAATCGCTCAGCAGGTCCAAGCACCTGCTGCTGGCCGGAACAGCGTGCTCCTTTATGTTAAAAGAAAGCCAAAAAAACATTCTCTCCAATTTCCCTTTGGTGTTTCAGACATGATTGCAACATATGGGGAGAAAAGGCACTAACCGAACATTCTGCCTATCCGGTGCCCTTTGGCTACGTAAGTGTCTGATGTTTCCGACGAGGGCTGGCCCAGAGCCCACCGTATCAAACTTCCTGCTTTACCTGGATAACTTGAGAGGGATTTGAGGCTAAGTTGATCGTCAAACCCAGGAGGGGATATAGAGGACACTTCTACGTACATTCACAGCCGACACACCGCTCCTGCAACCAAAACAGAGCTTTATCTTGACAGTGCAGGAAATTAAATTCATGTCCTTTTGCAGTTTTAGCGTCTGTGGGAAATGGCTGTTTCACAGCTCATGCAACAAGATAGCACAAGGAGCTTAGAAACAAACCCTCCAAAACAAAATTCACAGTGCAAGACATCATACATAATTCAGCAGTGCTCAAGGACAGAGTATTCGGGAGCTCGGGCGTGATGTAAAGGGTTATCATCCCCAAGCTTACCATTGCTTGGAGAGAGCATCTCTAAAATGCGTTACATCCCGCTAGCTTTTTTACTGATGACAGCATCTAGAGACATGGTCCCGATCACAGAAATCACAGAAGCCAGTGTCTTGTGGTCAGCTATCATGATATTTGATTACAAGCGCATTGGACGTTTTTAATTATATACAGATACACTACCTTTGAAAAGTCATGTGGGGACTTATTCCTAAAGATCAAGAAGATCTTTCCCAATTTCAACCTGCAGGAAGGTGGTTTATGATGCTGATATACAGAATGAAGAAATGCAAATGCTAAAATGTTCTATAATTAATATGAAAAGGTTTCTTTTATAATTATATGACTGTGAGATTACACAAATGTTTTGTAACTGTTCATGATGCAAGTCCTACAAGTTATTTATTGTCATATATTTTCTAGTGGTGATTGATAATGGTGACCAAGTAGAATCCAAAAAATGTCTGAGAAATCAAATCAAGTAAAGTATTATTGATGAGGATATTATACGCTATTATCATTTAGATTATTATAAATATTAAGAAGATGACTATGAATGATGTTTCATAATACATCACCAGCAGATGTTCAAGAGGAAGGGCAAACACTGCTGTGAAGTTCTCTCTTGACTGAATCTTAAATCTGAAAAAGACAAACAACTACAACAAATGATTAAATAAAGAAACTAACTACTAACTAAAAAAGCTCAACAGACTTAAAAATCCTCAGATAACCCTCGTGCAGTAATGCACAAAGAGCCAGAGGAGCAAAATATAAAAAGGCGTCATGATGTGTTGGGCGCTGATCCAAGCAGAATGATTGCTTCGAAACTCACGTTGCTGACGCTGAAAATAAAACATAAGACAAGAACAATAGGCTTAACCATCCTTATCTAGAATCAAGAGTGTGGCTAGAATTCACTGAACACTTTTCATGGACTATCTATAAAACTGTTATGCCTTTCTCATTTCCCTCTGTGCATGAAGTGGCAGTTTAATTCCGGCTCCTGGTCACCGGTAGCACCTTATTCTATCTGCAAGGTGGGGAATCACTAGAAACTGCGAGCGGCTGATCTCTTTCAAAGAGATAAATCGGGGGAATTGTGAATGTGATGGATTGTTTTGTCTTGAATGTGTTCACTTTGCATTCTCAAGGGGTCTGGCCGGTTGAGTTGAATGAATTTGAATGTGTTTCGATTTAATACGTGCAACTATGATGTATGGGAATCTAATGGACTCGCAGGTGGGTCGTGCTCAAGATTTCATGTTTCAGGCATTCATCATCTTCACATGAAAACAGGGCATGGTATATGGTAAGGGCAAATGTATTGATTGTGCATAATTATTTTCTGCAGCCAAGTTCTCCAGAAGTGTAAGTGCCAATACAGAGCTCGTATCACAGCAAACTCAGCTCATCAGGTTCCCCGCCATTCTAAAGGGGATGGATCACATTCATTATGGGCTCATTAAAAAGGCTTTAATAAAACATGTTATAACAGTAGGAGGTTGTCTGCATATCTTATGCTAATGAGATGAATCCCAGATATCATAGTAGCACCACACTTAACTCTGCTCTGTCTGAGAAGAAATTGACATTAAAGTCTTCTTCCTGTGGCTCAAGTGGTAGACCAGTGCAAGGTTGTGGGTTTGATTCCTAGAGAACACATGTTAGGTAAAATATGTTAGCCTGAATGCACTGTAAGTTGCTTTGGATAAAAACATCTGCTAAATGCATAAATTTAATTCAAATAAATATTAGTAATATTATAAAAGCAATATTATATACATATTTATATAAATTAATAATTGTCGATGAGCACGTCTGTTCCGTGTTGAGTTTTTGAGTATATGCTGAGTAATTCCAGGCTTTCCCTCTGTATTTCACTTAATGGTGATGCCAACATCTGAACCATGTGTTGTCTAGTACTGGGACACTCCATCAACAGCTGCTCTGGGAGGAACACAATTATGGAGAAGGTTTAATAAAGACGAATGCAGATTCAGTTGACCAGTTAATGAGATTATAAATGAAGGGCACAAACTACTTACTAAAGAGACTTTTAATGTGGGAGGCAATAACAATTTCACTGCTAACAGGCAAGAACGGGATAAATTGATATCGTCTTGGATTTAGACAATTTCACGAATGCTCATTACTTTAAAAGAAGCAGGGGAAAGCTGAACCAGATAAAGTGGTGTCCAAACAGAGACAGTTTGAACATATATTTAAAAAAAAGAAATGTGCAAATGGGACTGATATTTTTACCTCAGCAATTGCTTCTTTCATTTTCAGGGACTCCGAATAAGATTCATATGCTCACATGCTGCATTTCATCTTACCGTTTCCACTGCAAACTGTCCTCCATAATTTGACGACGGACATATATGGATCAACCGCATATGGATCTTTTGAATTCTGTGAGAGACAGCTATATACAGAAGAGGATAAACTGAAATTCCAGTCATGCTCTGTCAAATGTTTAAGCAATAGTTTTCTCAAAAACAGAATAATATCGAAAGCATGTAAATGTATATTGGCACATTCTTCAAAAACTGTTCCATGAGAGAAATAGTACAGTGTTGTTATTGTTAACTAAAACCAATTAAAAACAGTGTTTGTTAAATAGAAATAAGGGTAAATTAAGGAAATAAAATCGAAAAACTTTTGATTTGAAAGAAAATTAAAATTAAAAAACCTTAACAAATACTTGCACTAAAATATGTTTAAGTACTAACATTACAAAAAATAAAAATGAATTACAGGTAACTAAAAATATTAAGAACTAGTAAAAAAAGAAAAGAAAAAACACATAGCAAAATTACTAAAACACAAACTAAAATGTAAATTTAAAAAGTTAAAAAAAATTATAAATGTTATAAAAGTGCATAAACAATACTAAAAACACACTGATTCGGGTTTGGAATGACATTAGGTGGCAAAAAGGATGAAATATCCCTTTAAACAGGCATGTTTTAAAGATGAGAGACCACATGTGTGCAAACTGTATGAAACAAACACAGCGAATCTCCCAAACAACCAAACCAATCAATCATGTTCAAACACAGATAAACTCTTTCAATTTCATTCTGCTGGTGGAAAGGTAAATTCCAACACGTGACATGATCACACAGCAGAGCCCGATTACACATCTGCTGTTTAAATTGCATTCAAATTAGTCAATTAATTTTAATAGCATACTTGCTTTGAACAAGACAACCGTTCAGAGGAGAGAAAGCTGAAGTTGCAATCAATCATACGTGGATTACGCATGCCCACTTTATGATACTAGAGTAAGATCTTCTCATACGATTCAAATTCACCACATCAGCCATTTTCAAATGTGCAAAGTACATTCTGACCACAAACTGTCAGGTTCGCTTCTTTAGCAACCTTACCTTGTTACAGTGTTATTGCCATTAATGATACTGAAGCCATTGTTTAATCTGGAGAATGTCTGCCCAGTAGCTGTGAGGAACACCAGATAAGGTCAGTGTTGGTAGGTGTGTAGTGAGAGCCATATATCAACACTAAATCACAGTAGCCAGACTTAGACACACAATACGCTCCGTTCAAGGGCAAAAGAGAGTGCAAGGAGAATGATAAACAAAAGCTCATCAAGAATAAGAGAGTGCTGCCTTATCTACACAAAGGCAGTGTTCATGCTGTGGAAATACTAGAAAATTAGTTTACAAAGAGCTATTATTCAGGTATCTTACCTGCACAAAACAGTGACTAAAAACTTTCTGTCTTGGAGTGCTTTCAAGATTTTACTGCACAATGTGCCGAACCATATTTTACTCTTGTAGAATATTTCTGACACTCTAAATACTTTTTAATGGAGTATATCTGCTGGAAAGGACTGCAACATTAAATAAATGTTTTCTCCAGAAATAGTTTTTTGATTTCTAGTAAGGAAAAGGTAAAAGAAAAGTAAAATATCAAAATCATCATATATATCACCGTTGAAATGTTCTGAGCCAGTAAAAGGGTGCATTAAATTGAACAAAAAACAGCAAATATTTTTAATCTTACAATTTTTTTTTTATAAATGCTAAACTTTTTTATTTAATCAAAGAATCCTGAGAAATATGTACAACTTTAATTTAAAAATATTACAATTTTGCTGTAGGCAGTACTTTAAGGTTTGTGCTTGTACAGGAACTGAGTTTCAAACCTCAACTCAACCTGAGAAATTCAGAAGGTTAAATTTCAACAAATATTCAATACCCCTCTTGTGAAGTGTGGTAACAAGCCCTGGTTCTCCCCTGTATATAGTATATAGTATATTTTATCTCAATCTGAATGGTCAAAAGAGTCTGCTGCACTGATCTGTGCAGTGATATATTGGCACAGGATCAGAATTGAGCAAACACAATCTAAAAGATAATGCACACATACACTAACAAAGTCTAAAAGCCTTGCGCTTGTGTTTGCGATAGGACTGTGTCTGTCCTCTGCGGCTGATCATGAGGATTAGTTTCCTCATCATGAACTGCAAATGAACCTCAGAGCAGAATCAATGAGCCCTCCGCACAAAATTCCTTCCTCCTCCCCTCTCCGTATCGATCCCGATTGCAAGAAATATCACCCTGGTTGCTGGAACAACACCGGGTAAACCCAAGGCATATTTCACACAAATCTGATGTTTAAAAACTGGGATTAAACATTTGTTCATCCTACAAAAACCGCTGGAGTTCAGTGGAAATTAGAGGAACAAATAAAAATAAAAAAGCATCTGAAGGATTCTTAATTAATCATGCAAACTTACAGTCTTTAATAGCCTGTGAGAGCAGCTCCAATCCACCACAGTAGTAAAGATTGATCTCATTGGGTCTGTCGAGCTTCTTCAGCAGCTCTGGTACTGCCATGGCCTTCCCTGTTCCCTCATGTATCTCTTACATAAGCTATTGTAATGCAAAGTAATCTGCTTCATGAACATATTTCTTTTCTTTTTTTGCAAATTCATGTGGAAATATACTATTAAAATTAATAGAATGGGAATCCGTAATGCCATCATTCCTCTTAATATGTTCAAAATCAATTTAAATGAGCAACTAATGTTCTAAAAACTGCTGGTGTAAGCATCTGATGAGAAAAAGGGAGCGTGTGAGAGAGATGCTTGACACAAAGGTACATATCCAGACAGAGTGGATACTAAAAGAATAGCTATGTTAATCCTACTCCTACTAGTATATTTATCTTGCTTTCCCTTGCGACAGATGCTCACAGCGTTTTTGGATCATGGTCTCACGCTGTGACTACATCTCCCAAAATTTTCGATAGCAAAACCTGGACTGAATGTGAAGCAAAAGCAGCAGGATAAAAGGAGAGAGGTCAGATAAGTTGAGACATGTAAGTGTAATCCAGATTTAGACTTGAAAGGACAGAAGGACTTCTACTGAACGATACTTACCTTTTTGAAATCCTTGAGCGCTAGGAGAGATTTTGGATGCACTTTATTTTACAGTACGTGTACTAACATTTATCTAAGAAAGTTCTGGTAACACAAGGTAACTACATGGGGTAGGGTTAGGTTTAGGGGTAGGTTCAGGGTTAGTACCTAGTTATTACATAGTTATTGTAATAACTATAATAAGCACATAGTATGTACATGAGGAACAGGACTGTAAAATAAAGTGCTACCGAGATTTTCCCATGTGTACATACGCTTTAATACACTTCTCACTGCACAGTGAACAAAAGTGTTATATTTTCACTATCCATAACAGAAAATTGCATTTAAGTAATCAAGTACAATCAATAATGATATTTCTTTTGTCCCAGTGTACTCCTTTATTGGGCAAATTATAAATTCTAATATCTCCATTAAAGCTAATCTGGATACCTTGGATCATCCTATTTAAATGACCCAACAGACTATATGTTGTTTCCTTTAGACCATATGTATTTATATCACTTTTTAACTGATTTAACTTTCTAAAAGTTTTCCAAGAGCAAATACTATTTGGCACAGCTCGAAAGGAACTTCAACCCAGTTATCTAATGCCGCGCAACTATCCAGTTCAATAGACACCGCACTATGTAGCCTGCTGTTCTCACCAGACAAGGTAGGATGAGAAACTCTCTGCTTTGGCTGACACTGAAAAATGAGAGGGCACTTCTCTGACCTCTTTCCCAGTGTTTTACGCACCCTCAGAGCCCACTCACAGTCACTTATGGCCTCCTTGCATCTCTTCAACTTGATAAAGGCCTACATAATACATGAACGCAAGAGACAATAAAATCACAAGAGGGGCAGTCTCACAGGAATAGCAGTTATGATACTGACTTATCGGATTATTGTGCAAGAACTCATTCTGAAACATCAGGTACCTGTGCTCTGTTTGTGGAGAGAGACGGCATGTCACGCAGCTGGTCCGAGCTGGTCAAACGAGGACAAGCAAATCTAGACAACGCTAAACACAAACTGACCATTTCGCTCTCAGGCTTCAGTGTACCCACCATTGGCTTTTCCTTCCTTCATCTTTCTTCTCTGTCTTCTCTCCTCTGCAACTTTTTGTAATATCCTCAAGAAATCCTCTGACGGATCGAAGGGTACAGCAAACCGTTGCAAGATTTATAATAAAAAGAAAAGAAGTGAAGATGAAGGTGAGCTAGTTTGTATTGACTTATAAATCATTTACAAGACTTCAAGGGCAGACATTCAAGTTTTATTCTTGAAACCAAATTATTCAACAGAGACAGAAGTCTTGTCAACTGCCGAACCAAGAACAGATAAGAGACTTCACTACACAAACCTACCTGAATTTCGCCTTGATTTATACTGTAAGTTCTGAAAAGAAGACAACAGCGTTGTTACTCATTTTTTGAAAGATTGGGCATTAAAATAAAGCATGTAACAGTCACTTCATTTATTGCTGATAATCATACACTCTAACATTTAATTATTCATACATATTATATTCCTAATGTAGACTGTAAATACTGTAACGGTGGCCTATTTTCAGTTTTCTCAACTGAAGACCGCCTGAAAATCATCACCATGCCCTTGTGCAAGGACAGAACCCACTCATTCCTTCAGAAAACATAACTTTGAATTACTGTTGAAATGTATAAAGCCAGGACTCTAGTTATGTTTGAGGGTTTATGAGAAGATGAAGGTGCACCGATAAACATCCAGATAAACATACTTTATTGATCCCTAGAGGGACATCCAGGCACGATATAGCAGCTCTATTAAATATGAATAGCAGAAAAACAATACTATAATTACATAAAATGCAATCAAACAAGACAGTTCAAGACAATACAATGAGTACAATGGCATATATGCGTATAAGAAGTGTAGACTGACTGTCTTGTACTGCTTTAAAATAAACAAAACAAGGCAGATATGGCTTATGTGTTGCTGCTTTGAAATGTGATCATAAGAATATCGCCCTTAGAATTTTGCTGTTAAATCTATTTTAAAATCAAAATTCGATTCATTCACTATATTCCGCAAATGCTGGTCTTTCTTTTTATTTAAGTCCTAATCTAATACCATAAGTCTTAACTATTGGGTCATGACCCTAAAATTGGTCAAGAAGACTGTGTCGAGACGGTCATGGACAGCAGGAAATTATGGTTCTAAATCTAATCACAAAATAAATTAAATGCAATAAATCATATGATTACTTGGTCCCATTTCACAGAATTTCCACTTGTTATTAACTTGAAGCAAAATAAAGTGCATCCATTCATCATAAGTACTCCATTTGGCTTCGGGGGGTTGATAAAGACCTTCTGGAGCGAATTGATGCGTTTGTAAAAGAAAATGATCTATATTTAAAACTGTATACACCATAATCGCTTGCTTTCAATGACTGTTGTACACACGTTCATGAGAGAGTGTCGTTCCAGCAGACGATGTAGGAAATAGATGTAGCATAAGCTCCGGTGAGAAGTAACAAACATGTAAGTGCAGAGGAGAGAGCAAAACAAAACACCGGTCACAACATTGCCATTAAATTAGAAGTACAAGGTGAAGATTGTAAAGAAGAATGTTGGAGGATTTAATATAATTCAAGAGGAGACTGGTTTTCCTTTGCTGTAAACAAAACTTGGTTCTCGCAACCAGAGCTTCTGCCAGAACGTCACTTTCTCGTGAACGCACATACCACAGTAAGCGTAAGCTAGAAATGATGGTTTATAGAGTCTTAATATGAACATTGTTCTTACACAAACACATCACTTCACTTTAGAAGGCCTTTATTAACCCCATTGAGCTGTGTGGAGCACATTTCATGATGAATGCACTTTATTGGACTTCAAAATCTCAACACACATTCAATGCCATTATTAAGTTTGGAAAAGCCAGCACATTTTTTTATATAACCCGGGAATGAATTTGTCTAAAAGAATAAAGTCATCAGGGATGCGAAGCAAATCATCATGGGTGAAAAAGGTCAGACACCAACAGCAGAAGGGTTAATTATTTAAAAACAAAATTTTAATTATTTTTATGGTAATAATCCATTAAATAATTAGACATTTGTAAGATTTAATTCATGATAACTTGCGGCATATCACGTGCCGACGACTGCCAGAGATATTTTCAAAAGCGTCAAATATTGGCAATATTAAGAAGACTTAAAATTTCTAATTAATGTGGTCCTTTAACATTTTTCTTCTGGTGCAAATTTGTGTAATTTGGTGAAAGCTAGTCAGATTCTGTAATATGCCCTTATCCTCAAAAATTACACTAAAACTGCATTAAACAGAGGCCTGCTTGTTGGAGCTATGCAGTTATGACAATTTTAATGTGTTTTCTTAATGCCATTTTTTTTTTGGATCACCACCAGAAGAAAAACTAGATTCTCTAACCCAGTCCAGGAGCCATTAACATCCAAGACGATAAGTCCATCCGCTACCTCGCAGCCTAAAACATGCCTTTGAAAGCTGGATTTATCACTGTCAGAAAGGCAGCACTGTTCAAAGTTAAAGTGTCAGTTCATGGAGGAGAAGCGTCTTGGCTGTCTGGGCCTTCGCTGAGTGACAGGACAGTGTTGAGATGCTTGATCTCCAGGTTCATAGGAGACACTTTCAGGAGACTCTGGACCTGGCGGAACATTGAGACCTCTCTGCATTTGCGCAGACGTCCCAAAACCTCCTGCCCAGAGAACAGCACATATTCGAAATCTCACACTCCGAAAAGTATAACTTCTGCCACATCCGTCTGATCCTATTGCATCTGTTACATCCCTGTTAATTACTTGGCAACAGCTACTGAGAACACGAGGGGCGAATATGGCGAAATAAATCAAACTTACATCCTCTGAGAAAACCCCAGGACTTGGCTTCTGCACTCTTTCAAGCAGAAGACTATCAAGAGCTGCATCAGACGGCAAATCTTTTGTCCTCTCATCATCAGTTTGTCCCAGTCAAGCATGGTACAGCTCACTTAGCCCACCTGTAAAACCTGCAAAATGGAACAAGGCATGATGTCTATAAGAAAGACTCATTCGCACATTCTTTCTTGGTTTGCTTGGTGTAGGGCAGTTGCTAATAGCACCTTGAAAAAGGCCCTTTGGAAGGTGGGAGTGGAGTCTGTCCTCATCTGACCAGTGGAAATGTTTGCAGCACAGTGCATTAGCAGAAGAGAGAGGCCACCCACTGACTGCAACCTCTGACAGCGAAAAAAAACGGGTCTTCTGTCCTTCCTGAAGATATAGGAAGTGCTAAGTGCACAGGGGTTTGTATGACAGAGCACTAATTGTGCTTAAAAAGAATTAATTATTGCTTACCCAGTGACTGACAAATGAGGGCATTTAACCTTAGTGCAACCGAACTAGTCATGAGACCAATTATATCACAGAGAAAGTGGTGCTAATTGACACTTCTGAAAGTTTTGTAAATTATTAATAACTTTTCAACTTTTCGTTCTTTATATAGCGGGTTCATACATGCCTAAGTGTAGAAATACCTGATAATAGAAAGAGTCGCGGAAAGTATTGTTATGGTAGTCGTTGAAAGGAAGAGTAGAAAAAAGCTGTGAACAAACTTCAGGCTCTTTGCAAACTTGAGGTAAATAAGATTAAAGAAATTCAAGAAAAATGAAAGAAATTAATACTTTTGTTCAGCAAGGACACAATAAATGGATCAAAAGTTACAGTAAATACATAATATTACAAAAGATTAAAATAAATGCTGTTCACTTCAAACTTTCTGTTCATCAAAGAATTCTGAATGTAATGGGGGAAAAATCAGTTTCCACAAAATTAAGCAGCACACGTTTTCAACAATGTGATATGAAATCAGCATCAGTATTTATCTGCCACAAAAACACTTACGGATCTCAATAAAAGTGACAGAATTTGATGAACATTAATGAACCAAATATAATATTATTTTGTAAATTTGCTGTTAAAAATACTTTATATAATATTATTTTGTTGTGTATCGCTATATAAAAATAAACTGTAAAATGTCACATGACTATCAATGCAGGAACTCAAATGTTTTTCTTTTTCAATTGGTACAGTACATTTAAATTATCTAACCTATTAAAGATAATATACATTTGCATCCATCAAGAGATCTAATTTTCTATGAGAAACAAACATAAAAGCAGTGAGAAAAAAAAGACAGACAGATCCAGACCATGTTATATAAGTGAAGATGCTGGAGGAGAAACTGTCCACACTGGTAGAGCAGAAGCTGTCGTGGATCGAGTGTTTCAGAGTTGACTTGAATCCGCTCTCCCTCACACTCCCACGAATGACCGGCCTGCACCTGCATCACTCTGCATCTTTGCAAAATTTAACAAAAATAAAGCTGTTGATTAATTACATTGTCAGAAGAGTATTCAGTTATAACATAAAAATAAAGCTCACTGTCATGTACAGGTAAGTGATGGTTCTCATGGCTTTAAGTCATCTGTTGCTACACTAATGACTTTGCAGGTCTGACGAGTCCAGATTGCATGTTTCAGTGGTGATAATTAGAGTCTGACCTGAGGGCTGGATCTTGAGAAGGTCTCTATCTCTGGCACTATCCCTGAGCTGCTGCTCCACTTCCTTCATCAGCTGAAAGAGAGGAGACAGAGCTACTAGTCTGGACCAGTCCTCCTCTGCAACAACAACACCAAAGATTACAATAAATACTGTTCATTTCAACTTTCTATTTATCGAAGAATCCTGAATGTAAGGGAAAAAATATATCACAGTTTCCACAAAAGTATTTAGCAGCACACCTGTTTCAAACATTGATAAAAAGAAATAGTATTTATCTGGCACAAAAACACTTATGGATCTCAATAAAAGTGAGAGAATCAGATGAACATGAATGAACCATATATTACATTATTTGTAAAGCTGTTGTAAAAAATAGTTTATATAATATTGTTTCGTAGTGTAACGCTATAGAAAAATAAACTGTAAAATGTTACAGTTTAACCAGAAACCAGCTTTCTGTTTGGTCAAACGTGTCGAATCAGAGTGACTAACCTGAACCAGTTGCAAAATCCAACACATTCGCATCAATGTTCTCCTGTAGTTCAGATGTGACCTTCAAGGTTAAAATAACCCATGAGTCCTAAACACACACTGTTCAGCTTAAAGCTCTCAAGTAAAACGCTCTGACCTGCTAGCTGCAGGATACTGATGTATGCGGACAGACCTGGTTCCTGGAGCGATTGGACATCTGAATGGAACAAGAGAGAACATCATGTCGTGATCTGAAATGAGGATGCTGCTAACATCTCTGGCTTAAGACAGCCTCACCCTGGCTGTGGTTTATTTCCTGGCCTTTCTAAGTATAAGATGGGTTTGACAGAGGAAGAGAGGGCACCATTGCATTCTGTTCACTCGCAGACAGAGCCTTCATTTGATCTTTAAAGGACTGAGTTGAGACACCTGGCGCAGCAGGAGAGACAAACACAGTGATGAAATTCTACAGGCTGACAACCACAATCTCACTATTTATTTTCCTTGCATTAAAACATTTATTTTACAACAGACACAGATTCGATCCACTCTCTGGCGGCGCTGTCTGGGACGAACGCCTGCTTCCCTTTTGAGAAACATTTCACAACCATTTTCACAAACATTTGGACAAAATAATGATTAAGGTTTCTATGATAAGACATAAAGTAAAATATTGTCCAAGAGCTCTACTGCCGCTGCGTGCTGGTCGACTTGCGAGACTTCCAAGAGTTTTGGTTTCCTCCAACAGCTAAATAATTTGTTCAAGTCGAGGAAGGATTTTCTGCTGAGTCATGGCTTTTACTCTTAGAGGGTTTCTGACACCCTTGGGCTGCAGCACGAAAAAATCCTTATACCAGGATGTGCCAGAAACCAAAGACTAGAGGAAACCAATCAATTCAATAGACTGTCAGTGGAAAAGGCGAAATCAAGTCTGGTGAAGAGTTCATAATTGATACAGAACAGCTCTAAGGTAACCCAAGGACATCACTACAGAATTATCAGTCAGTGTCATGAGCATTTATTGCACGTCTGGCCTCCAGCACGTGTTACCTGCACGGTGTCAGCACGCAGCTGGCAAACCTGATGAGGACGGAGGGGAGACGAAAACACAGCATCCAGCTCTGCTTGTCTCTGTATTAATTGCTCCCTCAGTTCCCCATCCTGTGATAATCACAAGACACTGTGTTATTCATCATCCCAGAGCACACTCAGTGCAAAGGCAGAATATTGGAGAATGCACCAATAGCCATGTGAAGGATATCAAGCTTCCAACGCATTGATCTGCTCATTCAGCTGTTTAACGACATAGTAATGAGCTCGAAAAACTGTTAACAGCATTATATCATTCTGTGTGAGGGCAAGAGTGTGTTTTTATGTATCAAAGGGAAAACAAGCTGACCCGTTGCTGTGTTTCCTGTGCCGACAGCCGATCC
The DNA here is from genome assembly GCF_003368295.1 of Carassius auratus. Classification (NCBI taxonomy): domain Eukaryota; kingdom Metazoa; phylum Chordata; class Actinopteri; order Cypriniformes; family Cyprinidae; genus Carassius; species Carassius auratus. The sequence goes on from NC_039257.1 coordinate 11,569,819, forward strand.
TGATCCCTCTGCAGTCTCTCCATGGACACACTCACTTGGTTCAGAATGGCCTTAACCTCAGTGTACCAGCAACATTGATGCTCCCACTCCTCCAACTCTCCTTAAAGGAAGAGTTTACACAAAGATAAAAAAACGATGTCATTTTTATTCACTAGCATGTCATTCCAAACCTTTAAGTGGTGAAAAAAAATTGAGGGCAAAACATTTTTTTCCTCTGCATTGTGATGTATTTCTGAATTAAACTGCTTCTTAAATGAGATAAAAAAAATTATTGGATCATTCGTTTGCTGTTTTTTGCTACTGCAGTGATCTCGTTTGAGTGACAGTTTGTGATGAACGATATCAGGGAAGAGATGTTGCTGCAAGAGGGAGAGGAAGTTATCGCACATGAATAAAAAAAAAGTGCATGGATAATTCATTTATAATAAAAACAGCAATATTACATAAAAAAATAAGAATTGACTATTTTGATTTCATGATGACTTTAAGCCAACAAACTCCTGTAACAATGCAATTCCTAACTTTGTTACAGTTAGGCAAATCGTTGGCTAATTCACATCCATACATTTTCTTATACCCTAGTGATGGTTAGAATCAATCAGTGAAGGAATCATTATTTTGAACCGATTTGTGAACTAAACAATCAGACTAAACAATTTGATCGCAATTGTTGAACAAATTGTATTGATTTGTTCACAAATCAGAGTATGACTCAGTGGTTCAGAGCTTTGATTCTTAACATTTTACAGAAGACTTGAACTATAGTGAAAAGGGAGTTTAGAATGAATTTATGGATATTTAGCTGTTTTTGTTGTTGTTGTAATTTTTGCATTTGAGCAGCCACTGTCACTATGAATTACTTCACTGTATAGAACAATTTTTTTTTATTTTCAACATTCTATACATCAAAGAATCTTAAAATCTCTTATGGCTTCCACCTTTCCAGCTGTTGCACAACATTGATAATAAGAAGAAATGTTTCTTAAGCAGCATATGTGACCCTGGACCACGAGTACATTTTTCAAAATAAATAAGCTTTCCATTGATGCATGGTTTGTTATGATAGGACAATATTTGGCTGAGATACAACTATTTTTTTTAAAAATCAGGGGTGAAAAAAAAATCTAAATATTAAGAAAATCACCTTCCAAATAAGGTGCTTAGTAATGCATATTACTAATCAAAAATGAAGTTTTGATATATTTATGATAGGAAGCAAAATATCTTCATGGAACATGATCTTTACATAATATCCTAATGATTTTTGGTATAAAAGAAAAATCTCTAATTATGACCCATACAGTGTATTTTTGGCTATTGCTACAAATATACCCAGCAACTTAAGACTAGTTTTGTGGTCCAGGCTCACATATTAGAATGAATAAAATAAAAATGTTTGCATTGCATCACAGGAATAAATTGCATCTTAAAATATGTTAAACTAGAACATTTTAAGTCGTAAAAATAATCATAATATTACTGATTTTATCACTGGTCAGCATAAGAAACTTCATTCTTTCTAAAACATAAAAAGATATTAGCGATTTGTATATGAGGATCATGAGTTCTGTGTTTTGAATCTTTAAAACATAACCGTTTGTACTCTCAGTGAGAGTATGAGTGCGAGGACCGACCTCCAGTGAGAGCGTGTAACACATGGGCTGGTCGGAGCACCGATAACTCTGAATTCTGGAGAGCTTTTCTCTTGGCCTCACACTGAGCACTTTCCTGAATCTCTGCGGTGGTCTCCCTGAGCTGCCTGTCTGTGTCCATCCAGTCTATCTGTTCACGCACACACACGAACGTGCACGGAATCTCATTCAGGATGCAAGGATGGTGGAAAAGCTTCCTATCACACTGACACTCACAAAAATAAAAATAGACACTTGGTCAAAAGACTTGCATTTTAAATAGACCACAGAGCATAGCGTCGTCTCTGTGGAGTCAACTCACACAGTCAAACTGGTGTACGGATGTGGAGTGATAGTGTTTAATGGCTCTGTCAAAATCTCCCACCATCTCCTCTTCCTTAAGTGTCTGCTCATGCCAGTAATTGCCCCGTACATTGCTCTCCTTCTGGAGGGCTTCCACCAGAGGCCAACAAACACACATTTGCACACATATGAACACCCTGAAGCCAAATGAGCTTTTATGCGGCTGTGATTTAGTTCAGCTTCGCTCACTGTGACACTGTCTGGGTTCTCTCCTAACGTCAGAATCTAGGACACAGTTACTGGAACCACAGTCCACTTCCAAACATCCAGACTGGCCCCCACAACCGGTGCCAGCACTCCTGTCACTGGCTCCAAAACATATGGGAGCTAGCCCTGAGAGTCAGAATATACTCTTAGTTAACGCCTGGAGATTAATGTAACAGGATTTGGACATTGCTAGTAACCTTTATTACCTTTACCATCTGCATCCTCCATGGTTCCTGCCAGAGGCACGTTGCATCCTGACACCCAGTTAAACTGAGCTCCCAGAACTGGGACATGAAAACCCGAGCCTCCAGGGTCAGGATACTCCAACCCGGGGAGAGCTGGCAAGGAGAACCCAAAACCAGGAAGCTTATTTCTCCCCTGAAGGAAGAGAAGAAAGCAATGAGGCAAAATTAGATTTAGCAGAAATTCAGATTACTTTAAATGTTAAAATTAAAAATAAAAACTTGTACAATCAAATCTCCTTTCAAACAAATCATGTTCTTTTAAACAGTTTTTTAATCAAAGATTCCTGTAAAAAAAAAAAAAAAAAACACAGTATCACAGTTTCCACAAATATATTAAGCGCTACCATTTTCAACATTGATAATAATAATAAACATGCCCCAAATCAGCATAGAAGGATTTCTGAAGGATCATGTGACACTGAAGTATAAATTACATTCACTAGAATAAATTATATTCAGAAATATATTTTTTCATTTTTTTAATTGTAATAGTTTTTCACAGTATTGCTGTTATTATTGTATTTTTCATCAAATAAATGCAGACTTAGTGAGCATTACAGCATTTGAATTGTACTGTATAGCATATTCTTATTTTAATGTTATTTATCTACATAATGACTGATTTTCTAAAAGAAAGTTCTTAAAACAGTCTGCAAACGTCTGGGGACTGAGGAGACAAGTTGCTCAAGTTTAGGAATGTTGTCCCATTCTTGTCTAATACAGGCTTCTAGTTGCTCAACTGTCTTAGGTCTTCTTTGTCTCATCTTCCTCTTTATGATGCGCCAAATGTTTTCTGTGGGTGAAAGATCTGGACTGCAGGCTGGCCATTTCAGTACCCGGATCCTTCTTCTACACAGCCATGATGTTTTAACTGATGCAGTATGTGGTCTGGCATTTTCATGTTGGAAAATGCAAGGTATTCCCTGAAAGAGACGACATCTGGATGGGAGCAACTGTTGTTCTTGAACTTGGATACACCTTTCAGCATTGATGGTGCCTTTCCAGATTTGTAAGCTGTCCATGCCACACACACTCATGCAACCCCATACCATCAGAGATGCAGGCTTCTGGACTGAGTGCTGATAACAATTTGGGTTCTCCTTGTCCTCTTTATTCCAGATGACATGGCGTCCCAGTTTTCCAAAAAGAACTTCAAAATTTGATTCGTCTGACCACAGAACAGTTTTTCACTTTGCCACAGTCCATTTTAAATGAGCCTTGGCCAAGAGAAAATGCCTGCACTTCTGGATCATGTTTAGATCTGGCTTCTTTTTTGACCTATAGAGTTTTACCCGGCAACAGCAAACGGCACGGTGGATTGTGTTCACCAACAATGTTTTCTGGAAGTATTCCTGAGCCCATGTTTTGATTTCCATTACAGTAGCATCACAGGCATCCAGTATTGTTTTCTGGCCTTGACCCTTACGCACAGAGATTGTTTCAGATTCTCTAAATCTTCACATGATGTTATGCACTGTAGATAATGCTAACTTCAAACTCCTTTCTGATATTGCTCCACTATTTTTCGCCGCAGCATTGGGGGAATTGGTGATCCTCTGCCCATCTTGACTTCTGAGAGACACTGCCACTCTGAGAGGCTCTTTTCATACCCAATCATGTTGCCAATTGACCTAATAAGTAGCAAATTGGTCCTCCAGCTGTTCCTTATATGTACATATAACTTTTCTGGCCTCTGCTACCTGTCCCAACTTTTTTGGAGTGTGTAGCTCTCATGAAATCCAAAATAAGCAAATATTTGGCATGACATTTCAAAATGTCTCACTTTCAACATTTGATATGTTATCTATATTCTATTGTGAATAAAATATGAGTTTATGAGATTTGTAAATTATTCTATTCCTTTTTTACGCACAATTTGTTCAGTATTACAACTTTTTTGAAATGGGGAATGTATTTCTACATGGACTGGAATGAATTGTGCAGTGCAAAGTATTTTTGTTAGCCATTTTTCTTAAAAGAAACTGTTAAATTATGCATTAGCTTGATTTAAAACTGCAGAGACAGCAAATCAGAATGGAGGACAATACTTCAACACACTCACAGTCAAAAGAAAAGAAAAAAGCCTCATTTGAAAGTGACTGCCAAGTGATTCAAGTGAACTTGACATCACATTTTTTGATATTTTCCATTAAATATTCTTTAGCATTATCCAAACACATATATTCTCCATAAACATTAGAAAAGATCAAAAGCTATTCTGAAAAAAAGTAAAATACAGGCAATCTACATCTGAACAGTTTTTCTTTTATAGTTTTTAAGGGATGGCTCAGTGAGGGGCTATTGCATCATTTTCACCTATCAATAACTGTGATCATTTTGTAAGAATGGTAAATTTTTGCATTAACCTATCTTAAATTAATGTGCAAATCTAGAGATGTATGTTTTGTAATAAAGGTCCCCCCCCACCACCACACACACACACACACACACACTACTGCCGAGTTTGCTGCTTTTCCAGGCCTGCCCCAGCTCCAATGTTGCTGCCGAAACTCTGTCCAGCTCACCTTGCGGATCTGCAGCTGCTGAGCTCCACTCCTCACTGAATCCTCGCAGGAGCTCTGCCACCCGCAAGCAAGCGTCCAGAGCCTGGCTGTCCAGCAGAGCCTGGAAACCTCCAGCATGAGGCACCACCTTTCCTCCTTGCACACTGCATCCACCAACACGTGCCATCCGGCCGCTCAAGGGCTCAATGAAGGACTCACCCAGGTGAAGCCCCCCAACTGGAAGTACAGCCCCTGAACAGAGACACTCATCAATCAGGCTGTTTGAACATGCTGAGACACTTTTTCAACAGTCAGAAACGAACCTGTATGAGGATCAAAACTGACACCAGTGATGAGCACCAGGTCACTTGTAATAGGTTCTAGCATGGGAGAGCCAATCAGACTACTGTAAATATTAAACCTAAATATAAAAAAAAAAATATATATATATATATATATATATATATATATATAAATAATATATAAAATACAAATAAAGTATGAAAATAATAAACCTCTAAATGTATATTTGAAATCTATATCTATATCTATCTATAATATTCATATCACTTCCTTACTTAACCTACTGTTAATAATGTTACAGTAAAACTTAAATTCAATACATTTTATTAAATACAATTTAAAAAAATGGTGTACATCACCAATGTGATCATAAAATAAAAAAATATCAAAATAACACATTTTCTAAATGCTCTTACATTGTTTCAACGAGATTATATATGAAATGACCCTTTGCTTAGCCCTGCCCCTTGGTTACTGTTGCTAGAACTGTAGGAAGGAACTGGAGTCTGAAAGGAAAAAATACCAGGAAAAACATTCTAACATTCTATTTTTAATTAAAGTTATATTTAATTTTGCTATATAATAACTCTACAGCTCATATGGACTACTACACAATTTAGCAAAAAATAATGGAAATACTTTTTAAAATAAAAAGCTGTATAACCTTCAAAAACTGGCCCCTTGTACTTACATTATATGCACCTCACTGTAACATTTTTTTTATTTTTGATTCAGAATTATTATTATGATCTGTAATCAATATGTGCTGTCGACTGAGCTTAACTTGTACTGATCCTAGTATATTTATTTAGATGTACTAACTAGCATACCTAGTGACACCCACACAAGCATCAGCTGTAAAGACAAGGGTGATGGAAGCAGAATCAAAGTCCATGTTTCCAGCCACAGGCAGTAGTTTGCCAGTCTGGGGGTGCAGGTCCACTGACCAGTAACATATGGGTGTTAGAGATTGGTTGAATTAGGCCTGTGGGGGGTCTACATGTGCAGCATTACAAGCTCTAACAGCTCCACCAGTAGCTACAAAAAGAAAAAGAGTTAAATCTCTCTGTCTTTCCGCAATCAGTCATTCCACAGAGATGCCAAGTTGAGCCTTAGAGGCCATCTGTCAGGATTTGACCAGCAAAACGTGGGCATTGTTGTTAAATACCTCCACCTAGCGGTGCAGTAAGAATTTTTAAGTCTTATGGCTATTTTTCTATGATATTCCACTAGGGGACGTGATTGCACAACCAATGACTTTTAATAGCATTATGTCTGAATTATGTTAATATCTATAAACGACTCATACATATAATTAAAAAGGTCTCACCGATGACATCTTCCTTACCGAGGACTGATCCAGTAACAGGGCATAATAACTGTGCTCCACTGCCCTCTTTAAGCAAAACCCAGGCCCCCAGCCTCTGGCTCTCTACTGATACCATCTCAGTCATCTCATCAGACAGCACTCGCTCCAGAACACAGCACTGCACAACATTTACAGTAGTTTATGAATCATAGACTAACATAGCATTTAAATAGCAATGATTTAAGTAAAAATAATTTAGAATGGGTTTACAATGGTATTTTGACACAAACTAAAGTTAGAGAATGTGAACACATTGGGATGAGTGGAGGATTTGGGCTTTGAAGTGTATAATCAGAGAGAGGAACTGAGGGAGGTGAAGGGCAGGCTGGGTAGATTCAGAAGTCAGGCAGACGTTGGTTACTGCAGCTGTGTAGAAGTATTGGATATAAAAAGCACATCCTAAACAAACAGATTCAGTTTCATCACAGCGGCCACTAGACAGTCAATTCTAAAGATCGGATGTGAAAATAATTCGCAATTGTGAGTGCACTCTGAACAAAGCTTTAAGCTACTCGCTTCCTTTGTGATTATAGATCTGGAAATGTGATAAGAGGGCTAGGATGAAGATGATACTAAGATACTTATTCAAACTATGTTATTCTACCAATAATTACAATACAGTAATTGAGAACCTTGAAAATGTTGACATTCAGAAACCATTCTGAGTACACAGTGCTACATTCACACACGTAGCTATGTAAATGAAGACACATGATAGCATTCTGCTGCTTTTAGTTAACACTAATATAAATTACAACAGGTGGAACTATATGATTCTTTAATGAATAGAGTTCAAAAGAACAGCATTTATTTGACACATGAACCTTATAAATAACATTATAAATGTTAACTTTTTTGTAATATCAATTCAATGCATTTTTTTTTCTGCCACAATAATGCAATGTCTTCATTTGGAGGCTTTTGTATGTACAATATATGTGATTAAGTGTGATTAATGAATTAATTATTCAAGATAGAATGTTTAATTTGATAACACTGACAGCATTAATGAAGATTAAAAAACAGTTTTTTTGCTGTTAAGAATTTATATTTATATCCCGCAGGATCTATAGCTGGCTGTCCAGTAGCTGTGTCAGCTGCCCAGTGCTCTCCGTCGAACCATCTCCTGCTCCACCTGCCTTTCCAGACCTTTAGTTTTCCCTCCAAATATCCTCCAGCCAGGGTGGAGCTCTCTCGGCTTCCCCAGCACCCCCTGATAGAGCTACTTCACCTGCACGCTTCCATCAATTAAACAAGTTAACAAAGGAACACTATACTTACAACTCATTTTACAAGTTATTTCACACACTTTACCCCAGGGAAGTAACAATTCACTGCTGTATTCCACACAGTATCATAGTGAACCGTAACAAGAGAGCCTGTAAATTGCAGCCGAGCATCTCAGTGTTGCTATTCAATATGGGTACACATGTTTGAACTTTACAAGGGTGATATTTAAAGCTCAGAGGGGCGGGAAATAGACTGTTGTTCACAGTCTATGAGTCTCATGTCTCCTCTGAGCTGCCCGAGATGTGTTGTGACAGACACGCTGTGCTTGAGTAGGATGTCATAGAAGGTGCTGGAACTGAAGGCTTTGAGATCCACTTGCTATTCGTAGTCCCAGAATTGATTTGACACCAGAGCCAACGCTGCAATGTGAGTCTGTGGGAATGCTAGCTCTGGATGGAGCCGATATAATTCCACAGGACAGTCAAATGTGTCAGGCCCCAAAACATCTCCTGACAATCACTGCATTGACTTGAGGGATCTTTGGCAACTGTGTATGATGCTGTCTAGGACTATAGATGTTTGTCAAACAGATGTGGTTCGGCCAATCCGTCAGTGATATCCTAAAAACTTGAGCCATATGAGGGTAAAATAGGTCCGTTTTGCAACAGCCCTCATGAATGAAACCTGATGTCATGGTTATCTTGAGCAGACAAGGAATCTTAGCAATGGATGTTTAAATGCTAATTGGAGCAAATGTTTGTTAGCTTTTAACCATCTACATTTTTCTATCTATACAGAAAAAAGTAGCTCTAACTGCTAAAAATTAACAAACATTTTCCTGGTTGTTGGATATTAGATTCATTACAAACATCTTTTTTGTTTTTGAGAATATATTATTATATATATATAATAACACAATATAAATAATGTTATTTTAATAATATATAAATAGTATTACTTCCTTCCACCAATATTATGTTTGTAAACAAAATGTATCAAAATGAAACAAAATGTATTTAAAATAATAATAATGAAAGTAATTTTTCCCCCAATCTCAAAAAAATAAATAAAAATAAAATCCAAATCTTTAGATAACTTTACACAAAAAGTTTCTGGATTATAAAGGTTATCTGCTGTAATGAAAATGGATCATAATAACATGTGCATGTAGGTGGCTGCTGAGTTTGAAGGCCTACACCCCAGGCTCATGGAGACTTATGGAAAAAAGGGAGTAGGCAGATTGTGCCAATAATCTGAAAGAACCCCAGTCAAACGCAGCATTAGTGTTGTACAAGCTGTCTCTGTAGAAAAAGAAGCATACCCTCTGTGACAATCTGGGACAGTGAAAATGGATGGGCAGCAGATGAATCACATGTCAGCATGTACCTACACATCATACCGAGGATAGTGCTGTTGGGTCATGGTAAAAACAAGAATGTCTCCCAGATATAGACATGCTGTTGGGTTCAAGACTCCTCCAGACCTCGTATCATATGTACTGAACACTGATGATTTACTGGACCAATGAGAGTCCAAATCTTCCTCTTAGTCTTTGATGTTTCCTAATTAAGAGTCCAAATCTTCCTCTTTGTCTTTGATGTTTCCTAATTAAACATATCTCATTAAACAGGTCTATATAGTAGCCTACATATTGATGTATTAGATACCAACCTCGGTCTGTATCTGTGGGCCCAAAATGGCTGTTGGTTTGCTGGCTATGGGCCAGAATCAACCTCCTGACCTCCACAGAGACAGCATTAAGCAGACCAAAGACGCCCGCCTCTGCACAACTGCAAACAGACAGCAGGCTGCTGATAAACCGTGGTCACAAAACCCCCTCTTATCCCTGTCCTTGTCTCTGGCCACTCACCCCGTGTTTTGCACTGTGTACACAGGCCTGGAGAGGTTGAGATGAACGTTGCATTGCAAGCTCCCACGGAAATCCCAGTGTTTGATGCCTGTCTCCAGCATGCTTCCAGACATGCTCACCTTTTAAGAAAACACAAGGGTAGTTTAATGACAAATAGGTCAAAGTGTTATCCTACCGCTGTTTGTGCTAAGCTTTCTCTTGTGTGTAAACAGGGCTCTATTACACCCTCACATTGTGTACTTTGTTGTAAAGTTATCCAGTTATACTGTATTTCCTTTCTTTTTTGCAGTTAATCGTCCTATGGATTATGACACTTGAAAGAAGGAATAAAAAAAAAAATTCAAGTTTTTGCTTGCTGTTGATCTGTACACAGTCATGTCAGACTTAATTTATTTATCAAGACGTTATGAAACAAATGACATCCAATTTTACTATCTGGGGGAAAACGGCCATTAGGCACATGGCTTGTAATGTGTTACCTCAAGACCAAACACTAGTACAGTATGAGGTAGTTTCACCATGTTTTGGGCCTCCTTACTAACACTTAATCATGATGTGGATGGGCTATATAGGCCTGACCAGTTGATTAGACTCAGAACTGCAGAACTGGACTCAGGAGGCTCCGGCAGCGGCTGACACACTCGACCCTGTCTGGCTCAGGCCTGGACAGTCTTCTGCAAGCACACAGGTCCAGGGAATCAGCATAACCCTCATACATCTCATTTGCAACAACAACAATTGACATATTGCTCAATGAGGAAACTGCGTCACTGAGTCATACGTCACACATCACGTTCAGTTATACACAAGTGGCCTCTATGTGTGTGCTAAAAGTTCATGGAGAAAGGTATTTTGCTTTAGAGGTCACTGACTTGCTGGTCAACCATTGAACACTAAGAAGATTAGATTTCCTTCATAAGCAAAATAACCAAGTTGTCATACACCATTCATAAAATTTTGAATGGCGTTGACTGAATGGTGAGTATGTCATCATCACAGTGCAAACAGCATGACTGTAATACAGGTTTCTCAATATTACTCCAGTTTCCTCTGTCCTAGTGGACACTCACCTGCTGAGAGCAATACTGTTTCCACTACTTGTGGTCCAGACATTCTCCATGCTGGTTACGTGCTCTTCCATCCTTGCAGATCTCATAGAGCTTCAACACAGTCTTCTCATTTCTGTGCGTATCCAAAAGTACATGGACACTGTCCGTCACTGGCCTACATTCAAGATTGGGAAGATGGCAGCCATTAGAAACAATAATTCCTGACTAATTTCCCTAGTTACTAGTAACTGATGAAAAGAACATCCAACCGTCAGTGAGAGTGGTAACCAGACTCCCACTATAGGCTGAAACATGAGCATCTTTCTGAGAGGAGGTCTGCAGATTGCTTCTCCACAATTAGCTACAAATTCATGGGAACTTGTGTAAACAATGCAATAAGTTGCTACACGATTTAGCCTACTATTTTTTCCTTTTTAAAATTCGTCAGTACAGTTTGTAAACTGAGGGGACGGATTTCAAAACCGTCGCCACGGATTGTATTTTTTCTCCTACATTTGACGTGCCGGGCTCTGTAAATGGCTTGCAATTAAATGATCACAAGTGGAAATAATTTTAACATAATAAATATCAAAATGATTAATTCACTCTTTTTAGATCATTGTAATCTAAAATAATTTTATAATGCATTTTCAGAGTTTAACAGCAAAAGGGTACAACATCATTATTTTTATTATTAAAATATACATCAAATTTGCCAAGAATATTGATCAAGGCATGGTAAAGAGTTGAAGACCCAGGGACATCAATAAACACCCAATTGATGCATTTACACATTCTTGTGTCCCAGAAAAATTCAATACACCTGGTTTACAGGAAGATCTTTCAAGAAGTCTTAGAGTTGCGTTTGATCCAACAGCTGTGCTCAGTCTTGGGGTAAAGAACCAGTAAAGTAGGGTAGGCCAGCAGAGGCAAACCCTGAACGAGCTAATCATGTCAGTTTGCGGACCAGGGCTCTGAGGCAGCTTGAAGGCATACAGGAAGCTCTCTCCCTGCCATGATGAATGATTCATGAACAGTCTAAAGATAAAGTATGCCAATAGGTAGAAAGATGCAACCTGATGCAGCCAGTTCAGATTACAGGCCACAGTGAAACCATGAAACTGATTCATGTTTTTGGCAGTGCTTTAAATGTTTTTCAGCACACCTAAAAAATCATTAAATCAGTCACAAGTTGCAGCTGTATGAGTAAAAGTCCTATCAGATTTTTTTTACTAGGGTGCACTTTCTGAAATGCTTTGGCAGGAGAAGAGAACATTCCAGGCTCTCTGTATACTTACAAGCAGTGGGAGGCTAAAACAACAAACCTTGTTTTTCACATCCTTTGGCTTCATTTGTTTGATGCGCACCCTGTAGGTGAGAAGGCCATGGTCAGCCTAGTAAACGGATTGTGATATCTGGGTTAAAGTTGAATCTGCAGGATCCAGAGCCCTATGTTGGTATAAACAAGCTTGAATTAACACAAAATGCTTACATCTTTGAATTTTGCAAGAAAATCATATCCAGCAATGACAATACAAAACGGTCATAAAATTTGAAGTGAAAAACAATATTTTAAAAAGCGTGAATCTATTCAGTTAAACACTATGCTTAGCATACTTATAATGACATATTTTTTTTGTATTTGGCTTCAAAAACTTATTAATTAATTACTTTTAAACTGAGTGTGTGTGGACTATGACCTAATGGTTCACATTCCACACACACTTTTAACCCTATGTAAGAATAAACTCAATGATTATGTAGCTTTAGTGTTGCAGTTGTAAAATTGCAATATGACAAAACATACTGATAAAAAGAATAAAACCACATGATTATATAGTTAGACTACTTATTAACTAATACCCATTCCCACAAAACAAGCTGTTGCACAATTTGTTATCGCAAGTTTAACTCAATATGGTGTTTCCACACATGGAGCGTTATCCTGCAGTCCCTTCCTGGAGAACAACTGAAGAGTTCAGACGCAAAAGCATTTTTCTCAGGCTAATAAAAATGATCATTTTAGAAAAAATAAATAAATAATCAAACGGACTTAGAGGCTAATGCATCTGAGCTCTTCAACTGTGTATTTAAAGTTCTTATCTACTTCACTAGTGATGCAAGCGTGGCTATGACTTGAGTAGGTTGAATCAGTATGTGATAACCTGAATCATTCGAACAGTTCACTCACAAACTGAATCATTTAGAGTGAGTTCTCAGCAAAGCGCTAACAGGAAACCTTGAGAACAAGCTATATTTTGAAATACATGTATTTACAAGTATAAATAAATAAATAAATAAATAAATAAATAAATATATATATATATATATATATATATATATATATATATATATATATATATATATATATATATATATATATATATATATATAAATATATATATATATATATATATTTATTTATTTATTTATTTATACTTGTAAATACATGTATTTCAAAATATAGCTTGTGTATTTAAATATACATAAATATACACAGTGCACACATATATTATGTAAACAAAATCTTTATTTTGGGAGCAATTCATCTTTTGGCATTACTAAATTAAAGTAATAATAAAAATAAGAATACTTCACTGAAACAAAACATACAACTTCATCTTATTGTTTATCTGCGATGAAGACATTTTTTATTAAGTGCTGTGTCACTTGAATTTGTCTTTTCAAAGACAAGGGACGCTAACTTTGTGAATGAATGCAATGAGAGATCTGCTGAAGTGTATAAAGTCTGTTTAGTTTCCATTCGATTTTAGGTCAGTGATAAGATATAACTTCACAGCCAACATTTTTTTTTCTTCTCAGATAAGAAATTTCACTAGTCATACACTACTGATATTATGAAATAAGGAAAAGGTAAAAGTGCACTGTAACTGCACGGCATAACATCTCTAACTAAATTGTGTCATTGCCCAGTAAGCCATGGTACAAAATGAATGGAGCAAACTACAATGACGTAGTGGTTTACTGTAGATTTGCTCAACACATTACCCAATACACAAAACAGAATGTTTGGTGGCCTTTGTATGGCAAACGATGGCCTTTGTATGGCAAAATACACTTTGCACTGGTCATTCTTGCCTAATGCTCACTGCAGCTGCCAGAAAGTGGGGTCTAAACTGGAATAATCAAATGTAAGCTGCTTTGTACATCATTAGCTACGACCCATAGACTCAAAGCAAACCTAAAAGGAAACAAAAAAACAAACAGCACCTTTGTCTGAGCCAGAGATAATGCAGCAAGCACAGGCCTGGAGGGTTCATTCTCTGGGACTTATTTCTGAGTCACTGCTATGGGAAAGCCAACTAGGACTCAATAGTACTAATAAAACTAAGCCAAATTTCATGCAAGAGTATACAATATTACAATATTATGCAAAAACAGCAAAATAATATTTTTCATTCAAGAATTTAATGATTTTTAATGAGGTGTTTTTCTTTATTATATCACAACAGCTTTATCACCCTGACATTTTGACTTCAAGTCCATTTGAACTCTTCAAGTAAGAGTTCACAGCCAACATAAGTCCTGGGACAGAGCATCCACATTTGAAATTAAAGGTATTAAAACCTGTTCAAGTAAGAGTTGACCAAACACCTCCAATAAGTAGAAACCATGTTCTAATAGCATTGACCTCGCCTGACTAGGAATTGCGTCAATATTGGCCTTGATGTGGCATTAGTAAATACTTTGAATCTGTGTTGTTGGAAGAGAGCAGATTTGAAGTGGCCAATCGGCAAAATACCTTTAGTTTTCTTGCGCCTATCGTTATCAAACTGACCCTCAGCGTGGTATGTATTGACAGATGAACAGCAGGACAACCTCTGATAAGAGAATGCTTTAAATGTGGACCCTGAGAAGAAATTCTCATTTTCTCATCAACAGGTAAGAGACAAATGTCAACTTAAATAGAATAATTAATTAGCTACATGTAAACTGTCCACTTTAAAAATTATATTATCAGTCAATAACATTTAAGTGTTACTTTCTGTTTTTATTTTCTATTTCTAGAATAACCTTCAGTTAATTAAAATGAATCTGCAGTTTGTTACACTGGCTTTGGTCTTTGCTACCACAACAGGTTTGTTGTCTCTTTAAGTTTATTACCTCTAAAATGGGGATTATTATCATCATTCTTGTTTTACATTGATCTAATGCAACCATGCTTCCTTTCAGCATTTCCACTCGATGAGATCAGTCGAGAAGCATGGAGTTTGCAGAGAGACAATCAGGCGACTGAAAAGAAAAATTTTGCCAAAGATTCCAAGTAAGTTCACTTTCATAGTAGTGTTGAATAACAGGCACAATGACTTGATGCTTATTTATTTTCTTTATTTTCTTTTATTAAAAATGTAATTCATGCTTGACATGTCTTGAATACATTCCTTTTGTGATGAGCATGTTTTTAGTTTCTAAATTAAATTTAAATTTTTATATTTTTGAGGGGACTTGAAGTCAAAATGTCAGGGTGATAAAGCTGTTGTGATATAATAAAGAAAAACACCTCATTAAAAATCATTAAATTCTTGAATGAAAAATATTATTTTGCTGTTTTTGCATAATATTGTATTTTTATTTCTTAGGGTGAATTATTATTATTTTTTTATTTATTTATTGTTTTACCAAAATTGCTTAATTACACAGCTTGTGTCATGTCATGTGGTGCAACCCACCAAAAATTGTAAGATATAAAAAAAATACTTTTCATCTTGAAAAACACATTTATGAAATGTTTTTGAAAATATTGGAAATAGGTGTACACTCAAATGTTTTCAGAGTGCATGTAAAATGTTATTTATTTTTACTTGATGGTTATACCACTTGACATTTAAATTGAATCTTTTTCCTTGAAAATTGTATTAAAGTTTCTTAAACCATATGAACCACCAGGAATACAAAAAGTACATCACGAATAACTAGTTTTACAAGATTTTTCATTTTCCCTATCATGGACGATCCTGTCCACATCCAGGTCATGATCCAAATCATTAACCCCTGATCCTGTTTTGCAGTGGTGTGTGGAAGAACCATGTGGTGAGCAGTGACCTTTACTCCCAAGACTCTCACAACCCCATGGCGGCTGAACTGAGACGAAAGCTGAGTATGGAGTCTGAGCGTCTGAGGGATCGTCTAAAGCAGGAGCTGGCTGAGCTGAGGGACAGACTATCTCCCTACCCCAGCCACCCAAAACACACCATGGCCAACATCAAGGAGTTCCTCGCCCCCTTCACTAAGCAGCTCCAGACAGCTCTCCAGTCCAACACTCAGGAACTCTGTGAGAAACTCAATCTGAACCTCCAGGACCTGAACCCAGAGGAAGCCACTCTCTACCAGGAGGCAATGCAGAGGATCACGCTAGCTCTGGATGAAAGCCACCAGAAAAGGACAGCAGCCTTTGAGGACTTTAAAACAAAAGCGTTTGAGGCTGTAGAGGAGGAACGAGACAGCAGTGTAAAGGAGCTTTGGGAGGAAGTCACTGCCAGGCTGGGACAGGAAGTGTGTACCTTCAGTTTAGAGGTACAAGGGAAGGTGGCGGCACTTAAGATAGCATTGGCAGACCATCTAGCCTCGGCACAGCCTCCAAGGGATGTGATGACTTCAAAAGTGGATCAGTTCTGCCAGAATTCCTCAGCTCGGAATCAACAGTTCATTTCTAAATTAGACCAACAGATGATCGCTCTACAAGAAAACCAGAGTCATGGTGAGTCATCAGCTGGTTTCCATCAGACAAACATAGAGTCCATACAGGAGGATTTCTCAACCAGACTCACAGCCCTATTACAAGACATCGTACACACTCTGAATTAAACAACACACCACCATTCCAATGTAATGTAGTGTAAATAATAGCATGTATGTTCAGATTGTACAATGGGACCTGTAACTTTTGTAGAACAATATTGTTGTTTGTACAGTTTTCAGAAAGAACCTTATGTAAAGTTCGGGGAAATACAGTGAAGTGAAAGACAGAGCAGAAACACTTTCTTCCTTTTACTGAAGATATTTTGTGTAATGTGTGGATATGTTTCACAAACATGTAAATAAAAAGTTCAATTTGTACATATTTGAAATGAATTTATGTCTATTGATTATTGCCTCAACTACAGTGTATAAATAAAAGTTCTAATATATATAAATCACATCTAAACAATTGTGAAATATCTGATTACAGGAAGCAGCAAGTCATTGGCTAATACAGGGGTTTTCAAACTGGGCTCTGTAGAAAATGAGAAAAAAATTATACACAAAGAAAACTATGTTGTAAACTACTTCAAACTATAAAAGAAAACCTTTTTAAATACTTTTTTAGGGCTGTCAAAGTTAACTTGTTTATCAATCATTTTTAACACAAAATATATATAAGCTCTTTACAAATGAATCTGAATTTAATTACAAATACTATTTTTTTTTTATTACTCTAAATGCATCTCTAATAGTCAGTAGAAAACTTGTACTTGTCCTTTTTATGATACAGTCAAACTAAAAACCAAAGATTTAATTTAGAAAACAACATCTTTATAATATCAAACTTAATATTTCTCACACAATATAAATGGTAAAATATAGCTGCCTTTAAATTTCAAGAAGAGGGTCTTTCAATCAGGGTCCTGGCATCAAATAGTTTGAAAACCCCTGAGCTAACGTGTAGAAGAAGCAATGTGTAATCAAAATTTTACAAAAGGATTTTATGCACAGTTTGTTCCTCTCAGTAATTCAGCTGTGCCTCTTACTGTATCATTCTGCTAACACACATCTAAAACATACAAAACAAACTCAACAGCAGTATTCGCATTTACATAAGAGAACTAAGCATTTGAGTTTTATTCCAAGTGCATGATGACTAGTCTGCACAGTGCTGTCTAAATAGATTAAAATATGCTAAATAGGCATTATGTGATGTGATCAGACGACTTATCAGCATATCAAATTAAGCTTCATTCAACGCAAAACAGATGGCGAGTTGATGGATCTCTTAGTGGAAAGCTTGAGGCAGAACACCGGCCCAGCAAAACCTCTTCATGACAAACCATCCAGCCATAACCAGCAACACAGCACCGCCGGTGGCAAAAATGACCCCCACCACCACTCCAGCCACATTCATATTGTCCCTGTTTAACGGCTCTCTGCCTCCTGATTCACAAGACAAACAAACAGTTACAGTCAACATATGGCACTGTGCTGTTTTAGCCTTTTCAGTTACATCAAAGTGCAATATTTTGCACTATATTTAATTATTTTTAAATACTTGTCTATTACATTTTTTTCTATTTTGCCATTTTACTATTTTGTTTTTCATTTTACTATTTCGTATGTATGCAGCTCATATGATCTATTATTTTGAAATAAAATGCTATGCCATATATTGTTTAATTTTTGTTATATACTTTATATATTTTTTTATTATTATACTATGTTTTATATATATCATATTTGCATGTTTTTACTATTTTTGTGATTATTATGTCAACAGGTTTATGACCTTATAGGGATACTCCACCCCAAAATGTTGTCATTAATCACTTACCCCCATGCCATTTCAAACCTGTAAAAGCTTTTTTCATTTTCGGAACACAGTTTAAGATACCAAGATATCATGTTCCATAGACTGCAAAGTACTGTAAGTTACACTGTCAAGGTCCAGAAAAGTATGCAAAAGCATCGTCAGAATAGTCCATCTGCCATCAGTGGTTCAACCGTAACGTTATGAAGCGACGA
This sequence comes from Carassius auratus, assembly GCF_003368295.1. Lineage (NCBI taxonomy): Eukaryota > Metazoa > Chordata > Actinopteri > Cypriniformes > Cyprinidae > Carassius > Carassius auratus. The sequence continues at coordinate 11,588,324 of NC_039257.1, forward strand.
GAATACTTTTTGTACACGAAGAAAACAAAAATAATGACTGTTTGTCAACAGTCTCCTTTGTGTATCTCCACATCGCTCTTCTGTGTCAGCCGCGCCACAAGGATGCACTGTTTTCTTTCAAAATCAGAGAACAAATAAACGTAGAAACAGCGCATCCTTGTGGAGAGACAGAGGAGACTGTTGACAAAGGAACTGCTGAATAAAGTCATTATTTTTGTTTTATTCACAAAAAGTATTCTCATCGCTTCGAAACATTACGGTTGAACTACCGATAGCGCATGGACTATTCAGACAATGCTTTTCATGCTTTTCTGGACCTTGATACTGTTATTTACTTGGCTGTCTATGGGACAGTCACAGGCCTCCCAGTCTTCATCCAAATTATATTAAATTGTGTTCTGAAAACGAGCAAAGCTTTTACGGGTTTGGAACGACATGGGAGTGTAAATGATTAATGACAAAATTTTCATTTTGGGGTAGAGTATCCCTTTAAGATGGTATAGCAATGGTTCTTGAAATATATTTGTATACATTTTCTATACTATTTACTTTTTTTTACATTTGACTATATTAACTTTTATGATGTTATTAAATATTTTCTAACAGAATTTAAAATTACCTAATTGCAAAATTATGATAAAAATTCTATACAGATGGCTTAAAACATTACACACATTTCCTAAAAAAGAAATAACATTTTATATTTCTATAAATAGTATGTATTCAGCTTTAAACACCTTAATTTGGGTATTCTAACACCATTTTTAAATACTTAGATTGCAGTTTCAAAAAGAATCCCATACCAGAGGTCAATGCAGAGGGAACCTCATTCTCTACAAGATCAAAAAGAGAGAGTAGTGAGGCATCTCAAAATCACTCTCATTTAGAATTCAGTATGTTTGATAGTAAGCTGGATCTCAGACTTGTCTCATTCTGGATTCATGTGCGACTGACTTACTCAGGGCTGCGGTGTATAGAGGACCCACAGACACTGTGGCAGCATCTTTAACTGGCGATCCGTAAGGTTCTAGGGCCCTTCGCCTTCGTGTTCTGTTGCAAGACTGTATAAGAAAAATAAGTAAAATTATAATTGGATATAGTTTAATTAGTAGTATTCCAGTCAATCCATTCTATTCAAACAGTTAAAGATTCCTACATCAAGTAGTTCTTGACACCTGTTCGGTTCACAGAGTCGCAGTATGCAGTGCAGGTATATAGTAGACATTTCTTGATTACGGTGCTCCACAAAGCGGAAAGCTTCAAATGAAAATCTGGAAAACTTGGAAACGCCATTATAAAGCACCGCTGTCCGGTTCTGTACCACACATCTGTCATAAAACAATAGAGAAATATTGATGTACTAGCACACAAATCAACATCTAAGAGTCAAATTTAGTGTTATGAGCAATAAAATCTTAATAAGAAGTAACTCACCCTGTGAAAAAGGTGTGCTGTATGTTGTTGGTTTGATTATAAGGTGATGGGGTTGCAAAACAGTGGTCCAGCAAGAGATGGAAACTGAAAAAATTGTATTTCATTTCACAATAAAACCCTTAAGAAACATGCAATTCACTGGCCAAGAGAAAACGGCGGCTTCCTTACTTTCCAGTCAGATTGGCAGCTTTTACTTCAACATAGACTTTACTGCGCAGCTCTAATCCAGTAGGTGGAACCACCAATGGGCTGTTAAAATCTGTGCTCTGAAATAATTAAAATATATGTTTTGTAGTTTTGAGTATGTTTTAAATGGCACATATTTTTAAATCAGAGTGAAGAATTTAGGACAAATCCCTACTTACATTGAAGACTCCCATGCTGAGTGTGTCGATGAAAGTACCATTGTTGTCTCTAGTGGCCACTGACACTGATGACCTGCATGAAGAATATGAATCAATCAGGCCTTTCGCTGTCATTGGTGAAGTATGCAGTGGAGGGTGAATGTCTGAATACGCACGCCACAATCTGAGTGTTGTTGATGAGATATTCCAGTGGGTAGCGGCAAGAGAAGTGGTAGTAAAGGTCTGTGGAGTAACTGATGACGCTCTCTGAGGAGCTGGCTGTATCAATGTATCCTGTGATAATGACGGACTGAATGCTGGAGAACATGCTGAATGGACCAGAGGAGCTGGGCACCTCATCCACAATCTAAAAATGTCCAAAGGGAAATTCAGTAAAGTGGTATACAAAAATGGAATATATTTAGAATAATTTTTTACTATTTTTAAAATACTTTTTTATACTATCTTATTAATACTTATATATATTAAATTTGTAATTAATTTTTTTTTCTTTTCTACATTTTACTGCTTTTAAAAATAATTAAGTATTTTTCAGGTAAATTTTTTTATATATATTTTAAAATACTTTGATATACTTTATATGATTATAATACATTATTTTACTTATATCATATTTATTTGCATACTTTATTTTAAAAATTTTAGATTTTTTATGTTTCTCTATTTGTTTATTTATTTTTCAAAATTAGTATGCTTGCAGCTTTTATGACACCATTTACTTGGCAATTTGGCAAAAGGATAAAAACTTATTTTTTCTTGGCACCTGCAGAGACTGTCTACATGGGTTCTCCTGGCTGTGGTTGAATGGCAGATGATAGCGGATGACAGGTGGGTCGACAGTGGTATCAATGGTCCCCTTGCACTGGGGATCATTACGCTCCCCGTTCAGGGCCAGGCCGTCGGGGTCAAAGCCTGCCCACTCAGCAGTGCACAGGTTTACTTCCAAAGTGATCATGTTAGTGCCACAGTCTACCGCCAGATCATTGTTGTCTAACCAAAAAGAGAGCAGTTAGTGTTGAGCAAACTGCAGAGAATGGAGGATTGTCTCACATCTGCAAGGTCAGAGACTCACCTGGAACCCTGTTAAACACTGTGGAGCAGTTATAGGCCGAGTGAACTGGCTGCAGGACGAGAGCCAGTGCACAGACGCAGAGCCACAGCATCATTCTTGCTATAGAGCAATGGCAGAACATAACTAATAAAATCACAGGTTGAGAAGTCAAGTCTTTCAATATTACAACCCTAACTTCTGTTACAGTTATAATCAGGATACAAGTAATTACTTTTAATGTATTGTGTTATTGTTTTTAGCATTTAGGAGAAAAAAGCTGTAAATATCAGTATAAAGAAACAGTATACCATACCTGTTTAGCTCTCAGGCAAGGGAACGGACACTATTTGAGAAAGGTGATGAGATGTTTCTTATATAGCGTGGACCCCAGGCATAATTCAGGTGCAGGGAGTGTCTCATCCCTCCTCCTAAATTACAGTACAGTTCCTTCCCACGTTATAAATTGAATCTTCTTCTTTTGGTTAACAATAAAAGTCTGTGAATACAGTGACAATGAGATTTGATGCATATCCAAGAGACAGCAGTTCTGATTTTCAGATAAGCCAAATAAATGAAGACTGATAAAGTTGTGATTATGACCACACACAGATAAAAGACATATGTTAATAGGTTTATATTAGCATTATTCTACAATCTAAAGCATTTTTTTAATACAATAGCAGTTTTAGGATTCATTACTGTATGTATAAGCTGGAGACTTCTATGTACACTGACATCTGTTTGTATGTAAAATGCATGAATTAAATCTGCTGATTGTTTTAAAAGGGAGTGAAACAATTTGAGCAACGTTTAATTGTACAAATGAATGCAGGTTTGTTGTAAGACTAATGTTTTTGTAATATTGCTGTAGATTACATGAAAAATATATCTTTAAACTTTGTTGACTATGTGTTAACCAACTGCAATAACTGTCCAGAGTCTATTTTTGCCCAACTGAGAATGCTTTTATTTTTTGTCAGAGTATTAAATGGCAAAACCTTAGAATGTAAATTCACGAGTTCACATCTACGTATATTAATACCGTAAGTTTATGCGTATTTGGCGTGCTGTCCGGGTGGAGGGCTCCGAGCTCGGGATGTGGCCCGAACCCAGAGTACTCCCCCCGGTTGTGGTAAGAGTAGATGGATCTATAAGTGAGGAGAAATGGGGTGGAGGAGGGATGCTGAAACTGTCAATGAACAGAGATAGGTTCTGCTGTTATTTATACCTTGTCATGAGTTGATTACTGATTGGTCTCCACTTGTGTTAATCAGGTTAATGAACTGCGACTGTTCCTCCCGAACTTTGTTATAAAACAGCATTTCACGAGTTCACATCTACGTATATTAATACCGTAAGTTTATGCGTATTTGGCGTGCTGTCCGGGTGGAGGGCTCCGAGCTCGGGATGTGGCCCGAACCCAGAGTACTTCCCCCAAAAACAAGAGAGCAAAAGGACAGCCGCCAGACTACGAACCCCCCAAAACGCAGAGATTTGGCGGGCTGACGTTTTTAGAAGTATGGTCGTTTGACCGGGAGATCTTGCATTGCCTCTGGCAGAAGTAGAGGAGCAGGCAGGTCCTGTTGGTTAATAGTTGAGGAAGAAGCAGTTACGGTGTCGGGAAGACGGGCTCCACCGTCTGCCTGCGAGGTGTAATGATATATTGACTAGATGCGTAATGTATCCGCTGGGAGGCTGAGGCTCGCTGGACAGATAGAGGAAACAAATTATATTCCTGCATCCGCTGGAAGACTGGCTCGCTGGATGAAGAACAGAAAGCGATGGATGCATACTGCGTCCACTGGGAGACTGAGGCTCGCTGGACGGGTAGAGGAATGAATAGGTATTTACCGCGTCCGCTGGGACACTAGTGCTCGTTGGACAGACAGAGGAAACCAATAGATATTACTGCGTCCGCTGGGAGACTGAGGCTCGCTGGACAGATATGGGAGACGAATTATGTCCCTGCGTCCGCTGGAAGACTGGGCTTGCTGGACGAAGAACGGGAAGAGATGGATGCATACTGCGTCCGCTGAGGGACTAGTGCTCGCTGGACAGGCAGAGGAAAAAATATGTATTTACGGTGTCCCCTTGGAGACTGAGGCCCAATGGACAGGTAGAAGGAATTAGATAATTACTGCATCCGCTGAGAGACTAGCGCTCGCTGGACGGACAGGGAAATCAATGGATATTTCTGCATCCACTGCGAGACTAGTGCTCGCTGGACAAACAGTGGAAAAATAGATGTTATTGAGTCCGCTGTGAGACTAGTGCTCGCGGACTGATAGAGAAGACAAATAGGTATTTTCTGTGTCCGCTGGGAGGCTGAGGCTCGCTGGACAGACAGAGGAAAGAAAAATAATAATGAAAAATAGATATTTACTGGGTCCGCTGGGAGACTGAGGCTCGCTGGACGGACAGTGGAAACGAATAAATATTTACTGCGTCCGCTGAGAGACTCGTGCTCACTGGACGGACAGTGGAAACGAATAAATATTTACTGCGTCCGCTGAGAGACTCATGCTCACTGGACAGAAAGTGGAAACGGATGAATATTTACTGCGTCCGCTGAGAGACTAGTGCTCGCTGGACGGACAGAGGAAACGGATAAATATACTAGTGCTCGCTGGACGGACAGTGGAACGGATAAATATTTACTGCGTCCGCTGAGAGACTAGTGCTCGCTGGATGGACTTACTGCGTCCGCTGAGAGACTGGTGCTCGCTGGACGGGCAGTGGAAACGGATAAATATTTACTGCGTCCGCTGAGAGACTGGTGCTCACTGGACGGACAGTGGAAACGGATAAATATTTACTGCGTCTGCTGAGAGACTGGTGCTCACTGGACGGACAGTGGAAACGGATAAATATTTACTGCGTCCGCTGAGAGACTGGTGCTCGCTGGACGGGCAGTGGAAACGGATAAATATTTACTGCGTCCGTTGAGAGACTCGTGCTCGCTGGACGGACGGTGGAAACGGATAAATATTTACTGCGTCCGCTGAGAGACTGGTGCTCGCTGGACGGGCAGTGGAAACGGATAAATATTTACTGCGTCCGCTGAGAGACTGGTGCTCACTGGACGGACAGTGGAAACGGATAAATATTTACTGCGTCCGCTGAGAGACTGGTGCTCGCTGGACGGGCAGTGGAAACAGATAAATATTTACTGCGTCCGTTGAGAGACTCGTGCTCGCTGGACGGACGGTGGAAACGGATAAATATTTACTGCGTCCGCTGAGAGACTCGTGCTCGCTGGACGGGCAGTGGAAACAAATAAATATTTACTGCGTCCGCTGAGAGACTGGTGCTCGCTGGACGGGCAGTGGAAACAAATAAATATTTACTGCGTCCGCTGAGAGACTGGTGCTCGCTGGACGGACAGTGGAAACAAATAAATATTTACTGCGTCCGCTGAGAGACTCGTGCTCGCTGGACGGACAGTGGAAACGAATAAATATTTACTGCGTCCGCTGAGAGACTGGTGCTCGCTGGACGGACAGTGGAAACGAATAAATATTTACTGCGTCCGCTGAGAGACTGGTGCTCGCTGGACGGACAGTGGAAACGGATAAATATTTACTGCGTCCGCTGAGAGACTAGTGCTCGCTGGACGGACAGAGGAAACGGATAAATATACTAGTGCTCGCTGGACGGGCAGTGGAAACGGATAAATATTTACTGCGTCTGCTGAGAGACTTTTAAATTAAATTTTTTTATTATGTTTGAAAACGGCGTATTGTGCAGAGGCTAATGCGACTGGGAATGTGGGGCATCAAAGCTGATCATAAACCCTTGTTGAAATTCACGTCGCTTATTGTGAAAACTGAACAGCTTATTTCAGTGAAATGGCTTAACATGACTTTTTTTTTTTTTTTTTTTTTATTTATTTATTTATTTATTTATTTATTTATTTATTTTTTGTGTATCTGGGGGAGGTACAGAAAAGGCTCCTGCGGGAGCAGACACTGCTGCGGCAGTGAGGAGATATGAAAGGGGCTCCTGCGGGAGCAGACACTACTGCGGCAGTGAGGAGATACAAAAGGGGCTCCTGCGGGAGCAGACACTGCTGCGGCAGTGAGGAGATACGAAAGGGGCTCCTGCGGGAGCAGACACTGCTGCGGCAGTGAGGAGATATGAAAGGGGCTCCTGCGGGAGCAGACACTGCTGCGGCAGTGAGGAGATACGAAAGGGGCTCCTGCGGGAGCAGACACTGCTGCGGCAGTGAGGAGATACGAAAGGGGCTCCTGCGGGAGCAGACACTGCTGCGGCAGTGAGGAGATATGAAAGGGGCTCCTGCGGGAGCAGACACTGCTGCGGCAGTGAGGAGATACGAAAGGGGCTCCTGCGGGAGCAGACACTGCTGCGGCAGTGAGAAGATACGAAAGGGGCTCCTGCGGGAGCAGACACTGCTGCGGCAGTGAGGAGATACGGAAAAGGCTCCTGTGGAAGCAGCTCTGCATTTAACCCATCCAAGTGCACACACGGCAGTGAACGCGCACACACCGTGAACGCACACCCGGAGCAGTGGGCAACCATTTATGCTGCGGTGCCCAGGGTGCAGCTGGGGGTTCGGTGCCCTGCTCAAGGACACCTCAGTCATGGCATGGCCGGGCCGTGACTCGAACCCACAACCCTAGGGTTAGGAGTCCACTCTCTAACCACTGGGCCCTGAGTTCCCCCTCCTTGACTGTGGGAAGAGTAGGCAGGTTAGTAACATTTTCAACCTTTGTTCATTTTCAACCAATGTGGAGGAAGTTTTTTTTTTTTTTTTTTTTTTTTTTTAACAGTATAAAATAAGAGGCAAAAAATTATTTTACTATTGTAAATATGAGTTTATGACAGCATTTATAATTAAACCACGGTAGCCATAAATTTACCGTTGTCTGAGACGTCTTGAAATGTTCTTTAGCATCATGACCATAGAATGTAGTTATGGTTCTGCAAGGTTTAGCATGGTTTCCAGAGATCTGGAGCTGATTCTGGGTAGCTCGGTGGTTTGTGACTGTTGTCTCGTGGCGCGCTGTCTTTTAAGGGGCCGTTCACCCATCACGTCTTTTTTTTTTTTTTTTTTTTTTTTCTTCCTTCTCAGGCGCGTCCGCTCCGCATAGAGTTGAAAACATCTCAACTTTTCAGAATGCCGCAGCGCAAGAATATCAGACCTGAACCAGGAAGTTGGTCACCAGATCACGGGGTAACCAGTTAAATTGCATGGAGACACCCGAGAGCGCCTAGATGTTCCTCTGAGGTGCTCGCTCATCGCAGTTGTGCTGCCGTGGTACACCATATCGGTTTTGCAAAGGGAACAAAGAGACGTTTTATTTGTCCTCTGTTTAAAGTATTCTCATACTTTTAATAACAGTGGTCTCGGTTTGTGATAGAATGCAACTTCTTCATTCACTGTATGCCATTATGCGAGATGTAAACAGTGTGACGCGTCCACGCATTGCACGCGCGTCGACGTTTTTTTTTTTTTTTTTTTTTTTTTTTTTCTCTCGATGTAAGCGATGATGTCGACGCGTCGTTGCAGCACTAATTAGTGGTGGAAATTATGATTCTTTCTAGAGATTCGTTCATTTTCGGTTCATTCAACAAAATGATTAGTTCGGAGATAATTTCTTCGTTTTACACAGAATATGCCAGCAGGTGGCAAAAGAATGTATTATGTGTTATGTCTTACGTCAACGAACGCATTCACTTGTTACAAAAACTGATCTGGCTTTATTAAAATGTGTGTATAATCGCGTTCAATATATGAAGTCTAATTGAGTTGTTCAGATGAACAAAGCACAGGGTTTCTTGCCTATTTAGCATTTTAATTGTTTGGTCAGACAGTTTGTATATTATATAGCTACTCACATCCATAAATAGGGGATTAACCTTTCTTTTACGGTCTATGGATTAAACGTGGAGTTGCTAAATATCAAAACGAGCGTATGTGCACAGTAGCTACTGTACCTATAACTGCGCTTGCATTTTCGAGATTGACATGCTAAAATAGCAGATTAACCCAGTTTACTCTAATTCATTTTGTTCGCGAACAAGATAAGCTATGTGCCAGTTCATTTAATTCACAAACGACATGTATCCGTTCATTCAGTTCGTTCACGAATGACGTGTGCCAGTTCAGTCATTTCACTCGCGAACGATAAGATCTCTAGATCTAATTCAGACTCATATGAAACTCGTTCATTGAAGGGCGTATTCGTTACTACATTCAACAAATCACATACTCTGTCACATCTCATACTCGAAGGCTATCGGCTCGATGTTGAGTAATTCTTTGACAGGATGAAACGGTTGTTACCCGGTTCACTGAGCTGCGCATGCGCTTCTTAAAGCGCCGCGCTGCTATGAAGGGAGGAACTTTACTGAACGAGAAATATGAGTCCGTGGATAACATGAACGATTTGTTCGCCTAAAAGATTCGTTCACCTAAAAGATTCGTTCAAAAGAACGATTCGTTTACGAACGACACATCACTAGCACTAATGGATACATCTGGAAAACTGGTTTCACGTTGTAGTATAGACTGTGGAAACAGAGGCTTCTGAAAACTATGGGAATCATTATGCAATGAAAATCATTATGTCTGTAAAACATACCATAGACATGATTATGGCAATAACGTTAATTGCAGTTATGTGCTATTCACTTACAAGCAGTTCTAACGATATTTACTTGCATGCTTTCATATTACGGTCCTAGAAAAACTCAGAATTTACTCACACTGCTGTCCTGCGGCAAAACGAGGGTATAATGATCACGCCAGTAGATGGTGAAATATGTCCCCAAGAAAATTGGTCCTGCCAGAATAATTGCATGAAACTTGTCTGTAAAACCTCAGTGAGGTTTAAACATGCACGGTAAGGCAGATGATATCTTTGGACATTTCAGTGTGGATGATGACTACCTCATGGCCTGATTTAACAAACTTTAAGCCTCCTTTCCACAGCACGCGACATTTGTACACGATTGTCGCATTTCTCCCTCTCGCGGCAGGCGTGCTTAACTTTCAAACTGGTCGTGCAGTAGCCCTAACTGTTACCTTGACATGTTCACCATGGTAAAGTTAATAATTTGAATGAATATAATGTATAATGTATGAATACATCGTCACAAATCAGATTACCCCCTAAATAAAAACAGCAGGTTTTATGGGGCTAATCACGTAAATAATGGTTTAATAATTATTTCTGCCATAATTATTATGAACCACCATTTTACATAAATGATGTTGAAGAATAATGTCAAGTTTAACAAAATATAGGTAATTCTGACCTCGCACCGAAAGATCACATCCGGTCGGGCGTTTGCACACGGCCTGGTCCAGAAGTTTAAATATTTGAACGCATCCGAGGCTCAATTTGGATCTGAATTTCCACATACATATGTGATCGGAACTCCACGCGGCTCTCGCACTACTTCTGGCCGGAAACCTGTATTTACCGTCTTCATCTGAAAATGTATTGATTTATGACGCAGGAGGCGGCCTCAAACTTCGCCTCGGCCGGAAAAAGCCGCGGTGAAAGGCTGAGCCGCTGCGGGAAGTGAAAGAGGCTTGCTGCAGTAAGAACTGAGGAGCGGGCTGGTTGAATGCCTGCTGGTGCTGCGATTCCAGCGCTCAAAGAGAGCCCGGTCTTGATCGGATCAATTGTGGTGTCAAGCGAGGCGAGCTTGAATTTTGCACGGTCTTTTGGCCACGACGTGTGGCTTGGCACGAAGAGCAGCTGTCGCGATGACGTTTGATGGTGCTCAACGGCCGTGTTTAATGATCATGGTCAGCAAAGTAGCATATCTGAAAAATCACCGGTATGGATCTCCTTGTTGGAAGGAAGATTTCGTCTGTGATAAGATGACAGACAGCGCGAACCGGGATGCTGAAACTGTCAATGAACAGAGATAGGTTCTGCTGTTATTTATACCTTGTCATGAGTTGATTACTGATTGGTCTCCACTTGTGTTAATCAGGTTAATGAACTGCGACTGTTCCTCCCGAACTTTGTTATAAAACAGCATTTAAGAGTCTATTGTGTATAAATCATTTGAAACATAAAATGTTGCATCATCTCCTGGGAATAGAACATTATGAATACGAGAAATGTGATAATCTGCCACAAGGCATGAAACACAGAGCACCGAAAATAGCCTTTGTCCATCTGGCTCGCATGCGAGCATCATCTATTGTGTTCTGAGAGCTGCTAGATCAAGACACCCCTGCTAAAGGCGAAAGGGTCATTTCTGACTGAGTGATGGTGAAATCTGACAAAGAACTTTGAATGAAGCATATACACTTGTTTATTCCAAAAAGCCCCTCAGTGTGAGAACATGTTTCACATGTTATGCTTGCCTTGGATGCGTCACACCTTGATGATTTTCTGTTCTTGTCCACTGGAAAGCAGTGAAAGCAGTCAGATCCTTGTGTTCTTCAATCTTATTCTCAGTATAGATTTATTCATGTGTCTGCAGAGATCACTAAATCTGATTTGGAGAGGTTGTAAAATGCATAGCGTGACGTAAGAGAATCATACTTTTTCAAGAAGTCAAACAACCTGCACAGTCAGATAAGGACAGATTTGACAGAATCTTTACTGTGGGTGTGTTCTGTAATTTATAAGCCTTAATTCATAAATGTATAGGGAAACATCCCTAATAAGGATTTACAACAATTTTTTGATTTCATCCTTAACTGCAGGATATTTTAGCCAGACCGAAAACACAATAACAAGATACAGAAAGAAACACACAAAGAGAAAGCGTATCCTGTTTCTCATGTGCCAGCTAAACAGATTTACATTGTAATTTAGTATTTTCTGGATGAAAAAAAATTGTGGATATCAAATTAATTTAATACTTCATACTTCATATTTCATACTTCATTTCTGCAAAAAGTTAAACTGGGAATTTACACACAGTGCGGGAACACCATTGCAATGAATACTCTGTTGTCAAATCATAATTCATGACTCCTTTATGATTGATGGTCTAAAGCTTTTGAAAGGAAAACAACTGTTACAGCATTAGAGTAGGCCTATATAAAATCTGAATAAAGGATAGGAACGGTTGAGCATCTTCAGAACAAATAGTACTAGTACAATACTACCCCCTGCTGGTTCAAAAAACAAAACAAAACATAGCAACACCAATATTTTTGCCAGCAAATTAGCAATGACAGCGTCAACCATCTTTGTAATAATAATAATAATAATAAGTGTGCTTACATATGGGTGACAAGACTTTATAAACAAGTCACTGAATCATTCATTCAGTCGGTTCATTCAAAAACACTGATTCTGGAATAGCATTCTAGTATACTTACTATTTTTCTAATATCTCTCTATGACAGAAATAATGAGAATGGCATTAGCCTCTGGTAATAAGTGAGTCATTGAATCATTCACACAAACAATTAATAAAAATAAATAATTTAATTTAATTTAATTTAGGTACAAAACGACAAGTATGTTGCTTGAAGAAATGCTACGATTCTGCTGTGGCCGAGAAAAAATAGGAATAATTAATAATTTTAATTTTAATGCTGTCATAAGATACTCACTCTAATGATGCTCTAACCACTGGAACACAAATCAAGATATTTTTGATGAAATAATGGTTAATTTCTTGTCAGTCTTCAACACACATTCAAGACAGTTCCACACCATGTGTGACTTTTTTAAATATTATTATTATTATTTTTTTTTTTTTTTTTTTTTGGCCACAAAATGTTTTCTTTTGTGTAAAAGCTGTTAATAGAACAATGTAAATGTAAATACATATGTAATGATGTAAACAGAACAATGAAAAAACCCTCGCAATTGTGCTGTTTTTCAAAAGGTTTCAATACAGTGGTTCTTAAAAGTGACTTGTTCCTAATAAAAGGGACATGACAGACTGCATGCAGTGAGGAGGGGCAATGAGTCTGGGCAGCCCGCCAGAGATCAGCACAAACAAACTACACATGCAATGCCACTGGCCTGATGGCCTCACCCTTATTTCTCCAAAACCTCATGAAATCTGCAGGATCTGTTCATTATACCTTACAAAGATTTCACTGCATATGTGATCACACAGTAACACAGTAGGTGGTTGACTCTTCCAAGAATGTAACCCATGTTTAAAATGGGCCTCTTTTAAGTGTCAAGAACACCAGCAAGGTTTTAATAGTTTATATTTCCCAGCTTAAGCTGTTTAATGAATTTATTTTCTTTGTCGGGTCATGGGGAAAATGTCTGGAAATAAAAAAGAACAAAAAACAAACCACAAAGATGAAGAGGAAACAGGCTGTTGAAAAACTGTGTGCTTCCTTTCCTGACTGGCTTCCTATTTGTGAGGATAGTGTGTGTCTGGCTGTGAGCTGGCAGGGTCAAGAGCAGTGACTGAGCTCCTTTGACTTGCACAGACCAGTCAACCTCATAAAAAGTAATCTTATTTCCTCTGCCAGTTTGCTAGTGAGCCAAACAAAATTGGTCCCTTTGCATTACATTTCTCTGAACAGATTTTATATGAACTGTAAACCACAGTGATTACACAGTTTTTGATGCTTACACAGTAATGTGTTAGTGATACAGGAAAAGCACAAAACTTTGCTAAAAGATGATGTGCATTATGATTGCAACATATTTAACAACACAAATATTAACACATATCAACTCTGCAAAATAAAACATCAAATTCAAGATTTAAAGATTATTTAACAGTAAATTTCACCCCAAAATAAAAATTCGCTGAAAATGTACTCGCCCTCTGGTTTTCTTCATCTGAACAGATTGGAGAAATTTAGCATCACACCTCTGCAGTGAATGTGTGCCATCGGACTGAGAGTCCAAACAAAAACATTACGATAATTCACAAGTAATTCACCCAACTATAGTCCATGAATTAATAACTTGTGAAGTGAAAAGCTGCTTGTTTGTAATAAACATCCATCATTAAGCCTTTTTATGTAAAACTTTTGCTTCCAGCTAATATATATATATATATATATATATATATATATATATATATATATATATATATATATATATATATATAAGATAAACTATATTTGAAAGTTTCTTTTTAAAAGTTATTTATTATTATTATTATTATTCAAACATGCATCTTTTCACTTCACAACAAGGCATGAATTGATATACTGGAGTCCTGTGGATTACTTGTGGATTATTGTGATGTTTTTATCACCTGTTTGGACTCTCATTCTGACGGCACCCATTCACTGCAGAGGATCCATTGGTGAGCAAGTGATGTAATGCTACATTTCTCCAAACCCATTCCAATAAACAAACCCAAATAATTTTGGATGGCCTGAGGGTTAGTAAACTGTTGGCAAATTTCTTTTTCTGGGTTTACTATTCCTTTAGATGAAAATCGCACACTGGTTTCCAAAGTTATATGTAAAAAAAAAATAATAATAATAATAAGTAAACACACATAAATGCATTTATATAATCTTTTATAGAATTTTTATGTATACTAATTTACTAATTTGCCTACTTAAATTAGTAAATGTAATAACTAATTTAGATTTATTTAACATAGCAAACAAGTACAAAAAAATGCATTGCTGGAAAAGTACTAAGGAAAACTTTTAGAATTCACACGTAATGAGTGGGAGCCACCACACTTTCTGCTTTAGCAGGCGCTTTCACTCGGAGACTCGAGGAGCCTTTCTTGAGCCAGAGCGAAAACTTGCCTGCGTTTGTTCCTTCTGACAGCGGGACGTTTTGCTAGGATCTAGAAACAGTCCTGCCGTTGCAATCGCACACCCAGTGAAACTATGTAGAGATGGAGTTCGTGAAACTGATCGCAGCTGTTTTGGCAGTTTGTTTCCATCCCTGCTGCACATCAAGCGCGTTCGGTGGTGAGTTTGTGCTTATGTTATGTAAAATGTCGGTTCATACACGGTGATATTCAAATGATCTTACTCCGTTAGATTGTGTATGCTTCTTAAATGCACAATATTTAACAGTAATAGTCAAATAATACGATAGCTTCGGGTAAGAGACTGTGCAGTCTTTTAAAATAAAGATTTCTGAAGCCTTTGTGTTGCAGAACCATAAACGAATATACGCGTCTGGTGATGCAACAAACCTTTAACCACAGAGTTCTCTTTATGTACCGCGCTGTGTTTATGTACAGTTTTCGGTTTTTATTTTTAGGTCACAGCTGTTTTTTTTTTTTAGTCAGGGAGGATATGGCTGCTGGCTGTCGCACACATGACTTAGCTTGAGAGGATTTTCCGCCTGATAGTTTGTGAAAGTTCTGCTGGTTTCTTCCTCTGTTTGCTCGTATATGTCCCTGTGCCAACTTTCCTATAACGGTTCTTACAATATTTCCATAACAGTACTCTAGGTTCAACATTAACTTCAGTGCTTTTTGGTGATGTGGTTTCCAGATCACAGGATATGCCGGAGAGGGACAGAGAAGCCCTGCTATAAGATCACAAGCTTCCAGGACATCGGGCTCAGAGCAAGCTTTGAGGCAGCCAGACAGAAATGCAGGGAGGAAGATGGAGAGCTGCTCAGCATTGAGACTGAGAATGAGCAGCGTCTGGTGGAGAGATTTGTTCAGGAGTTCAGGGCTTCTGATGGAGACTTCTGGATTGGGTTACGAAGAAGCCCTCAATATAATGCTGATTGTTCATCACAGTATTACTGGTTGGATTACAGTCAGGCCAAGTTCAGGTATGATATTCGCAGTAATAACATCCTGAAATATTCTGACAACTGATTGAATGAAAATTAAAATTTTTCCATTATTTCCTCATCCTCGTGATTCATTTTCTTTACAAAACAGATACAAAAACTTCATAAAAGTGGTCTGCATACCAGTGTTGTTGCTATTGTTAATTGATAAAACTCCATACTACCAAAATAGTTTTTGGTAATTGTAATAAAGCTGATATAAAATAAAATAAAATAAAAAATAGGCTATATATATATATATATATATATATATATATATATATATATATATATATATATATATATATATATACATATATATATATATATATATATATATATATATATATATATATATAAATATATATATATATATATATATATATAAATTAGAAATGTCACATTGGCAAGTAACTGAAAAACACAAAAATTGCTCAAACTTAAAATGAAAGCTGTAAATGTAAAAATAAAAGCTATTTGAAAAAATAAATACTGTAATAGTATATGGATATAATTCTTTATTCTATTAATGAAGAATAATAAAAATAACATAAACTACTCATTATGGTGAGTGAATGATGACAGAATTGTCATTTTTGGTGATCTGCTCTTTCACTGAAAGCAAAATACTAAAATTTGAATGTGTATAGAATAGAACTATTTAAAAAATGACAAAAGCACAACATAATTACCAAAACTTAAACTAAAATGAAAATCAAAGCTGACAATGTAAAAATAAAAGCTAATTGGAAATAAATAAATAAAAACTACTGTAAATACTAGAATAGTAAATAAATAGTATTCTTTTTTTAATTAATGTATTCTATATTCTAAGACTTCTGAATCATGAAGGTAAGTAAATAATGACAGAATTTTATTTTTGGTGAACTATCACTTAGTAGTAAATGTGGTACAGAATTTTCAGTGAGTCTGTTGTGCTTCCAGGAACTGGCTGGTGACAGAGCCCTCGTGTGGCCTTGATCAGTGTGTGGCGTTATTCTACAGGCCCTCATCTTCTGCTGGCCAGAAGGAGCACAACCTGTTCAAGTGGACAGACTACAACTGCAATTCCAAGAATAATTTCATCTGCAAGTACTCGGACGGTAGGCGTTTGCTTATGTAAATCTGAGCTGTCACATTTAGATATTTGATAGGCAACAAATCTGAGACAAGCATCTTTAGTGTAAACATATTATATAAGAGGACTTCAAATGTAAACTGTGCCTCCTCCTGTATGTGTTTAGAGAAGCATCCTGTCCCCACTCCAGCAGGAAATATCACTACACTCACAGGTACAAATCCTTCAACTTTATCTGCTGCGTTTGCTACTTTTTTCTTTTCTTTTTTATAGTACCTACCTGCCATTTTTATAGTCTCTTTAATTACAGATTAAACAAAATTATAGCCCACATAAATTCAAGATTAAAAGGATAGTTCCCCAAAAAGTGTAAATGATCTTATAATTGACCAGTGTTATTATCATTAACTAAAACTATTTAAAATGCTTTTTAGTAATTGATAGTAAAAGTTAAAATAGAATAAATATAAGATGAAAAACTTAAAGAACAATTAGAAATGCTGCCTCTGTAAAATCAGATAAATAAATTTAAGTACTTAAACTGACTAAAAATAAAACTGATATACTGTAAAACTAAAGCTAAATAGAGATGTTAAAATGAAAATCAGTAGACATGTAATTATATGGAAAAACAATATACTTCTGCTAAAATTCTTTGGTGCTCCAAGGAGGAAATAAAAGTAAATAGGGTTAAAAGGACAAGAGGATGTGTAAATAAGGACAGAATTTTAATTTTGGGGTGATTTATTAGTTTAGAAACACAAATAATAATGCTCATTATGTCCTCTAGTGGTGGAAGTGGAATTATACTGTTGCTCACAGCAGTCAAGCTCAAAAACCCATACTAGGTCCATCATCAAGGCCAAACACCATAAATGATTATTCATCATTCACAGCGATTCTTGTTTTTAGGTACTGATGAGCTGACTCTGGTGCCAAAGCAGCTGCCTATTACAGTGGACAATGACAGGATAAAAACTGAACTCTCTGAGTCATCAGGTATTTAATTTCTTTTTTTTTTTTTTTATAATGGTCAATTGAATATTGGTTGAATCTATCCATCTATTTGTATATGTGTGATTATCTTCTGTATATATATATATATATATATATATATATATATATATATATATATATATATATATATATATTTTTTTTTTTTTTTTAGTAATAATGGACTTTGTGTTCATTTCTATTTCAGATGACACTAATATTTACTACATCCTCCTCGCCACTCTGCCTGTAATGCTGCTGTTGATATTGGTGGTGTCAGGGGTTTTCTGTTTCAGAGTCATGTCGAGGAGGTGTGTAAAGCACTGCAAACATTTTTATCATTCCTTAATTTGTTATTCTCTGTGAACTATTTGGTCTGTCAGCCTGCCGTACAATATTCTCTTGACTTTGTCTTTGCAGGAGGAAAGAGCAGAATGAAATCTATGCTGTGCCAGGACAGTGGGTGCGTCCAGTAGCTCTGAAAAGTCCGAATGATTATAAACACACTAATAAATCCAACCACTCTGGAGATCATCTGGAGTACATGAGCTCTGAAATTAACAGAACATTTAGTGTGACGTCCACAATCAGTCAGTTTGAGGACTACGAGAACGTCCCGAGCCGCCCCACGCAGTGCGGTTTTGTCACAAATGACATCTACGAGACATGCCGGAGCTCCTCGGTGGTAGAGGCCGGATGGGTGGACAATGACATCTATGGATACTAAAAGACTATACAATGTGTATACTGAGTGGTAAATTCTAGCCCACTAGTGTGACCAGCTCTTCCACTATGTCTGCTCTTTGATGTGCACTATGTGACCCGGTGGGGGGGCAAGTGGGGGTCTAATGCATGGGGTGTACAGATTCCCATAACTGACTATACAAAGAAGCATAAAGGTGTCATCGGCTTGTGAGAGCTTCCGCTGTGGAAGCTGGCATCCTGGCACGGGACCTTCAATTTGGACATTCACAAAACAGTGCGCTGACCTCTCAGTCCATCTCAACAACATCCTTCTGTGTCTCTGAGAGTGGCCTCTCTAAAGGATACATACTGGTTTTTAATGACTGGGTAGTTGCTTTGTAAGCTCTTTTGTGTATAAACTGAATTAAAGGATTTATACGTATAAAACATTGTAACATATTGAATGTATTTTGCTTTGGGGTATCAAATTATGAGCAGAAAGATAAATATTTTTGTTGTATTTAGATTGTAAATGATATTTTGTCTATCCTTATAATAATAATAATAATATCCTTTTATCATTCTTAAGCACAGAATAGCTTTTAATTAATGTATTTTTGTTTAATCAGCATTGTCCGCACACTCCTGGACAACCTGGAAATGTCTTGGAAATTTATAATAAGGCCTGGAACAGTGAATACACATTTTACTAGTAATGGTTATATATTAACCAATTGGTAAGAACTTGACTGCAAAAGTCTTGGGAGTGGCCTGACCTTGACACAATGTAACTCTAACACATGCTTTTATTTAATTGTACTTGATAATACGGATTTGAATAAACGTTTTTGAAATCTCATTCAGTGGGTTTTGTCATGCTGAGAATAGATCTCTACCTTTTCCATATCGTCAAATGACACTGCTGCATGCTTGTACCTTCACATCGGGTTCAGTTGACTCATTTTCCAATCCATTCTGTTATTTCACATTTTGTACCCTTTTAGTGACTGCGTCAGTGTCCATTTATTACAAATATTTTGAGCTAAACGTGATTCTTTGGAAATGCACCATTATTCGGCTGAGTTCCCTGACGTCATCACAGCTGTTTTATTAGGCCTGAGTTACTGCAGTGCAGCACGTGACCGTCAGGTGTCGCCATATGATAGGCCACCTTAAACTGAAATACGTGCAGCTTTGAGGACATATTTGTTGCACTTATGTCATGGAGGTGTTTAAATGTCATTTTCCAGTACAAATCATGCACCGTCTGTAATGCGTTTCTACGCTTACATACTCTTGATATGAATGACTTGTTGTTGAACTGTTGTATAAACTGTTGAGCACTGCACAATACACTCTCCCTCAGTTGATTCTTCAAAGGCACACATTTAATGTTTGTACCAAAACTCTGCTTTATATGATTATGATTATGTAACTGAACAAATAAGTGCCACACCCGCATTGATGTCTATATGGTTGCAAACACTGGTCTTAGTGGCCTAGATGTCAAAATGTGATTATTTAAAGCTGGGGTTTTTATAGGCTACTGGGGCAGGGACCTCCAGGCAGCCGCAAGGGGGTTTGTGGAAGTGTTTAGAGAAAAAATAATACATTACATTTTAAATAAAGAAAAATACAGTGAAACGAAAATTCATTTAGACACCTTGAACAGTTCTCAACTTATCACAGTTTATTTGCTATAGTTTAGAAAACTGTAATAAAATATGACAAGAATTCAGTTAAACTGTGCCAGAACTGTGTTCATCTTGATAATGCCATCCTTCTGTTAGACTGTCTCACAAATGGCTCTCAGCTTTTAAATTTATGTACACAATCAGATAATACCGACTTAGATCAACTTATTACCAAGTAATGCTTAGTAATTTTGTTCAGTCTGTGGTGTAAAAAGGCAGCATTAGCAATAAACGTAAAAAAAAAGGTCAAAGTCAAAGTGTCTAAATGATTTTACTGGTATTCCACTATGATGAATTTTTGGATATATTATGTCACTTACATAAATAAACTATAGTGTCCTGCTCCCACTAGTAATATTATTAATATTAATATTTTTTGTTGCGACTGTATATGAATGCATCTAACAGTACAGTACTGTAATAATTTAACCTATCAGAAACTAATTTTTTTTCAATGGGTTCTTTACGCAGAAAACTAAAAATGTTTCCGCGTTCGAGGAACGTCATATTTGGAAGTTCTGTGGAAGCTAAAACACTGAAAACCCGAGCATTTAAGATATTCTTTCTTTTGAGAGACTATAACGCCGGGAAAACACAGCGTAGCGCCTTCAAACAGCGAGCACGTCCCCGTCGGCTCTCATTCCTCGACTGAAGCACGAGAGACTTTATCACAGACTTTCACAGCCAGCGCTCGAGCAAACACAGCGAGCGAAGCTCCGGCCGCTGACGTAAGAGGTGGCTCTGGTCGCCCTGGAAACGAATTGGCACTCTAGTGTGGAAGCGCTTCGAAGCCCCGCCCCTTGTGCAAATACCCCCATAGGCTCTGACGTCAATGCACGTCAACCAGAGAACATGATGCCTCCTGCAAGTCAACTCGTGTACTCTCGCAAACACAGCTGAAATATTAGCGCTCTATTGTATTGAAGGAGGTGGCGTGACACATCGCCGCGCTCCTAAACGCTCCTCTGCTTCTCCTGCTGAGTTTGAGCGAGCACCCTGGCCGGCACGCTGGCATTTCGACACGTTTTAGCCTCTGCTGACCTCGTTATCTTGAGGCTCAAGTGGCAGGTCTCTGTCTTCTCGCCCCAAACCCTAGTGTTTCACTAACAGCATGGTCATGGCTGACTGTCACCAAAAGCCAGTGCTCAGGGGTCCCGTCCGAGTGGGCTTCTACGATATCGAGCGGACTCTTGGAAAGGGCAATTTCGCTGTTGTGAAACTGGCAAGACACCGTATAACCAAGACAGAGGTGAGTTTGATAATATATCTGCTGCTCATCCCTCTAACTAACTAACTAACTAATTAACTAACTAACTACCCCTTGTGCATCGCACAGAAAAACTACGATATAGCAAGTTACAGTTGTACTCGCACTGACTCGATTGTATCATACTATTGTTGATACTAGTTATGTGAGAACTTAGTATCTTGGGGTAACAAACAACCTGTTTGTCTGAAGCGGTGTGGATTTGATTTTTAGGAACGTTTTATAACTTCTAATCATGGCTGATTTTTTGTGTTTTGAATATTTGTTTCTCAAAATGCATGATACTTACATGTTTAATAAAAATAAAATAAATGTGTTGTAAAATAAAACCATCAATCCAATCCAGATATATGAAATTAATTAGTTTGTAATATTGAGTATTTTTGTTGCTTCAGTTTTATTTTTTATTTTTTTTCATGTTCTGAAGCGTGTTTACTTTTTTAATAGTTTTTATGTTTATAACCATTCGTTTTCAAAATGTTTGTAAAATATTTTCATTAAAAACATTGTTCTTTTTTTTTTTTATAAAATACCATCATTATCATACCCCTTTAATATGTGTTAAAAACATAAAATAACAATAATACATTTTTAATACCTGAGGTATTTTTGTCACGTTCAGTTCAGACCCTGGTCCGAAGTATGTTGACTACAATTAGCTGAAGCCTTTGAGCAGCTTTGCTTGCACTGATAAAGCCACGTCCAGCAGCCCAACGCCTCAATTGAAATATGCAGAGTATTTCAAAAGGGCAGGGTGTCCAAAACTAGTTGTCAAAGAAAGACAAAGGCTGTGTATAATAGCAAGAAATCATGTTGGTTTAGTGCCCTTTAAATGTGGGCCATGCTGTTGTGCATTTTTGCAGTGGTTGCATAAGCAAAGGGTGATTTTGTGATAATGGATGTGATCTCATCCCTAAACCTGAGCTGATGATTGTCTTGCATTCCTTGCAAAAAAAAAATCCCCTGCAGAGCTCTGTTTGCATGACACAAGGTTACCTTGGTCACAGAAAATGTCATAAATTATTTAAAAATATAGTTACACTCAGCTATAAAATGTTTGTGCTTTGCAAGCGCGGTCTGCATTAAATGATTTCTTAAAATCCAAGCTATTGACCTTAGTGACATTGTGTTGCTTTGCAGTAATTTACGCTTGGCCAGAGAGCTGTGTTTTTTAAGACTGTCTGCAGATGTAGAGTTAAGCATTGGAGCACAGTGTGGAATTATGCTATTTAACAGGATTATGTTGTACACGGTTGATGCATCTCTGCAATGGCTGCCTCGAGGCGGCTTCATATCTTTGGGGATGACACTCTCTCAGCGTCCCATCAGTCTCTTGTGTTTTATGATTTCTCTGTTCTTCCTCGGAGCTATCTTCAGAACACACATGCTGTGGTAGCATGTGTCTTCTGCTTTGTGTGTCGCCTGCATTGTTCATGGCTTCAACGGACAGTTGGATCACTGTTACTTCCAATAAAAATGACTAACCGCATTCACATATGACAGCTGATTCATAGCGATGTGCTCTAATGTTTTCAGTCAGTTACAGCAAGGCTGGCCTGGGGTCAGTGTGAGACGGTTTCAGGCCAATAGACAGAACTGTCACTTGTCAAGTACATTATGTCTTTCTTGCATTGATCGCATTGATCATGCAAATATGTTTTAATGCCTTTCAAATGTAAACATTTGGATTCATGTGAAAAAAAAATTGTTGTTAAAATCTACTGATTTCACGTAGATGCTGCTTGGCAAACAAAATAATGTTTTGTTGAAATTACTTGAACAAATCTTTAAAGCATCAGTTACAATTATAAACCAATCGTGTGTGTGTGTGTATGTAATTTGTGCATTCTTTTCATTATATTATGTAATTTTTCTTCTAGCCTGAATTCTTGTAGTCCTTACCAATATTTTCTCTGGTCCCACAAGCTTATTTTTTAGAACATTATTATTAAGTTTATTTATTTATTTATTTTAATACAACAGTGTTGGGAAAAAATATACATTTTGGTAGGGCTGGTAAAAATGTTGACTGGGTAAAAATCCAACCTGACTTGACCAGAAAAAAAAAAAAATCTTATTGTTCAGTCTTAATTTGGCATTTAAAAATATCAAGATTGACTGATATTTTTTTTCAAGATGTCTTTATACATTGAATGTTCCTTATACTAACAGTAGGAAGTAAGCTGAGGGACCAAAGTGTTGTAATATATATCCATAACATAAATGTTTTATATCCCTAATGATATAAAACACAGTTCAAAGTCTTAACTGTGGGATTTGTTGAGTTTTTTCCGCTTCTGTGTACTTACCTGAAGATGATTATTATACAGTCAAAATGGGGATTAAGGTATGAGTGGTTATGAAATTATGAATTACTCCTGTTCTTCTCCCATTTGTCTGGCAAATGTTGAAAATCCTATGGGAAAATAAGATAATTTGGATCATTATCCTACTTTAGTAAGCCGTTAACCAGACACTCAGGTGTGTATTAGCTTTGCTCACGTGTATTTTGCCTTTGATCTGCGCTGGAGCTTGTGAAGACTGGATCGACCTGCACTGCAGACAGTAACAAGACTAATGAATTTCACCGAGTAGCTCGAGGCATTAGGCTCCGTGCCAATGAAAGTGTGTCTCTGTGCCTTTCGTTCAACAGGTGGCTATAAAGATCATCGACAAGACCCAGCTGGATGTTGTGAACCTGGAGAAGGTCTATCGTGAAGTACAAATCATGAAAATGCTGGACCATCCGCACATTATTAAACTGTACCAGGTAATGCTTCTCGCTTTTAAGTCAATTTGGATAAAAGCATCTGCTAAATGACTAAATGTTAAAAAAAAAAAAAAAATAGTAAGGTTTTAAGAGCGATGGATGTACCAGTGTGGAATTTCTGGGCTGATAACTGAGGGTCTACAGCTTGTTGTGGCTGGTACAATAACTGATTTTAAGTTTAGACTAATTAATTAATAAATAACACAAAAGTATCTTTTTTATAATCTTATAATTGACTTGGTACTTGACCAGTTGAGGACTTATATGGCATATTTCCTGTATTTGGGCCAAGTGTTCAAGTGAGGATGGTAACTTTTCATAACCTGATGGGATGCACTTATAATGTGGCTTTTTTGTAGCGTTTTCACTCAATGGTAACTATGTAAATGATACATAAGACTGTAAGATTGGGTCTTTTACAAAAAAAAAAAAAAAAAAAATAGTAAAAGCAAATATAGTGTCAAAGTCCATATCAACAATTTAATATTCATAGTAAATAATATATGATACACCATGCAGTTTTCACCATGTTACCAGCCATCAAGCCAAGGTAATAGCTAACTGTTTTTTTTTAACAGTAAACTTTTACATGAACCCATTAAAGTTGTCCAGCTAGATTTTTTTTTTTAAACTAGAGATCATTCACACTTTGGAGTCAAAGTCACACAAACACTTAGAAGATGAGATAACTTCTCCCCCAGTGTGACTTCACTGCCGTATTATGTAAGACTTTAGGTTACTTTGGTTTTCGGGAATGGGAATAGCGCTTCCTTATTATACAACGTAGTGGCACCAGTCCAAGCCCTTGCCGTGGAATCATAGTGTATCATTATTTCCAATGGTTACTCCATTCAAACTGCATGGGTCAATTAGTCATTTCCTTTCAGGCTCATAAACAGAGGGCAGCTCTGCAGGCCCTGCCATCTCATCTCTAACCCCCAGTTTCCCTCTGCCACGGCTCAGGGTCCTAACACCAAGCAGCTGCTCCGCACACACACCCTCATGTACACGTAATGCAGCAGGTCCATAATTACTGTGGTGATCTGCCTCTAGTCACACGTCAGTCATCACCAGCATTACATGTCAGCTTTTTCTTTGGTCATATCAGATTGGATCACGTGCATATGCAGCACACATGCATTTCAAGCTCATTATATTCATAATCAAATTCTTTATAAAGCATGAATATATTAATGTATTTAATATATATATATATATATATATATATATATATATATATATATATATATAAAAACACTATATAAAATTAATGTAAAAGCACTATATATCTCGGAGAGGTTGCCACAGTTCTTCTGGATTGAGTCTGTCTCAGTTTGTTCGGTTTCTTCATGTCATTCCAGACAGACTGGATGATGGTAAGATCAGATCTCTGTGTGGAGCACTGACTGCTGTCAGACTCCTTGTGCAAACAAAAATCTCACAGGATTATAACCGTTAATGGCAAAATGAATGTTTGGAAATGTAAACTGATACCTGCTACTGACAGACTACAGCAAAAGATAGAAGACTTAAAAAACACTAATACTAATGTTCTAATAATTTTGGCCACCAATGTGTATAAAATCTTACATATACATACGGTGTTGTGGTAATGTAATGCAACGAGTTACATAATACGATTACTTTTAAAGTAACTGGTAAAGCAACGCATCATTTTTTTAAATGCAAGAATTTTTTAAGAAAAAGTAATGCAAAAGTTACATAATGCATTACTTTCCATAAAAAGTAACAAAGTAGCACAATTAGTTACTTATTATGAAGTAACATAATATTGCAATGCATTACTTTTAAAAGTAACGCTGCATGCACACACACACAAACATTAAGCTTTTTATTTTATTTTATTAGAACCGATATTATTGGAGTATGTTTTACAAGAAAATGATAAAATATTTTAGTTTTTCTACATCAGATGTTTCATTCAATGTGTTACTTGTACACAAAGTGTTAAACTTTTGTAATTGTTTGAGAAAATGACTAGCAATTGTTTCTACACTAAATTATTTGCAGTGTATTAGAATAGGCATATTACGTCATTTCTAATTGATTGATGGTCCAATTTTTGACAGTTATCTTTGGCAACAGCGTGACCCTATCCCTTGATGTGTCACATAACAGACAACCAACAAGTGTAGTATCCACTATTCACATGAGATAATTTGAGTTATTTCCAGTTATTTGCTTATTTGGCAGCTGATTGGGATAAGAAGTGCTTTGTGATCGTTGTGTTCTGAACAGCTCTGAGATCACAGCTCCCATCAAAACATGTTTCTGGAAAGGAGAATTAGTTTAGGAGTTTAAAAGATGATTCATATTCTGGCCTAGTTGCTGATTTTATTAGTCAACTCTGTAATGCCTTTAAATGGCAAGAGCAGGGAAAAGTTTACAAGTTGAGCCCAGATAAGGCTGATTTCCACAAAAGCCTCTCTGTACAGATGAGGCCAATGTATCAGACTGTATAAATGGCCAACGGTAGTGTTTATGTGGGACTCTGTGAATGTTTCTGAATTATAACATGCCGCTTCTCTTCACTACATTTAGGCCTATTCATTTTTTTGTTTTCTTTTTTGCTAATTCTGGAGTCCGCCCATGCATTGCTTGCTCTGACACGACATTGTGAATCGAGCCTGCGAGTAAACCAGCATCCCACTCTGATTCATGTGTTTCATTATAATACTGTGAACTCAATGGGATACTTCAGATTTCAGCTGAATGCAGCAGTCATTTTATCACTCAACCCACTTTTTGCACTCGCTTTGTGGTTCATGTGTATTTTAGATCTATGCACATAATCAAAGACAGGATTTTACCCATAACACATTATTTTTTCATCCTCACGCAGGTCATGGAGACCAAGAATATGCTGTACCTTGTGACAGAATACGCCAAGAACGGGGAAATCTTTGGTAAGTGGTACCATTAACTATGGTGCAATGCTAATTTTGGTACCTGATATGAAATATGTCCCATAATTAATTATTTGTATTGTAATAGCTAGCAACCAATTATACTCACAGGGCCTATATATATATATATATATATATATATATATATATATATATATATATATACATCTATATTTTATTGGATGAACGTTGAATTCTTACATGAGTTCACAGAATGTACAATTTTGAAGTCTTTTTTTGTTTGTTTGTTAAAAAAAGCTGACTACCATATTTGGATGTTGTTGTTCTTGCTCTTGTTGTTGATTCACAATGATATTACGCTTTGCTTCTGCTGTCTGGCAGCCAGATCTACCTCTTATCAATTTCACTATACGTTTATCCTGATTCCACATCACTGACACAGAGAAAGTGTGTATTCAGAGTAACATCTTGGTTTCAGATGATAGAGACAAAGGTCAGGCTGAAATTAGCTCAGGCGAGACAAACACAGTCTGTGTGAATAACCATCATAGTCACAAGCAACCAATGTGTCAGCGATGATGATCATATTCTGACGGCTCAGCTGTCTGTCTTTCCGTTGCATCGGAGTTCTGTTCTGTCTGAAACACAAGCTCGGAGCTAAGAGCAAAACTGAAGGTCAACGAAAATTAAGGAATAGTTCATGCAAAAAATGTATTGCATCATCATTTACTCCTGCTCCCTTAATTCAAAGCCTGAGTGACTTTTTTTCTTCCACTGAATACAAAGG
The DNA here is from genome assembly GCF_003368295.1 of Carassius auratus. Taxonomy (NCBI): domain Eukaryota; kingdom Metazoa; phylum Chordata; class Actinopteri; order Cypriniformes; family Cyprinidae; genus Carassius; species Carassius auratus. The sequence continues at coordinate 11,616,018 of NC_039257.1, forward strand.
GCGAATTTTATAATAGAGTAGTACTGGTCACCTGTTTCAGTTAGAGTTATTGGGGACTGAAGTTTTAAACTAAAGGGTTATTTCATTAATTACTCACCCTCATGTTGTTCTAAATTTGTAAGACCTTTGTTCATCTTCAGAACACAAATTAAGATCTTTTTGATGAAATCCGAGAGCTTTCTGACCCTATATATACAGCAATGCAACTGAAAAGTTAAGGGCAAGAAAGATGGTAAGGACATTGTTAAAATGACATCAGTGGTTCAACCGTAATGCTATGAAGCTACGAGAATACTTTTTGTGTAAATAAAACAAAAAAATGATTTCTTCTCTTACGGGTCAGTCTCTGACTCTATTCACGAGAGTATCATGACACATGGACTGTTTTAACAATGTCCTTACTACCTTTCTGGGCCATAAACATTTAATTTCTGATGTGGTCTATGGAGGGTCAGAAAGCTCTTGGATTTCATCAAAAATACCTTAATTTGTGTTCCAAAGAGGAACAAAGGTCTTATGGGTTTGGAATGACATGAGTGTGAGTAATTCATTTTCAGAATTTTCATTTTTGGGTAAACTATCCCTTTAATGCTTTAAAAAGCATCAAAAAGCCCCACAATAACAGTCCATTTGACACATGTGCTATATTCAGGTCTCCTGAAAGTCATATGATCACTTCATGAGACAAATGCACTTAAATTTAGGTCGTTATCCACTCTTCCATTTGTTTTTTTCTCCTATGAAGCTACTGTATGACTTATGAGGATTTGGAACATTAGGGAATTGGATTTTTTCACTGTAGCCATTCACTTGTATTACGGTTATAAAATTCTTGTGAGATATTCAAACAGAAGAGTCATAAAGGTTTGCAACAACATGGACGTAAATAATCAGAATTTCCGCTTTTAGGTGAACTATCCCTTTAAAAATCCCTTGTCTGTGATTGTTGAAGGTGAAAGTGGTGTAAAAGTAGTCACTTCCAGTGACTGATCTCTTTGACTTTGTAGCAGCAGCTGCTGTGCACCACCTGTGAAAACTCACATAATCATCACACATTATTCTTACATAACATTGTGTCTGTTTCACAGTACACGGCAATGTGATATGCTACCAAGAAATTGTTCCTTCCCTGGGGAGTCAAGTGTTTTTTTTTTTTTTTCTTTTTTTTTTTTTTTTTAATGTGCGTTCACAGTTTTAATGCATTTTAAGTGAAATGCTGTAATATGAAGCCTATAGATGGAGTAGCCCCACCCACAGTGAAATACTATTGGTCCAAACTGAATTGACTATAATTGGCTGTTGTTTTTCTGCGTTGTTACATTTCGTCTTTCATTGCGGACATACAAATTACTTTAACACTATTTTGTTTTAGAGGTATTTTTGTAAACATATTTGTCACGCATATTCTGTTTGACCAGCCACCAATCAACACACTCAAACTGGTAAAGTGTTTTATTGCTAGACAATAAAACAGACATTTAGCGTGATTCTTTTACAATCTTGCGGTTGCGTTTTATTTGTGTGGACACTATGACCCTGGTGTTGGATGTGACAACAGCCTCTCTGGTTTGAAAGAGATATAAAGAGTGATGTCATGGCTGGGGCAAACCAAATTACGTGTTTCCCACCCAAGTGGTGTACTACGGGGTGAGATAAGACAAATGTCCAATAGAGACTTGAAATGAGGTTTCTGAGGTCAAACAAATAAAAAAATAATGTGCGTATGATTATGCTACTTATTTACAGCATGTGCCATCGCAATCAAGACTAAAAGTCTCCAGTTAATCACAAATTATGAAAGATTATTTTTGGAAACATTAAGACCAAGTGATGTGTTCTTGCATCACACTGAATCTAAGATATCCTAATGTAACACAGGCACTCGCTGCCATCAGATAATCTTCAGAGGTATAGAAGAGAGAGCTAGAGCAGCATTTGGTGGGTGCTCGGTTCGGTCCCCCGTGGTGGAGCTTAGCAACGCAGAAGCCCACCACGAGAGCCTGTCTGCTCCACCAACAACGCAGAGCCGAAGCATTAGAGGGACCTGGAAACTGGGTCAACCTCGAATAAGTAGAAGCTGTAGAACGCACAGGCAAAGCAGGAAAGAGAGGGAAAGCTAAGGGATATTGATTTGAATTTTGGAAGTGGAGGGGAGAAATGTAGGCCATGCATATTTTAGAAAAATCCAGAGCTGTAGAGAAGGTTCTTTTTGAACATGTCAGCTGATCAGTCTTGACACCCGTGTCTGCCCTCAGCCTCTCAATCCCTGTCTTTCACCATCAGGCTCTGTTTCTAGTCTGTCAGTTTTAGGTTTGAGCATTAGTAATGGTAGTTAATTTACTGGAGTTCACTGGAAAGAGTGTTTTGAAGACCAGAAGAAATATATTCTTCTGTTTGTTGGAAATAGTTTAGTTTATTTGTTTTTGGTGTATAAGAATCCACTAACAGAAAATTAGTGGAAATTGACACAAATTTACAGTGGAAGTACCATAGTTTTTCTTTAGGATATTTAATATGATATATTATTCTTTGATTTCTTAAGTTTTTATATATGCAGTTTAATATCATAAATTGAGAGCTGTTTGATATATTTTTTTTTATAAAATATTTTTTCATATAGCAAGAGTATGAAGAATTATGGCGAAAGAGCCATAGAGAAATTGATATGAAAAGCTTAAAATAAATGGTCATCTAAATAAAGAATTAGAAAATACCATGGTATCCATTTATTATATAATATATATATTAATATATAATAAATTCAGATATATATTCAGAAATACTTTTGAAATGTAACAAAATATTTTTATTTCTAAAGTATTTTATTAATTAAACACTTATTTTTATTATTATTACAAATGCTTCATTTTACTTATTTTAATTCAGTGAATTAAAGTTGGTGGAACACCTAAAATACCATGATATTTTTGTAAATGACAAATCTGCTACAAGCTTCAGCTATGCTTTAAAACCCCTAATACACAAGCCCTGCAGTGAAATGCACCTTGCTGAGAAGAGAAGTGCTCTTTCTCCTCTTGCGTGTCTCTTTAGTCAGTCCATGTGACTGGTGCGACTGCCGCTTGTTTGTAAGGGTCAGCTGAGAGCAACTCCAGTTGTACTACTTATAAAGTATAAGCAACTTTTATTAGGTCAGCTGGCCAGCTCAGGCTCTTTTTGGTCAATCTTGTTATGCTCACATGGCTAAGAGACGGAAGAAAAAAACATGTAACAAGCGCATTTTAGAGGCCTGATGTACCTGGTATGCTGACACCAGAATGATATGTTGTTCTGCTGGCCAAAGTCCACTGTCTGTGATTTAGTGAGGGTGATTACAGCCGGTTGAGTGGTATAAAGTAGAGTGCATGAACATCTTATCTCAAAGTAGATTCTTGCCAGCCATTTGACACACATATGAGACATTCTTATGCCAGGTGTGTTTTTTGATTAGCAACTTAGTCCTAAAAAAGTTTAAAATGGAGCACAATTTCAGAATGTTGCATCTGGTATCTAATTGGTTAGCTCAGTGAATTCGACATTTTACATTATTGTAGTGTATATATATATATATATATATGTGTATGTGTAAACTCATTCTGTATGATTTATAAGCGTTTTGAAAAATGGGGACAAGGGTTATGTCCTCATAAATCACCCTCTCCTTGTAATACCTGTGTCATACCCATGTCATTATACAGAGTTGTGTCCTGATATGTCACAAAAACATGCCCCCACACACACACAGTGCGTGCATAATTATAAGTTGATATTCACACACAAAAAAAAAAAATCAGTTTGCCTTATAATTTTGTACACGCACTGTATTTTATATTGTATTTATTTATTTATTTTATAATATATTTTCTATAGTATGGTGTGTTCCCTCTGCAAAATTTTGTTGGCAAAATCAATCATTTCAGTAGGAATCTGTGCGATTGGAAATTCCATGTGAGGACAAAAAGTTCCCCCGTAGATTTTGCACATTTTCAAATAATGTGAATTTGCCAACACAAAATTGCTTTGAAAGTGACTTCTGTCTGAGCTGTGTTCACATACATTTCTAAACTATTGACAATAGTTCCTTTATTGCCTATAAAATTTTTCTGAAGCTACGCTAATGTGACTACACCTTAAGGCTAGGTTATCCAAGGTAATTCTGCGACCACAAATTGCTGTCTCTGTTTTTGATAATTGATTTTGATATTTGAAAAACAGCTTATGTAGAGAATGAAGCCTTAAACACACTGCCATGTACCACAGTCGCTCTGCCAGCCCACCTCAATGTAATCCCAAGGCGAGTTTGGAATGGAATGTGTGAGTACTGTAGGTTTGGCTACAGGCCGAGGGCCAGGGACTGACCCAGTACTCTAGGGTGTGGTGACCACATGATTACACCATGCAGGGGGATGTTTACCCCACTCACACACCACAGAGCCTTCTTATTGTGGCTCATCAATCTTTGCCACTTGCCACACCACTCAACCCGGAGCCTTTCCCGGTATAACATGTGGTCATGGTTTTCAACCTTTTTTTTTGTGACCCATATTACCCATGCAAAATTTTTCACTGATTCATCATGTCCGTGCTTTGTGTATTTGTGATGTTCAGTTAACCCCATTTCATCTTTTTTCAGATTACCTAGCCAAGCATGGACGGCTGAGCGAACCAGAGGCACGACGCAAGTTCTGGCAAATTCTGTCTGCTGTTGAGTACTGCCACAATCGAAACATCGTTCACCGGGACTTGAAGGCGGAGAATCTGCTGCTAGATGGACACATGAACATCAAGATTGCTGGTAAAGGCTGTCACGGTTACATTAACTAAATTAAATTACATTTAACTAAACTTTTGAAACATTACTAATCTGTGGTACATTGGTTCTATTGATAATGAATTGTTGTAAAATATAACAGCTGTTTTATAGTATTTTATATGTTAGATATAGTTATTATTTGTACTGCATATTATATACACATTTAACTAATTGGATATTATATAATATTGAATTTATTGTTATAATAATTATAGTTTATCTATCTATCTATCTATCTATCTATCTATCTATCTATCTATCTATCAATATATATATATATAATACAATACATGCACAATTAAATAGGGTTTGCATTTATTTTACTTATGTTTTTTATTTATGCAATTGGGTAAATGCAAAAAAAACTGTTTTGTGTGTTTGCTTTTATCAAAATTGAAGTGGAGACTTTGGATTAAAATGTAAAACATCATCTAAATTTGTAGCACGTATATACAGCTAAAGGTTGGAGTCAGAATTGCTTGGAATTTCCTTTGCCTTAGAAGATTTTCACCTACGTTTTTGTGAATTCGCCATGGTTAATTAAAGGGTGTGATGGACCGTTTATTAATCAAAGCTGTACCACTCAGGATGATGACTCAGTTGGTGGAGCCACGAGTTGCGTCAAGAGCACACAGGTGCTTTCTGTGCTGAGCTATATATCCAGACTAAGGTTCATTTGCAGTTTCATTTGAATTTGAGCAATCAAGAGGTTACTAACTAAAGTGAGCCAGGCTTTGAACATTCATGCTAGGCTCTCAGCAAAACGAGAGCTTCCCACACACATATGTGCGCACACATTCACACACAGACCAAACATTGTCAGTTTCCCTAACACGTCAACCTGCTATCTGGCCAAAACTCCACTATCATGTTGGTAGAATATGATGTTTGGCACAGCAAGTAATGCAGTGGCCAGTCACAGAGGAGTGTCCCACAAGGCTTTGTTAAAGGTCCTTTTTCTTTTAGCCCTCACACTGATTCACAGTCAGCCTCTCAGAAGATGACTGAAGTTGGGTCACTCAAAGAAAGGTCATCAGCCTTTAATGTTCCACTTCAAACATTTATCCCCTTGCATCATGACTAAAAGAAGACAGTGAAGCTCTAATCTATAAACCATGAATACATATTTCCATATTACACCGATTTAAAGAGCAAAATATGTTTCAATTTACAGTGGTTTTATATTCTGATTACATGACATGACATTACAATTTCAAAGCATGAAGCAAGAGAAACTGTTTTCCCATAAATCATGTTGAATGAGCAAACCCGTGGGAGTGAAAGACTTCCTGGGGGTGGGCAATGATTGGGAAACTATGAAAATTGTTAGGATTGGATCCCCAGAGATATTTACACAATCAGCCCCCAGCACCAATCCAATGCACAGCATGTTACGTATGTCCACTGCATGATGAAATTATGAGAGCCAGAGATATTGACCTCAATGAAAGCTTTTAAAGTAACAAGTAAAGATCAGCTCTGCCTGTAAATATGTGCTTTCCAAGCTGCAGGAGTTAAACTCTAGGGCCGGATGAGATTGAGTGATTCCTGTATTGAATGTTGAGTCTCACTCCTGCAGTGTCTGCCGCTGGACTGCCTAGAGCATTGACGTCAATTCCTCCTGTTCAGCATTCAACTCATGAAGTGGGTCAGCGCAACTGATATGGACTCATCATACTGGCTTATTACATCACAATCACAATGAAAAATGAACAACGCTGCTTTTTATCTCTCCCTTAAGGTTCACATTTTCATTTTATGAGGCCCCTGAAGCTCAGAATCTAGACAAACTCCTGATACTCACTGGTATTAAAATAAAGATTTATTTTATTTGTTTTATTTATTTTTTTATATAACCTTAAAATAATATAATTGCGATCATTTCAATAATTAAACTTGTTTAATTTTCTTAACACCTTGGCATTCCCCCCCCTGTTTTAAGAAGATTTAGTGAAGTCTATGCTTAAAAAAAAAGGAAAATCCCAATATAAGGAAAAATAAACCTAGTTCAAGATTGTAAGCAGATCCTAGGATCCTTTTATGCTGTTCTTGTTTAAACGATCTGTAGATTTTTTTTCTTCTTCTGGAAAACGAGTAAGTTGTTGTTGTTTTTTTGCAGTTGCAGTTATGAATAAATACAGGCTTGTAGCTTATGTTTTAAAGGAAGGTCGGCCGTTATACACAAGGACTTACATATTTTTTTTCAAGAGCCATATTTGGCAGTCTCACATCACTGTCTTTGACTTCTGGCAGTGGTGGCCTTTGTATCTAATCTCTGAGCACTTTGTAAAGCTCATCCAACCCATTGAATTAAGAGTGAGGTGGTGATGGTTTCCATCTTCAGGGTTTGCACGGCATGATCCATTAAGCCCTATTACAGATGCTGCTCAGCGACCCACTGTTCCTTCACTGGCTGTTGTCAGCATACCATATTATACAACATTTGCCAGTAGATGTAGTGTGGTACATAATGCAAATTTCGTCACATAGGAATTTTAAGTGACCTTATGCAATGTAGGTCAACTTTTCTTATAATTTACACAGTTACAAAAACACAGCGCAGTTTTGATGTATTAGCTATTGAAATTGAACGGAATTTGAAAGGGTTTGTGTCTTTTGTAAAATAGCCGTTGGACTTTAGTTACATCACAGCCATGATGTTACAGGCAGTATTACAGGGAGGGATTTTCTTATTCTAGAAAGCATTGATTGGAGAGAGATCCAGCCTACACTGCAGATATCTTTGCTCTGTTCTCAATAAGTGTGTAAATGATAATGACTTTACATTTTAAATGCTTATATCAAAAATGAATATTTGGAGGGCACTAGCAAATGTATGCCCTCAGACAACTCGCACTGCAAACTCAGATATTTTTCATGGGATTTTAAATATTTTAAAATGCTGTCTATATATAAATTGCTGTCTGACTGTACTTGTTTTGTGTGGAAATTATTATTATTATTATTTTTTTTTTTTTTTTTGGTAATGGCTTCTCAAAGAGAACAGTGCTAATATTAGTCATCAAAGTAGAAAGAAGTGGGCTGCAAAAGCATCGTTCTGCGAGCTTTGAGGATGTGTGGAGGAAATGTGTTTTTGGCTTGAATTATTAGAGAAGCATGTTTTTGCAGTGTCTTTACTTTCAGTCATGAGTAGTAACTTTACAGTAAGGTACACTTTACACCTCTTTCCAAACTTGGCCCCGGAAAGGTCATGGAAATGAAATATACACTGCCTTTCAGAAGTTTGGGGTCAGTACGATAAAAAAAAAAAAACAATGCATATATCCAGTATAGATTCATTAAACTGATGATCAGTACCGACATCAAAACTATTTATAATGTTACAAGAAATTAAAGCTAGTCTCTTCAACTTTCTGTTTATGAAACATTGAAGACTTAGGTAATGGCTGCTGAAATTCAGCTTTGCTATCTCAGAAATACATTTACATTTTAAAATATATTAAAATAGAAAGCAGTTAGTCTAAATCGTAATAATATCTCAGAATATTACTGTTTTTATTGTATTTGTGCACTTTAAAAACATTTAAAAATCTTTCCAATTCTAAACTTTTGAATAACTGTAATTTATTGAATCAGTTTATAAGAATATGTGTAGGGTTTTTGTTAGAAGTATTGTTGATTAAATACTTCTAACAAAAACCCTACACATATTCTTATAAATTCTTATAAACTTTTTTATTTTTAAACAGCAGTCACAAATGACTGGAAAAGTTCACCAGTCACTAGGTATCGGAACCTTGGTCGCAAAATCAATATTGTAATGAAACCTTCCCGTTTGTTGTTCCCTACTGTGTCCCTGAACCCAGACATAGTAAACCCTGTCAGTTTCATTCTTATATCACCTTTCTCTTATTTATTTATTTTTTTCTCATCCTTGCAGATTTTGGCTTTGGAAATTTCTTCCAGTCAGGAAAGCCCCTGGCCACATGGTGCGGGAGTCCTCCATATGCAGCCCCGGAGGTGTTTGAGGGACAGCAGTATGAAGGACCCCAGCTTGACATCTGGGTAATGCCGGCGTATCCATGCAGGTTCACACTGCAGTGTGTTTGACAGTAAATGATTAGTGAGTCAGCTGACTGTTGTTTGTGTTACCACCTATTCAACTTTTGAGAACTCTGCTGACGTCAAAGCATAAACCAAACACCCTGTGGTCCATGTGAGAGAGATAGAGATCAGATCATGTGAAAGCTCTCTTGCTCTCTTTTTACTGCCATTAAAGGAAGAGTTTACCCAAAAGTGAAAATCTGTTACTTACCCTCAAGTCGCTTCCAAACCCTTATTATTTTTTTATTAGGCAAGATTCTCATATACAAAGAGAAAAGAGCAGCATTAACATTCTGCTAAACATCATCTTTTGTGTTCCGGAGAAAAGAAACTCCTATAAAGTTAGAACTGATATGAGGGTGAATAAATATTCATTTTTAGGGTGATCTATCCCTTTAAGTGTGTGCACCTGCACATTTGCACATTATTCATCAGTGAGCTGACGCTGTGTGTGTGTGTGTTCCTGCAGAGTATGGGGGTGGTTCTGTACGTGCTGGTGTGTGGCGCCCTGCCCTTCGATGGCCCCTCTCTCCCCGTCCTGCGGCAGCGAGTTCTGGAGGGCCGTTTCCGTATCCCTTACTTCATGACAGAAGGTGAGACGCTCTGGTAGCACACGAAGCTGCCGCTCAGAGAGTTTTCTGGCAGCAGTTGGTGTTTTTTCATGAAATTCAAGCCTGGTCAATTAAAACATTCCATAAGTGCTTAGCTACAGTTTGTGTGTGGACTGTATAAAGACGGAGGGCTCTAACTGCTCTGAGATGTTTAGCAGTGGAACACGAAATGAGTCATGATGATCCACTAGTAAACTGATCGTCCTGTAACCGTCTAGTCTGTTAATGAGGTTGACTGGTAGGGATGCAGTGACATTAAAGGTCTGGTCGAGATAAAAAAAAAAAAAAAAAAAATGATTTATTCTAATGAAGATAAGCCATTTAAGTTCCATTATATATAATTAATTGTAAATGCTACATGTGAATTTAAGCATCACAGCATTATATGTACATGTAAAAAAAAAAAAAATGGATATACATTTTGAGATTTGCTAAATTACATTTAACAGTTTTATTAAATTATAAACATTTTCAAAGATTAATGTACAGGGAACATTAGATGATGCCAAACGTAATCTACACTTCCTGTTCGTTTGGGTTGGGTAAGATTTATTATGTTTTTGAAAGAAGTCTCTTATGCTCACTAAAACTGCATTTATTTGTAATTATTGTGAAATATTATTGGAATTTAAGATTTGCATTTTCTACTTAAATAATTTTTAAATGCAGTTTTTTCCTGTGACGCAATACAAAATTTTCGGCAGCTATTTTGGCCGCCATTTCTCCAGCGTTTAGAGTCAAATGATTCTTCAGAAATTATTACTGATGTTGATTTGGTGCTTTAAAAACATTCCTTATTATTATTATCAATGTTGAAAACAGGTTTGCTGCATAATATTTATTTTTTCATGACAGTTTTGATCAATTAAATACACTCTTGCTTAATAAAAGTATTTATAACTTATAAACAGTAGTGGGGGTGATCAGGAAAGGTGCACGAGCCAGGACTCAGACTCAGGATGCCCGAAGTGCAACGGTGCTATATGTTGGCGTGCTGTCCACAAGGCTATTGGCCCCGACTGATTTTTTTTTCCTTTTATTTTCAGCATGGATTCCACCATTTATTTGCCTGCGTTTTTCCGTTTTTTTTTCATATTCACCATCCTTTCCTTTCAATATTCATGCTATGGATGCGAACACGCAGAAAATAGAAACTGATCCAAATTTTTTTTAATGATGGACAAAAAGTTTGGAGGCAGTGTGTAAACATGATTGACACAACGTGAGGTCATATTTATTTTTCAACATGCGAAAATTTTGGATAAATTACAGACTGTGTGCAAAGACCTTAATTCAAGCCCTTATATGTCTCAGAGTGAAGCTGAGCGTTACTCCTCAAATGAAAAGAACAGCGTGTGTTTTTCCTTTACATTTCCTTTTCAAATGCTCTCATCACACAGGATTTCACTCCTACAGAGTATCGACCCCTCCTCAGCATGCTCTTAGCCAAGAGTGCTAGTACACACTACACACTACATGCTACACACTACTCTATACTGTGAATACAGCACACGCACCGTTGGGAAAGATTATGAGCGCCTGGTGGGTTATACAGGGAGTTTTGGCTTACTTCTCCATGAAGGAGGAGCACTTTTCCAGAATTATCCAGGATGGAACATTCAGGAACTTGCACAATAATGGCATTATCTTCTATGACATGTATTGTAGGACAAATGTCAAAAGCAAACTTTCCTACATTATTTTTGTAATAATTAGAGGGTAAAATAAAATTATGGACAAGGAAGATAATTTAAGTTAGAGATTTGGGGTTTAGTACACTGTAAAAAGAAATTAACACTTCTCACTAGTAACTAGTTGCTTAGCTTGCCTATTAATATATTTAGCTGTTTATTAATAGTTATAAAGCACATTCTGCATGTCCATATCCTACATACCTAGTCCTGCTCAATATCTAAACTTAACAACTACCTTGAGATTGATAAGAAGCTAATTGGTAGTTGGAGGCAAAATTCATAGTTAATTGTTTGTTAATTGCGAGAATTGGACCTTAAAATAAAGTGTGACTAAAAAAATTATTAAACCTCAAAAAAAATCATTATATAATATAGGTGTCATTTTTAGGGCTCAAGCCCGAAGGGGCGAAGAGCCCTATTGTTCTTCTAAGGATTATTAGGGCTCAAGCCCAAAGGGCGAGAGGCCTATTGTTTTCCTTAGGATTATTTTTAGGGCTCAAGCCTGGAGGGCGAGAGCCCTATTGTTTTCCTTAGGATTATTTGTTATTATTATTAGGGCTCAAGCCCAAAGGGCGAGAGGCCTATTGTTTTCCTTAGGATTATTTTTTATTATTATTATTATTATTAGGGCTCAAGCCTGGAGGGCGAGAGCCCTATTGTTTTCCTTAGGATTATTTTTTATTATTATTATTATTATTATTATTTTTTTCTAACGTTACGGGGGCTTTTGGGGTCCTTAACATGCTCGAAAACTCTTGAAAATTGGCACACAGATTGGAACCTGCGGCCATTAGGGTCGGGCAGAGACTGATACACGGGCGTGGCACAGGGGCTCTACAGCGCCCCCTGGAATACTGAGGGCCATATATCATACATACTTGCACGTAGACACATGAAACTCGGTACACATGTAGATCTCATTAAACCAAACAACTTTCGTACTGCATGTCATAGGCTCCGCCCAACAGGAAGTTGGCTATTTAGGGTTTATTATTCATATTTTTGGTCAAAGTTGTGGGGGCTTTTGGGGTCCCTAACATACTCAAAAACTCTTGAAAATTTGCACACACTTTGGAATCTGTGCCCTTTAGGAGCCTGCAGAGGCTGGGACCCGGGCGTGGCACAGGGGCTCTACGGCGCCCCCTGGAACACAGTCATAAATGTTGATGTATAGCTCACACATACTTGCACATATTCATATGAAATTCAGTACACATATAGATCTCATTGTGCCGAACAATTTTCGTATTGCATGTCATTGGGCTCCGCCCAACAGGAAGTCAGCTATTTAGAGTTATGTAAAAAGCGCATGCTCTGGAATTTGATATACTTGTCATAGGTTTTTTACTCGTTTACCACCAAACTCGGTCAACATGATCTCAAGACATTGGGGATGAAAAATTGCCAGGGGATTTTTGATATCTCGAACGGTTTGCTCGTGGCGAGGCGTTGAAATTATGGCGAGAATTGAGAAACAGGAAGTGTCTAATACCATCCACATACATTTCCTGATTTCAATCAAACTTCATCAGATTATTCATTGTATGATGTCGATCGCATATATGTGACTATTAGGAGTCAAAGTTATAGCGCCACCAACTGGCAGCAGGAAGTGTGTCATTTTCAAAATGCTTTGAATTCAGCATCTTATTTTTATTCGATTTGCTTCAAACTTCATCAGAATAATGTTAAAACACAGCCGATATGAATCTGCTGGGGGAAATTGGATATCTAAAAATATTGTTGCCGTGGCAACATGTCAAACTGGAATACTTCTCAGGTGATTTTGAGGCATATAACATGCTTAGAATTTCATCAAACTCAGAACACATATCAGTATTAGTGACAGCTAGACACTGGCAAAAGTTCATAAGAGGGCGTGGAAGAGGCACTCTATAGCGCCACCTTTTGTCAAAAGTGGGGGGGTTAGTTTTAGCTACAGACACCAAACTCAGTACAAAAATTGTTCTTATCAAGACGGAAAACTTTCTAATTCACAGTCATCAGCTACGACCAACAGGAAGTCGGCTATTTTGATTTGAATGTGGATTGTTTTTTACATTTAGCTGTGAATTAATGCATACTGCTCAGAGGAGAGTAACACAATACACACCAAACTTGGTCTACATGTTGAAAAAACATTGAGGAACTTAAATTTTGAATGGGTTTTGGATAGCTTGGATGGTTTTGCCGTGGTGATTTTTTTAAATGACAGTAAAAATGGAATTATTAATTTTCCTGCATTTTTAAATTCCAAACACTTCAAAACCTTTTTTCATACAGAAAAAAAAGTTATTCTGAGTAAATATGCATAGTTTCATGACTTTACAACACTGTATGGATAACAGAAAATTAAAAAACTGTCAGACATCTCCTCTCACTCTGTATTCTGTTTGAGTGAGTGTGCTTAGACTTCCATTGTCTGAGAGAAATAGCGCCCCTACAGGTGCAGTTACCGGACTTAAAAAGGGAGGAGACTCTCTTTTGGTTTCACTTTTAAATCGGTTAACATACAAATAAATACTTGGATTTAATTCACACTGACAAGCTAAACCAACATATATGATTATTATCAGGTCAGGGCAAATTAATAATGGATGTGTGGTCAGTGATACGTGAGAAACACCAGAGATGAATCATCGCTCTGAGCAGGAGCGTGTGGAATGATGAGCTCAGAAAAAAACGAATTTATTCTTGTTTTATAGCTATTAAAAATAAAGTATTGCAGCGATATCACACAATTCACCAATCAGAACACACCAAGAGCTAAATTAAGATGTTTTTGAACTGTTTGTGTGAAAATGAAATATTTGCGGCTGCCTATCTGAAATCACTGCCTCCGATCAGCGCGCACAGTCCCAGCCGGCATTTCAACGTTGATTCAACGTTGAAACAACGTCAGGTACCATGGTTGAATCAACGTTGAAAAACCTTTCGATTTTGCAAATTGGATCAACGTTGAAATCACGACGTTGATTCACCGTTGAAATCGTGACGTTGATGTACGGTTGAAATCACAACGCTGATTCACTGTTGAACTCCCGACGTTGAATCAACGTTGAAAAACCTTTCGATTTTGCAAATTGGATCAACGTTGAAATCACGACGTGGATTCACCGTTGAAATCGCGACGCTGTTTCACCGTCTTACCTGCATTACGGGTGAATTAGGGTCGTGCTGCAGCCCTGGGATGAAAGCTGAATGAGGTGTTGATTTTGAAAAGTTAATCAGCGTTGATAACACGACGTTGTTTCCCCGTCGTACCTTGCACCGTGTGTAAATACACCTAGATCCTAGTGGGCATTTAGATCAACACGGTACATGCAAGGCTAAAAATCTAATGACTGGCAGCAATGGCTTTACAAACAACTTCAATAAACTACCACATGCTCAAAATTGTCAAACAGCAGTTAAATTTTGGAAACAGATGAAAATAATCCCACACTTTATTATGCAGAGTATGCATGGAGGTAATGCTAAAAACAGGTAGAACAATCCAAATACAATAATATTTAAAGGTTTTTGTGAAATAATTTGGCCCATAAATGCATATTTTTTGCAGCACTTACAAGACAAACCCTTGTACCTTTATGACTGGAACCAGTGGATCTTTTATTTTGGTGCAAACCTACAGTTTCTGTCAAAAACATGTTTTAGTAATGTGTCTCATTACAAGAGTTGTGTACATTTGTGCAGTGAAAATGTGTTGAACAGTTCGAGAAGGGAACCTTCCACCAGTTGATTTCTAATGGGAACCCCCCCGGACTGTGTCTTCTTTACCGTGGGGAATGCAGAATGAGATTTCTACCGCAGGGCACTCTAAAATGTTAGAACCAGCAGCCTTAGTGTATACAGTGTGGTTGTGCTTCGGGTGATCCTTGAAAGTGTCCCAGCGCTAGGTCCTTTCTGACGCCGTCCCCTCCACTCTCTCCCACTTGTGCACTTTCTGTACCGTCCTGTATAAACATTTACATTTAATCATTTAACAGACGCTTTTATCCAAAGCGACTTACAAATGAGAAGAACAGAAGCAGTCAGGTGTACAAGCGAACAACAACAGTATACAAGTGCCATGACAAGTCTCAGTTAGTCTAGTACAGAACGCATAGCCAGGTTTTTATATATATATATATATATATATATATATATATATATATATATATATATATATATATATATATATATATAAAAAGACAAGAAAAGAAGGAAAAGTGCTAGCATTAGTTGGTTAAGTTCTGGTGAAAAAGATGAGTCTTAAGATGTTTCTTGAAAATGAGTAAACACTCAGTTCGGATTGAGATTGGGAGGTCATTCCACCAGCTGGACACAGTCCAGGAAAAGGTCCTTGAGAGTGATTTCGAACCTCTTTGGGATGGCACCACAAGGCGTCGTTCACTTGCAGAGTGCAAACTTCTGGAGGGAACATAAGATTTAACCAGTGAGTTTAGGTATGTTCACAATGTTTGACAATAACTTTGATATTGTGAAATATATTTAAATGAAAACTGAATGCAAAATAAATCACACAATATTTTCACTTTACAGTTCAGTAACAGTGAGGTTGGAAACAAAGTGGACAACACTATTCATTAAACACTTATTTAATGTATTCAGATGAAAATGTACAATATTAACAAATTATTCACAAGCAGTGTTTTCAGAGCCCCCAGTTACACTGTTTTAATCAGAACGCAAACATTACAGTGTAGTAAAACAAGTCAAATCAAATTCAGTACATTTTTATTAAACTAAGCACAACCAAAACCTATCACAAAAGGTCAAAGCATCTCTAGCAGAAGTGACAGTGCAATGTAGCAGAAGAACAATTTCTTACCAATGTTTAAAGAACAAGCTGGATCCTCGATGACTCTACAAGGGGAAAGAAGAAATGGTTTACTGAAAAGTTCTTAAAAAGCAGGATTTCATATTATACCATTTCTTTAAACCACTGGTTCTCAAACTTTTTATACCAAGTACCACTTCAGAAAATATTTGTTATTAAATATTAAGTTGCACCATAATGACCAACATTACATTTCAGCAGCGTAGTAGGCCAAACTATTCAGCTACAGGTCTACAGTTAAAAAAATGAGGCAGTTTTATTCTAATAAGAATATTAATTGTTGTCAGACACTTTACCATGGTAAATACAGTTTGAACATTAACACTACAACTGTGCTTACATACACAGGTAAATGAAAAAAAAGTTTAAATTAAAATGTAATTTTAAATGTAATTATGTAACAAAAGTTACAAAACTGTACTGTACTTTAACTGTAACATACTTAAATGTGCAAAAAAAAAAAAAAAAACTTACTCAAAGATTAAGTTAAAATATATTAACATTAATTAGTTTAATTTAGTGATTCACCTGCATAACAACTAGAGGGGGCCTGACACTTTGAGAACCATGGCTTTAAACAATCCTTTTTTTTTTTTTTCATTTTCATTAATTCATTAAAATTATATTATTTAAATACCGACATTTGCACTTATATGTTGCAGAAAACACTTTGAAACTAATATAAGAATACAAACATATATAACACACCTAATGCATGGGATTCATATCAGGAAAATATGGGAAAATCTCTAAAAGACAGACATTAACACATAACTCACCAGCAACACATTAGGTGAGCATCTAACTTGATCATCTGTGATAAAGCAATGCAAAAATAGACACACGGGTATTTATTTATCTGCAGGTTACATGTCCTTTAAACTACCCATTTGTAAACTCTGGTAATACTTTACTATTTTCAAAAGATAATAAAGATAAAGTTAGCGATTTTCTTACCTCATTTTGACAGGATGTTTTCAGGACCTCGCAGAACACCTGACCCTTCTTGTGTTCACAGTTTTTGTTCTCCATTGACATGTCACGACTCAAATTCGCTCGAAATAAATAAAAAATGTACAGGCAAATATGAAATAATTCGGGACCGACCGAGCAGTCAGTTATAACGAGCAGCAGCTCACAGTTAGCCGCCTCACTCACAGAAAGACGACAATAACGGTCATATTTTTAAATGTAGAAAAGCGCGAACCGATTCATTGTCCAGTTTCCTGAATGACAGCCAGATTAACCAATCACGATAGAAGTAATAAAATAAAACTACCAATGGGAGTTGTTTCAGTGTGATAAAGCAGCGAAATGTATAGTTTTATTGTTGTTAATGATGATAATATTTAACATTTTAGAATAGGTATCATGACTAAAATATTTTTAAATGCTATTAAAATAATAATTAATTTAAATAATTTAATATAAATAATTTAAAAGCTTGTTAACCTTTTTCTACCATTTAGCATTAAACATTTTTAACGTTGTTTCATTAAAACAATTGACCTTATTTCAACCATATTTCAACGTTGAAAGTTGGTCATGTGCTGGATGTTTTTCAACCATTCAGCTTTAAACGTTGAATCAACGTTGTTTCAACGTTGAAACCACAACTGACCTTATTTCAACCATATTTCAACATTGAAAGTTGGTCATGTGCTGGATGTTTTTCAACCATTCAGCTTTAAACGTTGAATCAACGTTGTTTCAACGTTGAAACCACAACTGACCTTATTTCAACCATATTTCAACGTTGAAGGTCGGTCAGGTGCCGGCTGGGGTGTCACAAGTTCAAAACTAACGAATTTATTCTTGTTTAAGAGCTTTTTAAAATAAATTATTGCCATAAATGCACACAAGACACCCATTATAACACAACACGAGCTAAAATCAGGTGTTTGTGACCCGTTTATGTGCGCAAGACTGTTTGAAAGCGTGACTGGCAGAATAACATTGATCACTCGAGCTGCAGGATTCTGCCTTTCGTCGTAAGAACGAACACATCACGGACAAGATTATTTCAAAATACATAAAAGCTTGGCGAATATAAACGAAAACAGCCACGTGAACAAAAACTGTTGAGAAATAAATCTGAAGTGGATCTACTGGATTTCAATATTAAGTGACCGCATATACCAGCTGCTTCTGTCTTCAATTTTAATCTATAAAAAATGAAACTCATTCATCTTGGCTGCTTTTTTAATGTGTGTACATATTTATTTATTTATTTATTTATTTATTTATTATTTTGCTCTAACAAGAATTAATCTATATTTAATTAAATCAATTAAATTTTATTTTACATTTGATTTGTCCATTTCTGCATCTAAACGCATAAAAAAAAAAAAAACTAAAACATGCTCTATTATACTATTGACTATTATATTTTCTTTATCGTCCAATTTATTTGGTGTACACACTTCCATTTTCATAATAAACTTGTTTTTTCGATTATACAGTTACAGTGGTCTATAATAAATATTAACAGGTTTTATTCAAGCTGTTTAGAATGATTGCAGTTGGCTAATTTTTTTAAATGTAAATCCCCCAAAAAAATTATTGTTATTGTACATTCAATAAATAAAAAACATTGGAAAACAATAACTGTTGTACTTTTTTTATACATTTTGTATAATTTCATAGTTAATGCATTATAGTTATAAAAACAAATACATTTTGCCACTAACATAGTAATTTTAGGCCTTATCCTTTTCTGACAGTTTTAGGGATTTTTAAAAATCCTAAAAAACCTTATTTGTGCTGCAAATAATAATTTAAAACTCAAAAAGTAAATAGTCAGTTCATGCTTTATAAAGCCTTGTCCCAATATTAATAGTCAGTAGTAAGCAGTTTATAAATACAGCTATAAATAGCTTGTTCTTGGTTTATAAGCACATTTATTAAAAAGGAGAGTAAAGGGTCAGTTATCTTCCTATGAAAAATAAAAGATAAAAATAAACAAACAACCACACAGATTGATACAGAACTCAGAAATTTTATTGTGGATTTATGATAAAATCAGCCTGTAAATGAATTCATACTCCTCCTCATACTACTCCATACTCCTTTTTCAACATGATGCCTATATACTGACATGTTAAATTGTGAATGAGTTTAGGATAGCTTAAATGGTGTTGCCATAGAGATTTATTAAAGTAACATAAAAAAATACAATAGTTATTTTACTATATCTTTAAAATTTTTCATTCTTACTCTTCATAATTTTTTATATAAGTAGAAGTCATCATTTGAAGGAAGCACAGTAAGTTTCATAGCTTTATCATTTTCAAGAGCCAGCATAAAATTAAAACTATCATAACATATAAATCAAGCTTGCAATTCTTAGTACCAATAATGGCCACCAGATGGACCTATAGGATTACTTTTAAATACTTATTTTAGAAACGAGTATGATTTAAATCATTTATAGAAATCTTTCAAAGAAAAATAATATGAATTTTATGTATTTTAATGATAAAATGACCCTCACTTAATTAGAATAACAAGCTGAAGTATTGTGAAATACTGTATATTAAGAATAATTCTTTATAGGCTTTATGGACAGATATGTTTTGAGTGACTCTTGAAGGTTCAGCACCACATCCTCTTTTACCACTGTTTAAAGAATTAATCTTACAGAACTGGTGCGAATAAATTTTGGATAGCTTGAATGGTTTTGTCGTGGTGATTTTTTGAAATAACAGTAAAAAAGGAACCAGTAAATGTCTTTTTATTTTTTTTAAGTGCAGCTTCTAAACACTTCAAAAAAATGTACACATAGAAGACAAGTCATGCTGAGGAAATATGCATAGTTTCATGACTATACAACACTATATTGATGATAGAAAATTAAAAAACTATCATACATCTAATGTCACTTTGTCCCTCTCTCACTGTGGGTAATGTGTGTGTGTGTGTGTTTTAACTGAATTAGGTGTGAAACTATCAGGGAGCATTTAGTCTCCAGCGCCAACATTTTACAGAACTGCCACTTTCCTGGAGTCTCAGAATTACAATTTGTCAGGTTCTGAGAGATCTAAGATTCCAAAAAATTATTTAATTAGAATATCATGAAGTATTGTGAAATACTATATATTAAGACTTTATATATAGGCTTTATGAACAGATTAGAGTGACTCGTGAAGGACCAGCACCACCTCCTCTTGTCCGATGGTTTGAGGAATATATCTTCCAGAATCCGGGATTAATATATATATATATATATTTATATATATATATATATTAGTGCTGTCAATCGATTAAAAAAAATTAACTAATTAATCGCACAATTTTTTAAAATTAATCGCGATTAATCGCGATTAATCGCAATTAAAAGACTGAAACTTTTTGGATATGTAAATGTAAAATGTAAATAATTAATGTAAACTCAAGACAAAGCAACTATTTAAATTAAAAATATGATTGTTTATTGGAATTTTTGTTTAACTTGTAACACAGATTTTCTCATGTAAACAACATACCTGCAATAAACCATCAATATCCTCCAAATTAACTGTTGGCTTGAAAGCCATATTTATTACAGAAATAAAAACACAGGCATGTAAGTACCATTTGAATTTCAAAACAATCAATGCCAATAAAAAACAAAAATGATTTCCATGTTGAATTCTAAGTGGACTGCAAAAAAATTCCAAAGTATAGTCATTGCCAGTGCTTTAAGTGGGCCTGTATGCACAGGTACTCAGTACCGCCACTTCCAAATATATCTCTTGAGCGTACCGCCACCTCTCCGTGCGCCCAGAACGTGCTTGTAGCGTACCGGTACGCTCATTTGGACATCTGTTTTAATAGAGGTTTTAATCTTTTACCTGCACTGCCAATTTTCAGAGCGCCCTTCACAATGCAAGCTTCCTAATTCATCCCACCCAGAGCAGAAACTACATTACCCATTCACCCTTAAATAATACAAGTGAATAGCGCATGTGTCGCTTTTCCCACTGTTAAGTGTCAACAACTCAACGTGGCCGGAGAAGGTGTGTGAAACTCGTTTTGAGTTATACTAAAGCAAAATCTTGAGTATTTATTTTCTGATAAACATTAAAAACTGTCTGCGGAGGTTGAGTCGTCCTGCAGCCCCCGCTGGCTGCTCATTGGCTGCAGCATCTTTTTTCTAAGTTCTAAAAAAATACCGTAGACGGCAAGGCACAAATTTAGATATTCATTTATCTAATTAATCTATAGCCTATGCTCAAAGACAATATGATCTTTTTGTCCCCTTTTAGTTTTAAAGCTTGATGAAGAGAGAGAGCGCAAGTTGCTGCAGCTGCAAGGACAGTGATGCACGCGCACAGGAGTGATTGACAGTTCGCGGCACTGTGTACAAAAAATACTCCGCTACACAATTATTTCGTTATTTTCGTTTAAGCTTATTAACGTTAGCGTTACAGAAAGGTCTGATTTACGCACTGTTACAGTCATACAGTCATAATGTTTCTTGTGGCAGACTGAAGAGTAATCCGGCAGAGTTTTATACTGAAACTTTCCGTCTAAAAGTCCTTCCTTGGTCTTATCCATATTTCTTTGCACGTTGAACATACATAGGCCACAACTGGAAATAAAAAAAACTGCCACCGCGTTAACTGCGTTATTTTATTTTAACGCGTTAAATATTTCAAATTAATCGAATGCATTAACGCGCTAATTTTGACAGCACTAATATATATATATATATATATATATATATATATATATATATATATATATATATATATAAATGTGATTTTAATGTCTAGATGATTCGGATTAACCCTTTAACTGCCGTATCCTTTAAAACCTCACTGCCAGAGGGATATTGTGAATGCATGTGCCCGCTGGGCACAGTTTACCTGATGCCACCGGGGTGGCGATGGCATTGGTGGCTTGAGCCCGCCATCGCTGCTTGCAGCTATATTTAGGGCTCAAGCCCGAAGGGGCGAAGAGCCCTATTGTTCTTCTAAGGATTATTCTTGTTATTATTAGGGCTCAAGCCCGAAGGGGCGAAGAGCCCTATTGTTCTTCTAAGGATTATTCTTGTTATTATTATTATTTTTATTTTTTATTAAACCTTCCGGGGGTTTTGGGGGGCCTTAACATGCTCAAAAACTCTTGAAAATTGGCACACACATTGGAATCTGCGGCCATCAGGACGCCACAGAGACTGGGACCCGGGCGTGGCACAGGGGCTCTACAGCGCCCCCTGGAACACCGTCAGAAATCTTGAACCATAGCTCACACACACTTGCATGTATTTATATGAAACTCTGTACACTTATAGATCTCATTGACCCGAACAACTTTCACACTTTATGTCTTAGGCTCCGCCCAACAGGAAGTCAGCTATTCAGGGCTGTTTAAAAAAAGCATGCTCTGGAATTTGAAATACTCCTCTGAGGTTTTCAACCCGTTCGCCACGAAACTTGGTGAACATGATCTCAAGACATTGGGGATGAAAAATTGCGAGGGGATTTTTGATATCTCGAACGGTTTGCCCGTGGTGAGGCGTTGAAATTATGGCGAGAAATGAGAAACAGGAAATGTCTAATAACGTCCACATACATTTCCTGAATTTGATCAAAATTCATCGGTTTGTTCGTTGTATGATACAGATCGTACATATGTGACTATTAAGAGTCAACGTTATAGCGCCACCAACTGGCAGCAGGAAGTGTGTCATTTTCAAAATGTTTAGAATCGGGCATCTTATTTTTACTCGATTTACTTAAAACTTCATCAGAATAATGACAAAACACGGCTGAAGAAAATCTGTTGTGGGGATATTGATATCTAATATAGTGTTGCCATGGCAACGTGTCAAACTTGAATGTTCTGTTATGGTGAGTTTGAGGCAGACAACAACCTCAGATTTACATGAAACTCAAAACACATATCAGTATTAGTGATAGCTAGACAATGGCAAAAGCTTTTAAAAGGGCGTGAAGGAGGCACGCTATAGCGCCACCTTTTGTCAAAAGTGGGGGAGTTAGTTTTAGCTACAGACACCAAACTTGGTACATAAATTGTTCTAATCAAGACGGACAACTTTCTAATTCACAGTCATAAGCTACGATCAACAGGAAGTCGGCTATTTTGATTTGAATGTGTATTTTTGAGATTTTACAGTTGTGAATTAATGCATACTCCTCACAGGGGAAGTACACTATACACACCAAACTTTGTCTACATGAAGAAATACCATTGAGGAACTTAAATTGCGAACGGATTTTGGTTAGCTTGAACGGTTTTGTCGTGGTGAATTTTTGAAATGACAGTAAAAAGGGAAACATTAATTGTCTTGTATGTTTAAATTGCAGCTTCCAAACACTTCAAAGCATTTTTTCATACAAAGATCAAATCATTCTGAGGAAATATGCATAGTTTCACGACTTTACAACACTGTATGGATAAAAGAAAATTAAAAAACTGTCAGACTTCTCAACTGACATGATCTCACTCTGGCCACCCTGTCTGTGTGAGGAAAGGGAGGGGGAGTGTTAGGGGGTTGGTGACTGTGACAGTGTGTGTGGACTGTAGGGAGGGGCTGTCTGGCAGAGAGAGAGAGAGAGAGAGACCTGATCATCCTTTTAATAATCAGGAAAAAAAAATCTGTATTTTAAATTGTTTTTGTTTTTGTTGTTGCTAATGGTGGTGTTTTTTTCCTTTCATTACAGGTTAAGACATCTCTTAGGCCTTATCCTTTTCTGACAGTTTTAGGGATTTAAAAACATCCTAAGAACCCTAATTTGTGCTGCAAATAATAATTTCAAACTCATTTGATACTGACCTATGACAACCTGTGACGTGACATGACATTTATTAATCTCATGGATGTAACAGTAAAACTCTTCAACTGACAGATAAAGCTGCAATGCAAGCAAAACTATTTCACAAATGCTTATAGGTCATTAAAATCATTACAAAACACTAATACATTATTTAAGGATTTGGTAACACTGTAAAATAATGTCTAATTTGTTAACATTAGTATATGCAATGGTAACACTTTATAATAATTGCACTCATTAGCTAAGCATTAGTAAATAGTTCATGATTATAAAGCCTTTTCCCTTAATAATAGTCATTATTAAGCAGTAATACATCTATAAATAAATTGTTCTTGGTTTAAAAGTACATATATTACAAAGGAGATTAAAGTCTCAGTTGTCTTATAAAATAAATAAATAAACACAACCCAGTTTGATTCAGAATTCAGAAATATTTATTTCAAGATGCAATAAAAGGAAACTGTACACTTGAATAGCTTTTATGCGATTCTTGAAGGATTAGCATCACCTCCTCTTGTAAAATGGTTTGAGGAATATATCTTCAAGACAGTACCGCCGCTCCCTATATGCATAGTATGCAGTCTTCGTAGGGCACCAACTCCCAGAGGGGGCACCATCCCAGGTGCTCAAAAAAAAAAAAAAAAAAAAAAAAAACATGCGCCATGCTCCCATCCGCGCTCGCGACCGCTCACACCTCATGTTTGCGGCTGAATGTTCGTAATTGATGGATGGACATCTATGCCTGAGTATAGGACATCAGCAATCCGGCACAGAGAAAAGAAAACTAAAGAAAATAAAACAGGCATAAAGTTGTCTTGACTTTGGACTTTCTAGAGTCTCAAATTTAGGGCCGGTCTCTAAAGTTACATGTGATATTTTTATACACTTTTCTAACGTCAGTAGCATTTGAAGAGAATGACTTACAGTCATAAAAACAATTGTAATTGTTCATCTAGGTGACAGCTATAATGCACAATTAAATTCAATTTAAAAACACATCTCTTGGCGAAAGAGATGTGTTTTTAATCTAGATTTAAACAGAGAGAGTGTGTCTGAACCCCGAACATTATCAGAAAGGCTATTCCAGAGTTTGGGAGCCAAATGTGAGAAAGCTCTACCTCCTTTAGTGGACTTTGCTATCCTAGGAACGACCAAAAGTCCAGCGTTTTGTGACCTTAGGGTGCGTGATGGGTTGTAACGTGGTAGAAGGCTAGTTAGGTACGCTGGAGCTAAACCATTTAGGGCCTTATAGGTAAGTAATGATAATTTGTAACTGATACGGAACTTAATAGGTAGCCAGTGCAGAGACTGTAAAATTGGGATAATATGATCATATTTTCTTGACCTGGTAAGGACTCTAGCTGCTGCATTTTGGACTACCTGTAGCTTGTTTATTGACGAAGCAGGACAACCACCTAGAAGTGCATTACAATAGTCCAGTCTAGAGGTCATGAATGCATGAACTAGCTTTTCTGCATCAGAAACAGATAACATGTTTCGTAGCTTGGCAATGTTTCTAAGATGGAAGAATGCAGTTTTTGTAACATTGGAAATATGATTTTCAAAAGACAAATTGCTGTCTAATATAACACCCAGATTTCTGACTGTAGAGGAAGTAACAGTACATCCGTCTAGTTGCAGATTGTAATCTACAAGATTCTGTGTAGTGTTTTTTGGTCCAATAATTAGTATCTCTGTCTTAT
This sequence comes from Carassius auratus, assembly GCF_003368295.1. Taxonomy (NCBI): domain Eukaryota; kingdom Metazoa; phylum Chordata; class Actinopteri; order Cypriniformes; family Cyprinidae; genus Carassius; species Carassius auratus. The sequence continues at coordinate 11,641,528 of NC_039257.1, forward strand.
CCAAATTTAATTGGAGAAAATTGTGTGTCATCCAATCTTTTACATTTTTAACACACTCTGTTAGCTTAGATAATTGGGAAGTTTCATCTGGTCTCGTTGAGATATATAGCTGAGTATCATCAGCATAACAGTGGAAGCTAATTCCGTATTTTCTAATAATATTACCAAGGGGCAACATATATATTGAAAATAGAAGGGGACCTAGGACGGATCCTTGTGGCACTCCATATTTTACTGATGATAAATGAGATGACTCCCTATTTAAGTAAACAAAATGGTAGCGATCGGACAGGTAGGATCTAAACCATCTTAGAGCCTGCCCTTGAATACCTGTATAGTTTTGTAATCGATCTATGAGTATGTCATGATCTATGGTGTCGAACGCAGCACTAAGATCAAGTAAGACTAGAAATGAGATGCAGCCTTGGTCTGACGCAAGGAGCAGGTCATTTGTAATTTTAACAAGTGCAGTTTCTGTGCTATGGTGGGGCCTAAAACCTGACTGAAATTCTTCATACAGATCATTTTTATGCAGGAAGGTGCTCAATTGAGCAGACACAACTTTCTCTAAAATTTTAGACATAAATGGAAGATTTGAAATAGGCCTATAATTTGCCAGTACACTAGGATCTAGTTTTGGTTTCTTAATAAGAGGCTTGATAACCGCCAGCTTGAATGGTTTTGGGACGTGTCCTAAAGTTAACGACGAGTTTATGATATTGAGAAGCGGTTCTTCGGCTACAGGTAACAGCTCTTTCAGTAATTTAATGGGTACAGGATCTAATAAACATGTTGTTGGTTTAGATACAGTGATAAGTTTATTTAGCTCTTCCTGTCCTATGGTTGTAAAGCACTGCAGTTTATCTTTGGGTGCGATGGATGAAACTGAAGTGTTAGACGCTGTAGAATCTACATTCGCTATTGTATTTCTAATGTTATCTATTTTATCAGTGAAGAAATTCATGAAGTCATTACTGTTTAACGTTGGTGGAATATTTGAATCAGGTGGCATCTGGTAATTTGTTAACTTAGCCACTGTGCTAAATAAAAACCTTGGATTGTTTTGGTTATTTTCAATGAGTTTGTGTATATGCTCTGCCCTAGCAGTTTTTAGAGCCTGTCTATAGCTGGACATACTGTTTTTCCATGCAGTTCTAAAAACTTCTAAGTTAGTTTTTCTCCATTTGCGTTCAAGACTACGAGTTAATTTCTTGAGAGAGTGAGTATTACTGTTATACCATGGTACAGTACGTTTTTCTCTAACTTTTTTCAATTTGATTGGGGCAACAGCTTCTAATGTATTAGAGAAAATAGTGCCCATGTTGTCAGTAATTTCGTCTAATTCGTGTGTATTTTTGGGTACAATTAGCAGTTGAGATAGATCAGGCAGGTTATTTGCGAATCTTTCTTTGGTGGCTGGAACAATAGTTCTGCCCAGACGGTAACGCTGCGACATATAGTTAACATCAGTTATACGCAGCATGCACGATACAAGGAAATGGTCTGTAATATCATCACTTTGAGGTACAATATCTATAGCAGTAAGATCGATTCCATGCGATATAATTAAATCTAGTGTATGATTAAAACGATGAGTGGGCCCGGTGACATTTGCTTGACTCCAAAGGAGTTTATTAGGTCAGTAAACGCAAGTCCTAATGTATCATTTGCATTATCAACGTGAATATTAAAATCTCCCATGATTAGCGCCTTATCAACTGTAACTAGAAGGTCTGAGAGGAAATCTGCAAATTCTTTTAGGAATTCTGTATACGGCCCTGGTGGTCTATACACAGTAGCCAGAGCAAGAGATACATTAGATTTCTTTTGCATGTCTGACAGAGTAACATTTAGCAGAAGTATTTCAAAAGAGTTAAACCTGTATCCTGTTTTCTGGGTAACATTGAGAATATCACTATATATTGTTGCAACACCCCCGCCACGACCAGTCTGACGGGGCTCATGCTTATAACAGTAGTTTGGTGGAGTAGACTCATTTAGACCAAAATAATCATTTGGTTTTAGCCAGGTTTCAGTCAAGCAGAGTAAATCAAAACTATTATCTGTGATCATTTCATTTACAATAACTGCTTTTGGTGCGAGTGATCTAATATTTATGAGCCCAAACTTTAAAAATTGTTTTTGTTCATTTACTTTACATTTTTCTGGTTTAATTACGATAAGATTTTTTCTTGATCCTACATTATATTTATATTTTGACCTCACTATTCGGGGAACAGACACAGTCTTAATAGGTTTTACAGCGCAAGTACCTTTAGCATTTAAGCGGTTAGAACAAAACTCATCATAATGGTTATTTGAGAATTGTCTTACTAGTCACATGGAGCGAAGTGTCCTGGAGATGTTGTCAGAGAGAAGCTCCGCTCCAATTTTGCTGGGGTGTAATCCATCAGCGCGAAACAGTCTAGGACGCTCCCAGAAAAGATTCCAGTTATTAACAAATAGCAGTTTCTGTTTTTTACACCATGACAACAACCATTCATTTAAAGCAAAAAGTCTACTGAACCTTTCGTGTCCTCGTCGATACGTGGGCAGTGGTCCTGACACGACGATCGTCGCCGCGGGCGTCGTGCTGCGAACCGTCTCGATCAGGCTCCTGAAGTCCCTCTTCAGCGTCTCCGTCTGCCGCAGCGTGGTGTCGTTAACCCCGGCGTGAAGCACGACCGCTCTGGGGCTCTCGCCGTCCTTCAGGATCGCGGGTATCTGCGCAGAAACATCGAGAACACGAGCACCAGGCTAACAATGAGTGTGCACTTTACCTTCGGCTAACGTAGCACTTACGTGTCGGACGATGGAGTCTCCGACGATCACAGCGTCGCGTCCTGTCTCACGGAGGGGAGCGAAGCGGTTCTGGATGGAGATCTCGAAGGCAGGAGGGGGGGAAGTCGTCGCCCGGGACCCAGCTCGCGTCAACCGCTGTGGATGCACCCAGGGTCCGTGGTGTCCCGGCGTCGCAGTGAAGGACATCTGGGAAGATCGCGTCCTGGGTTCACCGGGCCTGCGCAGAGAAACACACGGAGTAGACGTGGTGGGACTGTTAACAGCACGCTGTATACTTACCCCGGACTTGTGAGCGTCAGCCCGGGATGATTCCAGCGCGGCTCTCTGCTCTCTCAGCTGGGCCTGCTTCTGTTCAAGGTCGCGAAACTGCTTCCCCACCGCCTCGAGCTCGAGCTGCAAAGAGTGGAGACATTCATCCGCCATTAAAGCAAGTAACAGTGAGTACAGCAGTGGTAATGTGTGAGAATAGAGTATTAGCAATGTAAGCGCAGTTAGCAGCAACCACGCTTGATGATGCTAACTGGCTAAAAGCTAATAGCGGACCCGGGAGATCAAAATAAAACTAGTGATAGCGAGGCGCTCTGATTGTTTTTGTTGTAGAATACAATAGAGGATATATTCACGCCTTATATAAACGGAAACAATGATGTATAAAATTGATTTTTAAGTTAAAAATAGTCAATGAAAAGAATATAGTGACGGAGCTCAAACGTAGTACAGCCGTCAACAACAAACTGAATGTTTGATATTTATTACAACAAACTGTAAGTCATATGTAAATTATGCTACTTTTTCACATGGGCTCAAATGCAAATTTGAAGCTCAATAGCATTTGAGAAGAAAGACTTGCAGTCATAAAACAATTGTAATGTGTTCATATAGGTGTCAGCTACAATGCACACCTTATAAATTTTTTATAAATATTAAAATAAAGTGTTACTAAAGTTATATATATTGTTCTGTGTATGTGATTTCAAAGTCTAGATTGGTCCGATTAACCCTTTAACTGCCGCATCCCTTAAAACTTGATTGTCAGAGGGTTACTGTAAATGCTTATGCCCGCTGGGCACAGTTATCCTGATGCCACCGGGGTGGCGTTGCACTGATGGCTTGAGCCCGACATCGCTGCTTGCAGCTATATTTATTATTATTATTATTATTTTTTTTTTTTTCCAACGTCTCGGGGGCTTTTGGGGCCCTTAACGTGCTTAAAAAGTCTTGAAAATTGGCACACAGATTGGAACCTGCGGCCATTAGGGCCGGGCAGAGACTGATACACGGGCGTGGCACAGGGGCTCTACAGCGCCCCCTGGAATATGGAGGGCCATATATCATACATTCTTGCTCGTAGACGTATGAAACTCGGTACACATATAAATCTCATCAATCCAAACAACTTTTGTATTGCATATCATAGGCTCCGCCCAACAGGAAGTTGGCTATTTAGGGTTTAGTATTCAAATTTTTCGTCAAAGTTGTGGGGGCTTTTGGGGTCCTTAACATACTCAAAAACTCTTGAAAATTTGCGCACACTTTGGAATCTGTGGCCTTTAGGAGCCTGCAGAGGCTGGGACCCGGGCGTGGCACAGGGGCTCTACGGCGCCCCCTGGAACACAGTCAAAAATTTTGATGTATAGCTCACACATACTTGCACATATTCATATGAAACTCAGTACACATATAGATCTCATCGTGCCGAACAACTTTCGTATTGCATGTCATAGGCTCCACCCAACAGGAAGTCAGCTATTTAGAGTTATGTAAAAAGCGCATGCTCTGGAATTTGAAATACTTGTCATAGGATTTTTTCTCGATTGCCGCCAAACTCGGTCAACATGATCTCAAGACACTGGGGATGAAAAATTGCCAGGGGATTTTTGATATCTCGAAAGGTTTGCTCGTGGCGAGGCGTTGAAATTATGGCAAGAAATTAGAAACAGGAAGTGTCTAATACCATCCACATACATTTCCTGATTTTAATCAAACTTCATCAGATTATTCGTTGTATGATGTCGATCGCATATATGTGACTATTAGGAGTCAAAGTTATAGCGCCACCAACTGGCAGAAGGAAGTGTGTCATTTTCAAAATGATTTGAATTCAGCATCTTATTATTACTCGATTTGCTTCAAACTTCATCAGAATAATGTTAAAACACAGCTGATATAAATCTGCAAGGGGGATATTGATATCTAAAAAATTGTTGCCGTGGCAACATGTCAAACTGGAATACTTCTCAGGTGATTTTGAGGCAAATAACATACTTAGAATTTCACAAAACTCTGAACACACATCAGTATTTCTGATAGGAACTTAAATTGTGAATGGATTTTGGATAGCTTGAATGGTTTTGCCGTGGTGATTTTTTTAAATGACCTTACAAAGGGAATCATTATTGTATTTTTAAATTGCAGCTTCCAAACACGTCAAAGAATTTTTTCATACAGATGAAAAAGTCATTCTGAGGAAATATGCATAGTTTCACGACTTTACAACACTGTATGGATAACAGAAAATTAAAAAAACTGTCAGACATCTCATCTCACTCTGTCCCTCTGTTTGAGTGTGTGTGCTTAGACTTCCATTGTCTGAGAGAAATAGCGCCCCTACAGGTTCAATTCCCGGACTTTTACTTTCACTTTTAAATCGGTTAAAAATACAAACAAATACTTAGATTTAATTCACACTGACAAGCTAAACCAACATATCTGATTATTACCGGTTCAGGGCTCATGGATAAATTATTTCTGGCCAGAGATACGTGAGAAATGGGAGAGATGAATCACCGCTGTGATCACGAGCGTCTGGAGTAAAGAGCTCAGAGAAAACGAATTTATTCCTGTTTTAAAGCTTTTAAAAATAAATTATTACAGCGATATCACACAATCAACCAATTAGAACACACCAAGAGCTAAATTAAGATGTTTTTGAACTGTTTGTGTGAAAATGAAATATTTGCAGCTGCCTATCTGAAATCACCGCCTCCGATCAGCGCGTACAGTGTCCAGCTCAAAACAAACGAATTTATTCTTGTTTAAGAGCTTTTTTAAATAAAATATTACCACAAATGCACACAATAAACCCATTGTAACACAACAAGAGCTAAATGCAGGTGTTTGTGACCCGTTTAAGTGTGCAAGACTATTTGAAAGCGTGACTGGCAGAATAACATATCTCTCCAGCTGCAGGATTCTGCCTTTCGTCGTACGAACGAACACATAACGGACAAGATTATTTCAAAACACATAATAGCTTGGCGAATATAAACGAAAACAGCCACGTGAACATAAACTGGATCTACTGGATTTGAATATTAAAGTGACCACATTTACCACTTGTTTCTGTCTTCAATTTTAATCTATATAAAAAAGGAAACTCATTCGACTTGGCTGCTTTTTTAATGTGTGCGTATTTATTTATTTATCTTTTTATACATTTTGTATAATTTCATAGTTTGTGTATTACAATTATAAAAACAAAAATAAATTTAGCCACTCACATAGAAATAGCTTAGGCCTTAACCTTTTTCTGACAGTTTTAGGGATTTTTAAAAATCCTAAAAAAACCTTATTTGTGCTGCAAATAATAATTTCAAACTCATTTGATACTGACCTATGACATCCTGTGACATTATATTTATTTTAATTTACATAATCTCATGGATGTAACAGTAAATCTGTTCAGCTCACAGATCAATACTAAGCTGTAATGCAAGCAGAACTTTCACAAATGCTTATGAGTCATTTAAGGATTTGATAACACTGTAAAATAATGTCTAATTTGTTAACATTAGCAAATTCATTGATAACACTTTATAATAACTGCACTCATTATTAAATAGTCAGTTCATGCTTTATAAAGCCTTGTCCCAATATCAATAGTCAGTAGTAAGCAGTTTATAAATACAGCTATAAATAGCTTGTCCTTGGTTTATAAGCACATTTATTAAAAATGAGAGTAAGTTATCTTCCTATGAAAAATAAAAGATAAAAATAAACAAACAACAACACAGATTGATACAGAACTCAGAAATTTTATTGTGGATTTATGATAAAGCCTGCAAATGAATTCATACTCCTACTCATACTACTCCATACTCCTTTTTCAACATAATGCCTATATACTGAGATGTTAAATTGTGAATGGGTTTAGGGTAGCTTAAATGGTGTTGCCATAGAGATTTATTAAAGTAACATAAAAAAATACAATAGTTATTTTACTATATCTTTACAATTTTTCATTCTAAATCTTCATAATTTTTTATATAAGTAGAAGTCCTCATTTGAAGGAAGCACAGTAAGTTTCATAGCTTTATCACTTTCAAGAGCCAGCATAAAATTAAAACTATCATAACATATAAATCAAGCTTGCAATTCTTAGTACCAATAATGGCCACCAGATGAAGCTATAGGATCACTTTTAAATAATTATTGTAGAAACAAGTATGATTTAAATCATTTATAGAAATCTTTCAAAGAAAAATAATATGAATTTTATGTATTTTACTGATAAAATGACCCTCACTTTATTAGAATAACAAGCCAAAGTATTGTGAACTGTATATTAAGAATAATTCTTCATAGGCTTTATGGACAGATACGTTTTGAGTGACTCTTGAAGGATCAGCACCACATCCTCTTTTACCACTGTTTAAAGAATGTATCTTACAGAACAGGTGCGGATGAATTTTGAATAGCTTGAATGGTTTTGTCGTGGTGATTTTTTTAAATAACAGTAAAAAAGTAACCAGTAAATGTCTTTTATTTTTTTAAGTGCAGCTTCTAAACACTTCAAAAAAATGTACACATAGAATTTTTTACAGAACTGCCACTTTCCTGGAGTCTCAGAATTACAATGTGCCAGGTTCTGAGAAATCAAAGATTCCAAAAAATGATTTAATTAGAATACTATGAAGTATTGTGAAATACTATATATTAAGACTTTATATATAGGCTTTATGAACCGATTAGAGTGACTCGTGAAGGACCAGCACCACCTCCTCTTGTCTGATGGTTTGAGGAATATATCTTCCAGAATCCGGGATTAAGATTTAAGAGCTCATTTTTATTCCACCTCCTTTCCTAAAAGTCTGTCTTGCAGAACTGACTAAAAATTAATCTTCACATTAATTCCTAATTATTTTGCAATTATTTTTGTCAGTTCTTCTTGACCTGTTTTTTTTTTTCTTCTTCTTTTCTGACTTCATGACCCAGTCAGCATTTTTGTACAATGGTCAAGTCTTAACTTATCCATTTCTGTATTGCATTTGTGTTTGATATTTCTCATGGGTATTTCATAATTTTCGACTTTGAGTTAAAACAGTTTGAGTTAAAACTCTTTTTTAGTGCATTTCATCTGTAAAAGAAAACATGCCTAATAATTCTGCACATGAATATAAGGAGTTTTTCTCTTCCAGCTTTCCTGGACTATTGTATAGCACTCATAAATGATTAAATAAAAAATAATGGTAGTTATTAAGATTGATATGGTTTGGGATTGGTAAAATGTGCTTGGAAAAAAATCACAATAAAACAATGTTTTAATGTTTAAGTTTGGAATATTAACTGACATGAATGAATGCTATATAAATATTGTTCATGTTAACATAATGTTTATAAATGAAATCTTATCGTAAAGTGTTACTAAAGTTATATATATATATATATTGTTCTGTGAATGTGATTTTAAAGTCTAGATGATTCGGATTAACCCTTTAGCCGCCATATCCTTTAAAACCTCACTGCCAGAGGGATATTGTGAATGCATGTGCCCGCTGGACACAGTTTACCTGATGCCACCGGGGTGGCGATGGCATTGGTGGCTTGAGCCCGCCATCGCTGCTTGCAGCTATATTTATTATTAGGGCCCGAGCACCGATGGTGTGAGGACCCTCTTGGAATTGCTCCGTTTATTATTATTATTATTATTATTATTATACTTCTCCAAAATGAATCGCATTTTTGAGGGCCTAAACATACTCAAAAAGTCATGAAACTTTGCACACACCTCAGAACTGGCGAAAATTTATGTCTGATGTGGGTTTCAGAAGTGGGTGTGGTAAAATGGCTCAACAGCGCCACCTATACACGTTCAACGGTGTGCGCCTCGAGCTACGTTTCATGTACATGTATGAAAATCGGTATACTCATGTAACTCTCTAATACCTACAAAAAAGTCTCTTGGAGCAAAATCCGAAACCCAACAGGAAGTCGGTTATTTCTAATATTATGAGCAAATTTTGTGTCATTTTTGTCATTTCCATGCGTTGTATTTTAACGAACTCCTCCAAGAGATTCATTCAGATCAACACCAAATTTGGTATGCCTAATCTAAAGGCCTTTGCGATGTTAAATTGCGAAGCTTTTGAGTTTTCGTCGAAGGGCGTGTCAGTGGCGGCCTGGCGAATTTCGAAGATTCGCCATGAAAAATGAAGTTGCTATAACTCAGACATACAATGTCCAATCTGCCCCAAACTTCACATGGTTGATAAGACTCTGAAACTGAATAGATTGACATGCCCATATTCAGTTATATTCATAGCGCCACCTATTGGCAACAGGAAGTGTCATATTTTACGCTGCAAAGAACTACTCCTAGAAATTTTATGACATCAATGTCTTTTTTGTGGTCAGTCTAATCTAAAGGCCTGTACGATGTTAAATTGTGAAGATCTTGAATTTTCGTTAAAGGGCGTGTCCATGGCGTCATGTCAAAGTTCGATGTCTCGCCATGGGAGTAGAAGTTGTTGTAACTCAGGCATAAAATATCAGATCTTGCCCAAACTTCACATGTTTGATAAGAGTACTGACCTGCACACATCTGGAGGCTAATATTCCATTCGGTGTGGCAAAATGGCTCGATAGCGCCACCTATACATTTTCAATGGAGTGCGCCTCGAGCTACATGTCATGTACATGTACGAAAATCGGTAAACATATGTAACACACCAATAGCTACAAAAAAGTCTCTTGGTACGAAATCCGAATCCCAACAGGAAGTCGGTTATTTTTAATTTCCCCTGCAAAATTGGTGTTGTTTTTGTCATTTTCAGGGGTTGTATTTTAACGAACTCCTCCTAGAGATTTATTCAGATCAACACCAAACTTGGTCAGTGTAATCTAAAGCCCTTTGTGATGTTAAAATTGCGAAGGAATTGAGGTTTTGTTAAAGGGCGTGTCCATGGCGGCCTGACAAATTTTGATGATTCGCCATGAAAAATGATGGTGCCATAACTCAGACATACAATGTCCAATCTGCCCCAAACTTCACATGTTTGATAAGACTCTTGACCTGAACAGATCTACATGCCAATATTCAGTTATAGTCATAGCGCCACCTATTGGCAACAGGAAGTTACATATTTTACACTGTGACAAACTACTCCTAGAAATTTTATGACATTAATGTCTTTTTTTGTGGTCAGTCTAATCTAAAGACCTGTGTGATGTTTAGTTGTGAAGATCTTGAGTTTTTGTTAAAAGGCGTGTCCATGACGCCATGACGAAGTTTGATGTCTCACCATGGGAATAAAAGATGTTTTAACTCAGGCATAAAATGTCCGATCTTGCCCAAACTTCACATGTGTGATAAGGGTCCTGGCTTGAACACATCTGAAGGCCAATTTTCCATTATAAAGATAGCTCCACCTGCTGGCAACAGGAAGATTGGCACACATATGGAATAAACTTTGATATATTGCACTTATGTTTATGAGTTTAAATGCATATTTCTCAACGTTTACCTTTTTACCAAAGCCACACGATGGCGGTGAGCCCGGGTGCGAGGGCCCGTTCATCGCTGCTTGCAGCTTTAATTCTTCTTCTTCTTCTTCTTCTCCCGAATGAATCGCATTTTTGAGGGCTTTAACATGCTCAAAAAGTCATGAAACTTTGCACACTCGTCAAACCTGGTGAAAATTTTCGTCTGATATAGGATTCAGAAGAGGGTGTGGCAAAATGGCTCGACAGCGCCACCTATACCAAGAAAATCAACAGCCTTCCAGCTATGTTTCACGTACATGCACGAAAATTGGCACACATATGTAACACACCAATACCTACAAAAAAGACTCTTGGAGCGAAATTCTAAACCCAACAGGAAGTCGGTTATTTTTAATATTATGAGCATATTTTGTGTAATTTTGGTCATTTCCATGTGTTGTATTTTAACGAACTCCTCCTAGAGAGTTCTTCAAATCAACACCAAATTTGGTATGCCTAATCTAAAGGCCTTTGCGATGTTAAATTGCGAAGATCCTGACTTTTCGTTGAAGGGCGTGTCCGTGGCGGCCTGGCGAATTTCGATGATTCGCCATGAAAAATGAAGTTGCTATAACTCACACATACAATGACCAATCTGCCCCAAACTTCACATGTTTGATGAGACTCCAAACCTGAACAGATTGACATGCCCATATTCAGTTATAGTCATAGTGCCACCTATTGGCAACAGGAAGTGACATATTTTACGCTGCGACGAACTACTCCTAGAAATTTTATGACATCAATGTCTTTTTTGTGGTCAGTCTAATCTAAAGGCCTGTGCGATGTTCAGTTGTGAAGATCTTGAGTTTTCGTTAAAAGGCTTGTTCATGGCGCCGCGACGAAGTTCGATGTCTCGCCATGCGAATAAAAGATGTTATAACTCAGGCATAAGATGTCCGATCTTCCCCAAACTTCACATGTGTGATAAGAGTCCTGGCCTGAACAGATCTTCAGGCCAATATTCCACCGGGTGTGGCAGAATGGCTCTATAGCGCCACCTATACACTTTCAACGGAGTGCGCCTCGAGCTATGTTTCACATACATGTACAAAAATTGGTACACACATGTAACACTCCAATACCTACAAAAAAGTCTCTTGGTACGAAATCCGGATCCCAACAGGAAGTCGGTTATTTTGAATTTTCCCTTCAAAATTGGTGTTGTTTTTGCCATTTTCAGGGGTTGTACTTTAACGAACTCCTGCTAGAGATTTATTCAGATCAACACCAAACTTAGTCAGTGTAATCTAAAGCCCTTTGCGATAATAAATTGCGAAGGACTTGAGGTTTCGTTAAAGGGCGGGTCCATGGCGGCCTGACAAATTTTGATGTTTCGCCATGAAAAAGGAAGTTGCTGTAACTCAGACATACAATGTCCAATCTGCCCCAAACTTAACATGTTGGATAAGACTCTTGACCTGAACAGATCTACATGCCAATATTCAGTTATAGTCATAGCGCCACCTATTGGCAACAGGAAGTTACATATTTTACACTGCGACAAACTACTCCTAGAAATTTTATGACATCAATGTCTTTTTTGTGGTCAGTCTAATCTAAAGACCTGTGTGATGTTTAGTTGTGAAGATCTTGAGTTTTTGTTAAAAGGCGTGTCCATGGCGCCGTGACGAAGTTCGATGTCTCGCCATGGGAATAAAAGATGTTATAACTCAGGCATAAAATGTCCGATCTTCCCCAAACTTCACGTGTGTGATAAGGGTCCTGCCCTGAACACATATGAAGGCAAATATTCCATTGGGTGTGGCAAAATGGCTCGATAGCGCCACCTATACACTTTCAACGGAGTGCATATGCACTTTCAACGGAGTGTGCCTCGAGCTATGTTTCACGTACATGTACAAAAATCGGTACACACATGTAACACACCAATACCTACAAAAAAGTCTCCTGGTACGAAATCCGAATCCCAACAGGAAGTCAGTTATTTAGAATTTTCTCTGCAAAATTGGTGTTGTTTTTGCCATTTTCAGGGGTTGTACTTTAACTAACTCCTCCTAGAGATTTATTCAGATCTTCACCAAACTTGGTCAGTGTAATCTAAAGGCCTTTGCATTGTTAAATTGCAATGATCTTGAGGTTTCGTTAAAGGACGTGTCCATGGCGGCCTGACAAATTTTGATATATTGCGATGAAAAGGAAGTTGCTGTAACTCAGACATACAATGTCCAATCTGCGCCAAACTTCACATGTTAGTTAAGACTTCTGCCCTTAACAGATCTACATGCACATATTCAGTTATAGTAATAGCGCCACCTGCTGGCAACAGGAAGTGACATGTTTTAGGCTGCGACAAACTACTCCTATAATTTTTTTGAGATTAACATATATTTTGTGGTCAGTCTAATCTAAACGCCTGTGCAATGTTAACTTTTGGAGATCTTGAGTTTTTGTTAAAGGGTGTTTCCATGGCGCCATGACAAAATTTGATGTCTTGCCACAGCAAGAGAAGTTGTTGTAACTCAAGCATAAAATGTTCAATCTTCCCCAAACTTCACATGTTTGATAAAAGTCCTGGCCTGAACACATCTGAAGGCCAATATTCCATTATAATGATAGCGCCACCTGCTGGCAACAGGAAGATTGGCACATATATGGGATATACTTTGATATATTCAACTTATATTTAGGACATTAAATGCATATTTCTCAACGTTCACCTTTTTACTAAAGCCACACGATGGCGGTGAGCCCGGGTGCGAGGGCCCGTTCATCGCTGCTTGCAGCTTTAATTATTATTATTATTATTTATTATTATTATTTTTCTTCAAGGTTTCGGGGGCTTTTGGGGCCCTTAACATGCTTAAAAAGTCTTGAAAATTGGCACACACATTGGAACCTGCGGCCATTAGGGCCGGGCAGAGACTGATACACGGGCGTGGCACAGGGGCTCTACAGCGCCCCCTGGAATATGGAGGGCCATATATCATACATACTTGCACATAGACATACGAAACTCGGTACACATATAGAACTCATCAATACAAACAACTTTCGTATTGCATATCATAGGCTCCGCCCAACAGGAAGTTGGCTATTTGGGGTTTATTATTCATATTTGTCGTCAAAGTTGTGGGGGCTTTTGGGGTCCTTAACATACTCAAAAACTCTTGAAAATTTGCGCACACTTTGGAATCTGTGGCCTGAAGGAGCCTGCAGAGGCTGAGACCTGGGCGTGGCACAGGGGCTCTACGGCGCCCCCTGGATCACAGTTATAAATGTTGATGTATAGCTCACACATACTTGCACGTATTAATATGAAACTCAGTACACATATAGATCTCATCGTGCCGAACAACTTTCGTATTGCATATCATAGGCTCCGCCCAACAGGAAGTCAGCTATTTAGAGTTATGTAAAAAGTGCATGCTCTGGAATTTGAAATACTTGTCATAGGTTTTTTACTCGATTGCCGCCAAACTCGGTCAACATGATCTCAAGACATTGGGGATGAAAAATTGCCAGGGGATTTTTGATATCTCAAACGGTTTGCTCGTGGCGAGGCTTTGAAATTATGGCGAGAAATGAGAAACAGGAAGTGTCTAATACCATCCACATACATTTCCTAATTTTAATCAAACTTCATCAGATTATTCATTGTATGATGTCGATCGCATATATGTGACTATTAGGAGTCAAAGTTATAGCGCCACCAAGTGGCAGCAGGAAGTGTGTCATTTTCAAAATGCTTTGAATTCAGCATCTTATTTTTACTCGATTTGCTTCAAACTTCATCAGAATAATGTTAAAACACAGTCGATATAAATCTGCTGGGGGGATATTGATATCTAAAAATATTGTTGCCGTGGCAACATGTCAAACTGGAATACTTCTCAGGTGATTTTGAGGCATATAACATACTTAGAATTTCATCAAACTCAGAACACATATCAGTATTAGTGACAGCTAGACACTGGCAAAATTTCATAAGAGGGCGTGGAAGAGGCACTCTATAGCGCCACCTTTTGTCAAAAGTGGGGGGGTTAGTTTTAGCTACAGACACCAAACTCAGTACAAAAATTGTTCTTATCAAGACGGACAACTTTCTAATTCACAGTCATCAGCTACGACCAACAGGAAGTCGGCTATTTTGATTTGAATGTGGATTGTTTTTTACATTTAGCTGTGAATTAATGCATACTGCTCAGAGGAGAGTAACACTATACACACCAAACTTGGTGTACATGTTGAAAAAACATTGAGGAACTTAAATTGTGAATGGGTTTTGGATAGCTTGGATGGTTTTGTCGTGGGGATTTTTTAAAATGACAATAAAGATGGAATTATTAATTTTCCTGCATTTTTAAATTCCAAACACTTCAAAACCTTTTTTCATAAAGAAAAAAAGTTATTCTGAGTAAATATGCATAGTTTCATGACTTTACAACACTGTATGGATAACAGAAAATTAAAAAACTGTCAGACATCTCATATCACTCTGTCCCTCTGTTTGAGTGTGTGTGCTTAGACTTCCATTGTCTGAGAGAAATAGCGCCCCTACAGGTGCAGTTACCGGAATAAAAAAGGGAGGAGACTGTCTTTTGGTTTCGATTTTAAATCGGTTAAAATACAAATAAATACTTGGATTTAATTCACACTGACAAGCTAAACCAACATATATGATTATTATAAGGTCAGGGCTCATTAATAATTGATGTGTGGTCAGTGATACGTGAGAAACACGAGAGATGAATCACCGCTCTGAGCAGGAGCGTGTGGAATGATGAGCTCAGAAAAAAACGAGTTTATTCTTGTTTTATAGCTATTAAAAATAAAGTATTGCAGCGATATCACACAATTCACCAATTAGAGCACACCAAGAGCTAAATTAAGATGTTTTTGAACTGTTTGTGTGAAAATGAAATATTCGCGGCTGCCTATATGAAATCACTGCCTCCGATCAGCGCGCACAGTGTCACAAGTTCAAAACAAACGAATTTATTCTTGTTTAAGAGCTTTTCAAAATAAATTATTGCCATAAATGCACACAATACATCCATTATAACACTACACGAGCTAAATGCAGGTGTTTGTGACCCGTTTAAGTGCGCAAGACTATTTGAAAGCGCGACTGGCAGAATAACATATATCTCTCGAGCTGCAGGATTCTGCCTTTCGTCGTAAGAACGAACACATCACGGACAAGATTATTTCAAAATACATAATAGCTTGGCTAATATAAACGAAAACAGCCACGTGAACATAAACTGTTGAGAAATAAGTCTGAAGTGGATCTAATGGATTTTAATATTAAGAGATCCGCATATACCAGCTGCTTCTGTCTTCAATTTTAATCTATATAAAAAATTAAACTCATTCATCTTGGCTGCTTTTTTAATGTGTGTACGTATTTATTTATTATTTTGCTCTAACAAGACTTAATCTATATTTAATTAAATCAATTACATTTGATTTTACATTTGATTTGTCCATTTCTGCATCTAAACGCCTAAAAACCTAAAACATGCTCTATTATACTATTGTTAGCAATTTCTTTATCGTCCAATTTATCTGGTGTACACACTTTATTTTCATAATAAACTCGTTTGTTAGATTATACACAGTTATAGTGGTCTATAATAAATATTGACAGGTTTTATTCAAGCTGTTTAGAATGATTGCCATAGGCTAATTTTTAAAAATGTAAATCCCAAAAAAAAAAAATAAAAAAAATGTAAATAAATAAAAAACATTGGAAAAGAATAACTTGTACTTTTTTATACATTTTGTATAGTTTCATAGTTTATGCATTATAGTTATAAAAACAAACAAATTTAGCCACTCACATAGAAATCTTAGGCCTTATCCTTTTCTGACAGTTTTAGGGATTTTTAAAAATCCTAAAAAACCTTATTTGTGCTGCAAATAATAATTTCAAACTAATTTGATACTGACCTCTGACATCCTGTGACATGATATTTATTTGAATTTACATAATCTCATGGATGTAACAGTAAATCTGTTCAGCTCACAGATCAAGACTAAGCTGTAATGTAAGCAGAACTTTCACAAATGCTTTTAGGTCAATAAAATCATTACAAAACATATACAAATCATTTAAGGGATTTGATAACACTGTAAAATAATGTCTAATTTGTTAACATTAGCAAATGCATTGATAACACTTTATAATAACTGCACTCATTAGTAAATAGTCAGTTCATGCTTCATAAAGCCTTGTCCCAATATTAATAGTCAGTAGTAAGCAGTTTATAAATACAGCTATAAATAGCTCATTTATTAAAAAGGAGAGTAAAGGGTCAGTTATCTTCCTATGAAAAATAAAAAAATTAAAATAAACAAACAACAACACTGATTGATACAGAACTCAGAAATGTTATTGTGGATTTATGATAAACTCAGCCTGTAAATGAATTCATTCTCCTCCAAGAAGACACAAGTAGTTCACACCAAACTTTTTTAACATGAAGCCATATACTGAAGATGTTAAATTGCGAATGGGTTTAGGATACCTTAAATGGTGTGGCCATAGAGATTTATTAAAGTAACATAAAAAAATACCATAGTTATTTTACTATATCTTTAAAATTTTTAATTCCAACTCTTCATAATTTTTTATATACCTAGAAGTCATCATTTGAAGGAAGCACAGTAAGTTCCATAGCTTTATCATTTTCAAGAGCCAGCATAAAATTAAAACTATCATAACATATAAATCAAGCTGGCAATTCTTAGTACCAATAATGGCCACCAGATGGAGCTATAGGATCACTTTTAAATAATTATTGTAGAAACAAGTATGATTTAAATCATTTATAGAAATCTTTCAAAGAAAAATAATATGAATTTTATGTATTTTACTGATAAAATGACCCTCACTTAATTAGAACAACATGCTGAAGTATTGTGAACTGTATATTAAGAATAATTCTTTATAGGCTTTATGGACAGATAAGTTTTGAGTGACTCTTGAAGGATCAGCACCACATCCTCTTTTACCACTGTTTAAAGAATGTATCTAACAGTACAGGTGCGGATGAATTTTGAATAGCTTGAATGGTTTTGTCGTGGTGATTTTTTGAAATAACAGTAAAAAAGTAACCAGTAAATGTCTTTTATTTTTTTAAGTGCAGCTTCTAAACACTTCAAAAAAATGTACACATAGAAGACAAGTCATTCTGAGGAAATATGCATAGTTTCATGACTATACAACACTATATGGATGATAGAAAATTAAAAAACTATCATACATCTGATGTCACTCTGTCCCTCTGTCACTGTGGGTAATGTGTGTGTGTGTGTGTGTGTGTGTGTGTGTATGTGCGTGTGTGTGTGTGTGTTAAGTGAATTAGGTGTGAAACTATCAGGGAGCATTTAGTCTCCAGCGCCAACATTTTACAGAACTGCCACTTTCCTGGAGTCTCAGAATTACTCGGTGTCAGGTTCTGAGAGATCTAAGATTCCAAAAAATGATTTGATTAGAATACCATGAAGTATTGTGAAATACTATATATTAAGACTTTATATATAGGCTTTATGAACAGATTAGAGTGACTCATGAAGGACCAGCACCACCTCCTCTTGTCCGATGGTTTGAGGAATATATCTTCCAGAATCCGGGATTAAGATTTAGGAGCTCATTTTTATTCCACCTCCTTTCCTGAAAGTCTGTCTTGCAGAATTGACTAAAAATTAATCTTCACATTAATTCCTAATTATTTTGCAATTATTTTTGTCAGTTCTTCTTGACCTGTTTTTTTTTTTTCTTCTTCTTTTCTGACCTCATGACCCAGTCAGCATTTTTGTACAATGGTCAAGTCTTAACTTATCCATTTCTGTATTGCATTTGTGTTTGATATTTCTCATGGGTATTTCATAATTTTCGACTTTGAGTTAAAACAGTTTGAGTTAAAACTCTTTTTTAGCGCATTTCATCTGTAAAAGAAAACAGCCTAATAATTCTGCACATGAATATAAGGAGTTTTTCTCTTACAGCTTTCCTGGACTATTGTATAGCACTCATAAATGATTAAATAAAAAATAATGGTAGTTATTAAGATTGATATGGTTTGGAATTGGTAAAATGTGCTTGGAAAAAAATCACAATAAAACAATGTTTTAATGTTTAAGTTTGGAATATTAACTGACATAAATTAATGCTATATAAATATTGTTCATGTTAACATAATGTTTATAAATGAAATCTTATTGTAAAGTGTTACTAAATATATATATATATGTTTGGGGAATATATATATATATTGTTCTGTGAATGTGATTTTAAAGTCTAGATGATTCGGATTAACCCTTTAACCGCCATATCCTTTAAAACGTCACTGCCAGAGGGATATTGTGAATGCATGTGCCCGCTGGGCACAGTTTACCTGATGCCACCGAGGTGGCGATGGCATTGGTGGCTTGAGCCCGCCATCGCTGCTTGCAGCTATATTTTTAGGGCTCAAGCCTGGAGGGCGAGAGCCCTATTGTTTTCCTTAGGATTATTATTATTTTTTTTTTTTTTCTTTATTCTTCTAATTTTTTTCCAAGGTTTCGGGGGCTTTTGGGGTCCTTAACATACTCAAAAACTCTTGAAAATTGGCACACACCTTGGAACCTGCGGCCATTAGGGCCGGGCAGAGTCTGATACACGGGCGTGGCACAGGGGCTCTACAGCGCCCCCTGTAGTACTGAGGGCCATATATCATGCATACTTGCACGTATACATATGAAACTTGGTACATATATATAACTCATCAAACCAAACAACTTTCACACTGCATGTCATAAGCTCCGCCCAACAGGAAGTTGGCTATTTAGGGTTTTATGAAAAACACATGCTCTGGAATTTGATATACTCCTCTGAGGAACTCCACCCGTTCACCACAAAACTCGGTGAACACGATCTCAAGACATTGGGGATGCTAAATTGCGAAGAGATTTTTGATATCTCGAACGGTTTGCCCGTGGCGAGGCGTTGAAATTATGGCGAGAAATGAGAAACAGGAAATGTCTAATAACATCCACATACATTTCCTGAATTTGATCAAACTTAATTTGTTTGTTCGTTGTATGATACCGATCGTATATATGTGACTATTAGGAGTCAAAGTTATAGCGCCACCAACTGGCAGCAGGAAGTGAATCATTTTCAAAACGCTTTGAATTCAGCATCTTATTTTTACTTGATTTGCTTCAAACTTCATCAGAATAATGACAAAACACGGCCGAAGAAAATCTGTTGTGGGGATATTGATATCTAATATAGTGTTGCCATGGCAACGTGTCAAACTTGAATGTTCTGTTCTGGTGATTTTTAGGCAGACAACAAGCTCAGATTTACATGAAACTCGAAACAGATATCAGTATTAAAGATAGCTAAACCATGGCAAAAGCTTTGAAAAGGGCGTGGAAGAGGCACTCTATAGCGCCACCTTTTGTCAAAAGTGGGGGGGTTAGTTTTAGCTACAGACACCAAACTTGGTACATAAATTGTTCTTATCAAGACGGACAACTTTCTAATTCACAGTTATAAGCTACGATCAACAGGAAGTCGGCTATTTTGATTTGAATGTGTATTTTTGAGATTTTACAGTTGTAAAATTAATGAATACTCCTCACAGGGGAAGTACACTATACACACAAAACTTTGTCTACATGAAGAAAAAACATCGAGGAACTTAAATTGCGAACAGATTTTGGTTAGCTTGAACGGTTTTGTCGTGGTGATTTTTTGAAATGACAGTAAAAAGTGAAACATTAATCGTCTTCTATTTTTAAATTGCAGCTTCCAAACCTTTAAAAAACATTTTTCATTTAGAAAACCAGTGATTCTGAGGAAATATGCATAGTTTCATGACTTTACAGCACTGTATGATTAAAAGAAAATTAAAAAACTGTCAGACATCTGATCTCACTCTGTCACTCTGTTTGAGGAATGTATGAGTGCTGACTGTGTGTGTGTGTGAGTGTGAGTGGGGGAGGGGTGTGAGCTGAGTGGCAGACAGACAGAGAGAGAGAGAGAGAGAGAGAGAGACTTAAACATCTCTTTAATCACCAGAAAAAAAAAACTGTTTTTTAAATTGTTATTTTTTTGTTGTTGTTGCTAATTGTGCTGTTTTCATTACAGCTTAAGAAATATCTTAGGCCTTATCCTTTTCTGACAGTTTCAGGGATTAAAAAAAAATCCTAAAAAACCTTATTTGTGCTGCAAATAATAATTTCAAACTCATTTGATACTGACCTCTGACACCCTGTGACATGACATTTATTTGAATTTACATAATCTCAAGGATGTAACAGTAAAACTGTTCAGCTCACAGATGAAGACTAAGCTGTAATGCAAGCAGAACTATTTCACAAATGTTTATAGCTTAATGAAATCATAACAAAACACTTTTAAATTATTTAAGGATTTGGTAACACTTTAAAATAATGTCTCAATTGTTAACATTAGTAAATGCATTGGTAACACTTCATAATAGCTGCAATTCTTAGCTAAGCATTAGTAAATAGTCAGTTCATGCTTTATATAGCCTTCTCCCAAAATTAATATTTTAGTAAGCATTTTATAAATACAGCTATAATTAAATTGTTCATGGTTTATATGCACATTTATTTTGAGGAGATTAAAGGCTGTAATCTTCCTAAAAAAATGTAAAATAAAAAATAAAATAAATAAAATAAACAAACACAGAACTCATAAATATTTATTTCAAGATGCAATAAAAGAAAACTGTACACTTGAATTTATATATATATATATATATATATATATATATATATATATATATATACACACACACACAATTGCATAAGTTTATATTGAACATTTTTTATCAAGTGTACAGCTAATAATAGTAATAATAATAATGCATTTTATTTAGTTTTAGCTACAGACACCAAACTTGGTACATAAATTGTTCTTATCAAGACGGACAACTTTCTAATTCACAGTCATAAGCTACAACCAACAGGAAGTCCGCTATTTTGATTTGAATATGGATTTTTGGGAAGATTATTTTGTGAATTAATGAATACTCCTCACAGGGGAAGTACACTATACACACCAAACTTTGTCTACATGAAGAAAAAACATTGAGGAACTTAAATTGCGAACAGATTTTGGTTAGCTTGAACTGTTTTGTCGTGGTGATTTTTTGAAATGACAGTAAAAAGGGAAACATTAATTGTCTTGTATGTTTAAATTGCAGCTTCCAAACACTTCAAAGCATTTGTTCATACAGAGATCAAATCATTCTGAGGAAATATGCATAGTTTCACGACTTTACAACACTGTATTGATAAAAGAAAATGTGAAAACTATCAGACTTCTCAACTGACATGATCTCACTCTGGCCACTCTGTCTGTGTGAGGAAAGGGAGGGGGAGAGGGAGGGGGAGAGGGAGGGGGAGTGTGAGGGGGTTGGTGACTGTGAATTTTTGGTGATTGACAGTGTGTGTGGATTGTAGGGAGGGGCTGTCTGGCAGAGAGAGAGAGAGAGAGAGAGAGAGAGAGACCTAATCATCCCTTTAATAATCAGGAAAAAAAATCCGTATTTTAAATTGTTATTGTTTTTGTTGTTGCTAATGGTGGCGTTTTTTTCCTTTCATTACAGGTTAAGAAATCTCTTAGGCCTTATCCTTTTCTGACAGTTTTAGGGATTTAAAAACATCCTAATAATCCTTATTTGTGCTGCAAATAATAATTTCAAACTCATTTGATACTGACCTATGACATTCTGTGACATGACATTTATTAATCTCATGGATGTAACAGTAAAACTCTTCAACTGACAGATAAAGCTGCAATGCAAGCAAAACTATTTCACAAATGCTTATAGGTCATTAAAATCATTACAAAACACTAATACAGTCTTGTTCAAAATAATAGCAGTACAATGTGACTAACCAGAATAATCAAGGTTTTTAGTATATTTTTTATTGCTACGTGGCAAACAAGTTACCAGTAGGTTCAGTAGATTGTCAGAAAACAAACAAGACCCAGCATTCATGATATGCACGCTCTTAAGGCTGTGCAATTGGGCAATTAGTTGAAAGGGGTGTGTTCAAAAAAAATAGCAGTGTCTTCCTTTGACTGTACAAACTCAAAACAATTTTGTACAAACATTTTTTTTTCTGGGATTTAGCAATCCTGTGAATCACTAAACTAATATTTAGTTGTATGACCACAGTTTTTTAAAACTGCTTGACATCTGTGTGGCATGGAGTCAACCAACTTGTGGCACCTCTCAGCTGTTATTCCACTCCATGATTCTTTAACAACATTCCACAATTCATTCACATTTCTTGGTTTTGCTTCAGAAACAGCATTTTTGATATCACCCCACAAGTTCTCAATTGGATTAAGGTCTGGAGATTGGGCTGGCCACTCCATAACATTAATTTTGTTGGTTTGGAACCAAGACTTTGCCCGTTTACTAGTGTGTTTTGGGTCATTGTCTTGTTGAAACAACCATTTCAAGGGCATGTCCTCTTCAGCATAGGGCAACATGACCTCTTCAAGTATTTTAACATATGCAAACTGATCCATGATCCCTGGTATGCGATAAATAGGCCCAACACCATAGTAGGAGAAACATGCCCATATCATGATGCTTGCACCTCCATGCTTCACTGTCTTCACTGTGTACTGTGGCTTGATTTCAGAGTTTGGGGGTCGTCTCACAAACTGCCTGTGGCCCTTGGACCCAAAAAGAACAATTTTACTCTCATCAGTCCACAAAATGTTCCTCCATTTCTCTTTAGGCCAGTTGATGTGTTCTTTGGCAAATTGTAACCTCTTCTGCACATGCCTTTTTTTTAACAGAGGGACTTTGCGGGGGATTCTTGAAAATAGATTAGCTTCACACAGACGTCTTCTAACTGTCACAGTACTTACAGGTAACTCCAGACTGTCTTTGATCATCCTGGAGGTGATCATTGGCTGAGCCTTTGCCATTCTGGTTATTCTTCTATCCATTTTGATGGTTGTCTTCCGTTTTCTTCCACGTCTCTCTGGTTTTGCTCTCCATTTTAAGGCATTGGAGATCATTTTAGCTGAACAGCCTATCATTTTTTGCACCTCTTTATAGGTTTTCCCCTCTCTAATCAACTTTTTAATCAAAGTACGCTGTTCTTCTGAACAATGTCTTGAACGACCCATTTTCCTCAGCTTTCAAATGCATGTTCAACAAGTGTTGGCTTCATCCTTAAATAGGGGCCACTTGATTCACACCTGTTTCTTCACAAAATTGATGACCTCAGTGATTGAATGCCACACTGCTATTTTTTTGAACACACCCCTTTCAACTAATTCAACTAATTGCCCAATTGCACAGCCTTAAGAGCGTGCATATCATGAATGCTGGGTCTCATTTATTTTCTGAGAATCTACTGAACCTACTGGTAACTTTTTTCCACGTAGCAATAAAAAAATATACGAAAAACCTTGATTATTCTGGTTAGTCACATTGTACTGCTATTATTTTGAACAAGACTGTACATTATTTAAGGATTTGGTAACACTGTAAAATAATGTCTAATTTGTTAACATTATGCAGTATAACATAGTATGCAGTCTTCGTAGGGCACCAACTCCCAGAGGGGGCACCATCCCAGTTGCTCAAAAAAAAACAACAAAAAAAAACATGCGCCATTCTCCCATCCGCGCTCGCGACCGCTCACACCTCATGTTTGCGGCTGAATGTTCGTAATTGATGGATGGACATCTATGCCTGGGTATAGGACATCAGCAATCCGGCACAGAGAAAAGAAAACTAAAGAAAATAAAACAGGCATAAAGTTGTCTTGACATTGGACTTTCTAGAGTCTCAAATTTAGGGCTGGTCTCTAAAGTTACATGTGATATTGTTATACACTTTTCTAACGTCAGTAGCATTTGAAGAGAATGACTTACAGTCATAAAAACAACTGTAATTGTTCATCTAGGTGACAGCTATAATGCACAATTAAATTGAATGTTTCATATTTATTACAACAAACTGTAAGTCATATGTAAATTATGCTACTTTTTCACATGGGCTCAAATGCAAATTTGAAGCTCAATAGCATTTGAGAAGAAAGACTTGCAGTCACAAAGCAATTGTAATGTGTTCATATAGGTGTCAGCTACAATGCACACCTTATACATTTTTTATAAATACTAAAATAAAGTGTTACTAAAGTTATATATATTGTTCTGTGTATGTGATTTCAAAGTCTAGATTGGTCGGATTAACCCTTTAACTGCCGCATCCCTTAAAACTGATTGTCAGAGGGTTACTGTAAATGCTTATGCCCGCTGGGCACAGTTATCCTGATGCCACCGGGGTGGGGTTGCACTGATGGCTTGAGCCCGACATCGCTGCTTGCAGCTATATTTAGGGCTCAAGCCCGAAGGGGCGAAGAGCCCTATTGTTCCCCTAAGGATTATTCTTTTTCTTATTATTATTATTATTATTTTTTTTATTTTTTATTAAACCTTCCGGGGGTTTTTGGGGGCCTTAACATGCTCAAAAACTCTTGAAAATTGGCACACACATTGGAATCTGCGGCCATCAGGACGCCACAGAGACTGGGACCCGGGCGTGGCACAGGGGCTCTACAGCGCCCCCTGGAACACAGTCAGAAATCTTGAACCATAGCTCACACACACTTGCATATATTTATATGAAACTCAGTACACTTGTAGATCTCATTGAGCTTAACAACTTTCGCGCTCTATGTCAAAGGCTCCGCCCAACAGGAAGTCAGCTATTCATGGCTGTTTAAAAAAAGCATGTTCTGGAATTTGATATACTTGTCATAGGTTTTTTACATGATTGCCACCAAACTCCGTGAACATGATCTCAAGACATTGGGGATGAAAAATTGCGAGGGGATTTTTTATATCTCGAACGGTTTGCCCGTGGCGAGGCGTTGAAATTAGGGCAAAAAGTGAGAAACAGGAAATGCCTAATAACATCCACATACATTGCCTGAGTTTGATCAAACTTCATCGGTTTGTTCGATGTATGATACCGATCGTATATATGTGATTATTAAGAGTCAACGTTATAGCGCCACCAACTGGCAGCAGGAAGTGAGTCATTTTCAAAATGCTTTGAATTCAGCATCTTATTTTTACTCGATTTGCTTCAAACTTCATCAGAATAATGACAAAACATGGCCGATGTAAATCTGTTGTGGGGATATTGATATCTTATATATTGTTGCCATGGCAACGTGTCAAACTTGAATATTCTGTTATGGTGATTTTGAGGCAGATAACAACCTCAGATTTACATGAAACTCAAAACACATATCAGTATTCTTGATAGCTAGACAATGGAAAAAGCTTTTAAAAGGGCGTGGAAGAGGCACTCTATAGCGCCACCTTTTGTCAAAAGTGGGGGGGTTAGTTTTAGCTACAGACACCAAACTCGGTACAAAAATTGTTCTTATCAACACGGACAACTTTCTAATTCACAGTCATCAGCTACGATCAACAGGAAGTCAGCTATTTTGATTTGAATGTGGATTTTTTTTTTACATTTAGCTGTGAATTAATGCATACTGCTCAGAGGAGAGTAACACTATACACACCAAACTTTGTCTACATGATGCCAAAACATTTTAAACAACTTAAATTGCCAATGGATTTTGGATAGCTTGAACGGTTTTGTCATGGTGATTTTTTTAAATGACAATAAAAATGGAATTATTAATTGTCCTGCATTTTTAAATTCCAAACACTTCAAAACCTTTTTTCATACAGAAAAAAAGTCATTCTGAGTAAATATGGATAGTTTCACGACTTTACAACACTGTATGGATAACAGAAAATTAAAAAACTGTCAGACATCTCATCTCACTCTGTCCCTCTGTTTGAGTATGTGCTTCAGACTTCCATTGTCTGAGAGAAATAGCGCCCCTACAGGTGCAATTACCGGACTTTTACTTTCACTTTTAAATCGGTTAAAAATACAAATACATACTTAGATATAATTCACACTGACAAGCTAAACCAACATATCTGATTATTACCGGTTCAGGGCTCATGGATAAATTATTTCTGGCCAGAGATACGTGAGAAATAGGAGAGATGAATCACCGCTCTGATCACGAGCGTCTGGAGTAAAGAGCTCAGAAAAAACGAATTTATTCCTGTTTTAAAGCTTTTAAAAATAAATTATTACAGCGATATCACACAATCAACCAATTAGAACACACCAAGAGCTAAATTCAGATGTTTTTGAACTGTTTGTGTGAAAATTAAATATTTGTGGCTGCCTATCTGAAATCACCGCCTCCGATCAGCGCGTACAGTGTCGAGCTCAAAACAAACGAATTTATTCTTGTTTAATAGCTTTTTTAAATAAAATATTACCACAAATGCACACAATAAACCCATTGTAACACTGCAAGAGCTAAATGCAGGTGTTTGTGACTCGTTTAAGTGTGAAAGACTATTTGACACCGCCACTGGCAGAATAACATGTATCTCTCGAGCTGCAGGATTCTGCCTTTCGTCGTACGAACGAACACATCACGGACAAGATTATTTCAAAATAGCTTGGCGAATATGAACGAAAACAGCCAATTGAACATAAACTGTTGAGAAATAAATCTGAAGTGGATCTACTGGATTTGAATATTAAGTGACCGCATATACCAGCTGCTTCTGTCTTCAATTTGAATCTATAAAAAAAATGAAACTCATTCATCTTGGCTGCTTTTTTAATGTGTGTACGTATGTATTTATTATTTTGCTCTAACAAGAATTAATCTATATTTAATTAAATCAATTACATTTTATTTTACATTTTATTTGTCCATTTCTGCATCTAAACGCCTAAAAACATAAAACATGATCTATTATACTATTGTTAGCAATTTCTTTATCGTCCAATTTTTCTGGTGTACACACTTTTATTTTCATAATAAACTTGTTTGTTAGATTATACACAGTTACAGTGGTCTATAATAAATATTGACAGGTTTTATTCAAGCTGTTTAGAATGATTGCAGTAGGCTAATTTTTTTAAATGTAAATCCAAAAAAAAAAAAAAAAAAAAAAAAATTAATAAAAAACATTGGAAAACAATAACTGTTGTACTTTTTTTATACATTTTGTATAATTTCATAGTTTATGCATTATAGTTATAAAAACAAATAAATGTAGCCACTCACATAGAAATAGGCCTTATCCTTTTCTGACAGTTTTAGGGATTTTTAAAAATCCTAAAAAACCTTATTTGTGCTGCAAATAATAATTTCAAACTCAAAAAGTAAATAGTCAGTTCATGCTTTATAAAGCCTTGTCCCAATATTAATAGTCAGTAGTAAGCAGTTTATAAATACAGCTATAAATAGCTTGTTTTTGGTTTATAAGCACATTTGTTAAAAAGGAGAGTAAAGGGTCAGTTATCTTCCTATGAAAAATAAAAAAATAAAAATAAACAAACAACAACACTGATTGATACAGAACTCAGAAATTCTATTGTGGATTTATGATAAACTCAGCCTGTAAATGATTTCATACTCCTCCAAGAAGACACAAGTAGTTCACACCAAACTTTTTTTAACATGAAGCCAATATACTGAGATGTTAAATTGCGAATGGGTTTAGGATAGCTTAAATGGTGTGGTCATAGCGATTTATTAAAGTAACATAAAAAAAATACAATAGTTATTTTACTATATCTTTAATTTTTTTCATTCCAAACTCTTCATATTTTTTTATATACGTAGAAGTTATCATTTGAAGGAAGCACAGTAAGTTTAATAGCTTTATCATTTTCAAGAGCCAGCATAAAATTAAAACTATCATAACTTATAAATGAAGCTTGCAATTCTTAGTACCAATAATGGCCACCAGATGGAGGTATAGGATTACTTTTAAATAATTATTGTAGAAACAAGTATGATTTAAATCATTTATAGAAATCTTTCAAAGAAAAATAATATGAATTTTATGTATTTACTGATAAAATGACCCTCACTTTATTAGAATAACAAGCTGAAATATTGTGAACTGTATATTAAGAATAATTCTTTATAGGCTTTATGGACAGACACGTTTTGAGTGACTCTTGAAGGATCAGCACCACATCCTCTTTTACCACTGTTTAAAGAATTTATCTTACAGAACAGATGCAAATTAATTTTGGATAGCTTGAATGGTTTTGTCGTGGTGATTTTTTGAAATAACAGTAAAAAAGTAACCAGTAAATGTCTTTTATTTTTTTAAAGTGCAGCTTCTAAACACTTCAACAAAATGTACACATAGAAGTCATGCTGAGGAAATATGCATAGTTTCATGACTATACAACACTATATGGATGATAGAAAATTAAAAAACTACCATACATCTGATGTCACTCTGTCCCTCTGTCACTGTGGGTAATGTGTGTGTGTGTGTTTGTGTGTTAAGTGTGTGTGCTGAGTTTGTGTGAATGTGTGGGAGAGGGGATGGGCTTGGTGTCAGAGAGAGAGAGAGAGAGAGAGAGAGAGAGAGAGAGGGAGGGAGACTTAATCATCTCTTTAATCACCAGCAGAAAAAAAAGCAATTTTGTGTTGTTGTTGTTTTTTCATCATTACAGCTTAAGAAATATCTTAGGCCTCAACATCAACTGTTGCTGCTTTATATAGCCATCTCCCAAAATTAATAGTCATTAGTAAGCATTTTATAAATACAGCTATAATTAAATTGTTCATGGTTTATATGCACATTTATTTTGAGGAGATTAAAGGCTTTAATCTTCCTAAAAAAAATAAAAAAATAAAAATAAAAAAATAAACAAACACAGAACTCAGAAACATTTATTTCAAGATGCAATAAAAGAAAACTGTACACTATATATACATATATATACAATTGCATAAGTTTATATTTAATTTTTTTTATCAAGTGTACAGCTAATAATAATAATAATAATAATAATAATAATAATAATAATGCATTTTATTTAAGGCGCCTTTCAAACCACTCAAGGTCACCGTACAACAAGTAACAACAGTAACAATATTAAAACAAAAAATAACAGCAAATAACAATGTCAATAAAAAACCACAATAATATTAGAATAGCACAACATATTGTGGAATACTATATTAAGACTTTATATATAGGCTTTATGAACAGATAGGTTTTGAGAGATGCTTGAAGTACTAGCATCACCTCCTCTTGTACGACGGTTTGAGGAATATATCTTCCAGATAGTACCGCCGCTCCCTATATGCAGAATACGCAGTCTTCGTAGGGCACCAACTCCCAGAGGGGGCACCATCCCAGTAAAATAAAACATGCGCCATTCTCCCATCCGCGCTCGCGACCGCTCGGACATTTGCGGATGAATGTTCGTAATTGATGGATGGACATCTATGCCCGGGTAAAAGACATCAGCAATCCGGCACAGAGAAAAGAAAAATAAAGTAAAAAACAAAACAAAAACAGGCATAAATTTGGCTTGACATTGGACATTCGAGAGTCTCAAATTTAGGGACCGTCTCTTAAGTTACATGTGATATTGTTATACAATTTTCTAACGTCAGTAGCATTTGAAGAGAATGACTTACAGTCATAAAAACAACTGTAATTGTTCATCTAGGTGACAGTTATAATGCACCATTAAATTGAATGTTTGATATTTATTAAAACAAACTGTAAGTCATATGTAAATTATGCTACTTTTTCACATGGACTCAAAAGCAAATTTGAAGCTCAATAGCATTTGAGGAGAAAGACTTGCAGTCATAAAACAATTTTAATGTGTTAATTTAGGTGTCAGCTACAATGTACACCTTATACATTTATATATATATTAAAATAAAGTGTTACTAAAGTTATATATATTGTTCTGTGTATGTGATTTCAAAGTCTAGACGGGTCGGATTAACCCTTTAACTGCCATATCCCTTAAAATTTGATTGCCAGAGGGTTACTGTAAATGCTTATGCCCGCTGGGCACAGTTTTCCCCGATGCCACCGGGGTGGCGTTGCACTGACGGCTTGAGCCCGCCATCGCTGCTTGCAGCTATATTATTATTATTATTATTATTAGGGCTCAAGCCTGGAGGGCGAGAGCCCTATTGTTTTCCTTAGGATTATTTGTTATTATTATTATTATTTTTCTTCAAGGTTTCGGGGGCTTTTGGGGCCCTTAACATGCTTAAAAAGTCTTGAAAATTGGCACACACATTGGAACCTGCGGCCATTAGGGCCGGGCAGAGACTGATACACGGGCGTGGCACAGGGGCTCTACAGCGCCCCCTGGAATACTGAGGGCCATATATCATACATACTTGCACGTAGACGCACGAAACTCGGTACACATGTAGATCTCATCAAACCAAACAACTTTCGTACTGCATGTCATAGGCTCCGCCCAACAGGAAGTTGGATATTTAGCGTTTAGTATTCATATTTTTCGTCAAAGTTGTGGGGGCTTTTGGGGTCCTTAACATACTCAAAAACTCTTGAAAATTTGCGCACACTTTGGAATCTGTGGCCTTTAGGAGCCTGCAGAGGCTGGGACCCAGGCGTGGCACAGGGGCTCTACGGCGCCCCCTGGATCACAGTCAGAAATGTTGATGCATAGCTCACACATACTTGCACATATTAATATCAAACTCAGTACACATATAGATCTCATCGTGCTGAACAACTTTCGTATTGCATGTCTTAGGCTCCGCCCAACGGGAAGTCAGCTATTTAGAGTTATGTAAAAAGCGCATGCTCTGGAATTTGAAATACTTGTCATAGGTTTTTTTGCCGATTGACACCAAACTCGGTCAACATGATCTCAACACATTGGGGATGAAAAATTGCCAGGGGATTTTTGATATCTCAAACGGTTTGCTCGTAGTGAGGTGTTGAATTTATGGCGAGAATTGAGAAACAGGAAGTGTCTAATACCATCCACATACATTTCCTAATTGTTATAAAACTTCATCAGATTATTCATTGTATGATGTCGATCGCATATATGTGACTATTAGGAGTCAAAGTTATAGCGCCACCAACTGGCAGCAGGAAGTGTGTCATTTTCAAAATGCTTTGAATTCAGCATCTTATTTTTACTCGATTTGCTTCAAACTTCATCAGAATAATGTTAAAACACAGTCGATATAAATCTGCTGGGGGGATATTGATATCTAAAAATATTGTTGCCGTGGCAACATGTCAAACTGGAATACTTCTCAGGTGATTTTGAGGCATATAACATGCTTAGAATTTCATCAAACTCAGAACACATATCAGTATTAGTGACAGCTAGACACTGGCAAAAGTTCATAAGAGGGCGTGGAAGAGGCACTCTATAGCACCACCTTTTGTCAAAAGTGGGGGGGTTAGTTTTAGCTACAGACACCAAACTCAGTACAAAAATTGTTCTTATCAAGACGGACAACTTTCTAATTCACAGTCATTAGCTACGACCAACAGGAAGTCGGCTATTTTGATTTGAATGTGGATTGTTTTTTACATTTAGCTGTGAATTAATGCATACTGCTCAGAGGAGAGTAACACTATAAACACCAAACTTTGTCTACATGTTGAAAAAACATTGAGGAACTTAAATTGTGAATGGGTTTTGGATAGCTTGGATGGTTTTGTCGTGGTGATTTTTTTAAATGACAGTAAAAATGGAATTATTAATTTTCCTGCATTTTTAAATTCCAAACACTTCAAAACATTTTTTCATACAGAAAAGAAAGTTATTCTGAGTAAATATGCATAGTTTCATGACTTTACAACACTGTATGGATAACAGAAAATTAAAAAACTATCAGACATCTCATCTCACTCTGTCCCTCTGTTTGAGTGTGTGTGCTTAGACTTCCATTGTCTGAGAGAAATAGCGCCCCTACAGGTGCATATCCTAAACTAAAAAAGGGAGGAGACTCTCTTTTGGTTTCACTTTTAAATCGGTTAAAATACAAAATAATACTTGGATTTAATTCACACTGACAAGCTAAACCAACATATATGATTATTACCAGGTCAGGGCTCATTAATAATGGATGTGTGGTCAGTGATACGTGAGAAACACGAGAGATGAAACACTGCTCTGAGCAGGAGCGTGTGGAATGATGAGCTCAGAAAAAAACGAGTTAATTCTTGTTTTATAGCTATTTAAAATAAAGTATTGCAGCGATATCACACAATTCACCAATTAGAACACACCAAGAGCTAAATTAAGATGTTTTTGAACTGTTTGTGTGATAATGAAATATTTGCGGCTGCCTATCTGAAATCACTGCCTCCGATCAGCGCGCACAGTGTCACAAGTTCAAAACAAACGAATTTATTCTTGTTTAAGAGCTTTTTAAAATAAATTATTGCCATAAATGCACACTATACACCCATTATAACACTACACGAGCTAAATGCAGGTGTTTGTGACCTGTTTAAGTGTGCAAGACTATTTGAAAGCGCGACTGGCAGAATAACATATCTCTTTCGAGCTGCAGGATTCTGCCTTTCGTCGTAAGAACGAACACATCACGGACAAGATTATTTCAAAACACATAATAGCTTGGCTAATATAAACGAAAACAGCCAAGTGAACATAAACTGTTGAGAAATAAATCTGAAGTGGATCTACTGGATTTTAATATTAAGTGACCGCATATACCAGCTGCTTCTGTCTTCAATTTTAATCTATATAAAAAATTAAACTCATTAATCTTGGCTGCTTTTTTAATGTGTGTAGGTATTTATTTATTATTTTGCTCTAACAAGACTTAATCTATATTTAATTAAATCAATTACATTTTATTTTACATTTGATTTGTCCATTTCTGCATCTAAACGCCTAAAAACCTAAAACATGCTTTATTATATTATTGTTAGCAATTTCTTTATCGTCCAATTTATCTGGTGTACACACTTTTATTTTCATAATAAACTTTTTTGTTAGATTATACACAGTTGCAGTGGTCTATAATAAATATTAACAGGTTTTATTCAAGCTGTTTAGAATGATTGCCATAGGATAATTTTTTAAATATAAATCCATACAGCTATAAATAGCTTGTTCTTGGTTTATAAGCACATTTATTAAAAAGGAGAGTAAAGGGTCAGTTATCTTCCTATGAAAAATAAAAAAATAAAAATAAACAAACAACAACACAGATTGATACAGAACTCAGAAATGTTATTGTGGATTTATGATAAACTCAGCCTGTAAATGAATTCATTCTCCTCCAAGAAGACACAAGTAGTTCACACCTGTTTTACTGTTTTAACATGAAGCCATATACTGGAGATGTTCAATTTCGAATGGGTTTAGGATACCTTAAATGGTGTGGCCATAGCGATTTATTAAAGTAACATAAACAAAATACAATAGTTATTTTACTATATCTTTAAAAGAAATTTAATTCCAACTCTTCATAATTTTTTATATACGTAGGAGTCATTATTTGAAGGAAGCACAGTAAGTTTCATAGCTTTATCATTTTCAAGAGCCAGCATAAAATTAAAACTATCATAACATATAAATCAAGCTTGCAATTCTTAGTACCAATAATGTCCACCAGATGGCGCTATAGGATTACTTTTAAATAATTATTGTAGAAACAAGTATGATTTAAATTATTTATAGAAATCTTTCAAAGAAAAATAATATGTATTTTACTGATAAAATGACCCTCACTTAATTAGAATAATATGCTGAAGTATTGTGAAAACTGTGTATTAAGAATAATTATTTATAGGCTTTATGGACAGATAAGTTTGGAGTGACTCTTGAAGGATCAGCACCACATCCTCTTTTACCACTGTTTAAAGAATTTATCTTACAGAACAGGTGCGAATGAATTTTGGATAGCTTGAATGGTTTTGTCGTGGTGATTTTTTGAAATAACAGTAAAAAAGGAACCAGTAAATGTCTTTTATTTTTTTAAGTGCAGCTTCTAAACACTTCAACAAAATGTACACATAGAAGACAAGTCATGCTGAGGAAATATGCATAGTTTCATGACTATACAACACTATATGGATGATAGAAAATTAAAAAACTACCATACATCTGATGTCATTGTCCCTCTGGGTAATGTGTGTGTGTTTGTGTGTTAAGTGTGTGTGTGTTAAGTGTGTGTGCTGAGTTTGTGTGAATGTGTGGGAGAGGGGATGGGCTTGGTGTCAGAGAGAGAGAGAGAGAGAGGGGGGGGGGGGGACTTAATCATCTCTTTAATCACCAGCAGAAAAAAAAAGCAATTTGGTGTTGTTGTTGTTTTTTCATCATTACAGCTTAAGAAATATCTTAGGCCTCAACATCAACTGTTGCTAGCCTACTCCCGAAATTAATAGTCATTAGTAAGCATTTTATAAATACAGCTATAATTAAATTGTTCATAGTTTATATGCACATTAATTTTGAGGAGGTTAAAGGTTGTAATCTTCCTAAAAAAATAAAAAAAATAAAAATAAAAAAAATAAACAAACACAGAACTCAGAAACATTTATTTCAAGATGCAATAAAAGAAAACTGTACACTATATATATATATATATATATATATATATATATATATATATATATATATATATATATATATATATATATATATATATACACAATTGAATAAGTTTATATTTAATTTTTTTTATCAAGTGTACAGCTAATAATAATAATAATAATAATAATAACAATAATAATAATGCATTTTATTTAAGGCGCCTTTCAAACCACTCAAGGTCACCGTACAACAAGTAACAACAGTAACAATATTAAAACAAAAAAATAACAGCAAATAACAATGTCAATAAAAAACCACAATAATATTAGAATAGCACAACATATTGTGGAATACTATATTAAGACTTTATATATAGGCTTTATGAACAGATAGGTTTTGAGAGATTCTTGAAGTACTAGCATCACCTCCTCTTGTACAACGGTTTGAGGAATATATCTTCCAGATAGTACCGCCGCTCCCTATATGCAGAATACGCAGTCTTCGTAGGGCACCAACTCCCAGAGGGGGCACCATCCCAGTAGCTCAAAAAAAATAAAACATGCGCCATTCTCCCATCCGCGCTCGCGACCGCTCGGACATTTGCGGATGAATGTTCGTAATTGATGGATGGACATCTATGCCAGGGTAAAAGACATCAGCAATCCGGCACAGAGAAAAGAAAAATAAAGTAAAAAACAAAACAAAAACAGGCATAAAGTTGGCTTGACATTGGACATTCGAGAGTCTCAAATTTAGGGACCGTCTCTAAAGTTACATGTGATATTGTTATACACTTTTCTAACGTCAGTAGCATTTGAAGAGAATGACTTACAGTCATAAAAACAACTGTAATTGTTCATCTAGGTGACAGCTATAATGCACCATTAAATTAAATGTTTGATATTTATTAAAACAAACTGTAAGTCATATGTACATTATGCTACTTTTTCACATGGGCTCAAAAGCAAATTTGAAGCTCAATAGCATTTGAGGAAAAAGACTTGCAGTCATAAACCAATTGTAATGTGTTCATTTAGGTGTCAGCTACGATGCACAACTTATACATTTTTTATATATATTAAAATAAAGTGTTACTAAAGTTATATATATATATTGTTCTGTGTATGTGATTTCAAAGTCTAGACGGGTTGGATTAACCCTTTAACTGCCATATCCCTTAAAATTTGATTGCCAGAGGGTTACTGTAAATGCTTATGCCCGCTGGGCACAGTTTTCCCGATGCCACCGGGGTGGTGTTGCACTGACGGCTTGAGCCCGCCATCGCTGCTTGCAGCTATATTTATTATTATTTTTTTCCAACGTCTCGGGGGCTTTTGGGGCCCTTAACGTGCTTAAAAAGTCTTGAAAATTGGCACACAGATTGGAACCTGCGGCCATTAGGGCCGGACAGAGACTGATACACGGGCGTGGCACAGGGGCTCTACAGCGCCCCCTGGAATATGGAGGGCCATATATCATACATTCTTGCTCGTAGACGAATGAAACTCGGTACACATATACATCTCATCAATCCAAACAACTTTTGTATTGCATATCATAGGCTCCGCCCAACAGGAAGTTGGCTATTTAGGGTTTAGTATTCAAATTTTTCGTCAAAGTTGTGGGGGCTTTTGGGGTCCTTAACATACTCAAAAACTCTTGAAAATTTGCGCACACTTTGGAATCTGTGGCCTTTAGGAGCCTGCAGAGGCTGGGACCCGGGCGTGGCACAGGGGCTCTACGGCGCCCCCTGGAACACAGTCATAAATGTTGATGTATAGCTCACACATACTTGCACATATTCATATGAAACTCAGTACACATATAGATCTCATCGTGCTGAACAACTTTCGTATTGCATGTCATAGGCTCCACCCAACAGGAAGTCAGCTATTTAGAGTTATGTAAAAAGCGCATGCTCTGGAATTTGAAATACTTGTCATAGGTTTTTTTCTCGATTGCCGCCAAACTTGGTCAACATGATCTCAAGACACTGGGGATGAAAAATTGCCAGGGGATTTTTGATATCTCGAACGGTTTGCTCGTGGCGAGGCGTTGAAATTATGGCGAGAAATGAGAAACAGGAAGTGTCTAATACCGTCCACATACATTTCCTGATTTTAATCAAACTTCATCAGATTATTCGTTGTATGATGTCGATCGCATATATGTGACTATTAGGAGTCAAAGTTATAGCGCCACCAACTGGCAGAAGGAAGTGTGTCATTTTCAAAATGATTTGAATTCAGCATCTTATTATTACTCGATTTGCTTCAAACTTCATCAGAATAATGTTAAAACACAGCCGATATAAATCTGCAAGGGGGATATTGATATCTAAAAAATTGTTGCCGTGGCAACATGTCAAACTGGAATACTTCTCAGGTGATTTTGAGGCAAATAACATACTTAGAATTTCACAAAACTCTGAACACACATCAGTATTTCTGATAGGAACTTAAATTGTGAATGGATTTTGGATAGCTTGAATGGTTTTGCCGTGGTGATTTTTTTAAATGACCTTACAAAGGGAATCATTATTGTATTTTTAAATTGCAGCTTCCAAACACGTCAAAGAATTTTTTCATACAGATGAAAAAGTCATTCTGAGGAAATATGCATAGTTTCACGACTTTACAACACTGTATGGATAACAGAAAATTAAAAAACTCTCAGACATCTCATCTCACTCTGTCCCTCTGTTTGAGTGTGTGTGCTTAGACTTCCATTGTCTGAGAGAAATTGCGCCCCTACAGGTTCAATTCCCGGACTTTTACTTTCACTTTTAAATCGGTTAAAAATACAAATAAATACTTAGATTTAATTCACACTGACAAGCTAAACCAACATATCTGATTATTACCGGTTCAGGGCTCATGGATAAATTATTTCTGGCCAGAGATACGTGAGAAATAGGAGAGATGAATCACCGCTGTGATCACGAGCGTCTGGAGTAAAGAGCTCAGAAAAAACTAATTTATTCCTGTTTTATAGCTTTTAAAAATAAATTATTACAGCGATATCACACAATCAACCAATTAGAACACACCAAGAGCTAAATTCAGATGTTTTTGAACTGTTTGTGTGAAAATGAAATATTTGCAGCTGCCTATCTGAAATCACCGCCTCCGATCAGCGCGTACAGTGTCGAGCTCAAAACAAACGAATTTATTCTTGTTTAAGAGCTTTTTTAAATAAAATATTACCACAAATGCACACAATAGACCCATTGTAACACTACAAGAGGTAAATGCAGGTGTTTGTGACCTGTTTAAGTGTGCAAGACTATTTGAAAGCGCGACTGGCAGAATAACATATATCTCTGGAGCTGCAGGATCCTGCATTTCGTCGTACGAACGAACACATAACGGACAAGATTATTTCAAAACACATAATAGCTTGGCGAATATAAACGAAAACAGCCACGTGAACATAAACTGGATCTACTGGATTTGAATATTAAAGTGACCACATTTACCACTTGCTTCTGTCTTCAATTTTAATCTATATAAAAAAGGAAACTCATTCGACTTGGCTGCTTTTTTAATGTGTGCGTATTTATTTATTTACCTTTTTATACATTTTGTATAATTTCATAGTTTGTGTATTACAATTATAAAAACAAAAATAAATTTAGCCACTCACATAGAAATAGCTTAGGCCTTAACCTTTTTCTGACAGTTTTAGGGATTTTTAAAAATCCTAAAAAAACCTTATTTGTGCTGCAAATAATAATTTCAAACTCATTTGATACTGACCTATGACATCCTGTGACATTATATTTATTTTAACTTACATAATCTCATGGATGTAACAGTAAATCTGTTCAGCTCACAGATCAATACTAAGCTGTAATGCAAGCAGAACTTTCACAAATGCTTATGAGTCATTTAAGGATTTGATAACACTGTAAAATAATGTCTAATTTGTTAACATTAGCAAATGCATTGATAACACTTTATAATAACTGCACTCATTAGTAAATAGTCAGTTCATGCTTTATAAAGCCTTGTCCCAATATCAATAGTCAGTAGTAAGCAGT
Organism: Carassius auratus; assembly: GCF_003368295.1. Lineage (NCBI taxonomy): Eukaryota > Metazoa > Chordata > Actinopteri > Cypriniformes > Cyprinidae > Carassius > Carassius auratus. Next base: position 11,680,558 of record NC_039257.1, read on the forward strand.
TTATAAATACAGCTATAAATAGCTTGTCCTTGGTTTATAAGCACATTTATTAAAAAAGAGAGTAAGTTATCTTCCTATGAAAAATAAAAGATAAAAATAAACAAACAACAACACAGATTGATACAGAACTCAGAAATTTTATTGTGGATTTATGATAAAATCAGCCTGTAAATGAATTCATACTCCTCCTCATACTACTCCATACTCCTTTTTCAACATTATGCCAAAATACTGAGATGTTAAATTGTGAATGGGTTTAGGATAGCTTAAATGGTGTTGCCACAGAGATTTATTAAAGTAACATAAAAAAATACAATAGTTATTTTACTATATCTTTACAATTTTTCATTCTAACTCTTCATAATTTTTTATATAAGTAGAAGTCCTCATTTGAAGGAAGCACAGTAAGTTTCATAGCTTTATCATTTTCAAGAGCCAGCATAAAATTTAAACTATCATAACTTATAAATCAAGCTTGCAATTCGTAGTACCTATAATGGCCACCTGAGGGAGCTATAGGATTACTTTTAAATAATTATTGGAGAAACGAGTATGATTTAAATAATTTATAGAAATCTTTCAAATAAAATAATATGTATTTTATGTATTTTACTGATAAAATGACCCTCACTTAATTAGAATAACAAGCTGAAGTATTGTGAACTGTATATTAAGAATAATTCTTTATAGGCTTTATGGACAGATACGTTTTGAGTGACTCTTGAAGGTTCAGCCCCACATCCTCTTTTACCACTGTTTAAAGAATTAATCTTACAGAACAGGTGTGAATGAATTTTGGATAGCTTGAAGGGTTTTGTCGTGGTGATTTTTTTAAATAATAGTAAAAAAGGAACCAGTAAATGTATTTTTATTTTTTTAAAGTGCAGATTCTAAACACTTAAAAAAAAAATGTACACATAAAAGACAAGTCATTCTGAGGCATATTTCCTCAGAATGACTGGTCTCATGACAATAGTTTCATGACTATACAACACTATATGGATGATAGAAAATTAAAAAACTATCATACATCTGATGTCACTCAGTCCCACTGTCACTGTGGGTAATGTGTGTGTGTGTGTGTGTGTGTGTGTGTTAAGTGAATTAGGTGTGAAACTATCAGGGAGCATTTAGTCTCCAGCGCCAACATTTTACAGAACTGCCACTTTCCTGGAGTCTCCAGAATTACTCGGTGTCAGGCTCTGAGAGATCTAAGATTCCAAAAAATGATTTAATTAGAATACCATGAAGTATTGTGAAATACTATATATTAAGACTTTATATATATGCTTTATGAACAGATTAGAGTGACTCGTGAAGGACCAGCACCACCTTCTCTTGTTCGATGGTTTGAGGAGTATATCTTCCAGAATCTGGGATTAAGATTTAGGAGCTCATTTTTATTCCACCTCCTTTCCTGAAAGTCTGTCTTGCAGAATTGACTAAAAATTTATCTTCACATTATTTCCTAATTATTTTGCAATTCTTTTTGTCAGTTCTTCTTGACCTGTTTTTCTCTTCCAGCTTTCCTGGACTATTGTATAGCACTCATAAATGATTAAATAAAAAAATAATGGTAGTTATTAAGATTGATATGGTTAGGAATTGGTAAAATGTGCTTGGAAAAAAATCACAATAAAACAATGTTTTAATGTTTAAGTTTGGAATATTAACTGACGTGAATGAATGCTATATAAATATTGTTCATGTTAACATAATGTTTATAAATGAAATCTTATCGTAAAGTGTTACTAAAGTTATACATATATATTGTTCTGTGAATGTGATTTTAAAGTCTAGATGATTCGGATTAACCCTTTAACTGCCATATCCTTTAAAACCTCACTGCCAGAGGGATATTGTGAATGCATGTGCCCGCTGGGCACAGTTTACCTGATGCCACCGGGGTGGCGATGGCATTGGTGGCTTGAGCCCGACATCGCTGCTTGCAGCTATATTTCTTCTTCTTATTATTATTTTTTTTATTTTTTATTAAACCTTCCGGGGGTTTTTGGAGGCCTTAACATGCTCAAAAACTCTTGAAAATTGGCACACACATTGGAATCTGCGGCCATCAGGACGCCACAGAGACTGGGACCCGGGCGTGGCACAGGGGCTCTACAGCGCCCCCTGGAACACCGTCAGAAATCTTGAACCATAGCTCACACACACTTTCATGTATTTATATGAAACTCAGTACACTTATAGATCTCATTGAGCCGAACAACTTTCGCACTCTATGTCATAGGCTCCGCCCAACAGGAAGTCAGCTATTTAGGGCTGTTTATAAAAAGCATGTTCTGGAATTTGATATACTTGTCATAGGTCTTTTACTTGATTGCCACCAAACTCGGTCAACATGATCTCAAGACATTGGGGATGGAAAATTGCGAGGGGATTTTTGATATCTCGAATGGTTTGCCCGTGGCGAGGCGTTGAAATTATGGCGAGAAATGAGAAACAGGAAATGTCTAATAACATCCACATACATTTCCTGAATTTGATCAAACTTCATTGGTTTGTTCGTTGTATGATACTGATCGTATATATGTGACTATTAAGAGTCAACATTATAGCGCCACCAACTGGCAGCAGGAAGTGTGTCATTTTCCAAATGCTTTGAATTCAGCATCTTATTTTTACTCTATTTACTTAGAACTTCATCAGAATAATGACAAAACATGGCCGATGTAAATCTGTTGTGGGGATATTGATATCTGATATAGTGTTGCCATGGCAACGTGTCAAACTTGAATGTTCTGTTATGGTGAGTTTGAGGCAGACAACAAGCTCATATTTACATGAAACTCAAAACACATATCAGTATTAGTGATAGCTAGACAATGGCAAAAGCTTTTAAAAGGGTGTGAAGGAGGCACTCTATAGCGCCACCTTTTGTCAAAAGTGGGGGGGTTAGTTTTAGCTACAGACACCAAACTTGGTACATAAATTGTTCTTTTCAAGACGGACAACTTTCTAATTCACAGTCATCAGCTACGACCAACAGGAAGTCGGCTATTTTGATTTGAATATTTAAATTGAGCTCTGATTTAATGCATACTCCTCACAGGAAATGTTCACTATACTCACCAAACTTTGTCTACATGTTGAAAAAACATTGAGGAACTTAAATTGCGAACGGATTTTGGTTAGCTTGAACGGTGTTGTCGTGGTGATTTTTTGAAATGACAGTAAAAAGGGAATCATTAATTGTCTTGTATTTTTAAATTGCAGCTTCCAAACACTTAAAAAAAAAATCATACAGAGATCAAATCATTCTGAGGACATATGCATAGTTTCATGACTTTACAACACTGTATGATTAAAAGAAAATTAAAAAACTGTCAGACATCTCAACTCACTCTGTCCCTCTGTTTGAGGAATGTATGTGTGCTGACTGAGTGCATGTGTGTGTGTGAGTGTGTGTGTGTGTGTGTGTCTGTGAGTGGGGGATGGGCATGAGCTGAGTGGCAGACACAATGAGAGAGAGAAAGAGAGAGAGAGAGCGAGAGAGAGAGACTTAATCATCTCTTTAATCACCAGAAAAAAAAAATGTATTTTAAATTGTTATTTTTTGTTGCTTTTGCTAACATTGCTGTTTTCATTACAGCTTAAGAAATCTCTTAGGCCTTATCCTTTTCTGACAGTTTCAGGAATTAAAAACAAAATTCTAAAAATACTTATTTGTGCTGCAAATAATAATTTCAATCTCATTTGATACTGACCTATTCCATCCTGTGACATGACATTTATCTTAATTTACATAATCTCATGGATGTAACAGTAAAACTGTTCAGCTCACAGATGAAGACTAAGCTGTAATGCAAGCAGAACTTTCACAAATGCTTATAAGTCATTAAAGGATTTTATAACACTGTAAAATAATGTCTAATTTGTTAACATTAGTAAATGCATTGGTAACACTTTATAATAACTGCACTCATTAGTAAATAGTCAGTTCATGCTTTATAAAGTCTTGTCCCAACTTAAATAGTCATTAATAAGCAGCTTATAAATACAGCTATAAATAGCTTGATCTTGGTTTATAAGCACATTTATTAAAAAGGAGAGTAAAGGGTCAGTTATCTTCCTATGAAAAATAAAAAAAATGAAAATAAACAAACAACAACAGATTGATACAGAACTCAGAAATGTTATTGTGGATTTATGATAAACTCAGCCTGTAAATGAATTCATTCTCCTCCAAGAAGACACAAGTAGTTCACACCAAACTTTTTTAACATGAAGCCAATATACTGAAGATGTTAAATTGCGAATGGGTTTAGGATACCTTAAATGGTGTGGCCATAGCGATTTATTAAAGTAACATAAAAAATACAATAGTTATTTTACTATATCTTTAAAATTTTTAATTCCAACTCTTCATAATTTTTTATATACGTAGAAGTCATCATTTGAAGGAAGCACAGTAAGTTTCATAGCTTTATCATTTTCAAGAGCCAGCATAAAATTAAAACTATCATAACATATAAATCAAGCTTGCAATTCTTAGTACCAATAATGGCCACCAGATGGAGCTATAGGATTACTTTTAAATAATTGTTGTAGAAACAAGTATGATTTAAATCATTTATAGAAATCTTTCAAAGAAAAATAATATGAATTTTATGTATTTTACTGATAAAATGACCCTCACTTAATTAGAATAACAAGCTGACGTATTGTGAACTGTATATTAAGAATAATTCTTTATAGGCTTTATGGACAGATACGTTTTGAGTGACTCTTGAAGGTTCAGCACCACATCCTCTTTTACCACTGTTTAGAGAATGTATCTTACAGAACAGGTGCGGATGAATTTTGAATGGCTTGAATGGTTTTGTCATGGTGATTTTTTGAAATAACAGTAAAAAAGTAACCAGTAAATGTCTTTTATTTTTTTAAGTGCAGCTTCTAAACGCTTCAAAAAAATGTACACATAGAAGACAAGTCATTCTGAGGAAATATGCATGGTTTCATGACTATACAACACTATATGGATGATAGAAAATTAAAAAACTATCATACATCTGATGTCACTCTGTCCCTCTGTCACTGTGGGTAATGTGTGTCCGATGGTTTGAGGAATATATCTTCCAGAATCCGGGATTAAGATTTAGGAGCTCATTTTTATTCCACCTCCTTTCCTGAAAGTCTGTCTTGCAGAATTGACTAAAAATTAATCTTCACATTAATTCCTAATTATTTTGCAATTATTTTTGTCAGTTCTTCTTGACCTGTTTTTTTTTCTTCTTCTTTTCTGACCTCATGACCCAGTCAGCATTTTTGTACAATGGTCACGTCTTAACTTATCTATTTCTGTATTGCATTTGTGTTTGATATTTCTCATGGGTATTTCATAATTTTCGACTTTGAGTTAAAACAGTTTGAGTTAAAACTCTTTTTTAGCGCATTTCATCTGTAAAAGAAAACATGCCTAATAATTCTGCACATGAATATAAGGAGTTTTTCTCTTCCAGCTTTCCTGGAATATTGTATAGCACTCATAAATGATTAAATAAAAAATAATGGTAGTTATTAAGATTGATATGGCTTGGAATTGGTAAAATGTGCTTGGAAAAAAAATCACAATAAAACAATGTTTTAATGTTTAAGTTTGGAATATTAACTGACATGAATGAATGCTATATAAATATTGTTCATGTTAACATAATGTTTATAAATGAAATCTTATTGTAAAGTGTTACTAAATATATATATATATATATATATATATATATATATATATATATATATGTATATATGTATATGTATATATATATATATATATATATATATATATATATATATATATATATATATATATATATTGTTCTGTGAATGTGATTTTAAAGTCTAGATGATTCGGATTAACCCTTTAACCGCCATATCCTTTAAAACCTCACTGCCAGAGGGATATTGTGAATGCATGTGCCCGCTGGGCACAGTTTACCTGATGCCACCGGGGTGGCGATGGCATTGGTGGCTTGAGCCCGCCATCGCTGCTTGCAGCTATATTTACATTTATTATTCTATTTCTCCTTGTTCTTACCATGAAAATATGCTTTGCTGCCTTAAATTTCAGAAAAATCTGGATCTCAGCTTCAATTGTTCCTAAAAAGGTGTCTGAAGACAAAATGAATCTTATGAGTCTACATTGTCTTTACATGGCAAAAGCCCTGCAAAAGCTGCATTTTAATCCGCATATACTGTATATCAAAAAAGGTACATTTAAGCTGTTGCTTGCTGCATACAGGCAGTGCATTTACACAGAAGTTTTACAGCTGTACAGTTTTTTGTTATATACAACAGTAATGTTTAATTAAATTCAATTTTATTTGTATAGCTATTTTTACAATACAAATCATTGCAGAGCAACTTTACAGAAAATTAATGTTTCTATAATATTTAGTAGTAGCTTATCAGTGGTGACTCAGTTTTTGTACATATGGCAGAAATGTACGGAAAAATCAATTAAAGACGTAATCAAACAGACAATGAACACTATTAACAGCAATTATTATGATGCAGTTAAACTTATTGCAAAATTCGGTAGTTCTGTATGTTTTTCCAGGGTTGAAATAATCTGAGGTCCTCTGAGGGGTTGGGATAGTCTCTTCTCAGGTGTTCTGGATCCAGACTGAAGCTTGTTTAATTAGATTACATGCCGTGGCAAAACAGAGAAACAAATAGAGACCAAGTGTTCCAACCAAGTAAAATTAATTTGTTTAAGCTAAAGAATAATAATGCGAATTTGATCAGATATAATTGCAGTACAAGATTATGAGATGTATTATGTGAATGCTTGGCCAAAGAGATGTCTTTAATCTAGATTTAAACAGAAAGAGTGTGTCTGAACCCCAAATGTTATTAGGAAGGCTATTCCGGAGCTTGGTACTTTGGGATTGTAGAGTGGTAGAAGACTAGTTAGGTACAGAGGAGCTAAACCATTAAGGGCCTTATACATATATGTAGGTAAGTAATAATATTTTGTAACTGATATGGAACTTGATAGGCAGCCAGTGCAGAGAAAATTGGGGTAATATGATCATATTTTCTTGACCTGGTAAGAACTCTAGCCGCTGCATTTTGGACTACCTGTAGCTTGTTTATTGAAGATGCAGGACAACCCCCTGGCAGTGCATTACAATAATCCAGTCTACAGGTCATGAATGCATGAACTAGCTTTCCTGCATCAGAAACAGGTACCATGTTTCGTGGCTTGGCAATGTTTCGAAATGCTGTTTTTGTAACATGGGAAATATGATTTTCAAAAGACAAGTTTATGTCTAATAAATAACACCCAGATTTTTGAGGACTGTAGAGAAATCTGTCTAGTTGCAAATTGTAATCTTCAAGATTGTGTGTGCTGTTTTTTGGTCCAATAAGTAATATCTCTGTCTTATCCGAATATAATATGAGAAAATTATTGGTCATCCAATCTTTTAAATTTTTAACATACTTAGATAATTTAGAAGTTTAATCTGGTCTCGATGAGATATATAGTTGAGTATCATCAGCATTACATCGGAAACTATTCCCACATTTTCTAATAACATTACCAAGGGGCAACATGTATATTGAAAATAGCAGAGGACTTGGGACAGATCCTTGTGGCACTCCATATTTAACTGGTGATAAATTAGATGACTACCCATTTAAATATAAAAAGTTGGACCTAAACCATCTTCGAGCCTGCCCTTCAATACCTATATAGTTTTGTAATCGCTCTATGAGTACAGTATGTGATGATCTATGGTGTCGAATGTGGCACTAAGATTAAGTAAAACTGGCAATTAGATGCAGACTTAGTCTGGCGCTAGAAGCAAGTCATTTGTAATTTCAACAAGTGCAGTTTCAGTGCTATGGTGGAACCTGAAACCTGACTGAAATTCTTCATACAGATCATTTAAGGCTGCACTGATGCTGCATCATTTGCATACCCTCTGATCCTCTTCTGATACTGGGGTTTTTATGCAGATGTTAAAGTCCACAATACTTCTGAAACAAAATTCTACGGGCTAAACTTGAACTTTTTGGGTAAATATAATGTTCAGGGAAAACAAAGCACTGCATACCAACACCAAAACATCATCCTTACCATGATTGAAGAGGTGAAATGGTGTTGAGCTTCTTTGAACAGCCAAGATCAATTAACTCCAAGAGGAAACAAGACTACAGCAGCTGTGCAGCCATGTTCCATGATTTAAAACTCAAGTTGGTTACAAAATTGGATTTTAAGTTTTAAAATTTGTTTTAGGATTAAAAAATTCTAATCCTGGGCTTTAAGGGATACTTTACTCAAAAATTAAGATTCAATTATTTCCTCATGTTGTTCCAAACGTTTATGCATTTTTCCCCTCTTGATCAAATCAGAAGATATTTAAGAATGTTGGCAGCCAAATAGCTTTTGTTCCCATTGACTTCCATTGTATTCTTTGTCCATATAATGGAAGTAAAAGGAACCAAAACTTGTCACCAACATTCTTCAAAATAGTTTGTTCCATCTAATAAGAAAAAAGTTATACAGGTTGTTACTGACATTAGAAGTAAATGATAACCAAATTGTAATTTTTAATTCATAAATACGGTTCTCAGTTTCGTCTTTAAAGCACATGGTGATCAAAAAGCTATAAATATCAGTATAACATATCAGTTTGCATCTGAAGAACCATTCATCCTAAAATCAAGGTTCACAAACTGTTCCTCGCAGCTGTATTTATGCATATGATTTCTACATGAATATGGTAATAAGATTCTCTGATTCCCGCTGCTGAAGTGAGGGAGCCGACGGGAGGAGAATTTTTGCAGCAAGACATCCCACTGTGTTCCAGCATAAGGAGTATTTACTGTAGCTGTGCGACTCCCTCAGTTTGCTCTAGTGTCTCACAGGCTCTCCAGCAACCGTACATGCAACAGATTAACAGAATGAGAAAGTCTTTATATAAAATGGTCAGCAGCGAGATGCAAAGGAGCATTGAGAACGCCCACATCATCACCAGTCACGTGGCAGCAGTTTAATTCAGCCTCGCTGATTCAGGCAGACATGGTCAATAGTCAAGAGCACAGGGACAGACAAAAGGCCTTGTGCGTTCTTAGATGAGATCATGTGTTTTGGGTTTGTGTTAGTCCAACAGTGCAGTGTTTGTTGGATGGTTTTTAGCTGTAGACAGGCTGTACCACAAATCAGGTCCTAAACATTGGACGGTACAGGCTGTCACCACTTCTGAGTGTACTGTTTGCCTCAGATGCAGCAGTGTTTACTGTGAAGCAAACACACTGTGACCCTTTCAGGTTGAGATTGTACAGTGCTGCTCAGTTCTCACTGCTTAGACAAGCACAGAACTTTCTTTCTGCTCCCACAATTATGATAATACTTGACTAATAATAATAATAGTTTACTGGTAAGTGTTATCAGAAGAAACTGTTTGGGTTTTGCAACGCAACATAGTAACTTGGTGCATATGCTGTCACAGTGATACTTTACAGTGGGTTTTGAACCATTGTAGTAAATTTAATGGCCATAAATGTTTTTTTGTTTTTGCTTTTTGCCACAAAGCTGTATTTTGTATTAAAAGTAAATTAAAATGGGTGTTCTTAGACCTGTTAAGCAAAACACGTTGAAAATTGTCTCCGCTTTAATTACTTTTGTGTTTTCCTGTAAAGGCAAAGCTGATTTTTCAAAGCAGATTTCAGCCTTTGCTTCAATGTCTCATGATCCTTCAGAAATCATTCCAATATACTGATTTGGTGTATTATTATCAATGTTAAAAACATTTTTGTGTAAACCATGTAGCATTTTTCAGGATTCTTTGATGAATAGAAAGTTCAAAAATGTATGTAAATTTGTAACATTGTCTTTTTAAGTCAAGCAAATGTGTTGTTGCTTAATAAAATTATTAATGAAAAAATTGTAATGACCCCTAGCTAGTGAGATTTTAAAACACTACCCATCAACTTGCATTTTCTTTTTGGTGTAAGGGAGGGCAGCTAGGAAGAGCTGTGCAGGTAAACCTCACTCACCTGTGGTCTTTAGTTTTCTTGTTGGCATACTTTCATCTCATGCTGGAAGCTCCGGTTTGAATCCCGGTTGAGTAGAACATGAAGGGTTATACTGGTCAAGTGTCATGTTAATCTTTTTTTTCTTTTTCTGTGCAGACTGTGAGCATCTGATCAGGCGGATGTTGGTGTTAGACCCCTCCAAGCGTCTGTCTATAGGACAAATAAAGGAACACAAGTGGATGGTGATGGAGGTGCCTGTGCAGCGGCCGATGTTATATCAGCAGACTGTAGAGGGGGAGGCTGGTGTGGGAGAATACAGTGAACAGGTGCTCCGATTGATGCACAGCCTGGGCATCGATCAGCACAAAACCATAGAGGTGAGAAATGACACAAATTTTAAGAAATGAACTTACACGCTTAATATTCATAACAGGCTTGACTAGTGTGTCTCTTTTTTGATAATTTCTCCATCTGTTCTGCAGTCTCTTCAGAATAAGAGTTATAATCATTTTGCTGCTATCTACTACTTGCTGGTTGAGAGGCTAAAGGCTCACCGCTGCAGTTTCCCAGTGGAGCCCCGACTCGATGCCCGCCAGAGACGTCCCAGTACGATTGCAGAGCAGACTGTGGTCAAGGTATTACTCTTCAAATTGCCTCTGAAAATGAAATTAATAGCAATGTAAAAAACGGCATTGGCCATGCAGTTGACTGTTTCTGTTGGTCTATCTCTTTTTCTGCACTGTAGGCGAGCAGCGCTGCTCCTCAGGTGAGCCTCCTGCCTCAGAACATACGCCTCCTGCGATCCCCAGCTGTGCCTCAAGCCTCTGCAGACTCCTTCACGTTTCCACAGTCCTCCTGTGCTACAGAACACAGTCTTATGGAGGAGGAGGTTGGGACTCCCAAAGTGAGTGAAAAATGGATTAGAGGTTGAATTATGGGGGAATTAAGCTTTTGTTACTCTGTAGCCTGTTTAGGCTGTAGCATAGCAAATGTTTAAGATCTCCTAAATTTTGAGTGCCAATACCGTCGTTAGATGAAATGGAGACCGAGAACCAGTCCAATATATAGTTTTTGTTGAAGGGCAATATTTTTCCATTATATTTTTTAAGGTATAGATAGGATGGATGGATAAAAGACGGGTAGATAGACCGATGTATGGATCAAGGACTGATGGATGGATAGATTAAGGATGGACAGACAGACAGATAGATAGATATAAGATGGATGGATGAATCATAGATAGATAGATAGATAGATAGATAAGCTGGTACAAACATCTGTTGTGACAGGAGTTGAGTCTGACTGCAGACCGTTGAGTGCTCTTGCACTCCTTCCCTACATTGCTGTTAAGCAACTTCAGTCCTTACTAGGTCATGCAGTGGGCCTGGCTGTTTGGTCAGGCCTCCTCATCACGCCTGCTCCCCGAGGAGCCTTTTGTTCAGAACCATCCTGACAGACGGCCAGATCGGCTGCCAGCTTGGCATACAGAACAGGAATAACAGCACAGGAGCCGGCAAGCTCTGCCACTCCATCTCCTCACTAGAGTCCTAGTTACGCTGTCTTCATTTTTATCTGTCTGTCTCTCTCTCAGTTGTCACTCTGAGATTGTAGTCTGCTCTCTCCTAGACTCTTCTTTCATGCAAATACTTAGTTTTGTTTTAATGCCTTTTGTGTCGATGAGGGAGAAGCTGTTTACTTTGATGTTTTTTAGCAGCCTTAGTCATTTTTGTCTCTGTGCCTTTCTGATGGTGAGGTGAGACATACACTATGAGTGTTTCCCCTTGAGGCCATCCACAGCTGTTTGGCTTACATAAGCAGGTCAGACTGCAGTCGTCTCTGGCAGTCACACACATTGGACGTGACAGCTGTCCATTCGCTTCGGCTTAGTCATTCCACTCTTTCTTCTTTCTCTTTTTCACTCTCACATTCAAGCACACCACAAACTGTCTGGCTTTGTGTGCGCTGGTATTTTAGTTCGGAAATGTGGAGTTATTGCGCATTCATGGCTTTCATACTGAACATTGCATCAGCCAGTTCCTCTCTTGAAAAAATGTGTTCAATAAACAATCCCTCACAAAATTCCTCTTATTGTAAAACATGTATCAGTAAATGTTACCTTTATTCATGTTTGGGTGTGGTTTTGCAGAGGAAATAATTGATGCAAAACTCAGTAGGAAGTCATTTGGATGGTATTAATATTAATTAAATTTATGATATTCAAATAGGATATTTAGTGCAAAAAAAATTATTGTTACACATCAAGTTTAATTGAAACTGAAAATGTAGCTTTGGCAAGTTTGTGTTTTACATGTTATTTCAGTTAACCTTTATTTTGTTTCAAATAAAATTTTTTATTTTTTATCTTTTTTTTTATCACAAACTGATTAGGTGATTTAAAAAAAAAGTATTTTTATGATTGGATTGTGGATAGGAGAACTAGTTGACATTAGCAAAAAACTAAACTTTACAAAAAGGTGACAAAAAATTGCACAAATAGTCTGTTTTCAGACAGGTTTCCCCAAACAAACCCTCATGTGCTATTGCCTGTTTGTTGGGCAAACAAATAGAGCAATGTTTTGAAAGCACCACAGAGATGGTGTTTACACTTTTAGGGTAAATAAATGGCAACAAATGGCTTATTTATTTTAAAAAAATGACACTTTCCCTTTAAGATCAGAGGAATTGTGACACTCTCTCCAATATGACATGTTTAAAATATGAAGCTTGATCTCAGAGAGTACCGCACAACCTCTGGTGGGGAGGGGATGGCTGGGATTGCATAATTTGCTCTGAGTCTGTATAATCACACCGTTTGTGTGTGAATAACAAAGGGACGGGGAAAATGATGGGCTCAAATGTAAAAAAATGAAAACAAAAGAGACAGATGAAGGAAAGAAGAAAAAGAAAGGGTCTGGAGCTGTTCTTTAAATGTGTGTTGGAATAACAGCATTCCTGGCCCAGCATGCTGCAGGAAACTCAACTCATCCAGATGATCCATGTCGGTTGAATTTGTGTTTGATGGCATGTCTCAGTGTACTCCGTCTGCATGTGGCTCTGACGGCCCTCTCAGCCAAAACACACTTCCTGTCCCTGCATTCCAGACTTCCACCCCCTCCTCTCCAGCTCACTCACTCCTTTGAGCAAAAAGCAAGAGTGAAAGAGAGGGAGCAATAAAAAGAGGCAAAAAGGGAGAGAATGCCGTGTTTTTGTTTACTCTCACTCTCACCCAAATCATTATGTGTTCATGAAGTTCGGCCTGTCATCGCAAAGTTTGTGTTTGGTGCTGACCGAGTAGATGTGCCTCAGGACTGTGAGTGACTTGTGAGGGCTGATGGGAGATTAGAAGATGTCCTTTGGAAACACAATGCTTGAAGGCATGTTAGTGAAATTTCTTATCTACATACTGTTGTAAGTGAGAGTTCATCCAAAGACATAGAAACATCCTTAAAGGCTGTCATCTTACAGATCTTTTAAAGGGGTCATGTGATGCGATTTCAAGTTTACCTTTCTCTTGGGAGTGTTACAAGCTGTTTGTGAATAGATAAGATCCATAGAGATATCCTTTTTAAAACTTATGAATCAACCACGCCTACCTAAAATGGCTCGTTTAAACACGTCTACATCACGATGTGGGTAGGTTTGCATAACGCCACCCAAATGTTCACGCAAAGAAAGAAGGCGTAACTTTATTGTTTATTATTAAAAATTCTGTCATTAATTACTCAACCTCATGCGACTTGATTTCTCAAAATTGTGACTTTATAGTTATCAGTTTTTAGCTTGCAATGTGACTTTATATTTCAAAACTAAATAACTTTATCATAATTGTGACTTTCTATTCTGTAACTCTGGTGGTGGCCGCCCTAGCATAGATCAGCTCTAGTAAAGAAAATGTTCTGGTCAAGTCAGGATTAATCCTAACAGATTTAAATTAACCCAGGATAGCAAAAAAAAAAAGAAAGAAGAAAAAACACCCGTTACAATATTAAATAAAAATAAAAACAGTCAAAGTAAACTCTGTTCACAAGGGAAGTTTAATCCACAATGCCCATTAGAAGAAAAAAAAAAACTTGTTTTAAGATAGCGAACGAAAAAGATAAAACAAGCACTACAAAATACAGCACTTCAGTTCTATTCAAGTTTGAAATCAGTGCAGAAATTACGTCATGCTAATTCAAATTCCCAACACATGGAGATTCTCGTCCACAATCATAAATTGTCTATAGAAAAAGAGGAAAAAAAGAGAAACATTAAACATTTTGTGAATGTGCGAAAGTGACTGTTGTGTGTGTGTGTGAGTGCGTGTGTAGTAGTGAATGTGTGTGTGTGTAATGGCAGTCATGCGGTCATGAAGGAAACAGGAGACTGTAGCGGATTTTGTCAGACACCAGGACAGGTGGATAAGCAGCCGTTACTTGTCTTCAGACCAGCTTTACTAAACCGCTTTACTTTCCTGCCGTTGTTAATTGAAACAGTCCACCCCAATCACGCAAAGTGAAAGTGAACGATTTCCACATTGCCTCACTCTCCCTTTCTGGAAATAACCAACCAATGGTTGTAATAAATAAATAACAATTTCAAATTAATATCTCTAAATTATGAATTTATAGTTTTCAACTGTGCTTTTCATCCCACAATATGACTTTATATTACAAAATTATGGCTTTATCGTAATTGGCATTGCAATTTCAGTTCTCAAAAATGACTATTTCACATAATTGTGAGTATATAATATGACTTAATGTTTAGCAAAGTTATTTATTTCTAATGGTTGTAACTATAGTTCTAGGAAATGCGACTTTATAGCTGTATAGCTTTTTTTCTCACAATGTGACTGTCACACACAGACACAAACACACACACACACACAAACACACACAGACAAACACATACACAGACACACACACACATACAGGTGCATCTCAATAAATTAGAATGTCATGGAAAAGTTCATTTCAGTAATGCAACCAAAACTGTGAAACTTGTATATTGAACTCTTCTCTTTTCTTTTAATTGTGATGATTTTGGCTCACATTTAACAAAAATCTACCTCTATATATATGACTGTATCATAAATCATAATTGCGACTTTATATTTCACAATTGTGGCTATATAATTTACAATATGACTTAGTCCTGTATCTTGCTGTGTTAATATCTTATATTTGTTTCTGGTAATTGCAACTAAATTTCTTAGAAATACAGTACATTATATTTTGAGATTATAAGTTTATCATAAACCTATTTTGCATCTATTTCACAGTTGCAACTTATTCTCTTATGCAACCATATCTTTTGTTGCAACTGAGTCTCAGGTTTGTGACTTTGAATTAATATCTCCCATTAGGGATTTTCAGGTCTTCTAGAAAAGCTTTCCAAATACATTTTGCTACAAAAAACAACAACATTGTATTTAGAGATCTTTATATTGTTTTGCAGGTCAATGGCTGCATGCTGGACCCCCTGCCCCCTGTGGCTGTTCGCAAATCCAGCGTCTCGTCCCCCAGCAACATGATGGAGACATCTATTGATGAGGGCATCGAGACGGAGGAGCTGGACACTGAGGATGATCATACTCATGTCTTCAATGCCTATCAGACGGCCCGCTTTGGTCAGCGCAGACACACGCTGTCTGAGGTCACCAACCAGCCAGGAATCATTACCAGTGGAGGTGGGTGTGGATTCAGGGTAACCACAAGGTTATGGGTTCAAACCCCACTTCATAATCAATGTTTTAAAGGGATAGTTCACCCAAAAATGTAAATTTGATGTTCATCTGCTTACCCCCAGAGCATCCAAGATGTAGGTGACTTTGTTTCTTCAGTAGAACACAAAGATTTTGAACTCAGACAATTGCAGTCTGTCAGCCTTATAATGGAGTTTCTTATGTTTTGTGTCTTTACACATCAATGTATCGTCACGAGCTGCAGGGTTAAATTTGGTTTTGTTTGTATGTTTATTGTAGTTTTATTGTATGTTTTAGCTGTGATTCCCATTCACCTCCATTATAAGACTGACAGACTGTTTCAGAAGGGAACTGACTGTCTTCTGAAAAGTTTACGTGGTATTTTCTTTAAATCTCGTCTCGTTCATATTAAAGCAGTGTTTCAGCTCAGTGCAGCTTTGTTTAAATTAAATGCAGTTTTGCTTCAAATTGGGTTATTATTAAATTAAATTATGTATATGATTATTATTATATAACTAAATTATATGAAATGATATAAATATGTATATGAATTATATAACCAAAAATTTATCTCATACTGGCCCATGCCTATTACTCATAAACCTCCTGGATTTCATCCAAAATATCTTACATCTTTGAGTGTTCCTGTAGCTCAATTGGTAGAGCATTGGATCAAGGTTGGGGGTTCGATTCCCCGGGAACACATGATAGGTAAAAATTGATAGCTTGAATGCACTGTAAGTCGCTTTGGATAAAAGCGTCTACTAAATGCACAAATTTAATTTTAATTTAACTTTAATTTAATCACTGTGTTCTGAAGATGGAAAAGGTTTTACGGGTTTGGAACAACATGGGGGTAAGTGATTAATGACAGAATTTTCATTTTGGGGTGGAGTATCCCTTTAAGACTATAAATCTTTGTCACCTTTCTTTCTCAACCAGGTAAACTGTTCAGCGTGGGTCATAACCCTTCTCTGGGTAGCGTGGACTCCGAGTACGACATGGGCTCTATGCACAGTGACCTCAGTCTCCTGGAGGACGCACCCTCTCTTAACGAGGTGGTCCTGGCTAACACACCAGTCACCCGCTTGACTCCGCCCTTCATGAGTGCTCTGCCTGCTAACCCTGCCATGCAGGCACTGGGCGCCCAGAGGAGAGAGACACACAACCGCTCTCCCATCAGCTTCCGCGAGGGCCGCAGAGCATCAGACACCTCACTCACACAAGGTGAGCAGCATCCTGTGACTTTATATACGATCATACCAAAGTCACAAGATTTCTTTTAAGTAATACTTTTATTTTGCAAGGATGCATTAAAATGTACAGTAATGTAAATGTTAAGCAGCACAAATCAGCATATTAGAATGACCATGTGACACTTAGTTTGTTATACTGATCAATTCTAATGGATAAAATCATTTTAATAAGTGCACAATTTTGAACATTTACTAATTATCTCAGATGTTTGAACTCCACTGTGGTTTATGCATTAGATTAAATATCTCTTCCTTCTCTTTCTCTCACGCTTACTGTTATTTTCACACTCTCTCTCCCTGTTTCTCTCTTGTTTTCCTCTAAATGCACCACCCCCTGTCAGATGATTCACTGAGTGAATCAGAGAGCGCTTTGAAGATCAGGCCAACTCGGTCCTATTGAGTTCTCTCATCCTGTGTCCTGAATAATTACCCTTAATCACTTGAAGTCCTAAAATAACCTGAGAATCCTTTTTTCAAACCTCTTCCGTTCAGCAGCAGAGGAGTCAAGAGCCACTAAAAAGCATTTTAATGTACACTTGAGCAATGAATAAAGCATTTGCAGCCTGCCTGGACATATCTTCTCCTGAAATAGACTGATTAGCTACGTTAAGTGAGGTCACATGGTAGAACCACACCGGAGCAGTCAAAGGTGGTGTTGGCTTGAAGGAATGAGAGTCACTTCCTGTTTTCTGACACTCCCTTGTGAAAATTCATGACCACACATGGATGTGGACACCGGGGGTGGAACATCATCTGATGGTCTGTAAGTCATTTGCAAATACAGTCCTATTATTCATAATCTTACTCCTTCCTCCATGTAGGTTTGGTGGCCTTTAGACAGCACCTACAGAATCTGGCACGGACCAAAGGTATCCTGGAGCTAAATAAGGTGTATGAGCAGATGGGCTCTGGAGAAACCCCTTCCCTGGGGCTACTGAGCCCTCAGGCCCATCCACATGACTTATTGGATCCTGCACTACAGGTCAGTTCTCAAGGGAAGCTATTAGAAATCACAGATTTGAGCTAACCCAATCAGTTTTGTAGCAACCCTTACAATCAGGAATGACTAATGCAGAGGTTTTAAACTCAGTGCCGCCTGGAGGTCTGCATAAAAAAAATGGTTAGAATAAGTTAAAATAGTAACTACATATGTTATTATGTGTTTTTACATAGTTACCAAATTTGAAGATATAACGGTTTCATTATACTTTCAAAACCGGTCAGAAATTCTGACAAAATTATTACGTCCTAATTTTAAAACATGAGAAGTAATA
The DNA here is from genome assembly GCF_003368295.1 of Carassius auratus. Classification (NCBI taxonomy): domain Eukaryota; kingdom Metazoa; phylum Chordata; class Actinopteri; order Cypriniformes; family Cyprinidae; genus Carassius; species Carassius auratus. The sequence continues at coordinate 11,698,776 of NC_039257.1, forward strand.
AACAGGTCTGTATTTATTTTAAAGATTTATATATATATATATATATATATATATATATATATATATATATATATATATATATATATATATAATCTCTCTGTTTATCTCTCTCTTTCATTTCTGAAGAATCACGTGACACTCAATCTTTTATACAGATAACATATTTCTACGTAAAATAGTTCAAATAGATTTCAATTAAATTATTTTATTCTATTGACTCTATTCCTGATATATATATATATATATATATATATATATATAAATTATGTATGTATGTATGTTTGTATGTCCTGGGTACCAAAACCCTCTCAATCTCTTTTGAATTTTTTTTTGTGAAATGCATAATTCCAAGAAGCACTGTGCATTACTTTGGTTGGAAAGTATCAGAATGCCCTTCCTTGAACTCTTCTACCCTTCTAACCTCCCTACTGACACACAGACAGCCCCGCTTATGTAATTACTGGACAAGAAGCAGCCAATTGTCAGTTGTTTACTGTCCATCCGGCAAGCCCAATGAATGCAGCCATTGTTGTGTAACAGGCTGGTGACTGGTTCCCAATGCTCCAATGCAGACCCACCAAAGACAGAGATTTAGTATGAATCAATGAATAAACACTTATGGGAATAACACGCAGGGATACCAACACAGAGCACGCCAATGTCTAGGTGAAGTCTGAGGGGAAAAAATCAGCTCGAAATCAAGTTCATTTTACTAGGCTAATATTGCAGAAAAAGAGCAGTGAAAATGACCTTCCATTAGAGGCATGTGGCATGGTAAGGATTAGCTACTGGAGCAGACTGGCATGTTTTTCCCAGAATCCCTCTGGGTCAGCGGACAGCTATTCAGCCTTTTCATAACCAAGTGATGAATTCATGCATTCGAGTGCACAGCCGTCAATGTGGCTGCCTAGAGAGGCGCTGACATGTTTTCTATGTGTATGTATGGTGTGTGCAGGAGGAAAGAGGTCAGCACGACATGGCTATGTTTTCAGGAGGAACCCACCCAGCACTGTTGTCAAGGAGACAGAGTCTGGAGCCGCAGTACCTCTCTCACAGAATACAGGTGACACACCATTATTTCTGCCAACATCATCTAAATAACTCTCATCTGAGGTGTGTGTGCAATAATAAAGCACATTTCCAAAGCCTCATGGTCTATTGTTGGTGTTGGTTTCTAATTACACTTTATGACAGACATACCTTTTACTACTAATTTATCTCACCTGGTGGAAGAACCACATAGCAAGATCCTACCAACCGCCAAGAATACCCTAGAAACCACATAATACTATGCCAGCAGCCGCATACAGTATCTTTTGTCAGTGAGTTTTGTAGTAGTTTCTTGACATTTGCAGATAATGTAATTTATTATTTAATACTCTAGCAGTTAGCAAATGGGATCAAATCCGACTCGCAACATTCTCTGCTTGTGTTGTATTGTGTCCTCTTTCTGCTATTGCTATCAATAAAAGTGTTAAGGTCACAAGTTCACTGCAGTATTTCTGAAGTTGTTCATGGCAGAATGATTTCTACAGCTCTGCATTTCAAAATCCTTGACATTGTGTATCTCTCTACAGAAAGCCACACTGATGGCCAACAGCCCCAGCAGCTGTCAGATGTTCTGCAAAGAAACTCCTCGCAGTCTGGAGCAGCAGCTGCAGGAACACAGGTACTAAAGTTTACTCTGCTTTCCCTTGATGTCAAACCCTTTATCTCTGAAGCATGTTTCATTACACTGTGCTGGTTTAACCCTGTGAGAACTTTTTTTTTATTTAGTCAACCCTTTTAAAGAGATTTTTAACATAGTTAAATAGATACATCACCCAAAAATGAAAATGCTGTCATTAATTACTTGCCCTCATGTCATTCCAAACTTATAAGACCTTCGTTCATCCTCAAAACACCAATTTTAGATCATTTTTATGAAATCCGACAGCTTTCTTATCCTCCATGGAGAGCAAAGCAACTGAAATGTTCCCACATCCAGAAACGTATTAAGGACATCGTTAAAATAGTCCATGTGACATCAGGGTACTATCATAGTTTTACGAAGCTACGAGAATACTTTTTGTGTACAAAGAAATCAAAATTTAAGGAAAAAAAGAAAACTTTATTTAACAATTCTTCTCCTCCTCATCCCGTCTCCAGCGGTACACTAGTATCACGAAGTATCACGATGCATGTGCTTGCTTCCGCTTTATGTAAACAATACATGTGTTAACATAAGCAGCAGCACCATACGCATGCTCTGTTTACATGATGTGGAAGCAAGTGCATGTGTCCTGATACCTTCCACAGTGGCTGTGCCACTGAGAGCTCTCGGATTTAATTAAAAATATCTTAATTAAGTCTTACGGGTTTGGAACGACATGAGGGTGAGTAATTAATGACAGAATTTCCATTTTTGGGTGAACTATACCCTTAAACCAAATACAGTTTTGGAGTTTTTAGCTAAAATAAATGTTAAAAACCTAATACAATTATTCTCGCCGTGAAAATAGCCACAGAAGCTGGCATGCCATTAAACACAAACAAACTTTCCCTTGATGTCAAACCAGTGATCCATCTGTTAAACCCCTTGTGTTTGATCTGCAGGCTGCAACAGAAACGTCTGTATCTTCAGAAACAATCACAAATGCAGGTTTACTTCAACCAGATGCACATTGTGGAGGATCCTTATGCTCCCTGTGCAACCATGGGCCACCAGGATTCTGGAGCCCCACCTCAGCCACAGGGTTCAATAACACCAGCACATCACCAGACGCAGAGCCCCCAGGCCTCACCTCAGTTTGCACACTCACAGCCGCTTGGCCCCCTAATGGAGCCTAACCCAGAATCCTTGAGCTATGAACCCTACCTGGGCCATTACGCTCAGCTGCAGCCTCTGCCACAAAGCTTCTCCGCTCAGCTGCATCCCCAACAGCTAGAGCCCCTGAACTACACCTACCCACCCTGCGATCCAAGCCACTCCACCCCAGGAGAAGTGCAGTATCCGGAGCAATTCGACTATCCGCTTGATCCGGGGCAGCCGCCTCAAACCGCAGAGGGCGGCGCGGCTGGGTACAAAGGGCTGGCGTTGGCCGACCCATTTCTGGACAGTGAAATGATGGAGACGGTGGACTCCCAGCATGGTTTTGTGATGGTAAACTAAGCCGAGTCTCGAATAACCAGTATTACCATGATTTCTGACTCACTATGGATGAATTGATGGATGAGATGACATCACAGGGACGGATTGAGTTTTGTACGTTCAATGTTTAGGTTGTGGCGAACGTGAGCTGTGATCTTTATACTTCACGAAACTCCTCCCTACCTCCCTCCTCGTTCTCCAGTGGTCCCACCTGCTGCTCTCTCACAATAGAGTGCCGGATGGTGTGGCGTGTGGGCAAGCCGCATCGGGGGCTCACCTCCTCTCGCCTCCGAACCGACTGCAGGATAGGAGCTGCTCGCTACGGGCCCGTATGTAGCACAAAGACAGCCTAGATCTGCGATACAGAGCCTGTTCGACAGCACAATTAAATATTGACACGTTTTGTACTGAACAAAATTACTCAAAGCGTCTGACTTTGATTATGAAAGACTAGTCATGCGCACTCAGTAAGTGCAATGTTAGTTAAGAACATATGGCAATATTGAAGCAATATACTGATTCATCTGGAACTGAAAAAAGAAGCCATTAGTTGGAACTGCACCACCCAAAACTGCTATCACCAGATGTTTCTCAACTTTCCAACGGCCAAAACTGCAGATATTTGTGGACAAAGCTGTGATTTTGATCCTTTTTTATTGGATTCCCTCCTCACGCTCATCCTAAAGGCCCTCAAATTTGCAATCTGCTCTCCTTAAACCACAACAGTGTTATTTTGTTTGCTTGTATCACAGTTCCTCAGAATTTACATAATGTGAAAGATGAGTCATGACTCTCTTTACATGTTGGTGATTAATAAGGAGTGGTTTAGAAGTCAGATGCCATCACCTCAATGGGTGGTGTTGGTATGCGTTTAAATGATTTAGAATTCAATTATTGTTATTTTGTTGGTATTTACCCCTTTACACTAGCATACACATCAGCATTTATGTTTGGTCACAAGACACTGGATAGTTCGGCCAATTCATTGCATTTATGACAGACAAAACAGAAATTGTTTTTGTTAGCAGTACTTAGTAAATCTGTTCTACTTGAAATGACAAGTCTGTGACTAAACTCAGATATCAGATATTCTACAGAAAATGATAATCACGCAAACTGATCACAATGTTCGAAGCTTTGTAACAGAACATGTATTAAGGCAGATAATATACTGGAGCACTTTGTCTAGCAAGCTTAAGGAAATGTAGCTGAGGAGACGGCAGATGGGTGAGGTGAACCTGCTCTGCTAGTTTTGTCAAATAAGAGACACGAAATTCATCTCTTTCTAATAATGTGCTCCAGTGCTCTCTCAAAGAAGGATGCAGAGAGAGCGTGACTTGGTGATTGTTTTGTGTAAAATAGGGACTAGAAACTTTGAAAATGCTTTCAAAATGCAACAAATTTTGTATTTAATGTGTCGTGTTCTGTGTGCCTTTTTCTTCTTTCTTTTAAATTAAGATCCTAAAAGGATAGTTGACCTAAAAATGAAAATTTCTGTCTTTATTTACTCTCCCTCATGTCAATCCAAACTTTTATGGATGACACTCGTCTGTGAAACTATTTCAAGCATCAAAAAGAATGCAAAAGAATGATGAAAGTATCGTGAAAATGGCCCATACTGGTTTGGAGTGACATGAGGGTGAGTAAATGATGTAAGAGTTTTATTATGGGGTGAATTGTTCTTTAATAATTTAGTTTTTCAGTTTGATTCTGTTGGTATTGTTATAGGACAGGACATATGTAGACCCAAGTTTTACAAAGGTACAAAACCAAAGTCCCCTCAGAAGTGTTCCTGTATAACCCCACCGTGTGGAGTTTGGAGCTTCTTGTTCAGCTTCGTAACAGTGCTTTTATCTTTTTTTTTTTTTTTTTGTCAATCAGTATTAATAGCAATATTTCTTATGAAATGTTCAGAAAGAACAGATTAGTGAATGTGTTGCCATGTATCATAATCACACCTCTGCTGGTGAACACCGTTCCTTAGACATCCTACAATTCTGCATTTATCTTCATGGTTGTTGACCACACATAAGCTAATGTGCTGTTAAGATAAAAAAAAAAAAAAAAAAAAGGATTTATTGAATAAAAGCGTTTATGTGTGTCTTATTTTATCTGGTGGAAATTACACTACACGGGTCATTCCTGGTATGCGGTAACATTTTGGCTTCATAAGTGTTGGAAAAAAAAAGTTACATGATTTTTTTTTTTTTGCATTTTACCAAAATAGTGACATGTTAAACTATTAGGAATGGATATTGGTCAAGCTTGGGAACTCAAAATATTAATTAGGGGTAGATTGTTCAGACACTGGCCATGAGTATATATTTAAAAAAAAAAAAACAATAACAAAATGATTGATGATTAGAATATTGTCTTAATTATTAAGAACAGGTACTTTTTGTGCCAATAGGTTTGTAAATAATAATAAAAAAAAAAAATATATATATATATATATATATATATATATATATAATAATAATAAAATTGCTCAAAAACGTATGCTGTTAGTGCTCCTCACCTCACAAAATAAGACAAAAGTATGCCAAACATTTAACATTGCTGTGAAATTATTATGTAAAATGACTTGTCTAACAGGGTGGAAAAGAGCATAACAGGGTTAACAGGTTCGTTTATAGTGGACAGGCTTTCTGTCACTGTCCTGCATGGTTTTCCATCTGTAATGTGTGGAACTGCATCTTTATAATATAGTTTCAAAACGATGCCAATGAAATAAATAATAATCCAGAATTTCCACCCTGTTAGTTGCACATTCCATGTAAACTTAGAGTGGAATCTAACCTGGTGGAAATTTTTTTAGCTAGGTTAGCCATAGCTCATTGAGTGATCAACATTTAGCTACTTAATCTTCTACAGATTAACATTACTTTTATAAATATGTTAAATTTGTTTTTACATTTTTTTAATAGGACAAACATTCTCTATAATAAAGCCTAATGGGGTGGAACTTAAAGGGTGGGACAAGCAGGATAACATTTCAAAAACTAAAAAAAAAAAGAGAGTTGAAGCTTACCTCAGTTTGTACAGATGAATTCCAGTGTGAAAAATAAATTGTCACTTTTATAAAATGGTCTCAAAGAAATTGCAGTCGGTTTTAGAAGGCGAGAAAGTATGTACAGGTGTAAGTATATGTAAGGGTGGAAAATGACTTCGGGGACACGAAAATTGAAAATATATATATATATATATTTTTTTTTTACATGATTTAGATGTATGATTAGAGGCAGTTTAGCCTAGTCTATAACATAATTACTGTAAAACAAATTTTGCTTTTTTTATTTTATTTTATGGTTTATATTTCTTGTGGAAGTTGATTACTTTGCACTGAGGACATAATAAAATTTAATGCATGTCAATGAAAATGTGTCTAAAATACAAAATAGTATTTATAATTTCTATTATCCCTGTTTAGGTGATAAAGAAGTCCTAAATATACAATTTAAGCCATATGGTATAAATATGTGACTCATTTTAGAGAAAATATGATTGAATAAATCATTGGGACATAAAATTCACTGTATAACAGCAATGACCCACACACAGGCGTCTACTTTTTATGGTTTTTATGTGTGTATTAGGTAACTTAACTCGTGTGTCATTTGAAGGTTTGAGATCCAGTCACTGTCTTCCACCGGAGCTGCTCCAGTCAATTTTGCTTGACTTTGGGTATTTGTTCATACAGCCGTTAATCACTCCTCTAAACTGCTGTATAAACGAGACATTTCTGCGGTTGTCAAACCTAAACCGACAGTGTGAAGTGTGTGAAGTGTGAACGTTGCGCTAGACGGATATGCCGGACCGTTACATAAATCGCGCCTTTTGCAGTGTCTCGTACTTGTATTATTATTGTTGAATATTGTGGTATTTCTTATAAATGATTCGGTCGTTCACACTATACTTATTTTAAATCATGTGCTCTTAAAAATAAAAAAATGTAATTTATGGAAATGATGTTGTGAGGGACGGATTTGAAATCATTTTCTCCTGTCTACCGTTACCAATTAATCGTAAAATCTTTTTTTTTTTTTTTTTTTTTTTTTTTTGAGCAAATAGTTCAAATAGTTCAAATAGTGCAGTTCTATGAAGACTTCCACCAACGTGAAAGGGTTTCTATTTCAACAGTTACAAAAACATTTTAGCGTACTTCCCTCCCTACATTTTGACAGGAATCAAAACTTAAAGGCTTGGTTTCATTCCTGTCAAAAAATAAATATGGCATTGCCCTGACTAAGTTCTATGACATGACTCTTGCTTCATGTGCACCACTACAAGGACTGGGCAACCTGTCACTCACATGAAAACATTTCCACATTAAAAACAATTACTAAACATCAATCCAATCAACTGCTGATACACAAAATCAAGTTTCACTCAGACGTACCTCAAAATAGCAGTGACTTGCAGTATGGTTCATTTAATTGCAAATGGAGTTCAACTAAGATAAAATAGATAAAACAAACAATTGAAGAGCAATGTAATGTGATCTTTCTATCCCTAAACAAAAATATAGAAATCACAAAGTATTTCAATTAAATTCAGTGTCGTGTGTAGGGGGGTTGTGGGTTTAATTATGTGCACTTCTGCTTGCAAAACATTTGATTCCCCATCAGACCGTTTCAATTAATTTGTTCAGTGCTGTTCAGTAGAGCATTTAGAGTTCACTCTCAAAGGGAGCTTGCTCTTCTCTGCTGTATTTTTCACATGATCCAAGCTCACTTGTTCTCATTCACACTTCCATGTACATTCTTGCCCTTTCTTTCTCACTCTCATTCACTCATTCTGATCACACATGAGACAAGAGTCCTATTTCCAGACAGCTCACCACACAAGAATGCTCACAAATTACACAAGTGGAGAAACTGTTGTTTTTTCCCCCCACTGTTCTTGAAATCAACAACCACTAAATATTTCTCTTACCCAACTCAAACCGTTTTGTGGGCAAAAGGCTTTTCCAACCGTTTGAAAAACTGTCCATTTCACACATGCTGTCTGCTCATTGCAGTTCAGCTGAATTCAATCCATTTCATTATTACCTGGAACAATGAGAAAGTGTGAAATAACAGTACAATATCTACTTTTGGTTACTGCTCTATACTTGCATAAAGCATAAACACAAGTCACATCATTACTTATGTCTTGCAATGGGAGCCAGGTTGACAGTAGAATTGTGTTACTTTGATAATCTTGAGGAGCTATGTCTGAGATGAATGTGGTTAATGCACTAGTTCCATTTCTGCAGAATCCTATTACAAAAGCATAATTAGGTGGTTATCAGACATCTTATCCTCAGGGGAGCATCATGATTGGCACAGATTAAAATAGTCTTTTAAACTGGACAGAAACAACTGATCTAATGCAGTCCTGTAAATAAGCCTCAGGCACAGTGCTTTTTTTTTTTTTTTTTTTTTTTTTTTTTAAATTTCGATTTGCATCAGCCTGCAGCAGTTTTTTTCCTCATGTTTAGACATATGATAGATAATTTTATAACTAATGTCTGTCTCAATTGTTTAGCACCAACTAAAATGGTGACACACTGTATGCTACAATATAATGAAACCATAACTGCTACAGTGATTATGTAACAATTAGAATCTTCTCAAATTCTCAGAATATTCAGATATAATTAAATCTATGGTATTAGAAATAATATTGGTATTTGTATGTTCAAAGCCAGAGGAACAGAAACAGAAGGTCTACCAGAGAGAAAGCTGTTCTTGTATAACCTTAAAATTGCTGTAGATTTCAATCTCAATCCAAGGCAACTGAGGTTAGTTGTCCTCAGGTTCCCATGTCAATGAACGTTGGTCTTTGTGAGTTGGTTGCATTGTTTGTTGTCTTCTAATTAACATAACATGATTAACATTATTTGAACCCATGTTCAAAACTGCAAACAGAAACATTTCCTTAAGCAATGTGTTAAAAGGCTAATGCATTATTGATGCAGTATGCCTGTAATTTTTTAAAGTAATTTTGAAGGCCATTATTAGCTTGTTCATGTATGTTCAATCTGGCCTGTCATGGTGAGTTTCTGACAATGGTATGCAGATTAAAATAATATATTTATATATAAAACAAGTGTCATTTTAAAAATAGGGATGAGTCAACTAACATCTAGACAGAGTTTTTAGAGAACTTAAACTTGAATGTTGACTCATAAATCTGGCTTTGCCTTTGACTAATCATCATACAACAGCCAAATTTCAGGAAGTCAGAGTTCATCCAGTACTAGATGCCCCAGATATATGCACGAAGGAAGCTGATAAAAGTGATGATTCAGCCAGTGCTGAAATCTGAATGTCATCAGCATAGCAGTGGATGTTGATAGATGACATCAACTCAAAGAAACAAAAGTGAAGAAAGTAAAAATGTGCCAAATACTGAACCTTGGGGAACACCTTGTGTAAGAGTGGAGAAATGGTAGATTTTGGATTCCATTAAATCACCATTTGAATGATGTAACAACACTGGAAACTAAACACAGCATTTTGGGAGTAACCGCATCTCAGTGCCATCGGTGCCATTCAGAATGTTTAAACAAAGTGATTAGTAGCCATCTTCAGCACAGCTGCCATTGCATAATCCTGTTTAAACAAGCAGGAACATCTGAAAACAATTGGCAACAATGACCCATCTCAGCTACACAGAAAGTACATAGACTTAATGATGATAGTGCAGCTTAAAAAGTGGTGTACCTTGAACATCCACTTTCTTCAAGACAGAGGTCCACATCATTTTTAGTTCTGCTCTACACGCTATAATATACTACGTGGCCATTTATAAGCGTAATTGCGAAGAGCATTAATTTGAGGTTTAGACAACTCCCTAATAGTCCATTGTCTCCACATTTAGGTTCAGGTAATGAGATGGTATTAAAATACCCATGCAAACCACTGAGCTAAAGTCTGCCTGATCTATGACTACATGCCTCAAGAATTGTAAGGCTCCAAATTCAAATGATATAGGACTTCACTACCTTTACTAATGACTTACTGAGCGGTTTAAATTTGCTCCAAATATATATAGTCACAAATCCAGCCTAAGAGTTTTTACAGCCTTTGAATTAATTCTGATTAAATAAGACATCTGATACTCAGGAGAAGTGCCAGAGCGCGGCGCCACCAGTTCCTGCCAAATTCAGTGACGAAAACATGCAATCCAACGCTGTCGATAAGATCACTAGCTAGGTAACTTGAGAAAACAGTTCATCAGGAGACCAAAAACCTGATTCCACATTAATCTTTAAAATTCATATAGGATGACAAACTCTTAAGAGACGATACTAACAGGTGTGACGCACGCCCTGTTCCAATTAGAATTATGCAACCATTAGTCTGTGAGAGTACGTGAAAGGAGGACAACTGCAGGATACGTAGTTCAAATGACTTTATTTAGTCCCAAAAGTACACCAATTACCCAAAGGAGTTAAAAAACAAAACCACAAGTTCTCATGACATTGAGCTTGAACAAAGGGCTTCCTTATAATGCAGTAGCTGAAAGTTGTTTGTAACAATGAATATTGCTGAATTATGTCCCACAAAAGAAAATATTCCTCCATACCAGGCTAACGATTTTACGACAACCACATTTTTAGCATGCCTTCCACTTAAAGAGAAAAATATATATTGAAAAACTTATAAAATTTGTACCATAACTAGATAGTTCATTGGCACAAAAGTTCAAGAAAATCTAAAAGTTTATAAAGGGAGCTATTCATAACCAAAATGAGCACAAAAATACAGGCAAAACGGCGTGAACTGATGTTGTTTCCAACATGCACCCCATGTTACAGCACTACTGATTAAATTATATGGTCCCTAGATGGAAAAAGCTCATGATAAAGGTGTGACTTCATTGCATGAAGCAAATTTCTAGAGAGACCGCAATCCAACCATGTGCTCAGAACACAATCTGCCCTGTGCACAAGGAGGACTCTGCGGTTAAACCGTGTGAGCACATGAGATTTTTTCCCCCTCTAGAGAGGGAACACATGTAAACAATGTGCTGTGTGCTAGCAAATCTACTAAAGCAAATAAACAGGCATTTCGCACCATCTGCTACTGGCAGGATGAGCCCTGGTCTAAGAAAAGCAAATGGCATGCTGAAGTGGACATGTACCGATTCCGATACGATCGCACTGGAATGGCTCATGGGGTGATGTTTGTGAAGATTTACTGTGTGTAAATTGTACAAGCATGCAGAGCTTAGCTGCACTAACAATGTTTGAGGTAAAACTTGATCGAAACTCCATCCTTTGATCATTCAATATCTTGAGAGTAAACAAGAATACAACGACAATACTTAAACAATAAATATAATGCAACAGGTCTTGTGTTGTCAGTTTTTCACTGGATGTGGTAAGGTAGTCGGTCAAGCCAAGGCAAGAACTATGGAGAGAGTGAAAAACAGTACAGGGGAGGATAAAGTAATGTTTCTGAATGGATTCATGTTTCAAAGGTTAAAGAGATAAAAGGAAATGTACCACTTATAGCCTCTAGGGCAAAGTACTTCACGTCCATATCTTGGTCTGTAGCTAGTTTCTCCAGGACTGGTTTAACCTCGGCCTGCAAAGCACTATTGATAACATCATTGTTAGTACTGTTTGCTTATGCCATCAAGATACAAAAGGGTACAGGCAGCTATTATTTAAAGATACCTGCTGTCCAAAACTGGTCCGATCTTCTGTAAAGACCTGGCCACATTGAAGCGCACATTGGCCACCTGATCAGTGGACATCTTGAGGACTACAGGCAACATGTGCTTTGTGGTGATTTCCTGTCCACATACTTCAGACAGAGCCTGACACACACAGATTTTCATTTGTTGTCATTTTACAGCACCAGATATTAATTAAATGACTTTCAACTGGGAGAAAGTTTAGGTTTAAGAAACAGGCACCAGCCAGGTCATCCAGACTTACATTGATGCAGAAGAGAGTGGTCATCCTGTGCAGGTAGTTAGAGTCATTGGCCATGCCAAGGACTTTGGGCACAATGGTGTTCTGGGCCCATACTGCTCCAAACTTCTCCACCAGCTTCATGAGGTTGCAGGTAGCAGCCTCTCGGATGGCAAACACTGCAGAACAAGGCCAAGACACTCATTTTAAATTACAGGCTAACATGAAGATTGAGATTTGAGATGAAGATGAATACCTTTAGATAAATGTCATTGTTAGGACAAACCAGATATACGGTACTGCCATGCCATACAAACTGAAGACATACATTCTTCAGTATCACAAACAAATTTCACTTAGAGAAAAGTAGAGAATGAATGATTATGTGTATGTCAGAAAAATAATCATAGAAATTAAGATTAAAATATATATATATTTATTATGGGCGTTGCTAGGCCATCGCTAGCCCAGTGATTATTCAGCTAAAAATTTTGCAATAAGTTGTACACAAATTTGTGATTGCCTCAGTCCCCTTTAAATTTATATGAAAACAGCAACAGACTGCTATCAGCTCCTCCTTGTCTTTCAGTGCGTTCTTAAATCCACAGACAGAGAGACAGAGGGCAAGGTATGTGACAGTGGACAGTTGGTTCAACTATAATGTTATGAAGCAACGAGAATACTTTTTGTACACAAAAGAAAACAAAGAATTTATTCAAAAACTCCTCTCCGTAGTGCCATTCTGGAGAATGAACAACGCAGGCAGAGTACTCTCTTCTGTATCAGTGGCGCCACAAGGTTGAACGGTTTTCTTTCAAATCAAAGCGTAAATATACATAAAAAACATATCCTTGATACAGAAGAGCATACGCTGCCTGCGTTCGGCTCATATTCTCCAATGGCACTACGGTGATGTGGAGAGAAGCAGGAGTACACAATAGTGATTCATGGATTGTCCCTTAAGGGGTTTAAAACTACAATCTTCCGTTACCAGTCCAGATTTTTATTCACTACACTCTTTATCCAACAGAGGTCTACCATTCCACTTATTCTCCTAAAAAGATGGTTTAATATGAATAGCGCACTTGTTTTGTAATATTTGCTTTGCTAATTTCATTTTTCGGTTTGTTTGTTTGATCAGATTATCTGGCACGACAGTTGGACCCAAGCAGGTTTAATCAACATTGTTTTGGTGCTCAGCATTACCTCCACAGATTACATTCCACCTGACTTCACAATAACTCGAATAGAGATCCCAATCAAGCCATTTAACCTTCATTCTGGGAAGAGTAAATATCTACAAACATCCTGTGAAATTGTGCATTACTAATCTGCTAAACATCAGACGGGCGGCTCTTTTGAAATCTGTTTTACGATGACTTAACCCCCTTTATCAAGACTGGGAATTTAGAGTTTAAAACTCAAGCCAAACCCCTATCCATAGTCCTTACAGAGCTTATGAAAAAAATAAAATGCTGCACATCAGCCAAAATGTGATCATGCATGTGACAAAGCAGGTCAAGCTTTGAATGGAGATTATAAAACAAAAAATGGGACAATCCATTTAACACTGCAAATCTCTTGCAGACGTGCCCATGTGTATTTGTCAGAAAGAGTTCAGATTTATACATGACAGACAGCCGAGCACAGCGCCGCTCTGGCTCTGAGCTCTTATGTAAGAGGACAGCACTGGCCCAGCAGCACAGGATATACAAGAACATTCCAGTGATGTAACCCATCTGGCGGCCCTTTGTCTACAACTGTGTCAGACTGAAACTGTGTGTGTGTATGTGTGTGTGCACACGGTCGAGGTCCTCACTGAAAATAACCATGCAAAACACCTCAACAGCTGGATCCACTCAGCGCATGGTTCATAGTGAGATCATAACCATTCTGACAACCATTAAATTGAAGATTTACAAAGAGGCTCATCAATCTAAAACATTCATTACCACTGACAAGCCAATCAAAGCAGGATCAGCAGGCACTTTAAAAGTCTTATCTGTGCTACAAAAGTGGCGCCTGTTCGAAGCTGGATATTAGATATTGTGAAAAATCTGAATTATCAGCAGCCATTACTTCAGTCTTTAGTGACCTTAAAGAAAACATGCAAATATATGGATTGAGTGCTATCTTTCAGAATTCTTTGATGAATAAAAAGCACAAAAAAACCAAACAAACAAAAAGACATTTTAAATGTCTTTACTGTTGCTTCATTTTTTTGATGCACCCTTGCTATATAAAAGAAGAAAAATTAACTTTTTTTTTAATCTTACTCTCACCAAACCGTAGAAGAGTGGTGTACATGTAGTCTAGATTTAATAATAATTACTCTTGATAATTTGTCTAAGGTTTACAAAAAGTCTCAGTTCCCTTTTCTACTTTAAATTACATTATAAGGACAGAATGACACACAGGTGAAATTGAGAGAAGAGGGAAGAAAGCAATAGAAATGTAGAGAGCGAGAGAGTGCTAGAATCTTATCAGACTTTATAAATGGCTGATAGCAGAAACCTTTTGAGATTAATGTGTAATTCTCTCTCCTTTTGGGGAAAGAGTAGGACAGGAGAGAGGTTGATGCAACTGCTGAATGTCTTTGCTGTGCTACCTTCAAATTTAAGCAAATGCATCTGCTTGAACCTATACAGTTTAAAGGTTCTGGTTCATTGTTGTCAGTAACTCAATGCATTTTTTTATGGCACTCGTCAGGAGAATCGTCAGACTCAGAAAACCTACCATGATCAATGAGCCATGCCATGCACAGAGAATTCAGCTTCTCATCAAAGAACTCCACTCCCTAGAAATAAAGTTGGAATTTAGTTAAATCCACCCACATTTCTCATTCCCACGTGTTTCCAAATCACTTTTAAAGCTTAGAGGACTAGGTCATTAAAAAATAACAATTCTGTCATTTACTCAACCTCATGTTGTTCCAAACCTTCCAAAATCTTCTGTTGAGCTAAAGAAGGTATTTTGAAAAATGTTGGTAGTCAAACAGTTGATGGTAGAGTATGGAAAAAAAAAAATCGCAATCATAAACTGTTTGGTTAATGCCATTCTTCAAAATATCTTTTGTGTTCAACAGAAAAAAAAGAAACTGTTTGGAACAACAGGAGAGTGCTTATCCTTTTCCGTCCAAATACTATTAATCAATCTTGAGTGGAGCGCAGACTCACCAGTTGGCCAGCCAGCAAAGGCATGTACTCAATGATGGCCAGTCGAACCCTCCACTTGGCATCCTCAGCCAGCTCTACTATAGCTGGCAGCAAAGACTGAGAGAGCTGCCGAATCCCGATCACCTCATTCACACAGTCCAGATTAGAGATGATGTTCAGACGCACCTCAGGACACTACAGGAAAATAGTATATTCTTGAGTACTTTTTTTATGGACACCAGGACACTATACTAAAATAAAATATTTTGTTGTAAAGAATATACACTTTTACATATTTAGTTTTAAAGGGCTAGTTTACCCAAAAAATTTTAATTCTGTCATGAATTATTCACCCTTCATGTCGTTCCAAACCCAATAGGCCTTTGTCTATCTTCAGAACACAAATTAAGATATTTTTGATGAAATACGAGAGCTTTTTAATCCTGCATAGACAGCAACACAACTACCACGTCCAAGCCCCAAAAAGGTAGTAAAGACATCGTTAAAATAGAGTGGTTTAACCTAAAATTTTATGAAGCTACGAGAATACTTTTTGATTGCAAAGAAAACAAAAATAATGACTTTATTCAACAATTTCTTCTCTTTCGTGTCTGTCTATTCTCATAGCTTCATAAAATTACATTTGCACCACTGATGTCTTTACTACCTATTTGGGTCTCCAAAATTTCAGTTGCTTTGCTGTCTACAGAGGATCAGAAAGCTCTCGGATTTCATCAAAAATACCTTAATTTGTATTCCAAAGATCAACAAAGGTCTTACAGGTTTGAAACGACATGAGGGTGAGTAATTAATTACAGAGTTTTCATTTTTGGGTGTAATACCCTTTAACATTAGTTTGAACACCATATTTGAAATAAAGAAAGTAAACATGGTCAATGATTTACATGGGTTTCAAGTCTCCATAATTTCTTCTAAGCAAGTATGTATTTTACTGAAAGCAAAAGGTCTCCTTTTATATTTCCCTTAAATGGCTCCAGGAGGATGCCACACTCATGTGATATTGTTACAACGCACGCATACATGCTGCCAAATATTTGATGATTGCTTGAGCAAGTGCACTTTGGTGATGACTGACTAAAATCCAAACAACAAAGTTTGTTAGTCAAACAGAGCCGGGTGGATAAGCAGCCAATGGAAATACACTTCAGGACAGAATTCACAGAATCCAGCTCTTAACGTTTTCAGATGGTGTGCTTGACAATCGAGAGGAGTCCAATAAAACAGAAGGGAACACAAACACTGGAGGAAAGAGTTTGGATGTGTTTCGGTTTGGCATGGACTCGATGAAAGCTGAGGCCAAAGTTCAACTTCATTTTAAAACAGTCTAAGAGTTTATTAGTACAATCGAAAAGCTAATACAACTTGGAGAGTGGTCATGAACAAGAGCCAAATCAAAAGGAACATCAATCAAGGACCTTAGAAAAGACAATTTAGCAAACAGCCCTTAAAGGAACACTCCGCTTTTTTTTTTTTTTTTAAATAGGCTCATTTTCTAACTCACCTAGAGTTAAACAGTTGAGTTTTACATTTTTTAATTCCTACAGCTGATCTCTGGGTTTGGCGGTAGAACTTTTAGCTTAGATTAGCATAAATAATTGAATCTGATTAGACCGTAACCATCTCACTCAAAAAAAGACCAAAAAGTTTCTATACGTTTTCTATTTAAAGGAATAGTACTATGTACTATTGTATGTATCATGTATTAATAAATACATTTTTGAGTGAGACACTAACGGTCTAATCAGATTCAATGATCTATGCTAAGCTACAGCTAAAAGTGCTACCGCCAAACCCAGAAATTGGCTGAATGTATTCGAAAACGGTAAAACTCAACTGTTTAACTCTGGATGGGGTTGGAAAATGAGCCTATTTTCAAAAAAAGTGGAGTGTTCCTTTAAGCCCAAGAAAATGTAACCTATCAGACCAGGAAAATAAACAGCAGAGTCTCTGCTCTAGTACAATCAGAAGGATCTTTGACCACAAGGGAAAGAGAGACAGACAGATGAGAGACTGGGCAGAGCTCCAGGTGGGTTACCTCGTCCTTCAGTTGGACCAGGAAAAGAGGCAACAGATGTTCTACGGTGTTGTCCTTGCCCAAGATGGTAGAGAGACTCATGATGACAGAAGCCAAGGCAGACTTCACATGCTGGTTTGTGTCAGACACCAGCTCCTGTTAAGGGAAGAGAAGGAGGCCTGATAATCTACTAGTTTAGATAAGCTACAAGAAGCTGTAATCAGAGACAATGTGACTGCAGGATAGGGAAGGAAAAAATAATAATAATACACTACTACAACAACAACAAAAGTTTAAATAAATTTGATAAATAAAGCTCTTTTAATTTTCATTAACAATTTGTTTTTATTATTATTAACAACCAGATAACAATACTTATATCATCATCAACCACCAGATAATAACAAAAATAACAATAAAATTCTTACTCCTAACAGAGACAAGATATTTATTTTATTATTGAACATTGTACTGTTAATAGCAAAAAAAAGATTTGTTTTACTGTTTTCGAATCCATTCAGCTGATCTCTGGGTTTGGCAATAGCACTTTTAGCTTAGCTTAGCATAGATCATTGAAATCAGATTAGACCGTTAGAATCTCGCTCAAAAATGACCAAAGAGTTTAGATTTTTTCCCCCATTTAAAACTTGACTTTTCTGTAGTTACATCATGTACTAGGACAGACGGAAAATGAGAAGTTGCGATTTTCAAGGCTGATATGGCTAGAAACTCTGCAACTACACCAACTAGCTGGGGACTATTTTTTTAGGTGCTGCGTAGTATCACTGCGCTTGCTGCACCTGTGGTATTGGCAGCAAAGTTCCTTGATTATTTCGCCAGAATGAGAGTATGGTTCCTAGCCATTTCAGATGGAAAATGAAAAGTTGTGATTTTCTAGGCCGTCTTAGTACATGTAACTACAGAAGAGTCAAGTTTTAAATCATGAAAACACAGAAACTCTTTGGTCATTTTTGAGTGAGATTCTAACAGTCTATTCAGATTCAATGGTCTATGCTAAGCTAAGCTAAAAGCGCTACCGCCAAACCCAGAGATCGGCTGAATGGATTCGAATTATTTTTCTTAACAGTAACAAGATATTCATTTTATTATCTCATAATATTATTAATAGCAAACTATTCCTTTAAAATGGTATGGTTTATTAAATAAGTAATTCTGTCTTTTAAAACAACGCAGCAACAAGCCAATGAAACTGCTCACCTACACCATTACTGAAAAAACTGAAATGTATTTTGTAGTGTTTTGAATTCGGACCATGACCCCCTAAACTGATAAATTGCGCATCCAAACATCTCACCCCATTACTGGGGTCTTTGAAGAAAGACAACATCACAGGGAGGGAGGGAGGTGAGATCCAATTGAGCCTGAAAACCTGGACATTTATTTGCTTGTAAAACGCTGAAGAAGGTTTAAAATCCTGAGCTATCTTTGATCTGATGTTTCAGCGAACAGCTTGTATGTATAGGCTAATTGCGGATCACATCTGCTGACAAAGCAAGCAGAAAGCTGTTTGTATCTGTGAAGAACGATCCGCTTACATAAGCTTATTAACAGATATTAAACATCAGGTCATGAGACTCTCAGGCCACTCATGAGCAAAGAAAGCCCTGTGAAGCTCAAGCAGGAACACCGAAAGGCTCCACTGTTCTTTGTAGTCTAGATCAGTAAAAGAGAGGCTTGTCTAGATATGTCCTCTACTTTATTATGAACAAATTCAAAAAGTTAAAAATGAATCATAAGTTTAAATAAATCAGACACATTTTTTGTTCCATTTTAATCAGCTAAGTTGGTTTGGGGGGAAACAAAATCAGCAAATTTCTTAATTATACATATTCAAAATATTTTTAGTATACACATCTTGTACGCTTCCCATTATTTAA
This sequence comes from Carassius auratus, assembly GCF_003368295.1. Classification (NCBI taxonomy): domain Eukaryota; kingdom Metazoa; phylum Chordata; class Actinopteri; order Cypriniformes; family Cyprinidae; genus Carassius; species Carassius auratus. Next base: position 11,717,905 of record NC_039257.1, read on the forward strand.
TTATTATATATAATTATATATAATTATTTAAGGCAAGCTCAGGCTGTATACAGTAAAACTAAACTAATATAAAATAAAATGCCATTTCACTTCCTCTAGCACTACAATTCAGTCAGTCACAGGCATACACCAGGAAACAAAAAATAATAGAAGACTAACCCTAGGCTGATGCTGAATAAACCTAGAGAGAGAAAGCTGACAAAGGATCAATAAATGTGTAACAGATAACAACAGTGACCTCTGCTGCCCATCACCTCAGAAAGGAACGACAGTTCAACAACAATCTGAATTAACTCGCCTGCTGAAGATGTCCAAAATATGAGGACCGGTAAACTCTTATAATCTGTACTGACGAGGCATAAACCTCAGTCTGCATATATTTATGCAAGTCTGAGAGCTAGGTCAGTTGATCCCAACCCTTTTTCTTCTGGGCCCCCAACATACTTATGAGAACCTGAGCAGAGCAGGCTCACGGAAAGGAGGTGTTTAGAGAGACTATATCTTTGAACTGCTTTTGAACTGGAAAATGAGGTGAAATTAAATGCATATTTTGAGAAAACAAAAGTGTTTCTTGACATTGCATGCAATCCTATTGTAGGAGACTCCCAAAACCATATTAGGAACCATAAAAATGGCATAATTCAGTTTCCGGGTCCAAGCCTCAACTCACTTCACTTGAGAATACTACCTCAGCAGCCGTTTATGAGCACTGTTTATTCATATTAATCATTGAAGCTAAACTCTTTCAAACTTACGGTGTACACTACAGTCTCTGTGCTCACAGCATCCCATCTTTTTCTTTTTTTCATTGTCTGGCTATCTGGGACTTCGGTATGCAGTTAAAGGTTAGGATTATACCTTTTTCGCTAGTATTATATCACATTTTGAGTGTATATTAGCACCTTCTGTTGTTTTCTAGTGGTTTCTGATAGAGCGTTTGGACCCAGAAGTGGTGCTGTGACATCACACTTAACAAGCGAATAGGGGCACTTCAATATAATAAAATTAAATATGAATATTCTACTTTTCTGACACGATACAATGGTTACTGTTAATGTTACTAAAGTAAAACCATGGTAAATGTTTTAATTAAAATTAAGTTAAATTTATGCATTTAGCAGACGCTTTTATCCAAAGCGACTTACATTGCATTCAGACTAACAATTTTCTCTTAACATGTGTTACCTGGTATTCGAACTAGGGCTGTGCGATTAATCGAAAATCTAATTGCGATTTGAGTGCGCGCGATTTCTAAATCGCTTTATAGCACGATTTTGTTATCTGATGTTATCTGAACCAATCAGGATGCAGCGCGCCTAAGTGGAGCGCGAGAACAGAGCAGACTGGGCATATGCCTAACTCCAGGTTCACACACTCTGTCTGTAATGCGTAGCCTTTTTTTTCCTGAGCCCATGTTAATGGATCAGAACGTTCACACTGCACGTTGTAAGGCAGCATGTATCTTAGCCTTATACAGTCTATGATCCGAGCACGCGCGTCTGGAGGAAATCTGTGTGCGAGCGGACAGATGCGTGCGCGCATGCGTGATTTTAATGTGCTTTCGCGTTACAATAATGTACTCTCATTTGTCAATTGATCAAAAAATTGTGATCCATATATTTTTGTCCATATCGCACAGCCCTAATTCGAACCCCCAACCTTGCGCTTGTTTACATTTGCTACAAATGTTTATTTGTAAATTGAAGTGCCTCGTTACTGGATTGTTGTAGCACAGGTGTTTCCGCATCAGTTGAGAACGATCCAGCTCTGATTTATTTGGCTTTAAAAACTTTAAATTGCACACCTATGTGATTTGTACTGGAAAACTCAATGGCGAACTTGTGTGTGATCACTAGATTTCACAGTGCCGTTTAGTGGTCTTGTAATCGCAACTGCTCCTTGTAGGAAAAACATTAGTGTTTACTGCACTTTCTGTTTTTCTTTTTTTTGAGCTGATAAAAGGTCCATGCAACACGCAGTTTCAAAAGAGAAGCGCTATTTCGTTACACATTTGGCACGTTTGCCGTTTAATGCATATTTATCATGCACAACAGAATGCTAATACTTAGCAGTTAGGCAGATTGGTAGGGTCACCAGCCCCTGTGAACTCTGGCAGGGAACCAGTGAACTAGATTACTGCATGTGTATGAAACCAGTATTCGGTCAAAGCTACCACTTGTTTACGTCGAAAATGTAAACACCCCCCAAAATAACACAAAAACAATCAGACCTACTGCAAGATCTCTTGCAGAGACAACCTGGATACCTTCCCAGTTATGATATCACATTATCAAAAAACAAGCTCTAATTTAAGTACCACCTCCTGAGAACTTGGCCGGAACTGTGCGGCATAACTGTTCAGCCACACGCAATTTCATAAACAAATGGGCGAGATTAAAATGTGTACCTTGACGCAAGGCAGAATATGAGTCATGATGATGGTCTCCCTGCTGTCTTCGGGCAAATTTTCACAGAATACTGCAGAGATAAACAGGGCATGGGATAAGGGTGTTGTTGTGTGGCTCTTTTCATAGAGACATCAGATTTTGGGAAGCTGGCAGTGGGACACCTCACCTTTCACCTTGTTGGCAGCCGCAGCCCGGACCTCTGCCTCGCAGTCTTTCAACAAGTTCTGGAACGCTGGGACCAGATCGGTCTTGGTGATCTCTGGGCCAACTGCTTTTTGCAACTTTACACAAACAGAAAAACAACCAGAGTTGATTCAGAGTCTCAGAGGCGACGTGGATAACTGCCAAATATGCGTTTCATAAGTACCCACTTCTGAGAATTTGTCTGCCACCATGTAGCGCACCCTCCAGGACTTGTCCTCGGCGGCCTGACGTAAAGTGGCCATGACCAGAGCCTCCAAGTCTTCCTGTGGCAGCAGAGTAGCAATGCTGACGCCAGCTTCAACAGCCAAGAGACGCACAGAGTCCTGCAGAGAAAAGGAAATGACTGGATCAATGACATAAGAGCACACACAAAAATAAAAATCATATAAAAATATCTATGTCTATATATATCTATATCTAAGTTCTAAATATATTATCTTAGAAATTTAATTTTTATATTCTTGTTGTTTTCAACAAACATTTATATAATTTAAGAAATATAAAATTTTAATGACTATAAAAATATCATGTAGTGTTTAAAAGGAATATATATATATTTAATATATACATTTCTTGCATCTTTTTTTAATCTATTTTATCATATTTAATTATCTTTATTATTATTGTTTTTTTTTTTTTTAAGTACCAAGATCACGAAATATCAATTCTTTAAAAAACTTTTTTGTCAGACCTGCCAATGACTTCAGAAAATTCACCACACAGCCATAATTATTTTTTACCGGCTTTGAAACTGGATGTGCAAAAACAAAAATACAGCTGGCACAGCATCTAATAGTAATTCATTATTAATAATGATTATCGCTGAATATCAACGTATTCTGCTTTTGTTGTATTTTAAATTATCGCCAAATCAGCTTCACCAGCTACTTTTAATAAAGTACAAAACTGAATTAAAAATCACTACAATAATACTGTTACTAAAAAAATTAAATTAAAATTTATAATAATAATAATAAATATGAATTGATATAATAATAATAAAAATAATATCTAATTTATTAATTAATATAACAGAATAACTACAATCCAAACATTTATGGTTGATTTTCTTTTCTCTTAAAGGTTAAACATAGAGCTTTTATTATTTTAGTGGAAAACTGCAGATAAATTTCTCTTTTGAAAATCCAGACAAAAAAAAAACACAAGCAAAACAAACCAAGCTGCATGTCACTGACCAACCAACAGCCCAAATCTTGGTCTTTCTAAATGTAAATCTGCACCAGTGTACCTGCTCATCAGATGCTAGTGCTGTAAAGAGAGGAATGATGTCACTCTTAACATAGTCCAGCTCCAAGACCTTCGCAAACTCGCCCAGCTTAGAAGCGGCAGCTCGACGCACCATGGGAGTGTCGTCCGAGCAAAGTGTGCGGAAGTGCCTGTGAAAACAACCATAACGTTAAATACTGAACATGTCCGCAGTGATCAAGGTGAAATCAAAAGTGCACGTCGTAAAAACAAGGCATCATTTGAACTTACTGACGGATATCCGCTTTAACCGAACTGGACACACGTGGGTAGCAGACGCTGAAGAGTCCGCACGCAGACGTTCGGGAGGTGAACCAGTCCCCACTGGCCAAACGCTTCACAAGAGGTACAAAATGCACCTCTAGGTCTACAGGGGAGTGTTCCTGCGAGATCTTTCGCAGAGACTCCACGGCCTTGTCCCGCACAACCGTTTCCTCCACAGTGGCCAAACTCTCCAGGGGAGGCTGAGGAGAAGAAGTACCCGATGAAAACATGTAGAGAGGGGTCTCAACTTATGGCTTATATCTGATCTGGTCATCAAGTAACCAAATACCTTGCCTTTAGTGACTTACCAAGAGATTGTGCACAAACTCTGGGCCTCCAACCAGTACAGTGAAGCTCCCGAGCTGCTCAGCCAAGGCAAGGAGAACTTCATCCTCATCATATATGGTGTCTGCAGAGAAAGGGACGTCAGTTCGCTAATAAATATAGGTAAGTAATACAAACCAAAAGCAAGTGTTACAGACCAAGATCATTGAAAGAACAACAAATGGCCAATAAACAACAATATGACATTTAAAAAGTCAATTTTCTCTTCCCACATACTTCATAACACTTAGTTGTTCAAATAATTTTTGGACGTGATGATAGTTTTATAATAAAAAGACAAAAATAAAGGCTAATTAATATAACAAAGGATTGCATGTGAACCAAAAGAGAACTCAAGTTTGACTCATAGGGCTTAATGCATTGAAGCTGGATAATTCATTCACACTGTTTTCCAAATCCATGTTATTGATCTTACAGCAAAATATTTCTGGCCTTGTCAATTAATCTAAATGTCTTGATCTTCTGATGAAATGACAGACTCTGTCTGGTGACATATGAGGGACTTCTCCAATCATTGTGTGTATTTAAACCCTGCCTAAGTATTACAATCAACTGCAAACTTCCATTCACATACGCCTCAATACACCCTGTCCTACATTTTCTCTTCTTTTTCAATAATCAGTTTCATTCAGATGTACATCTCAGTACGGAAGGAAGCATCTGTTGCTAATTTCATTACATCACAACTTGAGCTATTATTGCAAACTAAAACCAAAGAAATTTGCTAAAACACTTATATAATAATTTAATAAAATATTTATTTTCTATACTACAAAAAAGTCACTAAATAAATGTTTTAATATATTACAATGGAAATTAATTGACAGGCCAAGTAATTCTCTGAACTACTAGCCCTCCTAGTACAAAAAAAAACTAAAAAAATATTAACAAACCAAAGTTAAGATCTATTTAACAGATAATTTATTTCAGAATTCGGATAAGTTACTGGGATTTCTTACCAGTGAGGAATGGCAGTAGTTCAGTCCTTGTTCTTTCCACCCCCAGTGCCAGAGCAATAGTGGACAACTTCTTAATACTGTTCAACCGCAGCTGAGGATGTGCACAGAATCACATTAATTCACAACCTCCCCTGTTATGTTTCATCACATTATGCATAAAACTCCAGGTCAGTGGTTCTCATCCACGGTACTGGAAGACAGATTAGTAACGTAACCTCCTTAAATTGAACACCCATAATTAAAGGCTTCAAGACCTGACATGGGTGTGTCAGGTAAAGACACCAAACTATGCAGTGCCAGGATCTAGAAACACTGACCTGGATGATGACAAAATGACCGCCATTCTAATGTACACGTTTTAACAGCACCAAAATGCCGCCAAGATAAATGTTGGAAATTAGCCGGTCAATTTCGAGCTTGTTATGCCCGGAACCAACGTCTATATTAATGCTTTATGTTATGGAGCATATAGACATCTTAAAAAAAAAAAAAAAAAACTTGATGAAAGGGGAAACAGCTACATGATAGAACATTGAGTAAAAAGCAAGGAGAAGAAAATTATGTTTATTTTGTAAATGAATCGCTTGCACGGTTAGCGGCCAGTTCTGGAAGATGCAAATAAAATGCGATTTTTTTTATACACACGAATCAATCTCGGATTATTTTAGACTGGTGTCTACCTGAACGTCTTCATTTCTCAATTCATCGATAAGAACCGCGATGGGATAAAGAGAATCGTCTCCCTCTGCTCCTGCCATTTTAGATTTGGAGATTCACTGCAGAGGCGTTTGGCGTTGTGCTGCTTGACTTCCGCTCGCCGCGCGGGCTGATGGGAAAACACCCAACAAATGTAAAGTCCAGTTACAAATGATGAATTACATGCACATTGATTAGCACAAAATAAAAATAGCGCAAAACGGTTTTAAAAATAAAGCATATAAATCTGATCCGTTAAAATATAAATAATAAAATACTATTTTTATTATTATTAGTATTATTTATTTTTTTAACATAGAGGTTTTAGATTCACCAGTAAAATAAACTTTCAAACTCGTTTACAACATGTATTTCATACCTCATACGTACATTTTGAAATCAGTGTGTACTTTGAACGTGAGTTGCTAGCAAGATGTTATGGACTAAATCGTCCCTGCTGGGAAAACAACAACAACAACAATAAAACAATAGAAACCACTACAAATACCATTACAAAAATTACAGTTACAAACTTTTAACCATGCTTTCAACAAAAAAATTTTTTTTGAGACATATTACATTAGAATACAGTGGTTTGATCAAGAATTTGAGTTCCCTTTCCATACTACACTCATACTGCGTCTGGCTAGACACATATGGGAAAATGCCTTTTTTTTTTTCCTGAACTGAAGCCTTTTTCATTCATGCAGAGAAACTGCACAGCCAGTGGTTCATGAAGTGTATTAAAAAACTAACCAATGGATAGGCAGCGGAGCTGCATGAGCCTATGGCGACAAAACCCGCCAAGCCTGCAAAGCCCGCCAGAATGGGTGGGGCATTATGGATTCTATGATTTCTTCTCCTTCAACGACAACTATGTCTCTGCGCTGATCCGAACCCGCTCGCCAATGAATATGCCTTCTCAGCTGGAATTGTGTCCTCTCGGCACAGCTGGCCTGCTTCTGCACATCAGGGTGTGTCAGGCCTGTGTAACAGGCCAGGGTCCTTTTCACTTAAGCGACGTGTGCTACGTAAACAAATCTGGCAGAGAGCCCTTTACTGTATCACGCTTAAGCTCTTTGGGATCAGTTCATCTGTCACCTCTCGGCCCGTGGGTGTCGAAGTGACAGGAGTATTTGGGACGATAAACCATGCCGGGTGTGCCCTCAAGGAGCTTTAGCCTTGTATTATAGTTAACTTCTCTATGGCAATGAATTGCTTATGGAAGTTTGATACCTTAGTCATTCCACTATATAATCACGGCGTGATTATACTGTTCGCATATGCATCTATCAAGACGCTGTACGAGTGTAGCTTACATACTACATACTCAGTTACTTAATGTAACCTTGTTTCCCTGAAATACGGAAATGAGTAATACGTTGCTAGCCATGCTATGTAGATGCAAGACTCAGTAACTTGAGAATCCTGTGGCAAATGCCCGCTTATATAGCCCATTCTGGCGGGATTTGTCACCATAGGCTCGTGCAGCTCCGCTGTCTATCCATTGGTTTGTCTTTTAATACACTCCATGAACCACTGGCCATGGAGTTTCACAGCGTGTATGAAAAAGGCTTACCAAGTATGTTTTATCACCAATAGAAGGTGACCAATTCTCAATATAACCAGTAAAAGCATTCTGATGACTTTTCTTTCTCAGCAGGGGTTTGTCTGAAGCACATAAACTCACATTTATGGGGTAGATGTCATGTGTTAACCAATACACAGCAGCTTTGAAATTCATGTTTGAGGCAATAACTCACGTCTAGTCTATTAAAAATGAACAGCTGACTGGAGGGAAAGATTCAGAACACTTGGAATGTAGCTCATGAGTCATATGTACTATTGTAGTATTTTTAGAATACTTTTTATTATGGTTTTTTGCAAGGTTTGAACTTTGAAAATGCCATTCCAGTTCCCATTCAATCGAGCAACCACTAAAAAATTCTGGTGCTGAACAGAGGAATGAATATAATGATGAGGTTTGAATGAGGACAGAATTTTAATTTTTGTGTGAACCATCCTTTAAAAGGTTCTTAAGCTACTGAATGAAAGTAGTTCTATTTTTTATTTACACTATGCCAGCAAATCAGTATTGCTGTTTTATATTTTTTTTAAACACACACATATTAAGAGTTATTTATTTATATCAATTTAAAATCTGGAGTTCTTTATTTTGACAAAGCTTTATTATTTCTGTCCATTCCCATGATATTAAAACATAAATAACAGAAAAAATATTAAATATACACATTCTGTGCTCTCTGCATTCTGTTTAGTTCAGTATATGACCCTAGAGAGCATGCAGAGGGTGGTTGTCAGCTGTTAATAATCAAGTAGCTGGAGGCCACTCCGAATGACGTCAAGCATTCCTACCTCACATCAGGCTCTCTCTGATCCAGCCCTGCTCCCGATCGCCTGTATACTCTCTCCTCAGATGCCTCCTTCATATTTTCCACTCTGAGCTTGTTAATGTTAGAACATGATTCCTGCACACTCTCCTCAAAGGTCCAGGCCCCACCAGGTGTGCACAGAGCACCCTTGGCCCTTGTTGTTTATATAACATCAAGCTAAGCTCTTTCATGTGCACCACACTTTTAGAAACCACTGAGACGGAAAAGATTCAACCTGCAACCCCTACGCCCTCATCTCAAGGATAAATATGATACTAAATTACATGCATATTAAGCTTGTGTGCATAGTGTCGGTCGGTATCTGTTTCACATATGGGAAAACCATAATACTTTATGCTGCAGGAGTGCAGGGATATTTCTGACAACTTTTGGTTTTTACAAATCTGTTCAGAACATATTTAGCTTAAAAGATTATCACTTTGCCTCAAACATCTTGGACGTCATTTAAAGGAATAATTCACAAAAATGAAAATTGGCTGAAAATCTTGTTTCTTCATTGGACCATATTTGGAGAAGTGTAGCATTACATCACTAACTCACCAACTGAGCCTCTGCAGTGAATGGGTGCCGTCAGAATGAGAGAGTTTATAAAAACACTGAAAGAAACACAATAATAAAGTATAATAAAGTATTTGCAAGAAGTCCATCATTAAAATATCCACAACAAAGTTTCCTCCAGTGAAAAAGTCCATCCCCTTTTGTTATCTCACATCAAAATCCTCTTATAGAATCCTCTGTTTAGAACTGTTTTGGCTTTTTAACGATTTTTGATCTGTGAGTATTTCTCTCCTGATTCAGATGAGATTACTTTTTCACTGGAGGAAACAATTTTATGGATGGCCTCGCATTGTAGCCTAGTTTGAAGTTAAAACATCATGTGATGTTTTTATATCAGCAGTTTAGACTCTCATTCTGACGGCACCCATTCACCATAGAGAAGCAAGTGATGTAACACAAAATTTCTTCCAATCTGTTCTGATGAAGAAACAAACTCATCTACATCTTGGATGGCCTGAGGGTGAGTATATTTAAGCTAATTAATCATTTTGGGTGAATTATTTTTTTAAGAGAGCAAACTAATTGTCCAAGGCCTGGTAAATTTTAGCAAAGGCGCTGTATTATTATCACGGTGCTTCTATGAGGAGTCGAGGAACATTGAGGCAAGGGAGCGTCACGAATAACAATCATAATTTTTCTATTTTTATTTCACTCTGGGTATATGAGGACACACCAGTGTCTTGAATAATTCATTTGCATAAATTATGTCATCATGTCTGATTAGATGTTGTTTTAAAAGTATAGTCATTACCTGGAAAAGAACATTTGTTCTTTGAATTAATCCCCTTTCTTGATTCGTTATATATTGCTTGAAAAATACATGGGCGAATCTTGACATGCAATTTTCTTCAATTTTATAGTTCAATTTTCACAGCTAAGATTTCATTTAGTGTATGTACAATTACCACATATAAACCGATGACTCTGGAAATTCAAAAGACATGCAATTGTTAAAATTACAGTACATTTGCCAAACTGACATAAACATATTAACTGCGAGCAGATGAACCTATCCTGGTGGATATGATGTCAGCAGATAATTGGATGAATGTTCATCGAGTGGAAATACATTTAGCCTCACACCTCAACCACAGACATCACTGCTCGTTCGCTCGACTTCCATAGACCACCAACTTAGAATGACTCATGCCTGAAGATGTGGGCTGGTGACAGGTTACAATTTAGACTGAACGTTGCTGGTGATAACATTCAAAGAGCACTGTTCTGTCAGGGTCAATGTTACAGATGAGTATTGTACATTGTCTCTGCACAAAGAGGATGATGTTGGTGAGTCATTTTTCAAAAATAGCTAGCACACTAATAAGCAAGTACGGTGAGGGACAACAAAGCAAAGGAAGAATGGTAGCTCAGGGTCACAGGAAAAGGAAGACAGATGTAGGTAAAGGGTTGCTTGTCTTGTCACAATATGATCAGGTTATGAACTGAATTAAACTTTTATTGGTACAGTGTGGGATCCCCCCACCCCCACCCATTTCTGTACTGTCCTTATTCTTTTGCTATTAATACTTTCTTGATGTAGACCACATCCTGCATTTAGTTGCACATGAAATGCACTGTTATTAATAATAATAATAAGTAAATCTAACCCAGTTTAGAGTTTCTAGTTACAAGGATGTTCTGGGAACGTTAGTTTTTGTTCTCAGAATGTTTTGAGCTTATTTTTTGGTTAGCTAGGAAGGTAATTCCATAAATGTGTTGTGGTACTGACATGAACATGATTTGAAGACTCACGGAAGAGAGGAAATCGTTCAATCAAGTTGTTATTTTTGTTTTCTTAGCTTCATAAAATTAATGTTGAACCACTGATGTCACATGGACTATTTTAACGATGTCTTTACTTCATTTCTGGGCCTTAAATATCAGTTGCAGTGCTGTCTATACACAAAGTTCTCAGATTTCATCAAAAAATATCTTATTTTGTGTCATTAATTGTGTAATTAATTACAGAATTTAAATTTCTGGGAGAACTATACCTTTAACATCACAAAGGATTTTTCTCTTATGAAGTAGCTTAAAGGACGAGCGTCAGACCCAAATTGTGCATTGCTTTTACACAAGGCAACAACTAATTACTACTTGTTGATATGAATTTAAGATCAACAAAAAGACCATATTCATGCACTTCTCCAAAGTGAAATGCTGATAACACATATTGCAGAAACTTCCAGAGAAGAGCACTTTAGTACTTTTCAATCCTCTGTCAGATGATGCACGGCCAACCTCCCCCTCATATTTGCACAGCTTATAAAAGTGTGTTGCTCTGTTTGTTTGCCGTGAACTGGGAGAAGATGTGAGGGGAGACCTGAAACAGAGCAGCAGCGGCCACAGACCAATTAGCTGGAGGCTCGCTCTGCTCTTCCGAATCAATTACTGCAGCCATTTAGCAGCAGAGGCAGACTATGAGCTGAGCTGACATTCGCTGACGTCAAACTTGCGTCCCATAAGGCTCTGCAGGCGGAGGTGTGATAGCAGAGATATGAAAGTGAGGGAGGGCGGGGGCTGACTGCTCAAATCAAAGCTCCTTGAAAGCTGTTTCCCCCCTGGATCATACATCCATTTCCTCCTCTTTTTTCGGAGTATGGCAAAGACATTCATTGACGTCACTCCATAAGGCCCTAATTAACAGAGGTGATGGAGGAGTATCATGCTGCTGATGGGTATTTTTGGGCTTAAATGTGCTATGGATTACTTTAAACTAAACATGAGGCACTTGCTCAAACACCTTTTATATTATGAAACAACACAGTGAGTGTGATGTTTGAGGCAAAGGTCAGGCGAGTGCTGTTATGAAACCAAGGCTATAATAAGGTTATCTGTCTGGTCCAATTTTTACAGTAGACTCTCATTACATAATTGAAAAAATTTATATTAGTCTTAGCCTTAAGCAACCAGAACACCCTAGAAACTGCCGAACAACATGCTAAATTCCATTCAGAACTATTTAGCAGCAGCCTAGAAATGCTGTAAGCACAACTGCATAGCATTATGCTAAAAATCATCCACTTCTATGTAGTATGCAATTATTAAATGTACACAATGAGTGATTGTTTTGTATAGTAGGCAAAACCGAATTGACCTTCTACTTCTGCCGGGATTCTGAAGGAAAGGAAGTTTTATGGCATTTAGGATGATTGATAGTAAAGTGACACAGCTGATGCTGGTAGGTCACATGCAATGACAACATGGCAGATGTAGTACGTTTTTAACAATCATTAGGTAAGTTCACATTCAAATGTAGTTCCAACTCAGACAGCACATGATTCAAACGCACCAGTAGTAGTAGTAACTGTCCAAAATACCTGAGCTACATGCTACCTACCACGCATCAACAAGCCAAAAAAAAAGAAGAAAAAAGAAAAGAAAAAAGGAGGTCCTCCCTTATGAAACAAAAATATATTGCAGTATATTGGAAAATATCATGTAATATATTAGGCATATATTCTTATATATATTTATTTTTTCCAATATATTGCAATATATTGAAAGTGGCAATCATTTGTATATTTTGCAATATATTATATAATATATGTATCATCAATATATTATAAAATGTATTCAAATATATAAAATATTAGAAAATAAAAAGGGAAAATAATATATTACAATATATCACAATATATTTTAAAAAATATATTGCTAAATATATTTTCCTTTCGTAAGGGCTCCTTGGCATTTAGCAAAGTCTTTAACGTTTCCCAAAAGCCTCATTAGCTAATATTCGGGCTATTTCTGTCATTACCAACATAGTTAAAGTCCACAAGCTTTATTTATTTTATTAGCGCACATTGCAAGTCTTGATGTGAACAGTTAATCCATGCAAGTTTAACAAAAAAAATAGTTTCTCTTGGTAATCTTTAGTCAAAATCTGAACATTTGCTTCCGCTCTGGAATGGGATTTCTTTCTCTGGTGACATCATTTTGACGGCTTGGGCAGAATATCCTTAAAGGGAGGAGGAGACTTAGGTCTCTGCAGAGCAAAAGTGGGCATTTACGTGGACGATTCTGTATTTACCCGAAGCAATAGTTCAAATAAACATTCGCAAACAATGATGCAGTAGAATCAATATTTTAAATTAACGACCAATTGTTGAATTAACGACCAATTGTTGAATTAACGACCAATTGTTGAATCAACGACGGATATGTGATATTCGGAAAACAGTTGTGGCTAGTTGGTTTCTAAAACAATGCCTTGCATTGATGAGATATATGATGGTTAAGCAGCAAGTTAGATTGCTGTACAGGAAACACTCCATTTAGAGCACCCGAGCAAGCACAGGACAGCATTTAATAAACATAAAACACCTTACCAACCACATAGCAACACCCTGGCAACAACCTACAACATTCTACCACTGTGGCAATGAGTTTGCATATTTTTTACATTTTCTTTTTAATCAGGTATGTAACTACAATCAGATTTGAAGAAATTGGATCAGCTGATAAGTATGATGATGCCAGGGTCAAGTTATTTAGCATGTTTAGCTCATCTTCATGAATACATCCATTTTCTAGTTTTGCTAGATAAATGTCCCGCTTTTGGAGGATGCTTCATTTGAACGCATCGCTACATGATAACATGCCAATTCTCAGCAGTGATGTTGGTGTAGCCTCCAGTAGTGTCGACAGAATCCAAATCCTTTACGTCAGGTTGTCATGGCAACGGCAGCATGATTCACTTGGTGGCTAATTTAAGCGAAGTGTGTGTGAGAGGGTCAGCCTGGGTGCACAACTGATTTGGAGAGCAGTCCGGGAAACAGTGCGTGTTCAGCGCAGGGGCTGCAGGAGATGTCCATTAACCTTGAAAGATTCTCAGCAGAGGGCATGTTAATGAGCGTCACATTTAATGCCCCGATACTCAAATCAAAAAGTTCTTTCTTTTTCATTCTTCTTTTAGGGGTAAAAAGATGTTGGAATTATCTTTGCAATGGTCTACTGTTAGCAAACATCCCGATACTGGAAAAATGAACACAGAACCAAAAAGAATGACAGCAGTGAGAAAAGAGCAGTTAAGAAAGCATGCGATCATGGTGATGTGGACATGTTTGAAATTCAGCACTCCAGTTAAGTCATGTTTATTTTTTTTAGCACTTTATACAATACACTGCTTTAAAATAAGCAGCTTTACAGTATTAAACATAAGAACCATCTCAGTGTCACTTTAACTGTTTGTGCGCATGCGTCATGGTACTCCCTTGAAAAATATTTGTGGGTGAAATCTATTCATTTAAGTTACGCTCACAGTAGTGAAATTTCATGGGCAAGAAAAAATCGTCCATTGTCTTACCTTTCAAACCAAGCAACTACCTGTTGCGAAATCTGTGTTGGATTCAAATCACATGGGTTCCTATAGAAATTACTTGATTTTGCCCATGAAAATTTGCTGATCAATGGTTATGCTATAAATGGTAACACAACAGGAATTCACACAATTGGCAATTTTACAAGAAGGCTAAGGATTTCCACAGATTTCACAACATTTCATGTTGGTCACATGATTTTGTGATGAACAACAGAAAGCTGCTTGGTTTGAAAGTGACTTCTGTGTGAGCAGAGCTTCATACATTTTTGACAATAGATCATTTTCCTGCTATATTTCGACAACACTGTAATAGCGTTTAGTTGTGTTTTTCTACTTTAAGTTGCTTTGAATATAAAAGAATGGAAGAAAATATAATAACTGGCAGCCATCATTTAATGTTGACGTGAGAAGCTATTATTAAGGCAGAATGAATGACTGACCACACAAAGTAAGTAGATGATTCATAATGAAACTTACTGTAGGGAATCACCACAACTCAGTATCAATTTTGAGGATGTATCATACTTCCTCCATTTGGCCCATTTGTAATCCTCTTCAGGATGGACCTTTTTCTAGCTTTGATAAATGATACTTAGAAGCGATACTTATCATCCACCCCCAAGAACCAAACTGAATGGGATTTTATCAAACACATGACTGGGGACTCACAGATATGATGTCAATAAAGAGCTAAAAGCACATGCACATTTCAGTGTAAGCTATGCAATATACACCGTGATGCACTCATCTGATCCTCTGTAAACCACCTCATATATAAACCAGACCAACAGATAAAGATTACATTTAACTCAAAACCATAGCTCATTCCTGAATAATGTGTTTTAATATTGTGAGGAATATCCTGAAATAATTCAACCCAATTTCTGGTAATGCACTCTTATCTTATGATAGAGACAAGAATCTCTAAACCGTCACAAAATGACGTAAATATGAAGTGCTCTGCAGGCAGAACTCAATAAAGAAGGATTATTGGATTGACCTGCATGGCTAAAGTAGTTCTGACATGGTTAAATTGAAGAAGGAACATACCCCACACACTTGTGTAATTGTAGAGTAATGGGAATCAGATAAAAACACTGGATCAGTGTTCTTCCTTCTAGCCAAAATCTGAAGTTCTTCATCTACTGTGTCCAGACTTCTATACTGAACAAACAGCAAGTAGATAAATTATGCAGCTGATTCCTCCTCAGGGGAAGATATTGCTTGGTTAATCTTAGAAAGCATAAATGATGACTTTAATATCAAACAATTATAGGGTTAACAAAAGATGTATCATAGTGGCTTCACATGTTCAGTTACATTATGTAAGGCTGCATTTATTTGATCAAAATTACAATAAAAGAACAATATTGTGAAATATTACTACGATTAACAATAACTATTGGAATACATTTTAAAATGTAATTTATGTATTTGATGCAAGGGATCATTACTCCAGTCCTCAGTGTCACATGATCCTTCAGAAATCATTCTGATTTGTTCATAAAGAAACATTTTCTTTAATATTCAACATTTTGTGGAAACTGCTTTACTTTTTCCCCAGGATTATTTCATGTAGAGAGTTTAAAAGAATGTTTTAATTTGAAAGTTTTATTATTTTTAATTTTTCATTATAAACGTTTCACTTTTGGTTAATTCAATGCATCCTTTCTGAATAAAAGTACGATTTTTTACTGACACCAATGTTCATTTTTAGTAAATGTTATGTTATAAATGGTTTCTCTGATTCCTCCATTTGTTTAAAAGCAACCTTTGGTTATAGAAAGGTGGCATAGGCCTATAAATAAAACATAGGCTATTATTACTTTGTATAGAGGACACTTTTTTTTCAGCAGCTTTACTCATATTTCCAGAACATTAGGCACTACTGTACATCAAATTTATAAAGCAAGCAAACTAAATTGAAAATAAACAAAAAACAATATATTTTTATATTATTATTATTATTAAAAGAAAAAAAATATGATCATTCTGATAATGCTGAAGGAAAGTTACATGAATTAAAAGGAGCACACTGGTTTGGTGTCAATGAAGGGGCATCAAATAGGACAAAAACATCACAATATGAATTGGAACAGTCACAAAGAGACCAAGAGGGCAGCTTGTTCCTCTGAGCTGCGTGTTAATGAAGACAAGGAACAGCTCAATCTCAGCTGATGAAAGCTGGCCAAATGTAATTTGATTTCATCATGAAGCTTGGCAGCTTTAAAGTGTTTGATAATTTTCCGAGTTGTTTTGAGTCGTCGTGCCAGGTTGTTGGGGAAGGGCAGTGTGATCAGGATAATGACCGGTCATCCCTCTACGATACACACAACGCTCGTGGACTCCGTGGAAGTGAGCAGTAACGGTAAACACTGACAAACAAGGCAATTCGTTCCGAGGGGGGCTTCAGCTTTGAATAAAAACCTGCTGTCCCAAAGTCAGCTTTAATTCTATAATTACATTTATATGACATGAATGTTTGACCGGCAGTTTAGTGCAAGTGAATCAGTGAAAGCGGACACATTAGCAAGGGGAAGTAGCCATTATCAGTAAATGTCGGAAGTAAACAGTAGCAAAATACCATTTACTGTAGGTGTTTACAAGCAAACGTTCAAAACAAGTCGTAATGTGCAGCCAATGAGCACTCAAATGACTCGGGTTGACGTCACATGCCTTGAACGAAATGGTCTCAAAAAGCGCAAAAGTGACCAGGTTCCACTTTGTAACATATTTTGTGACAGCCATTACTGGTTTAATCAATGTGCAACACGTATGTATCTGTTAACATATCAAAAAATGTGTTTTTGTGTTTCATGACCCTTTAAAAGACAGTCAGGCAGCCTCGAGTTGAGATAGTCGTCTGATGTGCAACAGTGCCACCTTCCGGACAACTGCCACATGACAGTTCAATTACTCACTTGTGGGTAACACACAAATATTGACACACACACACACACACGTTGTCATACCTGACAGGTTGAAGAATATATATATATATATAAATCCATTTAATTCAATTTCACACATGGTAGAATAATACCTGAGTTTTTTATGACAATAAAATGAGTAATAAAAAAAAACATGTCCAGAGATATATAAAAATGTTTAGAAAAAACATACAACCTCATAAAAATTTGACTAATTCTCCTGGATGCAAACATGGTGAAAAAAGCCATCAAGTGTCTGTTTTTTTTTTTTTTTGAGGTATAAAGATCAAGTTAATGACTCTAAACCCAAGATCAGAGTCTCCCAGATATGAATGATATGCACAGTTAAAACAATGTGTCTAGAGTTAGCATGGTCAAGCAGACAGGTAATATCAAAAAGTCAAGCATCAGAGCTCTCCTCTGATCTCTCCTCATTCGCCACTTTCCAGTTTTTCCGCTTTTTCCTCAGAGGTTCGGTCAGCGTGTCTTTTTCAGGGCAGTCTCTCTTCCTGTGCGTTCTTGTCCTTGTGTCTGAATGGCTGTCGTCTGTGTCGCTGTCCTCGGTTCTGTCTTTGTTTTTGTGCTCCTTTTTCCTCCGCTTACTCTTACCTCTCTTCCTCTGTTTCCTCCTGACGGTGTCCTCTGCATCGCTGCAGGTCTCAGAGCCTGAGGCAGCAGTCTTCCTTCTTTTCTTCTCCTTTTTCTTTTTCTTCTTCTTAGACAACTTCTTGGAAGATTTTTCTATGTCAGCTTCTAGTTTGTTCTTGTGTTTTTTCTTTTTGTGTTTACTACTGCTGCGGTCTTTTCCCCTGAAATAAAGAAATAAATATAGCATTTAACAAGCAAAATATGCTGCTGGTATATTCTATATAACTCATTTAATATTTTGAGATTATGAATGAAATTATTCTAGAATTATATTTAAGTCCTATATTACTTACTTTATGATTAAATAAATGCACAATTAAAATATGTTACACGATTTAGGATTATTTAATTATTTAGAAATTTAAATTAATTTTTTTAATGAATTTAGTCATTCATTAACATTTGTATTTATGTTTTTCTCTGATGGTAACATTGCAAAGCTATGCAAAATAATCATTATAAATGTACATATATTCTACATAACAAATTTTAATTTGGGCGGGACAGTGAAATATTTAGTTAAATTTAATATTATATATTTTTGTAAAACACATTTTTTTCACCGGTAAATTGAGTTTAAGATTAAACCATAATTGGTGACTACTACTCTATAAAATTATTTATTATAATATTAAATGGTTAAATATAGTCTTTAATAGGAATCTTTTGGATTTACACACATTATAAAATATTATTTTACTTTGAATTAAATGTGATGTTATTTTATTTTATTTTAGAATGTATTCTTTTTATTTATTTTATTTTTATTAGTTTTTTGTGTACATTTTCCCAAAATTTTGTTCAAGATTAACAATAATGTGAATGCAATCATCGAAGAATAATGGACCCCTGCATTACCACAACAGACCGTGTTAAATACCTCTGCGCTTTAAAGATCCTGCAAAAATATGCTGAATATTCATTAGACGGTGGCAGGGATGCTTCTTCTTACCCATCAGGATAAAATTCCTCTGGATAGAGCTCCTTAAAGCCACTGTGGCCCCACCTGAGGACACAGAACAGTGATCACAGGAAATGCCTCAAGCATACAAAAATAAAAGCATGTATCAACCATACAAAATAATTAAGATACCATGAGAACAAAACCAACCGGTAATACCTGTCAGGATCATTGGCTTCAAACTCATACAGTTTTCGGGTCCAGTATCGAGCCTCCCTCTCGTCTCTCTCAGACATCTCATCTCTCTTGTCTCCAAGCCGCTCTCGCATGGACCCCTCGGAGTCATCCAAGTAACGGTCACAGTGCATGCGGCCCCTAAATGAGAGATACACATGGTCACTAAAGAGAAAAAGACATCATGAGCAACAAACGAAAGGTTGTGCCGCCTTTACCTCTGCTTTGGTAAATGAGCAGACGAGGCATGTCGCTCAAGATCCCTTAATTTCCACATTTCAGACTCCTCTTGAATCTGAAGTGAGAAGTTTAATCATTACGAAGACTGATTTGATTCAGCTTATATAAAAATAATAATGAAAATTTAGAATATACCTTGTTATGGGCGTCTGTGTGTCTGATGACATTTCGGAGCAGTACTTTACCCATAGACACCTTCGACATGATTTCAAACCTTCAAACAGCACACCAGAGCAACGCTTAATGTTTCAAAAGCTCTATATATAATCTACACAAGGCCGTTGTATGAGAAACCAGGGATTTAATATCAATTTTTGACAGAATCGTTTTAGTGGAAATCCAATAGCCAAGCAAATGAGCTGGATATGCAAAAATAAGCGATTAGATATCAAAACAAACATTAGACTTGGCATGTTTTAGTCTGGCAACATCTCTGTTGACATTAACTTAGTTCACCAATTGGTTTCCTCTGTCGTTTTCCTACTAGCTACCACAACCGTTCATTTAAATTAGAGGTTTATTTAGTTAAAATAAGTTTGAGTCATTAAGCAACATAGTGTTTTTAAAACCGTAAAGAATGAACTGACCTTTCTATTATTCAATAAATTTGAAATGTAATGAGCAACGTGAACGTGGCAACAAAAACAAGTAGATTGTATTAACTTCCTCCGCGACTCACGCAGAGGAGTTATTTCAAAATAAAAGTAGCGATAACACGAAACATTAATTTCATAATAAAAGTCTAAATTAATCACGTCCTTCTAAATATTAGAAGTGGAATTTGAAAATCATCTAGAAGACACCAGAATATAATTACTTTTTTTTTTTTTTTTACGTTTACAAACCGAGTAGAATATGCATGTTTTTTCACAAAATGTTTGGAATATTTATTTATGTTCATCTGTTAAACAATGACACACATAAGCAGAACATTATGGAAATTCTCTATTTAATTTGATTTGTAGGTTAAAGTTACATATCGTGGGATCTGTTGTAGCATCAACACAGTATTGCAATATATCACTCCAGATCCTCCTTCATCAGAAATTCCGCTTTAGGAATGCAATGAAAGAGAGAGAGAGAGAATTGAAATTGAAAGGGATTTTAGGATTTTAATTACACTGGATTTCCCCAAACAATGTAAGAAATGTTGTTTTCTGATACATGCTACATGAACAACATATGCAAGCATGGTGCATATGGTTATGTCTGCTGCAGGATATGTCGTTGTCACAGTTCGGCTTTTAGCCTGGGGAAGTGTCTGCTAGATGATAGTCCTTTCATGAGGAAAAAGTTATATGACCACAAAAGCACATTCAGTGCCAGGGTGTTTACTGAGTGCTCAATGAAATGATGATGACCAAGAGATGGCAAAGTATACATTACATTTCAAAGTAAGAAAGACATTTTATAATGGTTGTTTTTCTGAAATGAGTCATCTTCAAAGGAGTATGTGACCAACAAATGCGAGGGGAAAACAAGCATGCAGTCATCTTTGCAATGTTATCTTTGAACTTCTGTTTTTGCAGTAGCTCAGTAGTTCTCGTGCCTAGATGACGTCATCATGAAATATGTTGAGATCACTGATCTATACTGGAGAATTATATATACATATAGGCTAGAAGATCACTGGTTGAGATGCGTCTCACACTAACAAATTCAAATACACTTTATCAAAATATTAAATTATATTTAAATCTTAAGTTTTAAGATATAGATAACACTTAATATATATTACATATATTCCATTTAAATTAAATTAAATGTGTGCATTTAGCAGACACTTTTATCAAAAGCGACTTACATTACATTCAGGCTAACAATTTTCTCCCATCATGTGTTCCCTGGGATTCGAACCCCCAACCTTGCGCTTGTTAACGCAATGCTCTAACATATATATATATATATATATATATATATATATATATATATATATAAACACACACACACTATATACTACATACTTTATAAGTGCTGTTAAACAATTACTGGCCATTAATTGCATCCAAAATAAACGTTTTTTTCGTTTACCTAATATACATGTGTAGACATTCATGTATATATTTAAGGAAAATATGTTATGTTTATATATTAAATATATTTATACATAATATAAAATATATACATGTAAATACATGTAAATATTGACAAAATATGTACTGTATGTGTGTGTATTTAATACATACATAATAAATATACATAGTACACACGCATATATTGTGTAAACAAAAACTTTTATTTTGAATGCAATTAATCATGACAGCACTAATATAATATAATATAATATAATATAATATAATATAATATAATATATATGATTCTCTTGTTTTCTTTTGTGATTTGATTAACACTAATGACATAGACAGCAGCAGGTTTATACAGAAGGAATCATGGAATGCACAGATCTAATGTACTAACTAGCATTCGATTACTTTTCCAACTGTTTATGTTCACTTGTCCATTTAAGCGCACACTTTAAGAAGGCCAAACAGTTTCACTCAGTCTCGGGAAAGTGCCTGAGCAACAGCGTCTCTTCCACAGCTCAGAACATGTGCAATGAACAAAACACCCATGTTTCAGCTAGGACTAATCTGAACGCTTCTGATTTGCCATTGCATTCATTAGCTCAACAGAATTATGTGTGATTGGTTTAAATTTGCAAGGATGTAATAAGGCATAAAAATAAGTATGAGATGACAATTTTATTTACATTTTCAGTTATATTCAGAACAGCTGTAATAAGTTTAGTTTAATTATACAGGGGCTATTTTTTTATTTATTTATTTTTTTTTTTTGTCTAATTAGGTGTAATTTTTCCAAAAGACGTGTTTCCAGGGAAACATAAAAAAATCGTACTGATCCCAAAAAGAAATTACTTACTGCATTAATTTAATCAAAAACAGTAGCATAATATTGTGAAATATTATTATGATTTAAAATAACGGTTTTCTATTTTAAAATACTTTAGAATATTATTTCTCAATATACGTTCTTGCGCCATGTTGCTGTCATATAAACACTGTCATGCCCCTGGACTCATTATGTTGACCGTGGCATAGGCGACATAGGCAGTTGCCTAGGGTGCAAAATGAATGGGGGCGCTGCACAAAAGTTTTTTTTTTTTCGGGAAGTGCGCCCTCTTTTGACCATTGCATGCTCCTACGCCCATATATTAAGCAAAATAATTTCTGACAGATTTAATAATTTTAGTACTGATCAATCATCGAACTGATTAAAATATTGTTAGAATAAAATAAAATAAACGAAAAATCATAAGATTTGACAAAATTTTTAATTTATGCACTTTCTGCTTCATGACGTAATTATAATATCAATTATAATCATCATATTCATATTCATTATGCATGGCGCAAGCAGTTAAAATAGTTTTGCCATTTATGTGCTCTTAAAATATAAGGCCGATGACATTTTTTTTTTTTATGACATTAAAATATTTTTTAGAAAGCTGTGCATAAATAGGTTATGCAAAACAATTGTGATTTATTTCTGAGAACATTTTACCCACATGCAGACAGCCTACATTAGGGTACAGTAAAAATATTTAGAGCGTCCCTTAGTCTGTCCCTTCTTTTCTTAAAAAAGAAACACTTATTTTCTACAAGAATACAAGAATAAACACTATTTTCTTTAAGAGTAAAAGATAAAAAATCACAATTGTCCCTTATTTTCCATTTCTGAAGTTATTTGGCAACCCTAATGATGATGTAATTATCTTTTGCCTCACCTGACAGCAGTACCTTGCTCTAAAAACTGTACAATAAAAAAAAAAAAAAAAAAAAAACCCAAAGTGGGTCAGTCTAAGGCATGAAACTCCAGGGATGAAAATGTTTCTAAATAGAAAATTATCAGGGGCACAAGGCAGGAAGAGACACAAAGAAGAGGTGCAGAAAATAAATCAATATAGAGGCAAAAATCACAAGTTAAGGATGTGAAGTTTATGTAAAATTTTAGAATAGCCTTGTTAGAACATTTTAACTGGAAACACTGACAACGTGAAACTTTTTTTGCTTGTTTAAACTGATTATTTAAATTATAATTAATTTTCTTTAAAATAAATGTAAGCTTGTGTAATGTTGTTTTAATTTCATCTACATTACTGCTTGCTTTTAATTCACCAAAAAGTGTATAAATGTCTTTTGAAAAAGACCATGACTAGGACTATTTTCTAACATTCATAAAATGAAATAATTAAGTTTAAGTAATTTTTCACTGTATACACAAAACTGAAATGAAAGTTATGGGTATACTAATTAGACTAAATAGCTAGCTAGCTGGCTAACATCTACAAATAAATTACAAAGTGTTTACTTTATTTTGTTGCCTTTGTTGTCTGTTAGACTATGTTAGGGATTTTATATTGCACATATTTGTCTTTGTTGTAATAAATACGTATCACTGTAGGCATAGTTGTGGTCTCTTCAATAGGATATTTGAGCAGATTCACGATAAAATACCTACAAGGTGCTTGCTTCAATTTCCATTAATTTATTATCACAATTTATTTACTCCTTATTTATGTTAATACTTATCAGTATTTATGTTATGTTATGTTATAGTAAAGTTCAGAAAAATCATCATTTTCTGATTATTTTGTGTGTTGGTGGGGGGGGGGGGGGGGGGGGGCTTGTGTTTTCATTCCTCATGTCCTGTGTGTGACCTAGATTCTGTCTTTTGTTAATTGTGTCATTATGTTCAGGTGTGTCTTGTCAACCCTCTTTAGTTCCCCTTATAAGTTGCATTCTGTCCAGTGTTTGGTTGTGCGGTCTCATTGATGTGTAGGTGTTTTTCTGCCTTCTTCCTATGGTTTACCCCATGTGGATTATTAAAGACTTTGTATCATCATCATCATCATCATCATCATCATCATCATCGTCATCATCATCATCATCTTCCTCGTTATGCTTCTCTCCCGCATCACACCGTGACAGAAGACTGGACCTTATGTGTTTCCCCACATTTTACCTTTTTGTCGGTTTTATTTTTATTTTATGGATGATCCTGCCGTCTTCCTCCTCCTGCTGGAGCAGAGGAGCCTTTCCCTCGAGGATCATACGAGACTATTCTTTGAAATTGCCAACCATTCCCACTACCCGGACTACTGCCTCTGCACCTTCTACAAAACCAGCCTGATCAACGAGTGCAGAGCACGGTTGTCCTGAGATGGCCTTCGGGGGAATTTCGCTGCCTTTGTGCGTGCATACTGGTGTCCTGTAGATCGCCTCTGACTGTAGACATCGCGGACGACACCAGACCCAGAGCCCAGCCCACCATCTCCCTGCTGGAGGGAGCCTGAGCACACCACTTGATGGAGAGCAAGAGCCCGCCGCGACGATGAACCATTGCCATGGACGGTGACAGAGCTGAGGATCGCCACAGAAGCAGCAACGTCAGATTAGGTACGAGAGCCGGCAACAGAGCTCGTCACAGTGAAGAGTGTCATGGACAGAGAGAGTGCTGAGGGAAACCGCAACCACTGCTCCATGGCTGAGGGTGAGCATTGCTCTAGGGACATTAATATGGATCAAATTAATCTGGATATATATGCAGATATGCCCCCTCTTCTCCCGCCTACATATGAACTCTCTGCCAGCCCTGAATGATCTGTCTGCCTGGATCTAGTCTGTTTGGATTTACCACCCATCCTCCTTCTCCTGCATTCTCCTGTCATCTCTGGATCTCCATTGCCACCACTGTCACCTGTCAGCCCCTTTGCTCACCCTCAGCCCACCATCTGTGTGCTGAATTCGCCATGGATCTGCCACTCTCAGTCGGCATCCCTTGTCTCCACCTCCAGCCTCTGAGTCCCAGACTTCGCCTCGGCCCTTCGACTCATTGGCTCCACCATGGTTCCTAGCTCCCTCCTCTCCACTGTGGCCAGTCAGTCCATCAGCTCCGCCAGGCTCCCTCGTCCCTCCGGCTCCACCTTGGTCTGTCGTCAATCATCCCGCCACCTTGGGACTCCACTCCTCCGGCTTCACCTTGTCCCTCTGTCCTTTTGGCTCTGTCAGGCTCCTCCTGCCCTCCGGCTCCACCATGGCCTTCCGGATCCCAGCCCCCTGCAGTGGCAAAGCTGAATTTACATCAGCCCAGGGGAGTAACCATCATTTCAGATGTAGTCGAATGTATCAAATGTAGTCATTTCATTTTTTTTTTTTTTTCTCTGACCCATTGTATTTTTCTCTTATTTCTTATAATTTTATTGGCTAAGAAATCAAATACACCGCTGGACAATACAGCACCCTTTTGGATGCTAAAATGATGAATGGGACACTCTAAGGTCTCATGGACAGGTGGTGACCAGTGTAAAAGTCCAAAAGGGACCTGAAGTGTCCAAACATCAAGTGTTCCATTTTGGACAGGGCCATATTAGGGATTTCCTAGCATAAGTTATTACTTCTATGATTCTGTCTTGGAGGTTCTGCCCTCCGGCTTTGAGTATGAATGAAACATGAGAATGTTGAGCGCTCTGTGATGTTCACATACCCTCATTCTGGCTGCAAATAAAACATAAAAACATTGTTGCAAGCACAAACTATCCTGTCTCTTTTAAGTTAAATCTAGATTTATTCACACCAGCCTTTGAAAACTCACACACTTGCCTTAAATAAAGTGTGAGGGACGAATTTAAGTATTATTAAAAGCGTATTCTATTCTTATGCATCACCAACACTCCTTTCTTCAGTGTCTTTGGTTGCACTTTTTTGACTTCCTTCAGATGTCACTGGTTTATCTGGAAATACTGCAAAGACTTTTGCCTTCTCAACATTTGCATTCTCCTGCTTCGGAAACAAAAACTCCCTGGATGAGGCATGAGGGATGTCATGAGTTTTATTTAGAAAATTAATATGTCAGTACTTCTGCTTAGAGTGTGTTAACCAAAGCATTAAGATGTTATGATCGTGGCCTGAATCTTGTTTGGAGTATGTGATTTATATGTGTGGATACTTACGTTTATGTATATACTTTAAAGCTGTAAGGTTTTGTTTGGGTGGTGTGGGGGGAAAATATTTTTTTTTTCACGATTCTCTTGTATCTGTATCCTGTTATTACTGTAAAAGTTCAATGAACAGATTATAGAAAATAAAGAAAGAGAACAGCATTCATTATATATATATATATATATATTATATATATATTATAACTCTTTAATATAATGTTTTGGCAATTTAACACGTCTTTGCTGAAATAATTAAGTTCTTTCAAAATAATAATAATAATAATAATAAAAAAACCTACTGACCCCAAACTCTTAAATGGTATGTATGTCTGTGTATATGTGACATAGCTCTCACTCGTAATGCAGACTTGACTTGACAAGTTCACACAGGCTCAAGCTTTGATAAGAGGGAAGAGGAGAATTGTGACCAGTCTTTTGATCTTACTCAAGAAACAGAACTTTGAGGTTGAAACGAATACATGTGCTGTAGTCAGGAGTAAAAAAAAAAAAGTCCCATTAAATACGCCCATGAAGATAAAGATTCAGTTTTTTTTCTTAACCTGCAACATGACTGCCTCGGAAACTTTGTGGCTTAATACATCATCTACATCATAGCCATCCTTTCAGTTTCTGCATGGTGTAGTCTATAAAGCAGTTCAGGGCAGACCGGTCAGAGAGAGTAACAGGATACCTGGTAAGTGATCTATGAATTATTTTCCTAAGATTTTAAAATGTCTGGTGGAAAGTGGAAACAAGTAATTATGATAGAAATTTACCAAGATGTTAAATAAAGTCATAAGAATAAACTCATAAATGAGAGGCAGAAATGATTGATTCTGGCGGAAATTAGGTATGTTAATGAATGCTAAAGCTCACTAATCTAATTTGTTCAGTGTGGTTGAATCTTGAGTCTGTGTGGGAAAATATTTCTTGCAGAATAGGGGAGCCCACACATGATTCGTTATAGACATAGTATTTATAGCTGGAATAGCCTGTCCAGATACTTCATCCGTCTTCTCTGTCTCTTCAGTCAATTAAATTTTAGCAATTACACCTTAGATTTAATATATAGCAGTTAAGTAAAGCTCTGGACAACTTTTAACCCTTTTTCAATATGAAGGTGAGCATTAGTAAATTATTCAAGTGGATTGTGAGTATCATTTTGAATTGTTATAGCTTGAATTTGTCTGTGATTTATATTCTTAGGGTGATGTAACGGTTATTATGATGCCCAGATTTCTCCATAACTTTGCATATTGCTTCTGTTCTCCATAGGTTTCGCTTTCCACTTTATGCAAGAGAGGGTGCGCGAGGCGCTCCGGCTTCTGGCACGCACAGTTCAAAATGTTTCACAACTTTAGCCCCTGTAAATACTGTGAGTAGAAGAAGGACATTAGCTTTTGATTTCTCCAAAATGCTTGTCTCAACATACTGTAGGCTACATGCAAAGTTTAAATTATAAGGACTCCCAAGGTGCCATGAGTGTTTTTCACTCATAAAAAGAAAGCAAACCGAAACCACTTTCATGTGCGGAGAAATCTTCCTGTATTGAGTAAATGGGAAAACAGGATCGTTTTGCTGGAAAACGGAACTAGTTTTCTGAATATTTTGAAAACTTCAATTAGCTAGGCAGCACTTTTAAAGTAAGCTGCGGTTCAGTTCGCCTATTAAAAATAAATAACTAAAAAAAATTGCATATTTATAAAAAAGTAGCATAGGTTCCATGTTGACACCTTATAAAAAGGTAGGAGCAAATGTTGAAGAATAAAGAAAAAACTTTTAAGAAACTCCCTTATGCTATATGTAGCCTAATAGCAAATTATTTTCTGTCAAAACTACACCTGTCATAAAAAAATAAAAAATAAAAAAATAAAAAACATCACCTTATTATTAGGAAAATGAAATACGGAGTGTTGGCTACAGTGTAGCCTGAGGGGGGAAATGCAGCTACTACAGCAGCTTCTTTCTGTCAGCCTATCCGTTAGGTTTAAGGACATTTCTTTAACCAAAAAACAAAATAAAAAAATAAACCAGACTCAAATGCAACAAGTAATTCTAAATACGGGTAAGACTCCTGTGAAAAATACATATGGAAAATATTCATATTAACAAAGTAGGCCACATTGATACATATTTTACTAACTCTTCTTAAAAGGGTAACGAAATACATAACTAAACCCAAAGGCTTATGGGTAGGTTATTTCTCAGTGCCTCCATTTTGAAGTGACAATTCTGACTGAACTACTGGAGTCTGATTTCAAAAATTCACATTTCAAATACTGTTTAATTATGAACACTTCATTATTTTAATCGCATAAGGGATTGCATTTTGTATAAATGAAAATCAATTTCAAACATATAGCCTGACTGCCAGTGACTCTTTTATTTTATCATTTTACACTGTAACATCTGTTTTCAACAGTACCTGCAGTCCTGGCGCTGATCTTGGTTTTCAGCTACCATGCTGGTGGAACTACAGAAGAAGACCCTATTTTCAAATGCTTACAAGACTCTGATTATGATTACCTTCTGAAGCTAACAGAACAAGGTCTCCCTCCATCGGAGAACCCTCAGCATGTGGTAATCGTCGGAGCAGGTGCTGCTGGACTCACTGCTGCAAAGTTCCTGGAGGACGCGGGACATAAGGTCTCATAACACTATCCATAGCACAAAGCAACATTTAGAAAAGTTCTCTATAAACACATCTACTGAAGGAAAAAATGACTGGTGCAAATCATGTCTCCAGTTACAAGAGATCATTAGAAATAAATGGTCAAAGCAGAACAATATGTTTTCCCCATTTCTTTCATAGATGAGAAGTTAGTTCAGTTATCTATATTGCTGGGTTTAATTCTTTTAGACCACTAACCACTTCCATGTGAGATTCTGCACGTTCCCAAATGACATCTCCAATCTCATGACCTGGATTTTCCTAACTTATGAGAAAATCAGTCATGTTTGTGACCATAGGAAAATAAAATGACAGTAATCAAGGTTATATGTTATAGAAAACCCCTAGGAAATGTTTCTGTAAAGCACTGCATGATTAAAGTTTATTTAAGGTCTTTTCTGTAGAAGCACGCCTAATTTCTATTTAATAACTGTATTATAATTATACGTCATTATAATAGAATTGAAATGAACATAGCCTTTAATTCTTTTTTTCTCTGCTCTTAGGTGACTGTTATTGAGGCAAGTGAGCGTATAGGTGGAAGAATTCTAACATATAGGGACAAAAAAGAGGGTTGGTATGCAGAACTCGGTGCCATGAGGATCCCAAGTTTCCACAAGTAAGTTCTTTTCAATCTCTATCCATGAGAGTCAAATTCTATTTCATATTCATCTCATGTAACTTTCTGAGGGTAGACAGTACAATACTTAGTGGGAAACTGTACCACAATCAGCTGAGAGTAAAGATAAAAGTGCAGAGATGTATCTATTTAAGTGTTATTCATCATGAATAACAGGAAATCTAAAATGTGAACCTGACATGATCAAAACTTCTGCTCAAGTGACAATGACCCCTGGTGGTCAGAAGGTGGAAGGGCAGGCCACAACTTAAAGGGATAGTTTACTCAAAAATCAATATTCTGTCATTAATTACTCACCCTCATGTCATTCCAAACCTGTAAGACCGTCATTCATTTTCAGAACACATATTATATTTTTGATGAAATATGTGAGCTTTCTGACTCTGCATAGACCGCAACACAACTGACAAGTTCAAGGCACAGAAAGGTAGTCAGGAAATCATTAAAATAGTCCATGTGACATCAGAGGTTCAATGGTAATGTTATGAAGCTATGAGAATACTTTTTGTGCACAAAGAAAATAAGATTTAACAATTTCTTTGATTTATATTTTTGGGTGAACTCTCAATTTAATCAACTTGTTTTCAATTATATCACTTTCAAGGATTTTTAGGCATTTTGCACAAAAGCTGGGCCTGGAGTTTGGACCATTCGTACAGGACGATGAAAATACATACTATTTTATAAATGGATTGCGTTATAAAACCTACACTGTAAAGCAGAACCCCGACATCCTGAACTACCCTGTGTATGACTGGGAGAAGGGGAAAAGTGCCAGAGAACTGTTTGACATGGCTTTGGGCAAGGTGAGTGAAAAGACAAAATTCAGTTTATTCAAAAATGCTTATGTATCTGGCCAGCCAGATGTTTATTTAAAAGGAAAATGAATGAGGCTATTTAATAATGAGGTCAGATAAACTTATAATAATTTAATAATGAATTCATTAACAATGTAATATTGTTAAATAACACAACTTTTCACCTTATCTTGCTTTTATCATTTATTTGCTAATCTATTTTATTGTTCCATTCTTTCTTGGATCTTTATTAGTTAAAAGATGATCTGCAGAAAATGGGCTGTGAGAAAATGTTGAACAAATATGATTCATACTCAGTTAAGGTAAAATGTCTGTAATATGTCATCAGATTTAATTACAATAAGCTTTAAAAAATGTATTTAAGTCTAAATATGAGTACTAATGGCAGGATGTCTCTAAATCCAATTTGCAACAGGAGTATTTAGTTAACGTGGGAAATCTGAGCAGAGGAGCTTTGCGAATGATTGGTGATGTCCTGAATGAGAACAGCTTCTTCTACACGGCCCTCACTGAGATGCTCTACATCCAGTGTGATATAAATGACAATGACACGTAAGATATTACAGTTAAACCAAACTTATGTCCTCTATGCACTACTATTCAAAACTTTTTAAATGTCTTAAGGAAGTCTCTTACACTCACCAAGGCTGCATTTATTATAACATGATCCTTCAGAAATGATTCTAATATGCTGATTTGGTGCTCAAGAAGCATTCAGTGTTGAAAACAGTTTTTTTTTTTTTTGGTGGCAGTCATGACAGGATTTTTTCCAGAATGTATTTACTGTTATTTTTTAATCAATTTAATGCATCCTTGCAAAATGAAAGTATAATTTCTTAAAAACAACAGCAACAACAACAAAAAAAAAACATTCTTACTCCAGACTTTTTAATGGTAGGACATATCAGCTAAAATGACAAGATGATGTCAAACATAATCAAAATAGCTACATCTCTTTTTTTCAGGTATTCTGAATTTAAAGGTGGCTTTGAATCATTCTCTAATGCATTCTACAATGTGCTAAATGCCACGATTCTGAAGCGTTCAAAAGTCCAGGCCATCAGTCAAACGCCGAACAATGTGACAGTTTCATATGAAGACCGGCACAACCACGGCACCCTGACCAACATCACTGCAGATTATGTGTTGGTAACGGCCACAGCCAAAGCAACGCTCCTCATTGACTTTAAGCCTCCTCTGTCAGCCGAAAAGATGGAGGCACTGCGGTCGCTGCACTATTCCAGCTCCACAAAAGTAGTGCTGAGTTTCAGCAAAAGGTTCTGGGAGAATGATGGCATCCGGGGTGGGAAAAGCATCACAGATCTGCCATCA
Organism: Carassius auratus; assembly: GCF_003368295.1. NCBI lineage: Eukaryota > Metazoa > Chordata > Actinopteri > Cypriniformes > Cyprinidae > Carassius > Carassius auratus. The sequence goes on from NC_039257.1 coordinate 11,749,714, forward strand.
CGTTTCATCCACTACCCCAGTCATAATTTCTCCGGGATATCAGGCGGCGCTGTGTTGGCTTCTTACACCTCCTCTGATGAAGCTGCATTCCTACAGACTATAAATGAAGATGAGTTGAAGTATATGGTGTTGAATGACCTGGTGAAGATCCATGGAGAACACATCCGCCAGCTCTACACCGGGGGTGTTGTGAAAAAGTGGGGACTGGATCCTTACAGCCATGGCGCCTTTGCCATCTTCACTCCATTCCAGATGAGAGACTATAGTAAGTCTATAGTCCAGAACGAGGGGAGGATTTACTTTGCAGGAGAGCACACGGCCAGACCTCACGCCTGGATTGAGACCGCCATGAAATCTGCTCTGAGAGCTGCAGATGAAATAAATAATGCAAAGTAGGAAATAAAGCACCACAGTGTGCTTAATAATACACTAAAGGCATTTTGAAAACAATATAGTTGACTTATTAGAAATTTAACCTTCTTGTGCTCTTTCTTTGCCAGGTTTTGACCGACTACGCTCTCGGAGATGTCAAAATATGACTTGAAACAATGGATATCAATGCACTCTGACAACCATCGCCTTTGCCAGACTTTGTTACTTCACCTGCCATGATACTAAATGTCAAATACCAATTGTTTTGTGGAGTAAATGAGTAGATTGAGTTGAGGGATGTGGTTGACATTTTGGAGTTGTTTGATGTTTTATTAAATTGTATGTAAATTTAAGATGCTAGTCTTCTAAGCGGTTATGCAAGAATCATGACACTCAGTGTAACCTGTAACAATGCAACTAGATTCAGAGTATTATTATTTTATTTTATATTACTGACATGGTACTTTACTAAATATTCTAGTACTGTATTTAGACTATTTTATTATTAACAACATTAATCATATATTTTCTTCAACTGAAATGAAATTGTTTTTACGTGCATTTTGTTATATATTTACAAGTTAAGTGAAGTGTTAAAATGTTACATAGATAATAGGTTATTAAAATTGTGTATTTGTTATTATATTTTGTCTTGCATCCTCTATTTATACTGTATTTATTCAGTCTGAAAAAAAAAGATAAAAGATAACTCTCTGACTAGATATCACCACTTTAATACCTCCAATTAAGACTTTCAATGGCCTTTATATGTTTTTCTTAAATTTCGCCTTTAAGTGATTTACCGAACATAAGTTGATTAAGTTTAAAGAACATCCACACATCAGTTCATAAATGAAATTTTGTTTAAATTGGTACTGCCCACATGTTTAAAACACTAACTCGATGAAATTACCTATATTAAAATCAAGTACTCTAGTATATGTAAATATTTTGAACGATTTTAATTCGCACATTTTATGTAAAGGTTCATTTAATCTCAGCGGTCACTGGCAGCAGTAGTAGTACATCCGGGTGATTCCAGTGACCTTGGGCTCGTGAGAATCATGGCGGCTCTTGTAAGGATAAGTTATGTTTGCCACAGAGGTGTCAGCCGTAAGTATGAGTGTTTTCATGCTTTTCTTCTCGGCACCTCATCCTGTAGTGTAGTACAGTTGTTTAGCTTCAAGGCGTATGTAAACGAAATCATTCTCCAATGACGTTTCATGTTAATTGCAGCATGCGTACTTGGACTTAAAAGCTAGCATGCTAACTAAACCCTGTCATTTAATACGTTTATCAGCTCTGTCTCTCTTCTCTTTCTCTAAATTAAACAATTTACTTTATTATATTTATATAAAAGTTTTGGTGAAGGCAATGACGCACACAGTAATACCGAGATTAGAAGATGACGTAGACTTTATTAGTATATAATAATGTCTGCGTTCATAGAGTAACGTTCTCCTAATTTATCACTCTGTGGGGTGTTTTTAAAGCATTTATATAAGCGTTGTATGAACATCCATCAATGACCTCATTAGTCACGGATGAACATCAAATTGCGTGAAATTTGAATTCTGAGTTTCTTTGTAATGTTGACTCTCGTCACTTTCCACAGCTCTGTTATTTCGCTCTTCCTCCCTCATCAGACCTTTGGCCGTACAGAAGGATCGTGATTGTCCTTATCACTTGATATCAGCAAAGATCCACGCAACTCCATCCAACTATGGTTAGTGATTTTAGATTGTGTGTGTGATTTAAACATTGTAAATCAATACAGAGCTTTTTGTCTACTGCTTTAACTTTATTGTCCGAATATATGTTTGACAGTACTGCCAGACAAGAGCCTTTTCGTTTGGTCTGAAAATTAAGTGATTTAACATTCAGAAGTCCAAATCTAATCATCAATTCATTAGTCGAGTAAATGAGCATGTTTTTATACTGTCTATGGTATTAACAGGTGACTGCAGTGTAATAGGCAACAGATGATAAATGTGGATATTGCTACCCACCTGTCAGGTTTTCAGAGCAAATGGGGAAATGTGAACCCTGGGAAAGACAGAATGAAAACACGGGTCATTTAGCGCTACAGACTAAACATATAAATTATACAGGATGGAGACTCTGTTGACAGAGATGCTCTGCTGTGAAGAAGAGTTGTTGATGTGTTACTGTTTCATTTAATAGCAGGCTCTGGGTCCAAAGCGGCTTCTCTGCACTGGACGGGAGAGCGGATCCTGAGCATAGCTCTTCTGGGTTTGGCACCCATGGCATACTTTTACCCCGTCCCTGCTGTTGACTACACTTTAGCAGCTGCACTTACTCTGCATGGTCACTGGTAAGAGAATATTCATATTCAAAATGAAATGGTCCTTTGGTGTTAGTTTTTATGTCTTGATTTTTTTTTTTTCTGAATTATGGAAAGCTTTTGAGAATAATGAAGGCATCTGCTTTGGTCTGCAAAGCCAAGTCATGAGTGACTGTTGCACCCTTCGTGCAAGGATTTAACCTTTGGCACTCAAGACCACATTTCTAATTTTAGCAAAGCTGTTGTTAGTTACATTAAGGCAACACATATAGTTTTTTTGATTTATTTATTATTATTTCAGTTGGATGTAAATGTGGTAACAGTAGAAAGTTTAACCAAATACCATATGCATGACTACATTTCAAACAAATCTTGTTTTAAAAACCCAAGTGTTTTATTGCATTTAAAATTTTATTTTATATTTAATGTAATTTATTATAGTTAATAATGGTGTAGGAAGTACAGATACTATAGAAGTGTAGATTTCTGCAATAAGATGTTATTTTGTAGGTTGTAAAATATCTCGGACATCTTTGAATTCTTCAATATCATTATACGAAAATAACAGCATTGCATTTTACTTTGTGTTTTCCAGGGGTCTTGGCCAGGTTTTGACAGATTATGTTCACGGAGACTCTAAAATCAAGATGGCTAATGCTGGCCTCTTCCTTCTGTCGAGCGTCACCTTTGCTGGCCTGTGCTACTTCAACTACCATGACGTGGGGATTTGTAAAGCCGTGGCCCTCTTGTGGAGTAAATGACTTGACTGAGAAGGAGGATGGGATCCGCTCTTGGCATCAGCGTTCAAGTTTATCATATTCAGTGACATTATACGTAAATTCTATAAATATCTAATTTTTGACAACATTGTGTCGATTAGCAAGTGTTTTTAATTGTTAATGTTGTCAGTTTGTTCAGAACATGCTTAGCTTTTGCTTAAGATGGAAATCACTGCATGTCATCCACTCTATTGTCTGGTAAATCAGTGTTTCTGATGCAGCAAAAGGAACTAATTGTTGTGGCTACAAGATGCTGGTCACTGTATTTGAACTTGAAAATCAGTAATTGAACAATATAACATTTTTAAAGGAAAATGATCAGGTAATAAATGTTTTGGCCGTATTTATGGCATAATGTCTTTTTGTCAGCTATCATGTTAAAACAGTATCTTGATTGAAGTTGGCTGTGTCATATGCAGAATTAACTTTACACAGGTATCTGAACATGCACCTTGATAGTCCTCCATTATTGACCACAACTTCTGGAGAATTCAAGTCACATTGACAGCATTTCGGCTTTACACTTTGCATGGCTGTATTTCTACTCAAGTAAGTAGTTGTTTATGAAAGGCAATTTGTAACTGGATATGCCTTGCATTAAAAAGCAATTTATTTACGTCTTTTATTTTGAATTGCTTAGATGTATTTAAAAAAGTTATATCCCAGCTTGTGTGGGTAATGATACAAATGTGAATCTAAATGACAAAATACGAGTTGTGGCTCTAAGGGTTACTAGATATATAAAGTGCTATGGAGATTTGTGTTATATATCTGTATGACTAGATCTCTATGCAGATTGAAGCTTTGAGTACAATTGTGCACTTAAGAATAAAAAGTTATTTTTTTCATTATTATTAAATTGTTTATTTGGAGCCAACATGACTTTCCACTGTACTATTACAACAGGCAAAGTTGAAAGATTAAATACCTCAACTTGCATCTTATAATTCTAAAGTATTAAACTTCAATGTCATTTCAAGGATTTCAGTATAATTGCTACTTTAAGGAAAAACTAAATTATGTTCTATAAACTAAAAACATGTTTTATAAAACTAGCTGATAAGTCCTATAGCTAAGGTTCTAAAGCTTGAATTAGGATCATAATATTTGGATTAAACAACTGTTTTGTTTTAATATGCTTTTTATTAAAACCGTCCTAATCCAAAGACTACTCAACCAATATTATTTAAGAAAATGTAATCTGGTTTGGAGGTGAAGCACATGATGTTACAACCATGAATAAATTTAACCTGTAAATATGTATTTACGAAATTGTAATGAAATCAGATGTCCAGAGCAAACAGTCATAGGTAGAGTGTAGTTCTTGTTCTAAATGGTGTCAACATGACGATGCTAACGATAATTGAAAAACAGTATGTAAATGCACCTTTTCAATGATGCTTGATTATTGTTAGATATTGAATACTATATTTATCCATGACTAGATCAATATTTACTGTTTAAATATCCTGTGGGTACCTTGCATTAATTTTTATATTTGTGGTGAGGTGGTTTGAGGTTGCCGTTTTGAAGTAATTTAAGAGAAAACTAATTTAAACTATGCAGATCTAAGCCTGATCTTAATGTGCTCCTTAAGGGTTTCATGCATGTAAAAGAGACATTCAGCACTCACACACTTTAGTGTCTTTAATAGCCATGAATGTGTCCTTGGGGGAGTCAAGATGTATTTTATGGCAGCTTCTGCACTGTTGTGAACTTAAAAAGCCCATGTATTCAGTTATAGGACCAAATGCATCATGGGGAAATGATTAATGTTTTATTTTGGATAACTTCACTGGAAATTCCCAGGCACTTAAATGCATGCTGCTTTTGTTCAGAAGGTCAATAAATTATTCATACTAGCCCATTTATTTATGTCAGATTGGAGAATGTACTGTTTTTCTGCAATAGCCAGAGGAGTTGCTAGTATGAGGTCAGATGCACTTTTGGAGATATGTTCATACGCTCAAGGTACTACTGGACCAATTGAAGGTGGAAGTGAATGTTAGCAGCTCAGATTGGGATGGATAAGCTTTCAGTAATTATGTTATATTTTGTTTGGACAAAATCAGTAACCATCACTGACTTTACATAACTCCATTTAAGGTAATCACCATATATCTTACAACTGAGACAATGCACTGATTAGGGATATTTGGAACAAACTCATGCTAGATCACATCTGTAAATCAATAAAACACTAAAGGTGAGAACATTAGGTAAGCTACTCACCTGTCCAACCTGAAAGAATCAAACCTCTTCTAAATGGGATAATCGTGACTTATTGAACCATGCACTGATTTTTATGAGACAAGATCATTCAGTCTTTTTTTTTTTTTTTTTTTTTTTTTAACAATGAATGTGTTTTTAAGGGAAATTCCAAGAAAGCATAAGATTCCATGCATAGATTTTTCCATTCATTACAAATAAGCATACTGTTCACTATAAATAAATTGGAGGAAATGTCATGTAGAAAAACTTAAGAAAAGTTAATGGTCCACAAGTACTTTATGCTGCATTTTCTTTATGAATTATTTTTGCCCTTCAGATTTAAGGATGGAATATGACCGAGATATTCCTATGCAGGTTTCGTGTAATTTCCTTGAAACGTTTAAATGCTTTTTTGTTTGACTTGTGTATTTTAGCCCCATGCATAATGCATTATAAAAACTGTATCTGTGATTGATCTAAAAATGGGACAAGGACTTTTTTCTGTTGTACAGGATGTGAAAACTCATTGTTTTTACACTATATTATCTATTCAATCTATCAAAAAGAGCTGACCTGACCTGACCTGACCCGACACTAAACATTTTATTGCAATTTTCCTTAGGGCCTTTGCTTTTAACATTTCAATTTTAATCCACGGATTTCATGGGCATTTATGCTGAATATCACAAAAGTGGATTACTGCTGAATGCACTGACAATTTTGACTCAAACTAGTAGTACATTTCACAATTAGTAAATACAAAGAAACACATTTTATTAAACTGTGGAATTTTTTAATAGAATGAGTAAAATTGTATTTTCTTGCAAAACACACCCCAAAAATCTGTTTCTTGTATTAGCTTTTTTTTTTTTTGCCATAGATCTGCCATAGATCTGTATACATATTTATGTAAATAACACATTAGCCGAAATAATGTTATGCCAAAATTAGCTCAAATATCCCTGAAATATTCTATGCTTGTGCTTGTGAATAACTTTCAAACTAAAGTACATATAATAATTATTTTAGTTTTAATCTGCTGTATATACTGGTTCATAGCCTGCATATGAGATGCATATGAGTTTGAATCTGAACTTAGTACAATCAGTGATAGCATGTATATTACAAACTGTTGAAGATTTTTTTTTATCTTAATAAATAAAAGTATGAAAATATTTCAAATTAATTTAGATGAACACTACAGGGTATTTGTATATTTGGATGGATATATTTAATATTATAATCAATATCGATGTTTAATGAAGACTTACATTCAAAGAAAATCTGTGGCAGTTTGATTATTAGATTTTATGGTAAGGTTACTTAAATTTCCCCCATAACATTTAGATTTCAGAGTTATTACTTTTTTTCTTCTTAGGTTTGAGTTAAAATTAGGATATAGTTACATCATTTGCTGCTGACCGGAATTTCCCAGACCGATTAAATTGATTTAGAATGATGAATTTTGCCAAAAAACAACAAAAATAACATCTGTAATATCTCTGTATTTAATTGCTTCATATATTCTAATATGTGTGTGTGTGTGTGTGTGTATATGTGTTGTGTATCAAATGGTATAGTGACAGATTCTATATTTATTTATATATAAATGTGTTGGACTCAAGCAATCATTAGTTCAGCTGTTTTAGCTTAGAGCAACCTTGTACTGTTTTAAAAACATACCGTTCTTGTCAAGGTAACTGTAAGATAATTCAAGCAAACATATTCAGTTGGTGTCTTTGATTTGGTATTGCATAAGCACCATGTGACCCAACAGATCTCTTTATAAGAGAGTCCAGTTAGTAGGGGGAATCAAAGGAGTCTCATCGACAGCTCTTGAAACATCTTAAAACAACAAGCCATCACAAGCAGACCAGCATGTCTTCTGTGAACCATCGGAACAGCAGCACTTCTGGTAGGTGACTGTTCTAATCATAGATTCAATGTACGTAGTGGACAAAACTTCAGATGTGAAACTCTTCTTTCCCCCACAGACTGGAAAAAGGACAGGTCACAGAATAAAGACCAACACTTCACTGATGTTCTTGGTCTGCCGTGCATTGAGAATCTGGTGTGTTCTGCAGATGAAACCCCAGAGCGCATCGCAACTACAATTACAGGTAACATCCCCTCCTGGATCAAAGGCAATTTCCTCAGGAATGGACCTGGAAAATTTGAGATCGGAAGAAGCAGGTGAGCATCATCTGGGCTCTTTGAGGACTCAATAGATCAAAATGATCAAATCAAATAAATAAGTTTGCGTTTCCTCCTCAGTTTCAACCACTGGTTTGATGGCATGGCGCTTATGCACCAATTCCACATTGAGGATGGAAAGGTGACATACATGAGCCGCTTCCTCAACAGCGAAAACCTTGAGCATAACCGCATTATGGTGTCTGAATTTGGCACAGTTGCCCTGCCAGACCCATGCAAGAACTTCTTCCAGCGCTTCCTCTCACGATTTGAGCTGCCAAGTGAGTGTGAAATCTTCAGCTCTGACCAAGTGGTCTGAATATGTTCTGCATATGTGAGCCCTTCATCTCTCTCTTCCCACAGAGCAAAGTGACAATGCGAATGTGAGCTTTGTTCAGTATAAAGGAGACTACTATGTCAGCACAGAGACCAACTTCATGCACAAAATAGACCCACAAACACTGGAAACAAAAGAAAAGGTAATTATATTTTAAAAATTAATAAAGTTGTTTCGGAGAATAAATGTTTGTACGGAGAACAAGCTGAAGCTGAAATTGAAAAATTGTTGTGTCTAGGTGGACTGGAGTAAATTTGTTGTGGTTAATGGAGCCACAGCTCATCCCCATGTGGATCCTGATGGAACTACATACAACATGGGCAACTCTTACACTCGAAAAGGTTTGTCAGCAGCAGTTAAAAAAAAACAAACTGAATTTAAGAATTGTATAAAAGTGTTTAACGAGTTGAATGCAAAGAAAAATAATTCTCATTCTTTATCAAATTTAATTTTAAGGTGCTTTCTACAATATAATAATGGTGCCATCAAAAAAGGTGAATCCAAACGATACCCTGGAAGGAGCCACAGTTGTGTGTTCAATCCCATCGGAGGACAAGACTAGACCATCCTACTATCACAGCTTTGGTATGTGAGCAATGTCTACAAACTTTTTAATTTTGCAAACAAGTAAATATAAAATTTATGTATACATTTATATTTTAAATATTGCATAGAAATGTTTGGGGTTTGTAAGATCTTCTTATATTTTAACAAGGCTATATTGATCGAAAATACAGTAATACCTTGAAATATTATAACAAGTTAAAATAAGGTTTCTTTTGGATATATTTAGAAATTTTATTATGCAATTTTCAGCAATAATAACCCATCTTCTGTGCATGGTCTATCAGAAATCATTCTAATATTCTAAAGTATGTGCTCAAGAAACATTTCTTAATTATAATCAATGTTAAAAACAGTGCTGCTTAATATTTTTGATGCTTCTTTGATGACTAGCAAGTTCAAAAGAATAACATTTATTACAAATATTATTTTCATTTTTAATATATGTTTAAAACTATGACATTCTTATTGCAGCCATGTCAGAGAACTATGTGGTATTCATCGAGCAGCCAATCAAAATGGATCTCTTGAAGATTGTGACAAGCAGACTCCGTGGAAAGGGAATTAATGAGGGCGTATACTGGGACCCCAGACGAAACACAGTTTTCCATGTAATCAATAAACACACTGGAAAGGTAACTACTGCTGCATTCACTTTAAAAAATAATAATAATAATAATAATGTTTTCATGTTATTTTATTTAGTATTACTCATTTTGAAATGACTCTGCTTTGGTCACAGCTGAGCCTCATCAAGTATTTTGCAAAGCCACTGTCAACCTTCCATCAGATAAACTGTTACGAAGAAAACGATTTTCTGATCATGGACATGTGCTGTTCTGATGATGGCCAAGCAATTAACAACTACCTGATTCAGAATCTAAAAAAGTCTGGAAGTGCTCTAGATGAGGTAAAACCTTACTTTATGTTATATCTGTGTGTAAATGCACCCTTGTTTTTGACACATTAAGTTTTCCACATGACTAGTTGTAAATGCAACAATTATCAACAAGTACATTTTACAAAATAAATACTATTTCAGGCTTTCTATTTAAAAATGTCACATTTAATTTAAAGTGCTACTTGTTGACTTCAGTGTTTTCTTGTTTTGCGCTAGGTATACAACACAATGTGCAGAGTGTTCCCCCGACGCTTTGTCCTGCCACTGAACATAGACAGTCATACACCCTGTGGGCAAAATCTCAACACCCGCTTGAACAGCACTGCCACAGCCATCAAGACAGACAATAATAAGGTTGGTTTGTGTGGATACCTTTTTTGTCTAGTTTATCTACATGCAATTCCAAAAAATATGTTTTTGCTATAATATCATATTGTTACTCATGTATTTTTTCAGGTGTTTTGCACACATGAAGATCTCCATGGTAATGATCTGCATGATTATGGAGGTCTGGAATTCCCACAGATCAACTATTCAATGTGCAATTCCCGTCCCTACCGTTATTTCTACGGATGTGGCTTCAGACACCTGGTTGGAGACTCTCTCATTAAAATGGACCTTCAAGGCAAACAAATAAAGGTAAGTTAGGAGTGTTAAGTTAATGCATGTTGGAATTGTGTCAGTGACTTTTAATGTTTAGTCATTTTAACTAATATTTCAACTTATGACAGGTGTGGAAACATGCAGGCATGTATCCCTCAGAACCGATCTTTGTCTCATCACCTGGTGCTGTAGAAGAGGATGATGGAGTCATTCTGTCTGTGGTAATCACCCCAAACCAGGTATAACATGACATGTTCCTCAATTATTTTAAATATTGCTCGTTAGCTTTCCAAAAATGAGGTGAAGTATATGGCTAGGCTAATGAGCAATTGTCCCTCTAGGACAAAAGCACCTTCCTTCTGGTGCTGGATGCAAAAACATTTGAAGAACTGGGCCGGGCTGAGGTACCTGTCAACATTCCATATGGATTCCATGGGACTTTCCAAAATAGAGACTGAGAGAGTTTTAAAAAGCCCAAATATTTAGCAAGATGTTCAAGCTGTCTCTGAATAACCTGCTTTTAATTTTCTACTTGTGTTTTTTTCTCTCCTGAATTAATAACTTATTATTATTATTATATTTAGTATTATATAATCTAAGTAAAATTACATTTCAATAATGTCTGCAAGAAGAATAAGAATTTATTAAAATAACAAATGCTTGTATATGTATGCAATTGTTTTTATGATACATCACTACAGATTGTGACTGTCACCACATATCAGCTTTATTTCAGCATGACACCTATTATTGTAAAGTATATAACTTCTATAATATGAACATGTACAATCAACATTTTAACAATGTCTTAACTGATGCTTGCATAGCATCTGAGATGCATTATGTGAATCAAATAAAACCACTGAAAAGAACGGAACCTATCCTTGTAGTTTGTCAGAGATCAAAGCCAAAGATCGTCTCAGGTGTTCCTTCTTCTCTTTAAGATGAGATTCCAAGCTCCTGGCTTCAGTAAGTATATCCTCCAGTTCTCCAAGCTGTGAAGCATCCACAGCAGCTCTTTCCCTTAGAAGAAAATGTGTGAAATTAATGTTTGAGTGTAAACCTTTTTCATCTATTACTGATGAGACACAGCATACAAATCCATCCAGTTACCTCAAGACCTCGGAGTACTTGGAAAAGAGGACACTGACTTCTCGGTTGCCCTCTAAAATGGAAAGACATACAGAAAACTGAGTAACGTGCCTCTCAAGTTGAAGTCTACGGGAATAGTAATGAAAAACAATTGTTGGAAGTAATTTAAAGGAAGTAGCTGTCATACACAACCTCTCACATGTCAAATCATTGATAAAAAGAGTTATTATAATATTAGATAAACCAAGACTTGCCTGCTAATGCTACTTCAAACCCATAAGGCATGTCTCCAGCTGCTGATCTGAAATGCTGTGCCTTTATCTTTTTTGCTGGAGACGTCTCCGAAAATGGTTTACTTTCAACCTAACATGTTGACAACACAGAAGTAAACAACTGCATGGCTGATATTTTGTGACAGATGAGTTCAAATTTCTCTGTTGATATTAATTCAATTCATTGTGACCTAGAAATCCTCACCTCACGTGTTTTGGCTTGAGACCTTTTCATTTCTGTCCCTCTGACCTCTTTAGTGCTCTCTAGACTGCGTTGTGTCATACTTGCCTGTGACCAAAGAAAAGTGGCGTAATATTTTTTTAGCAAGATAATATTCCCACTTTAATATTACACAAAGCCTTCTTAAACATAATTAATGTAAGGAAAAACATTTGGGTATTTTAAACTTATTTTAGTAATCTTTAGTTCACGTTATCTCACTTTTCATCACAAGTTTGTTAGTCTACACTAGAGCTGACGTGTTTGACGTTTTCCATTAAATAAAGTGATAAAACGTACTCAAAATCAATATATCTACCAAAACGGTGTTAGTTAATAATGGGATACCAGTTGTTTGATTAGGCTAACTAAAGTAAATACCAGAAAAACAATAACCTTCGATAAACTTGGTCACTCACCGCAGATCAGTTCACCTCACTTACCAACCGCCGCTTTTAAACGGTCAATCATCGCATGCTCACAGAAAACGCGCGCAACTGTAGGCTACTACTGAGGGTCGCTTACAACTCATGGTAAACAGACACCGATTACTACAGATTATTCCGCAGCAATTAACAGTGGCAAAATTAGGTCTATAAAAAATATAAATATAATGCCTTTACAAATTCTGACCAGCAGATGGGGGTTTGGGACAACTGAAATCAAAAGGCGATGATCTCACGAGGTGATGAAAAGATCCTGCAATATTGTAGGCTAATTATAAGGATGTTGTTCTTGTAGTCGCATCTTTGATTTAAACCTTGATCAGCGGCCGAATGTTGTTGTTTTCGTTTTTTTCTGAGCCATTATGTCTGCGGATTATTGTTTTTAATAATATAAACATCTGTTTAAGAAAAGTTTAAATGTTTCCCATATTTGAAGAGCCAATCATGGCCTTTTACCTTTGGCCGTTTAGCAAGTTAGTTTTTTATTAAATTGGAGTCAAGTTTGGTGAAATTTGCTATATATTATCCCTTCAAAAAGCAATTAAGAGTTATTATTATTATTATTATTATCATTCTGCTTAATTCATAGGCTACACGACATTTAACGGGAAGCTGATGCAATACGTTCTTTCTGTGAAATCTTGCCTGAAACAATCCTTTATTTTGGTTTTGCCAATCTACAGTTTATGTAAAACAAAACATCATGTGCCATCATGTGCCATCTGTATCCATGGTAATGAGTGTGAATGCGGTTGACCGCTAGAGGCGCCCTGTCACACATCGCGTTCAACAGAACATACACAAACATGGCGTCAGGGCAGACACGCAAGATGCTCGCGCTCAGTCGCTGTGCCATATCTCTTTTATTATTACTCGTTCATGGCGCGATCTCCTCCACTCTTCGACTTCACCATGACCAGAGATTCATGCTACCACAGGATAGGGGGTTCTCTCTAGTGCGTGCACACCTGGAGCTTGCAGAAAGTCGCGTCGTGCGTCTGGAGAGAGAAGTCAGGGAGGCTTCATCCGCGCACCAGCATCGCGTTCGGCGGAATGCTGCTGGATCACCCGTGCCAAAGGTTTATGGAAGGGTAAGCGAGGTTTACATTCATTAGGTGTGACTAAATAGATAATAACGGCAAAACATCCTCACGTGTTTTCATAACCTCATAAATATTACATTCAGTATTTCCAGTAGTTGACTATCATTCACCTTTGGTTTGCACGCAGTCACCTAGAAGTAGATTTGACCTGTTTGTGAGATGAAAGGTTCTCGCACTTCCCTTCAGCAAAATGTTGCTTCTCGGGTGGGGGTGAATAATTATAAATAACACACACACACACACACACACACACACACACACACACACTATATATATCTACGTATATATATATATATATATATATATATATATATATATATATATATATATATATATATTATATATATTATACCTCTGACTTCAGTGAATGTGGGATGGTAAGAAAAGGTTTCGTCATTACCCACTGATTAAACAGTTTAACATTTCTCTCTTCCCTGTTATGTCACTCAAGATATTTGATACCAAAACAAATCGATTTTTTTCTCAGGATGTACAATGTAAAAAAAAAAAAAAAAACTTTTTGAACGATTCTCTTGCAAGTAATTTTTAATTCTCTTTCTCTCTGTTTTATTGAATAACGAGACATTTTGTGTTATTAAACAGTATTTAGATTCATATATCATTGATTTTTAGTTTTATTTATTAAGCACACATTACCATTTTATTCTATTATTTCTGTCGCTGTAGTGATGCTAATACTAATGTCCCTTCTAGAATAAGAAAAAGCATTCATTCAGTGGGCATCTAATAATTAATGAAAGCTATTTTGTACAATTAAATATTCTATAATATGAGTAAACCAAGGGTAGTTGTCTTGCTTTTAGCTCCAGTAAAAAAAGAAGAAAAAAAGAAGCTAATTTAAATACATTTTCATGCCACGTGGAGTAAGTTGTCACAACATAACCTGCCACCAAACAACTTATAGATTTTTCGGTGACATTTAGATGGTAAAACAATTTTGAAACACCAGACAAATGTGTGAATATCCCATCAGATATTTTTGATTTGAAACTCTAGTGACTTGTGATAACTAACCCCAGTCTCCCTATATATGAATAATGTTGTTTGTTTTTAACCTGAAGGGTTTATGTTTAATGTCAGTCTGTTGGGAATTAGAAACAGACTCGGCTCATCTTTGTTCCGTTTAAATGTATGACACAATGTTGCGTTGTTTGTTTGCCGTCAGGAAGCAGCATTTACAAGCCAGAGAGGCATAACTGGTTGCACAGTCTTGCTGGGAAATTTCCCAGCTTATTCTCTTACCCCCTCAAGTGTTTTGCTTCGAGATGTTTGTTAAGTCAGGCATGCAGCAGTTCCTAATTTTGCTTTTACCACAGATCCATTGTGACTTTGAAATCTCGAAGGGGTCAAAGCACAGAATTTTGTCTGAAAAACCGTCATTGTGCTATGTCCACATAAACAAGATTGTGGTTGGCAGAGTAAATACAGGTATTGTGTTTTTTGCAAGAGCTGGCTGACCTCAGGTAGGCTCAAATACACTCATCTACTGCAGCAGGTGATTTTATGATTCAAGGTATAATTCATCGTGATTCACTTGTGGTTATACAATCTAAAATAGAGATGTGATGGTATGATATGTCTGTTTAATTGTTCAGTACTATTATTGTGAAACTAAAACATTTGAAAAATGAACCGAACAGAAGTGCATTTTAGTTATTTGGTTCATACTTGCAAATATATCTCAGTTTGCAGTATTTTTCGAAAATATTAATCAGAATTATCTTCTAGTTATGTACAAAGGCAAATATAAGAATAAAAGTGTGTGTGTATATATATGTGTGTATATATATATATATATATATAAAAATATAATACCTACACACACACACACACACACACACACACACACATATATATATATATATATATATATATATATACATACATATATATAAACATATATACATATAAACATATATATGAATGTATGTATGTGTATGTGAAGGTATTATATATATATATATATATATAAATATAATACCTACACACACACACACACACACACACATATATATATATATATATATATATATATATATATATATATATATATATATATTAGGGATGTCAACGATTAATCGATGATCGATTAATTGTCGATAAGAGATGCAATCGATTAAGGCTATCGATGGTCGGTTAACCGATTCAATGTTGGGCTGCGTGCGGCTCATGCGCACTCAACACGTGCGAGCGGCTGTGAGTGACGGTGACGATATATAAAAGCATCATCATTCATTCACAATGTACAAATTAAGCTTTTAATGTGATTTAAACTTTAAAGAACATTAAAATAGAAACAACATAAAAGTTCTTCAACATTAAATGCAATAGAAATGTAGTTACTAATCATTTCATCAGATAACTGTTTTATATCGTGCGCTTTGCAGGGCTGCGGGACACAGTGACAGGACAGGTAGTCTATTCATTCCTACAACTTGTTAATTCATTCCTACGAATTATTAATGTGGCAATTGTCCATGTTTCATTAATTTTGTTCCCTAAATAACCCATGATTTAAGTGAAATAAGGGAACAAATTAATAAATCGAACGAATTCTTAATTCATGAAATCTTTAATTTCCCTTCCCATGTTTACCACAGTAAGAGATGCGAAAACAGTTATTAAAAGCGAAAGATAATAAAATAAACCTGGGAAATTAGAGGGTTAGACTATGAAGATTTAGGAAAAGAAACAATGCCTAAATATACTGAATTTGTGGAAATTCGTGACCAACCGGCAAACCAGAACAAAGCCGCGTAAATGAAGACTATGGGGTCCAAAAGCATGGTCGCGATGTAACATCTCCAGTTAACCTATTATTCCTCTAATAAACAAAGCTTTTATACCACACTTGTCATAATCAGATCTTATCATTTCTAAATAAATAATTGCTGGATTCAAAACAGCGATTAATAGGCGCTGTGACCGACACATTCCTGGAGCATTCAGTTTAAATAGACCGTAGTATACCGGTCCACTCTGCTGTTATGCCAAGGACGTTTTTGCTCATATGAAGAGGATCATCTTTTCCGTCTATATGCGAATGCGTGTTAAGTACAAGCCTAGTTTACATTATAATTAATAGTTTAACATTCAAATACATTGCGAATATGGAAACATTTCGATTTGTGCCGAATGAGACATGAGCAATAACCTCCAAATAAATCTAGCCTAAGCCGCGCTCGCTCATCCTCGTGTGCACGCATGCACTGTCACGATCTAATGCGCTGTATGCCGGATTTTTAAAAATCTGACATTTTCTAGGACAGAATCCAGCAGGATCAAATTAATGTGAGCAACTGTGTTTTGGTGCAGCAGCGCCGATGTAGTTCACTTAATGTGCAGCGCAGTCACACGCGCTCCACATTTCGGATAATTTTATACAATAATGTCAGTTGAAAACATCGCAATTGTGCTTTAAAATACAACAACGAGCACCACAAAACCATTTAAAGAGGCGCGTTCAGCGTTCTCCGTGCGGGATTGGAAACTGTCAACAAAGTAAAATGACCTCAAAAGTATGGCGCGCTCTCTTCATTTTATCAAATGATCATAATCGCATCTATTCATTTTATAATCCTGCTACTAGCATTTTATTCAGACTAAAACCTCTTTAATTCAAGTGAGAAAGCGTTTTGTGTGTGTGTGTGGCTTTTGCACATCCTGTCATACCGCTGACTGTGTGCCTGCAATAGACGCATTTTGCAGTATTATGGTTAACGATTAATCGATTAATTGATCGTTAATTTAAACGACGATCGATCATGGAAATAATCGAAATTTGACATCCCTAATATATATATATATATATATATATATATATATATATATACATACATACATACATATAAACATATATACATATATACATATATATGAATGTATGTATGTGTATGTGAAGGTATTATATACCATCATATAAATCTTCTGTAGTGCTTATGCAGTTTGTGCAGTGGGCGGCCACTAAGATTAGACTTCTCCCCTTTTCACCCTGTTGAGTGTACAGGAAATCCTTTATGAAGTGTTATTAGTGTCCTGGATGGAGTCCATTGCAGTTGCTATGAGGTGAATTACCCCCTCAGATGATCCAGTTAAGATCTCCCATCTGCCCCCCTCTTCCTTCCTTCCCACTTTCAGACCTTTTGGTTTATGTGTTGTTTTTGGCACATACGGGGAAGCAGTGTTAGGTAAGCTGTAACAGACATCAATCCACTCTTTTAGTCTATTGTGATCAAGTAACCTAGAAAAGTCCTCTGCTCTGTCAGGACAAGGATATACACTGTTTTAATGGATCTTTTTGTTTATCGTCTTTGCAGACTTGCTGTGTCACACAATTACTCATAAAGTTTGGAGAATTGTGACAGTCGTTTCATAAATATTCAGTTCAGCGCCAGACCCCAGGGCTTAAACTAAGCGACGAGTGTTTTTACTGATAACTATTATTTTTTAACCATAGAGTCCTATCTATTTTTTCTTTTTATATTTAGAATTTGTTTACATGGATTGCTCTTGGAGGCACAGCTTAATGGGAAGTATTTCACAATTTGACCTGGCAGCCCTGATGAAGTAATAATTAATTCTTAGAAGAATGTTATACATTCAAAACAAGTTTTCTATTAAACTGAATTCATTTCATGGACCTTGGATCTTCTTTTCCCTCATATATTCAGCTATGTTAAGTAGAATTCTGGTAAACAAATGTGGTTTTGATTTAGTATGTACAGTATGCAATGCAGAATCATTACCATAAAGCAATATCAAATGAGTTGTCTTGACATTGCCTCACCTTTCGCAGACTAAGCATGGACTTATTCACAATTCTTTAAGTCAGGTGAAGTCAGTTTTTATTCTCATTTGGTAATTACTTTTATTCTCTTTCATTTAGTTACTCTTTGTCCATGTAGTAATTTAAAAATTAGCTGTTTAGTTAAAATAGTTTTGTATGTTACTGAAAAAGAAATTTGCATTTAATTCCCTTTTAGTAAAAAAAAAAAAAAATGACCCTAGTGCTACTTGCATCACATTAGTATTCCTGTCCGAACATGATATTAAAGCAGCCTTGCAGAGTATTTTAGTTTCGTTTTCTGTGATAAGAAAGTTCATACCCCAGGGGAAGGAAAATGGAGGGCGGTGTAGGTGTTTATAATGATTCCATCCATGGAGTATTACTGGAACTTGTCTGAACAACCTGCCAGTTTAGTTTGTTTTTTCTGAGGTCCTCTTCTTGAATTAAGCTCAAGGTGAAACCAAATCAACACAGATGAGTCATATACTCTTTATTGTTCTCTTAAGACACAATTTTAAACAGATTATTTATTACTGCTTTCTGTGAATATCAATAGAGAAAGAACATTCCTTTTTTTTGTATTATGTGCAAATGGATATTCGAAGTATGTTCATTACATGGTAGCATAACACATCCCTGTAATGGTCCCATATATAGTAATTATCCATACTGCAATAATAAAACAGGCTTTTAACTGTACTTTAAGCCTTTAACAGGATAATGACTCCTTGGTTTTCCTTTGGTTTTGGCCACAGTGATATTAAATGTGTGGTTCACCCGTAAATGGTTGGTTGCCAGAAGGGAATGGGTAGGCAAATTGTTGAACTGTTGGCCCAAATGTTAGTGCTGCAGTGATGATGTCATGGATTCAAGCCGCGTGTTGCTTGCAGTGATGGGCAAAGGTGCTCTAGTGCTCCCGCTCTCTCATTCTTCCTTCTGTTTCCCTGCTGAATAATGCATAACCGAAAAAGTTAATGATTTTATTTTCACAGTCTTTCTTTCGTTATTGCTTTTTCAACAAGACAAGCGATAATGAAGTTATTTGCACTTGTCTTACCATTGATGCTTTCGGGATATTACAGTGTCAGAATAAATGAGGGCCCTTAGATTAGCAGAAAGTCCATTTCCAGGATAACCAGAAGTTGCAGACAGGGCTTTAACTGTCTTAGAATAAAGCAGACCCAAGAGTTTGCTGGGCTGACATAGATCGGGTTGCAACCATTTGCTCTTTCAAAGTGTTTGTTGGCAAGGTGGAGGGAAAAGCTCTTCGAAACATCCTGATGAGATGGTGGGGTACTGTTTTTAGAGATTAATCAGCTGTTAAAAAACCTACAGGCAACCATAAATCAGTTAATGTACCATTTGAAATACAACTTTTTTCCTAATGCTAATTCAGTTGAAAATTCATTGGTTTGTTCAAATAACTTCTGTCCAGTGGCATTTTTAACTGGATCAAAAAAAAAAAAAACATTCAGCAAAATATGACCTCAGAAAATGTATTAAAGGGGTCATCAATTGCCCATTTTCCACAGGTTGATATGATTCTTTTGGGTCTCAATGAAAAGTCTATAACATACTTTGGCTAAAATATCTCAATGGTATTGTAAAACAACACCCTTTTAACCTGTCAAATACGGCTGTTTGCAAAAAGCCATTTTATACATTTCCCTTTAAATGCTAATGAGCTCTGCTCATGCCGCTAATCTCTTTCATGTGATGTGCGTCACAGTTCTAGACAAGATACTTTAAACTTTAGCTGCATTCATAGTTAGCTTGCTAACGAGCACATTATTAGGAACGGCGATTTGCAAAATTCATGGCAGATCAGGGGCGCATTCCCTTCAAAAACAAACCAAACCCACTGTGTCTTCAGCACCTCAGATGTCAGGAGTAAATTAAGACTGGCGGATCGTTGACCTTTCAATCAGTCTAACTTCTTTCTTATTTCGAGCCAATCCATTTTGTTACCAGTGGTACAGGCAATAACGTCTCATCAGTTACTTTAATTTCTGTAGTATTTCTTACCCGAATAAAAACTTTATTACTTACTTAACCTGAAAAACTTAGTTTCACAGCTCTGTTTATTCTATTGCATTTATTTGTGCTGTTGTTTGCAAAAAAAAAAAAATATATATATATATATATTATTATTATTTTTTTTATTATTTTTTTTATTACTTTTTACTTTAGTTTTTTTTTATGAAAATAAAAGTTTGCATTGAAGAAAAATGTTTTTTTCTTTTATATGCTGTTAAAAGTCAGAAAAAATTTATAATCTGCAAAAATCAGTAGCGGCAGATCACACTAAAAAGAAATTTGAATCGGTCAAGAAAATTGCAATGGTGCATCCCTAGTAATATTTCATGCATAGAGGTAAAAGTGTTTTGAGGCTATATTAGGGGAGTAACGGTACGCAAAAATCACGGTTCCGTTAGGTACCTCGGTTTTAAAGTCACGGTTCGGTTCATTTTGCGGTACAGTAAGGGAAAGAAATGCAAACGTTAAACTGCAGGTTGTTTATTACTATAAATATTTTTTAAACACATTTTTTAAATACTTTTTAATAAAATAAATAATAAAATATAATTTATAATAAAATAAAAAAAGAATAAGAAATAAAATACTGCTGCAAAATTCTCCACTAAATAAAATACTCTCTGTCTCAAACCAGTACCATATAATAAAATATAATTAAAAATATAAATAAATAACTATGATTACAGTGCAGCATTACCAATCCCAGCTTGTAGGCCTGCTCATATTTAAAAAAAAATATATATAACCTTTCCAAAGTGTAAAGTGCAGCATCAACAGTTTCAGTTTTTAGACCTGCTCAGATTTCGTTATTGCGTTGGACCGATCGGAATTAAGAGCAAAGGTCTGTTTAAATGCTGATGGGAGCTGCGTTTGAATTACAATTGTTTTTTTCCTAGTTGTAGTGATGTTCACACTCGCGTGATGCCTTTTGAAAACCTTAGGCCTGGTGACACACTGGCATATAGCACCTGTCAAACATAGTCTATTTTGCGCAGCATGACACAGAAAACGCGAAGCAACTGACACGCAGCAGAAACACACGCTCACGCCACGCAGCCAGTGTGTCACCGGCCTTAGAATCAGCTGCAGGGCGGGATTTGCGCTGAAATGTACCTATGTACCTATGTTCCGCAAACAAAATATTGCATTCGGTCATTCGGTACACACGTGCACCGTACCGAAAGCCCTGTACCAAAACGTTCCGGTACGAATACACCCCTAGGCTATATGTAAAACCACTGTTTTCTTAACAGCTCTGTCAGTCTCCTAAAGTCTCTGTGTTGTACTGACATGCTGCTTGCCAAGCGGGCCTACAGTACGGGCAGATTTACTACCATGTCATGGTGAATAAAAATATGACTGTGCATTCAAGGTGAGGTTGTTTGAGGCAGTCACTGTTTGTACATTGTTTGTAAAATGAACATCAGCATGCCTTTTCACTAATCCTATAATGTATATTGTTTAAAATGGTATAAGAAATGTAAGTAGTTTTCTTTTGTAGAATGTTTGCTGCTTTTGTTGAAAGTCTGTAAGGTGACCTTTGAAACAAAAAAGTGGTTTAACATGCTAAGGTTAAGTAAGTAAATCTGTTGTTGGCTAGTGAACCACAACGGTGTTGCTCAAGCAGGAATTGAGGTGGTGTTTGTTTCTTTACAAAAACAACCTTTTGCAAGTTCTCTCTAATGTCTGACAGGAGAAATCGAAGGAGAACCCATTTGAGAATCCCACGGATCTCATGCAGAAGTGTGAATTAAAGATGAGACAAGCTGTTCCTAGTGGAAAGAGAAGGGGGGATGGACATGAAAAGATGACACATTTCTTTTTTCAGCAGATTCAGATTGGGACGCCGCAGCCCGTAGTTTCAGTTTTCCTGCCGCTGTGGTGCAGCTCAGCTCACTTCTGCTCTCTCTTCTTGCGGTTTTGTTTGTTTTTTCAAAAGCTGTCGACTTTTCTTGCATGAGGGATGAGACGCACCTGCAGTCTATACCACAAGCTCAAGGCTGTCAAATACAGAGCAATTTCAGATGATATTACAAATGCAAAATGATTGAAAAAATGAGTGAGTGAAGCAGAAACAGAGAAATGTCTTTGAAAATCAACTTTGAGCCAGTTGTAAAACAGTGGTATGCCATAACAGCTTGATTTGTGCTGTGGAAACCTAGATACTTCTCTGACCACAGCAAAATAAATGTCAGCTAAATGTAGCTAGTCAGCTACATTTAAATGGGTTGTTCATCATATTTTGTATTCACAGGCCAACCTGAATGACTCTCATAATCAAATGGTCGTCCACTGGGCCGGAGAGAAGAGCAATGTCATAGTAGCGCTTGCGAGAGACAGCGTGGGTGCCACAGATCCCAAGAGCAGCTCGGTGAGTATATCGTTCTTTTCTTTTCTTTTTTTCTAGATCATCATTTCATAACTTTGACTTTAAAGATTGAACTTTGACTTTAAAGATTTAAAGAGTCTGTATATCAGACTGTTCACTGTAAGATACAGAGAATATCTTTACTGGCTAGCTTTGCTTTTTAGTGCTCTCTGAGTCATACAGATGAAAGGCCCCCTTCTGTTTTTCAGTTCCCTGCATTTTTATTCTATCATCTTAAATGCTGCCGTATCCAATTCGCTGCACTTACTGCAAAGTCACTTTTGCACCCTTGAATGTTACTTTTCCATCTGCGTGGCAATAATTGCTTAGTTTTCAATAATCGCAGAGCATTATCTAATGCAAATGCGAGAACAAAAGTGGTGTGGTCTTACTTTATGGGGCGCTGGAGCTGTTATCTGCTCGCAAGTGTAGTGCTTTACAGGTGTTCTTTGTGCAATGCAAGACAAAGGAAATCAAAGTAAAAGTTCACCAGGTTCTCATAGGAAATTGCAAGTGATTACAGATGAGTGTATTACAGAAATGATCTGTTCCAAAGGCAGTGCCTTTTCAAAGGATTAACTGCCTAATTATGATCACTTAACATTCTTTGAGCCAAATTCTAGCAGATTTACTTGTATCCTTTTTGGAGAAGACAATCTCAGAATGCAGTCTGTAAATTTTGCATCCGATTTGTCAGACACATAAATTAAATCAAATACACTTAATTGTCCTTAAACGGAAATTTGACTTTTGCTTCAGCCCAAATTCACCTACTCATACTTGTCCCTAAAAGTATTCCCTAGTTTTTAAAAAATGTTTTTATGCATGTTTGTAGTTCTAGTCAAATCCGTGTCTAACACACAATGGGTTGTGTGCAATGTTAGCCGTTAAGAGTACGCATCGATCTGCACTTTGAATTCTAAACAAAAATAGTAAACTATTTCGGTAACTTTGGAATATAAATGTAAAAATTTATTTGGGACACTAATTCTATTTTCAAATACCGCATTTTTCATACTATAAGTCGCACCTGAGTATAAGTCGCATCAGTCCAAAAATACGTCATGATGAGGAAAAAAAACATATATAAGTCCCACTGGACTATAAGTCACATTTATTTAGAACAAAGAACCAAGAGAAAACATTACCGTTTACAGCCGCCAGAGGGTGCTCTATGTCTTCAGTGTAGACTACAGGAGCACTGAGCAGCATAGAGCGCCCTCTCACGGCTGTAGACGGTAATGTTTTCTATTGGTTAATTTCTCTTGGTTAATTTCGCTCAGTTCATGTCAAATAAATTTTGATAAATAAGTCACACATGACTATAAGTCGCAGGACCAGCCAAACTATGAAAAAAAGTGCGACTTATAGTCCGAAAATACGGTACTATTTTGGGAAACATAGTATGCGAATTAGGATGCAGCTTTTGACTCATGATGCATAAAATGAACATTCTTTTGCTAATTGTAAGTAAATAAGTTAAAGAACAATAATACCACCTAAACCATCATAATTCTAACCATTATAAAAATGTGACTACATGCAAAAAAAGTGACAAAAGATCCCTGTTTATTTAGGGATGTAACGATTCACTAATTTTTTTTACAAATCGAGATTGAAGACAAATTATACAGTAAAATTATACAGTAAAATTATACAGTATATCAACTTGAAATCCATTATGTAGCATTCTCAGTGAGTTTTACATAAATGTTATTTTAGAGACATAAAGTCTTGCTTTCGATTATCAAGCTGTTAGCTTAGCAATATGCAGACTTCAAAATCTGTTGGATATAATTATAAGAAGAGTCATGCACCTCGCATAAAGATAATACATTTTTTGCATTGCTTATTATGCTTTTAGCTTAGCAACATGCTAACGTCAAGCTGGAATCAATTGTGAGCAAAGTCTTATGTGGAGTTCACTTAAAGAATGTTGTTTTGAAACATAAGTAGCTGTTTACTATTAAAATAAGTTTGATTTCAATTAAGATGTAGACTTAGAAGGCAGCTGCCTGTGTAGACAGAAAACAACAGGACAGCTTATTAGGTTTTGGAACAGAGCCTCAATTTCAGCAGTATATCGGGTTGAAATTTGACATGGTTTTGTTTATTTAACAGGTGTACGTGTCTTATGACTATGGAACCAGCTTCACTCACGTATCAGAGAAATTTAAAATGTCTGGGGACCAGGAGGGCAAGAAACAAGTCATCTCGCAGTTTTACCACAGCCCCGCCGACAACAAACGGGTAAGTGTGTGAGACATCAGCTGAACTATCTGTGTGACATCCTTGAATTGTCTTGTCTTTGTGAGCTTAAGCCGAGGTCAAACAAGACCGCGGTGACACCAACCACTTCATCTGCAAATGTGACCTTCCACCACTCCAATCGCTTATACACCCACAGATGGTGTTTTCCAAGAGAGCAGCTTAAAGGGCTGGGTGAAAACACAAGCTACATGCTTAGTCTCTGCCCTTGGCACCCACCGTAACGGGCTGCTCCAATGAGTCCCTGTGAGGTGCAGAGGCTCATGGGAGCTGCAGATGTGGCAGAACTGCTGTGGGACTCTGCATTGCGTTATAGCAGGGGCTGACGTCAGCAGACGGTGACCATTCATCTGGAGTCAATGATGTGGCTGGCACTGCAGCTGCCGCCCGTTGCTGCTGAAGGACTGATGCTAAAACATTACGAGTGTAATTTGTAAAGCATGGAACCTCTTGGAAGGAGCACAGGGCTGTTTAATTACATTTCGGGTGATCAGAGTAACTTGCGCTGCTGATCCGCTTTGCGAGAACAACTCTAAATCTTGATTGTTACAGATGGTATAATTAACAGAGATATTGGCAGGGTGCTTGTGTGGTTAGTTGTGGAGTATTTTAATGCATTTGTGATAAATTTATAATCCTGACATAAAATCGCATATGAATAGCTGTGTGAAGGATGAGCTTATATGCACTCATAATTGATTCTGAGGCTTACCGGGCCTGTTTGTTTAATTTATCTCTTTACAGTGGCTTTGACCTGCAACTGTGAATGGGTTTTGTAAGGAGTTACTATTGGTTATTATTATTCATAAAATTATATAGACCTCAGTTATTATAGTATGTATTCAGAATATAATATATTAAACTAATGCCGCGTTTCCACCGAAATTACCCGGAACATTTGTACCAGGAACTTTTTTTCCCAGGAACTTTTTTCCCCCCAGACCTGTTGCTTTCTGCGTTTCCACCGCGGTGTAAAGTACCGGGTAGATTAGGCAAATAGACTGGTGACGTAGGTCTGCGCGCGTTTCTCAATACAAAGTACCGCTGATTAAAAAAAAAAAAAAAAAAAGTACGCTGATTTTGGACGTGCATCCTCGGTAGTTGGTTCAGACTTTGTGCATTCCTCTCGGGAGTGTGATGTCCGCGACGACGCAAGTCCGGTAAATCTATAAACAGCAGCGTACTTGATAACTTCAGTCTGCTCGTCATGGCTACTGCAATTTTCCTTACTGTATATTTACAATAAAACGAAATATGATATCAAATACCACTGCCTCCTTTCGTTTTCATTTAAGCATAATAACAACTGCAGAAATGTACTTAGTTCAGGGAAATGTGTATATGCAGCCATTACAATGAAACAAAATATTATATAAATTTGCCTTTTTTATTTTCATTTTAACATATAGATAAATTGAATACAGACCAAAGAAAACCTGTTAGATATACCCCGCAGCTGAATTATATGTTATGTTTAACCACTAAAGAGACATCAGAGCCAGCGGCACATATCAGAAGGTCTATCCCAGGAGAGGCTGCTCTCTGCGGATACATGAGGACTGAGCTCCCGCTGATCGAGTGGAGCTCACCGTCTACGAGATCGGCGAAACACATTTTTAAATAGGCGCTGTCTTTATAAATAAACCATAGATTTGAGTTTTAAACAACTACATTCTCACCTGAAATACTTTTAAAATTACATTTCATGACACAATAACAGTAATATTTGAAAATTATCCGAATAAATGGTGGTTGAACTCAACCAATGCTGCGTGAACTCAGATCGCTTTGGCTACTGCAATTTTCCCCTCAGTATATTTACAATAAAACGAAATAGGATATAAAATACCACTGCCTCCTTTCATTTTCATTTAAACATAATAACAGCTGCAGAAATATACTTAGTTCAGGGATAAGTGTAACGTTATATACAGCCATTACAATGAAAGAAATATTATATAGACTTGCCTTTTTATTTTCATTTTAACATATAGATAAATTGAATACAGACCAAAGAAAACCTGTTAGATTTACCCCGCAGCTGAATTATATTTTATGTTTAACCACTAAAGACACATCAGAGCCAGCGGCACATATCAGAAGGTTTATCCCAGGAGAGGCTGCTCTCTGCGGATACATGAGGACTGAGCTCCCGCTGATCGAGTGGAGCTCACCGTCTACGAGATCGGCGAAACACATTTTTAAATTGGCGCTGTCTTTATAAATAAACAACAGATTTGAGTTTTAAACAACTACATTCTCGTCTGAAATACTTTTAAAATTACATTTCATGACACAATAACAGTAATATTTTGAAAATGTTGATCCAAATAAATGGTGGCTGAACTCAACCAATGCTGCGTGAACTCAACCAATCAGCATGTTTAGCGCCAAAGTCCCGCCCCCGAAAGTTCCGGAACTTTAAAAAAGTACCACCTCGCCAGCAGGGACTTTCTAGGGGGCATTTTTTTACCCGGAACTTTTATTTAGTTCCTGGTTCCTGCGGTGGAAACACACCAAGTACCAGACCAAGTCCCTAGTTCCTGGGTAAAGTTCCTGCGGTGGAAACGCGGCTTAAATCAACAGTATTACTCTTTATGGATACTTTATCTGTACTTTTTATTATTATTATTTTAGTTGATAATTCATATATTTTATTTTAATATTTATATTTAACATATTTTGAATTCATCTTTTTTTTATGATGGTCTCTTATTATTCTTCAATATGAATTGATGAAATTATGTGGCTTGTTGTGATGAGTTGTGCTGCTACTTCTCTAAGCTGTTTTGAATTATGCAACTGCAAAACAACACACTGACAAACATTGAGAACACTGAACAACATTGCGATGATGAGGTTTACAAAGGCAAACATAAAAATAAAGCTCTATGTCAATGATGGTCTGATGTGATCATAGGTTATGCTGCAAATGCATATGCTCCACTTCCTCTTTTTGTTATTTTTATTTCATTTTTCCATACAGCATTAGGTTTCTTTTTAAGTCAAGCGTTTCTGTTTCAGTCCCAGTCCTCATTGCCTCAGAATCTGGAAAACGAAGTGCCCTGCTTCCATAACCAGGCCATGGAGAGGACAAAGTTTATAGCATAAGCTCTTAAATGAAAGATCAAAGAGAAGGGGGCAGAAAATGCATAATTTGAATAATTAATAATGTGTTGTTAAAAATAAGTTTTTTACTATACTTAAAGGCTTTGATCTTTTCATGGAGCCAACCGCTTGAAATAATCCCCTCTAATTAGGGATGCACGATATTGGATTTTGGCCGATATTCGATATGCCGATATTTTCAAAATAATTTTGTCCGATGCCGATACCGATATCGATATATATACAAATATATACTGATATATTTAAACTTTAATTTTACTGAAGAGAAATCCATGTATCTCTTCTGTACTGATTCTACCATAAATTTATTATTTTACAAATGTAGACAGACATTCACATCTGAAAAACAGGTCAATTATTTCACTTGGACAATATCGGTTTGGCTCATCGGCAGAAATATTCATATCGGCCGATACCGATAATGGTCATTTTAAGCTTTTATCGGCCGATACCGATATTGTGCCGATATTATCGTGCATCCCTACCTCTAATATAGTAACTTTGAGAGATTCTTTTGTGTCGTCACCCACTACAGAGGTTAAACAGATTATATTCTGCCAAAATTATATTCTGTCTTCATATATTTAGCCTTAACTTCCAAATCTGTAGGATTTTTCTGTGGACAACAAAAGAAGATATTGAACACCATGTTGGTGCTGCTCTTTTTCAAACAAAGAAAGTGGATGGCTATTTATTTTATATAATGACAATTAAAAGCATCATAAAGTCTCCAAGTCTTTAAGAGAAACAGACACATTCAGGTCATTTTTAGGGATGTACCGATCATTTACAAGCAAACTGGTCGATACCGATACTGATTTCAGATTTTTTTTCTCTCTAAGGAACAAACAAGAAAGAAGGAAAGTATGCATAAACTAATAGATGTTTATTTGGTATTTAATTGGTCAAACTGGCTTTTGGCTATTGAAAACAATAACTGTAATCATCTGAAATTAACGGCATTAACTGCACATATAGCCAACATTCAATACAAACATAGATGGTACAGACATCAGCATTTAGCTTTTGTTTTTGAATTGGGTTGAAACTACATAGAACTGGCCTTAAATTAAAAGATTAACTGTAACCATGTGAAATTAAAGTCAATAACTGCATAGTTCTACAATCCAAACAACACAATCAACACACATTCAATAAGAGGTTTCTTAATCAGCATTCAGTATTTGTTTTAGTTCTTAAATTTGGTTTTAAATTAAAAAAAAAAAGTCTTTACCAGTGAGACTAAATAAAAGTATGCTCTATAAATAAATTATTCCAAAATGTTAAAATCAAATAATGTTGGTGCGAATAAAACAAAGATGCAAAGTGTTTCATTTGTCCAAAAAAAAAAAAAATAATAAAAAAAAAATAGGGTAATGATTCACATCTATATATTTTGTTTTACATTAAGCCAATGAAAAATAAATAATTATTGGTTCAAGTAAAAAAAAATATAGATGTGAATCATTACCCTGAATTTTTTTTACAGCAGGTGATTTTTAAATCAAAATAAGTCGATGTAATTTTAAGGTAAAATAAAATAATCATCCTATACTCAACTGACATTTACTTCTGGCTTTTAAAACATGTATCCACTTCTACTTTACAAAAAAAAGTAAAAAAAAAAAAGTTTTGTAACAGTTTAGTCCATTTCTTTTCTCATCCAACACGCGAGAAGTTGGGCTGAACATCCCTTCACTGTCTCCGCTTGTGCAGGGCGTGCACAGGTACAGTACACTCGCGCAGCTTCAGTGAGCAGGAAAGGGGCTCTTACTTGTGTGCCAGTACACCAACAGCTGTCAGCTTCCTGCTATCTGTGCTTCCAAACAAATGACATGATAGCGAATGATTACAATGTAGTATGTGCACACGGGCGCACTTCTGGAAAAATTGGCCGAAAACAGACCAAAAACCTGCAGATTGCTGATCGTATTTTAATATTTTAAGCAAAAACTGTCTTGGTTCCTATTCATGGCTGGTCAACCGGTGCATCCCTAATCATTTTACAGTATACATCTTGTACATTATAAACGTCTGAGTCTTATGGACTACTATTCTGGAGCTTTTTTCACTCTATGGGAAATAGATACATGGCACCTCTTTGCATGTCTTGTTTTTATATAATATAGCATTTGTAATTTGACATTTTAGTAAATGATGACATTTTATTTATTGCTGAACTAAATTTTCTATTTTTGCTGAATTGACCCTTTAAATTTTTTAAAAAAATCTTTATTTCAATTTTTTTCCTTTGCAGTATCTATTTACTGACACCACGAACAGTTACCTGTGGAACACCTTTGACTTCTGCCAATTTGTGCAAGGTTTCTCCATCCCATTCAAGCCCACAGACTTACTGCTGCACAGTAAGAAGCCTAACCTGGTCCTCGGTTATGACAGTTCTCACCCCAATAAACAGGTATGAACACTAATTCCTTCCATCAGTACTGGGCTTTTTGTATATCATGTGTCCAGTTTTAATAAGATGAATGGCACTGTCATTGTAGGCCTTTAGTTGTTTGTTAGAGATTTGCCCTTTTGAATTTAGCACAAAGCAGCATGTTTTGATTTAAGCTAATCAGTTGTAATTTTCATATGAAAATCTTTTTTATGATAAATGTTGAATCATATTAAATGTTAAACTAGAAACTGCTGACATGGAAGGACGTATCCTTCTGTTTTCTTTTTTTCTTTTCTTTTGGCAGCTGTGGAAATCAGATGACTTTGGTGAGACGTGGGTGTTAATTCAGGAACATGTGAAGTCCTACTTCTGGTAAGATCAAGCTCTTTGAGAGTGTTGACGCAAATCGCTCTGTGAATGTGTCCAGTGTGAAATCTGTTTTGGAATGTTTTCTATGCGTGTATGGGTATGATTTATGTTTGCCAAAAGTAGTTATGTTTCTTAATTTAACATTTTTCAGTGCTATAAACATAGTAGCTTTTCTAGAAACAAGCTACATTTTCCAGCAAGTAGCGGTAACAAAATTCTACATTACTATTTTTTGTCACATATTTTGCTTGCAATTTTGCAGCCAAACAAACAGAGTAAACAATTAAACGTACTTGCCTAAATGTCTGCTGTCCTTTTGTTTTATGAAACACGAAGCATTTCAATTAATTTTAATAAAATGTTTGTTTCGACAGTTCATTTATTTTAAATGAACCAGTTTAGTTTAAAAAAACAAAACAATTTACCATCTTTTATACCACCAGGGGTGGACTGGGGCCAAAAAGAGCCCCTGGGCTTTTTGGCACAGAGCGGCCCAGCAAACCCGGTCCACAACACACTGCACCACACCATAAATAACTGCCATTTTTAACATTACAATTTGGTGGCAAATAGAAAATAATTTTTAAGAATTCTTATGAGGGACAGTTTAATATCACGTTAAATACCAATATTATCAGTCCATATGACACAATGCTCTGATATCATCTAGAAGACTTGAATAGTGCAGAATGCAGACTGTTTTTATGATGTCTTTCTATTGGTGATATACAGTATTTGCACATTTCCAGGAGCTTGACATATATCATTTTAAGGAATAGAGCGCCAATTGTTGAAAAGAGCATAAACATTATTTTGATGATGACAAGTACAGTAAACAGTACAGTGAAATATAAAAAATGAAAAATGAATAAAAAATGTCTGTCTTCTATGAGAATATATAGTAAAATGTCATTTATTTCTGTGATCAAAGCTGAATTTTCAGCATAATTTCTCCAGTCTTCAGTGTCACATGATCCTTCAGAAATCATTCTGATATACTGATTTGGTGCCCAATAAACATTTCTGATTATTGTGAATGTTGAAAACTGTTGTGCTGCTTCATATTTTTGTGGAAAATGTGATGCCATTCAGGCTCACATAAGATTCAAAAATAGAAATGAATATTTTTCTTCGACAAGGTTGCATTAAATTGAATTAAGTGACAGTAAAGATATTTACACACATAACGAAGCACTTAAATTTCAAATAAATGCTGTTCTTTAACTGAATGATTAAGCAGCAAATTAAGCAACATTAAAATGATTTCTCAAGGGACCCTGAAGACTGGAGTAATGATGCTGAAAAGTCAGCTTTGATCAGAGAAATAAATTACATTTTAAAATATCCTAAATAGACAACCACAATTTTTAATTTAATATTTCATAATATTATTGTTTTTACTGTATGTTTCTTCTTCTTTCAAATAAATAAATAAAAAGCCTTAATTATTTCTTACTTTTTAACCACCAGTGTGTATATAAAATAATTCATGTGAATTAATATAAGCAAATTATATTTTTATTAGGCCTATAATATAAATCACATTCCTATGCATGGCACCCGAAAGCAAAAGTCTTCAGATTTACAATGTTCTAGAGTAAGATTGAGAATTATTTTTAAAACATTTTCTTAGACCAAGAAATCACGGAGAAAGCATTTATAGAGATATAGCTACATTAACTCTTATTTCATGTTTACTGAAAACTGCTAATTTGTAAATTGTGACGAATAACATTTTGATAAAGAAATTTGGTAATTGGAGTGTAACATTTATTTTAAAAATTACACTGGTTTAAATTAGGTTACTGTAATGTATATGTTTATGTTGAAGTGTTTGGGACATGGCTAGTCTCTAATATCATGCTCTTAAAAATGATGTACAAATTTGGATTTAGATTTATTGGCCAACATATCATTTATTAGTTTTCAAATTAAAAAAATTACTGGTTATCCTGATCATTATAGGTTATCATTACCATTATAAATGCTGAACTTTAATCAAAGAATCCTGAAAAAGTATCCACAAAATATTATTGTGTATATTTGTTTTCAACGTTGATGATAACAGATTTCTGAAGGATCTGTGACAGTAAAGACTTGGGTAATAGCTAATACAAATATAGCTTTCACATCACTGGAATAAATGTCATTTTAAAATGCATTCAATTGAAAACTGTTATTTTCAATTGTAATAATATTTCAGAACATTATGATTTTTGCTGTATATTTGATCAGATAGATGCTAAAGATTATATATGGCTCAGTTCTGTGGTTTCAGTTGCTATCTAAAAGATCAGGGTTGTGAGTTGCTGCTGTGTGCTGCTTTTTGTAACGCTTAACTAACAAAATAATCAGAGCTCAGGAAGATCATTGGCAAATCAAGTGCTTGCTCTCCATGCTCTACAGGAGTTTTGTATCAGTGTTTGTAATTTGAAGAGGGTTGAGCGCTCTCTGTGCTGCCTCGCTCAATTCACGAGTTTATGTAGGAATGTGAAACTCTTGCTTTGGGTTGCAGCCAGCATTTAGTGTTTGCACAATCAGGCACTGGCATCGAACGCAAGAAGCAACTAGAAATAACAGAGTGGCGCTTATTGCTCTCCCGTTTCGTAAACATTATGCTCCCAGATATGATCCGACCGGAAGACCGGAGCTAATTAGAATGTTATGACTGTAATTCATCACAGATGTGATTACCGTTTTTTTTTTACTTTAGCTCAAATTGATGCCAGAAAAGATTTGTTTTGCACATTATTGCAACATAACATAAGATATATAAGGAAGTGGTCTGTGTTCTCAAGCATGTGGTCTACTGTTCAGACAGGCTGCTTGACTGTGAAACAGTCGGTTGTGGATGTTTCTCTGATGAGGTTCAGACTGTGGCCATATTAATAATTGATTGTGTCTGCCAGCCGTAGCCCATTTCATCGGCTGGAGTGGCAGTCAGTGCCTGTGGAGATAACATCAGCGACCCACTGCGATGGCCCAACATAAATGACTCGAGAGCCCGGGGACTGACTCCACCATTACTGCAGTGAAAAGCCTTCTGTTCTTTGTTCTAAGAGCTCTCTCACACTGAGCTTGGCTCAGGTCGCATGATGTATCAGTACTATATTGATTATTAGCTGATAATTAGGAATTTTTGATTTTCTCTATTTTTACATTTAGATTCCTCATTATTGTAATCTTAATTAAGAAAAAAAAAACTGAATAATTGAATAACACTGTTAAATGGTAATCTCTAATTAATTAATAATTAATAGAAAAAATCAAAATCAATTATGCTGTGATATCTAAATTCCCTCATGGCATGTAAAACTAATTTAATTAATTTATTTTACATTTTGTGTTGCCGAGTAGTACATAACCATTCAAAGGTCAAGTTAAATAGTTCAAATAGATTTTTTTAATTCTGAAAAGTTTCCACAAAAATATTAAGCAGCACAGCTGTTTTCATTGATTAATAAAGAATGTTTCTTGAGCAGCAAATCAGCATATGAGAATGAAATTTAATATTTCACAATATTGTTCTTTTACTGTATTTTTTGTTAAAATCCAGCCTTGCTGAGATTTCTTTAAAAACATGGAAAACCTCTTACAGACCCCACACTTTAAAACACTAGTGTAATTTAGACAAAATAATTGACATTTTTAATATTGGCCATAACATCAAAATAATTGTTGGCTTATCGGTATTGACCAGAATTTGTATATTTTAGTGTATTTTATTACTTTATAGTAGCAGTCAGAGAAAATAAAGAAGTTCTGTCAAACGGCTTGACTTCTGTTTGAAAGGTCAACAAATAGACTTTCTGTGTGTGTATGTGTGTGTTTTTCTGGGTGTGAGTTTGCTGACTGTTTCCTCTGAGCCCTCAATTGGTTTTCAGTTTTAATCTAGACAAGCTAAAGCGGAGCTGCAGGGCTGGTTAAAAAAGCTGTAAGCCCCTGCTTTTATCCATCTCTCACCCTGCTGCTGGACGTGTTAAACCCCCAGTTGTGAAATAGAAAGCAAACGGCGAGGTTTGTGTGTTTGTTCCCCTGTGAGATAATCCCTTTATCCTCTAGCTTGGTTATTTAAGAGCCAGTCTCAACAATCAGCACCCCTGTGTGTTTACAGAGGAAGTAAAATCATGCCGTTTGTCCAGAATAGAGAGAGAGAGAGAGAGACTCTCCTGTCCGTTTATCTGAAACCACTGCTCGTTCCTCCCTGTCTGTAGTCTTGATCTCCCACACTCTCCATGAATAATTTATCCGTAATTTATTAGCTTGGCAAGTGGAAGTAACTATTGATCACATTTGATAAATGCTGCTGCGTATGCGCTGTGCTGGTTTTGCAGTGTAGCACATTGTATATCATTAGGAAATACAATATAAAACAAGTTAGTAACTTTATTAATGAAGTTATTCTTTTTTAAGCAGTGTACTTGAAAATGCATAAACTACATGAAGCTTTTGTTCGACTAGTAAATACATTAATTTTTAGGGTCTGTACAGTTTTTTGAAAGAAGTCCAAATTGTTATGCTAAGACTGCATGTATTCAATCAAAAATATATTAAAGTCAGTAATATTAAGTCAAGTCAGTATTACATGATCCTTCAGAAAAAAAATTATATTCTGATTTGGTACTCAAGAGACATTTCTTATTATTATCCATTTGAAAGCATTTGTGTTTCTTAAAATTTTTGAGAAAAACCATGACACATTTTCTTTTTTTTTCTTTTTTCTTCAGGATAAATAGAAAATTTCAAAGAACAGCATTTAAAAAAAAAAATGGAAATCTTTTGTCATAACTTGACATGATACCAAAAATCTTGTTGCGGAACAAATAACACTAAAAGTACATGATAATTGATACCAAGTCGATACCATGGGGGGAAAAATATAATAACAATAATGCTTAAGCATTAATTCCTTCATTAAACATTACAAAACACAACATTAGTGGCACATGGCCTTCAAATTAACACATACACACACAAGCACTCACGCATTCGCACACACACACACACACACACACACACACACACACAAGCACTCATGTATGCGCACGCACAAGCACTCATGTATGCGCACGCACATGCACGCGTACATATACTCTGAATGTGAACATTAGTCAATTATGGGTGAAATATTAGCCAGTAATTTTAATAAGGACATTCCGAGGATGGATACACTGTCTGACAGCTTACAGCTTGTTCATTTATAGTTATATGTGTGCGTGATTATGCACCGTGCTTGTGCTTTCAGAGCTGCGTGCGCTTATTTAAATCTCCCACATTCATATTCATATATCATCGCCATCTTCCACATAGTTCTTCTAGTGTGCTTGTAGGTGATTTTTCTTCTCCTTCACACTGCCAGACATGCTCTGCCTGCCCCCATCAGTTCCGGAAGAATTGCAGCCTCGCTAGTGACTATCTTCGGTACAACTGTACCTGCACTACTGAAGAAAGACGTTTCGGCAAGATTTGAAAATGTTTATACTAACTTGGTACCGTAATATCGGTTTTCGTGACTTCCCTAGTTATAACATTATAATTGACTTTACTGTTGCTTTTAAAGGGGACATAATCTTTTACATGCTGTTTGATCATAATTGTGTGTTGGCAGTGTGTGTACACAACAACCCGAAATGGCTTGCTGTGATCAGAGCTGTTTTTGACAGGGTAAAAAGGGTGTTTTTACACTACCATTGAGAAATTTTAACTAAACTGCTAAAGGCCTTTCATGAAGACCCTAAAGAATTATACCAACTTGTGGAATTTTCATTTTTCATTCATTTCTTTCGAAAAAACTACTTTTTACTCAACCCAGCCATTTAAACAATAGATGTAGTGTTTAATATTAACACATATAAATGTTATTGGTTGATCTCTGAATAAATATGAAACAAAAATGTGTTATTGTCTGCTTTCATGTTTGCCAGATAAAATGGAGCGCAAATTTATGCTAAACCTAAAAAACCCCAAAACCAAATGTGGAGTGGGGGCTTTCAGAATTCCACCACGTTACTTGTTTCCAAGTATGTCCAAACAAATATGTCAAAGCATGTGTGTCTTTCTATTCCCATAGGGGTGTAGAACCATATGACAAACCCACCACAGTGTTTGTCCAGCGCCACGAGCCCCAGGGAGACTCCAGCATCCTCAGCAGCACAGACTTCTTCCAGGACGAGCAAAACCGCCGTGTTATCCTGGAGAAGGTGGACATCTTCCAGCTACGGGACAAGTACATGTTTGCCACAACCACTAGGGTAAGTGTGCACTGTGACCAGACCGAAGCTGCAAACCTTTGAAGGGTAGCTTCAGACTTTTATATAGCGAAAGATGAGAAGAATATGCAGTGCTGAGCTAGAGTTAAAAAACAGAAAATGTGCAGAGTGCACATGAGTCAGATCTTTGCCAAACTCCCTGAATGCCTCTCCTGTGAGTGTGAATAAACACTCCTCTGAAGAGCTGGAGGAACGGTCCTGCTCAAGATGAACAGGCAGTGATAACAGGCGCTTTTAATGCCTTGAAGTCAAGTGTGGAGGATTGCTGGTGTGTTTAGCAAACAGTGAACTTCTGAACTTTGTGGCAGGAAGTTAATGTAGGTAATTTAGTACTGCACTCTATCTGGGCTGGTAACTAAAAGGTTGCGGGTTTGAACACGGCAAAATCATTGCACGCTGAAACATAATAATTGTCCCATGAAGGGACAATCTATAAAAATGTAACTTTGAATTAAAGCATCTGCTAAATATCAGACTGTGAACAGAGCAGAGGAGAAAACTGTGAAAATATGCAAGCAATGTACAAAGTTACACAAAGTGTTGCTGTTAAACACTCGCTCTGTTCCAAAACCTAGTGAGCTGCATGGAAGGCAGTATTTAAGGCTTCCGGGATAAAGACTGTTCCAGAAGGTAGGCGGTTTGGTTATATTGCCTCCTAAGAGGCCAAATTTTGGCCGGATTCTAAGGCAGCATCGTGTGTATCTTACACAGAGAGAGCAAACCCAGAATGCACTTGCACAAGGCTTGATGAAAGAAGAAATACAAGATGGCGAACAAGAGAAATGTAGATTTCGAATGTAGAATAGTTATAAAAATTTAAAGAGAGAGTTCACCCAAAAATGCAATTTACCCCTAGGTGTATATGGAGAGTTATATTAAAAAATGTCCTGGCTCTTCCAAGCTTTATAATAGCAGTGAATGGGATTTAAGATTTTGAAGTCCAATAAAAGAGCATAAATCTATTATAAAAAGTATTCCACATGACTCAAGACTCCTCCTCAGATTTAGCACTCATATGGGTTGCCAGATCAAGGACACACAACTGTAATTGACAACGGAGGGCAACAGGTGTTACACACTGTAAATTGATTTATCAACGTTTACTATGCCTCTGGTTGAAAAGCTTTTCAGATGGATGCCGATGCTTTGTAGGTCAGGTTGAATCTGCGATATCTGTCACAGTTCGTTTGCTGGCTTCGATGGTTGCATACGCTGTGTTTTCCACCAACTGATAACCTGGGGTATTGAAGATTTGAATCACTCTCACAGTACTTTGGTGTCATACAATGATTGTTCTGTGCAGTGCTGCCTCAAGTGGAATGAAGAAACAAACACATGCGCGTATTTGCCTTGCTTTGATCCTTCTCTGTAGATCCCACCTTCTCGCACACCAGGATTGGTTGATTATGTACAATGCCTGTATGTTATTGGTCACACTCGTTTTGGATTTTTTAGGCAATATTAAAATCCTGGCCAGGACTTGTACAAAAATAAATGGCACATATGGCCACCCTAGTCATATAGTACCTTTGGTAGTTATATAACAGTTTGTCTTATTTTTTAGCATTTAAATTTATCTTGGATAACAATTTATTAATTTCAATACGTTTAAGTCAGTTTGAGGTTGAGAACAACTGCTTTAAAACCATGTGTCTTGTATATTTTTTTCTTATTGCATTTACATAATACCATGTAGATCTATTAATAAAGAGTTTCATTGAAATAAATGGAAACTCCGAGATCACACAGATTTTCACTCTCTGGACCATTTCATTTTTATTGAAGTTAGACACTAATATTATTTCACACTTTTGAGCAGAAACAATTACTACCCCAAATCCTTTCGACGTGCTGCAATGTGTTTTGTATTGTGAGGTAGTTAGCATTACTCAGTCATGCACCACAGGTCATCAGTCATAGAAAATAAAACGTTTTAAGCTGTATCTTTCAAACTGTCTTATTTGCCTCGTATCCAAGATGGGAACATAATATAGCCTGAAATATTTGTTTTCATTTAATATGCCTCCATAAAGTTTTGCATAGTTTTGGTTGCTGAAACAATGACTGTCTAGACTTCATGTCTATGCTGACCACGGCAAGTGTTATATTTCATTGTATCTCTCACCCTTGAGTGTATTCAGTGGTTAATCATTTCCACCTCACATCGGCTGGCATCTCACTAACCTCATCCCACAGCAAATGTCTGACTGCCCAGAAGTGGACGAGGCATCTGTCAGGTCACACATGGCACTGCCAGGTTTGCGTAAAGCAGAAGCCAGCCCAAGTCACCCATTAAAGTGGGAAGAAATGTGCAATTTATCTGCGGCTTCAGAAAGCCAGAGACTCCGTGGGAGTTTTGATGGCTATTTATGAGTGGTGCTGAATGGATGGCAGCACCACGGCCCTGGACACCGTGCTGGAGGAGCTGCCTGCTTGACAGCTCTGATCTATGTTCCGTTAATGAAGTTGTAGCTTGGTTTCCCTGGGGTGCTACTAACCACTCATGCACCACTTATATGCGTTCTGTTGCCCAGTGCCGCCGTATGGTCCTGTCTTCCACACTACGGTTCAGAGCGCTGCTGGAATGCGAAGAAACCGTTTCAGAATTGCTCCTATTGTTCTTGTTTGTGAAGGACTATTGATTATGGAACACCAAAGAAGATATTTTGACGGATGTTTCAACTGTTTGTTGTTCGAAATATCTTCTTTTGTGTTCCACAGAAGAAAGAGAGTTTGATTTGGAATGACATGATGGGAAGCAAATGATGACAGATTTTTTTTATTTGGCTGGAATATCCCTTCAATCATCCTGAAAGTCATCTGAATCTCATTTCATAGAGAATCACTTTGGTGAGGCATAGACCAAAAGGAGCGATACGCACTCGCTTTGAGTGATTTTTCTGAATTTTCCACAAGCAGCTATGGGAAATTTGCTCTCTATGTTCTGGTGAGCCACAGTTCCA
Organism: Carassius auratus; assembly: GCF_003368295.1. NCBI lineage: Eukaryota > Metazoa > Chordata > Actinopteri > Cypriniformes > Cyprinidae > Carassius > Carassius auratus. The sequence continues at coordinate 11,789,723 of NC_039257.1, forward strand.
GTGAATTTTTTGTAACGGGTTTGGATACTTCGCTTACTGAGTGGATGGATTTACAGCAGGATAATTAGTGGTTATTATGGTTAGACCATTCAGCTCTTTGCAGTGCAAGTTGGTTTTCTACGTAGCGCATTTAACAAAATTATCCTAAGGAGGTCTATGACAAGACAGACAAGTAGTAAACAGGCCAGAGCAAACAGCTCTGTGGAATTTGTCTGGCTGGGAAGGTTGGTAATATCTCTACTCTTGAGGAGAGAGAAAGTGACAGGCTTGTTGAGAGCCTTGGATTGTTGATGACTGTGTGTGGCCTGGCCCTGACCCTGCTGGCCAGACGTACCCTTGTAGCAACCCCCTCTCTCTTTCTGTCCCTCGATTTTTCAGTCTCTCGCTCACTCACTTACAGACTAACATTTAGTGAGCTGTCTACAGAGGCAGCATTTTAAGGAGGAATAAGGTGCCCCTGCTGAAAAGAATCAACTTCACTGGTTTAGAATGGTCTTCCAACCTCACCTGCTAAAAAGCAAGCAATTAAACCAATTTTTTAAATCCTAATTATGCTATTTTTGCTCATAAGATATATATGTTTAGCCCAGTGTGGTTATTGTTAACTAAAACCTGTCTAAAAAAAAATGTTTTGCAGCAAGCATAGTAAAAAATATCCCAAAAGGGTGGATGAAGCGAGAGAAATGTTGTCTATTAATATGGTAATTAATAATTAAATACTGATAAGTGTTGATAAAGATTAATATAGTTTGTATATTGTGTATATATATTTGTTCTTATTATATTGTGTTAGCTTAGAAGTGCTGACACAGAACTCGACACTTAACCTTTATGAGTTGGGTTTCTGTATACTTTGTGATTTGTTGCTTGTGTAACGTAAAAAAATTTAGTCATTTGTGAGATTCAGTTTAGTTGAATGCTGCCTATGTAGGTTGTAGGCAGCTAGGTCATTCACTAGGTTTTGGAACATTTACAAAGTCTCTTACCAGTCGGACGACATTGTAGTCTGTCACCCTTTTTTCTTTCAGTCACTGTGTCTCTCTCTGACTCACTCTTTTGCTCTCATTGTGTCAAGTCCCTCTATCTGCAGCCTGGCTAATAGGATTACCATAATGAATATCACAAGAGCCTTTGGCAGTGAGAAGCTTCTAAGACTAATTAAAGCTGTGGAAACCAAGGTCCTCTCATCTCGGGGATTTATCCATAATGTCATAGAGATTCTTAGTAATAATTAAGCCTTTTCTCTTCTCACGTTCTCACCTCTCTGTAGCCTTTCAAGCTGCTTTAGTGATAACCTGGATTCAGGATGTAATCTGAACTTTGATGAAGGAAGATATTTACAGAAGGACGGAGAGAATTTAAGCATTGTTATGGGATGTCAAAAGGCACCTAAGTGGTCTCAGATTAATACATTTATGTAAAATACCTTTAATTACAAGAAAACTCTTGTAAATGTGGATCTTTAAATACAGGTTATCATAAAATCATAAATCAGATGTTAAGTTGATTACTGTTTCAATGAGTTCAATGAGTTAGTCATTTGACTGCCTAAAACGAGGTTTATAATACCGCATTACAGGATGGATTAAAGAAATAGTTCATCAAAAAGTAAATTTTGCTGTTAATTTACTGTCAGGCAATTTGAGATGTCAGTTTGTTTCTTCAACGGAACAGATTTTGAATGGGTGCCGTCAGAATGAGAGTAAAAAACTGATAAAAACATCACAATTATCAACAAATAATCCCCACAGCTCCAGTCCATTAGTTAACATCTTGTGAAGCAAAAAGCTGTGTTTCTAAGAAACAGATCCGTAATTAAGACATTTTAACTTTAAATCATTACTTCCAATATGAGTCTGAAATGCTTTGATGGATTTGTTTCTTACAAACGTGTAACTTTTTGATTGACAAGACTTTAATTGATGGAATGGAGTCGTGTAGATTACTTGTGGATTGTTGTGGTGTTTTTATCAGCTGTTAGGACTCTCATTCTGACGGCACCCATTCAAAATCTGTTCCGATGATGCAATTAACTATTACTAATCCAACTATTATTATTATTATTATTATTTTTATTATTACTGTAGAAGATCCATTTTTGAGCAAGTGATGTAATGCTACATTTCTGTTTCGGGGAAGAAACAAACTCTATGGGCCCTATCATACACTTGACACAATGCGGCACCAGGCACGATGCAAGTATTTTTTGCTAGTTTCAGCCTGACACAATTATCATTTTCACATCCTTTGGCCATGTTGTATAAATAGAAAATGCATTTCCGCTTATTTATGTGGCCAGGGGCATGCTTGCCTGAAAACGAGGTGTGTTTAGGTGCATTTTTGGCGCGTTGCTATTTTGAGGCAACTGATATAGACTACGTCATTGACCGATTAAAACCTGGTCTAAAGTCAATGACACAGTCATTTTTTGTTATTTAAAGAGTGCGTTAGTAATATGCGCCTATAGGTGGATCCAAAATGTGCATATACTCTGCTCATTTCACACATGCAGCAGCACACAAACATGCCAAATATAAAAAATGAAAGGATTACAATGTAAAAGATTATAATTGTATAGGCTACATTAATATAAAAAAAGCCTACATGTCGTAATGGATAATCAGCGCATACATCAGAATTAGCTTACCTATTTGCTAGTGCACGAGCAGCTCTGTTTCCTCTCTGGAGACACTTTCAGTCTTTGCGCTTAAAAATTCTACAGTGTAAATAGCGAATCTGCTATGGCGCGAGTGCAATTGGCTCTTATAGGGAATGAGAGATGAGATGGGTTATGCCCAAAACACACCCATTACCCATTAAGAGAATAGGGACAACCCTTTTAGACCACAAGTCAAAAAACACATTATTTTCCATAGAATGTACATTATTTTTTATTGTACATTATTTATTTCAGTGTTGTAAATAAAACTCAACCACTGATTTCTAGTTGTGTCCTCTTTTGGATGGCTGAACAAAGTAGTTTTGCTTTCACAACGAAACACACAGTGACTCCACAACATGCCGGTGGCAACAATACCACAGCGAGAATCAAAGTTACACCTTCTTTCTTTGCGTGAACATTTGGGAGGTGTTATGCAAATCTTCCCACATCATGAAATAGACATGTGGGGGCGTGTTTAAACGAGGCATTTTATCAGGGCGTGGTTGACTCTTAACTTTTATAAAGAATGTGTCTTTGGATTTGAGACTTTAGTCCTTGCAACTTTACAGATCTTTTTTATACACCAAGAGCTTGTGACACTCCAAAGAGAAAGGAAAATGGAGAACACATCATATGACCCTTTTAAAGAACCTTTATGTCTCTTTATATTAAAGAGAAAAATAAAATTTTCTTTTTCCTAGATTCAGTAGAGTCTTTACTGTTGGGAAAGGGTCCTCATTTTGAACAGAGCATCTCAGCAATGCAGAACTTTTCACACTGTGTTCCTTCAACACGCTGCATCTACACATTCTCACTCATGCTTGAAAGTCTGATCTGTCTTCCAGACTAAGCGATGGGAGAGACTGCCAGCACAGTACGGCTGTTGTTCTAGAGATAAATGCCTCCTCCAAAAAGACGGCAAAGTGACTCCAAAGCCAGATATTCATTAGGCCGGCTGTGCCAGAAATGATTCCATTCATGTTGGCATGTAAGAATAGAAGGCTTCTTTCTGCTGTCAAGTTTGTAGTCAGGGACATTTGGATACTATGGCAGCAGAATGAGAGATGACAGTTTGCTCAGAGGGGCTGTTTGTGGCTAACTGCCTATAAATGCTTAATGATACTGTGACGTTTAAAATTGAAGGTTGGATCTATGTGTCGGTTGCAAATCGAACCCTGGGAGAAAAATTCGGACCACCTGACAGGATTCAGTAACGGCTCAATCACAGAAACACTGCATCCACCTCTGTGGCAGCTCCACCTCCCTGAAAGGCACCTTTCAGACTTTGAGATTGCAGCTTGATACATTTAAATATTCAAAAAGTTTTAAATGTAAATATTAAATAATATAGATAATATAATGTTATTAGAATTATAATATTATTAGTACTATTATTATTTATTAGCTATCCCTGTTGACTTCAATAGTCAATATAATAATTGTTCTACATAAGAGAGAAACTTATACAGCGTTTTTTTTATTTTTTTATTTTTTTTTGTAATACCATGGCTTTAAACTATTGATTTCCAGACATTCAAAAATGTTATTATAATTTTTAAAGGCAAATAGAAAATAAGTATTTCCAGTCATTTTTCACTCGGCTCTGAAAAAACTTAATTGGATTGAGTTTAACTCTTTTTTTTTTTATTTATTTATTTTTTTTTTTTTATATATATATATATTTTAATATACATTATAAAGTAAACTGTACTGTATTGTCATATGCAAGTATACTACAACTTACTTTTATTATGTAATATTTGAATATAATATACTGAATACTTCCATCATTTTTAATAACCTTGTCCAGTAATTGCATGCAGTGATGTATTGGTTACACAAGAACATATTATTCTGATATTATGGTACCATATCTAAACATTGGCATCTGGATCTGGTTGTTGCAGCTTTGAGATTTGATTGTTGTTATCGCACACTTTGCTCTCTTAAGATCTCCTGGCAATAGCATCTGTTTCGAGAGGTCTCCCTGGTCTTTGCTCTCTAAAGCCAGATTGTGTTTTGGCTGCTTCCACAACACTGCAGTCTGTTCCTGGAGACAGCCGTTAACAACAAGATAAATCAATAGCATGAATGGTGTGACTAAAAACGAGGCAGTGTGGAGAGCTGAGAAAGAAAACACTAAGCCTTTGTGCCTTTGAACAAGGAAGTGGTTAAACTTGTTATTCAGGATGATTATGCTTATAAATATACTGTAATCTGACAGGCTGTCTTCCTGTTGTTCTAACACTGACCCAATAAATCCCTTTTGCTGGCTGTGTTTATTAGTATTTTGCCTGTTATCACTCCAATCTTGCAGCCCTTTTTGACTTTTCAGTTTGATCTAGGAAACAGCAATAAACCTGATTAATGTAGAGAATCTGTTTCTTTGCTTTTTCACCTCTAATAGCATCTTTGGCTTTTAGACAGGCAGCAAAAATAATTTTTTTAGGCAAATTTGTTTGCTTGTTTACACAGCAAGAAAAAAGTTTTGTAAACTATTCATAAAAATCAATACATAAGTATTTATGTAGTGAATATTGAACACATATATCGGACACAGATCTTTAGTTTGGTCGTGCGTAATCTGTTTATTATAGTGAGAGTTTTAATTTACAGCTTTGTGAAGCTGATGTTGAGTAACTATTCACCCACAGCTTGATTACAGTGACAGCTTGTCGTACAAAGGAGAGACTGATTGAACCGGTTGAACTTCAGGATTGATTGAAGCTTTGATTTCCTGAGGGGAGAAAGTGAAGGAGAGACTTGGGAAGAAGTAGTGAAAAGACTCTAGACGGAGGCACATCTAGGTTGCTGGGACAGTGACTAGATTATGACCGCTCACATCAGCTTTCCTTCACTTTTCTCTCTAAAAAAAACCCAGCAGTTTTAGAAGAACAAATAAGAGATACTGTTTTTTCCTTTTCCAAATCCCCAGTAGTCCTTATTAAGCGGTTTCAGGTAACAGGACCCTAGTGAAAACAGTGCTGGCTGGGCATATCTGCCAATGCTGATATTGTCTGCCATTCAGACCCCATTTATAGTGGTATTATGCCATGGTTTATGGTAACTGAAGGTATCAGATTACCTTATAAAATCTTGTGTACCTTATAAAACTCTGTGATGTTTAGTTTTAATTATTATACAGAGAGCCAGGACCTCTGTTTAATGTCCCATCTGAAGGACATGCTAAAACAAACCACCTTGTGTGATGTTACTCTCATCTTAACTAAATATAGACTGATAAATCTGTTTAACCATTAAAAAAAAAATGATATTCACTCCTTTTTTTTATTCAGCTGAATAACATGTTCACATTATCATAAATAATGTACATTAAATTATTTTATTATCTGGGAATTAACTTTAAATTAAAACTAGTTTATTCTTTTTTATTACTATTGTTATTCCAAATTTTAAATATTCATAAAAAAAAAAAAAAAACGTTAAATATGTGAACATTCATACGCTAAAACATATTTTTGTAAATATAATACCATAAATAACAATTATAAATTATTTTATATCTAACATTTTCTTCTTCTTCTTCTTTGTATTATTATTATACAAATTATTATAAATGATTAATATTATTTTAAGAATTTTATTATTAATAAAAATAATCAAAATACATACTGTTTTTGTTGTAGTCTGTTGATCATATAGTTATTACAGTCAGACCTGAAATAAAACAATAATTAAAAATAATCTTTTTCATTATTAGTCATAAGAAGACTGTTGATTAATCTCCAATCAGTGTTATTATATCATTGATATCAAGCTGTAGTTTTTCTTAATATTTTAAATAAAATAATTTTTTTATTTCTTTTGTGTCATTTTTGTAGTTATTGTTTCTTTTATATATATATATATATATATATATATATATATATATATATATATATATATATATATATATATATATATATATATATATATATATATATATATATATATATATATATGGGTTAAATGGAGGGGATGGGTTAAATGCAGAGCACAAATTCCGAGTATGAGTCACCATAATAGGCCACACGTCACGTCACTTCACTTCACTTCACTAATTTGTGATATCCAGTTTGCTTTATTTGTTTTAGTTAAGCTAATTATTGTGAATGTGTTTCCACAGACGTTGTTTGGGAGTCACGAGTCTCAGTCTGTCCAGCTGTGGGTTTCCTATAACCGGCAGCCAATGAAAGCAGCTCAGTTTAACACCCGCCACCCCATCACGGTGAGTGCCATCAGCTTCGTTTAGTCTCAGAAATGTATTTATGGTCATGACTTTTAAAGCTTCATGTTGTTTACCTGTCTCATGCAATTCCCTACTGTCCTCTCTCTGCAGGAGTACTACATAGCAGATGCTTCGGAGGACCAGGTGTTCGTATGCGTGAACCACAATAATAACGTTACACACCTGTACATCTCGGACACACAGGGCTTAGCCTTCTCGCTGTCCCTAGAGAACGTACTGTTCTACAGCCCTGATGGCTCTGGGAGCAACACACTTATCAGGTACAGTTAAACATCACAGTATGTGTGTGTGTGAGAGAGAGAGAGAGAGAGAGAGAGACGCCTTCCTGCTGCCGAACAGTACATAAACAGATGACATGACCATAAAAGTGATTTACCAAAGTAGGACATATGTTTTTTGGTCCTGGAACAACATTCCTATTAAAGGGAAAGTTCACCCAAAAGTGAAAAATCTGTCAATAATTACTCAACCTCATGTCATTCCAAACCCGTAAGACCTTTGTTCATTTTCAACTTAAGATATTTTTGATGGAATCCGAGAGCTTTCTGACCCTGCATAGACAACATTGGAACTACCAAGTCATGGTGAATTGGCAGCGGAGACTGACACAGAATATAATATTGTTGAATAAAGTCATTTTTTTTTTTTTTGCGCACAAAAAGTATTCTTGTAGTTTCATAACATTACGGTTGAGCCACTGATGTCACATGTACTATTTTAACAATGTCTTGCCTACCTTATCATCATAATCACTGAAATCTAGCTTGCACTCACTGTTGTAAATGAAACAGTTTGAAGTGGATGCACTTTTTATTGAACTTCTCATGAACCGATGCAGTTCACCACCCGCAGAAGGGCATCAAACAGGGATCAAAGACAATTTTTTAAATAACTCTGACTGGATTTGTATAAAAGAAGAAAGTCATATACACCTAGGCTGACTTCAAGGTGAGTAATTTATGGGCTAATTTTAACTTGTGGGTGAATGATTTTTTATTGCCTTTTTCTCTCTGTATTGGTAGTTTTCTATCTTTACAAAAGATATACAGAATATTCACTTGCAACATATTTTTGAAAAGACTAAGTTTAAAAGAAATTTATTTCAAAAACATTTTAAGGATTCTTTAATGAATAGTCATTTCAAAAGAACAGGATTTTTTTGAATCCCACATTTCTGAAACAAATTTGTTTTTTACTTTCACTTTCAAAAAATGTAATGCATTATTGCTGATGACAAATATTAATTCTTTGAAGAAAAAAAAATCTTACTCCCCCCTAAACCTTTGAACATTAGTGTAAATCCGAAAATGCATAAATAAATAATTTGATAAACAAATAAATGAACGCATTTCTTAGCAGTTTTCAGTAGAAACCTTCAACATACTTTATACTTTTGACCCTAAAAAACAAGAACCATTGACCTGCACTAACCATAACGCTTTTTTCTCAACTTCACACTAACCATAATCCCTAAAATCCAAAGGAAATCATAGGTTGATACAAATTTTGGTTGAAGCCCCAACCCAAAAATGTAGATAGAAATTTTGCCTCAGGGCCAACAACCATGTTGAGCCAGGAACATGTCCCACTTCAGTAATTCACATTAAGCCTCAGTCTTACACAGCTTTCAGTCTCGTAACCTTTACTTGAACCCCTCTCGGTTTAGTGACGGCCCCTCATCAGTGTTGTAAATCCGTTTTGGCTCTGCACACCTCAACCCATAATCAGGTTAGTGAGGTCTCGTCTCTATAATGCAAGAGCTATGTCTTCGCCCACTGGTCCCTCAGCTCACACTGTCAGTAGAAAAGCAATCTGTCATTTCTACACAGCTTCCCAAGGACATGCTATTGTTTTACTCTGCGGCAGAGCGGGATCTCACCCACCGCCAAACCACTGAGCTCAGCACGGCCGCCAGAGAGCAGAGACGCAATTACTGCAGTGCGGAATGCAGATGTGATGCGCTTGGCTCGCGTGCCATTGGCATTTTCATAGAGGCCCTCTCTTGGCAGATATGAATGGCGCATGTAAACACAATTGGGTTTTTGTGCGTTTGAAAGGTATTTCGCCAACGAGCCGTTTGCCGATCTCCACCGGGTCGAGGGGTTGAGGGGTGTGTTTGTGGCCACTCTGATCAATGGATCGGTCACTGAGGACAACATGCGGTCAGTCATCACGTTCGATAAAGGAGGAACCTGGGAACTTCTGCAGCCACCTTCGGCCGACAGCCTGGGAGGAACCATAGACTGCAAGGTATTAGGGATGTTGGTCTAAATACTCTGGGGCAAAGTGTTTTTATTTTAAAATGTCCTGTCAATTTAATAATAATCCAAAATTTGAAAGCATAATTTTGGTCCATTTTGTTGTTTAGGAGTTTTTAAGCACACCTTCTATGCAGCGTTTGGTGAATTTTCTTCCCCTGAAATGCACTATATGCTATTTGGCATAAATTTCTACCCCTCTTTAACTGTTCAGACCACACACTACTACCCAAAATGCCACTGTAACGAAATATAATATTTATGAATGATCATTGCTGGGATTTCTGAGTACTAGAGTACTGAGTACCTTAAGTACTGAGAAAATAATGCCAATAACTGATGCATGTTAGATAAAATGTTACATTGTTTTGTCTAAAACATTCATTTTATATATTTATTTATTACATATATGTGTCAAATTAAAAAGTTTTAAATCAATTTAAAAATTCAGGTCAACTAAAATCAATTTGAATAATTCTAAAAATGTAATATATGTATTGTTTGTATTATATTTAATATGTATTATGTTTTATGCAGTATGTATTATGTTTTATGCATTATGTATATATATATATATATGTATTATGCATTTTAAATGCTACAACTTGTTTTGCCATCAAAACACTATAATGTACATTATGAAGAGTGGATATTCATTTTGAGATTGGCTAAATATTACTTTGAATAGCGTTTTTAAATTACATAAAAACTTTAATATCAGTAAATGACTGGTATGATACCACTATATTGTGCTTATCCCTACCATGAGTGTAGAATTTATATTTTGTGTATTCGTGATGAAAAACATATGTTCATGAAGCTGTGGTTTTGTGTTTGCGCATTGAAGTTGTCGATCGTAGGAGGAAGTAGGTTTTTTTTTCTGCTTTTCCAGTGAACTGTTTGTGCTATTTTTATCTTATTACAGAGTTACTATCTCTATCTGTTTGTTTCTCAGCTGGACAATGGCTGTTCCCTGCACTTGGCCCAGAGATGGAGTCAGCTGCTGAATATTCAGCTGCGCAGGATCCCGATTCTTTCTAAAGAGTCTGCACCTGGCCTCATCATGGCAACAGGTGGGCTACATAACCTGCTCTATGCTCTTCTCAAACTGTATGTGCATGAGAGAGGAAGTACAAACACTTTTGCAGCTTGTTCGGTTTCTTCCTGTTTATGTTGCTTTGTTCCTGTTAACCAAGTGTCTGTAGGTCCTTTCAGAGAACACAGTGCACACAGTAATGATAGGGAGCAAGTGCATGAGCCCGACCTCTTGAGTTCACGCTTGGTGGAAAACATTGATTTTTGCTCTCTTTGCGCGGTTTGGAAGGCACTTCCTCCCTCTCATATCCCTCTCCCTATCTCTGCCAGCCGCAGCCAGGCCTTTAATTAAATGATTATTAGATAATGTGCATGCATGAAGACGAGAGGCACAGGAGGCTTGTGAAAATGTCTGGCCAATTCGGGTGCTATCGCTCCGGCACAGATGTGCTAATTATTTGTACTTCACCCACTGGCTAATTATCACATACAAACACACCCTCAAACTCATCGACGGCACCTCTACATTGTTCATATTGCAAAAAAAACGTGTTAAGTACATCATATCTCTCTAAAGGAGATGAATGTAAATGAAGTTCATTAGCACTCAAAATAAATTAATGACAAAACCACCTGCGGTGATGCTGCAGTAAAACACATGGCGTCGAAAAAAGGATGATTCTGGGTGTCGAAGGAGGTGACACAATATCCTTGTCTGGGCTTCTTGTCACAGCGGCGAGACTGAAGCATCTAACAGGAACACAGGGTTTCTTGCCCTTTTGCTGGGTTTGTTCTTCTTCGAGCTAATTTCCTGCTGTTTTGTCTCTATTGTGGTCTGAATTTGAGTAGCATCTACACTATAAATATGATATGGTCCGATGCACTTGAGATCTCTCATGTGGTTTTCATCATGAAACATAAATACCCCTTTTACAGTTGTTTTAAACGCTGTTGTTTTGTCATGTGGTCACCTGATATCAGCTGTAATTGAGGCCTGAGATAAATGACACCCGATGCAGTGTAAATATTGACTGTCAACTCACGCTCTCTTGCTCTCTCTGTCTCTCTGTCTCTCTCTCTCTCTCTCTCTCTCTATCTACTATCTTCTGCACAGGATCTGTTGGAAAGAATTTGGCCAATAAGCCCAATGTGTATGTATCCAGCAGCGCAGGGGTCAGATGGAGAGAGGTGAGAACCTGCATATCTGTGATAAAAAAAACCCCCCAAAAAACAATGGTTATTTAGGTAAAAATTGGAATAGAAATCAGTGATTCATGTGTCCAAACTTGCTATATCCAATTATAGTGCAATTTTGGTGTTTTTTTTTTATTTTTATGATGATTTAAGTTAATGTTTGATTTATTTTTGTATTGTTGTGTGTATGTATTGGCTCAATATTTTATTTACTTTTTTCATTTTAACTTCACACATGAAGCAAAAGATCAAATCTGCTCTTTTTTTCTAGATCATAATGCATGATCATCAGTTCTTTCGCAGTTTGGTTGGTTTGTTTTAGGGATGCTCATATTTTAGCGATTTTGCCATTTACCGAAATAATTTTGACCGATTGATACTGAACGGTTTAAAAGGTTTTTTTCCAAGTATTTTTTTTTTTAAGTTTGCTGCATTGTTAAAGAAAATTATTCTATGCATATTTGTTAACTCCTGGCCGGGCCGCACTTACCTACAGATATATTTCGCTGCGCAAGCACCTCCTCCACTTTCACTTAACTAAAGTGGCAGAAGACAATACTGGATAAATGGTTATCAGAGAGTGAATCCATGAGTAAATGTGTTCAAATTCTGAATGGGTTTGGTAATAAAACAAAAGACCACATAATTATTCACTTATTACAATTTGTTTCTTCTAATGAGAGGATTTATATCTGATTCAGTATGTGTGTGTCATCTTATTTTAATCATTTCAGTAAAAAAAGTTTTTGTGTAGGCCTATTTATTTTATTTTTGTTATTTATATTATTTCATTCAGTTTTGTGCTGTAGGTGTATTTTTATTGGGTCACAATTTAATATAAAATTCTTATCAGTTAACGGTTAATGTGCGGATACCCAATAGTGTTTATCGGTCAAAGAAATTAACCTAAATGAACATCTCTAGTCTGTTTATATATTAAACAACCCCTTTTTTTTTTTTTTTTCTTTGAGAAAATACAGTATATATTAAATTCGGAGTTAAACCTTATTTCCTTTACATACTAAAGAAGTACCACTAGACTATCCCATCTTATATAAAGGATTTTGGTCATGTATTATTATCTCACTTAGGGCACAAGTTGAGCCAAAGAACCATTAGTTACCCCTCAAAAAAAAATAAAAAAATAATAATAATTGTACGCTGCTGCTGTGCCATTGCACTTTTTATATTTCCAGACTTTTTGAAAAAGTGTAGTAGCATTTGTTGTTCCATGTAATGGATATGTATGTTCTTTAGGCCCTGGCTGGTCCTCATTTCTACACCTGGGGAGATCATGGAGGGATCCTGATGGCTATCGCGCAGGGTGGCTCCACCAGGACACTCAAGTCAGTAACCGTTCAATGATCTAATGTCACTCTGCTTTTAGTAGAGGCTCTTTGAGTATTATCAGGCTTTAGGACGTTACTGATAGTTGTGTCTTGTCTGTTGCTGGCTTAGATTCAGTACCAACGAGGGGGAAACCTGGAAAGAGTTCCAGTTTTCAGAGCAGGAGGTATATGTGTACCAGCTGCTCACTGAACCGGGTGAAAAGAGCACCATCTTCACCATCTTTGGCTCATATGCGGACCAGAAACACAGCTGGCTCATTGTGCAGGTCAACGCTAGTGATGTGCTTGGTAAGAGAACAGTTCTCTTATAATTGGTGCACCTTAGCTCCCTAGCAGCAAGTTCTACATCTGATGTTATGTGTGTTTAGGTGTGCCGTGCTCGGAGGGCGACTATAAACTCTGGTCTCCTTCTGACGAGAGGGGAAACGGCTGTCTGCTCGGCAGAGAGGTAGTGTACAAGCGCCGCTCGCCTCACGCCACCTGCTTCAACGGCGAGGACTTCGACAGGCCCGTCACCCTGTCCAACTGCTCCTGCACTCGACAGGACTATGAGTGGTATGAGCCGAAAGCCAGTTTTCCTTTTTGACCTTTTCTTCACCTGAATGCTAATCATTTCCCACTGTTTTGTGTAATCTTGATCTGTTTGCAGTGACTACGGGTTTAAGCTGAGTGAGGATCTGTCTCTCGAGGTGTGCGTGCTTGATCCTGAGTTTTCTGGAAACATTTATGCCACACCAGTACCCTGTCCAGTGGGCACCACTTACCGCCGCAGCAAAGGGTGAGAACAGTGTTACCTTGACCTTCAAAAGCTGATTATACACTCTGTGATTCAAACCTTTTGAGTCAGTATTAATACTTTAATGATAATAATTGAATTAATAAAGAATGATGGTGGGAAAAGAGTCATTTAAATTAATTTATCATAAGCCAACAACATAAAACATGGAAAAAAATTTTTTATTTGCAAGGCACTGTGTGTGTGTGTGTGTATATATAATGGGTTGAATACTTAAAAAATAAGTTATTGCAATCTTTGTAAAATTATTTTAGATTCATTTGTAGAGGTCACTTTGAAGACTTTCTTGTTCCCTCTATACAGCTAAATCATATCTTTTGTGATTCAGCGCTGTAAATCAGCAAAACGTGAGAAATTCTTAATGGGGTGAATACTTATTAAAGGCTCTGTGTCCTCCTGGATACAGATTGTTAGCCGCCATCATCAGCCGCAGCATTATTAGATCTGCCAGCGCTGCGACACCATGCATCTCTCCTCTCATTATCTGCAGTCGAGAGGACAGGATTTATTTAGAACACTAACTTGAACCCAATTCATCTGGATGAGTTTAGATCTCTTGCTCCAGTCAGTTGAGATGTGAGATGTGAAGAAATGAGGTTAATCACAATTATAGTAATGATTCCTGGGAAAAGGGAGAAGTAAAGTTGATTTCTATTATTTAGGGATGCTCAATATATTATGATCATATCTATTATGAACCAAACTGTTTTTTTGTGTTTGTTTTTTTTGTACTTGGGTCAGGGTTGTGGTTGTTGTTGTTGTTGTTATTGGTTTTAGGTTTTACTATCTGTATACAGTATATAGTCTAAAAAGCATTATATTAGCAATGTATTGGTTATCGGACATTATATTTAGAATAACTATCATACTCTCATTGGTCAATAGATTTGTGCATCTCTAATGCCAATAAATGATGAATAGAATTAGCGGTTTCAGATAAACTTGACAACTTCTCAAAATATTACACAAGCATCAGGACAACAAAAGAAGGATTTAGCACAAAAAGCACAAAGATTCATAGACGTGTAATCATAGCATCACCTAGTGTCGATTTTTAGAACAACGTTCTTCAAGAAGTGAAATTGGCTGTGAAATTGAGTAAAAAATGATTTCCACTGATGTGAAGGTGCGTCATCTGATGCTTTAGGTACAGGAAGGTTTCTGGCGACAGCTGCAGTGGGGGAGATGTTGAAGCTCGGCTGGATGGAGAAATGCTGCCCTGTCCTGTGGGAGGTACAGTAAGATCCTCCTCTTCAGCTTATACAATCATTTTCTCTAAGCTCTTCTTATGTAACACAGCACTGTCCTGTGGGATGCCACATGAAGTTCATAACATGGCCTCAAAAAAAAAAAGAATTTGTCCACAAGACAAAGCTTTGAAGTAGGAACCTTTTGGTTGAGATATAAATTGCAATAGCATAATTTTTGTGATTTAAAAAAATAAATTATTTTCTTTTACATTACATGCAAGTTTGTATTTTTTTAAAATCACTACTGTTCAAAAGTATCAGCTAGAAAATGAATCAGAAGTGACAGTAAGCTGGAAAAATTGACAATAACTGACTAAAATGTCTTTAATATGAGATGGGAAAGTGAAGTTGTACAGTCCTTGTTTAGTGTGAAATGTAAAACAGGTTTAAATCCTGACTTGAAATGAAAAATGAACCAAGCTAATTGCAACAGAATCGATTATAATGCATTATGTTGTGTGATAAAGAACAGTTTTGACATTTTATTTCACAGGAAAAAAGATAGTAAGAGTGGAGAAACAAGTCAAGTGTATTTATATTGCACATTTTAAAGCAAGTTGATAAAAAATAATAATAATGCTGCAAAATGAAAATGTGCATGAATAACAAATACGATTTGTATACTTTTAAAATAAATGTGTACTTTTATTAAGCGGGGACACATTAAATTGATCAAAAGTGACAGTAAAGACAATCATGACGTTACAGAAGATTTCGGTTTCTATAATAAATATTGCTCTTTTGAACTTTCTATTCATCAAGGACTCCTGAAAAAGTATCACTATTTTCACAAAGATGTCAAGCAGCCCAACTGTTCATATTAGAATGATTTTCGAAGGATCATGTGACACTGAGGACAAGATTGATGGCTGCTTAAAATTCAACTTTGCCATCATATGAATGGAATGCATTTTTAAAATAAATTCAAATAGAAAACATCTATTTTAAGTTGTCATAATATTTAACAATATTACTGTTTTTACTGAATTTTTTTTTTTTACTCAATATAGTCTTGGTGAGCAGAAGAGACGTCATTCAAAAAAAATCATACCAACCCCAAACTTTTAAACAGTAGTGTAGATTTAATATGCTGAAGGTCTATATCAGTAATTTATAAAATTTTTGTTTGCATTTGGAAATGCATTTTAGGACATGACATATAAAATCCCAAATGTGTAAAATACAGTAATGCCTCAAGATGACCACGCTGAGATGACATGATGGACTGATTTCTGCAGTGAAAGCTGAATAAAGTAATGCGGACAGTCAGTCCTTAAGATAGGATTTGAAAGTTAAATGAGGATTGTTGGAGTGCGATCAATTCCCATCCACCCACCGAGCTGTTCTTAAGAGCCGTCGCTGTCTAGATGACCTCTTCTCTCCAGCATTGTGGCGCTCGGCCACTTGACCACGCTTCAGTGGCCACGTTGATTGGCTTGCCTCTCTGACTAGAGGACACTGGGAGTAAATAAGCAGCCCTTTCAGAAGCTGAGATCTGATCCAGTGGGGGAAGGAAGTGATGTGACTCTCAGCGGTGCCATCAGTTTTCTTTTACGATTTTGCAGTGAAAAAGAACATGCAAAGCCTTCCCAGAAGTGTGCAAGCTGTTAGCAACGAACAACTCCCTTTTAGTGCCAATGGTTTTGAAATTAAATGCTCACATGGGACTGTTCGGGTGAAACGTGTTTTATACAACATAGTGTATTTCTCTGGAATGAGTCTTTATTTCACCTCTTAACTAAGACCTCTTGCCTACTTTACTTTTTTTAGAGAGTAATGAGTTTATCCTGTATGCGGTGAGGAGCTCCATCCACCGCTATGACCTGGCCACAGGTACAGACCAGCCGCTTCCACTCTCGGGTCTCCATGAGGCTGTGGCTCTGGATTTTGATTATGAGAAGAACTGCCTATACTGGGCTGATATTTCACTGGACACCATACAGGTGAATAACGTCCTTCAGTCACATAAATATAGGGATCTGCACCATATATTAGAGCTGCACGATTAATCGTTAAAAGATCGCAAACTCGATTAAAACACCCATGCAATCCCATTTGATTCACCCGTGTCTGTTAAATCTTTGAAACTATCATACCGGAACATTCAGATCGGTTTTTCTCTCTGCCGCTGACACAGAGAGCAGGTTTGGGTTGTCTTTTCGACTACACAGTATTATTTCGGTCTTGATCCATTCATATTATCAAAAAACAAAAAAAAAACTGGGATAAAAGTTTATAATTCAGATATAAACATTGATGCCTAGCGATCAAATTAGAGCAAATTCCCTTTTGAAAGCAACTGGCGCTTCAAATAATGTTTGGGTCGATTGCATTGTTTGACAAGTAACTGTTAAAAATGTTTTTGATTATTGAATCATTCAAGTGATTCGTTTTAAAAACTCTGATTCATCCACTAATGAAACAAGTATTTATGAGCGAGTCATTGAATCATTCAGTTAAACCACCTTTTCCTAATTTTAATATAAAAAAATTATATTTTAAATATATATAATATTTTTAATGATTCATTCAAATTAATGAAACACTTATAAATTGCCTGGAACAGTAATGTTTTGTTACATTATTTAGTTTAGTTCAGAATCGTGAGAGAAAATTATTTAAGACCGAAAAAAAATCATGATTTTCAATTTTTCCAAAATCGTGCTGCTCTACCATATATATATATATATATATATATATATATACATATATATATATATATAGGGTCTTTTTCAGATGTGGAAGCTTTTCATAATTACTAGAACTATTGGCAGAAGAAAACGGCCTGAGGGAGGAATTGGTTCTCTAGGAACCACCCTGCTGGATAGTTCTTAGAACAGAGTTCTTGGAAATACGTGGTGCTATAGTGCCTTATAGTGACAAGAAAAAGTATGTGAACCCACTGGAATTGGATTTCTGCTTTAGCAGGTTATAAAATGTCACCTGATTTGCATCGAAGTCAAAAAAAAAAAAAAAAAATCAAACATCAGAAATAAAAAAAACTACTTAATTAGATTAGATTATAATTTTTTATATATAACTACTACATCAAAAACAATAATAATAATAATAATAATAATAATAATAATAATAATACAAATAATAATTATTGTTATTTAAATTTATTGGGCATTTATTTATCTTATAAGTATTTTCTTTGATTTTGTGTTGCAGAGACTGTGTTTGAATGGAAGCTCTGGACAGGAAGTGATTGTGAGAAAGGATTTACAGAACGTGGAGGCGCTGTCATTTGACCCCATCAGCCGGTTGCTGTATTGGGTGGATGCTGGTGCTCAGAAAATCGAGGTAACCACAGGTTAAAACAACTACAGCAGCATCAGTTACAGGTGTTCGTTCTTGTAGACGTCCTCACACTGTCTCTCTTCCAGGTGTCCAACTCTGATGGAGACCTGAGACGCACTCTGGTCAATTCTTCAGTGGTGGAGCAGCCTCGAGCCCTGACGCTCATGCCAATAGAGAGGTGCAGTGTTCCCACAAACCACTTGTTTTCCTTAATAATCCACATGCTCGCTTCACCCTGACCACTAAACTGCTGTTTCTTTTAGCTTGATGTTTTGGACAGACTGGGGCGATCGCGCAGCAGGCATCTACCGCAGCTGGATGGATGGTTCCAACTTCGCCTGCATTGTGTCTGAGGCAGTTCGCTGGCCCAATGGCATAACGGCTGATGAATCATGGCTGTACTGGACGGAGGCATATGGAGACCGCATTGAAAGAGCAGACTTTAATGGAGGCCGCCGTACTGTGATAATGGAGGGCCTGCCTCATCCTTATGCTATTGCTGTTTTTAAGGTAGGCCCAGTGTTGTCACTTCTTGGAATGTTGCAAATGATAATAAACTGTCTTTAATGATAAATTAAAGAAAGACTTTGTTGAACTGGTGTTTGTTGGTTTAGAATGACCTGTACTGGGATGACTGGTCTAGAATGGGAATCTTCAAAGCACCTAAATCAGGCTCACCAGACAGTGAGATGCTAGTGAGCAGACTGACAGGAGTGATGGATCTCAAGATCTTCTACAAGGGAAAAAACAGAGGTCAGTCCTTCTGAAAAACATGGGAAATACACTTTTAAAAACCGTTATAGAGCTTGCAGGCCGTTTCTTTTTTTCAAATATTTATTTTAATAAGCTAATTTTTATAATTTATTGTTATTATTGTTAGTTATTTTTAAATATATAAATGAACATTATCATTGTAGTTCTTGCATTTTATTGGACATGCAAAGAATTTGCGATAGGGTTATTATTATTATCATTAACAAAAACTAAAACCATTAAAAAAATGAACAGTTAATTAACTGAAATAAAAATAAAAACGTGTTAATTGTAGCTAACCCAAAAGGGAGAAATTTAGTTTTTTAGATTAAGTTGAAGTACTAAGATGCTAAAGCACTAAAACTGAAACTATATCCTAAAAAGAAAAAATAAATATTTCACTAAACCTTTAACTAAATAAAACAAAAAATATAAAAACAAAAATGAAAATATATTATATTAGTGATCCTAAAATAATATTGTTGCAAGATGAGTTCTCTATATTTTTGGTCTGTTTACACAAGAGTAGAGAAATACTTTTTTAATGTTTGTACTTTTAGACACTACTTTTTATTTGCAACTTTATTTTTTAGTTGTAAAAAAGCTAACAAACAAGCAATAAAAGCACAAATCTACAATATCGATTTCAAGGGCTCAGCTTCATACAGTGACCACACTGGTTTACTTGAGATACAGAAATAGGTTTTAAAGACTTTTTTCCCCCTCTTCTTTAGGTCAGAATGCTTGTGCGGGTCAGCCATGCAGTCTTCTGTGTCTTCCCCAGCCGGGAAACAAGCATCACTGTGTTTGCCCCGATGGAGTTTCCAGCACCATCTTACCCTCAGGAGAGCATCGGTGCCAGTGTCCCGGTGGATATCAGCTCAGCAATAATACATGCGTTAAGACAGGTCTGACAGACTCAGAAGTGTCAGATATCAAAAGCTCTAAAAGCTAAATAAACATTTTTATAGAATTGAAATGGATTTCTTTGCTTTTATTGACTCTCAGAACACACCTGCCTGCCAAACCAGCACCGCTGCGCTAATGGGAAATGCATCAGCATCATCTGGAAGTGTGACAGTGACAACGACTGCGGCGACATGAGTGATGAACAGGAGTGCCGTGAGTGACATCATCAGCCCTGTCGCGTATCAAATGGCAGAAATGTATTTGATCTGTGTTTCAGATATTTTTCTCGCTCTGCAGCCACCACTTCCTGTGACTCTGCGGTCCAGTTCCGCTGTGTGGCCTCAGGATCCTGCATTCCACTGGCCTTCAAGTGCGACCATGAGGATGACTGTGGAGATAACAGTGACGAGGAGCATTGTGGTATGTGTTTGTGTTTAGGGCTATATGTCAAATATTCATTATATATCTGAGATGATTTTGTTGGTGATATAACATTAAGCAGTATCACAGTATTTAAATGCACTATTTAATTCATCATTAGGTTTTCTAAAGAACACCTCTCAGCTTGCAAATAAAAAGATCAAGTTTCTCTGAATAAGTATTGTTATTGTTGACTAAAACTAAAATGGTAAATATATCAATTTAAGAAATATTTGGCCATTAAAAGAAAGTAAATAAAAAAAAAATACTTATAAAATTATACAAATTACAAAAGCACATGACAAAATTGCTAAAATGAAAATATATGATTAGAAATGTTAATAAATTTTATAAGACTATATAAATAATTCCAAAATAACACTGCTCTGAGTTAAACTTAAGTAGCTATATTTACTAAAGGTGAGATAAAAGTAAATCAAAGTTAAATAGAAATATTAAAAAATATATATATAAAGTTATAAAAATGGTGTATGTTCATGGAAGAAATGTGAAGGTAGTCGTGTTTTATTAATATTGCTGTGTACATTGCTATTTATAAAGTATTATATTGTACAGTATATAAATACAATTAATTCATATAATTTTTATGTTCGTTAGTTGAAAACTTTGTCAAAGCATGCCTTAATTATTTTTTAACAAGATTTACTTGCATCTGCTTTGCTGAATTGTATTTGTTTTTAGTTGTTCAGTTGAAGTAACATATATGCTGTGCTCATATTGCATCTGCTTTCTTTTAGAGTCTCACAAGTGTGGCCCGGGTGAGTTCACCTGTGCAAGAGGTGTGTGTATTCGGGACGCGTGGCGCTGTGATGGAGACAACGACTGCAGGGACTGGTCAGATGAGGCCAACTGTACTGGTGAGAGAAAAGACACTCGCTTACACACCGGTGTAAGAAATATGCAGTCAAATACATCGCATCTACATCTTCAATGTCTCACTCTTCCTCATTCTGTCACATGAAGTGGGTCACCACACGTGTGAGAGCAGTAGCTTCCAGTGTCACACAGGTCACTGCATTCCTCAGCGCTGGGTGTGTGACGGAGATGACGACTGCCAGGATGGCTCCGACGAGGACCCAAACCACTGTGGTCAGTCTCAAACACTGCCTTACTCACCCTCAGGCATTTGACTAACATGCATCAGCATCCCTTTCTCTAATCACTCATGTATAATTCTGTGCATTTTGTCCGTTAGGTAAAGAAAAGTGCAATGGTTTCTTATGCTCTAATGGCACCTGTCTGCCTGCTAGTGCTCACTGTAATGGCGTGGAGAACTGTCCAGGAGGCGCTGATGAGCAAAACTGCGGTATTGCTTTTTATATAAGTATAAACTGTATGTGGAACGTTGTTTGTTGTGTTGTAATTGTAACTAGAGGAATAATAATGGTCTGCTCTTGCAGGTCCCCTCTGTGCACACTATATGGAGTTTGTGTGCAGAAACCGAGCACAGTGTCTGTTCCAGTCTCTGGTGTGTGACGGTACCCGGCACTGCTCCGATGGATCTGATGAGGACCCCATGTATGCAGGCTGCTGTGAGTCCAACACATTTGCTAACCGAAATGTTAAGTAGAGGAACTAGCCAAAAGCTCCATTATGTGCTTTCGCCTAAGACTGTCCATGTAAATGTAGTGCAGTTAATTACATGAATAAATAGAAATATCATGAGGTACACAATTAGTTATGCCTCTGACCTGAATGTTAATTCCTTTAAGATATTCCTTAAGGAATTATTAAATCTAACGTAAATCTACTATTCAGAAGTTTGGTTGTATAATCATTTTAGAAAGAAGTCTCTTATTCTCACCAGTGCTGCATTTATTTTATCAGAAATACAGTAATATTGCGAGATATTATTACAAATTATGTTTTATTGTTTTGTCATATGCTATACTTGTCCTCTGCCTTAACGTATTGTCTTTAATTCAGAGTGTCATAATTTATTCATAATAGCTTCTCTGCAAAAATTGATGTATGCACTTACTTTCAACTTAATCTGTCTAATTAATTGCCATATCATGTAATTAGATTTTTAATCCGTTTTATTTGACAGTCCTAAACGTGGACCTTGGATAAAGCTCAAATGAAGTGTTTTGTAATGAATTAATTAGTTCTCCTCCTCCTCCTCCACAGCAACGAACCCTGAGTTTGAGAAAACCTGTGACGGCTACAGCTTCCAGTGTTCCAACGGAATGTGTGTGACCCTGGAGTGGAAGTGTGACGGCATGGACGACTGTGGCGACTACTCTGACGAGGCCAACTGTGGTGAGCAGGAACTTTTGACTATGCAAGACTACAGACTTCCAGTCCGAGCGTTCATTTATAAGCTCCAGTCCAGTCATACTTGGGACGGCTTTGAGAAAGTGCTGTTGTTATTTTGTTTCTGTGCTTGTTTGCTAATGAGTTGTGGGCTTTCTTTTTCAGCGTCCCCGACCGATGAGCCGGGCTGCTCGCGGTACTTTCAGTACGAGTGTAAGAACGGCCGCTGTGTGCCCGCCTGGTGGAAGTGTGATGGGGAAAATGACTGCGGTGACTGGTCTGATGAATCTCAATGCTCAGGTATACACAAATCAGTCCAGTACACAGTGTCCCAGTCAGGGCATGTTAACCTTGTTTGTAGGGAATGCTCAGTGGATTAATTGCAGTTAATTTTGTTGTGTCTGTGTTCAGATGGTGGAGCTCCTCACACACCTGCGCCGGGTCCTGCTACCTGTGCTCCTAATCGTTTCCGCTGTGGTTCTGGCGCGTGTATTGTGGACAGCTGGGTGTGCGACGGCTACGCTGATTGTCCTGATGGCAGCGATGAAGTGGGCTGTCCCACAGGTGCGTCCTCTTCTCATTTACTAGCAGGGGTGTCAAACATATGGTTTGAGAAAGAGTTTCAAAATAGGTTTTTGTCCCCCTCCTGATATTTTTTTTTTTTTTTGCATATTTGTCACATTTAAAAGATTCAGATCATCAAACAAATTTTACAATTACACAAAGATAATCTGAGTAAATATGACATTCAGTTTTGAAATAATTATTTCATTTATTAAGGGGAAAAAGCTGTCCAAGCCTGCCTGGCACTACGTGAAAAAGTAAAGCCCCCTAAATCTAAATCTAAAACTAGCTGGACCACGCTTGACAGCAACAAATGCAATCAAGCGTTTGTGATAACTGGCAATGTATCTTTCACATTGCTGTGGAGGAATTTTGGCCCCCTCTTCTTTGCAGAATTGTTTTAATTCCGCCACATTGGAGGGTTTTCGAGCATCAGTGGACTGTTTAAGGTCATGCTACCGCATCTCAATTGGATTTAAGCCAAGACTTTGACTTGGCCACTCCGAAACCTTCATTTGTTTTTCTTGAGCCATTCAGAGGTGAACATTGAATATTCTCCTTCAGGATTTTCTGATAGAGTGCAGAATTCATGGTTCCATCAGTTATGGCAAGCTGTCCAGGTCCTGAAGCTGCAAAGCAGCCCGAGACCATCACACTACCAACATCATGTTTGACTGTTGGTATGATGATCTTTTTATGAAATCCTGTGTTGGTTTTACGCCAGATTTAACAGGGAACCTTTCAAAAAGTTCAACTTTTGTCTCAATAGTCCAAAGAATATTTGCCCAAAAGTCTTTGAGAAAGATATTATTTGTCAAATGCCTAGAACATCTCGAATGAATGCAGTTTTTGCCCAGTCTCTTTCTTATTGTTGAATCATGAACACTGACCTTAATGGAGGCAAGTGAGGCTTGCAGTCTTTTAGATGTTGTCCTGGGTTCTTTTATGACCTCCTGGATGAGTTAACATTGAGCTGTTGGAGTAATTTTGGTAGGCCCACCAGTCCTAGGAAGGTTCACCACTGTTCCAAGTTTTCTCCATTTGTGGATAATGGCTTTGACTGTGGTTCGCTGGAGTCCTCAAGCCTTAGAAATGGCTTTCCAGATAACCCTTTCCAGATTGATATGTCAACTATTTCTCATCTGTTCTTAAAATTCTTTAGACCAATGATGTGTTGCTCTTTAAGCATGCTTCACTTTGTCAGACAGGTTCAATTTAAGTGATTTCTTGATTCATCAGGTCTGGCAGTAATCAGGCCTGGGTGTGGCTAGCGAAATAACTCTCTTTATAAATATATCAATATTTTTAGGTATTTTCATTTGAACCGATAAAATTTCAACAGCAGTTTATAAAATGTGTATATTGAAATATCATAAAATAAAATTTTAAATATATATACATCCATTTATTGTATAGGTATAGCATTCATAATAATTTTTTTAGCTATAAAAAAATAACAATTTGTCTGCCTGTTTTAGCTTGCATCAATAAATAAATCATAATGAAATTAAATGCTTTTTTTTAATTATGTGTGACATTCGACACTCGTTCATACATGCAAGTTCATGTTTTTCATCTCAGATGTTGGTGACACAACATTCCCAGAGTGCCACAGTTAATTTTCACACAAAGTATGCAATTCACGTAATACTACTGTGTTGTGTTGTCACTTAATAATAATGTAAAAAATAAAAAAAGTTCACTGTAATCACGAAGTGAATTTCTTAATTGTTTTCAGACATCAACTCAATAATTATTAGAAAAACTATTATATGAATGCTTATTCAGACTGAGAAGCTTTTAATATTAAATAACTGGGGGAACAAAAAAACTTAAAATAAGTTTAACCCTTGAGTCTTCATATGTATTATCCTTTTGTTTTATGTCTTTCTCTTAGTCAAAGGCTCACTGACTCCATTAGCAACTCTTCCTCCTTCGGGCCGCTGCACTAAAGATCAGTTCCTGTGCCTGAAGCCTGCAGTCTGTATCGCTGACTGGCAGCGCTGTGATGGACATCCTCACTGCCTGGACGGGTCTGATGAGGACCACTGTCGTAAGTCTATAAGAGAATCATACACAGTACAGAAGTTACCCAGTCTTTATTACCATTTTCAATAAAACAGTGAAATAAAACAAACATTATTCTCTATATACTTGAAGAAACTGGGAATAGGGTGGTGTGGCTAATGTCTTCACATACCTTTAAATGTTAACAAGCTCCCTATTTTATTTCAGCCACTCATGGTCCGCTGCTCTGTGTGAATGGTACTCTCTGTGCGGACGGCGAGGCCTGCGTGCTGAACAGCGAGAGGTGTGATGGTTTCATAGACTGTTCTGACCGGAGTGACGAGGACAACTGCACTAGTGAGACACTGAGAGACATTTGTGGTGTATTTGCCATTGAAATCTGACTGGAGCAAGACCAGTGTTTTACCACAGTAAGCCGACTGACTGATCGTGCTGATTCACCCTATTTTTCCCTTTCTCAGAGGATTTGCTGGTCTACAAAATTCAAAATCTTCAGTGGAGTGCGAACTTTTCTGGTGCTGTGATGCTTACCTGGTCAAGGCCCAAAAACATGCCTGTATCCACCTGCTCTTTTATCATCTACTTCAGGTATTCATTCAGTCTTTGTTCCTCTACACCTGTGTTTTCCAAGCCTTTTAATTAATGTAATGGACCACTTGAACTGTGGAGAAAAAAATCACAGACCAATTAAAAAAAATTGAATTTTTTTGCTTTGTTTTGTTTTGCTTTGCTTTGCTTTGCTTTTTGTTTAGCTTTGCTTTTTGCTTTGATTTACTTTGCCTTTTGCTTGGTTTTGTTTGGTTTATGTTTCATGCTTTGTTTTGGTTTACGCTTTGTTTTGATTTTGTTTGTTTGTTTGTTTTAAGCTTTCTGTTTATACATTTTATTTTTATTTTATAAAATACAGTTAAAACAATAAAAAAAAAAAAAAACAACAACAACAAAAAAAAAACTAAAATTAATGATCGTTTAGTGGTCTGTGTTTAATTTTGATTCAGCATTAACATGTTACAACTTAGTGCTAAAAATCACGGGCCGCTTAACCTTTATTATTATTTTTTGTTTCGTTTTTTTTATTTATTATTATTATTTTTATAATTTAGTTTGTTTATTTTAAGCTTTGTAAGTGGTCTAACATGTTAATGCTGAATGAAAAAATCACAGACCACTAAACTATTATTAATTTTTATTTTGTTGTTTTATTTTTTGTTTTTATTTTTTTAGCTGTATTTTATAAAATAAAAATAAAATGTATAAACAATATGTATAATATAAAACATAATTAGGACATAATGAGGCAACTGGCAGTAGATATATAATTTGTTTTATAATGATTCCACCATACTAAATACTGTATATAGGGAGCGCTTGATCTACACACAACAGTACATGTCTTTAGATCAGTAATAAAGCTTTATATGTTTTTCAGGCAGGTGGGTGTCCAGCAGTGGGCGTCCATGGACACAAACAGCAATAAGAGCAGTGCCGTTCTGACTGTGTTGATGCCGGACACAACCTACCAGGTGAAGGTTCAGACTCAGTGTCTCAGCAAACAGCACAGGACCAATGAAGTTCTCACACTACGCACTCCGGAAGGATGTAAGTCTGCCTTAGCACCACATTCACTAAAATGATTTATGGGACAACTCATATTTACATGGAAGAGATATGCTTACAACTGTGTTTGTGTGGCAGTGCCAGACCCTCCGCAGAATCTGCAGCTGAGCTCTGACAACGCTGAGGACGGGACGGTACTGTGTTCCTGGAGCCCTCCTGATAAAGCACATGGACTCATCAGGGAGTATATTGTGAGTGAGAAGCCCTCAGTAATTTATAGCATTTATCAACACATACTTGTATCTAACCAGCTCATGTGTTTGCAGGTGGAGTACAGTGAAAAGGACAGTGCAGAGTGGTATTCCCAGCGTAGCACCATCACGAATGCAGAAGTGAAGAATCTGCAGCCCAGCTCCCTCTACAGATTCAGAGTAAGACACTCCAAAACCTGCATGAAGTTGTTTCATGTACACTTCTGGTGATCATAGCTTCACCTGACCTTTATTCCTCTGTTATTCATCAGGTGGCTGCTGTCACAAGCAGAGGCATGGGAAACTGGACTGAAATTAAATCCATTATTCCTCAAAAAGGTAACAAAAAAATATAAAAGAAACAGGGAAGCGCTGCCTCCCCCTGCTGGACATTTATGCTCAAGTGTTTTATCTTATAGGATTACTTGAAACCCATTGTCATTTAACCTACCTTTTTTTTTTTTTTTTTAGCACAAATATAAACAGATCAATTTGTATCTGTAATTTAATATCACTGGAAAAGTAATGTTGTGTCATGAATAATTATGAGACATGGCCTTCTCATAGTATAAGGCCATGCAGTCTCTTTAATAATTGAGA
This sequence comes from Carassius auratus, assembly GCF_003368295.1. Classification (NCBI taxonomy): domain Eukaryota; kingdom Metazoa; phylum Chordata; class Actinopteri; order Cypriniformes; family Cyprinidae; genus Carassius; species Carassius auratus. The sequence continues at coordinate 11,817,178 of NC_039257.1, forward strand.
CATTCAAAATAATAGATAGTATCATTTAATGAAAAATAAGCGATTTTAACATCCTTTGATCATATGAAACATGTATATATACTGCCACTTAGTAGTTTGAGGTTGAGTTTCTATGTTTTTGACCCTAAAATTGAATGCAATATTAACAGTATCTGATAAAAAGGATTGGTAGTATGACCAAAATCTTGTTTTACAAAATCATTTGTATTTTAATAAAAAAAAATATTCAGAGTAGTCTGGTAACTCTCTCTCTCTCTCTCTCTCTCTCTCTCTCTCTCTCTCTCTCTCTCTATATATATATATATATATATATATATATATATATATATATATATATAATATATATGAATATTTATACATATATTTTGCTGGAAGTTTTACCCTCAGATGTTTTATGCATTACATAAACATGTCTTATGTCTGTTTTAGTGTTGGACAAATAACTGCTCTAGTGTTTCACGACTCTTTAATAATGTGTCTTTCAGCTCTCTCTCCTCCTGGTGTTGAGATCCCCAGCATCACAGAGGACGCCATGATTTTGTCCATCACCAATGATTATAAAGTCCAGGTCAGTCATTTTGCTTTTTCTCTGAGTGGAGGATACGTTTATGACCTCCTCCTAATTTAAATATAAAATTGATCTCTCTCTTTTAGGTGAAACACTATGTTGTTGTCATCTCATGGGTATTTGATGAACACGTGAAGGAGAGCTGGAATTACACGGTTTCAGGGAGATTGAAAGGTACTGTAAAACACACTTCACAGTCATCAAACATGATTTCAGCATTTCTGGAGCTATATAAAATGTGTGTGCTGTCTTCTGTACAGTCTCTAACCTGACGGCAGGAACGGTGTATGAGGTGGCGGTTTGGGCTCACACAGATGATGGAGACAGTCCTACTTTTCTTGTCCGCGAGCAGACCAAAGGTACGAGACCTGCCCAGCCATCACTGAAGGCCCGGGCGCTCAACCAGACCGCTGTAGAGTGCAACTGGACCGGCCCTCAAGCTGAGGTGAGACTAAAGACTGGAATACACAGGCAGTGAAACTGAACAGCCAATCAGAATCAGCCTGACTTTAAACTAACAAGCTACACAATATCACGTTCATTATAGCAGATGAATCGCCTTCGATAATGAAGGTGATATTGCATAGCTTGTTGGAGAACTACAGCTCTGTCTATTAAATGGCGCTCCATTTGAAAGCAGGTGTTGGAGATTTACCGCTAATCAGGGAACCGGCTTTATTGATGAAATGCACGTGACAATCGCATGCGATATATCGCCCATCCCTACTTTAAGTTGAAAAGTGCCTGTCAAGACATCATTGTAATGTTTCCATGTGTTCGTAGATGTATGGAGTGTTCTACGCCACATCCTTCCTGGATCTGTACCGCAGACCTCACAGGGTGAACACTACCTCAACCAGTCTGACGGTGATCGTTGACAGCGACAAGCAGTTCCTCTTCCTGGTTAGTGTCCGCCCTCCTACTCTTCATTTTAGAGATCCAGTTGGGCACCATGATGAAGTGATTGTGTGTGTGTGTTGTTCAGGTGAGGGTGATCGTTCCATACCTCGGGCCTCCGTCAGACTACGCCGTAGTGAAGATGATCCCCAACGAGCGACTTCCACCTCGGAACCTGCACAAGGTGCGAGTGGATAAGACACAGGCCACTCTGAAGTGGCAGCCGCCGTATGATTCTCCCAGCAGTCCTTTGGTATGACCACACTGTCAAGTCCTAGACTGTCATTTTTTTATATATATAAAACATTGTTATATGTCAGATGTGGTGTTTCAAGCATCTCTGTGTGTATTTATCAGACGTATGCAGTGCACGTGCGAGATACAGTTCGTAAAACAGAGCGGGACTATAAGGTGAGCACTCAGAACAACACGGTGGAGTACACTCTGAAGGGCCTGGAGCCTGGAGGACGCTACAGCATCACCATCAGGCTGCTCAACATGAGCAAAGAGGCCAGCTTCACACTCAACACGGGTATAGCCAACTCTTTTAGTTCCCTTTCTCTTTTATATATATGTTTTAAATGTCATTTATTTCTGTAATGGAAAAGTTGAATTTTCAGCCATTACTCCAGTCTTAAAGATCACATGATCCTTCAGAAATCTTTCTAAAATGATGATTTGGTGCTCAAGAAGAATTTATTTTCATAATTTTTTTTCAAGATTCTTGGATGTATAGAAAGTTAAAAGAACAGGTTTTTCTGAGATTGAAATGTATGACATTTAAAGTGATGGTAAATACATTTATAATCAATCTTTTGTGTCCCTACTCAATAAAAAGTATAACTTTCTTTCAAAAGAGGTAGCGTATTAACAACTGTAAATAAAAATTCCCGCTGTATTGTATTTTTTCCACACAGTTCCTTTGCCTGCGCCTGAGGCCCTCAAGATCTTAGAAGAACAGGATCATGTGTTCCTCTTCTGGAAGAGCTTGGCTGTGAAGGACCGGACCTTCAATGAGAGCAGGGTTAGAAACCAGACACACATGACATCTGCAATGACCCTATTTAATCAGTTCATAATTACTAATTAATCATTATCTTTTAACGATATTCTTCCTCCTCTGAAACGTTCCATTTTGGTTCACTCATGAAATGGTTTCACTAATAATCATCTGATCCCTCAGGGCTATGAGGTCTATATGCATGACAGTGTCAGCAACTCCACAATGTGTCTGGGTAACACAACGGAGTCGTTCTTCAGGATCAGCAACCTGTTGGTGGGCCATAACTACACATTCTCGGTGCGGGCGCGCTGTCTGCTCAACAACCAGCTGTGTGGAGAAGCGGCGGTGCTGTTATATGATGAACTGGGCAAAGCAGCAGGTATGAGCTTTTGTGCAATTCACATATTTCCTCTTTATCTTTGTAGGCATTTGTTGATCTGGACACTTATGTCGTCTTTCAGGGCCGAAGGATGCCTCATCTCAGTCAGGTAAATCAGAGGACATGGCGGCGGTGGTGGTTCCAGTGTTGTTCCTGCTGTTGGTGGGTGTGTGTGGAGGCCTGGTGGTGCTTTACCTCAGACACCGTCGGCTACAGCACAGCTTCACCGCTTTCGCTAACAGCCACTACAACTCTCGTCTGGGCTCTGCCATTTTCTCCTCAGGAGATGAGCTGGGTAAGGCCAGTCTCCTGCCTTTCATCAAATCTGTCTTCCGTACTCTTCAGAGAAGTGTCCTTCAGTTCACTTCAGTTTTAGCTCAGTTGGGTTGAGATCAGTTGACTTCCAGTTCATTTTAGTTCGGTTTACTTGTAGCTAGTGCAGATGGCTTGTGTGTTTTAGTTCAATTGACTTCTATTTAGTTTAGTTCACTTCACTTCACTGTGTTTGAGTTCATTTCACGCCATTTCACTTCAGCTCAGATGACTTCAGTCAAGATCACTTCCATTTAGTTTTATTTTAGTTCGGTTCATTTATGTTTGGACCAGTTGACTTTAGATCACTTAATTTTATTTCAGTTCACTTCAGTTTCTATAGTTTAGTTCACTACAGTTTAGTTTACTTAAACTAAATTCTAATTATGTCAGTTGTCTTTTAGTTCAGTTTAGTTTAGCTCATCTTAGGTAGTTATTTTGCTTAGTTGAATAAGTTGACAGTCAACATCACATTAAGTTTATTTTAGTTCACTTAAGTTAAATTCGGGTTAGTTTAGGTCACTTGTTTAGCTCAGTTTAGTTCACTTGAATTCAGTTTAGTTCACTTCATTTCACATCTGTTTATTTCAGTTTAGCTCAGTTTGCTTAAATTTAGTTCAGTTAATTCAGTTTAGATTTGTTCACTTCAGGTTGGCAAAATAGTCCTCAGTTCACTTCACTTTAGTTCAGTTCAGTTTACTTCAGTTGTGTTTGTGTTCACTTTATGTAATCACTTCAGTTAATTCAACTTCACCATTTAAATCACTTCAGTTAAATTCTTTTCACATTTCACAACATTTTATTTCAGTTCACTTATAGTTTATTTCAGTTTAGTTCACTTCAGATCTTTGTTTACTTGAATACAGTTTAGTTCCGTTAAATTCAGTTCAGTTTTCCATATTGTGAGAACTGGCTACTAAGATGTTTCTGTTCCCTCTCTTCTTCAGGTGATGATGATGAAGATGCTCCTATGATCATTGGCTTTTCAGATGACGTTCCCATGGTGATTGCATAGCTGGACAACTCTTCTATCCTCCTCCTTCACTTCCCACTCCACTTCCTCATCATGTTTTTTTTTTATTAACGTGGCCATCCGGCACACTTTCAAGCTATCGAACACCTTCCTCTTCACCCCTCCGGTCACTTAGAAAAACGCTGGATTTGGGTTTCTGGACCCTGAGGAAGAAAAGAAAGCATGGAGCAAAAGAGATATTTTTGAAAATAAGATGCACTTTTTTCGGATGCGCAATAACTTATTTTTTATATATAATATATGTGGGTATTGGACTTTGTAGGCATTAACTGAAGCAAACTGTGAAGGAGTTTGTCAGCTGATCAGCAGACTCGCTGAACAGGGAAAAGACCCTTATTGTACAACGAACTCTCACATGAGCATTGCATTTGCTTAAAGCCAAAACAAGCACCTAGACATGGGTACATCAGTGCAAAAACACAAAAATACACAATAAAAAAAAATCTAAAAACAAACCTCATATGTGTACAGATGAGAAAAATGAACCAGTGAATGCTAATGAAAAGGGAAGGCGGTACGTAGGCTGTTGACAGTGAATTGCACAGGATCAGATTTTTGTTGTATATGCTCAATTTGTGTCACTTTGTCAGTAGACCTACATTAGTCCATGCTACCTTGTTTACACTTTGCATTCATTTGTTAACTTCCATGCGCAGCAATAGATTTCATCCCCTCTGCTTTCTGAAAATGTGAAACCTGTAACCTGTTTTGGTTGTTTTATCAGCTGTTTTTAGAAAATAATGACCAAAATTAAGACCACATAGTCCAATGCTTAGTCTATATGTTCACTGTCGTCTTTGATTTATCCTACGCATTTTATCTAGCTAATATTCTAATATTGCATATCCTTTGTGCTGTCATGGTTTTAGTCCTTTAGTGTTCTCAGGGAACTGGGTTTGTGTAGATGTACCAGCGATGTATCAGTCACACTGCCACAGGCAGCGCAGTGTGTGTTTAATTCAGAGACTATTGTGCTGTACAGTAGTTCCATATTGCAGAGAAGCCAGTTCAGCTCTCGTCTGAATGGACCAGAAGGCTTCATTATTGTGCCAAGCTTAAGAAAAGCAGAAGGTAGAGCAGACGTCTTGCCTTCCTGAACCGTTGTGAAGAGGTACATGTGTTAAATCCATGTTTCATTTTAACTGGATTGCGGGTGTTGCTTAAAAGATTTCTTTATGAATGTATTTTTTTTCTTCTTCTTTTTTTTTTTTTTGTATCTTGTATTTGAGGTGACCAGAAAAAAAAGGAAAATGTATATGGTCTGCCCCCTTCTTCTTTAATGTTCAAGGATTTTAAAATGAGGTTCATGGCCAGTTTACATTCAAATGCTTGCGGTCATTATCAGTTAATAGATGTGGCTGTTTTAGTTGAAATTGTTCTTTTCAGTACCACATTGCCTTATTACGACACACTGAGTAAAGTATGTAGCAGTATGTCAATGTGATCACACGTGCACACGTTCACAGAAGATGGACTTGAGTAAAAAGAAGCATCAACAATTGTGAAAGACTGAAATAGCGCGTTAGGAAATGTGTGTTTCGACATATTGTGAATTACCACTGTATAAAGTTCCAGTGCAGCACTTGTGTGAATCCTGAGCCACCGTTTTTATTTCGTCTTGTTTGTATTCTTTACTCGCAACCATTTGTGGCGATATTTGTCATGTCCAGTTTGAAACCCATTTATTTTTGGTCAATAAGATGTAAAAATGTTACATAGCAGTGACGCTGGACACCGCCGTGTTTAAATCTTTGATCTTGCCTGCCTACTGAGGGTTTTAGCGATAAGGAACTTGTAAGTGGTACAGTCTGAGATGTTGTATGAACCACTTATGCTGAAATAAATGTGGAAAACTTGAATCCGACTCCTCTTGCTTTGTGTGGCGGTGAAATAAATTCCCATAGTAAATACCTCACACAGCATTCAATAAATTAATTAAGGATTTATATATATATATATATAATTATATTTATATATTGGTATGTTCGCTGCGGGGCCCAGTATAAAACCACTTGCAGCCATAGAATTTGCTGCACTTGGACATGTCTAATGGATAGTTCACTCCAAAAAACAAACAAAACCAAAAAAAAAACAAAAAACTATTTTATCATTATTTTTCATCTTAATACCATTTCGAAACTGTATGACAGTATTTGGAATGCTACATTTTATTTATCTACATTTTTAAAGAAAAACTGCTCTGCAAAGCAAAAAAAACGAAGTGGTTTTTTTTGGCACTGGGACACATGACACCACTGTATGTTGAGGGGTGTAAGATTTCCGACACACGCTAGAGGTATTTGGCGAATCACAAGGCACTGGATAGCTGGCCAATCAGCATACACCTCGCTTTTCAGAATGATGAGCTTTATTAAAATTGACACGTTTCAGAAAGCCGGGATGTTGTGCACTACTGGGCCACCGTAGCAGGGCATAGAGAAGAGACAATAATATACATTATGTGGAAAATAATGTTTTTTTTTTTTTTTTTACCTTAAACTGCGTAATCACATTGCATTACACCAAATACACAAATTAATGTTCTTTTTAGCAATGTCATATGACCCTTTTAACTTTTATAGACCTGTGAGAGCCGTCTGTGATATTTTAGTTGAGGGGTGACATGCGAAAAAGGCATGTGCAAAGGTTGTTTAAAAACATGTTTTATTTTGTAGTTCCACTAGATGACCCTAGCACTGCAAAAACTAGCTTTGATGTGATAGTTCACCCAAAAATGAAAATTCTGTCATTAATTACTCACCGTCACGTCGTTTCAAACCCGTAAAACCTTTGTTCATCTTTGGAACACAAATGAATATATATTTTGTGCATTGCTCTGCTTGTAAACAAGGCACAGCACATGCAGGTTCTACATCAGCAGTACCACACGTATGTGTCATTGTACCGTCATAAATAGTGGACTACGTTGACAGAAGAGAAGAATTGCTGAATTACAGTAAGTTGTTTTATTTACTTTGCGCACTAAGTATTCTCGTAGCTTCATAAAATTACAGTCGAACCTCTGATGTCACATGGATTACTTTAATGATGTCCTTAATACATTTCTGGGCAATGGAACATGCAGGCTCAGAAAGTGTTCAGACTTCATAGCAATATCTTATAATAATTAATAATAATAATTTGGTTTTTTTGAAGATGAATGAAGGCCTTACAGTTTCAAAATGACATGAGGGTGAGTAATTAATGACAGAATTTTATTTTTTGGGATCCCTTTAACGCATGATTTGGAATATATAATATTATTCGTATGGACCACTTTTATGGTGATTTTGTGGCCTTTGTTTTTATTTTTTTATTTTTTTATCTGTCTGTGTGTGTGTGTGTGTGTGAGAACTATTCTTTAATAGGTGATTCTTCCGAATTAATCAAAAATGATCACAGAACTAATTTATCAATTTTATTCAAAGCAAATCTCAGTGCACACTGAGGGTCATTCGCCTGCAGTGACCTGGCGTTAACAGCTTTGCTCAAGTACACAATGTATAATTGATCACCCTCATGGGGTTTGATCCTACAACCTTTTGGTTAACAGCCCACATCCTTTAATCACTAGGCCACGCCACCCGAGAACAAATCTTTTCTTCTCCTCCACCTCACGAGAATTTCACTCAAATCAACTTATTTTTACTTGATTTCGTATGATATGAAACAAAAGACATTTCTGAAAATAAGGCAACCTAAAGCAAACAGTTTGCTTCATTTCCCTGCCTCAGCCTCTGGCCCTTCTGCCCTGTGTTTGTTGATGTGTGGGCTTTGTTTGAACCACAATTAGACATGTTTATAGAGGTGGGATGTCTTTATGCGCGGCGTGTTCCTGTCTCTGTTTATTTGAACTTGTCGTCCTTTATTTATCCTCACATCACACTCCTCCAACACAGATGGAGGGCTGTTGCTTGCATGAGTGACGTCACGGTGAGCGCGCAGCTCGAGGTTTCACAGCTGAACGCTTCAGGGAATGTTTCATCAGTGAGCTGCTCTTTATCTCACAAGGCATCTATTCAGAAACTGGAACCTGTGTTTGTCTGAAGAATTCAGCTTTGATGGTAATTTAAACGTGTGTGCACCAAAAATACTGATGAAGAACACTAGGATATGTTGCTAAACATGAGAATCATCCTCTGTATGAATTATTTTTATTTAGAAAAACGTTATTTATTTTTTTTATTTAACTATTACTATACAAATAATTTTTGTATTGTAATAATTCAGAATATTTCAAGTCTAATTGATAGGAAAATAGTATTAATTATCTTAATTTTTGTCTTATTCTTATTTTGAAATATGTCCCTCAAAAGGCATTCACTCAGCTAATTTGTCTTAAATGAGTCCTGCATGTGACCCTACAAATGTAATGATAAATAAAATAAAATGAAATAACGTGAAAATGAAAGGTTATGGGGCTGAATGAAATCTGAATCATATTGCAGCGTCCCATAACCACCAGCAGATGTCTCTCATGTTTCAAGATAATTCCCCTTCACTCACATCTGAGAGCAACTATAACAAAAGAAGACATCTAGTGAACTGCACCAAATAGCAGAAAAGAATGGTGGTGCTTTTTTGTTAACATAATTCATTAAATAGAGAATTCTTTATAGTTTGGAAATTAAAAAGAGAGAAAAACTGCAAAAAACTGAAAATAAAATATAAAAATAATTTGAATGATATGATTTTTTACTTATCTGTAAGAGCTATGCCAACAGTAATTGTTATTTTATTTTATGACTTTATTTTTTCTTTCTTTATATAAAATTTATTAGGCGCCTAATGGTTTGCTTTTATTTGTAGAATTTATTTTTTATTTTTTATTTTTAGATGATTTCCATCGATGCAGCATGCTTGTCACTGTAATGCGGCAGCCTCTCTGATGTTTGTAATGGGAAGGTAATTGATGTTAGCTGTCCAGTGTGTACAGATAAGGACCGTTAAGTTTTACAATGCCAAAGCTGCACTGGGACAAACAATTACATGAGGTCAGTGTGGTAATGGATCTGTGTCTTTAGAGAAAAGGTCAGACAGAAAGGTCTAGGTCCAAAAATAGATTCTCTGCAAAAGTTTTCTGTTCCTCTAGCGCATATTGTTGACTTTAATATGCATTCTTCTTACTGTCAGAAATGATTACTGTATATAATTGGTTTTGGAAATAACTATATGATTATAAAGAACAGCTATAACAGATGGATCATCAAGACGACTAAAAGCACTACAATTGACAGGAAACACCAGCAGTGGGTGCACCAGCACAAAACTCGCTCGTTTCCTTTCACTAATGAACAGTGGAGCTCACTGCAGCACTTCATCTGAGATGCTTTTTTTCTTTCCTTGTTCAACCACTTTTTTTTTTTTTTTTTGGAAAGAGGAAACAGCAAAACAGCTTTCTTAGAGTGCAGCTCGTGTTTCAAGATTTCAGCTTGTATCGTGATCTGAGAATGAACAAAGTCACAATTAAAATTAATTACAAAAATGTATCTATTTATGAAAACATGTGAGATATTTTTAGAGTTTGAGAGATTTAACCTCTGCACCAAATCATGAATAATACTTAGAGTAGTAGTGGAGCTTTAAGGTTTTTTATTTTTATTTTTCTACATTTTTATAAAATTATTATATACTTTTTTATTGCATGTTATTGACAGAACTAATTACTAAATATTGATCAAACATTCATGCACACAATAGAATGATGATTTGATGATTTTAATGGCTAAATTGACAAAGAATGTAATAATGTATAATGTAAATATTACAATTATAAAAATATAGAATAATTACAATCATTTTTATGATTTATTTATATTTAATACTTTAACAAATAGTAAATAGAAGAAATGTTTAAAATTGTATGACATTTTATTTTTTAAGAGGATCAGCTCTTTGCTATCTTTGATCTCATTGCTTTGATCAAATCCTTAATATAATAAAATGAATTTTATTTTAATATGTTTTATCAAATTAATTAATTTTTAATTCCATTTTATACAATTATTACTAGTTTTCAAATATTTTATGCACACTGTTTTAATGATATTTAATAAAGCATTTAAAAATACTTTTGTATAAAATATTATATTAGAATGTTCATGCTGGAGAGGAAGACTCATATTCATCATTTTCATATATGAATCACCTGCTCAGATTTACTGATCATTGGTCTTTCCACAGGCCTGATGGTCCCTGTGTGTCCTGTGTTTGTCTGCGTTAGCCGCCATAAAACACCAGAAGCCTCTTGAACTCAAGCTCCTAGAGGTGAAAGGTCACCTGGCAGGTGGCAGACGAAGCTCGAGGGCATGTCAGAAGTTGACGAGAAGTTACCAAATAAGTTTTTAGCACTCATTTGTGGGAGACCTTCTGTCTCATGGCAGTTTAAGTGGACCGGGAAAAACAATGTTTTGTTCTTTTACATCTTCAAATCTTAATATAAATTACTTTTAGTGTTTCTGACAGGGATTTGGCCCTTCTGCTCACGGGTCACGACTTCCCTCTGTGCCTAGCACTGGAGGCGGTTTGTTCTCTGCTCAAGAGTGATATAACTTCCTTGACCCTTTCAAATAAATTCATGTGATTGGGAGTTCTGCTGTCACAACACCAACTAAGGGGCATTAAGTGCAAGTCTGAAAGGATTTGACATTGGCTTTGGGAGTACAAGAGATGGAGAAAACACTTTAGCATGGGTTTGCTATGAAATTACTGGCATCCAAAACATCCAACATTTTATATCATGTATTTCCCTCACCATTTTGTGTCAAATTTGGAACATCTATTAGACTATGCTTCGATGCAAGGCACCAAATGTATGAAATAAAAATACATACATCCCCAGCTGATTAATCATAGCACATGAAGACATTTTTTAATCATATGTTCTGTTTGAATATGAAAATGAGGCATCATCTAATTACATATGCACTCATTTGCATTCATTTTCAGAACAAAAGTCTGGACTTTGGATAAAGGCAGGCTCAAAATTATGATTTTACGCAGGAGATTCACTTCATAAATCAGAAAATACTGTCAACAGCCCCCCAAATAAATAAATAAATAAATGGCATAATGTAAGCTAAACGAATAATATAAACAAACCCTTCCGTAAGACTCTTCAGAATGTATATGCACTGAAAAAATGTAAGTTGTAAACGAAACGAAGATTATTGAAGTTCATTCAACAAAAGTACTTTCTAACTGTAAGGTTTAGTTCAGTGTGTTACTTTTCATTTCCTTTTTTTTCTACGTCAATTTTAATGTAGGAATAAAACTGGAAGGTTTGGTAGAAAAGTGCATGAAGATTTAGTTTTTTATTTTTATGAAAGCTGCTTTTGAAGAATTACAGATGCAACTGAAATGCCCAGAAGCAAATAGGAAAAACTGTAATAATAAACTCCTAATTATGTATTTTGGGTGTGTTCTTTTCCACTAGTCTAAAAGAAGACATTCTTTGGAAAGCAAAATAAACCAAGATCTCAAAAAAAGAAAAACTCAATGGTTTTACCTGTTAGCTGCCCCTAAAGACTTATTTTTAAATATAATTGTGTCTGGATAGCCAGCACTGTCCAAATCTAGTAGCGATTGTTATTGGCCAATCGCGCCGGTTCTCGCAGCCAATAGAAGTGAATGGTGCTGTTCCTCTCCTAGCAACAGGACTCCCTAGTAGTGCTAACTGTGAGCTTACAGACAAATATTACATCACAAATAAAAAGAACTTAACACTCTCGGACAATGGAGGTGCCACACAGCCCCCTTTAATTCTCATTCTCCTTTCACTCCTGTTGATTTGGTTAATGCTTGCCAGGACAAAGCTCAGCAACATGGAAACCAGCTGTGTCGGAGCAGGCCACTGGGGCAAAATCAGTTATAATTCGTCAGCCATAGATGAACGGGTTAGTTGACGTCCAAATTTGAAATTCTCCCTCTTTGGGCCTCTTAGACATATGGCGAAGCTTTGAAGCGCACACAGGGCTGCTCTGTCTCCTGTTACACGTGGCCCAGCTCAGGTTGCTATGTTTAGCTTTGGAGAGGTGTCACTTAGTCTCCATCAGCACCAGCCAAATCTCCACAAACATTGGGCACAGTTGAGCTGGCTTACCACCTCCAGCCCAGCTGCCGAATCAGATCCGCGGCGCTGTGAAGACGGCCGTGGCATCCCGTCATCCCGTTCTGAAGTGCCGACAGGTACCGCAGATGTCATTCCGCCCATCTTTCTTACCTGCTACTTCCAGAAATAACACTGGCGAGTGCTGCCGCAGTGCCCCGTTATTCGTCCCTTTTAGGTTCAGCCAAATGAGAGCAGACATTTGGGACATTGCTAGCTCGCCAACGAGCGTGAGAAAGACAAACAAGAGCCTGTTCTCCTGATACCAGTTCCATCCTCTTTTCTGGACCGTTGGCATGACATCTTGAACAAACAGTTGGAAGGGATGTCTCTTTGCTATTTGGACATTTTCAAAAGAACATTTATCTTCTGTAAGCCTTTCCCATGTATAAGGCATCTTATGTTTATTGGACTGGCTGCAGATTTTTTAATGTTATTTATTAATTGTAAATATTTACAGAGAACTTCTGGCAAATGGAGGTATAGTTAGCACCTCTTTAAAACGCAGTATGAGGATGCATAGTGGTGCCAAAAAAACAAAAAAAACAGCCACTTTCAGCCTCTTATAGCACATTATCTTGAACCAAATCAACACTTGCAAAACAAATTATCACTGTACCCTAGTAAAATGTTACCAATAAATCTATGTCTGACAATGGAGATTACTATATTACAATCTGAGAATATTTTTTTTCTTATAATGTTTTAGCAATCATGTTGTGTGTTTACTATATGCTGTTTAAGCTAATAATGGAAAATTATAAACTACACTCTTCAAACCCTAAACATTTTGGGTTTGCAAAATTTGAATTTGAATATTTGAATTTGTTCGCAATTCAATGTAAAATTACGGTATACAAGAGTGAAGCCATTAAATTACAGCTTGTTGTGTGTACAGAATGGAACTCATTCTTAAAATTGCAATGACTGACAGTGGAAACAATAGCAACATTTTGCTTTCTTGCGCACTTGGTACCCAATATTTCTGAGTAATAATACAAGTGATCAAAGACTCATTATCTTCTGCAATTTTTTTGTAAAACACTGTCAACAATTTTGATTTAAAGTGTATTATTAAAGTTTATGTTCTTATTTGCCTCTTTTTTATAGCAATATCTGTCAGCACTAATGTTTCAAGACATACCTCGTTCCCTGTGATTTCTTGCTCCACATCTCTGATGCACGTTTTAAGGGTTAGTTCACATAAAAATTTAAATTAGCCTTTGATGTACTCACCCTGGAGGCGTATATGACTTTCTTTAAAACAAATCCAATCGGAGTTATATAAAAAATTGTCCTAGCCCCTTCAAGCATTACAATGACAATATTACAATACAATTTAAACGGGAAAAGCATGAACCGTTTATGAATTCCTTTTATTTCAGTAGCATGAAAAACAAGAGTTATTCAAACTGGGATTAAATGATGTCAAGAAATACAGACTTCATGACCATGACTTCAATCAAAAATTGTGACTTAAGAATTTTCACAAAAAAATCTCGTTATAATTACTAAAGCTGTCTACAATCTCTTTTCTGCAGTTTGTTGTTTATGCTGATGAAAGAATTTGCCGATGCATATTCACCAAAATTCAGTCAATGAGCTCACATACTAAACAGCTCTTGAGTTTTCTGTGGTGATGAATCAAAACACCTCTGATTGGCTTTTGCATTCATAAGCTCAACATAAATGTGTGTGATTGGTTATAATGCTCAACGTTGCATAATGTGCTTAAAAAGAAATTTTATGCAATGTAATAAAGCAAATAATATAAATGAAATGCCACAATTGACACTTTTCATTGATTTCACTTTACACATTTCACGTGACAGTCAATCTAGGTTAGCCTACCAGTGCTACAAAGTATTAAATTAAATTGGATTACCTTTGTAAATGTTCACAGACAGCACACATGGTGTTCGACTAATAAAGGTCCTCATTGGAGACCAACAGTACAATTTGCAGATTTAGATAAAATTGACTGTAAGTCTTTATGTTCTTAGAGGTACCATAGGATGCATCGATGCAATATTTTATATTGTTTTCTGATATTTACATAGAAGGTATGTGGCTTAGGTAAGGGCAAAAAATCTTCAGAAATGGTTTTACATATTTATTTACAACCCTAGGATTTATCCCTAGAATGTTTCACAGTGTGGCTCAATGTTGAGCTCTGCTCTGATTGGCTGTTTCACAGTGTGGCTCAATGTTGAGCTCTGCTCTGATTGGCTGTTTCACAGTGTGGCTCAATGTTGAGCTCCTCTCTGATTGGCTGTTTCACAGTGTGGCTCAATGTTGAGCTCTGCTCTGATTGGCTGTTTCACAGAGCGGCTCATTTAAGTAGTTAGCAAGAAGGAAACATAGCAGGAAGGAAACACAGAAGATATATATTTCATACCGTCTCTCTTAGTTATATTGTTGGGTAATTATACTGTATAGAATGCGAGCATCAGGGAGCCACTATTAATATGCTATTAATATGCTATTAATAATTCACCCTTGAGTTTTGCAATCTCACATGCTCTGTGTAAACAACAGCGGCAGTACTTACCACAAATTTTACAAGATCAGATGATTATCAGTGGTGCTCAGGATGTGTAAATAATTTGCCATCATCCTCAGTCATCTCTTCTTACTCTGTTAATGTAGTATAAGTGAAATCATATGTACTGTAATGTAACAGGCTACATCTAGCAAGCAGCTAACCATGTCCCTTTAGAGGCTCACGTTACTTTATTAGAATGTGCGTTATTTGTTTTCCGTGCCTTTCTGAATACAGACACCAATCCATCCCTGCACATCACATCCCCTGCACAGCCTGGATCATAACATTTATTTCCATGATCTGCCATTTTTAATATCTTCACAATACCTGCAGTACTTCTCATGATTCAGCTGTGCAGGTTCGGCTGGCGGCTGGCATGTGATCCCGACTGTAACGTCACAGTCTGTGTTATGTTCTGATTCGCCTATTTTTTAGTGATCTTTTGCATGGGCGAGATTTACATAAAAGGAGGAAACAATATTGCAGGACTGTTATTATTAAACTATACCAAGATAAATAGAGTTTTCCATTCTATGGCACCTTCTCATGATCTCTTTTTTTTTGCACTTTTCAAAGATTTCTCACACCAAAATAGTAACAGCAGACATTTTAAGACAGAAAACAAATTTTTTTTTAGTCTACCTAAAATCAGTGAAGCAGCTTGACTCTTTACAGCAAAAGTAATTTATATAAATATATTTGTATCATATAGGCTAATATATATATTTTTAGGATTCTGCCAGTTTTACAGTTTATCAATGTTTTTCCCTGACCAGACAGCGTGACACCAGGGCATCCAAGATGTAGGTGACTTTGTTTCTTCAGTAGAACACAAACCAAGATTTTTAACACAAACTGTGTGCATGGGGTGTCTTCGTCTTCTTTTTGCTTTATGGCAGATCACAGACTAATAAGTACATCACCGCCACCTATCTCTCAAATGGACCATCGACACTCTATCTACAATCTGTGTTAAAAAAAATCTTCATTTGTGTTCTACTGAAGAATCAAAGTTTCTGTGAAACTTGGGTGAACCATCCCTTTAACAGTGGTTTATAGTGGGTTTATTTGCATAGACAGTCTTCAATGTGGAACTAGCCATAGATAGACAGAGTTTCTTTTCAAACCTTATAAAAAGTAATTTAAACAACACTCGCACTCTTTTTGCTACTGTTGGGAGACTGAAAAACACCCCAAGTCAGATTCCCAGTGAAAAGCTCTCTGACAGCAAATGCAATGAGTTTGCTTCCCTCTATTCTGAGAAGATCATTAATATCAGGAAGGCGATTAGCACATCCTCAAGTTATGCAGAGGAGACAGATTCGACCGCAATATCAAAAAGAAGATGCTATGTCTATTTTTGAAGCAGTTGATAGCTACATTTTGGAAAAAATGGTGCAGCACCTAAAATCGTCTACCTGCTATCTTGACACACTTCCCACATTTTTCCCACAAGTGTGCTAAACTTTTCAGAAGCAGATCTCTTAAAAGTGGAGCCGCCTCACTTCTTTCTGGGAATTTTCCAAACTCACTAAAAACTGCAGTTGTTAAACCCCTTCTGAAAAACAGCAAGCTTGATAACACCTTTTTGAGCAATTATAGACCAATATCAAATCTTCCTTTTATAGGTGAAATTTTAGAAAAGGTAATTTTTAATCAGCTGAACAAATACTTAAACAAAATTTTGTCTGGTTTCCAACCGCATCACTGCACAGAGATAGCACTCATTAAGATAATACATTATATTTGCTTAAATTCTGATTCTGGCAAAATATCAGTGCTGGTATTACCAGATCTCAGTGCTGTGTTTGACATTGTCGATCATAAAATACTTCTACAGAGTCTGGAAAACTGGGTCAGGCTTTCTGGGATGGTACTCAAATGGCTCAGATCATACTTAGAAGGGAGTGGTTATTCTGTGAATACAGGAGAGCATAAGTCTAAGTGGACGTTCATGATATGTGGAGTCCCACAAGGCTCAATTCTTGCACCGCTCTTGTTTAGCCTGCACTGTATATGCTCCCACTAAGTCAAATAATGAGAAAGAACCAAATTGTCTATCACAACAATGCTGATGATACCCAGATTTACCTAGCCTTATCTCCAAATGACCAAGCCCCACTGACTCACTCTGCCAGTGCACTGATGTAATTAAAAGTTGGATGTGCCAGAACTTTCTTCAGTTAAACAAGGAAAAAACTGTCATTGCATTCAGAAACAAATTTTAAATTTTCAAGGTGAATGCATACCTTGACTCTAGGGGTCTAACAACAAAAAATCAAGTCTGGAATCTTGATATGATTCTGGAGACAGACCTCAGTTTCAGTAGTCATGTCAAAGCAGTAACTAAATCAGCACACCATCATGTAAAAACATTGCAAGAATTAGATTTTTTGTTTTCAGTCAAGACTTGGAGAAACTTGTTCATGACTTTGTTACCAGCAGGGTGGACTATTGTAATGGGCTCCTCACCGGCCTTCCCAAGAAGACAATTAGACAGCTGCAGCTCATCCAGAACACTGCTGCCAGGATTACATTTAGGATTGATTTTAAAATACTTTTACTCATTTATAAATCACTCAATGACCTAGGACCAAAATTGCAGATATGCTCACTGAATATAAACCTAGCAGAGCCCTCAGATCATTAGCATCGAGTCAGTTAGAAATACAGAGGGTTCACACAAAACAAGGGGAAAATGCTTTTAGTTATTATGCAGCCCACAATTGGAATCAGCTTCCAGAAGAGATCAGATGTGTTAAAACATTAGCCAGTTTTAAATCTAGACTCAAAACTCATCTGTTTAGCTGTGCATTTATTGAATGAGCACTATGTGATGTCAGAACTGATTGCACTGTATTTTATGAATTGCACTGTATTTTATGCAACCTAAAATTATTGTCTTAAATTCAGTTTACATCAATTTTTAAATCATTTTCAAAGTTTTTAAATTCCTTGTTTTTGTGATTATTTTATAAAAACAATTATGATTATTTTACTTTATTTTATGTAAAGCACTTTGAATTATCATTGTGTACGAAATGTTCTATATAAATAAACTTGCCTTGCCTTAAAAAAACGGGGCGTGTCGTTACGGTTGATTGGGTCTGTCGGAGTTTGATACCGTGGCTCCACCTCACGACACTACTTCTGATGGTGGTATGTTGGTGTTCCTACCTAGGCTTTCTAATTTTACCAGCAAACTCTCTTTTTAAAGCCATTTAGTTGACATGGCTATGCTAATCCACTAGCTAAACCAGCTGGTTTAAAGTGATCAGTTCAGCAGGTTTAGCCCATGTCTGGTACAAGGGACTAATGATATATGAGAATGTCCGTGATACAAGAGAAAAAAAAAGTTGAAAGATCTAGTTTCAAACATACACACGGCAAGGATAAATGACCATTAATCATTTAATTTCTATACGTTATTTTTGTTTTTATAAGCAATTAAACTATTTTATTCCTGCAAATTTCTTAAGGACTTAAGGACAATTTTTCATATATATATGTAATGACACACAATTTGTTTCCTTGCAAGTTTCTGGATGTTGGTTGTAGCACATGACTTGAAGAGTTTTTTAAATATAATTCTAACCAATGACTTTTTTTTTTATTGTAAGTTTCTGGATGTTTTTAGGGTACAGCTATAATGAGTGTTTATATTCGGACTATTGTAGATTCATTCGGGGGTACCGCGGTGGAGTAACCCAGTACCTTTGTGATTCTTCATAGACATAAACAGAGAGAAGTAGTTCCGGCTACAATGTTCTTCCGCAACACGCAAGCAGTTCTGTTTATTAACCCACTGCAGCTTTAATGCTCATAGAAGATTATTCAACTCATTTTATGTAAGAATTAGATTTTTTATATCAGGATTTTTTATATTTTAATGATTTTAAATGAATTAATAGATAGGAAATAGTAACATTGCAATGTCATTGAACTACAGATCAAACGGCAGCCTGTCCCAGCCTCCAGAGGAAGTCATGCGATTCAGAATGAACAGTGGATAAAATCACAATCATAATGTTTACATAACTGTCCATTTCCGCCAGTGTCCTTGGCTGTCTTCTGTAAGGTGAGCAGGAGTGTATCTATAGTAATAACACCTGCGTCTGAGGCCTCTGCTTCCACGGTGCTCTCACTAATATCTCCGGCACTTCTCTTATCAGCTCTTGCTGCCAGCTTCCGAGTTTTAGGAAAACACCAAATTGCCTCCCCTGATCCCCTAATTCCAGCGACTCACTGAAGCAGTGAGCAGGCCACGTCTGGGGGGAGGTCGGAGGGGTGGGATTGGGCCAGCTCAGTGTTCAGGGAGTGAGTGGGGATGAAATCCATGCCATATGAGTGTGCGCCAGCTTCCGATGGCATTAATGCAGCAAATTGACCCTTTCGCTCAGCACTGCCAACTCGGAGCCTGAGAGAGAGGAGACTGATAGCTGACATGTGTGCTCACTCCTGCATTGTGATACAGGCCGACACAGTCTGTTGGCTAGACTTTCGGTTGCCACATGAATGGGTATACTGTGGCCCTAAGCAAAGCTCCCATTTTGACATGGCAAAGCTGGAAGGGAACACTTTTCGATGGCCTCTTGTCAAAGGAGAGTTGGCCATTGGACAACATACACAATAAATGAAAGAGGGATTATGTAACTCTGAGAATGGATTTACAAAAACATCCTCCTAGATTAGAAAAGCATTTTCTAGGTGACATGTTGTTTAAGTGTTCAAGCAGACGTTTTTTTTTTTTCAGAAACCATGATAATGCATAAAGTTGCTTCTTTCAAATATAAGGCATTTTGTGAAAATAAACTCTCTTGAAGCACTTTCCACACTCAGTTTATTTAATTTGTCCACTAACAACATCCTACAGTGGACATAAATGTATCATTGGAAGCTTCTGCCATCAGTGGTGGAACAGATATTTTAAACTTTTTATTTTATTTTATTTAAGCTAAGCGAGTTGGCGAGACAACATTTCTCATTTTCATTTAGTTGATTTTGACATACTAAAATAACTGAAACTGAAATAAGTAAAAACTATATAGGCACATTGAAAAACAAATAAAAATGAAAAAAAAATTCAACAAAATATAAAAAACAAATAAAAACACACCAAAAACTTATATAAATTTTTAATATAATTAAACAAATTTTAAAAAATATATATTTTTAACAACTATAATAGTATCTAAATAAAAATAAAATGACTTTCTAATGTTTAGGGGGAAAATGCAAATCTTGTGACAGAACTGATGCCATCTCTGTGACTGTATTTTCATAAATATTATTTTAGTAATTATCTGTAATAAATTTGAGAAATTATATAAACTTATAATTTTCACACAAAAATAACAATAGTTTTCAGATTTTTTTTAAAGTGGTTACTTGTAAATGTAATAAAAAGTACAAATAAAAGAGGTTGTTTGTATAATTATTATTTTTGTTATAAATCAGAATAACCATGGGAATAAAAAATGTTTTATTGCAGTTTGTACCATTAATAATAATTGTATTATGTATTTTCATATTTTAAGATTAAAAGTCTGGTTTTGAAATAGGTTAAAACATTAAAAATCTACAAATAAAAAAAGCAATCCGAAACGGTTTTAATGTGACCTTTACATAGCAAAAAATAATAATAAAATAAATCTGTTACCTGGGACGTGTGCCTAGTTGAAGAAACACTCATAACTACCTTATTATAATTACTGCAAACCCTGTCAAAACTGCATGACATACAGAGACCCTTGTGTCATTAATTCCTTCACAGTTCAATAAAGTGCATTCCCAAACACGTGTTTGCTTTATTAATGTTCATGAGCATGCATATTACAAGAAACACCAGTGAGCCATTAAATCCATTAATAATACATGCGCTGAGAGAACGTGACCTGAAATGCTCAAAGAACATGTTACATATGACATGAATTACATGAGGTACATTTATATTGTAATTAAGTATACCAGATTGATACCTGATACATTGTGTTCAACAAGAGTGAAGTGACACACAGAGAAACGGTTGGCCAAAGGCAGATAGGCTTTGCCCTTCCTGGCTGCCCTTGTGATTGGCTGCTTCCTCAGCCAATGTGCCTGCTGCAGGCTCACCTCTAATCAGGCTCTTCCTGTAGACAGACTCCAACCGCGCTTCTGTTTCCTTTTATCTTTCCTCCCCTCTGTGTTCTACAGATCGGATTGCACAGCAAAAACGACGGTTAACTCTCCCCTTTCTTCCTGCAGCCGTTCTAACCTGATGTGGAAAAGAGAACAAAAAGGAGGGAAAAAAAAAATCTCTTTTAAAGGAATTTTGTTTCAATGCTTTGCGAATCCTTTTGTGTTATATTAACATTTTCATAAAAGTTTTCAGATTGGAAATTCTTTACATTCGCACTGCAGCCTTTCCAGTTTATTGGGCTATTAGACTAAATTAACTTCAGAGAGTGTTCCAATTTTTCATGCATTATATAGCAGGCATTACCTAAATATGTTACATGCAGAGTCTGGTGCAATAGTTTCAGGAATGGTGAACATCTGGCATTAAACCACATTCCATTGAATTCCCTCAGTTATTTTTGGAAAAATAGCCCTTTTAGCTGAAGTAAAGGTATTTGTGTCCCCTTGTGCCATTCATCCCTGTACAAGAAAGAGATTTATATTTTTATTATGATTACATTTTCTTTCTTCCAAGCAACCTTGGACTATACAACGTTCTTGGCCTTGGTGTTGTACCCATTCTTGGCACACTGTAAAAACCGTTTTACAATATCTGTTGTGAAAAGCGGCACTCTGATAAAATGTAATTGAATTCGGTTCGTCCTTGGTCTTCTGCAACTTTTCAAGGGAAAAATATAATTCATAACATACCATGAAGGACACAGGATATTCAATATGCAAGTATACTTTCAGCCCAACTGCAAAATGTCTCAGCGGCCAAACTTATGACGGCAACGAATATTTGATTTGGACAGGGACTTTGGTGCAATACTGGAATCATATCTTTTAATAGATTTAAAAAGCATCGCTCATCAATTATGCAGCATATACTGCCTTAAAGATGAGACAGCTATAAGGAAAACGAGAGTAGCGACTGTTTTTCAGGGGTGAACTTGACTTTTAATAGCTCGATCCCATTCCCATATTGCAGATGGTTAATGAAATAAACTCCATACGTCTTTTTCAGCGCAAACCAGGGCTGTGCGTTGTACCGCGCACACGAGAGAGGCTGAGAGGGGCCAGGTGTTGCTAGATTTGGCTTCTCAATGTCACTGGTGATGTGAAAGGACAAAGGCGGTATTGAGAGCCCAGTCAGAGGCCTGGGAGGAGTGGGATAGTTTTACAGAAAAGCCACTGTTTGTGCCAAGCCTGCACCCATACACAACAGACACTGTGTTCTGCTGCTCCGCTCCCAGCTTTGTCCTTGTGCCCTGCCTCTCTCTTCCCCCTCTTTTATTCTTGTTTTCGAACAGGTAGCAATATTGCTCGCATCTAGGCCACAGATGACAGAGACAGATAGCTGACTGTTAAGAACACAGTTTGGCATTCTAGACTCGGGCTCTTAACATCCAAAACAAAGACCTGGAGCCGGAGGGAAACATGATAAAGCCATGCGCCATCTCGCTCGCGGAGCCGACCGATCAGCGACGCCCCCTGCCCCGCCCGCCCGAGACTGCTGGGAAGTCTCGCTCCAACAGACATCTGTCTGTGTACGTTTACCTGCTGTGAACACACCTCAAAGACTCAAAGTTTGCAAAATTCACATTTCAGAAACCCCGTTGAATGGAAATGCAAACTTTTTTGTCCAACAGACTGTCCTACAATTGTAACAGTTTGACTGTGCATAGGTGGACCAGATCCAGTAAAAAAAAGAAAAAAAAGAAAAAAAACACTAAATTATGCCACATTTTACAGTTCTTATGCTATTGTCTACGTAGGAACTAGAAAATGCAAGAAATACAAGAAATTAATACAAGAATGAATACACTACATACATTTCAGGATTCAATTCAAGTTTATTTATGTAGCGCTTTTTACGATACAAATCATTGCAAAGTAACTTTACAGAAATTACAATATTTATAGGATTATAGGATGTCTGCTGTCAACTGCAATTAGAAGAATATACATTCAAAACAGGACATGGTGCTGTTAGATTTGCTACATTTTGTCTTCTCAATGTCACTGGTTCACATCAGGAAATAACGTGCATTCCTACTGAAATAATAATAATAATTTTAGTGGGGGTTTTTTTTTGGGGGGGGGGGGGGCATATTCTATATTTTCCTAAATTAGCACGTAAAAAGCAACATCTTTAACCTAATCTTTAATCTTACCCCAAAGCATTTTATAATCCAATAAATGCAGCTGTAGTGATCATAAGAGACTTTTATTAATATATATATATATATATATATATATATATATTTTTTTTTTTTTTTTTTTTTTTTTTTTTTTTAAATCTTAATTGTAACAAACTTTAAATTTATTTGTTTAACTGCACAACTTTGAAGAGAAACTGGATTTCTTTTTTTACTCACGTGTGATCACAAACCTTTATTATGGACAGATAACAAAATAATGCATAGTTCACTAAACTACCCACTGACACAATTTACTTCACTTTCCCGTGAAAGTAAAGGGAATATACATAAAAAGGAAATGAACAGGGAAGGGACAGATTGAAACAGGAAATGAATAAAGTGAAAATGCGCATGTATCAACACATGGCTCCACTCACACACACTGGTGTGTGTCGGGTTTGATCCTCTCACAGGGGTGTGATCGTCCTGCTGCATGAAAACAGAGAAAGATGACACTGATGTGATAATGAGACACACCCAGCTGCACAGACAAACAGCCTGTCCTTCCCAAACTGACAAGTCATCAGAAAGCAGTCCGCAGCAGACCGGCCCCCGTCGCGAGCGGCATCTTTCCCACCTCTCAGGCGAGATCGCTCTCTCTCTACCGCCCCACGCTCCCCTCCACCTGCATCTCACTGACCACCCGCTTTTATCAGCCGCCACACAGCTCCACTATCAAACCACAGCCAACAAAGACAAAATGTCAAGTCAGCTGCTCTCCATGATCAGTCTGCTGTGAGAGAGGAGGGGCATAGTTTCCCAATAGCTTATTTTGAAGAAATAACTAGAAATATATTTTGCAATTTCGTTATTATTATTAACATATTTTTATGTTTTATTAAAATAAGAGATGAAATGAACACCTAATTTTTTTTTAATGTTTAACCCAGTTAGTCTGTCCACACTTAAGGTGCAAATGCTGTGTGACATGCAGCCAATCAAAAGCTATTTAAAATTTAACGTGCAATTGAATGTGCACAGACTGTAAAAAAACGAACCCTTTATGGAGCGCACCGGTTGATTCGCTCTTTGGACATTAGTGGCGATTCAGAGAGCAGGAGGGCCAGTGTGTGAGGTGAAGGGATGTGAGATAATCAGCCATCCACAGAGCCGTGTCATTCGCCTATTGTCTGTTTTTCCAGGCTGAGGAGGCAGAGAGAAAAAAACGGAAATGCAGCTTCAGTCCTGCGTCAGTCACTGTCTTCCCTTTTCTTCTTGCACCAGAGCAAGTCTCTGAAGACAGCATTTATCAATTTCCTCTCCTTTGCAACCTCAAACATTTCCAATGCAGGTGAAGGCCTCAGAGCGCCTCATCTCCAAGATGGCAATGCAACAGCCCTCGCTAATGCCACCAGCAGACTACTGTAGTTGCCTTTCCAGAGGAATTCTGACGATGGTTTTTTTTAATATCCCACGCCGCTTTGCGCCTTCAGATTTCACGCTGCAACATTAACACGAGCTGACACTGGGGATTAGAGACAGACAGCTGGAATGCCCGGGCCTTTTGTGCAACGTGGATCTCTGCCAAAAGCCTTCGTTCGGAGGCCAAGAGGGACCTGGGAAAAAGACTGCTCCTTGGAAATAAACACAAGACTGCCCAAGAGGAAGGAATGTGCCACTAGTGGACAAAACAACCGGACAGTGCTGGGCACGAAGAACGAGCCGCTCAGGACCTACAACCTGTGTAGCAGTTAGCATGTGCAACCCGTCACCAGCCGTCCTGCCATTTTGTTTTGCTCTCAAAGGTCTGATGGGGATCTTCTTTGCAGAGAACTGAATGACCAAGGAATGAATCTGAATGACATACCTCCCACATAGTTTCCCTTTCTGAGCTCTGCCTCATTCAGGAGTTGAAAAACTGTCACAGGCAGTTCAGGAAATGACTTGTTTGTCAAAGCGTTCACAAGTTTCTTTTTGTATTTTACGCAGAAAAGGTACTCCATTGGATTTAAAACACTAACAAATTTCATTACTAGATTTCATTATTTTTATTTACATAAAATAATCAAATTAATCACATACTTGCTGAGAAAACCCCTCACATTAAGATAGTTTGAGATTTACAAACAGTAGAAAATCTTACAAAAAGTACCTTTTCAATATACGCTTGGTTGCCATCTATTTAAAGGTACTAATATGCATACTTTATATATAAAAATTTACTTTCAAAGTACTATTGTAATATAGTTACCAGCGTGTGCTATGCCACTAATATTTTATATATTTGAATACATTTTATAGTATATTGATGATACATATATTATATAATATATTGCAAATACAAATGATTGCCGCTTTCAATATATTGCAATATATTGGAAAAAAAAAAATATATAAGAATATATGCCTAATATATTACATGATATTTTCCGATATACTGTTATATATTTTTGTTTCATAAGGGCATAATCTATCACTGCCCTGAATGAAATATCTGATAAGAAAATATATTCTTTTAATGATAATCATTTTAACACATTAATTTTATGTTTTTATTGCATTCACTTGTCAGCTTGACTTAAAACTAGCATTTCAAAAACATTAGGGTAATGTGTCTTTTCAATTGAACACGTTATTAATCTAAAAACACTTACGAATTACACTTAAAGGGTGATGGAGGAGGTCAGGATCTTACGCCAGAAAGTTTTAAAACACGCCAAATTACAAAATGATTTATTTTATCAACATAAAGCCATGAAGATCAGTTTTATTACTGATATTCTTGCCCAAGAAACCAAGCTATTTATTTATCTCGGTTTATCCTGGCAATATCAAGAGACATCCTAGCAGTAAATATCTTCCACACTGCCAAGAATCTGAAACCCTCTGCCTCATGCCAAGCCAAATGAACTGTTAGCCATTTTCTTGAATTATGGTTCTATTAGATTAATGTTTTGTTTGTATTCGTGTTTATACATTAATTGCATTTAAATATCACTCTTCTAAAATGTCTCGTTATTGAAATTGAAGTCAGATTTAAGGCATTGTATGCCATCGTCTGGTTTCCCTATCAACCCGTAACTTTTGACAGACAGTGGAAGGGGTCGGGAGGTATCATATAGAAGATTTGATGGCATTGCAGTGGCTTGGTGGGAGTTTCCATGGTAACTCATGAGTCTGGTCACACCTCATTAGGGGACACAGTGTGCTTGCATAGGCTGGCTAGTTCAGGAGTGTGCGCTCTCCATGGTAATTGCCTTCAGATTGTAATGCCTTACTGCACACAGTAAAATCACACATCCAACTCTCCTTTTTTCATGGTACAGGTGTTCCTCTTGCAATTATTGAGCAGAACAAGTGCGTGGTTGCTGTGCTGTTGACTAACAAAGAAATCACGCTTGGTTAGATTCTGCTATAAGCCTAAATTATTAACTTAAGGATTCCTGTCTTGTCTGCAGCTTCAATTCCAAGAACAAAATGTCCTAACCACACGACATGTTCTTATAGATAACCTTATGTAAACTTGGCTAAGCTTACATATGTTTATATTTAGAATGAAAGCCAACTGACATCTGGTTTGTTTCACATAGCATGAGTATAAAATATTACCATATGGCAAAAATATTTAATATCAAAGCAGTCAGATAGTATCAAACTACATATTCTAAAACAACATCAAAAATAGGGAAAATACCCTGAATATACATATCCAGAATACAGACTGAAAAAACTTTGAATTTAGGTAAAACGCTGCTATTGTACTATAGTATTGTATGCCATTGTATGTGGATTTAACATAAATTTGTACATTAAAAAAATCTACTTTGTTATACATTTTCTGTTAGTAAGACCTTTACCACAACAATCTGCTTCTTGAAATGTATATATTGCTTTATTTCTGTCACCGAGCATACTCTATCATTGACCTAGACACCCATTTTTCAGATTCAAGTTGAAACATCTGATAGGATTTTTTTTCATCTGCTGTTCATTTTTAACACTTTTTTTTTAAACACAATATATAATATATATATATATATATATATATATATATATATATATATATATATATATATATAAAGATGGTAGATAGAGCAGAGCAATGCACATGCATGTGTTGTGATGCTTTAGTGAATGCGTTTCGAGTTTTGACACAGAAGAGAAGAAATAAAACAAATAAAGAATAAAGTCATTAGTTTTGTTTTCTTTGTGCACAAAAAGTATTCTCATAGCTTAATAAAATTACAGTTGAACCACTGATTTAACATGGACTATTTTAACAATGTCCTTACTACCATTCTGGGCCTTGAACCTATCAGTTGCATTGCAGAAAGCTCTCGGGTTTCATCAAAAATATCTTAATTTCATTTTTGGGTGAACTATCCCTTTTAAAATTAAAGTAAAAACTTAAAAGGTTGAAAGGGGATCCAGATAATCTAAGTAATCCATAACATACATTAGAAAACAATATTTGTATTATTCCTTTGCCCATTTTTCAATGGTACTTTTAGTGTTGTGGTATTAGACTCTGAGGGGGGCTTTCAACAGATTTATAATCCCATGACAACAAACCAAGATGAATGTGTAGAATGTCAGGAGAACATATAGAACTGGTCCGTAAGAATGTTTGGGGAGGATAGTAAACTGATAAGATACTGGGGAAGCAGTAGAGGTCTGGTGTGGAAGTTTTTGAAGGAAAAAGAATGAAAACGGGGGGTGGATGTGTGGAGGGAATTAGGTGTAGGGGGATGGGTAAGAGCATGGGGGGCTGATAATATGAAACAAGACACATATGGAGAAAGTTACTGAATGTTACCATGGCTGACTCTGTTCTGTACTCAACACTGCCTGATTCATAACTGATTTACAATCAGTAATCAGCACTCACTACGCTAATCTCAGTAGGAGAGCCTACTCTACTTTTCTATAACAATCATGAAATTGCAAAATAAAAAATGTCCGTATGCCATGAATGAAAAGCAGTTTGTATCTCCAAGGCAACAGTCTGTGATGCAGGGGGAGCTGGGTAATGCAGTGACATAACACACTTCCCTGTAGGCAAAAAACACTGCAGTTATATCTGCATCTAATATATGACTCCAGTGAAAAATGATTGTCCCTTTATTTGCTAATTTCTGTGGTACATTATAAACTTCCTTCAGCATGACTTGGATGTTGTTGTTAATTTAGAGCCAATTAAAATGTATTTTATTAATTTATTATTTATTAATTGTCTTTTGGCTTACAGGGACAGTTCACCTAAAATCCTAAAATCTGTCATTTACTCAAATTCCAAACCTGCGTGACTTTATTTCTTCTATAGAAAAATACATTTCAAAATAATGTTTTATGCATACACGAAAGTCAATGCAGTCAAAAATCAACTATTCATTTATAAAAAACAAAGACATTTTCCAAAATATCTTTGAAACTGAAAGAACATTCCACAAATAATTATAAAGAAATGCAAAGTAACATTGAATTAAACATTATATTTTTAAGTCGAAAGACAGAAATATTAATTCTGTTAAGACTTACTCTAATCATCTTTGTTTTTAATATGGGGATCAATTCTCACTATTAACTAGTTGGTTATTAGCATGCCTATTATTAACATATTGGCTGTTTATTAGTATATATAAAGCACATTCTGCATGACCATATTGCAGGTTCTACATCCCTAATCATAGCCAGTACCTAAACTCAACAACCTTATTAACTATTAATAAGCAAGTCATAGTTGATGGTTTGTTAACAGTGACCTTAAAATATAGTGTGACCTATTTTGTTCTTGCAGTGTTCTTTTGTATTTCACAGAAGAAAGGAATGCATTGAATTTGTAAAAATGATTATTTGCAAACAGGTTTCCCTCAACACATCTCACTGGTTGACCAAACTGGTTCTCCCACCCCAGATTCAGGTGATTGGCTGAGTCTTTTTGGTTGGTAACACAGTAGGGTATTAAAAGTGCAAAGACCAACAACGTTCATGCTTTTCAAGGAAATCAACCTTGTGACTGCCACTGCGTATTAAACTGAGATTGTATTTTACCATCGAAAAAATTACACACCTCAGCTTGAAGCAGAATTGCTTTCAAAGGAAAAGAATGAGCACTTTAAGCTTCATCCATGGATGCATGGGGGTCATCCTTGGGAGTTTCCTTTTATCACTTATCACCTGCGCAGTGAATAAACTAATAATGTTTCGCCTCACAGCTTCTGCAAAGTGTTTTTGTCTGAGCCCCTGTTCGGTAGTTGGTCCCGTCTCTTTTATGGTATGGCCGGTGGCTGAGGCGTTAGAACGTATCGCATGGCATCGGTGGGAAGGCTAATGATGCAAGCAGTGGCAGTCACCCGTGTACCTCCTGACTGATTTCCTTCTTTGTGTACGGCCTTTCCTAATGAGTCAGGCCCGGCTCACGACAGATATATAGGGCCATATCGCTGCGTTACAAAGCAGTTTATTGTCATTTATGCCACCATTAATGCCATGGGGAAGTGCTGCACTTATGCTTACGTTCACTCGGGTTTCTGCGCACCATTGTTTCTCTGCATTTGAGCTTCAATTAAGCCCTCCCACAAGGAGATAATGGGCTTTCATGGGCCACTTGAGATGCTGTGTGGAAACCCGGAGAGGACTGAATGAGAGCAGGGGCTCTCCGCTCCTGTCCCTCTCGGGGGAGCACCACCCACTATGCTCTCATCCATGATCGGGGATGTTTCAAAGCCCATTCACCTGATGGCATCCCCCAGTGAACCCTGGGACTTTCCATGTCTCTTGACCAGTCCAAAGAGGTCTTATAGCAGACAAGGACCTGTTGAAACATTAATATTTAACATCTGAAGTTGTTAGAAGCTCCATGGAATTACGTTTTACATTTGTTTTAGTCCTACATTTTCATGTCTTTTTTTTTTTTTTTTTTTTGGTGAACGTTTAGCTTCAGATTCACTGCAAAAGGTGTTTTTTTTTTTTTCAAATTTGATTATGAAGATTATTGGAGTATGTTTTTATAAGAAAAAACTGTTTCAGTCTTTCTTCTTCAGAAGGGGTCAAATGACGTTGCTAAAAATAACATTATTTTGTGTATTTGGTGTAATGAAATGTGTTTATGTGGTTAAGGTTCAAAAAACATTTTTCCACATAACGTAAATTATTGTTTCTTCTCTATGCCCCAACTTTCTGAAATATGTTGATTTTTAAAAAACTCATCGCTCTGAAAAGCGAGGTGTGCTCTGACTGGCCATCTATCCAGTGCGTTGTGATTGGCAGAATACCTCATGCGTGTTACGGAAATGTTACGGCCCTACCACAGCGGTTCCCAATCCTAAGCCCCCACATGTCTACATCACGATGTGGGAAGATTTATATAACGCTGCAAAAAAACGACTCATTTCAGAAAAGCGGGGCATAGAGGAGAAACAATAATGTGGTTTTTGAACCTTAAACCGCATAAACACATTTCATTACACCAAATACACCAAATAATGTTCTTTTTAGCGACATCATATGAACCCTTTAATAAACCTGATTCATATAACCAGCTCGTTAGAAGAGGGCTACGTGCATGAACTGCATTTGATTGATCCCTGCACCATGTTCATTGCTCCCTTCTCCCTGAGCAGGGAAATCCTTTGAGGTTTACTTCACTTCTGAACATTCATTCGTGGATTTGCGCTGTGCTGCTGCCTGCAGCGTCTTCACACACAGACGAGTGTGACATCATATACCTACGGAAATAAATATAATTTAAATTCACATCTCGCACACTTTAATGCCCTTTGAACGGAACATATAAACTCGTTTAGAACTGGAATCATGGCAGAATATCCAGTGAAGTGTATGTGATAAGAGGACTGGAATTGGGAAACGCTGCCTAACCATAGGCTACTGTGATACCGTGTCCCAGCGTGACAAGACAGAAACAGTATAACCCATTATAAACTGTCTGCATCTGTGATTTGGAGAAACGACAAACAAATGCTTCTCTACACTAGTCAAAACTCATGTTTGAATCAGTGGCAAATTCTTTAAATATGTAAATGTACTTCGTACTTACAGACATTGTGTCAGAAGCGCCAGACTGTCCTTGCAAAGTTGTAACTGCCTCACTTTATAGAAACAGGCATTGTACTCTCACAGGAAACAGTCCTTCGTAAAATGCGCTGCATACATCTGAATATTTGGATTGAACTGTTCTGGAACAGTGTTGTAAATACAAATTAAAGACTGATTTCTAGTTGTGTCCTCTTTTGGAAGACCAAACAAAGCAGTTTTGCTTTTACAAAGAAACACAGTGTCTCCACAACATGGCGAGAATAAAAGTTACACCTCCCTTCTCTGTATGAACATTCAGGTGGTGTTATGCAAATCTTCCCACACAGTGATGTAGACATATGGGGGCGTGTTTAAATGAGATGCTTTAGGGGGGATTGGACAAGTCTTAACTTTTATAAAGAATATCTCTTCGGATTTGAGACTTTAGTATTTGCAACATTGCAGATCTTCTTTATGCACCAAGAGCTTGTAACACTCCAAAGTGAGAGAATTTTTTTTTAATTGTATATGACCCCTTAATGTTAATTCAGTGTGTTACTTGCCCTTTCTTTGTAATTGTGAAATTTACAAGCAAATAATGTTTCTGTGTCAATGAATTGACAGTCTATTAAAAAAATGCAATTTATCAAAGCACGTATTATGAAGTATGTAATGTGATCAGCATAAAAAAACAAACAAACAAAAACAAACAAACAAACAAACAAACAAAAAAACAGGAATTTTTATTATAGAGAGGACCCCTGCAGACCCTCATGGTTGTATGTCAAGGTCAGTAAGTCTCTTAAAATATCAGATAATCTGACTTATTTTGTATATAAAAAAAGTTAATAATATTTATGGATAGATAATACTGAAAAAAAAAAAAAAAATTATGCTTTACATGTATTTTCCATTGTTAGTCCATGTTAACTTATGTTAACAAATGGAACCTTATTGGAAAGTGCTATCCTTATTTTCTTTTAATTAAATATTTCCAAAGTCAGCTGCATTTCTCAAATCTCCAAACAGTCTGTTATAGATTTTGGCACTTCATTCAGTTCACAGTAACCAGTGACAATGAATAATACATGCATAATGATATATGAAATATTTATAGGGTAACTATTATAATACATTAAAATTAAAAGTTGTATCTGTTAATATTAATAAACAGACCTGAGCTAACATGAAATAGTTGTACTTTTGTTAATTTACATTAACAAAGACTAATAAATACTAATTTAGGCAATTGCTCAACGTTTATGCATTAATTCGTGTTAACTAAAAGACTTTAATGTAAAGTGTTACTAAAATATATTTAATGTAATGTATGAATTATGTAGATAATATAAAAGAACATAATGTATTCTGATTTATTCATTATATTTATGATTGTTTCAAAGTAAAAACCTACACAATAGGTATATTGTAGCTGTGAATTTACAATTTACAAAGAAAATTAACTTTACAGAAAATAACTTTGATGTTTAAATCATGCAGATAATATAATATAATATAATGAATTCCTTTATTTGCACCTTATAGTTTAATTAATTTTTTAGTTGTACTTTTCTTTCATTAATGTTTGAAACAGATGCTAATGTCCACACACAAAAAGCCATGAGGTAAATGTTGTAGCCTAACTTTCACTGTTCACTGGGTTAATAAAAACGTTTAAACTCTTCATATAAAATGCTTTTACCTTGAAAAAAATAAAAATCTCTCTCTCTCTCTCTCTCTCTCTCTCTCTCTCTCTCTCTCTCTCTCTCTCTCTATATATATATATATATATGCCACCATATATACTGTATATACTGTATATATATGATCGCACTATTACATATAATAATAATAATAATAATAATAATAATAATAATAATAATAATGTTTAGCCTACACAAATGAATTCAGGGTGTACATTTTCTTTTTTAGAATCAAGTTAATTTCACCTTTTTATGACAAGGCAAGTTTGATGAAAGTTGTAAAATGTTATGTGATGCAACATTTTTTTTTAAAGCATATCAGATACATTTTCGAATCAATAAATTAGGCCTACTGAATGGTTACAGCTACCGGAATTTTGAAGTCATTAAATTGAAACGTCTTAAAAATTGTGTAAAAAACATTTTCAAAAACATATCAAACCAGTATGATTACGAATGTTGCCTTTTTCTCTATCATGGCCACTCTTCTGTCTGTGTCAGTGACCCATGTAACAGTGTCCTAATGAAGGCTGTTCCGGGCGGGCGCGGCAGGGGCACGGTGTGAGCAGGATGGAGGGGTAGGGCTCCAGCCTCTTTGATGTCTGCCGGTCCAGTCACGCCTGTCTGCTCCGCTCACGGCTCAGGGGACTCCGTGGGACCTCGCAGCCCTCTTTTAAACGGGCCGGTTTGAAGTGAGGGACCCCCTGCCGCAGACAATGAATGAACGCATACCTAGCTGATGGCCGTTTGTGCCGCGAGAAGAATGGCAGGAAGGGAAGAGGAGGGATGGGGGGTGAAAGTGCATTTGAACTTGGCCGATACCTTCTGCAATTTCCTCTGACCTGGCGTTAGTCTTTCCGTCAGCATGTCTGCCACATTAGGACTCATTCACGCTTCATTCACGACAACACGTTTTAACTTTCACAGAGGAGCACACACGCTCCCTCAGCGCGTTTGGTAACACACATGAGCCGGTCACATGTCTTCGGTTGACTCCAGCGTGGTGTAGTTTCTGCGCTCCGACAATGCCGCCTCGCTTCACTAACGCATTGTTCCGTGTGTGGGAACCTTCTCCTATATTAATAAACAGGAGAGTTCCCTTCACACACCCTCCCGTTTTTCCCCCTCACTTTCTGCCCACATAATAAAGACTGTTCTAACACGAGAAAGGACGGTAGGGAAGGAAGAAAAGAGGAAGAAAGTTGCGCACTCTTCACACTTCAATGGAGCCTCGTACTTCAGCACACACACATCTCTGCCTCTCAGGCTGCTTTTGACAAAGGACAAGGGAAATGCACAGATCAAAGCCGCATAGGCGCTACCACACACAGCTCTGCTATATCGCCCGGGTGTGTGTGTGTGTGTGTGTGTGTGAATATACAGTAAGCTCAAGCAGATCTCTAATGCCCTTGAATAGTCCCAGGTGAGGACAGCATCTATTGAAAATACCTACCGTGTGTATATGACGTGCGTTAAATTAAGCTGTTTCCTTTTTTTTTTTTTTTTTGTAGTAAATTAAATTGAAATAAAACCCTAAATTATTCTAGCAATTAAAGGATTGCAGACATTAGCCTGCACTCCAAAGAAAAAAAAAAGATCTTTCAGACTAATTAAACCAAACAAATCATTTGTTTGTCCTTGTGCATATGATCTAATTAAAAATAAACAAACTGCAGGACAATGGTTTTATGAGGCAGAAAATTCCAATCAAGGACTGTAATTTTTCATTTTGAAGATTAGTTGTTTTTTTCTTTGGAAACAATTCCATCAATGCAGTTTCACTAATAAATACGTTCAGGACTATCACATTATATCATGCATGCTGAAAAATATTAGAAAACATCATTTAATTCTTACATTTCACATTTTTTAAAGTAAATTGAGTTAAATATTAGTTCAGATATATACAGTTTGTGCAAAATAAATGACCAAATACCTCAAGCTTTTCCCTTTAACAAGACTTTTTGGATCTCTTGACAGGTTTGACAAATAAATCAGCCTTTTTAAAATCTCTAATAAAGTTTATAATAAAGTCTTTAATAAAATAAAGTTTATCTATGAATGACGGAAAGTTTTTTTAACCAGTTTCTGTGTGCTGGAAATTAATCGTCAGTAAAACTAGTATGATATTTCTCCCACAGCTCATGCAACAAATTGACAGAACTACAAAAACTATTTGCTTTGCCTTTCTCAAAAGAAACTGCTAATAATCATAAACTTAATCCCAACTCATTTTTAATCTAAGTTCAGTTCTGAAATTTAAACTCAATTAAATTAGTCATTTCTGTTATTTAGGAAAAGCTGTGTCACGTCACATGTCTGTGTTACTGTGAAGTGATGAATTCATCTTGTAGACGTGGCAGGGCTCCAAGTCTGTTCAAAAGTGGCACTCTTAATTCAAAATGGTAATGTATGTCCTGTATATTTGCTTGTTTAAAAGGAAAGTGTTGCTCGGCTCCAGAGAACCTATTTCTGGAATTGGAAAGAGCCATTATCTGCTATTTATAGCCAAGCACAGAAAACATATTCAGATTCCTCCTCGATGCATGAAATCACACTGCCACATTTCACTTTATATGAGGGAGAGTGACATCACTGTCTCGGACAAACACACAGCAACATTCAGCTTCAAAAATCATACAGGCGTGACTTCCAACAGTTTGCAACACTTTCAGGTAAAACAGCAGCAGAATCACGGTGTGCTTTTCACAGTGATTAAGCAGTATATTACTATAGTGCTTAAACGGGAGCTTTAAAGAGAAAACATTCAACACTGAGATGTCTTGTCTTTATTTTCTCTCCATTTTCTGATTATAAAACTCCAAAACACTAAGAAAGTCATGATGACAGATGAACAGCTCAAAACACACAGATGAATAATCTCAGAGTTCGGGGAAAAAAAACCCTCACCTCAAGCATGGCCATGTTCACAGAGAACACTGCTCTCCATTCAAAGTACCTGTAGGGTTTACACACGGCAGTGTTTGAACATTCCCAACAGAAACGTGTCTGGAAAAGGGTAAATTCAATTTTAAGTGTTTGTGTGCACATCTAGAAATAGTTCCTAATCCATTGTATAAACAGTGTTTGCAGATTCATAAAAAGACACAGTTGACAATGTGACGAGGAAAACGAAAAAAAAAACAGGAAAAAAGCACAAGATCAAATCAAAACATGAATTCTTACTTTTGATCATACAGTGGGGTAATAAAACCATGGAAATATCAGAGTATTGTTGGATTTAAAAAAGTAAAACAACATTATCTGACACATAATTTTGAAATCTCTAAACTGTTAGGCTGAAATATAATTTTTAATAATAATAATAATAATAATAAGCTTTTAAGTTAAAAAAATAAAAGCAAAAATATAAAAAATTTAAGTAACAACAAGAGCAGTATACAATAAACAGGCTTGAATTAAAAGGTTTTGGCTTTAAACAAAAAAAGTTTTGGATAAATCAATAAAAAGATCATTGTGTATAGTCATAAAAAAGCAGTGGTACTTCAAATTTTGTACATGATCACAATATATTCCACGTAATCATGATATAGCACCTTCATTCAGGTAATATTACTCTTTTCTGGATGCCTCTGAACTTGGATGAGCAAACCCTGAAATGATCACTTTCTTGTCAACTTGACAAACTTTCAGATGTAGCAGACAGATTGTGTATTTGCAGGAATGTAAAAAATTGCTGCAGGAAATAAACCTTAAAAAATGTCCTGAGAAATGACTTGAATACTTACAGAAAGTGAGACATTTTGATTGCTGCTACTCTACATAAAAATATCAAACCATGAAGCAGTTGTAAAGAAACGAAGCTGGAGCTCCAGAAATAACTTGGGCTATTTTAGTTATAGCATATTATTTCAGTTATTACCAACTAATTTTTTCGTGGCTGAATGAAGACAGGTTCCATCAAGATTTCACAGATGTGGATATCTACACATGCTTAAGTATTCATTTATTTTCATCAATATTTTAAATCTTATATAAATGTATTAGGGATATGTTTCAAGTCCCGTTGTCCCCATTTATTTTAGTCAAAATGTTTTAAACACCGTTTTCCTTTGATAGTCAATTGTTTTAAATTGCTCTGCAGTGCAACAAATTCATTTCAACAATATTCACAGAAATAAAAAAATTCCACCTATTTCAATTTAAAAACTTTAGTTGCTGCCTTAAAACCTGGTTGTAAAAGTAATTTCAACTTAATATTAATCAGACTTAAAAAGTTAAACTTCATAAAACGCATAAAAATGTTGAAAGTTGATGAGTCAATGTTAAAACATAAGTTGCCGTGACTTACAAATCATATATTTTTTACTGTATCAGTTTTCCACGGTGTACACTAACCAAAAACTGTCCAAACAACTTAAAAAAATAAGCCTTTTTTGTCAAATGTTTTGTCTTTTGAAAAATAAATGACACTCCATGATATACTGATATAATGCAAATAAATTTACATTTTGAAGTGTCCAAATTTGGTGGCATGAATAGTTGTGGCCATTAATTCATAATATCTGTATCAAACTGACATGACAAATCAGTATTCATAATAACTACATGTCGTGCCTCTAAAGACCACTCCAAAGAAAAGCAGAGGAAACAATGTAGAGGAAGTGCAGCTGTTTAATAACTGGTTCACACCAGCATCAGGCTGGGTCTAGCCGGAGAAGCCATTGATTAGGATGTGCAAGCAGAAACACTGGGTCCTAATATAAATAGCCTGTGCATGAGCATGCCTTCTGACAGATTAAAACATCTTTGAAGTCTGCCATACATCACTTGAAACTCCCATCTTGGTTTTAAAGCTAATACGCTTAAGTCTTCCAGCAGTCAAAGCTGCTCCTTCACGAAATTTTAATCCCGGCTTTGATGATTTGTTATGTACTGCAGGAGAGAAAAGGGGAGAGAGAGAGAGAGAGAGAGAGAGATAAAAACAGTTAAAGTTGTACTGAACCTTTTACAGACAGAAAAGCTTTGTATCTGTATATAGAGACCCTAGACTCGACTAGCTGACCACCATTTTCCTCAACCCTGACATTTACAAATATATTCTTAAAACCCCACCTGAAAAAGAATATAAAAATAGTTTTATAGTTTCTACAGCAACACACTGAAAATATCCTTGCCATTAAAGTGGCTAATAAATAATTAGAAATATATATATATATATATATATATATATATATATATATATATATATATATAGAGTGCTGTAGATTTCTGCTAACATACGCAGAGGTCTTCAGAAATCACACAACAGAGTTGCTGAGGATCAAAGCAACATCAGTAATGATTAGTGAGGAAAAACGAGAAGCCGAGGATATTAAAACTAAATGAATGTGGCCGACAGCGTTATGGGGTTATTACCCCCACTGAAAGAAAACAAAAGTGCCCTGGAATTGACCACAAACAAACAGAACGCATTAAACAAAGATTGAAAACTCGAGTCAGCACAAACGCAAAACAGCCCATTATCCTTGTTATCGCTTAAATAAATATGCTGTTTAAAAAAAAATCTTAGTTGCTTAGTTATACTGAACACTGAGAAATGACAGTGTCCAAAGCAACCTAACAAACTTTTTGTGAAATGTTTTGCAAAATAGAAAGACATTCATCCATTTTTAAATGTCTGAGTGCAGTTAAGAGCCTGTGTGTGTGTGGTCCATCAGCATAATTACATTTAGAAAATAAACGATTGATTTTTTTTT
Organism: Carassius auratus; assembly: GCF_003368295.1. Classification (NCBI taxonomy): domain Eukaryota; kingdom Metazoa; phylum Chordata; class Actinopteri; order Cypriniformes; family Cyprinidae; genus Carassius; species Carassius auratus. Next base: position 11,855,779 of record NC_039257.1, read on the forward strand.
TTCAGATTGTATGATAATTGTAAACTGTCAATTTTCTTTTGTAACAATGGCTGTTAACTGATTCAAATGTCTAATGTAAATTCTTATAGATTTCAGATTTTAACATAAATTGTTGCAAAAATGTTGAATTGTGCTTAGTAACTTTGAAATGGTTTCTAAAATATTTCTTGATACATGTCCAAACATGTTCTATATTATAAAGCTCCTTTAAATACCCTCAAAGGAGATGATGATTATTCGGCAGGAAGCTCCATTTAAATGTGAAATGGATAGTATTGCTAAAGCGTGTAAGAAAAAAGCCCTTCCCCCATGGCTTTCGGCCCGCTGTCCCCGTTAACCTGCCTTCACTCATCCTTGTGAGCCGAGAAAAAAGAAGCCACAGAAAGCCGAAGCATTTCATCATTTATTTCTTTTACATTCGTTTTAATTTGTGTTTTGCAGATTTAATACAATAATACAATCAAGACAAAGTAGGAGATTCGACTCCGACGTCAGAGCCACGGCAGAGAGAGGGGAGCCAGCAACTGGAAGTGTTTTAGGAAGGTGAGAGAGGGAGACTTGGGCCCCCTACGGGGAGTTTATTACAGTCAGACGGGCATGTCTTGCTTGCGCAGGGTCAGCAGGTTTACGCAGAAAAGCCTCCTTGGGGTCTGGTAATGAAACAGCCATTTGCTACGCCATTGTCGAAGTGTTATCTTGAACTCGTAGAGCCTAAACTCAGTGACCCGAAGTCCATTTCTGACATGGAGGCTGCTAGATTTACATATCATCTGAAAACATACAAGGTTTCAGTGCAGAACGGTTAAACAAAAGCACGTTATATTCAAAACAAAAGGCCCGTAAATTACAGACACAAACAGACAAAGGGCTTATTATCCCCCCAGGTCTTAAACTGACAAACGCAGGGAGCTATCGCTCACTGCAACAGCTTTCAAACATACGTAGTCTTGGAATTTCTTGAGCCTGTCAATAAAGATATAAATAAGGATCATTGATGAGGCACCCGTATAAAGTTACATTTGCTGGATGCTCCTAAAAACATAAGGCAGACAAAAATTTGTGCTGAGCCCTGGAAAGAATGCCGGGCCAATCCTGGATTTGGAGTTTGGAGCTGATTTCTTCACAAATCAATGGGGTGCGGTCACTCGCTCACATGCAAACATTCGCACTAGAACACACTCGCGTACACAACGGCATTCACACGTTCACTTACCCTGAAACACTGACGCTTGATAATACAATAAGTAGGCCAAAAGCCATGTGAGGATAGGATTCGGAGAGTGTACGAATAAAACAAAAATGACAGCAGGAGGGAAACCGAGTGGGAGAGAAAGAGACAGACAGACAGAGACAAAAAAAAAAAGGGCAGCGCGTGCACACATGCACAGAAAAAGAGGGAATCAGGCTCTTTCTATTTTGGTTGCTGTCAGCTCGAGGATAATCTGCAGAGGCTTTCCTGACTGAGATGGCAGACTAAGAGCAGGCTTAGTCCCTGAGCCATCTCACCATTCCCCTCACACACACACACACACATCACATCTTCACCACGACCTGCAACTGCACTCTAAACCTCAAACACTCACACACACCTCCGCCGATGACCACAAACCTGAGATTCTTGTCTTTAAAAATAAAAAAATGCTGAAAATGAAAATAGCCTTTCAAAAAGGAGATAGTGAGGCTAACTGTCACAAGTTGTACAATCAAACAGTAACAATGAGATTTGGCAATACAAGTACAAATACAAGTGGTTTTGTTTTATGTTGGTTTCCAACAAATTGTTTAAAAACCCACTTAATTTCTGCCATACTCATAAAAATGGCATATTTTTATTCATACAATAATCCAACTCGATCTCACGGCAATTCATACATTTTTCACAAGGTGGCTTATTCGTACGAATTCGTACGACCACACTCATACAAATTCATATGATTGTTGCCAAATCGTACGTATTTTACGAGTTGCACAATTCGTATGAATTTGTACGAATGACCTACACCTAACCCCGCCCCTAAACCTAACCTTCACTGGGGTCGTATAAAATCGTACGAGTGAGGTCGTACAAATTCGTACGAATAAGCCACCTCGTAAAATACATACGAATTGGTCGTGAGATAGCGTTGAATAATCATATTGTAATATTGTTGGATCAACAAGTGAATACCAAGTGTTAGGTATGTAATAGCTGTCACATTTTAATGGAAAGGTTAAATTGTTTTTAAAACCATTTTATAAAGAAGTTATACACTTACACAATTTATTCATTTCAATTTTTTTTCCATAAAAATGTTAATATTTTAAACTTTACTGATATAAAGAGCTGTTAAAATTTTTTCACTGAAGTAAAAAGCATCACAACTAACCAAGTCTAAAGCTTATTTAAAACGTTAAACTCATCATTAGGGCAATGTTTGAATATGTAAAGTCTAGAATTTTCAAACTAAAAACTAAAAAAGCTTTGTTTCATATCTGGGTTGCATTGGTTGTTTTAACATCAAGACAAGCCAGCACTGTGTATTATGTTGTCCTGGAGGTTGAGGAAAGGAGAAGACGTGCTGTCCATCCAAAGCAGGCATCTCTGGACGCACGTCTGACATGTTTTCTAAGCAGAGGACAGGAAGGACAGTCCGAGGCCGACGGCTCACACCCAGCCTGCCCTCTGTCTCTCTGTTCAGGTTAGTCAATAGTCACAAACACAGACAGTGACAGTCTGCCTCCACAGCACCCACATCTCTCCCTGTGTGCCGCTCTCCATTTCAACAACGCTACCGTCTCAATCCCGCAGCTGTCCAAAGAAAATGTGCATGGCATTTTTGTTTTTAATTAAAAAAAGTAAAGTAAATTAAATTAAAATGAAATTTAACATGCCTCCTGACAATAAATGAATCAAGTCAAAAAAGGTACTATATGATGGACCTTTTAATTTCACATTCAAAGATATACAGAAAAATGTTAGCATAGAAATCATTTTCAAATTAAAAGGTATTTTTATAATATAATATAATATAATATAATATAATATAATATAATATAATATAATATAATATAATATAATATAATATAATATAATATAATATAATATAATATATCCATCTGTATATATTTTTGATCAAATGCATTAAAAAAAAAAAATCTAGAACATAGATTTATTAAACAATACGGCTTCAATATAGCACCAATAAATCAAAATATCTCCCTTGTTAATCTTTAATAAACTCTGAAAAACAAAATACAAGTAGACAAATAAAAACAACAGCTTTTAATAACAATAACTCAAGTAATAATGAGAGATTACTTTGGCATGCGAACGATGATCTGATAAGCCATTTGAACATCTGTTATCAATATTCTGGCCATAGTAGCGCGGCAGCTCCAATCCTTTAAGGTTATGTGAAGCTGATGCCAAACTAATTCATCAAATGAGATTGAGATATGAGAGGCTGAACTGCGTCCTGAAACAACAAAATAACAAAAAGCCTCTCATGCTCTGCCAAACACCATAATACGTGGGCATGATCGCGCCGCAGCAAAGAATTAATACGTTTGACAGTTGAACACGTTTATAATATGCGTAGACTTCTAGTGTGAACGAAGGCTTTGTGTGACATGTGCCATATAATTGGGGAGGCTTTAGGATACAGCTCTGGCAATCTGTAATACCCGTTACCAATGAGCATTGCCCTTTACAGCACTGGGGCCATTATTTCCTCAAGGTGCTTGTGGAAGTGTGAGAAACATGATTTGAATGTTCCTTTGTGCCTCATTTGACAGCAGCACACACATACACACACATGCAGCGCTGATGATGATGACAGAGTGAGAGACAGAGCTGCCACCATGCTTTTCTCGGCACTCGGAGACCTGGCCACTAGCTGCCCCTGGCAAATCGCTGAGAAACAAACGTCAAGCACTGTCATGCAAATCGCACTGACAACAGTCACCACAGCCACACAATTCCTGGCTCCCGAGGGAACGGGGCCACAGCCAAAAGAGACAATGTTTATTAATGACAAATTAATCAGTCACCAAGAGTGATTACAGAGGTGAAGATTGATTATCACGCTTAGAAATTCTGATTGAGTGCAAAATTAAAAGAACCAATGAGGGTAATAAATGACAGTTTGTTTATTACACCCCCAATTTATAAACACTCTTGTGCTATATGCATGCCATCACTAAAAATTTGGGATTGGTACGATTTTTTTCCTTTCTTTTTTGCGAGAAATTAATACATGCATTCAGCAAGGATGCATTAAAAAGTGATTTCTATATCAAATAAAAGTTGTTCTTTTAAACTTTCCACAAAAACTTCATAAGCAGCACAACTGTTTCCAACACTGATAATAAGAAATGTTTCTTGAGCAGCAAATCAGCATATCAGAATGATTTCTGAAGGCACTAAAGACAGGAGTAATGATGCTGAAAATTTCGTTTTACCATCACAGGAATAAATAAATGAAATTTTAAAACATTCAAATAGAAAATTGTTATTTAAAAAGTCATAATATTACTATTTTACTGTATTTTTATTCAAATAAATGCAGCCGTGATGAGCAATAAGAAACCGCTTTCATTTATTTAAAGAAATGTATTTTAAGAACTTACCAAACCCAGACATTTGAATGATATTTTTTTATTGATTATATCAGTGACAATCACCATACAGTTATGAGAGGGAATTTTACGAATAACATTACTCATAAAGTTCAGAACAGATCAATAAATCAACTGCATAATTTTGGTAACCTTAAGTACAGCTGCTACAGTTTAAATGTCCTTCCATTTTTAGAAATCTCTAGATTTGTCCACATCCACTTCTGGAGCAATAATACCATTTTAAGAGCTTGTCATTTTGTTTTGTTTGGTCAATGTGTGAAGAAAAAAAATTATCAACACATGAAACGAGCACAGCAGTTGAGCAGAAGTAGTAAGCAGTAATCCTAATATGGCTTGAATGTGTTTCATCACCTTATTAATATCATAACCCAGGGAAATTGAGATTGAGAATTCATTTTAAGACCTTTACCTTTAGGTTTAATCAGTTCTTCAAAAAAAATAAAAATAAAATAAAAACTAACTATGTAAAAGTTAATGAATTAGAGCGTAACACAGGTAATCTCACACTATTAGCCACTGCAGCGCTTGAGTTCAGTAAGGCCCAGTGAGATACAGGAACAGCAAGAACAGGTCCGACCCAGCAGCACATTCCCACAGTAACTAAGGGGGATTTCCAGGCCATCTCCATACGAACCAACTGACCTGAGTGCAGTGAATGGAATACTGTTCTAACCGGTGAGCGCCACGGACAGTCCGGGACAGAGGATGAGAGGGCTGACCTATCCGTACATTCCTGAACTGGGCAGGGCCGAGCAAAAGAGAAAGGCTTGTTAATATACTTTGGTGACATTTCCCCGATGGCTTAATTATGTTAGGCCTGTGAGCTGATTAATCTATGCTTGTGCTGGTAATCCTTAAACTGCTCAAACCTGTACTGAGGTCTGAGAATCCAGCCTGTCTGCGCAGATGGCCATGCAGACAGCGAACTCTCTCGATGCTCATTATGATAGAAAGCAGCTCAGCCTATGCAGCAACTTTGGACGGATGTAGATGCAGCCATTCTCCATCATACAGGTATAGTGGTCAAACGATACGGACCAGTTTTGATACCTAATGCTGAAATATGCTGAATGCAATTGATGTTTATTAAGAAATACAAGTAGATTGATGCGGATAATGTCAAAATGGTCGAATGTCGGCCCGTTGATAAATCACTACTATAATTGCTCTCTCACTACACACACACAGCTGTGCTCTTCTGCATCATTAATCAGTGCACTAGCTGTAGCCAACCCTTGTCCCAAGGGAAAAAGTATTCAGGAATGTTGCATGTGGATGAAGGTATGACAGACACATGCATGATCATCTACTGCGTGTTCACATAGGAATCACTGAAATGCATCCTTCACTTATAAATATACATGTGCATTCAGTCGACTCACTTACTCCAGAAAGTCCATTAAAACAATGGAGAACATGGACAAGCACATACATTCTCCATGTGACTGCTCACAGCCTCCCTTACGTTATAGTTCAATAGCAATGAGAACTGTAGAAGAATTATTTTAGGTCTTGGGATCAAATTGAGATAAAGTTCTCCTTCCATTTATATGTCAACCAAATACTAAGCAACCCCACCTGTGGGCATGGAAAATATTGTTGCTTCTGACAGACAACGTGCTTTCCACACCATCTTGCCATGATTTATTTAAAAAATAAATGAACAGTGTGATAAACAGTCGCACTAGCATGTGGTCACCATCATGAGTCCAGACTCTTTTTCACGAGAACTTAATCAGAGCGATCAGTGTTGAATGGTTGTAGAAGGAAAAGTCACATGCAACTTTTAAACTCCATTGTTTAGTACTAATAAGTAATAATCTCTTTCCATCAAACAGGTTAACTTTGCACTAATTTTAGACTAGATGTACTTTAGCATTTCAGAAGGACATCAACGGACACTCCTATGGCGGACAGGGGCAAATCTTTCACCGTGGTAGGTGGGACGATGGATATGAAGCCTCAGGAGATCAAATTGACCCGACTGGATGGATGTGTCTGGAAGTGTGTCAGACGCTCGGTGCTGCTTAGCCATGGGCGTCACCCACTCTAGCCCTGTTTTACACTCCACCTGCACAACCTTCCTTGCTGCGGCAGCCTTTGTTACAAGCCAGTAAACCTGTCGCAGTCTGCCTTAAACGCCATTGTATGATGGTATTGTATGTTCCACCTTAAAAGTGGTCCAGGCTCGGTGTGGCTGCCCCAGTGCCAGTGGAGTGCAACGTGAGCGCAGAGAGACAGGAGTGAACAATAGAGCTGCAGCCTAGACGCAAGAGCACAGCACTGCAGACTCTGGGGTAAAGCCAGTATTATGGCATGCAATGGGGACCGGCTACTACGAGCCTTTCATTTTCATTTGGAAAGCCTCAAAAATGTGTGCGAAAGCTTGACAATTTCCATCAGAAATTCAGCAAGCAATCTAAGCAGAGTGTTCCAGACAAATCCTCTTAGAGAGCAAGAGCATGGCTACCTGGACATGTACCAAGACAAAGTGCTATGCGGCTGGCTAGCAAAAACCATCACACCTCAAACCCCAAAGCATGTCTGCAACAGCAGTGACAGGGTTTGTGATGTGGAGAGGTTTCTTTGAAAGTGACAGTGGGTACCAATAGTTAGAGAGAGGTAGAGAGACTGTGGGTGTAATGGTGGGTAGAGAGAGAAAGACAGACAGGGATGTGGGTGTGATGGCACCATGCATTATACGTACGATGCAGCAGCTGATGCAGGCTTAAACGAGGCAATGCACTGTCCATGAACTGTGAGCAAGCCTTTGTCTCATTAAACAGCCTCTCACTGTTTCTCTGAATGCCAAAAAAGGTCTTAGACTGTAAAGGTGCTTGTGTATAGACTGCAATAAATACTCTTTGGCCTCGTTTTGCATCATTCCTTTGTTGAAATGTTGCCGCAATGCCATTTCAAACAGCATTCAGATGTGCCACAATAGTGGCAATAGCTCAAATGGTCCACTAAAATGCTACAGAAATGGAACGAACCACGAAGGAACGTGGGTGAACTCTCAACAACCCCATCTCTCGACATTTATGATCATAACAATGCTTTTAATCAAACTTAATTAACTGGTTGCAGGGGTCTCCAGCTGCATATCTTTAAGGTCTGTTACCTTTAGGGATATACATCTATGTTAGCCAGAAACTAAAAATGTAAGGCCCTGTCAGCACTTGCATACCACAGTAGCTATGCTATATGCTAAAGCCACGTCACATAGCATGATGGACTTAACACACATACAAACAGACATGACTCTGCACACATTAAAAAATATGACGTGCACATCCACAAAGTGAGCAGTTGAGGGCTCTCTGAGGTCAAACACAAGTGTACCGAGCCTTTAGCATGACGCTCTCCATAGTACTTTGTGCTGCTCTCAAATGAAGAGATGTGACGTTGAATGTGAATAATGTAAGACATGGTGGGATAATTCACCCAAAAGTTCGGTCAACATTTACTCACTCATATCATTCCAGACTTCTATTAATTTCTTCTCTGGTACACAAAAGAAGATATTTGGAAAAATGTCTTGGTTACCATTGACTTCCACTGAATAGAGAGTCATCTCTCAAAATATCCTCCTCAAAAATCAAACAGACTTAGAACAACATATAGGTGACTAAATGATAACAGAGTTTTCATTTTATCCCTTTAACATACATTCAAGGCCTGTCAGAATTTGAAATGAAACTCGACAAATGCAAAGGAATCAGATCTTCTCTTTCCAACCTTATCCCTCCAACAATGAACCCTCAGCTGATGCTACCCACCAGTGCATCACATGACCTGTATACCGGCATTTCTTCATTGCCCCCCCCCCATGCACACTGTCCCTTTATAAACACGGCTAGCTGCTTCCTCTCTCCTCTTACAATTGCGCTTCACTGTTGACTAAAATGTCTTTGTTTCCAACGCCGGCAGGCTGATGACAGAGCGCCCCTCTCAGCTCCCAAGAACCTAACCCGTGCACATAACAGGAAAACGTCACAAGTTAGGGTCTCAGGGATTGTGAGAGGCACATTTGCAGACCGACTGCCAACCTGTAACAAAATTCGATGTGTCCCACAGCAACAAAAACGGAAAAAATGTATGGCTATAAAAGGCCTATCTACTCTGGATTCCTGTCCATTCCCCCGGACACTTGTTTGTCCGTCTGTCTGTGACACAACAAGTGCAACATTCAGCTAGACACAACATTGACCCATCTTTCCCTCCCCCAACAAGCTCGATCCCTCTCTTTCCCCAACACCCCCACTCAGTCTTTAACATCGAACAATACAGGCACTTTGAAAAAATGCCCTTGGCTCCAGGTAAACTCTCCACCAGCTCTTGCCTCGCTCTCGAAAACATTCAACGCTTATCATAAAAAGCTCTCAGTCTAGTCGCTGTGACTTACTACTGGTGTCCCCGACGTGCATCACAGGTTAAACCACTAAACTGTAACATTACCTAAACCATGAAATGTTAATACAAGATTATACAAGAAAATTTAGCTTACTGCTAACTGGCAAGTCCAATACAAGCAGCTTCAGACAAAGGTAATGAAGACTCTAACAGATGCTACAGCGGTGGGTGGGGAGAAGCAGAAAATGGTTTTAAACTCACCCTGGTGTGAGGATGAGGATGAGTATGAAGCCGATCACAGTTTTCTCGCAGCCTGCTTGATAAGAAAACGGGTGAGAGAAAGAAAGAGAGAGAGAAATCTCAGATTTCAACTTTTGTTGCTAGACCTGCTGACAAAATCATGCAGATTTGATAGGCTAGAAAAAGGCAGAGTCATACTGGAAGGCTATTCGAGTGAAACAAAAGAGAGTAAGAATGAAAGAGAGGAGAGGTGGACAAGAGGCGAGTTGGATGGATGGTAATATCAAAGTAAAGGTCCGTACGTCCATATTACAGATTGCCGACAAAAGCCGCAGAGGTGGAGAGCGTGCCGGAGGGTGGTGTGATGGCACTGAGGATGAGAGATGGTCCAAGCAGCAGCCAGGGCCACACCACCAGCAAATCATGCCAGTCTGCTGGATCTCAGGAGAGGAGGGGGTGAACACATGCACACACACACACAACACAGCACAGAGACTCTCACTCATTCACTTTACCTCACTCGTCCAGCGCTGCTCAGCCGCGGCAACTCCGTTCGTGCGTTTATCCCTATTCCAGGTCTGGCTTGATTGGGTGATGGAAAACAGGAAGCCTGCTGCTGCCAAAAACCCTGGGCTACGTCCCGCCGAAAGAGCACGTCTGAGAAGCAGCAAATGCATCAATGCACCGTGTTACTGGCTCTCGACTCTCGCTAGCTTGCTCTCTCCACACTCCCTTCTTCTCTTTCACTCTCCGTATCTGTCTTACATTTCATTTTCTCCCTCCCTCGCCATCTCTCTCGCTCTCGCCTGCTCTCTCTCTCCCAGGACACACACATGCACACTCTTCCTCTCTCTCATAGTTGAGCAGACTGAGATGCATGCAAAATTGGAAAGAGGAGGGGGAAAACGTAGAAGCGTGACACCCCTGGTCCCTCTTTCCCTCTTTATAAATCCATGTTGAAAAACGTTGTAGAAAGGGGGGAAAACAGAGAAATATCATCCATTAATTTGCTCGCACAGCTGTGATCATTTAAAGCCAGAGGCCCACTTCTCTGCAGTATCAACCCGAAGGGGGGAGGATGTTGGCGGAGAAGGAGAAATAGTGTAGAAAAAGGCATAGACTTTCTTGCATTTTGATTTTTTGTCATTTTTACTTCATTGCTTATAAAATATTTTGGTATTCCCAATGACATTGACATTCTAGAAGTTCTCTATCACATGCCTGACATCATAAACACTATCCTTTAAAAAGAGAATGAAAGTGAGGCAGAAAGACAGAGAGAGAAAAAGAGGCCCTAGAAACACAGCTACATGATGTGCTTGGCTTATAGAGGCTACATTTAATCTCCACTGGCTCCCCCAGGCTTGGGCAAAGCGAGGGGGGAGAGCAGCCCGAGCTGATGGGGGAGGGACAAGCAGAGCAGGCAGGGAGGCTAGCGACGGACAACAGCACATGGGATTAAATCAGCGACTGGAGCTGAGAGAAAGCACAAACCAGCACCACACTGCCCTCTTCCTCTCTTTCCTTCACTTGCTTCATGATCTCACAGTCTCTGGCTAATCTCTAGGTGTCACATGCAGAATGAGCATTATATCCTCTGTAATGAGGACGGGACATGCGTGTAGGCATTTTGGCGGTAAAACTGCGATGCTATCTATTTTACATTTCCCCCTTGGCTCCATGGCCCCCACCAATGCTATCCTCATTTATCACCCTCTTTCGTCCAGATACAGCAAGCCATCAGTGAGGTGCTAATATTAGACCGCCTTTGACTGTGCCGGCTGCCGCCTAGAGCCTATAGCGAGCAGACAGGCAAACACGTATATATACATGCACACAATTACATATGCATGCTAAAGACCTAGAAAAGCAAATTAAAGCATATTTGCTGCATGATGGGCAATGCAAATAGAAAGTGCATGGAATATAGTGCCATGTGACAAAATAGTTGGACTGATTGACAGCTGTTAGCTACTCCCTGTAACAATGCAAATGTTGCTGGGAATTAAAACAAATATGCTACGAGTTTTTTAGCATGCATGTATAATTGTGTGCCTGTATATATGCCTGCTTATTACATTGGATATTCAGTGTAAAATCTCAGCTCTTTAAATCAGTCACCGCTTGCTTGTAAAAATATCCAAGCAGTTAAAATTATACTGAATGAGATCAGCACTTGTTCACTGTGTGGGCCATTGGAACAACCAGACAATAGTGATTTTTTTTTAAGAGCATATGGCTTTTTTTTTTTTTTCTCGTGGCAATCCACAAACTGTTTATGAGCCCACCCCGGCAAAATTGTATAGTATTTCAAACACTGAATCCAGCCATTCCCGCTGTAGAGACTGCTAAGTGCTCAGTGTAAGATTATGACTTCAGCTATGTTTAGCAGACGTGTCTCCAGAGAAGTAAAATATAAGGCCATTAGCAAAGCAGTGTAATTATAGTGCTTCATACCTTGCATAACAAACATTGTGGTTGAAGTTCTAATGAGGACTTTGAGCGAGGGAAAAGGCACTTCTTTAGGACCCAAATAAACCCTTGATTTAGTGATACTTACAATACGTAACTACAATAATACTCATTAGGTACTATCAAATTGAGTAATTATGTAGTATATCAAGACCCCATAAAATTTAAATGAGAGTTTTGTGGCTTTTAGTCTGTATGTGTTATCTTTTAATCTACAAAGCTAGCGTAAACGTTAATTTCTTTCTCTTCTGGTAAAATGGAGCAATAACATTGATGACTCATCCTGCACTACACATATTTTTGTCCAATCAAATGCTCTCTCTCAGAGTGCCCCTCCCCCAATAACATCCACCACTGACAAATGAGTTGCAAATCATGCTCATGGCTGACTTACATAATGATAATAATAAAAAAAATGTCCTGCTTGAATTTTCAGTTTAAAAAGAAATAGATCAAATATAGGAGACCTTGTGAGTATTGTTTGTCCTGAGAGCATATTCTATAGTGCCTTGCATAGTCTCACAATTACCAAATGCAAAAGGCCTAATGACATTAAGCTGACGAGACAGACACAAAGCATTTTATTAAGTTAAACCTGTGTATTTTTTACAATGTCGGCACAAGAGCATGTCCGTAAAGCATTTCGAGAGCTTTCATAATAGAAGAGAGAGTGAACGAACATTCGTGAATGCCTCAGAGCGGCGAGCTGAAAAAGCCGTTTGTTTGTCACAGCTCTTCTCCTTTTGGCAGCGATTAGCAAGGAGAGGTGCAGAGAACTACAAACCTCTGTGCTCTGGACCCTCTCCGTTCTCTGATCTGCTTTGGATTCGTGCTTCAAGGCTGACATTACGCAGTACACAGACCCCCCTGGCCGACTAAAGGCACAGGCAAAAGAGACACGTTATCGCAGTTGTATTGCCACAAAGATATGAAAAAGAATTTAATGGGAGATGCGAAATAAAGCAGCATCAAAGACTACATTTTCAGATTATACATAAACCCTGGAAGGGGTCTTAGAATCAGATTCTAAGCAATGTACAGCTGTCTGTGTCAGTGTGTGTGTGGCAGTGAAAAGCTGCACCATTGGGGGGCAGCCTTTTGCTCCAGAACTCCAGCAGTGGCTGTGAGGAAGAGGGTTCACATCAAATCTCCGCCTGTGAGATCTACAGCGAAGATAACATCTCACTCAATCTTGCTCAAGCTTTGTGCGCTGAGCATATATATGCGTTGTGGTGATCTTAGCATCCTATTAGGAGAGCAAAAATAACGTTAATGTACAGTCAGACAAACAAAAATAAAAAAATATATACAGCTGTGTTGTTTAGACGTTTTAAGCCTAACAAAAGTACTATTATTTCTCATTAATGTTTGCTTGTAATCATTAAAACCTGCTTGCCGATGAATATTTCATTAGGAGATGGTGTTGTTTTGCAAACTCATTATATTATCTTGCTGAAAAGCAGCTAATATGGCAATTAAGGATATTTGTTTGTATTTTTCTGAAAGTGTGATCTGTCTTTTTAACTGCTGTGAGATGATGACAGGTCCTGCAGTAGCACAGGCATTAATAGAAACACAAAATCTATTTCAGCCTCCATTGTTCGGGATCAGAGGTGATGTACAGTACTTTATTCTCACTCCAGAAAATGGAGCATGCTGCTATCATCTAAAGTGTGCTTTTAAGCATGACATATCTACTTGACTGTAACTACAAACCTTAGTCTCTTCACATCATCTGAGAGTTTCTTCTTCAGTAAAACTGATGACTAAACTCCATCCATCAACCCCAAGATTAAAGCTAGCCAGAAGAGTCAACTCTTCATCATTATTGGGCCCCAAGTGAATAAAAGTAATGACACTGTAATCTTTCCTCATATATTTACCAGATAAATACTAATCTGACTGTAATCATAAATTATATCATCTGGTATCTTAGTGTGTAATATATATATAAATAACATGGTTCTATACATGGTTTGTGTTAGGTACATCATACATGCATTTGGAGAGTGTTAAGAAAAAATTTATTGAATAAAAAAATAAGGCATATTCAAAGTGATTCTGAATAACTGGGTAATTAAAATGAAATGGTGGACAGTTTGAAAACCCTTGAGATTCACCAACGCTTTCTGTTTAATTAGGAGTAAAGGAATGATGAGTTAAATATATATGTATTTAGACTTGATCTGCCAACACATTATAGCTGAAGTTTTTGCTAATAAGGGTTTAACAAAGTGAGCAAAATAATTATTCACAATTCTTTGAAATAATTAAGGTGTGTATGACACTGATGATACGAAAATATGTTTTTAATGCAAGAATATTAAAGTGACGTTTATAATATAATCACTGAAGACCACGTCAGTACCATGTATGTCAAATGGTTGAACATATATAGTTCAAGAGCGCTTCAAAATTATGTGAAAATGTTAAATGTGGAATGAATGTCAAATAATAATAAAAAAGTGCTCAACATCTAATTTAGATACTTTTTTTTTTCCAAATGTAAAAATGTTTTATCATATACTTTAACAAAAGTTCTTTTAAGGGTTAGGGTTTTTTTTTCAAGTAATGAATACCTTTTTGGCAAGGATGCAATAAATTAAAATGGCAGTAAACATTTCTAATGTTAATGAAAATGTTCTATTTTAGATAAATGCTTTCAAAAATCTTTTGAACTTTCTGTTCATCAATAATAATATTTTTTTCTTGTCAGGCTTTCTGCAGGATAAATGTTACATTTCAAAAAGTTACATTTAACACTTTCTTAAATAATTTTTAAGACCAAGTAAACAAATTTTAAGGGATAGTCTGAAAGATACAAAACATGTCAATATGTTGTACTGACAATGCTTCAGAATTTGAAAATACACTTTGCTACAAAGCTCTTACTTATATATATATATATATATATATATATATATATATATATATATATATATATATATATATAAACAATAAAACTTTTGGTCATACTGCAAAACAAGTTTTTCTCAGCATTTTTGTCTCGTTTTCCATCGCAAATGTCTAAAGATTATTAAACCAAGATACATTTACTGGAGATGCAAAATAAGAAAAGTCTTGTTTTCAGAGAAATTCATCAAAATGAAGTGAGGTTATGATTATAACAAGAACAAATGGAGTGGAGTAAACAATTTTTTTTTTTTTTTTTTAATATTTCCATCACCCCTTTAGAAGATGTTTATTCAAACAGAATTTAACATTTAAACTGTAATAATATTTTACAATACTACTGTTTTTCCTGGTACTATTTTGGACCAAATAAATGCAGCTTTGGTGAGCATAAGAATATTTGGTAATATTAAATGTATTACCGAACCCAAAAGGTCTGAATTACAAGGAAGAGTAGAAAAACAACACTTCTCATCTAAGATTATAAAAAAAAAAAAAGGTGCTTGATTGCTGAGAACATAAATACTGTAACTACAACTAGCAGCTGACTTGATGTTTTACCTTGTGCCTGGTCAGTGTCTGCTTCAACGGGACACATTTTGAGCTCAATCATTTTACAGGAAATGAAATCAGATGTTTGGTTTATGGCATGGCGTTTATGTGCTGTTGGTTTATATAGCTCCTTAGTAAGCACAGGTGGAAAATGTTGCTGTGTGTTTGTGGAGTTGCTGAGGAAGGAGCGTGTGTATCTCAGGGAAAGCTAGGAGGCTGTACAGTTATCTCCTGTGATGTTACTCTAAACTATACAACCTACTACCTCAGCCTGGGGGCACCGCAGAGACCCAGAGAGGGGAACGGATTTGACCCTCTATCGATTTTAGAATGTTAATTTTGATGTGTCTCCCTTCCTGTAGTAAACGGTTTGAATAAACTATTCAAACCCTACCTACTGAGTGCAGGATGGTTTCAAACGAGGCCCTGAATAGTAGGTGTGAAGGCCACACAGACAGATACCTATAGATACAAGCTTGTGTGGACAGTCACCACAAGTTCGGATCTACGGGTTTGTGTCAGCAGGCAGGTCTCTTCCAGAAGAAAAACAAGTTCAGAAGTCATCCATCGGCTTCCGTTATCCCATTATAAAAGATAAAACCAAATGAAATGAATTTCAGTGATGTAAAGGTAGTATTTCTGCAAACAGGCTGCATATTTCATTGCTGAGACTACTGCATATGTAAATAGGAATGGTGCAAAACATATTTGCAGTTTTACGGTTCAGCTAACAAACAATCAAGAAAAGCGATGGGTCCGAAGTAAAAGCCTGCGCTTCTTTATTTTCTATTTTGATTGGATACAATTGAAAATGTTCCCACATTGGCGAGATCATCTGAGACATTCAAACACACACTGAGATATTTGTACTATATTCTTGTAAATGACTTCACTGCTCTCCTGTGGGCTATGAATCTAAAAGCCAAGTCAACAGTGCAAGAACAGCAAGCAAACAATGTAGAAAAACCCCTTGTTTAATGAAAATATGAAAATGACAACAATAGAATAGCACTACCACAAATGCACATTCAAACAATTACTTTTAAAGATGGCAATGGTATTATTATATTATCTATTTAAGAGGAGAGAGATAACTTTCACAAATTATAAATATATAAAATTCAAAACACTGATTTACTTCGAACACATTTCAAATGTTTCAAAATCTACATTAGCTATAGATCATTGGCACATTTCTTTCTTTCTTTTTTTAATCATGCAATGCAGTTTCTGAACATACTTTAAAAGACAAGAGCTGTAACCTCACCATTTAAAAGAGCTCTGTTTCCAAAAAGGCTCTCAAAATGGAGGCAGAGTGCCTGGAGACACAGAACAAAGTCAAATATTGAGAAAAATGGTGTAAAGCTAGGTGAAAAGAACAGTCAGGAGGTGTCAAAAAACAATCCCCAACTGTAACACATATTGCAAGCGAAGTTAATTAAAAAAGCTGGTCAAAAAGTGATTTCATGAGTTGATGGCAGCATCACACCCACTCATTCTGATATTGTGTGACTGGAAGATACGGCTAAGTTAAGAGGTTGACCAAATATCAGTTTAGATAAAGTCGGTCTTCTAGAAAATAGAGGTTTTATTACTATCTGCTTGTCCATTTCCAAGTCAGAAAAGCAATTAAATCATTGCCTTATAGTCTGAGTAAACTGTAACAGCTGAAAGAAAATAAAGAAGGGGAATCAGAGAGGAATTTTGGGAACAATAGGAAACCAAAGGTGTGTCCAAGCTGGCCAATAGCCAACCTTTCTCTGAAGGATCTGATCAAACGTCTTTTTAAGTGCATGATAACTACAAAATAAAGGCATGTGAAAGAAAGAACGGTAAAAAAAGATAGAAAAGAAGTATGAACAGTGAAAAATCGGTGTTAGACGGATATAATCTTACTATTGTCTGCTCTACAAACCACCTGCTAGAAGAAATAAAGACACAAAAACACTCAGATACTGCACTAGGAATCTATATTTTAACGTAAATTAATATCTTAAAATAATTGTAATTATTTGGAAAACAGCAGAGCAGTCAAATAAATAAACAAATTCTCAAGAATTTCATAATATTAAAATAAATATTATTTCATTATATTATAGATGAAAGAATTTAATTTTCTTATCTATTAATACTATTAATAGATATTATTATTATTATAACATAATTATGTTACTGATAGAAATGAAAGTTACTGTTTGCCATATTTAAAAATCTGAAAATTATTTGGCATCATATCTACTATTTCACATTTTTAAATTGTTTCTTTTTTTATGATTCAATATTCGGTTGAATTAAACGACTAAGTTATACAATAACTAAAAACAAGTGTTTTTCTATTGCCCCTGTAACAAGTGGCAAAGTATTTAATAAGGTGAAAATAAAAATGAACATACAAAGCAATAAAATACTGTATTGCAAATCAATCTTTCAAGCTGTTGAAGCACATGGCTATCCTAATCATTCAGGAAAAATCAATACCAAGAATGCCACCCCTAAAACATGCATTAACCTTTTATGTTCTAGCTCTTTGGCATCTTCCCCTTCCATCAGACCATCATTCTTAGGTTTCATGGGCCTGCAGAGCCCAATCCACAGAGGACAACAGCTGAGCAGCGTCAACTCAAAGACCTGTCAGTGCATCTATAAGCCAAACATCTGCATTTCCCCTGAGCTGACCACACAACGCTGTATATACAGATTACTTGACAATTTTCTTGTAGAGCACAGCATCATATAACACATATGTGTTTTAAAAAGTGTTTAAAGTCAGGCTTTTATAGTTTTTTTTGTTATGAAAATCAAGCATTAAAATAAAGCACTGGCAATGGCTGACTTTAAAAGTCTTGTTTCTACATTTCAAAAACTAAGGTAAGCTTAAGCCCTCAATTCTGAATCATTCACAGGGCAGCACCTATGCATTACAGTAATGACCTATGTTGTCTAAATTTAGTATACTGTCTCACCAAACAGAAACAACATTTCTCTCAAACCCAGAAGATTTCTGCATCCAAATGTTTCAGGCCCCTCCTAAGCATAATAAAGATGTGTGAAGTAAGTCTGGCCCACAAAGCCAAACCCAGTGCCATTAATAACACGTGGCTCAGTGTGAAATAATGTGATGGTCGATTTGGACTGGCACTGCACCTCCGGTGAAGAGCTTCTGACAGTTCCCTTCCCGTTTCCCACTACTTGAACACAAATGAACAGACTGACTTTGAACTAGGTGCCAAGATCCTTTAACTATGTAAGTGGGGCTATGCCAAAAAGTTGAAAGACTCCTCAAAATCAGCTGAATAGGGGTCAGCAGGAGTGAGACTGACCCTGTCTTTCTGAACCAAAGTGAACGGATATAGGATTTTACATCAGATCAACTTCAATAACACGCCCAGGCCTCAGCAACCTGCACACCAACAACACTGACTTCTACAACAACGATAAAAAATGGCAAATATAAAGCACAGGAAAATAAAACGTAACGATGTGGTAAACAAATATGCCGAATAGAAAGAATCAAATGCTTACCGACTGTCTGTTTACTGTTTCCAAAAGGTCTCATTGCACTCACTGTACTTACAGTACTGGTAGAAGGTATGGAGGACGTCCACTGTGGCCCACGAAAGCCCAAAACACAAATGCGCAAAAAAAAAAAAAAAATAGAAACGAGCAAATGGATGAGATACAGCGAGGGAAAAATACATTATAAAAATAAAAAAAAACAATGAATTGGGAAAAAATCATTCCCATGTTTATGAGAGATCGATTTTCCTTGTAATAAAACCATAAATAAGAGAAAGCAAGTCAGTAAAACCTCAGTATTGTACGATCTATGTGCCTGCTTAACGACCAAATGACAGGCAACATCTGTTTGTAAGAAAGCCAAGATCGAGTCTTAAAAAAAAAATTGGCTTGATTTTCTCTTTCACTCTCTCTCTATAGCCCTCTCCCTCTCTTTCACTCACTCTGTTGAATGAAGCGAAACAGAAAAGAAAGAAGCGACTGTGGAAATTCGGCAAAAAGGAAAATGGAGTTTGTGCACCAGTCCCGTCACCCCTTAACCTCGTCTCCTCCTCTTGCCTCTCTCTCTCTCCCAGCTGTAGAGGAGCAACCCAGGTAACAACTCCTCGGCAGTCCTCACGCTCCCCTCTCCCAGACCGCCCGACCAAACCCCCCAACCTCACACACATACACCTCCCAAAAACACACACACATGCACACGCATACTTCTTGGAAGACTTCTCTGCACCAAAAATAAATACTAATCTGCAGTTCAGTCTAGCTTCTGAAAGAGTCTCGTTGGCCCCGTGCCATTGTTTGCTGGGGCGAAATTGCTTCGCGGTGGACTTGCCATTTCGGCAAACACTGACACTTTCTGAAAACCAGTGTTTCCTTTCTTTTGTCTTAACCTATATCTTTCTAGTGAAATAAGATTTTTTTAATTGAAATACTAGTGGGTCCAGGCTGACAGCAAAGCGCATCAGTGTGTGCCGGCTAAGAATAGAGGGTCTTATTGTGGCACATCTTCTTAGGATCAGCAGTCTGCAAATATAGCGCTTTGCTATGTAGACGTTCATAAATCAGAGCATCAAACCTAACTATACCAAAAACAACAACAACAACAAGAAACACCAGCAGCAGAGGTTGAAAATGTTTTTTGAGCGCTGATCTCAGCATTAGGCCAAACACAGCACTTTAAAACCTGATCATCTCCAGCGTTCACACTTTAAGATGCCGGCTGTACTCAGCAGACTGAAGCTGACACCCCAATAGACTTGAATGCCCGGCGGGTATGTGCCGTTTCCCAGGGGACGGGGAGAAGCCATGTGAACACGCAGTGGTGTTTCCCGCAGAGCGCTGACTGTAAGCAATACCTCCAGCCCCTCTTACTCTACTCGACTCCCAGCGTGGTGGTTGGAGGGAGGGTGAGTCGTGTACAGTGTACAGCGTGTCGGTGATAAACATATGCCTTCAGACTCCGTTAAGAAGGCACCATGTCTCACCCCTCCAAATTCAATGCCTCTCCCTCTCTCTGATATTCTACTCACGCACTGCTGCGGCACTGCTCCACCAATCCATTGCATTAACCAAAATCTAAAAAACGGGCCAGCGGTCTCTCTGTCTCACTCCTGACCAGCCAGATATAAAGCCAGAGCTAGAAATTGCAGCAGAAAGTGACCAAGTGGGATCTGAAGGACCAAAACTCTGAAATCTAGGATTTAGAATCACATTTAAAACTGGAAAGTGACAAAGAAAAGTTCTGATGTCTGATATATATATTTACATGCGTTGCAGGTTCTACATTATTTCTTGGTTACTATCTAAAATTAAATGACATGTGACACTGACCATGTGACTGTCTTTGAACGGACACGAGATGTTCTTGTTGCCATTGATGCACTAGAAGCTTTTTGGATCAACTCGCATCATACTGGAGAACACGATCATCAGGTTTTTCCACAGTTAAAATAGCTTAAGTGTGGTTTTCACTGAAACAATTAAATACAAAAATATTCTCAAAATAGTTTTAAAAGAGTTCAAATGTAGTTAAAAAAAATTACAGATGAAATGTGATTAATTCTTCTTATTGTTATTATTGACATTTAAAAAATATTATTAAATTAAAAATGCAAAACAGAAGCTACAACATGAACTTATTTTTTCTGCCTTCTACTATAAACCCAAGGCCTCTACATTAGAGAAAGTCTCAGCATGTTAAATAAATGATCAATATTAGCACATCAATAAAATGGTGCTGTTGACGAAGGTTAAATATGAAGTAAACTGTGTCTCAATTACATCCAAAAATGTAGCATGACCAATCAGCCCTTTGTCCGTGGCTGAGACATCACCTGCTGCCCAGCAGTGATACTAGTTAATTACGGTTAATCTCGTGGGAAAGAAAATGCTCCAAAGTGGTGTTTTGTTTTCATTACAATGCGGTCTGCAGTCAAGAGAAAACAGCGCCGGTGGACCAATTAGTGTCATTTAGCTTTGATTTGTGGTAAGGTTCAAGCATCTTCTCCTTTTCTTTATGTTATCCCTGCACAACATCTTAAGAATGTATCGGGGAAATAAGAGGATAGTATCCCAATACAGACAGAATGAGCTTTATGCGAGATGATGCATGTGAGGCACAGAGGACATGAAGAGTCTCTTTGTTCCCGTCTACCCATGAACCACTCCAACACTATCCACTCTGTTCCACCACCATCGCATCCACCCTCCAGGATTGGCTGAAACTGATTTGAGACCATGACTCAGCCGGTTCCTCTGTGGTTCTCAGCGGGTTACAGTCTTGTGTGTCCCCAGCTGACCTCAAATGCTCCGTCAATATACTTCAGGCTTCTAATCCAACACGGGCCCAGCCGGCACCATCAACATCCACACCCTCCCGCCCGAATCAAGACAAGGAGAGTTCCAGCTTCTACGAATTTGTTTCATTCAAAATAAATTATCAGCTTAAAGATGCCAAGGCCCATAAAATAGGAATGCTGTAAATTTGTGATCAGAGTGAAAAGGATTATCCGAGTCTGGATAAACAGGCAAATCGTGATGTAAATTAATAAACGGTATGCATAAAACATTGCGGTGCCTGCGGGAAAGCTGGTGGTTAATTCAACATGGACAAACCGGAGATCTTGGGAATGAAATACCCCCGGAGTGGAAGAATTAAGCTCCTAAATGAAAAAAAGTTGGCCTTTGTGAAAAAGAAGGGCATTAACCGCACAAGACGAGAGTCCTTTGTGCGTGAGAAAACCTTCAATTTTAAAGCATGCTGTATTCTGAAATGTAGCTGCGAGAATGATAAGCGAAGAAGAACTTCTTGCGCAAGGTTATCCGTAATAGAGTCGCAAAGTGAATGACTCTCAAAATAAATGATGTTTTATAATGCTAATCAGCCACTTTTTGCGCAATCACGACAGTCTTTTCGCTGCTGGATTGAAGGGATATGACTGCACTGATTTCAGTAAGTTTTATCAGACAGATTTTTGGCTCGAGGGGGCAGAAATGAAAAGCACCTATCATTGTGGCACACAGAAATAGAAAGGAAAGACCTTCTTTTCATCTCTTCGCCAAGTGTACCTTATCTCTGAGATCCTGAGCTTGAGTTCGGCATCAAAAACCAAAAAAAATGTCTGAAAGACAGCGCGCATTACGAAGCCCCGTCATCTTCGGCGAATTGCGCTGTGCTGAGCTCTCTGGAGCTACAGCATTCCAAGCCTCTGTCTTGCATCCCCTCTTTCTTTTTTGTAAATCGCTGCACCTTTCTCTGTCTAGCTTCGTGCCCCCTCCTTTGGTTGTGCCCTTTTGCTACTCCTCTGCCACCCACTCCCTCCTTTTCTTTCTGTTTGCCTCTCTCCCTTTCTCTCCTGCCTCCCTCCAAAGCTTTCTCTCTCCCTTTAATTTACAAATCCTCCAGTGAAGGACAGGAAAAGTGAGCTCCATGGAAACCTGGCACCAAGCCATCTCATTACACCGCCAATTGATTCTGGCCTTACGCCACACTGCTGTCCCCTGCGAACCCACTTCCCATCATGCACCTGACATCCCCAGTCTGTCTGCAGCAAAAGAAAAAGACAGAACACACACAAACTCATACTCTTCCCCTCCCCCCCTCTTTCTCCCGCTAAAGCTCTAAACAGCGAAGACCGGACACAGTTCTTCATCGTGACATAATGAAATAGGCAGAAATGAAGAATAACTTGAAATAATTTGATTTATGAAACACGAGATTCGTTTAAGATCCGTGAAATATACTGCAGCCGGTCTAGCTTGTTCTAAATGGGGTGCTGAGACAAAGAAATACAGCGCAACTCATGAGTTAGACGTTGCAGATACGGTTATGGAGATATATGTCATTTCAAACTGTAGTGATTTCCTTGGCTGGAAGTCTTTGTTTATCTAATAATGACTAAAAGAAACATCTGTCTGGAGTTGAAAATACTTACAAGCCCCTTGACATGTCACGTCCTTGTAAACAAAATGATTAGAAAAGGAAATGTATTAACAATAATTAACAGAACATGCCAAGTTTTTCGAAATGTCTCAAAATCTCATGCATCGTATTTTTTTGCTGTGTAAATTTATCAAACAAACGTCCTGTCAGGAGTTGATCCTCTCACCAGCCTTGCTCTAATCAAGAGCGGACACTTATATTTGTCTGAAGCTCTGCCAAGTTTCTTCTCTGGATATGAATTGCAGTTGCTTGCAAGATGTCTTCAGGATGGAGTAGCTTTAAGAAATAAATCAAAAAAAGGGAAGAAGTAAAGGATAAAAAGTAACACACGGACAACTTGTTGACATTATGAACCTCACATGTTCTGGGGTTGACTCCGAGCACAAAGACGACTCACATCTGGCACATGTGGAGCGGCCCAGGGAGCGCACTGGGGAAAATCGGTCTGCAACAGAACTGACCATCTGGTTAGACAGGAGAATTAGCAAGTATGTTATCAGGATATCAGCATGTTTAAGGGAATTCAATTTAAGACTTTTAAAATATATATATATGAGATGTAAAATTAAATTTTATCAGTAAAGACAAAGGTTTTATCACCACATGAAAATGTCTAGTAGGGAAGGGGATTAGCGCAAAATAAATAAATAAATACATACATACATACATTTTTACCCCTTTGATAATATTCAATATTCAAAAAGTTTTTTTTTATATATATATATGGTAAGTATTATATATATATATATAAATATGTATGTATTAATATATATGAAATATGTGGTTAAGATATCCATGCAGTTAATCAATATTAAATAATTTATACCTGGAAACTGCAAAGACAGTACAGTATACATTACCATTCAAACGTTTGGTCTTAGAAAGATTTACAGTCAAAACATTAATTTATGAAATATTAAAAATAAAAAATAGCTATTTGAACATTTAACAATTTTATTTAGTCCTATAAATGCAAAGCAGATTTTTTTTTTTTTTTTTGCAAAATAGCTTCAATCATTCAATATGCTGATTTTCTGGCAAAAAAATAAAATAATAAAAAATATTATAATCAATGTTGAAATCATTTGTGCCTAATGTTTCTGTAGAAAATGTGACTTTTTTTTCAAATAGATTAATCGATATTACAAAGGAACCACATAGTTTACAAGTTAAAATCTGTTTTAACATTATAAATGTCTTTACCCTTGCTTTTGATCATGTCCTTACTGAGTACATGCATTATATTTATTATTTAAAAAATGTAACGGTAGTAGGAGTAACGGTAAGAACTAATGTCTCCAATCATTCCAACAAATTGTCTACAGAGTCATTTTAGATTTCATCTATCAATGCTATTAAAGACTTCTTATAGCTTTAAATTAAAGTCTTACAGCTTAACATTGTATAAATAATAATAATTTAATTATATATTAAAGATGGATTTTAAGAATCTGTGATAAGAACAGAAATGAATTTTCCAAACTCTGGGAACTCTGCTAAACAGATTCATGCGTTCATGTGCCACTACTGTTACTGGCAACTGAAAGCATAATCAAACGGAGTCATAATATTTAATAACAAAGAACCAAGTGGCGAGGATGTGTAGAACTTTATAAATGATGGACTTTCTGATTCTGTTTGCATATCTGGCAGAACACTGAGCTGCTCATCAAGTGTTACATGCCATGAAACAACACTGGGTCTCTAGAGTCATGCCCGGGCTGAGCCAGCCACAGTCTGATACCACATTCCCACGATCTGGCCATTCACGAGGCGACTCTACCATCCCAGAATCTGTCATAAAGTGCAAATTTAATTGGATTCCCCAGAGAATGTATCACCATTATAAATTTCCATGAACTGCAAACACTGTGTGATACGATCAAGTTGTTGTCATGCTGATGACAAAAGAAGGGTTCGAGCGTGCAGTGGCAGGAGGATAGAGTGTCCCATCAAGGCCTCTAATTGTCCCACTAATGTAGGCTTCAACAATATCAGTCAATTGATTCTTTTAACCGATGGCCTCATTGCACATAAAATCAATCTCTGTGATAAATCCTCTCATCGTTGCCCAGTGTGGGCAATTAGGCACAGTTATTTTGGGGTATATGAATGGTATTCGATTGGGTGGGGTGGTTGATACAAACAGTCTAAGTGCGCTGCAGCTGCAAGCAGAGCGCTGGCAGATAGAGTTGAAGTCGCTGCCAGCGTGGAAGGCCCAAGTCTAAACGTACACAGGTTTTCTGAGGACACGCTAATTTATGTTACTCAATCCTGATGCAAGAATGGCTTTAGGATTGATGAGCTTTGGAAGAGGCACGCCAGGAATCTGAGGTAAGGGGGCCAGATGTGAGGGGAGGAGGATACCTGCCCAAGGTGTGATGGGACACAGCTGAGAGCCACGGAGGGCCAGTAACTATGACATACCGTAGCTTCATCCGGTGCTTGAGCTCAAAAACGCTCAAAGACTGAACGACAATGTCTAACTTCCAATGAGCTGCTAAATAACTGTTTTCCCACTTTCCGGCCTGATTTATTACTCATTACAGTGAGTATCTCCAAAACATACCTCATGGGATGTGTATGGAGGGTTTTGTTCTGGAGGTAACGAGCCATTGTGGTTGCAATTGCTGTGAAGTTGCCCAGACTTCCTTCCTCCGCTTTCTAATCAAGAGGGGAGAAGAATTGTAACTCTGTGAATCAACACCGCTGACTGAAGACAAAAACTAGCTCTTGTGGGAAATAGAGGGTTTAAGGCAAAGGTATTGAATGCTCTGAATAGAAAATATGACGAAATGCACAATATCAATATATGGAACATGATCATGAGCGTAAAATCCAAACATGTTTACCTTGACAGAAACGTTGAACTATAAGCGAAAAAAAAAAAAAAAAATTAAATATTAGCTCATTCTCAATGTAAATTCTCAAGCTAAACAGTGAATCTTTTCTCACATTAAAGTCCAAGATTCTATAGAAATTGCATTTTTCATGTTACAGACAATTGCTGTTGCCATGGAGAAGTGAACTGCTACACGGGAGAGGAGATGTTGGCTGTGCTTACATATAAACACATGTTTTCCATTTCTAGTAGATGGGAACATTTCTGAAGAGCTGGAGGGAGTTGTAAAATATTTTAGGATTGAGCTAAAAAGAAGTTTTTTAATGGTGTTTTATCTAGCAACCCATGCCTATATTTGTCTAAAAAAAGAAACAAACGGTTTCAGTAAAATACTGCATATCTACATAGCAGAATCTAATGTACAAATTCAATTCTGACTGGACAAGAGTCTTTCTATTCATATTTTTACCTGCGTGTTCTAGACGGACTGTCAGTCAGTCTTCAAACCATTCATTCAACTATGCTTTAAAAAAACACTGATTCATTCAAAGAGAGATTTCATGAAACATGCTGTTGAAATAATTGAACTTTGAGTGCCACATTAGAAGGCTCAGCTTACCAGCATAACTCAGGCTTATTTAATATTCAGTACACATTCAAGAAGTGTAAATGAAAAGGGCATAACCCTATAAAGAAAACATGCAAAAATCACGGTTCTTGCATTCCCCTATGATTTACTCATCAATAGCGTTGTATTGCGATATTGCAGATATATTCTTCCACCAAAAAATATAGTTCCTCAGAAACGGTTGTGGTTCTAACAAAGTGGTGGCCGAGCAACACACAAATGTAAATGAAAGGTGTATGTTTATAGAGTAATTTTCAGCAGCTTTGAACTTGGCTAAACCAATCAGAATCAAGGCCCGAAAATATCTGTTTTATAATGTGGCCTCATTAAAAGACCTTGAAGGGATAGTTTGCCCAATATGGAAAACTCTGTCATCCTTTACTCACTCTTGTGTTATTCCAAACTTGCATGACTTTCTGTGGACTTCAAACAACACTGGACCAGGGTTATTATAGTTGACTGAAACTAAAACCTGGAACTAAAAATGGACGGAGATAAAATCAAATATATATAAAAAATAAACCGCTTTTATTTCAGCTAGTTGCAACGTTTCTCCGTTTCTGTAGTTTAACACGACATACAAAAATAGCTAATATATAAAATATATAAATACAGTACTACAATAAAACAATAAAAACTATACAGACATAACTAATAAAAGTAACTAAATAAGATGACAGTAACACAACAAAAATACAAAACTTTAAACTAAAATTCAAAAGGAAAAATTCTAAATTCAAAATTGATAATACTTAAATAACATTGCATTGAACCCTATATGTTAAAAATTTTCAAAATATCTTCTATATGCAAAATAATTAACTAAATAATAAATCAACAATGATCAATATTTAATATAATATAATATAATATAATATAATATAATATAATATAATATAATATAATATAATATAATATAATATAATATAATATAATATAATATAATATAATATAATATAATATAATAGCCAGTGCCTGATTATTTTTGGGTTTCTTAAAAGTATGAAACAGACGTCACAGTTCAGTTAAGGTCCTGAGATTTGGCTTTTGCGGTGCTATCAGTCACTCAACATTGTCATGATGTAATTTCCTGTTGCTTTCCTTGGTTTGGCAACATTAGCTTAACCAGTGTAACCACTTTTCATTATTTTTACAAATCCATTCGGTGAAATGTAACACACTACGGCTTTAGCAGTTTAATTACTTTTCTTTTCAATTTTGACATATCTTGTGCTGAACAACACAACCAAATGAGAACGATTGTTCGGTCCAACAATTTATCCACGAGGTTTCAAGGAAACTTGGGATTGTTTAAGGAGGTAGTTCTGAGGGCCTAAACCTTAATGTCCTTCTCCTCTCTGTCTTTCAATACTCTGTCTTTCTCTTTCTCTCTTTATGCAGTGAGTGCCAGGCCCCTGCAGGGCTGGCTTTGTTTTTTAATAGGGGCTAATACTCGACCTTGGTTCCTTCCCGTGGGGACGGGGCCCATGAATACCCCCACTGTGCACCCCCCCCCCCATTTCTGTATCCTGCTTATTCGCTCAGGGAATGCCAATGCTCTGAGGTAAGGAGCCTTTGTACCTCTATAACACACACACACACATACAGAGAGGTTCTGGTGGAGCTATTGTGAACCTGTTCCCTCTCACACTCACAAATAGAAAAACATAATAATCGCCTTGGATTGATGAAGTAGAAAGCGGGCCGGCGCTGGGGTGCGGGCTCTGTGAGCCAGGTTTGTGTTACCGCCACAGCGGGAGCATTAGTACACCATCAGAGGAGAGAGGTCTGCTCACTGGCGTAGGTTCAATGTTACTTGACATTATCAGGACAAGTTAATTACAACAAGCTGCAGCAGCCATCTTCCATTATGGTTAATTTTAGGGCATTTAAGAGAGGTTTGCCCAGAAACAGACCCCCGAATAAGGTTGAGCAAGATTTGTGCATTGACTACTAGACTCATTTATGCATCGACAACAACAGCGACAAAAATATTTTGTTATTTAAGTGAATAATTAATTAATTCTTATAAATAAGGTTAATTTATAAGAATAAGTTAATTATTTATTAGGTCCGGAGCATTTTTCAGGACCTAAGCACACATACCACACCACAAACTTTTCACACAAACCAAAAGTGGCTCAAATTTCCATCTGATAGGAGTGTTAGAAGTGAGTGATGCAAAATGGCTCAAAAGTGCCACCAGTGCACCTCGAGCTACATTTTACTTACACGTACGAAATTCGTTAGACACATTTAACGTACCAAATACCTACAAAAACTCTGCTTTAAAGTTGTTGTAACCCAGCCATACAATGCCTGATCTGCCCCAAACTTCACACATTTGATAAGGGTCCTGGCCTCAAACACATCTAAAGGTCAATATTCAAGTATAATCATAGCGTCACCTGCTGGCAACTGGAAATTACTTGTTTTACACTAACTTAAACATGGAATGTCTGATCTGAAACATTGCATGTTTGGTAAAAGTCCTGGCCTGAAGACATCTACATGCCAATATTCAGTTGTAATGTGTAGCGCCACCTGCTGGTAGGAGGAAATATACATTTTACTATGCAATACCTAGAGATTTAATCAGATCAACACCAAATTTGGACCAAGTCTAATCTAAAGGCCTTTACGATGTTAAATTGTGAAAATCTTGAGTTTTTGTTAAAGGCCATGTCATAGCTGTCTAAGCTTAGTGTTTTGCCATAGAAAAAGGACGTTATTGTATCTTAGCTTTTCCACCACAAGAGTAAATTACATTTTAAAATGTATTAAAATATTAAACCGTTATCTAAACTGTAATAATATTTCACTATATTGTTGTTTTTACAGTATGTTTCATCAAATAAATGCAACCTTGGTGAGTCTAGCAGGCTTTTAAAACCATAACAAATTCAACCAACCTCAAACTTTGAATGTTATAGTATCACCTAACAGTAACATGAAAAGTTTTTAAAACTGGATGCCATCTGCTCCTGTAAACCTGCAGTAGTGGATGTAGGGCAATACTGCAAGCACATTTTGGGGGCATCACTGCCGGCACTCCTGATACAGAGAGGCAGAAAAGGTCTTAACTTAAGCCTCAAATAGTCATATTCATGTTGAAGCCTGTACTGCTGCTTCAACCTCAAACCTAATATAACAGCAAATCCTCACGCGAATGACTGTAAAAGTCAAGCAGCTGAATTATTCAGCTATGAACTGTTCGTCCTTCTCTAAAGATGTAACCGAACGCTGAAGAGAACTTACAGAGGCGCATAATAAGTGAGCATCAATTATCTACATTTCTCAACAGAATCTCGTTCTCTTTCTTTATATGTTAGTACTCATGTATACAATATTGACAGCATGAGTGGTTGCATGTCGCAAGGTCATTAACTTTCTGTAGCTTATCATTGTAAACCTGGAATGTATGGGATGAAAAGGGATGAACTACAGGCAATGTTTAGTAATTGCTTCTGACAGGTAAACTGCACATATAACTCAGCTTGCTTTCATATGTTTGTGTATTCACAAACATCAACTTGTTCTGTTTGCACAGTATTTGCCACTAATATGTTTTAAGTAATACTTAACATTCAGCAACACGTGCAAACTGATAAACCTGAGCAAAAAAGGGCAAAACAAAAAAACGCTTTGGCACAAATCCCTCATGTGCATTTAAATAATGTGTCAGGGGTTTACTAACTCCTGCTTAAGCCTTGAATTAAATCCGTACAGCTGTGTGACAAAGATGCAGAGCTGCTTCAAACTGCGATAGCCTTGAACTCAATCTTCTGACTGACCTTCAGGCAAAACAACTATGATCACTATTTACTGAAGACATTGAAGCCTTTTACAAAAAGCATCTATACAACGCCTCTCAGCCCAGATACTTTGATGATGGTTCTGAACTAGGCAAAATGTATCCTCTGATTTTAGGCCAAGAAGTAGTGAGCCAATCAGATTGGACTTAATAATTATTTTAAACAGGCTAATGGGACCTTTCAAGCAAGTCAAGAAAATGATTGTAATGGGATGAGTTAATATAAATGCAATCTAAGGCATTAGTTTAATGACTGAGTAAGATAATATGTGGTATCCATAAACATAAACCTGACCGCAAAAAGGAAGTGGCTTAAGATGCCAATTCTGACAACTCAACAGCTAGCATTTACAGATGTTTAGATATGCAGAGGCTGTTCCACATGCCTCAGGCTAGACATTTTAAAAATAACATTTAATAGAGGGCAAAAATAGTTGTACTTGGTGGTCTTGACTGAATACTAAAATATAAGAAAAAGGTAAAGGAAATGTATGCAACACACACAAGTCATTGAGAAAAATTCCCTTAAAAATGTGACCTACTAGAAGAAGTCATCAAAATCAATTATATTGCTTTTGCTAAGGAAGCATCAGCTAATGACTTAAAAGTAAATGTAAAGTACAGTGCATCTCATTTATGCCTAGAGTAATGCATTTAGTGACCTAATGCAATCTTGTAATGTTCCCACTATAACCTCATCAAAAGCAAGCCAAGAGAAGGAGCATACTGTATAGAGATGCCTTTCAAAAGGCAATTAGCATATATGCCACCTACGAGAAGAAATATTCTTACACTATCTAATAATAAAGAGCTTTAATGGGTGCTTTGATATGAGAAAAGTAGTAGTCCAGTTTACAACAAACTCATGAACTTTGACTCATCATTTAGACTAATATAAATCTCAAGAGACACTGTAAAATCCTTATTTTTGATTTGTGCCAAGTTTAAGGTTTGTTTACTACTTACTACTGCTATTTATCCTTGGAGGCCTTTTACAATTTTGTAGTAGCACTCGTGCTGATAGATGCAGTTAGCTTTACAATAAACTGCTTCCTCTTATTGCTAAGCATTCACTTTTTGAATGTTGAAAGAGTTTTTTTTTGCATAAATAGAAAAATGTCCCAGATGCTAATTATCAACTGTTAATGCACTCTGCCAAAATGTTCTTGAGTGCTGGCCTTGTGTCTTTATCTTAATACAGCAAAACCTCATATTTTATACCGTAAAAAGCCCAAATAACAGGGAAAGAATGATGTTGGGGTTCCACTTTGCATGCATTTGTGTTTTTGAGTGATTATTTATGTGCCACACTCTGTAATCAGTCTAGTACTTAAAAAAGCTTTAATTGCACAAAATATCACTTCATTTCATCATTCAGATGTGCTTTATTGAATATATTTTCAAAAGTCCGAAAGCTTCATGCAAAACTGTGCTGACCGTTTTGTAGTATCTTAGCAACAGCACGAGCATCTAATATTTTCCAATGAAAAGCTCTCAGCACCAGGTCAAAGGGTTTTTCCAACAGTAAATAACACTTAGTCCCTGGCCTGGCAGCAGAAAATATTTTGGCGAGATTAATGTTTGTAAGATTTCACGTCTTATCAGCGAGCCGATTTGATGGGAGTCTTGAGACAGTGCGATTTCACAGCGGCTGACACTGACATAAGTGTTGAAAATCAGCAGCGGTCTTTCTCTGCTCTTTTGCCGTTGACAGCGCATCGCCCAGACCAGTTTGATTCGGTTTGGAGAGAGAGTAAAAGTCGAAGCATTCTCACAGGACGAAAGGAGTGGTCTCGGGCCAGATGGCTGCCCTACAGCTCTGGACTCAATACCTAGCCCTTGATAGAGCAGACAGGCCGGTACACTCTACAAAAAGGCCTGAAAGAAAATACAGGCAGAAAAGACTTGCCTTTCCAAAACTTTAATTACCCAACTGTCTGCTGTTGCCTTTCAGTAGTGATGTCTGGACTGCCCACCACTCCTAAAAGCACACTGAACCCCAAGAGGATCCAAAACACAAGACACAATGCGAGGGGGAAAAACAGGCGATGCAACAGACAGGAAAAAAAAAAGAAAAAACACATGCACACACAAACACTAATACACACACATAAAAGAAATGCAAATGCATGTGTCTGGGGCGACAGGCGTTAACTAGCATTGGTGCCATCTATTTTTATCTGTTGTCTCTTTGCAGTGGGAGGAAGGTGTGTGATAACTTCCTTAAGCCCGGCTTAAAAGAGCGACGCAGTCAGGATGAGCGCTTCTTCCAGAAATATGCCACTTACCAGAGGCACAAAGGAGACGGAGCCGTCTAAAAACGTGCTAAGAGACAGCTGTTGTAAAAATAAGCTTCTATGAAATCCTCACAGCATGATGTCTTAATAAAGAGCAGAGAAGAACTCTGCGGTTAGAGAAAAAGCTGATTAAAGCAGGAGCTGACCAAGCTAAAATTAGGGATGCGCAGATCTACGTATTTTCACAATCTACTAGTCAGTGGGTTGCCTGAATGACTAGTCGACCTTTCGATCTTGATCAGATGTGTTGCTTATAGGGGGCATTTACATAAGATGTGTTCTTGTGTTGATATACTGGGGGAAATGGAACAGAACGCAGGGGTTGTGAGACATGCTGTTCAAATTTGGACTATTTCTGACTGTACGCACGTCTTAAAATATGACACTCACTGTGGGATGTTCAACAACTAAGCGAAGATGTGATCCAACAGCCAAAGACCTCCATCTGAATGAGTGCGGCTGTAGCACCAGGATGCATATCAAAACCCAATTTTTCATAGAGGGTTTTATTGTGCAAACCTAACAAGATGCTATAAGCACTGTCCTGCCACTAAATATATATATATATATATGCAAATTCAAGTTCAACTAGTTGACCTCATTAGTCCAAATATATATATATATACACAATATATACATGTATATATTTAAGAAAAATAAATTTTTTATATGATACATTTATTCATATATAATATTTATTATAATATATACATATGTAATTATTATATATAAGAAATTATATGAATGTAAATATAAACATGTAAATATATTAAAAATATATAATGTATGTGCGCGTTTTCACATCCACATAATAAATACACACACACTATATATATATATATATATATATATATATATATATATATATATATATATATATATATATATATATATATATATATAAATCACAATTATTCCCATGAAAAGTACAGTATTACTGAATTTGATAACTGTGAATGTATAAAATAATGATAAAGAAAAAAATAAATAAAAAAATCACATGAAAAGTAAACATTAACTTCAAAAATAAATCACAATTAATATAATGATTTCTGACCAGTTTTCGGATTCAGAATGAAATTAAATTTGGCGGTATAAAAAAAACGAAATTTTTAAATGAGGATTTATAATCATCATTTCCAATTTTAACTATGACAGTCCTAAAAATACTTTTTTTCACATTAATTTTTTTTCCTCGTAGACCCCCTAGCACCGCCTTCTGGTACTGTGGAATTACCCGGACCTGTGGATGAAGCGAACACTGTGACCCAACATTCTGAACCAGCAGGCCGCCTGTGCTTCAGATTCCCAGATTAAGCAACACTGTAAGTAATATTCCGCCATATGGATAAGTATTATCTGTTCAGCGCTCAGATCAGGGAGGAGTAAGGTAATAGGCACAAGGGGGCATATGGCCAGGTTTAGAATGCAGGCTGAAACTGAACCGTACGCTTTTCTGTCTCACGCCCAATGACTTCCATGAAACAGATACAACGACGGTCCAAAAAACGCTGCATACCTGATGATGCATGTCAAGAGGAATCCGAGACCCAATACTGCACCACCCTGCGAATGACCTCGCATTCATTGTCTGTCAGGTGTTAAAAGACGCTTTGCAGGAACACGGTGCCAAACTCTCCCCATCGATAAACATAAGGATGAGACAAGCGCATAAGTTGTGTTTGTTGTTGTTTGTTCTAAACACGTCAAGGCTAGGGAACAGCAGGCAAAGTGTGTCCCTTCTTCTCACGGTTGAACATATGGCAGTCAAAACGAACAAACAAACAAACATAGCGAGCAACACACAAGTGCGGTCGCAGGATGGAAGTGTTAGTGACTTCTCTTTATATTTGGGTTGAATTGTTGTTGGGGCGCCTAGGGAGAGAGACATGTCAGGCTGACAGCGAGCAGGACAAGCAGTGAAAGGAAGAAAAAGGAAAGCAGGAGAGGGAACAAAGATCAGCTTCATATGGGGAAGACATCTTGTAGCCAGGCCAACTTACAAAGAGAGCCATTGTTTCTGCACAGCCACCTCTGTGCGTCTCTGCTCCGAGACGGAGCTGAACGGGGCCTGC
Source organism: Carassius auratus (assembly GCF_003368295.1). Classification (NCBI taxonomy): domain Eukaryota; kingdom Metazoa; phylum Chordata; class Actinopteri; order Cypriniformes; family Cyprinidae; genus Carassius; species Carassius auratus. The sequence goes on from NC_039257.1 coordinate 11,890,539, forward strand.
CTGGGGCCGCTTCAACCTGCCCTGGACCCCACACGCCTCCGCCACTCCCGCCGCTCCTATTCTAAAGTTTCATGCCGTTTGAGCTTATCAATTTTGGTGTTTTTACCTCCGTGCATGTTCTGACACTGAATTATGTTTCACACAGACTCCGACTCATGTTTCAGCCACAGAACGCTGACCGATGAGTACGTTTAAGACAAACACACACATTGAAATCCTTGCACAGGTCACATCCTGCGAGGGTCTAGCAGATATATGGCTTATGTTGCTTTGGCGAGCTCAGGATAAGGAGCAGAACGGAGGCCAAGGACTAATTGAATAGATAGGATCAAAAGCTGGATGAGAGAATTCTTCCGAGCTAAAAGGCTGAGAGGAAACCGACAGTAATGGAAAAGGGGGATATATTCCACACTTTCTGAATGACAAGAGTATGAAATGAACAGACACCTGAGAGGGAATGACGTCCATTGCTTTCTCGTGAACGTAGATGGCTTTACTTAACGAGAAAGCATGATTACAAGCTCTGGCGCTAAAGCAGATCCAAGTGAATGGAAATGGAACCAGGCCACATTCCATTAGCATTCATGGGACTGTTTTGCCTCCCAAACCGTAGGCATACAAAATAGTTTCCCAATCCCAGAATGCTCTTGTTGAACATGTATACCACACGTCTCAACAAACACAGCAGAAGACAGACTGACTTCTGTTTAAGGAGGGAACAGATATTCCTATTTTTACATGAGCTGCCCCTTGCAGTGCATCTTTCCAAATGCTATATACTGTACCTTTCTACACTTAAACACACACAAAGAGAAACAAATATACACTGCAGATAGTTCAGGATGGCTGGCTAGACATCCAACAAAACCATTTTAGTTTGAACCAAGGCTTAAACCAAGTTTAAGCCTAGGTGCTTTAAAGAGGATCAATTTAGAGAAGCTACTTCTTGGAGAAGCTTTTGGACTTCTGTCATAAAAAAATATGATAAACTAGACCCTATCCAGCTGATCTTACTAAAAGATTGTCTGTCAGGACATCATTTTCCTAGAAGCCGTGTCTCTAAATTTCTCCTCTTTATAGCCATCAAAGCACTTTTGGTGATATTCACCATCTGCAAGAAAATATTTTTGACTACACATTATTAGACTGTTAATGTTTACTCCCCAGGGCTATGAGATTAAAAGAAAATCTACTTAATTATTTATGTTATAGTGCAACTTGACTATAACTATAATATTGACTATAAAATACCCCAGCAACTTAAGAGTAGTTCTGTGGTCCAGGGTCACATATTAGTTTCTTTTATGTATTTTCTATGTGTTGTTTTGACTATCGACTTAATGTTATTATGAGAAAAGTGTTCTAATAGAGATTTTTTTTATAGCATATAAAGGAAAATATCCACTTTTTTGTGTTACATTATAAATGTTGTAGAAATCTAAATACACTTATAGCATTTAAAACGACTAAAACAAGATATGAGTTTTTAATATTTTAATGTTAAGATATTTTAGTTAAGATTTACCATGTCCATTTATCTGCCATCAGTCACTCCATGAAAACAACTTTCGACCAGAATATCAGTGCATTCCTACTGCCATTGGGACAAGACCATGGAACCAGATGAGTCCTCTGCACAATGTGACTTTGCTGCAGCATGGATCAACCTGCTGGTTCATCTGGCCAGAGGAGAACTGACCAGGCCCCCCGACTGAGCCTGGTTTCTCCCAAGGTTTTTTACTCCATTCTGTCACTGAAGGAGTTTTGGTTCCTTGCCGCTTTCACCTCTGGCTTGCTTTGTTGGGGACATTTAATATCCAGCGATATCATCAACTTAATTGCTGTCACGCTTCTCTTGAGCAGGGAACGTTGAGACAAGGAATTCTTCAAACAACAAAGACTTTATTGCTCCAAACACATAGGGAACGCTGAGAACACAGAATGACATTCAGGACCGGACACCAAAGACAGGGAAACACAGGGGTTAAGTACTAGAACTAAACAAGGAGTAAACTATATAATTAAAGTCACATGGCCGCTATATAAATAAAGGTGACTTGACTTGACTTGACTCATCAATTACTAAAAAATATATCCTCAGAATATAATTAAAACAGTAACTGGACAGTCTAATATTTTTGGACGCTCTAAATTCCTCCAATGCACCTCACAGCAGACTTCGTTTTGTTCTTTTTTAAGGGTAAAAAATAGTTGGAAATATATCTGCAGCGGTCTACTTTTAGCGAACATCACATCGCGGCCAACGCTGCTGGGAGCTGCATTTAGATGGAGTGTAAATATGTGCCACGTGCAAAATAAACACAAGATAGATTTCTCTGAAGCAAGCAGCTTTACAGTATTAAACACTTACCTAATACCTAATACTTCATCGCCACTGACCAATTGTGATCCAAAGGTGTTTACCAGCGGGAGTGAACATTTCTGGAAAGTTTATTGTTTGGAAATCAAAATGGCTTCACACCAGTGTGTAATCCGATTAAATCTGAATTGTATCAAGGCCTTAAAATACACAACAAACCAACCCAAACAATCAGACATAGGCCAGATGCACAGCAAAAGCACACATCCAGACTATAACACTCAAACACACTAATGTGGGTAAGGTCACTCCATTTGACTATTTGTGTAGCATGGACTCGCTGCCCCTGAGACTATAATAATCAGGTTTATTAACAGACGAAATGAGGAATGGTCTGACAAGCCTAGAACCCGTCTGTCGGGTCAACAGGGGTGTTAACTCCTGTCTGTTCCTTTTTTTATTTCCAACTCTTTCTGCTGTCCCATCTTTATTACCTCTCTTTCTTTACCATCATCACCCTCTTCCCTCGCCGCTTTATTCAACTTCCTCTTGTCTTTTCAGCCTGCCTGCTCTCTTTCCCGCTCTCCCTCATTCGCCGTCTGAATGCCAAGGACAGCGAAGGTCAGGATGCTTAGGATGGAGAGCCGGTGGCTTCTCAGCAGCAGTCATTAATGTAGAGATACTGCAGAGCTTCACACCCAGAGAAGCTCGCTCGGCGTACTAATGCACCTCACCACAGCACCTCTTCTGCTCTCATCAGGGTCCCTTTGCAGGGAGCGGGAGTCTATCAGAGCAGATCATTCATTTAGGTGAGCGGGCGAATAGTTGATCTGGGGTTATTTGTGCAGTCTAAAGGCTCGGCTGTGAAATTCATCACCGACTCTGTAGCATGTTTGAGCGGCTCTCCTAATTAGCTTTCAGACACTGTTAAGGAGCTCGTTTTGGCGTATCACTTTATCAGCCCCGGCTTGAGGGATTCATTAAAGCCATTAAAGTGTTTCTGAAATCATCTCGTCCAACTCCGAGCCGCATTACAATCTGAATGCAGATGAGGCCACGCTGACAAAAAGCATTTAACTTAACTTGGTGTAGCGTTCTGTCTCTTTTTCTCTTTCCCTCCCTCTGCTCATCCATAGTGCAGGACTTTCTTACCATCTGTATCTCATGATACTTTAGCACGCTCTGTCCTCTGCAGAGACATTGGCTGATTTGCCTTGACTAATAGCGATGCGATTTAATCAATCTTCGGTTAGAGGTGAAACATTCAGACACCTGAGGTGGATGAGGCTCCATAGTATGTGCTTCTCTGTAAAACTCTGCAAAAGTTGTAAAAAAAAAAAAAAAAAGTGTTTTCTACAACTTTTGGCACAGCCTTGAGTCTGTTTAATGTCAGATTTCAGCTTGTTGGGTTCATTATGTTTACTGAACTTGTGTTCAGTTCCTTGATTCTGAAAATGGAACTGACAAAAAGCAATAAATATATTGGCAAATGTCCGTATTTTTTTTTTTTTTTGGAATATTCAGAAATTAAGTTTAAAGTCCCAGTTTTATCTTGTGGTCATGTTAAAATTTAGAAAAAACAGTAAATAATAATAATAAATAATAATATTTTATGAACTTATTAGAAATGCTGCTAGTCCAGAAAAACTAAATATAACTACTATTTATTAAATTTGTAATAACTATAATTTGTTATATTAGAAATGTTGCTGATCTGCAACCCCCCCCCCAAAAAAAATAAAAAATAAAATAAAATAAATAAAAATACAATTATAATTTGATCCTAGATGAACAGCTTTTGATAGTCCTGACTCTAACTATTAACTTGCTCTAAAACCAGTCCTAAGCTTAACCTAAAAGGAATGCAGTTCCAAAACCATCAGCTGCTGCTAGTACTTAAAGTGTTATTCACATAGATGAAGCAAATATACAGCGGTTCAGAGGCAAATAATACAAAGTAAAAAGAGACCTGCGGGGGCCGGGGGGAGGGAGGTGGAAGCGATCAAACCAAGTGTGAAAACAGCACAATTGACATCAAACAGCTTCAGGATTCAGCAAGTTCAAAAATGCTGCGGTCTGACCGTAGAGCTTGAAGATGATTTCACAGCAAATCCATTGTGTTTTGTTATTTATTTTAAGATTCCACTGTTCATAGATGAAAGCAGACAACCTTTTATGACGATCCACTGGTATATTTGTAACCGTGCTTAAATTGGCGAGACCTTCATGATTTGCAGATGGAAGCGCTTAGTGCAAATGTCTGCCTGTCATTAACACAAATTGTCTGTAATATTTGTAGAAGCAGTTTTTGTAGCTCTCTGTCTCTCATCACACATTCTGCACACCTTGGCGGCCTCCAGCCTGAGAGGAGACCCTGTCTGTGTAAGCGAGTGACGGCTCTGCTTTCTGTTCTGACCCCGTGACCCTGCTGCAATTAAAATAAGGCTCTCTCTTTGTTCATCAACAGAAGCTCCTGACTTAAGGTCAGCCCAAAAGCTGCGGTTTTCTGAATGAGTGCACTGGGTTTGTAGCACTGACGAGAGTAGCCATGTGAAGTAACGTTTGGGTTTTATTCTCTTTGAGGAATTAAACAGCGTCTAGGACAAGTGTTGGAAAGTGACTATATGATGCTATTAACTTAACTACACTTTTTTAGCAGAACGACAGTAGCTCAGATGTTTTGAAGCTTTTCCATTAACACTTTATGTATTTTTTATAACAAGGATCAGTGCAGCCACGGCTTAAAAAGCTGAGCAAGACCTAATTATCAGAATAATCAAACACGCAGTCAGTTTAAATTTACTGAGATGGCATGTTCAGAGGGATAACATAAATAAACTAGAAACACTTCACCAGAAAAAATAAATATTCACTGATTCACACTGAATTGAATACTGAACTCCAGTTTTCAGAGTCACATGATCATTCAGAAATAATTCTAATGTGCTGATATGTTGCCCAAGAAAATCTTAATATTATCAGTGTTGACAGTTACAACATAGTTTGTGGAAACAGTTATACAGGTGATTGTAAGATCTCATATTGTGAAATAAGTCTCAGAGTGAAATACAATGTCACAATTCTGAAATATAAAGTGACTAAGGTTTTTTGTTACCTGTACCTCAGCACTTCTGGTGGCGGACTGCTATTTTTCACATCGATAGAACTAAAAGTGATTTCTGTAGAGACTTAAATTTGGTTAGACAGTCTCATTAAAAGTCTTAAAGTTTATATGTCAGCATACGTGAGTGTGTGTGTGTGTGTGTGTGTGTGTGTGTGTTGAGCAGCTGGTGGTGGGTCAGCTGCTGTGTTTCAAGGCTGATGAGTAGAGAATAAAAACAGCTGCAGGCAAACGCAAGTTTTGTATTCTCTCCATGTGCCAAATATTTGTTTACACAAGCAGCTATTAAAGGCATCCAATTGATGCCTGAAAATATCAGTAATGGAGGTGCACAGAAAAAAACCCCCACATACTTACATTTGAATGATGACTTTGTACTTCATGCCACAAATCTTGTGGGTGCATGTTTCAATTAACCCCTGAAAACAAAACAAAAACAAGATATTTCACCAAAATGAGACAAATACAGTCATCCATTCACACTGTAGATTCCAGTGAGCTGTAGAGATTTGCAGTGAACACTCCTCTCATCCACACTTATCTCCACTTAACACACGTTTACTTTCCTTTATGCATATGTGATTGCATGGAAATGAAATACCCCTGCTGCAAACACCCTAAAAATGAACTGTGGTGCATGCTCTTTAGTTTACTAACTTCCCCTAAGCAGGCCTACAGCATACAGTAGTGCCAACTAGAAACACACACGCTGTTATTGTTACCATTATTTTTACTGTTATTCCCCTTTTCCAGTACAAACACATTCCACCCATTCCTGGCCTGCAAACTGGTTGAAAGCTGGACTCCTTCAAAGACAGATTTCTCGTTTACGATCAACTTTTTCCCTTGCATTTTTCAGACAGGCAGCCAATTCCGGGCATGCAGTCAAACTATGGGAGATTAATTTTTTTAATATTTTTTTTCCTCTGACACACATGCTCTTGCTGCATAAGCTCACCGTTTTCTTTTATTGCACTATTTTTTAAAATCTGTTGGCTTTTATGGTAAATGGCCTTAATTATGACCCTGCGTTCGTAGCGATGGCAAAGTAAGCAGAGAGCTATTAGCGTATGGCTCTTGTATGCCCATTAAACAACATGCATCCAGGCAGGCTACTGTCTCTCCATGCCTACCTGTGCACAGCAGGTTTGAAAGCAGCCTTTTAGGCAGTCTATTTGTCCTCCTCTGTGTTAAGGGCTTTCATTTTTTTAGTTTGGCATATCATGGTGAGCTGCTCTTGGTTCAACCCCATATGACTGCGAAATAAGGAACAAGCAATGCAAAAATGGACTGTCATGAGCTTATAAATGGGCGGCGTATATTTTAATGTGCATAAAAAAGCAATTAATGACTGCAGCGAGAGGGAATTATCGTATAAATGGAATATGACACACTGGTAATTAAAGAAGTTTTCCTTAAATGACTATTTAATTCAAAATATTGAACTATGCGCGTGCCAAATGCAAATACGACGTTTCAACAATCTGAACGACATGCATACACAATATACTTTTTAATCAAAGACATATGTTGTCGACTTTTAATAACACCGGATGTCACAGTTCAGTGGGTGCATATGTGATCGTCATGCACGCTGTGAAAATATAAACCGCAGTCCACTGACTCTTACTGAAAGAACAATGCAAAACACGTCGTCTGTTGCTTTAAAAATGTTCTTTGCTCGTGCAGTTGTAATTTGATCTTGCTCTCATCACTCAAATATTTCCTCTGGGACGCTCATATCACAACAAAAGCCTCGCTGATTATGATGGATGCGAAAAGTGGACACGATCCAGGTTTCAATTATCTACGAAATATACCTTGAAAATGGCCAAAAGCTCTCAAGGTTAAATTGTTTGCGGCATGAATGGGGGGATTTCCCAAAACCGTCCAAAAAGCAGAGGCCAGCCCTGTGTGACTTACTTTCTTTTGTGAAACATAAAAGCAGATATTTTAAGAAATCTCTGTGTTTTTGTCCATACGGTTCCTAAAAAGGATTGGTTAACCAGATTCTTTAAAATAACTTCTTTTTTGTTCCACAGAAGGGTGATATTTTGTCTGATTTCTGTGATTTACATTGGGATTTGAGTAGATTTTTAGACGGGAGTGTTTGCTGTCTGGATGTGGGTCTTAAGGATGATTATGTGCTCTGGATCCCATCACAAAACCCGCTGAAATAAACCAGACTTGATTTGTGATTAATTATATGACATTATGTTACATAATTAAGGGAAGGAATTAATTATGGTGAGGACCATACTACGGTAGCCACTCTGAGCAATTTCCGGGTTTGGACTTTGCTTATTGATTTAATTTTCTTGTTATGTCAGATTAGATGAAAGCAGAACCTCCAACTGTTATTTTACCTAGAAAGTTGGCATACGGTCCAAATCCATAATTAAGGTGCACCAGGCAGCTCACTTATACACATTCAGTTATAGTTGCAGTATTCGCCCAAGGTCAGAATACATGAGGGGGGAAATAATATACCACAATCATGCACATTTTGGATGGGACGAGGATCTGAAAAACGGTAGGTAATTTGCTACATAATTTTCATCCAAGGTTGAGTGAGAAAAACACAGATGTGTTCAATTCAGATGGTATTAAAATTAAAGTACAACTATGAAACTATAAACTGTGAAAACTAGTCCGATCTGAATAGGGCTTTACAGAGGTCTATAAAAGTCTTCAGTTGCCCACAGGTGGGTCACAAAGGCTAATGCAATGAAAAAAAAAATGCAGCTGTGGATATTTAGGATAGAAATGAATATAACAAAATATGAAACTGAAGATCAGCTTTTAAAACTTAGCAGATCTTGGTACTGATGTTATTGGTAACGCTGAAGGTACGTTTAAATTAAACATACAGAGCACATAAATTTTTTACGATGCTAGCCAAATTATGCCCTCACACATGAACATTGAAAAATAGATATATTGAAAATGGGTTTACTTGGATCTTTGTTACGTATTGAGAATGAAACATATGCATAAACCGCACTGCTTGATTTCAAAAGAAATGTGCATGACTGTCTGAATGTTTGCGGTGCTGATGGAGCTGTGCTGTATTGTGTGGTGGTTTATGGCAGTAACTGGGCGTCATCTACTGCTGCAGTCCTTGCTCTCGCCCTCTGTCTCACTCTGCAGTCATCAGCGGCCCATAAGAGATGGCAGTTTTTTGTGAGTGTCCTTAAATGACCCGCCGTCCCATTTGCCTCCCTCCCTTTTTCTCTCTAGGCTGTTTCCTTTTCTCTCTCAAATCATCCTCCACACTCCCTTGCTTTCTGAATCTTTGGCCTGTGCTCTGTCCCTGTCACTCTCTCTCACTCTTTCTGTCTCCCTCAATCCACCTTTGCTCTCCAAAAATAATTCATCGTTCCTCTCGAAGGCTCTGACCTCCAACAGTTTTAAATGCTTATTTATTTCTTCTAAACCGACCACCCAGCGTTGTTGCATAGGTTTCCATTTTTTATTTCGTTTTTATTTTAATAATGTCTTCTCATTTTAGTTTAACTTTCATTTTCACTCTGCTGAGTTCAGTTTAGTTTTCTAATTTCTGTTTTAATTTATTTTTGTATAGTACCTAATGATGAAGGCACACACACACACACACACACACACACACACACACACACATAAATGCTTTTTTTTTCTGGTTTGATTTATTTTTCAAGCTCTTCTAATTGTTTTCTATATTTGTCTAATTTTTTTAATGCTTTTGAAACTTTTATATTTACATATTTCATATTATGCATTTTAGAAATACATTTTTACTTGTTTATATCTCTCTATATTACTATATATTATGTATACATACATTTTAATTTATTCTTTTATTTAATTTATTTGTTGGAATTTATTTTATATATTAAACGTGTATGTGTATATGTAATATTATATAATTTATAGTATTAGTATTACTGTACTATATATAATTTTTTGTTATATATATATATATATATATATATATATATATATATATATATATATATATACATGAATACATTGTAATTTTTGTGCTCTTTATCATTTTATATTTATATATTTTACATATATATATTTAGCTCTCTCTGTATATTTAAAGTTGATTTATAGTAATTTAATTAATATTTGAATTTATTTTTTGTATATATTCTGACTAATGTTTTATATTTACATAATTAATATATTAAACATTTTGTATTAATTACATTTTATTTCTGTTTATTTTATTTTCAGTAAAGCGAACAGCACTGCGACCACCTAGTATCATTCTGTCCTCACCCCTCCCTGACTCTCTCTCTCTCTCTCCATCCTTTTCTCCTCCTCCCTCTCGAGGCTGATGGAAGAGGGTGGGGTAAATCTGCACTGGTTGCTATGACACCAGACAGACCTTGCTCGGTGAAGGCACGTAGTTTCTTCTCTGCTCTATTTCCCCGGAGTCTTAAACGCAGGAGAGAGTGAAGCATATATGTGTGTGTGAAAAGGAGTGCGAGACAGTGCGCATCAGAGATTTGTCTATGTAAATTTGTACGTGAGATGCCAATGATGTTCGCTAGCGAATACATCATGTGTCAAAGTGCTGTTAAATCAGCAGCCGTGTAAACGCTCGCATGTAATGAGCATGTAGACATAAGCAGCGCTAATGCATGCAACCGTTCTCTTCCACTCGACAGGCCTTTATTCAACACCGTTGCAAATCACAATCAGAGAACGAGGTTTGACAGCACCTAAGACCAACACAGCACACACGGACATCTGGGAAACATCTTAGGATAATATTTCAACAACAACATCAACATTCAGGACAGACTTGAATAACGGCCATGTTTCAATGAGGTGGTGGCACTTCGGTAAATTCGACGCGAGGCTATTATATTCCTGCCTCTTTATTTTTCTTTCTTCCTCTCTCTCTCACACTCCATCTCTTTCATCATCCTAGTAAACTCTATCACTCTGTCGCTACCCAAAAGCTGGAGCCCTTATGAATAATTTAGCAGTCGATATTTGCAGCCATCTGTTTATCTTTGCCACACCATCAGTCTTCCTCACAAAGTTCGCATTCACTGCACTTTGCCATCAAACAGTGACTTCAACAGTTCAAGTACCGCATTAGAAGAAGGGCAGAGGAGTTACACTAATGAATGTGCTTTAAAGTCAGAGCACTCCCAAAAGTGACAGTTCTGTCTTCATTTACTAGTGTTTTTCTAAACCTGTATGACTTTCTTTCTTCTGTTGGATATAAGAGAAGATATTTTGAAGGACAGTACTGTTCACTCTTTTCCAGAGTTACAATGAATGAGGACAAGCTTTAAATACTGCAGGACCTAAAAGCACAACAACTACATAATAGACCACATGAGTTGCGAGCTTTTTAAGTTATACACACTAGTTGGTTTATTTGAGTTAATGAGAAATGCAGCAATATCTGATTATTATGAATAATTATTTTGAGTCATCCTTCTAATGAACTGGTTTGAAAGATTCATTCAGGATTTGAACTGATCCAGGAATGATTGATTCAGTGATCCAACTGCAGTTGTTCACAGCTCAATGGAGGGGAAGATTTAACAACATCATTTAAAAGTTTGAGTAAGTTGATTATTTTTTAAAGAAATAAATACTTTTACTCAGCATGGATTCGTTAATTTGATCAAAAGAAAATAATCTATTTTACATAAAAATGCTTTTATGTTTCCTGAGCATCAAATCAGTATGATTTCTGAAGGATCGTGTGATACTGAAGACTGGAGTAATGCTGAAAACCTAGCTTTACAATCACAGAAATAAATAACATTTTTAAAATACTTTAAAATAGAAAACTTATTTTCATTTGTAAAACTATTTCACAATATTACTGTATTTCTAATCTAAATAAAGCGGCCTGCGAGAGCATATAACACATTAAAAAGAGACATTAAGAGACATTTAAAAAAGAAAAATCTTCCTGAACTCAAACTTCAGAACAGTAGAGTAAATTTCCACACAATTTTGCACACAAAGCTATCATTCATAATGATTTTATAAGCACTTTTCAAAACACAAGCCTCAAAAAAAGACAGAGGATGAGTAAATGAATCTATAATATAATTTCTTTAGGTGAACTATGTTTAATAAACATCATGCAATCTGAAATCGTTTAATTAATAATGACCAAACGATATAAAAACATGCCGTTATTTCATATTTACCCTTCTATATTGAACTACTTTTAATGTTGCTAGAGGTCATGAGAGGTGAAGAGGTATACTGAGTGACCGCTGTATCAAGTTTGCATTATGCTTCAAATACCAACAGAGGGCAGAGTACAGTTTCACTGCATACCCACCTTCTGGTGTGTCTCGTGGCTTTATTTAACAATGTTTAATCAAACTACATCAGGACAGACTGCTTTTGATTATAGTGGATGCTTGATGAAAATAATATGCCATTTCAAAGTCCTAGTACTGTAATTATACCTATTTCAATAACATGCCATCAGGACGGTATAGATAAATAAATGCACTCCACATTTAATATCCTTTGCCGACGTTTACATAAAAGGTGGAAGCGGGCCGTAGTGTAGGTCATTACAAGGAATGATGTGCTGACCAAATCGAACACGCAGAATCCGAACAGGGTTTCTTTTTTGTGAAAATTACAGCTTGTGTAGATCAAGCCCCTGGTGGGGAGCCAACACAACCAGAGTCTTTGTTCAGGTGAAATTCCTTGCTGTTATCTCAGCCCCCTGCCAACAACCCACTCCCCGCCCCGCTCACTAACTGCAAGTGCTTTAATTAGGGGGCCTGGAAACCCACCCCGGGCCGCCGACATGACTACTTACATGCAGAGGGCAATACAGCACAACAGTAGGGCTTCGGAAGTAAAAAAAAAAAAAAAAAAATCCATTCATTTTTGCCATAGGGATATAGATTTTTAACAATAACTCATAAACTTTTACAGAGATGCCTGTTGTGAGTCCTGAGGTTGTTAATCAATGGCATTTTTCTTTTATTTTCTTTTTTACGAGTAGCCGTGGGCATTTTAAACTTTAATGTATGAGGTAAGTTTAGCTGATTTCCTCATTGCAAAATAAGGGGGACATGCTTTTGTTGTAGTCATCTGTTTATTTTTTAGAAAATAATAGTTTGACAACAGAATTTGTGGTTGAAGGGTTCATTCACCCAAATCGCAGACTCCTATGTCAGCAGCATCACATGAATACATTGTGGTACTCTTGTGAATGTGCACTGGATACTGACACGGAAGAGAAGAAATTATTATATAAAGTCATTGCATGGAGAATACCATGCAAACAAAAAGTATTCTCATAGCTTGATAAAATTAAGGTCGAACGACTTATCTAACGTGGACTATTTTAATAATGTCCTCACTACCTTTCTGGGCCTTGAACATGGTAGTTACATTGCTGTCCAAACAGGTTCATTTCATTAAAACTATCTTCATTTTTCAATTCCTAAGATGAATGAAGAAGTTTGGAACCACATCAGGTTGAATAATTGATGACAGACTTTTCGCTTTTTCATAATTTCACAGAAAGTCTTGCACTTTTAATGCAATTTTCATTTACATTTAGTGTTAAATAAAGTTTTTACCTCGTAGCTTGTTCTCAGATCAAGGCCTATAGCATTTCAATGAAAACTTTAAAAACCCCTGTGAGAAAATGAATGGAAAAAATACTTCAGGGACTAAATCTGCTAAAAAAGTGGGTGGGCACTAATGCAATCTATACCACAGCTAATCACTTAGAGCCGGATTGCCATGGTCTCATATCTTGGTCATAACTGCACGTCTGGGTGGTTGTGACCGAAGCCTGACACATCTCATCAGAGCTCAGACACACTAGAGGCTGCTCTAAAAGCGTCCGGAGCAAGAGAGAGGAGGTCAAACATTCATTGTACACTGCCTTTACACACACTGACAGATGCTGTCTGCTTTGATCTATCTTTAGCCAATCCGCTCCTATCTGCAGGCCTCTGTCCGGAAAGCCTCTTAGAACTTGCTGTCTGTCCTGTGCCCAATGGCACCGCATGGTCGAGCCGTGCATGCGGCATCCATCCGACGGTGAGGGGGGAAGGGCGATTGGAATTCATTCAAACCAACAGGGCCAGTAGGCGAGATCGCCAGACTTGAAAACATACGCGGTGGGCATAAATGGCTGAATGTGCACGGCTGCATGCAGAGAGACAGTTCTGCAGCTCGTGTGCACAATGGCAGCCGCAGCAAGCAAGGAGAACAGGAGGAAATCTGGCATCCCGTGTGAGTGTACGTGTGTGCGCTCTCTCGGAGCACAGCGCGGCCAGGCTGAACCGAATGAACTGCAGAAGAGCGTTTGCTGTGAGGTCAGAGAGTCCAACATTCCTCTGGATTGGTGTGTTTATACTGCTCCGAGAGAAGGGGGATGACAAGGGGGGAGCATGAGGGGCTTACAGGAAAGGAAACAAATCAAGTCCCAACTGCACTGTACGCGCTTCTACCTGCCGTCTGCCCCGTTACGGCCGCTCTGGACCCCATGGCTTATTAAATCACTATAGGCGCTCATCTGCTAGGCCAGCTGGGACGGCACGTACCGTATATCACAACCTAGTTTTCCGTAATCTTATCCTGCACTTTAAACATCGGAGTCGAGGGCAAAACACAGTAGCTCGATAAATTTGCTGGCAGCTACGGAGTGGTGTGTACAACACAGAAATCTTGTAGATGGACATTTCCTTCATTTTTTCCCCTTGTTATTATTGGATGAGAAAATATTTTTTTTACTTCTTATAAAAAAATATCTTTATTTAAAATTAAAATGGAATCATTTCTGTTTATTATGTCACTACTTTTTAAGACTTAAAAACTACTTTTTTATTCTATATTGCACTTACTAAATAATTTGGAATACAATTGAAATAAAATGACTGAAAACCAACAAATTAAGGGAAAGGCTTCGATACGCTTCAGAATATTTCCAGGCTCAAAGGCTTTTTATTGGGAATGGATTAGATTTTTATCTTTATTACATTAGCATTATTCTGCCAGGTTGCTGAGATAAAAGAAAATGTTCTGTCTTTTGTGTTCGTTAAAAGGCAGGCAGCCAGCTTACAAAACTGATTCCTGCCCAAAGCTGTACGGCTTTTTAACAAGATATCCGTTATGAGATACGATTAAGACTTTAGATCACATCTGCTAAATTTTGGATCCAAAAAAAGATACTCCACAGATACTGGGTGAATTATCATAATGATTGTATTCATTTTAATATACAAACTTAATGTAAAAAATAAATAAATACAATATTTGTTTGTATATTTTTCTATGAATTGAACTAAATAGAAAAATAACATATTTATTAATATAGAATAAAGAAAGAAATTGTTGCAATAAAACATTTTATCTTCTTAGTCTGTAATTCAAATAATATAATGAAAAAACAAGAAAACCAAAGGTCATTAATGAAGGGATGAGTTGAGACTGCAGAGAAAACTAAGCAACCTTCTTCAGAACATTTGAACCCTGTATCTCCTAATCTTTTTAGATTATCATTATATCACAACAAAGGGAGTCAATTTGGATCGGAACCACTGATTTCCCTAGTATGCCTCAGAGCCAGAGAAAAGGGTCGATTTTCATGATTTGCTCAAACACGTTCAGTTTCCACCCTCTCCTGGACAAAGATGAAAACTGCACGGTGACTGCATGATAACTGGACATGCTATATTACAGCGAATAACATATATATACAGTACATCACGATTTAACCTGTCAATCAGTGTGTAAGGCATTGGATAGTTTACTTTAAAAACAAAATGTAAAAGTTTGAAATATGTTAACACCTACAGCAACACACGAAAAACACTATTGATCACTCATGCTTTTTTGCCTTAGCTGAATGCAGCTAGAGAAGTTTGCAAATGTACAGCACCAAAGAGAAACATCTATACGAATATCTGTAGCTCTGCAGAATTCAAAAAGACAATATACTGAGTTCTCTAAGCTTAAGCTGACATAATTTAATATTTCCAGTTAACTTAACCTAATAACAAGAAAAATTCACAGTGAGGCAAAAACATCTCTCTTTATCCACTATTTTATGAGATATAAAGAGCTAGATTATAATTGTTATAATTTTATACCCAAATTTCATCCAGGTTCAGAATACAGGCTAAAATCAACATAAAACAACATCCAAAGTCCATTTTATTTATGTAAAGTGACATTGTGAGGTTAAAATGACTAAATTGGATTTTATCCAGTGGGAATTTATAAGATTTTGGTGGTCTCGATATGACAGGTGGCTGGAGGGAAGAGGGTGAGAGGGCTTAGTGATGTCAGCCGAAACGGAATTGATTTCATGTTGATTTTAAAGGAACAGTTCAGCCAGAAATGAAAGCTGTATCAACATTTACTCATCCTCATGTTGCTCTGAACCTGTATGACTTTATTTTGTGGAACACAAAAAAGATTTTTAAGAAAAAAATTTCTGCAGTGTTGTTTCACTGTATCGACAAAATGATTTTTCAAAATATATTATTTTGTGTTTTGAAGGAAAAAAGTACATTATACAGGTTTTGAATGGCATGAAGGGCAACAAGGAAGTCTTTTTTTCCAGAAAGGGGTCAGGAGGTTTTTAAAACTTTAAAACTTTTACATATATGCTCTAAGTATACACATTTAGGTCACATTTAGGCTCACTAATGTTTTGCAAAAGAAAAAAAAATGCTTTGTGGGAATGTTTGTAATCCACATGCAGAGAGAGAGAGAAAAAAAATCCTATATCCTAAACCTCTCGCTACCCTTAGATTCATAAGCATTCAGTATAACAGCTTATAGCTTGGCACAGGTGCATAAACGGAGACAACAGCCAAGACACAACCGTAAACCCCCCGAAGATATCCACAGAGTGGATGGAGACGTATGGGATGAGCAAGCATAAGAACTGAGCGTAAGAATCAGCAATGGGCTTTGCTTTGTGACGCAGCTCCTTTAGCTGTGCTCGGCGCTGGACAGCACCCCAGCTCACAGGACGGGGCGCAGCGAATCAGGAAACAGCTGCCATACCTCTGTGCCGCAGCCGCTCAACCCCTTTCCATCTGCAGCATTGGGGCTCAGAGCAGGAGAGGCCCAGTTTTGGGGGACAGTGGGCTGGACATGAACACAATGTCTAGCCGTGGCTTTGACAATGGCTTCATCGCGCTCCCGCCCCCTCGGTGCAGAGAACTTTGCTCTCTCTCCATGACAGCCGCATTCAGCCGGCCAGACAGACAGACAGTGAGGACAAGGACAAAGGCAAGTGCAAAAAAGGAGGGGTGGGGGGTGCGAAAGCATGAACTAGCAAGGGATGATGAAGAAAAAGAGGATGAATGGAATGGGTTAGATCGACGGACTGTGCTCACCTTTTGTCCCGTCTCTCACTCTCCTTTTATAAGCGCTTCATTCATCCTCAAGATTATCTTTCTCACCCTTTTTAAAAGTAATCCATCAGGAAGTCTGAAGGACAGCACAGGCACAGAGAACACTTTTATCTGCCTGCCTCACACTCGCTTCTCAGTTTCGGACAGCGTGCGTCTCTCCTGGAGCGCTCGGTCCGGTCCAGCCTCGCATTGCCATTAGAGATGAGAGCGGCGTGGAAAGTAAGCTGTGAGTGTTTTGGTGTCGTATCTGCACTCCTTTAGATATACCTCCACAGTCGTAGCACAGGTTTATACACCCCCCCACCCACCTCCCATAATACCATCGGCAAGAGAAAGAGTCGAAAAAAAGTATAAAGATGTGTGTGCGTCCATGTGCGTGCATTGTCCTGTGTAAATTCACTATTCAGGTATGTTCGTCTGCCTCTGTTTGCGTGAACCTGAGTTTCACAATGTCTCGTTAGCAGAGCCATTTTTAGAAGCTCATTAACAGTTCTCACACTAATCTATCTGAGCTGTTCAGAAGACTAAAAGGTGGAACAAAAGTGTGACGGAAGAGACGCACTTGTCTTAGAGCAGTCCCACAGGTCATTATTATTCTGTCTGTGCCAGTGACTCACCCGTTCGGTCTGCGAGCCGGTCGTGTGCCCCTTGATGCTGACGGGTTGAGGGAGGAAGGAAGAAATGTGCCGCACAAAAATGGCCAGGGGTAAACTTAAATAAACGAACCCAATGACAACAAGGGTGCAGAATGCTTTATCAGGTTGAGAGGTAAGAAATGAGTTTCACTAGGAAGGAAAATGTCAAGTAAAGAATGATGATGTGCAGAGAGAATAAGTGCATTTACGTGCAGAGTTATAATTGAGCTATAGAGGGTTTTGGCATAATCAAGGTCTAGTTTTTAATCTGTCTTTCCAAGTATACGTGACAAAACATAATTTGATATTTGAAGGATTATATTCATGCTGCGGATCACCTTTGTCTTTTGGAATAAGTAAGTAAGGTAACTTTATTTGAAGGTGTCCTTGTTACGCATGTTACATGTACTTACTATTATAATAACAATAAATTATGCATAATTACATGCAAGTAACCCTAAACCAAACCTTAATCCTAGCCCAAACCATAAAGTAAGTACATGCAATTAATTAATATTACTCAATACTGTACCAATGACACTTTAAATTACAATGTAACCGAACATAACACCGAGGCCAATTAAACTTAAATTAACATGTATAGATGCTGAACGAAGTCTAAGTCTGTAAATCTGACATTGCAATTTCAGTTAAACACTTAAAATGACAAAGTATTGCTTACTAAATTACTGCTTACAGTCATATAAAATGCATACGCTTGTACACTGAAGCTAAGCAAGGTTTGGCTTGAGTAGTACTTGGGTGAATTACATTTTAATTACATAGTAATTGCACTTAATTTTTTTGCAAGCCTCAATAAATAAATACACAAATGAATAATAAAAATAAACAAATTAACCCCTACCATCATTTATCAAAACTTTATTAATACATCGTTATGGCGTTTAATCAAATATGGCGTTTATTTGAGTAATTCTACTGTGCAATTTTTTTTTAAAAGTCTAGAATTGAATTCTTGGGCATTTAAACAAACCCATAACCCCAGAAATAATTCACGTTTAGCACATACCCAATCCCATATTGTCGTGCTACAGAACCAAATGTTTCCTCAAATCATGTGGCTTGTTCAAGAGAGGTAATACTTTTCTAACATAAAACAATCCTTTAGACTTATATTGAAGTAAACCCGCCATGTCTAGAGATAAAAATGTAATAAAGAATGGCTGTGTTGACTTGAGCCTGTCAAGAACCACCCAGAAATCACAGTGAATACCCTTCAGAACGCCTAACCACACAGTAACATCCTGGCAACCATTCACAACATTGTAGCATCATTGTGAGCAAGCACAGAGAAAAAGTATAAATCATTTTTAAATAATCATTCTGTTCTAAAATGCTGTGGTGATACCTTTTTAGTGTTATGTTGAAAAAATGCTTAATGTGAAGGGAAAGAAACCGGGAAGCAGTGGGAGAAGGAGTACATTAAAAGAAGAAGGAAGGGGAAGGAGAAACAGCAAGAGATGAGGTGTCTGGAACACACACCCACAGGAATGGTGCTGCTCGATACTTCTAAGACTTTCAGTTGTACTAAATGCATTATTCATCAGGCTCTGCAGTTGTGTCACCAGCAGATTGAGACGTACCCCTGTTTAACTGCAGATACAGACACAAGCATTATGCTGAAGAGCCATTCGGCAAACCCTGAACTTAGACAGATGCCTTGATCTTGCACAACAGATCATTTATTCAAAGTCATTTAAATTACCACTCATCCACATCCAACATTCTCCACCAATTTCTTATCAAACCGACAGTCATCTTATCACATCCATGCAAACCTGGATGTAAAACAATCAACCTTTGCAGCAACGACATTGCGCTGTTATCAGATAGATACACTAGATCCCAAAACATGCAAAATATGTTTATTTTTATAACATTATCAATCACTCAAGAAAAATAATATTTTCTTTTTTCTTTACAATAATTTATTAAAAAGCTTCCAGGCTAATTGTAAAAATTGAATACTACTGTCTACTAAACTGTAAATGAATATTAAATTAATATACTTCTCTTAGCATTGCTGAATCACATAACCTCTCCAGGAAAGATGTTATCTGTGCATTTTTTTAACAGACAGAGATATCTGCAATATGTTAGTTAAAATAAAATAAAATAAAATAAAATGGCACATCTGTCCTAAATAAATCTGACTTTTTCAGGACTTTTGTCTTTGGACTCCAGTATCAGAAGAGCTGCGGTGATTACCGTGGCTTTAGCTTTGGCTTGCCAGGTTGGATTGTAACCAGCAGTATCCAGCTGTGGAAATTATTGAAAACTCTACAACTGGAATGGCGTCATTGGGCAGTGTGTTAAATGTAGATCTCAGCAAGGCTGATGTGGGCAGCACAGTGTTAAGTGTCAGCAGCGGGTGCATGAGTGATATTTGTGCCTGAGCCGTAGAAGAACGTCAGGCATATCACAGCCCCGTGCCTTCACTCCATGCCTCCATCAGTCAAACGCCGGCGACTCGGCTGAACATAAACGAGCGAACTCAGACACACACAGTTACACACGTCACTGCAGTGAGATCGATTGAAGTGAAAGAGCAGACTGGCCTTTTCTGAACATTTTCTGCACTTGTCCCTAGAGGTTTCTTTTTTTTTTACTGCTTGGAGGTTGTTCTTTTATGTTCTCAGTCATGTTTTACTGAGGTATCAAATTTGCCTAAAATTCTTTAAGAAATTAAATTAGACATACAGTTGCAGGTAATTTAATGAGATCTTTTGAGTTCATCTTGAGACCTCTGATATTGGACTGCAATTTTGGCATTCTGGCAAATCTGAAGAGAGATTGTTACTAGGTTTTTTTCCATCGTGAGAAAAATGTATTTCACAGAACCACAGCATTTACAATTATATTGATATCTGACTTGTCAGAGCATGGACATAACGTGCAAAATGCTGGGAGAAATGAAGAAAGCTTGTGAGCAGCTGTGTCTGTTCCCAATTTGTTGCATGTGTAAAAGATTCACCAATGACAAATGTTTCCTTCCTAATTGCTCTGGTCAAATAACAGCTAGTAGGAGCAGGCCAAACGTCTCTGAAAGGTGAATAACTTTACGCCCTGATCAACACTGCATATTTTTGTTTCTGATTAACCTAAAATATAACACACTGCGAATTTCCCTCTAAAAGAAATTGATGTACTCGAGAGAGCTCATTTTAAATATCATTTTTCTTCAACTCTAAACTCAACATCTAGGCAGTGTATTTCTCAGGAATGGAAACACGACTCAAGTGGGTGATTTATGCTGTAGGGTAAATGAGTGCAGAACCTGGGAGGCTTGAATACTTACATTACAGCACCGAGGAGAGCACGCTACATGTTTCAGAACAAAACATCTATTCAGTCCTGTTCCTGTGAAAGTCAATGTGGCAGGAGATGAGATGTGCTTAGTGAAAAGTCTGGACTTATTACTTCGTCAAACCCCCGAAATAGACACCACATCAAACCGGGGGCCTTGTTCAAAACCACTCAGTGTGTTGTGAAATATTAAGTGTCAGGCAATGTTAACATTAGAGCACATAGTATTGTGTTTTTACTGAACATGCCATTATAGAATATCTGTTCATTTTATTGTAATGACAGTTGGCTTTTATGGAGTCTTGAAAAATCTGTAAGTACTGCATTTTCAACTCAATTCATCTTTCACACTGAAATCAAGAAGAACCAAGACAAAGCGGTCTTTCTTCAGTGCAAGGTGCCCATGATCCTTTGCAGTGTGGTCTATATTGGGTTAAATCTGAGCCTACTGTGTAGTATCTCAGCACCAGTCAGGACTCATCCCACACCTGGCTTCCTGCACTAATCTCTGTGTGACAGAGCTGCCCCACATAAACTGCCTCCTCTGCTTACACAGCTCTTTACTAAAGTTCAAGAGAACAAGAAAGAAATATGAAAGGGGAAAAAAAAGGGATAAAAGAAAAAAAGGCTCGAAAAAGGAATGGACGGAAGAAGAGATAGGGTGGAAGGTAGAGGTGTGCGCTATGTATTGTCTATGATAATATAGTAATTGTTATTTTAACAAAGTGTTTTTAACTCACTTTGCAAAAACACTGAACTGAACGGAAAACAGCTGGGGAAACAGTTACAGTGCCACCAAAATTCAAAAGGGCAAAAATGTCCCTGAATGAGTTTTGTCTTACATTTATATAATGATATAGTTAAGCAATAACACAACAACAGTTAATATACAAAATGACATTTTAGACCCAATAATCAATTTTTACTAACGGAAAAAAGCTCCCAACAATGCAAGAGTGGATGGTAAAGACACTTTAGAATTTCTCCACAATTAATCAGTCATCTGAGTACTTTTCATGTGCTGTTTTATGAATGCACATATTGTGTGTTGCCCACTATCTTGCAAAGTGTGCATATTTCAGGCATAGAGTCACTTGCTTCACTCCTGAATAAAGTCCATTTCAAAATGAGATGTTTTATTTAACAGAAATCACTTTTCAAAAACTAAAGCGAACAACTTGTTTGGACTGCAACGTATATTTTCTGGGATTTGTGATATCACAAATATCGGCGAACGGGACGAGACCTGGTTGAGCTGCACTAGAGGAGGCAACGAGTGTTATCACTAAGTTGGAGACACTCTAGCTTTCCCAAGGCAAACCAACTTAGAGTTCTTACAATCATCTGGGTTTAAATCGTGGTCAAATTGATTTGATTTTGACGCAATATTTACACTGAAACTCGCAGCAGGCGGCTATGAAACGGGGCATGACATTTCCTGACCAGGCACCGAGCGGAGCCAATCACAACACATACTGGCCCAGTTAACCAATCACAGCACATTTTGTTTTTCAGAATGTGGGCCTTCATTTGTTATAGGAACTATTTAAGCTGTTCATTCCAGACTGGGGAGAGAAGTAATGTTATAACGTAAAATATGTGAAAAATAATGTTTTTAGCAAAAAAAAAAAACTAGTATAAGAGCCTGTTCTAGTAAACCCCCCAAAACAAAATCAAGACTTTGTAACCGAGCATAATAGGACCCCTTTAAATTATGCAGCTATTAAATTCATCCATTCGCTAAATGGAATGCCTTAGGCAAAAAAGATGATGTACACATCAAATAAGGTTAGAAAATAGTCCCGTTATAAAGATACAAATACAGCTGGAAATCAATTTAAAATGGCAAAATATCACCTCTTAATATAAAAGTTTATTTCAGCCACTGCTCTACCCACAAAACACACACAAATCCCAGAATAAATCGCACACCCCTAAAAAAAAAGGTCCAAAAAAGACCTTGATGGATTGGCCATCTCTCCAGGTTGTTTCCCTGCCTTAGCCTGAGATGCTGGGACAGGCTCCAACAACCCTGCAACCATACATGGGACAAACGGTATAAATTTAAGGACGAATGTATGTATGGATGGAAAAGAATGGTTGAAAGGATACAAGAAGAAAGAGAGGAAGAAAGAAATGTAAAAGGACAAAAGAATGAGGGGGGAAACTCAAAAGAAAATACTAAAGAAAGGTTGAAAGAGAAATATAGGAGGAAAGAAGGCATTATCAAAAGAAAGAAAGTCATATGGGGCTGATCTGAGCAGCCATCAAAGCCACTGGTGAAGCACTAAGGTTAAGACAACCGTCTTTTAAAGCTCGGCCTGTGTCCTTGGTGGTCAGAGCACATCTGCAGTGTGCACCTGTCCCCAATTAAGTACCGGGAGCTTGGCTTTATGGTGTGCAAGGAAATCTGATCTGGAAAACAAGGTGAGGCTGTCAGATATGAAGGGTGCAGCCTGTCCTCAGTAAATACAGTACTATTGATTCAGCTTTCACAACTCATCTCACAGCAGCAGGGAGCCACTCACACAAAGCCTGGCCTGAACCGAGACTTTCAACATATCATTCCAGTTTTACGTCGAAAAAAAAAAAAAAAAAACTACAAGGATCCGGTAAATCAGGATCTGATTTAAATCATGTTTGTATTTCATTTTCGTAGCCATATAAATTCAAAGCAGACTGATTTACAGACCTGTCTGTCCCTTCCAGACGTCCTGCTAATGCCATAAAACACCAGGTAAAGATGCTCACTGTCCTGACAGCGGACATATCCGACAGAGGGAAGAGGAGGAGAAGGAAAGAGATGCTGAAGGCCCCACAGCTAAAAGCACTGGCCCACATTCCTCTCACAAATCTGGGGCGGCTGAACAGAAAGTCATTTGGCAGAAAGGCCCAGAGTGAGAGAGAAAGACAGAGCACTGGGTGCCAGCACTAACACTAAAATAATTACCTGTCATACTGGCAACTGTGTGAGCGGCAGACACGTTTTGCCCTGTGAAATAATATGGAAAGATTAATAGTTCCCTCAGTATCCGACTTTATCCCGCTCTCTCTCTCTCTCACTCACTCTACTTAACATTGTCCACACACAGGGAATACTGAGCATATGCTGATTAGCAGTTGGAGAAAAGGCACAGCAAGACCAAAAATACTGTGGACCTTGTCTAGAGAGAATGTAGAGTCAGGGAACACAGATTGTGTTTACCCCAGAGGTATCCAGGATTTAAAGAGCTTCCCTTATTAAACCTTCAAAAAAAAAAAAAAAAAGAAAGAAAAGAAAAAATAATACATTAAAAATATAATATAAAGTATAAATATTTATATAAGTATAAATAACATGACATTTAAAAAAAAACAATGATTAATATAATAATATAAATTATTAATTCATTCATTATTAATATATTCATATAAATAAACAAAATAAAAAGAAAAGTAATGGTACTTATCCATAAAAAAAAAAAAAAAAAAAAAAACTAACCTAGGTTTGAAATCTAGGGAATGCATAAACTGATTAAATGCATATTTTTAATTCAATGTAAGTCACTTTTAATAAGTGTTTTCCAAATGCGCATATGTACATTAAAAAAAGAAACACCTTACTGACATGCCTTAATTGATTAATTGATTATAATTTGTTACTGTAAACACTGTATATAAAAAGTATATCCCACAGATCCCTGTCAGTAGCTATTAATGTAAGAGTATGATACACTTATACTTTCAAATGACTGTGAGTTGTTGCTTATGTATATTTCAGGCAAAAAAAAAAAAAAAAAAGAAAAAAAAAAGTAAAAAGCAGTGGGTGTTGCTGCAGGCGTGTTGAGCCGAGTTTGGCCAGGCTGCGTTGAGGTGTGGTGTTCAGAGGAGCAGTGGGGGCCCGACCGCAGGGAGAGCTGCAGTCATTCTTCAACTCCCTCTGAGACACATTCAGCCATCACACCCCATGCCAAAACAAACAAGATCTGTGATGATTGGAGCACGGCCAGCTTTTAGGGCAAAAAAGAATAAATAAATCTTCCTCCATCCTGCCTAAAAGCTATTAGGGCCCGGGAGAGTCGAGCACCCTCTGACTTCTCTCATGGCGGGCTGGCAAATTAAATTAATAAACGGATCACATGGAGCAGGGCTGGGCTCTGACCCGTTGGCCCATCGGACAGTATGTGCCCCTCTCTAAAAAGCACATTCAGTCACATAATCATTCCCATACTTCTCTCGAGGATGCAGTGAAATCATTCTGTCCTGGCTGTCAAGCATTCAGGTCATTTCATGTCTCCTGAGAAGTTTGGGTCATACAAGTGATTTTTAAAGAGCAGTTTTACATAGTAAATGGGAAACAGCTGTTCTGTTATGGAATGAGATATTTTACAGCATAAATTGCACTAAATACCTGTACGTTTGAACACATACGCACAGCATTTGGACATTTACACTTCCCTTCGAAGGTTTGAGGTCAGTAAGATTGAAAAATAATAATAAAGATCACAAATTCATACTTTTATTTAGCAAGGAAGCATTAGTTTTTTTTTTTACGATCGCTATGACCGTTTTTTCAATACTTTTAACAATCCTCCTAAACTGTTAAAACAGTTAGCACAACATTCATCTGCGTAGGGCTATATAATCAACACATTCCTTTTTGCTTTAACACAAAAAGCATTCAGTTAACACAAATTTAAAATGCTTGAACTTCGCTTACACACAAGTTCAACCAAGACCAAAATAATAGATTTTTACCGCCAAATTTGCAAATGCTTTCACATTGTATGTCAGAACAGTTAACTTAATGTTCTAATCCTAATTTATATGCTAAAGTCAAAGTGAACAGCTTTTCATATTGTAAACCGAAACACAAATATATCCCCTGTATTGTATTCCATTGTTATGTTTATGAGGAACAGCTGATTGAAGTTATGCAAATGTATAAATTATAGCTAGGTGTTGAGGTTCTTTCGTGGCCATATGGTAGACAGTTAAAAGACCACTAGAGCTGATCTTGTGTGTAAAAGTGCACTCGTGCATAAATGTGAGATTGGCCCCTTAAAACACTGACTGCCTTTTCCTGTTTTTAGAAGACCTGCAGGAAACGTCCCCTGACGTAGAAAGGGGATAGGTGGGAGACCACTTGCCAATATATGTGATCACATGGAACAATATGGTATTCCACCATTTCAATGCAGTCACTGCCTCGTTTGTCCCACATCTGAGGATGATGTCCCTTTTCTTTGCCATTTACTCCCCTTTCCTGAACCACACTGTGGGGTTTTTCTCAGCTTGGAGATAGAAGGTTTTTGACCATCGTCCACAGGGACAAATGTCCTTCTTGAATGCAATGGATTCTGAAAACTGCAGGGGTGGATAAGGAATGCCAAAATATCCTTCCCCACTGTATACTGCACAGTGCAAAACACAATCTATGATCAATACCAAATACTCTCTATTGTATAAGGGCAGGACTGAGGGATATAAAATAATACAGTTGCTGTAATTCCATCTGATGTTGGTGTTTTTATGACACTGTGTTATGATGAACTAAATGTTCCTGTTGGAAGAGAACACATGTTAGTGTTTTGGAATAATTATTTAATTTTGAGATGTTTGCAGTGTTTTGGTAGTCATAGTGTATGGTGTTAGTGCATTATTTTATTTAGAAAATTAGTGTTGGAGTTTTGTTTACAATGCATGATTTTGAGCATTAAATTAACTGTTTTGACAATTGCGTGTTGTAGGTGTGTTGGTGCATTAAGAGTTTAGGAAATATGATAAAAGTATTGAAAAAAATTGTC
The DNA here is from genome assembly GCF_003368295.1 of Carassius auratus. Classification (NCBI taxonomy): domain Eukaryota; kingdom Metazoa; phylum Chordata; class Actinopteri; order Cypriniformes; family Cyprinidae; genus Carassius; species Carassius auratus. Next base: position 11,917,106 of record NC_039257.1, read on the forward strand.
ATAGCAATCATAAAAATAAATTCATCACAGAATCCTTGAGAAACAAAACAAAACATTGTTTCTGAAAAATACTAAGCAGCATAACTTTTTAAGAATAAGAAATCATTTTAAGAAAACTTTTTTCCATCAACTGATTACAACTGTTGTATGATGCGCCGTTTGCTCACTCTCATGTAAACAAGGACAGATGAAAAGCACATGGGCCTGCTCTTGAAAGATGAGCTGATTTGCTGAACATCAAAAATGCAGCAGTTACAACGGTAATCCTGAAAACAAAACAGTTTACTTTCTGTTTCTGAAACCTATTTAAATAATTTAAACAGCCTTTCAGATGTTTGGATTCACTATGGTGTTCCTCACTGCACCAAAATACTTATATATTTTTGACTTAATAGGCTATTTATTTTCCATCTTTTTTTTAACATTTTAATCTGAACTAGAAATATTGGCCCTAAATATTGTTTGAAAGTGTTTATTGTTTAGTCACACTTTACATTAGGGCTTAATTAGTTGACATTACTTAATTCATTAGTTAACATAAACTGCCATTGAAAAATTCTTCTACAAAGATTCTGTATCAAATGTAGCTACTGCTCACTGTAAATGTAACTATGCAAGAAACATTTAATGGATGCACTGGGGCACAACCTCAGTGGTGTACTCTGGGATCAGTGGGTGTTTTGGGTCTCGCAACATCATATACCCTCACCCAGGCGACCCAGACAGGCTTTGTGGAGGAGGCCTGTTGTTAATTGTGGGGTTTCTCTCCAGCTTTAATGAAGTGAACTGCCTTCTTTGGAGCTTGATGATACTTGCTGGTGCTGATGGCAGAGGCTAAGCTCTCAGCAGTTGCCTTTAGCACCTGGTCATGTCGTTAACAATACCGAGCATCAGCCAGAGCCTTTGGGCAGCTGCTGAGGAGATGTTCTAAAGACCATTTTCCAGAGCAAAGAAGGCAGGAAGGTGTCTCGCTCTTCCCACAGACATAGAGGTTCGCTGGGCTTGGCAGGGCATCATAAACAGCTTCTACCAGGAAATGGACCCAATGAAAATCTGCCTCCAGGATGTTTGCCCAGGTGATCCTGCGCTGCAGTGTACACTCCCACTTAGTACTAGACTGGCAACCTTAGTGAGCCGAGCTCCAAGTTCTTTGTTGGTCTTCTGGATGGCGGCATCCTGAAATTATTGTAGTAATCCAGGATCAGTTCCTTAATCTTACTGGGAACATGATGGAGGTGTAGAGCAAGCTCGACCAGCTTATTGGCCATTAGGCATTTGCCAAGTCCAACCACAAAACAACTAGGTCACCTAGTCGAAAGTGAAAAAGTGAAAGTGACGTGACATTCAGCCAAGTATGGTGACCCATACTCAGAATTCGTGCTCTGCATTTAACCCATCCAAAGTGCACACACACAGCAATGAACACACACACTGTGAACACACACCCGGAGCAGTGGGCAGCCATTTATGCTGCGGCACCCGGGGAGCAGTCAAGGGCACCTAAGTTGGCCCGAGGTTCGAACCCACAACCCTAGGGTTAGGAGTCAAACTTAATGTAACTACACCAGTGTGTTCCAAGCAGCCAGGAGCTCCATAAATCCCCTCCTTCTGCACTGAGGGATCGATGTAGTTGTTCTTGAGGAGAAACTCTTCGTCTTCATGAGACGATGCTGAAAAACACCTTCCCTACGAAACTCAGTAGAGAGATGTTTCAAAACTGGTTTATGTTTTTCGAGGTCTCCTCTTTGGGAATCCACACTCCCTCAGCACACCTCCACTGATCAGTAACTCTTTCTCTTCACCAAGTAATCCTTCAGACTTGGCCACCTCAAGTTGAACTCTGTTGTTGGGGGGCAAGGCTGATGAGAGCTTTGTTGGGCTCCAGGTCTTTGTCTCTCAAGGAATCGCTCACTGTGTTCTGGAGGAAACGATTCACTTCCTCTATTGAGCACTCTAGCCGACCGCTACGCTTGTCCTAGAGCAGTTGTTTTGTGAAGCAGAAGGGATCGGCGGTGAAAGCCACTCGCTTCCTGGCTCTCTCTTCCCCATCTCTGATGTTACTCTGCTCTGCGTAGAATCATCAGTTTCTTCCCCAGGATGTTTTGCAGCTCTGCTAATGGTGGCTTCACCTCATCAGTAGCTTTCTTGTACTATTTCTTGAGGATGCAAAGCTCCTGACGCAGGTGATGTATTTTGGTAGCCCTACGGTTCATGGTGTGGGAGGTAGACTTGGGTTTTTCCTTTCTCTACCCAGCCGAATCTTTCTAAGGCATAGCTAAAGATGATGGTAGTCATCATTTGGAGTGGACTATCAGTATCTCCTTTGGCTGTGGCTTGGATGATGTTGTACACATCCTCGGCAAACTGCAGCCACTCCGTTTGCTGGCTGGGGGCCACTTAATCCCCCGCTGAACTACTCTTCTGAGATTTGGAGGCTCTGGTACGTGGAGGGACCGGTCTCTGTGAGTTGCCTCCTGGCTGGGCTCCTCTTGTGTTCAAGACCTGTGCATTACCTCACTCTCCCACTCCAAAAAAAAGCATTAACTGGTTAACTAAGAAGATCTTCCTGTAAAGTGATACCTATTGGTCTACATAATAGTTTTGCAATTTAATCTATGTAAATCTAATGTTTTTTTCTTTATATATTTTTGTGTATTGCTTTATTGTACTTAATGTTACATTATTTTTTGTTATAAGAAAAAAAGCATTAAACCTGTTATAGTTTATGACAAAACCTTTATTGAAACTAAATTCCACTATCGTGAAAATACTGTATACCATGATAAAAGCATTAGCAATTAATCGCTAAATTCTACAAAAATCATATACCGACATATCCCTTTTGTATAATAAAAACAGCCAAACATAGACATAATGATGCAAAAAAATAAAACCCTGGACACCAGACATACACCAATGACTTTGGATGTCTGACCCAGTTAATGTTATATCATTTATAACATGAGGGAGTAGTAGGATCCTCTCAGACCGTGGGCTGATATGTGAGCACGCATCAGCATTCCAGGGTCTGGAAGGTGATGATTAACAAGAATAAACGGCATTCAATCTTGTGTTCTGTGGTTGTGCATTCCCATCAGTGTCTGGAGAGCATGTCTTTTCTCTTCAATTTTTCAAACTTTAAACAAACACAGACTGGGTGGTACAGTTGAGGACCGACGAAACCCAAGATAATTATCCCAGCAGCAAAAGCAAACGCACACTGAAGTCAATCTAATCACATAAAACTATTCCTTATATCCTTCACAAAGCTGCTCTGATTGACACAAAGTGCTACATATATTTTATCTTTCAGCTAGAGGTGAGAAGAATAATAAACTTCTAGGCCTATATTGTACAATTATCACACATTTTCTCCAAATTGCTCATAATTGGAGGCTCGGGTTGTTATTTTAAGCCTTGTCCTGTGTTTTTCTAAGTCACATCTATTGGAGCTAAAGAAAAAAGGCTATATTAATCATTAAAGGCCCGACTGTGTGCACTCTGCTTCAGTGAGCACACAAGATTTGTAGTTGCCATAGAGATTGCACACCATGAGAGTAACCCCTGAAAAAATGGCCTCTCTGCACAGCGACTGCAAACCGGTCAGAACGCCATTAAAAGGATAGTTCAACCAAAATCCAAAGATCATTTATTCACCCTCATGTTGCTCCAAACTGTATGACTTTACTTTTTCTGTGAAACATTAAAAAAGATATTTTGAAGAACTGTTTTTTTCCATACATTATTTGTATAAACGTCAATGGGGTACAAAACAACATTAGATCCATTATATGGACAATATACTGCTAAGACATTTTTCTTTTCTTTTTCCTTTTTTTTTCATAGAATGGTGAAACTTTTGCCACTTTCAAAATAACTAAACAGTCCTGGCAAAATGTCAGTATCACATTATAAGTGGTGTGAGGAACTTCCAGAACAGTTAAACAATGCTGTGGAAATGCAGGGTATGGATGGGGGTGGGGTACCATTTGCTAAATAATCATCCACAGAAAGGCACTGGTCAGTAGACCAGGAACCGGCCTGCAGCAAGATTAAAGAGACACACCAGCCATGCCTCGTTTAGCCGGTCCCCTAGGGGGTCATGGAACGCTACAGTGGGCATCTCACATTTATCCAACATCAGCAGCTGCTGGACTGCCCCTGCCCTCCCCTTCACTCCCCTCCCCGTCCCGCTGGGGCATTCAGCAGATTTTAATTTCACTTCTAGCTTCTGTTCTGCAGCTTGTGCTTTAGGCACACAAAAGCCTGAGTTTCAAGTTGAACGTGAGAACCACCTCATCTCCTGAACCCTATTAGCATATGAATCCTTCAGCAAAATGATGGGATGGAAAGAGGGATGGGAAGACATAAGAGAGTGACTGAACAGGAGGCAAAGTGTGTCACCACCAAGTTAAAATCTTTTTTTTCTTTTTTCAAATTATGTTTTTTTGTTCTGTTTTTTTTTTTTTTTTTTTTTTTTTTTTTATGCGTGGGCATTATGCTTTTTATTAGAGTTTATTTTTGAGAGGCGTATGAACTTAAAATGGACAGGGAATGCTGTCAAGTTATTTGAAATAAGCTTTTATAAGTATAAAAGTTTCAATTTGAAAACACATACAAGAGATGCTTGAACTCGACCCAAGCATACTCAAGGTCTGTGCAGGTAAACAAAATGTGCCCATCTGGAATAAACTGGAGCTTTTCAAAGGCTTTTCAAAGAAGGTTGTAAGTGCTATTTGGCCTGGGTTTCATCCTCACAGATCATTTATTGCCTGAGCAGCTAATCTGCCAGCAAACCCAAGATTGACCCCATTCTTCAGGGTTGATCTGATGGGTCTTGCTGGGGGATATATGATGGAGGAATGAAATGACAACAGTTGCACTGACCCGATCAGTCTCTCTCAGCATGGTAACAAAGGGCCCCATACTTGTTCTTCTCCTCTCCAGCTGCGGACACAGAAACACAGCTGTCAGCAGAGCAGAACAGGAGAAATTACACACAGAACAAATTGATGTGGACCCTTGTGACACTCAGATGATTCATGGCTGACAGAACGCCTGGTTTAAGGTGAGTCTGCGAGTAAAACGTCCTTCAAAAATAACTATGCAGGTCAATAGGAGTCAAAGAAAAACAGAAAGTAAAAAGAATTCAAAGCATCCTGAATGTAGTCAGCTAAAATGTAGTCATGTTGAGATCAGTATCAGCCAGTAGCCCTCCACACTTGGCCTTTTAAAAAAATGCACTCAGTCATTTTTATAGTGAAAGTGTCTAATAATGGGGGTTAAGCCCAAAATATACTTTGGTATTTATGTGTATACCAAGGTATGTGTACAGTGTGTGACATAAATAAGATGAAACTACAATACAAACTACTGTAGACTGTAACAACAACAGATGCCAGAGTTGATGAGTGCTCTTGCTCATGTTTTAAATGAGAACAAAGACATTTTTAATCAGCTGTATCTTCTAGAGAGAAACACTTCATGCTTTGAAAGGCTACGCTCAAAACTGAAGTATACTTTGGGCTTCACAGAGATAAAGAGAGTTGTATTCGGTTGGTTATGTCATAAAAAATTATGAAATAATCGCACATGCTTTAAAAATAGAGATTTTTTTTTATTTTTATTTTTTATAAAACTTGTTAAACTAGGTAAAGGGTAAAAGCAACTCTTTTGTAAATGTTGACTTTTTAAATGAGGAAACAGACTTACTAAAGATCCCCATAAAATATAGTACATCTATTAGGTTAAAGAGACTAAAATTAGGTTAATATTGAATAAATTAAGGCTTTGAGTTCCTCAAAACTTTGATTCAGAAAGTATATTTGTCACTTTTGCCTGCTTTTTAGAGATAATGGCATAGGCCACTGAAAAAACCCATATTGTTCAACCACTACCAAGAGTCATGGAATATGTCCCGAATGAATCAAATAAATGTGAGACAGCACACATAAAATTGTTCTACCAAGCAGATAGTTGTAGATTTACGATCTGTTTTTTATCATTGGTGGTCTGCCGGACCATTACACAACACAAAACGACATCAATCTCCACTTCTGTCAGCCCATTAATGACAGTGGCGGCCACTTCCCCTCTCTATCTGCCCAAGTCCCATCAGCTTTTTGTTTCCTTCTTATTTTATAGTGATGAATGACTGATGTTATCGCAGACTGGGAGACAGGCTTTTACAAGCATGGATTACTTCAGTACACGACCAAAAACTACCACACTACAAGAAGCCAGGAGCATTAGATCAAAGCTCATAGCCACAAAGCAGTCTGACAGCAGTCTAGATAAGCACCACACATGTAAGGGAATCAACTAATGTCGTCCACAGGACATTATTTATACATTTTAATATGTCTTTCTCTCTGAGTTTGCAGAGGACTGGGGATGTGGCAGCACAAGGCTCAGAGCAGCTGCCTGTGTCATTATTGCTCTGAACAGCTTTTATCATTCCCATAAATCTGGTTCTGCAGAGCCCCATAAAATGGCAACCTGTGATGGTCTGGCACTCCGATCACCCCACAGAGAGAGAGAGAGAGAGAGAGAGAGAAGAACCACAGGAGCTGTTAACCTGACTAATGGCAAACTCTACTTGTGCAAAAGCCCAGCGGACTCCATGACCGCATTTACTGCTGCTACTGATGAGTAAACAGAGGTGAAAAAAACCCGAAACTTGGTATTATCAGTTTCAAAAATTCTGACAATAATACACAAGAAATTGAAATGCAGAATAAGTGCTGAGCTGTTAAGTGTGGGGTTCCTGGAAAATAACTAACTCTGTGTCCTAACAGACGCATGAAAAGTCATTAAATTGACAAGCAATATTTAAATTTGAGCCTTTGTCACAAGAGCAACAGAACATTTTGCCAGTAACTTGCTTTCCATTTTCATGCCACTACACTGGGAAACACTACTTGGCCTCCTAATGTTGTAAAGTTTACAGGGAGACAAAAAATATTGAAAAATGTATAACAATTTACAACAGTGGCCAATCTATGTAGTATAATATATATATATTAGGATATAACAACAGGCCTACAACGTATTGTTATTAAACCGCTTGGTACGAGGCTTTCAGTTTGGGATGCATTACAAAACGAACAATTCATTGGACTAATATATGGCTATTCAGTTAGCTTCATTTAAGGGAAAAATTATCAAATTGAAAATTTGAAGGGTGCTGGGTGGGGGCGGTCATCCCAATGTATTTTTGGGGGACAAATTAAATTGAAAAGCATATTCAGCTCTAAACTAAACAAATATTATACCAACAATAACATCTTTGAAAGGTTAACATTAGTGCTATTAACAGATTCAAAAATAACTAATCAATCACACATTTTTATGTAATTAATTTTGATTAATTGCATATTAATATATTTATGTTATCATAATTTCATATTGAACCTCCAAATTAATGAAGAAATAACATAAATATGCTATATTTTTAATATGGTTTAATGGTCTTCTTTTTCTTTTCTTTTTTCTTTTTGCTAAGTAGCCGACTGTTAATGAAGGTTGTCACGGTGCCAAAATGGCAATATTCGGTACCGATACCAGTAAAAATCCACGGTTCTCTAAGTGGAAGAGTTGTTTACATACATTATAACTAGTCAATAATGCCTTAATTCAGATCAAAAGCTTGCACATAAACAAGAGGTGGGATTTATTACAAGAACCAATCACATTCAATCATAACCGATCATATCCAATTATAGCTTATGTGACTTTCCCCAATTCATCTAAATGTGCCTCCAGAAAACTTTGGGGTCCACTTTTGGGTCTCTGTAGAAAGTCTATGGACTGAAGGGAGGCAAGCCTCTGCTCCAAAGTGACTTTTAGACTTTTAATATTATATTTTGTCATATTTGTGGTGTTTTGTTTTTGTAATATCGATAATTTTCTCATCCAACTTTTTGAGGAGACACTGGCTCCCTTGCCTCTGTAAACCCCCTGATATATATTTTCGAACCACTTTTAAGATTGAAAGTAATCAGAAAATCTCCACTGTCACTTCTGAATAAATTTAATGCACACAATTAATAGATGAATGCCAATTTAATGCATTCTGCTGAATAAGAGTATGAATTTCTTTCATAAGTCATACCCCGAAGTTTAGTGTAAGGGTAGTGTAAAAAAATTATCTAAAATACATTATAACAATGCATAAAATTATTATAAAGTTATAAACGCATGAATATTTGAAAAGGTTAAATTTGAAAAATTAATTCAAAGAAATGTCATTTTATCTGTCATCGTATCTTACCGCATGCAGCATGTTAAGACAATTGAAAGAAAGATCTATTATTTTACTGCACACACTTTCATCTCATTGCCTTCAATTCCGACTGTAAACTAGGGTAAACTATGAGTTAATTAAACTGCCTTTAGTGGCTATTTCTTTGTTGCGGCACTTGAACTTACACCACAGGGAAGACATAAAACATTTCAAACTACACCCAAAGTCAAAAAGCGATACTGTTGACAGTTTCAGCCTATAAACCTTCCAGGATCTCACACACGAACAATACCAGCTTCCACTACAGCATATGCTCCTTTTATCAGCTGATCTCATTTCACACTCAGCCTTCAAATCCATCACAGGGACAGGTAAGCTTGCTGAGAAAACAAAGAGCTCAGAAATAATATGGCTTCCAAGGGTAACTACAGTGTCCTGCTATTGTAGGAAAGGAAACACCTCATATAATACTCAGGACATTCTTGAAAATAGGAAAATGACCGCTTTCCTTCTAGCTCAGTGGCCTTCTGTGGCATGCTTTTAGGGTTGTGTTAACAACTGAACTCTCTCACCCCACACTCAAAGCACACAGCTGATGTCAGGATGATAATGTTGCGTGAGCAATGACGTGAGCCTGCCAGACCAAACAAAAAGACACATTTGATGTACTTTGGCCCAAAGCAGAGTGAGCTAAGACATCATAACAACAGGCTGAAGTCATCCTGCAACATACTTTGTAAAAAAGCAACAGCTGTTAATTTGCTATGCTTTGGTAAATATTACATTTCTCCTGACTACAAAGGAACCAAGATGTACTTTTCAGGATTTCTACACTCAGGTGTTTCTACAAACAAGTGTGTGCTCTGTCTCTAAGAAAGCCTCCACTACTGTCAATCATTGTTGTCCATGTCTGTTTGACCTGTTTGTTCACTTTCCCACCACTTAGATTTAAGTAAGGAATTTATAACAAAGTGAGTTTTTTTTATTTTTATATATATAATAAACATAGAACATTTTTCTCATTGTTGGAAACTTTGGAGAACACTGCATCCTTCAGAGCAGTTGCAAGTTGCAAAGTTTTTTAACAATGACATCTAATTAATAAAAGCCACAGAAAAATCGTACTACCATTAGACAGTCAACTAAGCCTAGACCAACTTCATGGCCTCTGGCGCATTGAGTGGGATGCTCTATCGATTAAGGATTCAGACAACAGTATTCAGGACATTGAAAATGTTCAAGCTATCTGCATTTATTATTAAGAATGGCTCAAGGTTCTTCAGCAAATTTGTGAATTTACTAAATGATTTAGTAAGTCCGAACTCAGTTTCAAAATGTATTCATTGTGATTTTCAATGAAAACATGCCCACGCTTTTCTTGCAATACATATTTGCTTTTTAATCAAAAGCAAACATATCTGACCACGAACCAAGAGTGTTTGTGTCCATAAAATAACCCTCATAAATTTAAGAAACTCATAAAGTTGAGGTGATAAATGTGTGTAATTATCTAAGTGCTAGAACAAGTACTTTAGACTCAATGATTTAGAGCGCAAACATGCTTTTCATATGTACTGTGTAACAGTTACTTACAAACAGTGCCAAAGGGTGCAATGAAATGAAACCATATTAGTGGATTATGGGATTGTCATACTGCTGTTTAACAGAACTTCCCAGCTGTGAATTCCCAGTGTCAAAGAACGGGAGTGAGTGATATGTCTGGTGAGCATTTAGCGTAAAACAAACAGCGGTTTAATATGTCGAAAAACAGCTCATCTCTACATCTCCTGCTGGAGAAGGGAGCTTCCCATCAGCACAGCTGTCAACAGCTGGGTGGGAGAACGCTTTCATGGACTGCCTGCTGTTCCCCTCTGGGGATCAAAAGAAAGAAATAGCTTTTATTAAAAATAAAAAAATTAAATGGCAAACACAAAAGATGCAACAATATGATTAATAAATATAATCAAATCTGTTTTAAAGTGTAACGTGTGTTAAAAAAAACTAATTAAAATGTGTAAATAATGCAATAATGCACAGTTTCTGTTTAATAGCACAAATTACACAATTTAAATACTATTTTAAAAGTTAGATTTAAAGGTTTAAAAGACAGACAAACTAACTATACAGACCTGGATGGCAATACTCTGGTGTCTTGATGTTGTTCTGTCCACAATCAAGCTTGTAGATCTTGTAAATCTAGCTTGTAGATTTGATACTAAAACACATATTGTCTTAGCTGGGGGGCATGAAAATGATGATTTCACCTTTGAGGATACTATTGAACTATGCAGTTAAAATAAAGACAAATTAAGACAGCTTTGCACTACAAGGTAACATTAATGAGCTGATAAAGCATGACAGAAAATTACCCATTAGAGTTGGATATGTTGCTGCTTATAATAGTACTGCTGCCTCGTGTCATTACTTTAGATGCAGCAGGTGACAAGTGTTCCTCATTGTAATCATTCCCACCTTCACAAAATAATGTGTAAGGACAATAAGAGCACAGATTCTTAAAACACACAAGACTATGTTAGTGGCAAGAATCCCAAAAATCTCTGTCAACAGCTTGTTTGGCACATCAGCACACAACTGCAGAAAGAATTCAGAAATACAACCCGGTGAACAGCACAGCACTGATAAAAAAATAAAATAAAATCAGCCCTTTTTCATCATACCCACGTGGCAGCAGCAGAGCCAAATCTCTTCCGCTATCCCGTCGCATAGACAGAAATTCACTCTGAATCAGAGCAGCCACACATGAAGCAGTGATAAGATGCTTCTCGAGGATTCAGGTAAACTCTGAGCTCTGTGTCAATGAGGAGTTCTCAGAATGTATCCACGTGTCTTCCCACATCATTACACAAGTCCAAGCCTCCTAACCCCATTTTGCCAGCATGTAAACAGAAGGCAAACATCGCTCCTGACCTTTTCTTATACTTCACTGATTGCCGACCTGAAGCAAACAAGCCGATTCTGTCCATTTAAGCTCAGCAACACAAAGTTTCTTTGACCTCATGCTTTTTTTCTAAGTTTTATCTCAACTGCCTGCTCAAATTTCTTCTGGCTTAACAGATAAACTGTACAGCAGCAAAAACACTAGAACTCAGTAAAAAAAGAGCACGCACTCATCTCACATGGCTTCCTGTCAATGCCGTCCATCTGTTCCACAGTAATCCACGTTCACCTTTTCAACCGTAGAGCCATGGGTGCAGAAGGAGCCACTCGAGGTTGGAGCCAAACAGACACAGAGTACAACAACACAAGAGTCAGTGCCGTAACTTCCCCTCCCTCCAGTTCAAATTTGGGGGCTGGATTTGGTGGGAGGCGAGCGTGCCTCAGTGAGCATGCTCTGAAACGAAAGGCACACTTTTATACGCACATGACAAGTGATTTCCAGCCCCTGGGTCCCTCCTCCCCTCCACATCCTCCCTCCCTTCTGCCTCCGAGCTGAACAGAACCCAGGAATGCAGCTCAGACCAAAGTCCGGCCTTCATCAGAAGGAGAGGAGGGAAAGAACTCCCCCCCACCCGATCAATAACACGTCCAGCTGCCCGAGGCGAGCGCTGAACTTTGCCGGCCGCTTGCTTTTCTTTATTGGAGGCAGGTGGCTAAATGGCAAGAGGTCTGTACCACAAATGGGAGGCTCCCGGTTTCCACTGAAACCACTGCTGGGAAAACGGCATCTAACTGACCCCCTGACCCTTCGAGAGCCCCGGGGCATCACAAAATGACTGGCTTTCCCAACAACATGGTTTTTCTGTAAAGAATAGGAATGTGAAAGGTAAAAAGACACCTGAGCAAAAGTGTTCAACTGGTTAAGTAAGATGTGAAATACCTACTTGTGTTACTGCTCTTCTCAAGTGACACACCTCCCTTAGTGAACTCCTTGACCTCTACTGAAACTCAAACAGGTCTTAAATTATTTCTTTCTACACTACCCTTCAAACCTTTCAGGGTCAGTAAGATTGTTTATGTGTTTGAAAGAAATTGTTCATGCTCACCACGGCTGCATTAATTTGTTTAAAAATACATTAAAAACAGTGATGCTGTGAAATATTATTACAATCTAAAATAACTAATTTATTTTTGAAAATGTATTTTAAAATGTAATATTCCTGTGACGTGTTTATTCCTGTAATGCAAAATGCAAAGCTGAATTTTCAGCATCATTACTCCAGTCTTAGTGTAACATGGTCTTTCGGAAATTATTATAATATGCTGAATTGCTGCCCAGGAAACATTTCTTATTATCAATGTCGAAAATTTGTTGTGAAAAATTTTTGTGATGCTTAATTTTTTATCTTATTTTATTTTTTAACTGTGAGATTTCTTACAAATATTATTTGATGAATAGAAAGTTCAGGATTTATTTACAGCATTTATTTGAAATATAATTTTTTTGTAACATTAACATGTAGCATGTAGCAGATTTGTTTAATAGAAATCATATTATTTAATAGAAAATGAGATTATACTGTAATCTAGAATACTTTATTCTGCAAGTTTTCTGTAATAGTCATTAAACTGCCACTATATTTCCGACATTGTGCTACTATAATCTCATGTCTGCTATTCAGTCTGAATTCTCGCTCTTTTATTTTCTACTTGATTAAGTAATTTCAACTCCAGTCAATATTTCAGGGTATTTATTAATTTGTTAAGTAGCCATGTAATAAATGATATGTCATTACCAGAATTAACTGTGCAGTATCCCTTACATAACCATGCATTTGAAAAGGACTGACATTTCTGATGTTTACTTTGTTAATTTCTAATACAAACACAACCACAACAAACGAAACATCTACAACACAAAATTCACAGAACTCTAAGAGAAAATTAAGCAAACTGAGCAATTCAAATGGTCAAAGAAAATTATTGATTATGGATAATATACATTTAAAATGTAAAACAGTATAATACTGATTTACAGTATGAAGGTGAAGACACACCTCCCATGGTGTTTTTCAATGTGTGCATGTCTGTTTTCACTCTTCTATCTGTGTGCGGCTGTCTGGATAACTCTGATAAGCGCCTTGTCTCAGTGTACATGCTGCTGTATTTGCCATTTCACTGATCAACCGGATGAGACTTTTTTGCTTGCCGAGTGTAGCAAAACAAACCATTGCTGTAGTCACCCATAAACGCGTACTTATCACAAACCACTCTATCTATCGCAGACAAAAACAGGCATGACCCATGGAATCACTGCTCGTTTTCTCCAGCCCGCTCTCACAAACACACGCTGCGCTGATAAGCCTGAAGAGCAAACAGACTCATTCTAGAAAACGTGATTTAGCTGGAACAAGCTTCTATTCAGAGAAACATGACTAAATTCATCAAAACAAAACTAAAGGTTGGTTATTTCTCTTTTAAAATCGATCAAATAATGAGATTTTCTACATTAGGTATTACATTTTATGCTATCCATTTAAGAAAGTCTGTGCAGGGTGTTTCTGCAATGCTCTGGCGATTCTCTCTCCTGCCCCAGTTTCTAAGAGAATCTGTCTGCATTCAAACCAGGTTGTACAATGAGGACATTAGTCCTTTGAGACATTCTCTCAGCCTCCGTCTAGCTCTCTCCTCTTTCACACACTTCTTTCCTGTCTTTCCCTGATTGCCACCCTACAATGAGAACCCTACCTCGTTCTCTTCATTCCTCTTCCCTCTTAATACCTGTCCATCATACCATGTCCCTGTAGGCACCAAACAAATACCAAGTTAATGTCTTACCTCAAATAGTTTCTATTCATTTTCTAAAACGCTGGAGCATCATTATCTGGAACAGGGGTTTTCAGAATGGGGTCCAGGGACCCCCAGATGGCAAAAACAGATCTGTGGGGGAAAACAAAAAAGAAATTGTAAGACTTACAAATTTCATATTTTCAAGTAAATTTTATGCTGGTATTTTATCTTTTTAGGGAGTTTCTCCCTAAAGTCCCTTTATTTTTTCTATTAAAAAATGGATTTATTGTAAAATGTGCTATACAAATAAATCTGAATTGAATATAAACATTATAGATAATATTTTAATTCTTTCTTTTAACCTTAGTACATTGACCACATAAATTATTTAATATTTAAACATCACATTGTCTTTATAATATCATACAAGTTTATGTATAAGATTACAAGTTCATTACAAAATTTAATTAATTAGGTAATATTATTGAAACAATTCAGAAGGTGTTTACACAAAACCGCCATTGTTTTCCATAAACAAATCGCCCGATTAGTTTGGCGGGTGTCAGGGTAACTACAAAGGAGAGAATTAAATGAAGGAGGACTGCTCCAGATGATTGCAGATCGGTCAAGGTCAAAGGTTATGGGAAAAAAAGGAGGTAAAAAGAGCACTCGTGCTGAGGTGAAGGAGGTTGTCTGACTGGGTAAGAACAAAACGGTGCAGGGAGGTGCAGAAGTGGGGGAGGAAGATTGTCATTACGGTGACCAACAATAAAAGGTTTAAGCCTGCGAACCTTCAAAGCCAAAATAATGCCAATTAGGCTTTAAGAGACCCTAGCATGGATTCAGCCAGTGGCTCTTAGCCAGGGTCCTATTTGTCGGCTTCAATCAGCTTTAGTCAGACAAACAGCTCGCATTGTCTGTGCATAAAAACTACATCAAGAACAAAAGCTGAACATTTACTGCCATTCTTGGGTCACGCCTTGCCATAACACAGCAGCATTGACCGGCGATCCACTGCACTGACCCTATGACTTTACGAAGTGAAAACAAATAAGAACGTGGCTTAACTCTGCGATGCAAAGGCAGCTGCTGCCTGTCCCATTGATGCTGAATAGCATGTGGTTATCTGGGTTTCATCTGCAAATAAAAAAGAAAGAACATAAGCTAAATCTCAACAAACAATGAGTGGACTATTTTAATTTGTCGTGGTAAGTAAATCAGATCCTAATCTCTCCCAGTTGTTTGCATTAATAAAGCTACTAACCTCTTGAGCCTGGAACAAAGATCTGTGCAAACAGCAGCAACTACAGTGCAGTTCATATGTTCAAGCAAACACCCTATATTTATTACACTTTAAGTATTTGCATAGTCTTTCTGCCACAAATATATAATGAAACTAATGATGCTTATTTAAAAGAATTACAGACAGCAGATAGAAGTGTTTGACCCAGTTGCTATGAAAATTTGTGACATTCTATATTGTTAGGCTATTTTTGAATATTAAAATAATAATAATAATACTTTTATTGTAAGGTATCTGTGCAAACCATAGACTGTAAATGGCAAATTAATAGCAAATTTTCATTGCCGCTTTTTTTCTTAATAGACTAGAAACATCTGCACAACCCCACAATGGACCTTTTGTGTGCATGTTAGAGTCTAAAAACTGGCCTTGAACTAAATGAGCTTTACAGCAAACAAAAAAGTTGAAAATTCACAGGTGTTACACTGATGTTGCATGAGGCAGCGGAGTAGCTACGGTACATGCATTACACAGGATGAAGCTCTATTGCCTCCTACTGGAAATAAACGGAAGTTCCCGAGGTCCTTCCCGATTGGCACTGTAGTATGCTACAATTTGCAGCTCTTTTCATGTGTTGGAAAGGTTTTTGGATATCTGAAATTAAAACAAACACTTTTCAAAGCCTATATAATAGATGTGTGAATGAAACTGAAATACATTTTCCTTTTCTTGTCTTTAAAATTCAAGTAAATACACTTCACCTTTACAAAAACGTTAAACAAAATCCTTTAAAAATTCAACACACGCACACGCACACACACACACACACATACACACACACACACACACACACACACACACATATATATATATATATATATATATATATATATATATATAATTTGTGATGGATTTTATATTCATGTTTTTTTTTCTCTTCACAAATAAATCAAGAAAACTGGCAGACTTACCTGAAATGTCGTAGTTAGGATGGTTAGATCTGTACAATGTTCCATAATTTGTAGAAACAGAACTTCCTCTTGAAATATTTGCAAACCTCTTTATTTTTACATTCAGTGACAAACAAAAGCTACAAAACTTATTCTGTCTCTGAAAGAAAAGTGAACAAAAAAACAGCAGTATCAAATATCAACACTGAAAATAAAACGTTATTCCGGTGAGATGGCTGTTGACTCATAAAGGGAGAGCCAGGGGCTCAGTGTCTTCACACACTTTTTATGTGTGCGTGTGTGTGCGTGAGCCCTCCTTTCACTCCACATATACGTGCCTTTGCCATCGGCATTGCACTAATATATGTCTTGTCTTTAAGAGGGCACTTCCCTTTTTTCTCTCTTTTTGACTGGAACTGAAATCAATGGTCACGCAATTACAGAATGTGGATTTGTCAACTGATGTCTGGCTGCTAAAGTGCGTGTGGGGAGCACTATACAAATACCCAATAAGAGGTTCAATAAGAGCAGTAACACTGCTGATTGCCGACTACGGTCCCATCAAAACCAGACAGCCAGTTCCAGGTGTTTTATTCTGTTGAGAGGCAATATTGCATATTGGCAAAGAACATCAATGTTCACTCAAACGTCTCAAGGCGGCCTATTGACTCTCCACCAGGGAGCAGAGTCAACCATTTGGAAGTTATAGCTCCTTTCAAACTGTTTTAAGATAGGAACAAACGTTCAGAGCTGGAAAGTGCTGTCTCGAGAGGCCCCGTCACCGATAATTAGTGATCAATCACGAATTAGTTTAAAAGCTTGAAAAGAACACTGAGAGCATTATTAGATTGCAGAGATTCACTGCTCTCCAATAATGACTTGGATTTTTAGAGGACTGAAATCCTCCAATCGTTTGTCAGTCTCCTCTATTGCCAATCACAGCCATTAATCAGGGGAAGGTCCAACCGGCCCATGTCTGAAAGATTGCAGGTGCCAAACAGAAAAGAAGGGGAAAAAAGGCTGCTTACAGCTTGTGTAATTAGAGGACATTAACTCAGAAGGAGTCAACTGCTTCAGGTTCATCACTATGTGATAAGTATACTTTAAGCATTTGATATTGCTATGACTAAGTCTTAAAATGCCACTAGGCCTTGAAAGATTCATCAGAGTCATTTATGTTAATTCAATAAGATCTAAACTGAAAGGTATTTGCCAATATTGTCTTCAATTACAAACAAATACAAGCACGGTTACCAAATGTACATGCAGTGCATAGTGGTTTAAAACTGTGGCTACTTACAACTAATCTAAAATATTTCCATGTTTGCTGTTTGCTATTGAAACCACTCTCTCCTTTAAGGATCTCTGACAGTAGGTGACCTGAACTGACCGGCTCTCTGTAATTGAGCAAATACATCAATGCTGCATTTGTTCAATCTAATTTCAGGCTGTTACTAGAGGGCATGTTTATCGAAGAGCACAAATACGTCTAATAACTCTGATTAGCCCACAAATCACAGGCTGAAGGAAGAAGCCGGATGACAAGATACAGTACCTGAGGTTAAACCAGTACATTAAAGATGTAATATCGTTGTCCTTAAGAAACCAGACCTTTCTTGTTTTCCCTGTGGCTTCAATGACTGATTCAGTCTGAAGCAAATTTGTATTTTATTTTTTACAATCAAACAGTTGTAGCTCTCAGTTTCAGTTATTGTGGCTTAAACTTAACATTGACACTAGAAAAAGCCTTCTATAGTTTGATAATTTACTGTTAACATACTCACTTTTTTGTAACAGCTGAACTCGATGAACTACTGAAAATGGTGACGTACTTGATAAATGTGTGAAACAATTTTGACTGAAATTAAATATCCAATCGGCTGGTATCACGCTTTTAAAAGTAGGCTACCTCACCTGGTAAGGCGCGAAATGGCAGACAGCAGATGACAGAAAGGCAAAAGACGCTTGACTACACCAAGATAATATGCACCCTCACACAAACCCACCTCTCCTCTTTTTTCCCCCCAAAAGGCAAATGTTTTTTTAATGGATCCTGGCCCAAATTGGCTAGAGATGTGTCTTAATAAAATGTACAATTATTACCTTAGAGTAACTTAAAGTGAATGAATTATGGATCATTTCTCAGCTCTTTTTTTATTCTGATATATCACTCTGCTGTATTTTATATTTTTGGGACACTGTTCATGCCGTCAGTCAGCAGCCATGAAGTACACAACTGTCCCTTGTTCGAATCATTTCGGAAAATCGGTCCTTTCAAACATTTTGCTCCAAAGAACCTATTCATAAAAACAAGATGCAAGTGCGTCATCGTGTGGCTCTAGACATCATGACGTGGCATATTTGCACGCTAAGCGGAATAATTGACTCCCGGCCATTGAATTATTAGAAAAAGAATGCACACCCGAGGTGTAGGGGTGTGGATTAATTTCCTAATAATTCAACAGCCTGGAGTCAATTATTCTGCATACTGCGGTTACCACACCTCAAGCCATCGATCAGATGATCCATTTAAAGGGATTCGTCCGGTTTTTGTACCAAAATTGATAGATTATTTCTTCCGCATCTCATCCAATGCCTCTTTTGCTAGTTCCAAAATGTAATTTAAAGCTGGTAATGGAGGCTTGAGCCATTGATCGCATTCTAATGCAGATATTTATGAAGTTATTAGAAAGAGAGCAAAAGAGACATGGACACAGAACAAGAGAAAGAAAGAGAGAGGGCTTGTTAATTAGGCTACCACAGTGCTGTTATTACCTCGTTAGTGGGGAATGTCATGTGTACCCTTTAAGCTGCTACACTATATCCTGTAGGCTAACTGATAAAATCGTCAGGGCAGTGCTGACAACACCTTTTGGTGCAAACTGCTTTACTGTTATTTCAGTTAATTATGCAAAGTGACATAGAAATGTAAGGTCAAGAGAGCTGCCTGGAACTACTTTCGCCATGCGTTTCCCTGAAAATAATTGCACACCGCAGATTGATCGTCAGCCAATCAGATTCAAGCCTTCAACGGCCCCGTGATATAATTATTTTATTAATAATCGTTATTTATAAATTTTCGATCATTCGTCATTTATAAAAACAGTAATTTAGAACATAAATAGTTTGTAATTTCATTTAACAAAGCATGCGTTGAATTCAATACAAATTACGTACGTTAAACG
Source organism: Carassius auratus (assembly GCF_003368295.1). Lineage (NCBI taxonomy): Eukaryota > Metazoa > Chordata > Actinopteri > Cypriniformes > Cyprinidae > Carassius > Carassius auratus. The sequence continues at coordinate 11,936,417 of NC_039257.1, forward strand.
ATTGAACTCAAAATAACAATTCTGGATTTCTACAAGATATCTTTCCTAAAAGTTACAAGAAACAATTAATATCAAACAAAAAGGCACCTGTTCAAAGGCAGGTGCATACCCACCCTCAAAAACATAACGACTTTTCCAAGTATAGCCTATATTATTATTAGTCGAAGAATGTGACAAAAATCATTTTTAAATTTGAAACTAGTTTGGAATATTCATTTTTAACAGTATGACAAATTACATTAAATGATCTCTGATTGTGGATATACTGCTAAATAGAACCATTTTGTTATTCATCTAGTTAAACATAAAGCCTTCTTTAATTAATTGCTGTGCATTTGCATATGAAACCCAATCAATAGTTAAAAAAATCCAGTAGGCCTATGCTGCATAGTGTATTACAACTGAGGTAAAATTAATTCTCGTTTGACCAAGTGCAATGTGTAATATTTACAATGATCTATTTACAGAAATGCAGTATAATATACTGTACATAACTATGTTTTCAGAGGTGTAGAAAGACCTTACTTAATGGACCGTTATGTTTTTATTACCTTAGATTGATCCCCTGGGTCCCTTTACATGGAAGTCGCCACCATGTTTCTACAGAAGCCCTAAACAGACAAACTGCTTTACAAAGTGCGTTTCGTCACTTTGTTGTTCTTGCGAATATAACACCGACACAATCATGAACATGAGAATTTCTTTTAATTAAGTAAATCTAATTCCTTGATTTACCTTCATAAAGAAATCTCATTGCTCTCTGCTTTCTTTACCGACGACATCTTTACTTGTGTTGGCCACCATAGCTTCTCTAAAGGGAGGGGTGAGTGGGGGACTCAGCCGTTGGTTGCAATTCTCAACCTCACCGCTAGATGCCACTTAAATTTACACACTGCACCTTTAATTTTTTAAAGCTATAGCATATGCCTAGCCTAGACATTGGTCACACTCGCACTAGATGAGAAATTATTAAATCTTTTCTCCTCAGAAGCCAGACCAAATTCCCCTTTATGTAGTGGTATTAAACATAAAATATACCAACTGTCTGTCTCTTGTGACCCATCATTCTACATTTGACTGTGGACTGACAAATTGCTTATAGTTGAAAACTTACTCTGTTTTACCTGCTCCAGACACTGGAAAGACCATAAAGCTTTAAGTACCAGAGCACAAACATGTTTCCCAAAGACCTTCCCTTGTCTGCCACTGGTTGAAAAAACTAAGATCCCTGCCTTTATCTCATGCCATTGGTTGAGCCATGGTGCTATTCCGGTTTCACAAACAATAAAGCAGTTATAGCCACTGACTACAGTGTTACAGCTTTTCAGAATAAAAATAATAATAAACCTACATTTGGCTTGTTATACAGTTTTTCTGTGCACATTAAAACAAAACTTCTTCAATATTTTGTTTTAATAATTACACACTTCAGCATTAATGTAAAGATAATACAAATACATTTGATATCCATTCAACTATGCTAAAACCAATATAACACTTTTTATGCATTCAAGTTACATTTGCAAGAGAAATTAAGACATAATTGCTTTTAAGCTCTTTAACACCTCATTGCAAAATTTTACATATTTGCATGGCAGGAAGTTATTTTTAAAGGGGTCATATGATGTTGCTAAAAAGAACGTTATTTTATGTATTCGGTGTTATCCAATGTGTTTATGCGGTTTAATGTACATTATTGTTTCTCCTTTATGCCGCGCCTTTCTGAAACGCAGCAATTTTTATAAAGCTCATCATTCTGAAAAACAAGGTGTGCGCTGATTAGCCAGCTATCCAGTGTGTTGTGATTGCCCGCATGTCTCAAGCGTGTGACAAATGTTATGCCCCTCACCATACTGTGGTCTTGTGTGTCCCAGGGTGACACCACAAACAATAAAACCCATCACAAACGAGACATTTGTTGCATCCAGTGGGGACATAATTACTGATTATAATTACTTAGGTGAACCTCAAATTAGAATGTTGTGGAAAAGTTCATTTCAGTCATTCAACTCAAATAGTGTATTAAAGAAATTCAATGCACACAGACTGAAGTAGATAAAGTCTTTGTTTTAGTTTTTTTTAATTGTGCTGATTTTGGCTCACATTTAACAAAAACACAACAAAATCTCAACAAATAAGAGTACTTCATAAGACCAATAAAAAATGTTTTAATGAATTGTTGGCCTTTTGGAAATTATGTTCATTTACTGTACATGTAATCAATACTTGGTAGGGGCTCCTTTTGGTTTAATTACTGCCTCAATTCAGCGTGACATGGAGGTGATCAGTTTGTGGCACTACTGAGGTGGTGTGGAAGTGCAGGTTTCTTTGACAGTGGCCTTCAGCTCATCTGCATTTTTATGGCTTTTGTTTCTCATTTTCCTCTTGACAATAGCCCATAGATTCTCCCTGTTGTTCAGGTCTGGTGAGTTTGCTGGCCAGTCAAGCATACCAACACCATGGTCATTTAACCAACTTTTGGTGCTTTTGCCAGTGTGGGCAGGTGCCAAATCCTGCTGGAAAAGGAAATCAGCATCTTCAAAAAGCTGTTCAGCAAAAGGAATCATGAAGTGCTCCAAAATTTCTGGATAAATGGGTGGCGTGACTTTTGGATTTCCAAAAACCACAATGTACCAACACCAGCAGATGACACTGCACCCCAAATTAACAGACTGTGGAAACTCAACACTGGACTTCAAGCAACCTGGGCTATGAGCTTCTCCACCCTTCCTTCAGACTCTAGGACCTTGGTTTCCAAATGAAATAGAAAACTTTCTGTCATCTGAAAAGAGGACTTTGGACCACTGGGCAACAGTCCAGTTCTTCTCCTTGGCCCAAGAAAGTCACCTCTGACGTTGTCTGTGGTTCAGCAAATTTCTTGACACATTTGTGTGTGGTGTCTCTTGATGCCTTGACCCCATCTTCAGTCCATTCCTTGTGAAGTTCACTCAAATTCTTCAATCAATTTTGCTTGACAATCCTCAGGTTGCAGTTCTCTCGGTTGGTTGTGCATCTTTTTCTTCCACACCTTTTCCTTTCAAGCAACTTTCTGTTAACATGCTTGGATACAGTACTCTGTGAACAGCCAGCTTCTTTGGCAATTAATGTTTGTGGCTTATCCTCCTTGTGAAGGGTGTCAATGATTGTCTTCTGGACAACTTTCAGATCAGCAGTATTCAGTGGAGCACAAGATAGCAATGCGCTGAAACGTTTGCTGGTGTCCATTCTGTTTTTAACCCACATGCACTTTGCACCTTTTTGCATGATGCAATTTGAAAAATAAAATAATTTTTTGTAGACTTCCAGTCTGGAGTGGATCAGTGTGCGGCCAGCCAATCCTCTTGTTCAATCCAATGCCATTGGCTCTACGCACCTGTAGTACAAGGACCTGCAGTACTAGAACTTTTTTTCTGTTTGGAGCGCTACATATTTTCCTAGTTTCAGATCAGCAGTATTCCCCATGATTGTGTAGCCTAGTGAACCAAACTGAGAGACCGTTTTGAAGGCTCAGGAACGCTTTGCAGGTGATTTGAGTTGATTTGCTGATTTACATGTCACTATATTCTAATTTGTTGAGATAGTGAATTGGTGGGTTTTTGTTAAATGGGAGCCAAAATCATCACAATTAAAAGATTCAAAGACTTAAACTACTTCAGTCCGTTTGCACTGAATTTATTTAATACACAAGTTTCACAATTTGAGTTGAATTACTGAAATCAATGAACTTTTCCATGACATTCTAATTTATTGAGATGCACCAGTAGTGTCTCTTTACGTAGCGTTGTGTAAACGCTGCGTAAACAAAACCATATCTGCATTTGTGATTGAATTAACAATCGCATCAAATGACCCCTTTAATCTTTACAATAAGTGCTGCATTATGCCACTGTGCATTTTGACTTGTTAAAAGTGATAGCCAATGCCCTGAGAAAGCCTTTTAAAGGCTCAGTAAACATGATCACAAATGTTCATATTATTCAGTGTGGCCTCCTCTGTCCACCTGCAAACAAAAACTCTGCCACATCCCATATCGTATTTGCATAAATTAAACCTGGCTGTGACCGATTACATCTGTTTAAAAATATTCTCAGATGTGTGCTTCCAGTGCAGTTAACATTCCAGTCTCTGGTGGCCAGATCCTACAGATAGGCTCATTCTTGCTGTAAGGTCTCTCTCCAGCTGAAGCTGTGGTTGGGCCCATGAGTTAAAGGAAGAATGGGTGGGTCCACTAGCTGCCAGACCCCTGAGTCCCCCTGCTCCTCACAGGCACACAGACCCAGATATGGAATCTGGATGGAAAGATTGGCTCCCATTAAGCATCATGTTTAAAGTGTCAAGATCGAATGTTTAACGTAAAAAGGATGAAACTAACCTTTCGAACTACTTGCACAAAATCCTTAGGATTCTGGGGAGAAAGGCCCTGGATCTGGCGAGTGCAGGCCTCCAAAGAAGAAGCATGTCCCACAAATAGAATATTTTTTCCTGATGTAAAAAAGGAGGGTGTTGGTAAACATCTATGAGGATTGTGTACTAAAAGCAATATTTCTGATCACTTACCCTTATTTTTGCAGTATGCCAAAATGTCTTTGGTCACCTGGTGGCTGCGACTGATGTACGTATCATACGCCTCCGAGACGGTTAGATTGCTAATGGGGATGTGAGGTCTGCGGGAAGGCAACTGTCGATCAGGACTGAATTTGAAATGTAAACAGCTCCTACACTGTATATAATAATCACGTTATCTGTTACCTGTATGTTGTGTCTACATTAAGGTTGGCTGCAGCAAGATCTATGGGGGGTATCCAAGCAGGCAAAGACGTTCCTGACACCCATTTAGTCCACTCAAAAAGCCCAGGCTCCACTCGAATGCTTATTCTTCCATCTTGCTGCATTCCTAGAAAAGGTGCACATGACATTGGGGTCGGAGAGTTTAATGGATCATTGCTGTATAAAACTATTCTTTTTTTTCTTTCTGTCTGAACAATTGTGTATTTATAATATCTTTATATTTTCACAGTATAAAGTTGGTCTTCATACATGAAAAGATATAGCTGTCTTTTAGATTTTAATAATGAAGTCTATACGGCATCTAAAAGATTTAAAACCACTGGTCTAAAAGACATTTACATTCTCCTACTGGAATTTTCCTGTAGACATGTAGACCACTGCTGCCAACAGATTCCTGACTACAGTATGTACCTCTGAGGATTTCATGAGCTGTCTGGACACATCGGAGGCTGGGTGAGCAGTACACAAAATCAATAGTGGTATTACTTTCCAGCAAAGCTTCACCTGGAAATCAGATGGATAACATAAAAAGAGCATGATACACAATTCACTGGGAGAATTCATCTCAACATCATAGCACTGGGCAGACATACCCACTATCTTCGCCTGTGTAGCTCCAAACACTGTGATAGGAGAATCCATTCCATAGTCCCTGTGTGCTCCACCCCAGGCAGGTAGTTCAGCAGGCATATTCAGGTTACTCCTCACGTACCTGCCTGTAGGATGACAAACTGAGCTTGCAAACGAAGGGGTCATTTACACAACAGCATTTTCAGCCAAAAACGGGAAACTTTTTATCTGTTTTGCCTATTCTTTAACACAACAATTTTTTTTTTCAACTGAACATATATATTTTTGAAAAGGGTTTCAAAGTGCAAGTTTTTGAAAACGCCACCGTTATCGTTTCCAGGTAAAAATGTGAATCTTTGAAAAACAAGCGTGTGTAGTAAATGTTAGGCATGTAGACATGCGCAGTATGTGTCGATTTTAAAGGCTAGTGTGAACAAGTATACACAACAATTGCAGAGTACATGGTGTTGTTGCTGCTCAAAAGTTTGCTAACGCTTCTTCAGCAAATTGTGGTTTTACTTCAATATTACAACCAACAGCGGAGATGCATAATATACAACATATAATCGTCACTTCCCTACAGGTACTGTTTACTAACAAGGTGACAGCACCAACTACCGTATTTTTCGAACAATAAGTTGCACCTGAGTATAAGTCGCATCAGTCCAAAAATACGTCATGATGAGGAAAAAAACATATAAGTCGCATTTATTTAAAACCAAGAGAAAACATTACCATCTACAGCCGCCAGAGCGCCCTCTTGCGGCTGTAGACGGTAATGTTTTCTCTTGGTTCATGTCTCTTAGTTAATTTCTCTGGGTTCAAGTCAAATTAATTTTGATAAATAAGTCGCACCTGACTATAAGTCGCAGGACCAGCCAAACTATGAAAAAAAGTGCGACTTATAGTCTGTAAAATACGGTACTGGCCTGGCATACATAATACAGTACAGCTTTTTTGGCCGTTTTCGTTTCCGTTCCGTATCATTTCATTTCCGTTTTTGACTACATTGTTGTTGTGTAAATTTAGCCTAACTCTAATCTGTTCAAATTACCTTTAGAGTCAGAACACTGTGAGAGCCAGTGTTTCCCGAACACAACATCCATTCGTTCTCCATGCCGACACACAAACAAGGTCCTTTTAGGGGTCCGAGACTGGATGCTTGAGCGAAGCACCTATCATCAACAGCACAGAAATGCTCATGAATGATCAAATCATCTGTAACTGAACCAACCCAAAGTTTGTTTTGAACTCAGCAGTGAAAAATGTTGGAAAAGTCACTTTAATTGCTGTATCGTGTAGTAACAGGCACCTGCATAGGTTGGCAAATAACACTCAAGATGGCAGACTCTCCCAACTTTGAGTTTTCAAAGCATCGTATGTTGAGCAGCCCATCCAGTGATTTGCTCTCCTTGCAACCCTTTTCCGAAGGGGAAGTACAAAAGAAGGAGTGTGACCTGTTTAAGAAGCATAGAGAGAAGAGCATCCAATAGACACTTTACTATCCCATTAGGCCACAGGAGAGTATTTGTGAATGGAATTGAAGCGATGCAGCTGATGCTGATAGGAAAACATGCCAAATGTAGTTGATCCAGTTTAAATTATACTAGACACGTTTGTGAAGTAATAACTAATTCAAAAGAAGCACCTACTGAAAGCTGATGAGTACAATTTAGGTGAACCTTCCCTTGAACCCCAAGAACATTGCAAGTAATACTGATTAGTTGCACTGAGAACTATCAAACTTGCACCGCAAATCATTTGGAGAACTTACCCATGAAAGACCCAGGTGTCAGACTCATCAGCCGGGCTCACATAGTTCTCAGGCAGCAGGGCAGAGATGCCTGTACCCAGAGACGTGCCGAACACCCAGCCCTCACTAGTGCTCATTTGCTCCACTGTAGTCGTGAAGATAAAGTCTCCAGGCACCAGTTCCAGCTCATCGTCATTCTGAGGAGTGTAGGGGTACATCACTCGCAAAGTCTGACAACGAAACAGAGGTAAGTCTGCGTTAAAGTGCATTCCAGTGAACTAGCAAAACATTAAAACTGAAAAGAAGTTTTAAAAGGACATAAGGCTCAACTCACCTCGTGATTTGCAAACCGTATGTCTCGTGAGAAGAGGGTGGCGAGCCAGTCACAACCCAGCTTGACTTCAATCCCTCTTGCCAACTTTTCCAAGATAGTATAATGATTGGTTGGGAAGTGATAGGCTAGAGTCAAATGAAGCTGCTTTTTATGGGGTTCCACATGAACATCTATGAAATAAATAGGGTATAAATTCATAAAAATGCTCACGACACTATTCAAATACACAGTATTTTGATAGATGAATAAGTATCAGTTTATTTCATTAGAACACAATTTAAACAGGGAAAAAGGGGAAGAAAAAAAAACAACATCTAGAATGTTTGATTTACAGTTTATCTTTGATAAGTACAGATTTAAAGGGATAGTTCACTCAAAAATTTTAATTCTGTCACCATTTACCCTCATGTCTTTATTTTTTCAATTTAAATTCTGTCACCATTTACCCTTATGTCTTTCTTTTTTCAGTAAAACAAAAAAGGTGAATGTATCTGCTAACATTTGAATGTACTGAAAGCATGTAGTGTCGAGGGGATGTCAAGCTCCAAAAAGGACAAATAAGCACCACAAAATCATAAAAAAGTAGTCCATACAGTTGTTTGCTGTATTACGTGCACTATATATGTTTTCTGAAAATACATGATAGCTTTGTGTAAGGAACAGAACAATGTTATTTTAGTATTATATACTATTATAATTGTATATTTTCAGCTTAAATTTTTTTTTGTCATTAAAAAAATATTTCTATTTAGCTTTATTTTATTTCAGGTTTAGAATGAATAATTTTAGTACTTAAACTTAGTTACAAAGGCAATATATCCTTTTTATTATTATTTTTTTTATCATTTATTAAGTGAAAAGTATCTTTAATTATTTTAGTTAATAGTAACAACAGAACAGACTAAAATTCATGTGATTATTTGCTGATAATTTTAGTTTTGTAAATATCGTGTTTTCATTATACTGAATTTCATCTTTTGTGTTCCATCGAAGAAAGTCATATGGATAATGAACGCCATGAGGATGAGTAATGAGCTGATTAGAACAAAATTAAACGGGAGCACTATGAAGGCACCATCTGTGACAAATGCTCTGATCACGCCTCCCCACCAGCTTTAGCAGCAGCCTCCACCGCAAAGTCAGCCGCAAACTTCTTCAGCGTCTCAGCCACCTGCTCCTCCACGAAGAGGCCTATGAAGTTGGTGGAGGTGTAGAGCTCCAGGGGCAGGGGGCTGGGGAAACGTCCTCTCCATTGATTCACTGCAGACTGCAGAGCTTCACACAGAGCCACTAGTTTATTGTCTGGACACTACGAACACATAAAATGCAGAAATGTAAAATGACACAACTTAAGAATAATAAATCAAGATTAAAATAGAAACTGTGACTCACCATAAAGAACTGGCAGAGTGTGATGTGTGGGAATATGTTGTGAGCTTTGTTTTTTCCACAAGTTAAGCGAGACTGCTGCCAGAAATGAGAAAGCTGGTTTTGTAATGGCCCACTGGGGCGCAGATACAGCACATACTCTCTTGGTAAAGGGTCATCCAGAAAAGGGTCATCCAAATGAGAGAAAAGCCTATGAAGATAAATGCCCATGATCGTGAATGCTACAGCACAGCTAAACCAGCAAATAAAGCCTGTGTAATTGTTACCGTCAACAAGAATTGTTTTATGCGTAGAAAAACTGGAGTGACTCATATGAACCACTAGAGGGTGGTACTATTCCTCAAGAAAAGCCAGCTCGAGCAGGGTAAGTGTAGGAAAGCTCACCAGTCACATGCAAGCTGAACACTTCTGCCTCCAGTCGATGCCAGAGCTTTCAATCTGTAAAGAGAGCATATTTTTAGAGTTATCAGCATCCAAAATCAAAGAATATAGTTAGAACATTTGGAAGATCTGGACTTTACTTTGGTGCCTTGCGTTTATTAAAAAATAATAAGTTGATTAATTCTGACCATTCATGCCAGTGTGTTAAAGCCATGTTTTATTTATTTATTTAGGAAATTAAATCTTTTTGCCTTTCATTTAGATTTAGCAATAAAAAGAGAGAAACTTCTACATTCATAAAATATATTATACAGGGGGTAAAACAGGTATTGAACATTTTATCCCAATAAATAGATTTCTGAAGGTGCTGCGGATATGAAATTTACACCAGATGTCGGTAACCACCCAAGTAATCCATATATACAAACAAAACAAACAATTTTAGAAATTAAGTTACCTGTGATAAAATGGAATGGCACAGGGAAAAAAGTACTGAACTACTGAAATGTATTTAATAATTTGTAAAAAAGCCTTTGTTGGTAATGAAAACTTCAAGACGCCTCCTGTATGGAGAAACTAGTTGCATGCATTGCTCAGGTGTGATTTTGTGCCATTCTTCCACACAAACAGTTAGGTTCTGTGGGCCTCTTCTATTAACTCTGACCTTTAGTTCTTATTTTCTATTGGATTCAAGTCAGGTGCTTCGCTGGGCCATTCTAGCAGCTTCAGAGAGTTCTTGACTGTGTTTGGGATCATTTTCTTGCTGAAATGTCCACCCTGTTTCATCTTCATCATCCTGGTACTGTAGGTATTGGGACTGAACCAGCTTATATTATTTTCCACTGACAAGGGGCAGGGTTAATTTCTAATTACTGATAGATTTCAGCTGGTGTGTCGGCTTTTCATGCCTTTTTGAACCTCCCTTTGTTCATGTGTTCAATAATTTCCCCCTTCGTCATTCAAATTTATTACACATAACTTTATTTCTGAATATTATATATACATTTCCTATTTTTCTTTGTATGTGGATTACTTTGGTTATTACTGACACCTGGTGAAAATTTCAAGTCAACGGCACCTTTAGAAACATATTTAGTGAGAAAAGTGGTGAGGAGTTAAATTATTTTACTGTATATATTTAATCCATTCATTAAATGTATTATATTATATATTTGGTCTACATTAATACAATTATACCATTAATTATCTTTAGTTAACTAAAACGCTAACAGTTAAGTTTATTGTTAAATTTAATACTAAGAAAATGCTTTCCCACTGTGTGGAACCACTGCATGCAAGTTCATTAAGCATGTTGTACTGTGCAGGCCTGAGCGAGCATATGATGGCAACATGTCTGAATTCTAGGATTGGTTGCATAAGACCCAAGGTCTGCTAATATTTCCTGTGGACAGTGTCATTTCTTTTAATCTAATACAGTATGCTATGCACTCATACTATGACTCCATGAGGTCTGTGACAGTGGAAAGCATGTGTAAAATGAGATGAGATTATATTTTTATGATTTCTAACACGAGCCAGAGAAGAAGCTGTGTGAGAGAGGTGATCTTTCACACTTCTCTCACACATCAGTGTCTCATACACACTTTGGTTGCTTCTTGAGGTGAGAATACTGCTTTAAAAAGCATTTAAAAAAAATAGGATTAACTTTAAATAGAAAGTGCCTCAGTATAACACAGCCTGGGTCATATTTTCCTTGATCTTGCATAGTTCTGTTAATGGTTTTTAAAGATAAACACACTTTCTTCATTTGACTGGCTTCTATCAGGTGGCAGATGAATTTATGCCAATTTATGGACACACAACCTTTGATATAAACAACAAAAGGTATGGGACGCATTTCTGCCTTCATTTAAAAAAAATAACTATGCACTATAATATAGTTAATTGGACTTTTGAAAAAAAAATTGGAATACGTTTTATGGGAAAATGCTATTTCAGGCTTACTACTTATTGTATCTGTACTTGATATTTTAATTATGTGTGAAATTTACAAGCTTTTTTTTAGTAAAAAAAATTTCTACACCAGAGTTTATTTAAATTATTTTGGCAATATTACAGTAACAGACTTGTCACCCATTTCTGGGTCATGACCTTTATTTTCTCCGTTTAAATAAGGCTATGGACTTAAACCAGGATGGTTAATCTGGCAGACATTTAAATATACATTTCTACTTTTAAACAATATTGCAATGTGCATACGTTAATTGCATTGTTTTCCTTTAAAAAAGAAAAAAAGAAGAAAAAAAACATGCATTAAAAAAAAAGAATAACCGCCCACACACTCACAATCTGTTTATAGGTGCCTTTTTGTGTCAAAGTACTTAATAAACCAGTTAATTTCATGTGGCAGACATTTAAATTGACATTTTTACTTTTAAACAATATTGCAATATGCACAAAAAAAGGATGCTATAGTAAATATTTTGTTCTCGCCTACATGTTCCTCATTTAACTGCCTCATGAATAATATGTGTAACCTGTAAGACGTTAAGTCGTGAACATATTGCAAGTATTATAAAGAACACCCTAATTTGCCATTTTCAGAAAACCTGAAACTTGATATAATAAGAAGAAGAGGTAAAAAAAATTGAACAGCATGCGTGTGAACAAATAACCGTCCCATTGAACAAAACTACACTGTGAAATGTTTTCTGTTCTCAAAGCTCAACTAAACGAGACAATGACTGTGGTTACATGCAATTTTGAACATTTCAGTCTGTGAACAGGTCATTATAAGCATCACATATAGCCTCTTTTCAACTATTACCACTGAAGCGAAACCCCAGGGTATACCAGGACTTCCCCTGAGCTCTGCTCTGCAGCTACCTCAAACAGGAAATAGTTCACCAAAGGCCACGGCCAGTCTGTATGTTTGCTTGCTGTAAACCTGATCTCTTAAAATAAAGAAGTGGGTTAACAACACAGTAGAAAACAGAAGGAAGGACAGGGTTAACAAGATATTACAGACATAGCCAGAAAGCCAAATGGGAGGGGAAAACAGACTTCTCTGTGGCAGCTTAAACAATTCTTTTTCGAAGACAAAGCACAGACCAGCAAAAACATTTTGTTTAAAACTACAGTAGGTCTCTCACGATTCTAATGAAATTTGATTAGTGATGGGTTTTTGCAACATTATTTATCTGTTGAAAAATTGATTACATGTATTATTTATTACAACTTTAAGTACGAGAAAGGTGCACTGCAAATAAAATGCATTACTACTGCTATTTTTATTATTATTATTATTATTATTATTATTATTATTATTATTAATTACTGTGGATTTATTAACGGCAGTCAACATGTGGCATATCTGAACATAATTAAATGACCAGATATATTAAATAAACTTATTATGAAAATACAATCAAACACTGACATTTAGAATATCTCAATGATCTCTCAACAACATGCAAATTATTAACATGACATAAAATTAAATGTTTTTTTTTTTTTTTAAACAAAACATAAAAGTGTGCTTTACCATGAACCAAGAAAGAGTACTGGCCTAAATACTGTATTTGTATTAGCCAGATTTTCAGGTGAATATGTGCCAAAATAACAGTTGGCTCATGGTCTTTCACAACAACAAGGCAAACACAAAGGTATTCTGTCCTCTTTAATTTTTGATAAGTTTATTCTGCTATTTTAAATGTATAATATATGACTGATATGCTATGGTTAGATGAATGTTATTTTTGCATTTAACATGCTTTTTTCCCCCGTTTTATCAAAACAGCCCTGCACTTTTTCATAGTAAAAGCTGCACAGATCAAGTCTTCTGTTACTACTGTTTCTTACAGTAAAATGACTAGCATACTTACTGGATCAGAAAATAGACTTTATTTAACTAGTTAACAAGAAGATAACAGAACAAATAAATTCTTATTTATTAAAAAAAATTACAAATAAATTCTTATAAAATCTTATTTCATTTAAAAAGCTCTTGACAACATGAATAATTAGCATGCATACCAAGCGTGATAGTGAAAACATCCACCCATTAAAGTTTAAAGTAGGTCATAATGCTTGAAGTAATATTTTCCTTTCAAAAAAACCAAATGTGCATTTTAAAATCAAGATTGATAAAGAAGAAGAAGAAGAAGAAAAAAAAAAAAAAAAAAAACGCCCACACACACCACACACACAACCTGTCATGTCTTCAGATGCCTTTTTAGGTCTTACAAGCTATTTCCAATTTACCCTGAATTACTCATATACAGTTTGATGAAGGTGCAGTGGGGTGATTCTTTACAGATTCCGGTGACACATAGATATTAAAATAAATATGAATGGAAATGTGGAAATGTTTGATCAGCAAACTTTCTGCCTATGGCTCAATAAATGTACATTTAGTCATTTTGCAGACGTTTTTATCCAAAGCGACTTACGATTGGGGAATACATAAAGTGATTCTTCTAAAAGGAGGCAAACAGACACAGGAAGTGCATGTAAATCCAAGTTTTAGGCATTGTTCAAATAAGTACAAGCTAGAAAGGGAAGGAATATTTTAGGATGAAGTCAAGTAGCATCGAAAGAGATGAGTTTTCGGCGGTCGCTTAAAAATTTTCAGGGAATTTGCACATATATGTCCCCATGTGCTTTGAGAAAAAAATGGAGACGTATAAAAGCATTTCATAATAATTATCAATAATTCGACAATTTAGTACAACTGCTTTTCTGCCACAACTCACTAACAAGAGTAACATCTTTGTGGTGCATTTGTGATATACAAGCATGCTAAATACACGTAGAAACAGCGCATCCTTGTGGCGCGGAGGACACAGAAGAGCATACGCAGCACGGTGATATGGAGTGACACAGAGGAAACCGTTGACAAAAGGAATTATTGAATAAAGTCATTATTTTAGTTTTCTTTGCTTACAAAAAGTGTTCCTGTCGCTTCATATAACCCAGATTGCACATCTGATGGCAGATGGAGTATTCTGACGACAATTATCATTCCTTCTATGGACCTTGACACTGTTATTTACTTGGCAGTCAATGGGACAGGCTCAAGCATCCAGGTTTTCATCTCAAATATCTTAAATTGTGTTCTGAAGACGAACAGAGCTTTTACGGTTTTGGAACAACATGGGGGTAAGTGTTTAATGACAAAATTTTCATTTTGGGGTGGAGTGACCCTTTGACACAATTAAGATTAGTCAATTTTATTATTCTGTTTTATTCTGTTCCATTTTTGTCATTACTGACTGTTTATTTTTATAAATCACTCAGATAATCTCATCAATGTGACTTTCATTATAAACCAGCTGACCAAACAGGCAAGAACACATCTTCCACTCGGCTCTTTGGGGAAATCCCACAGCTCAGACCTCTGCATCCTTAAGTTTCCTGTTTACAGACCTTCCTTTAGCCTGATTCCGTTGCCAAGACACTCAAGAGAGTCACTGCAATCCAAAACAACAATTCAAACAACTAGTTTTACAGACAGATGCTCCAGTGTGTACAGTGAATTTAAAAGATTTACTACTGCAGTATTGCAGTTAATTTATTAAAATTGTTAAAGTTATCAATGCACCTAAACAGTAATATATTTAAAAAGTAAGGGATCAGTAAGAATTTATTTTTTAAGAAATTAGTAATTTTATTCGGCAAAGGATGCATTAAATTAATCATGAGTGGGAGTGAAGACATTTATAATGCTACAAAAGATTTATATTCCAAATAAATGCTGCTATTTTGGAGCTTTTTATGCAAAACATGACAGTTATCACAAAAAAGAAAAAAAAAGAAAAAAAAAATTCTTTCCTGAGAAGGAAATCTGTATATTAGAATTATTTCTGAAGGATCATGTAGACGACAGAAATAAATTACATTTAAAGGGGTCATGAACTGAGGAACCAAAATTACCTTGATCTTTTGATATATAAGAGGTCATTGTGTAATAATATTTCACAACATTCCTGTTTTATTTTGATAAAAAATGTAGCCATAAAAGACTTCTAATATGTAAAATTTTTACCAATCACAATAGAGATGAAACGGTACACGTATTTGTACCGAACAATTTTCGTACAGATCTTTCGGTTCGGTACGCATGTACACCATATTACACAAACTCATTATATTTTACTAATCCTATTAGTCTTAAATATTTAAATGTACAGTATGTTTAAATTAATCTGTTATGAAATGCTATGAAAGCCAATTTAATATATTTTAACAAATAATCAAATTATTTCGATTTTAATTTAAAAACTGTGTTATGTGCAAAATTTACATGTTTGCATAAAATTATTTATTAAGTTGATTGTAGATAATTTATTTAAAAATAAATATACATTTTAAGTTTGTTTTAGCTGAGGTAGATTTTTATTATTAAGAAAATTTTAACTATAATTGAATGTATTTAAAGAAAGAGCAACTTGTTCAGTAAACCATAAAAAAAAATTCAGTTTAAAATTTAGTTTCCCCCCTACTGTACCGAATCATACCGAGCCGTGACGTTAAAACCGAGGTAAGTACCGAACCGTCATATTTGTGTACCGTTAGTTGTGTCTGGTAAATATCTACAATTAATAATCCTGTCCCTTTTCCAAAACAATAACCAACACAGCAAAGGGTGGAGCTGTATCCTTGTGTGCCGTCCAGAGCTTGAGTGTGAGCAGGAGGGTTGAAGGACACCCGCATTTGGACACACGGCTCTCATTCTGGCAATCGCACAACCGCCACAGATGGTGGACTCACAAATGAGAGAACACACACTGATACAGGCCCTTTATAAACAGTGGAGGAGTGGAAGAGTAGGCTGACTTTGTAACAACTGCCTTTGTGGATCCCACTCTTGTGCCTGCGTCTGTTTTTCAGCAGTGAAGGAGAGATTTGCTCTCTACTGATGCTTGCGTACTGGCCTACATCTGTTTCCTTTATCCCAGCAGCCACAGAGGGAGCTGAGCCAAAGAGGAAGAAGAAAAAGATACGATTGATCTCACTGACGCCCAGCAAGAGCAACAAACAGACGCTATCCCATAAACCCCAAGGCCCACAAGTACCAGCTGCCATCCCTGCCACACGGGGGACTGAACGAAGAGAAGTGCGCACAGCTGTCCATCCCAAAATATGGCCAGCCAACACCTGCAGGCCTGTCGGCAAATGTGGCCAACTGTGTGGGCAAACTGATGGCCCACTTGTTTCCACAGAACATGAAATGCATCCTCACAGGCTGCGAGGGATATAATGTGGCCTTTTAACAGGGAAGACGATCAGGATCTGTGTATTTATGCACCAGGAGGTCATGGTCGCTATCTCATCGCCTGTGTTGCGTGCCATTTTTCAGGAAGGAAGCTGATGACATTTACACAGCATGACCGACCCTGAGACAAAACCACAGTGAGGCAGCATTATTATATGCACAGACTGACTACTGGTAAATGATACCTTATGACAAGACAGTAACGGTGATATTTGGATGAGCAACACAATAACGAGAAAGACTGGTTAGTGAAAAACAAAGAAGAAATTTTAAAGAATACTATCTTATCGATTTTTAATGTTATGAAATAAGAGAGGACTAGAGCTGTCAAGCTCCAAAATGACAAATTCACCATAAAATGTATTTTTTTTATTTACTCCGTTATTCACTGACAATCTTGACATCCACTTTAACTTAAACCACCATGAGCTTGTTGAGCTCATGAGAGAAAGAATGATACTTGTGTAAATAATCCGTTTAAGCAGTTCTAACAAGTCTGAATGACTCTAATGATTAATATGATTCTGTGCACTGGATTGATTCTGTTGAAATTAATCTGCTGATAGGTATGATTTTACTGAACAGAATGATACTGACCAGAATGTTTCTTTTTACAGGAATGATTTGGACTGGAACAATTCTACTGATCGAAATTATTGTACAGATTTGAATGATTCCCCTGATTGGAATCATTTACATTTATGCATTTTGCAGACGCTTTAACCCAAAGCGAGTTACAATGCATTCATGCTATACAATTTTTTTTTTTTTTTACCAGTATGTGTGTTCCCTGGGAATTGAACCTATACTGATGCACAAAGTGATACTGAATGGAATAATTCTACTGATCAGAACGAATCTAATTAACAGAATGATGTTCATCACAATGACTCAGTTAATGATTCACATTTGAATATATCAAGCCCTCATTAAGTTATGTCTTTTATTTTTTTTATTTATTTATTTATTTTTTTGTCATTTTGGAGCTTGACATTTCCAGTCCTTATTCAGCTGCATTATATCGACAAGAGTGATTTTATAAAAAAAAAAAAAAAAAAAAAAAAAAAAATTCCAAATGCAACAGGACCATATTGGTAAACATCAGGGCACAGACAAATAATAATCTTCCCACACAAGACAAGACATTGACTACATGTGCTTTAATTCTGAACAGCTGCATGGTCTTGGGTTTTCTCATTTACTTGCCAAAATAAGAATGAAAAAAAAAAAAACACCTTGTGACTTACAAATCATTCATGCTGTAATGAGCGCAGATGTTCCTCCTCACATGTTACAGGACACATTTACCCTCATTACACTGAATGGTTCGGTATGATGGTGGTCGTAACTCAGGTAGGGGTGTTGATGTGGAGGGGGGTTGAAGAGTTTGCCAGGCATATGGGCCCATCTGCATGCTAAGAGGGCCCCCAAACTGTTGAATTATTATTACTATTAACATTTTAACTAATTGTTATCTTCTATACACAAACATGTTTTAACCATAATTAGTGTAGTCAAATAAAATTACAATCTGTAAATTATAGAAATGATTAGTGAAAGTGAACTTCTGTAATGTAACTTAAACTTTGTGCATTAATAGCACAAAGAACATGATGTATAGAAAGAAGAACTTGTTCGGTGGCCTTCAGTGGATCTTACAAATTAGGTATAATATTAAAACAGGAAATCAGGGCAGTTCACTGTTGTTATGTGGGTCAATTATAGTGGCATATTAATAACTCCTATGACTACACTCCATACATGCTAGTTCATACAAAAGCATAGGTGCCTTTACATACAATATTTATCTTTATTTTTATTTAAACTGCCCGAGCGCATACTGAAGACAGACAGATTACACTGTCTGATAGGCTAAATAGATGTACGTTTTATAAAACATCTGACAAATACAATAAAATATGGAGAAATATATATATATATATATTGTTACTCTTATTTTACACAAATATTATTTAATTGTTTAATTATTTCTCTATTTTATATATGTAATTATAATTTTAGATTATATATATATATATATATATATATGTATATATATATATATATATATATATATATATATATATATATATATATATAATTCAGATATGCTAAGTGAATGGCAAATGACATATA
Organism: Carassius auratus; assembly: GCF_003368295.1. Lineage (NCBI taxonomy): Eukaryota > Metazoa > Chordata > Actinopteri > Cypriniformes > Cyprinidae > Carassius > Carassius auratus. The sequence goes on from NC_039257.1 coordinate 11,955,005, forward strand.
GACATCTATAGCCTACACTGATTTAGACATAATCCTCTAGTTTACATCTCTCCGTGGGTTTTTTGACACAATTACCAAAAATAGCTTGCAGACAATATTATGTGATATCAGTGTGATATCAGTGATCCGAAGGACAAACAAAAGTATTTTTTAAGCTAACCATACAGGTTATTAGAAACAGTTTGCAGTGTAGGTTAACCGCTGTTTTCAGATTCGTGACTTTATTACGACTTAAAATCAAAGTAGTTCACGCCAATGACAGTTTAAAACGTCCTGAGGCACCCTATATATGATTAACCCCGAGAAACGAAACATTATCTTTATTCATACAATTAATATTTTAAGAAGAACGTCGTCATGTAGCCTATGATAAATATGGCACTTACGCTCTCTGCTGAGGAAATCCCATCGAAAGCAGCACGTCCAGATTGGATCCATGTTTGACAGAAACGCAACTGTTCTGTCTCAATCTGCGAGGAATTATCTTTGAGTAAAGATCCTCCTTTGCTGCCATCCTTCAGTCCCATCAAATGATACTAACGACAGTCGAATACGACACATCCACATGTGCTTATTTCGCGATTTACGCTATGAGTACAAGCATAATCGTCCCTCCTCCTGACAGCGGCAGTGTATGTTTGTATACAGTTAGTTATACAGTAGATTAACGAGCTAGTAATGGCTGTGTTTTAAAAACCTATGGAGCTGTCAAGTCAGGACACGACACCACATTTGAGCAACGCGCCTCTATGCCCTAAAATGCTGTCTAAGTAGGCAGGTCACGAGGTTTTGAGACACAACCCAAGTATTATGCGCGTCAAACATTTATAACTACCAAACACGTTTACTCGTCACGCTTGACACCAACCCGATTTTATTATCTTAATTTACCTACAAGTCTAAAGCTGAACACAATTTACCGTTTACTGTGTCACATGACCCGCAATATCAAATAAATGAACAAAATAACTGCCACTGCTTAATTAAGTAGCCTATGTTATTTCACTACTAATGTAAAGTGTTTTGACAGAGGATAAAATTGGATAAATTTCCTGGTAGTGCTGACTATATAGGTTAGAATTAATTAAAATAACTCTACTAAATCACGTGTACTGGAGTAAACACTCTCGGCTCTGCTCAAAAATGTCTTTACAACACAAGCACAGGATGGGTGTGAAAGGCTACCAATGCAAAGTCAATTGTTTCTCATTTCTATTCGAAGCGTACAACAATTGAAGCCCCACCTTCTGCTAAACAATGATCTGCGATAAATGAGTCTGAAATAGGAAAACAGTGGCAAGCTCATTTAAACTCAAGTTAAAAACTGAAATACAAACTTAAAAGGAATAGTTCTCCCCAAAAAATGAAAAGTATGTCATCATTTACTTACCCCCACTTACCCCTTCATTGAATGGACGAAAAATAGTTAAAGATTTTTTTTTTTTTTTTTTTTTTTTACAAAATGTAATGTTCCACAGAAGAAACTACATACATGTTTGAAATGACATAAGAGTAAATTATTACAGATTAATAATTTTTTTGAGGGGGGGGGGGGTGGGGTATGTGAACTAGGGATGTTCCTCTAGCGGAGTCACAACAGCTTTTTGGCAAACAAGAAATTAAACCTTTTCACTGAGTGATCAGCTTTGACTCGGCACTGATAGACTTTATGACTCATAAGGCACAATAAATAAGACAAAACACACATCCTGCCTTTTGGAAAGCCCTCTTCATCTCCACCTAGTGGTAAAACATAATAAAAATGTATACACTATGACAAAAATGTGTATCATGTGCAACATTGACAATAGTAAGAAATGTTCCTCGGGCACCAGATCGTGTGACATTACATTTTAAAATAAATTAAACTAGTAAACAGTTTATAGTATTACTGTTTCTGTATCTTTACCCCCCCAAAAGTATCCTTGGTGAGCAAGATAAATTTCTTTTAAAACCAATTAAAAAAATCCCACCAAACTCAGACATGTATATTCAAGTGTATATTTATGTTTGATATAATTTTGCATTCATAATGTCTAAACCACAGCACCACTGCCAGGCAAATTGCAGATCCAAACTACAAATACAACAAATGATCATTCAGATGTGCCTGTTTTCTGTAAGTCATATTACCTTTAATGCCATTTGTAAAAAAAAAAAAAAAAAAAGTCATGGAACAACTCAAGGTATCATTTACGAGAACTTTAGGAAATGATGGATGCCTTGACGCATTTATGTATACACCGACCTGATAGACATATTGCAACCTCAACAGCGGATTTTTTGGTGATATATAAATTAAGCTGTATTTAAAAAATGCAGTCAAACTGCTTTTCAGCTATGTATGAGAGTTTGATGGATGGACTATAGCATCATACCACTGTAGCTCAAAGTTTTTATCCATGAGCTATGCAAGTCTGGGCAGGTCTTTACACTGAAAAGCATTGTTTTCATCGACCACTTGTTATCCTGAATGGTAAGGCTGATGATACATGGGGAAACAGTTTGAGCAATGTTGCCGTTAAAGAGTAACCAGGTGAGACACAGGGCCCAAGACCAATATAAAGTATCCAGGTAGAAATTTGTCACCCAATTTCAATGGTAGAGTGCCCAAACAACATTGCTCAATAAAAAAGTTGCCCCATGTATCATCGGCATAAAGCTACAAGATCTATTACAGCATCTATTACAGCATGGAAAGTACACAACAACTGCTGAAGAGCAAATGCTCAAAGATATAAACCTAACTGGCTTGATCAGTGAGTTCAGGAAATGATTCATCAACAGCGGAATCACCTGTTGAGAAAGGAGACGACTTATGAAAGGCTTCATTTTTTTACAGTTAGCACATAAACCAGGACATGAAGCAGGATTTACTGTTCAATCAACACTGTGTAACATTACTGTGAATCCTTCCAGAATCAAGCCGGAACAAGTGAAGATCGCTCATGTCCAAGGGAATGTACTCTCCTATAGAAATTAATATTTTGATACAAAGTATAGCCTCCTGAAATCCAAGTTTCTATTGCTGTATAAATACAGTACCATTTTCAACACTGAAATTTTTTATTTATTTATTATTATTTTTTTTGCAGTAGATCGGCATATTAGAATGATTTCTGAAAGGATCGCATGACACTGAAGACTGTAGTAATGGCATTACATCTTCAAATATTTTGAAATAGAAGACTTTCTTTCTTTTTTTTGCAATACATAGAAAAGTCTACCAACTAGAAAAGATAAACATCCCAGGTTCATACTCAGTAATGAAAGTTATTTATATTAACCAGAATAATATTTAGGTTCAAAAACAGAACCACTCTCATCCCTCAGCTGTTTGTTGAAGTCCATGTAAACCAAGCCTTCATAGACCTATAAGAAGGTTAATAGAGACGATCATGTTCCACACAGTGCATATCAAATTAATATGAATGTACAAACCCGCACAACTTTATCCTGTAGACCAGCTGTGATTAACAGCTCATCTATCTCTACATTGAAAATGAAGTTGGCTCTGATTGGTTTAGGAAGATCCTGTCCCAGGATAAAACTTAGCTAATAGTTTATTTCTACATAAAAAAGTTCTAAATAAAACCACTGATTGGCAAATGCTACACATTGGACTCTTTTCGAAGGAAGTAGAAAACCACACTGACTAAAAGCAAGATGAGATACGCTCCTGAAGCTTATCAAGGAATCACATGACCGATAGCTTAAACCAGGGTGTCCAATCCTACTTCTGAAGGGCTACTGTCCTGCACAGTTTAGCTCCAAAACCAATTAAACACACCTCAACCAAAAGTAACCAAGGTCTTTAGAATTAATAGATTCATCCAATTAGGTAAGCTGGAGCTAAACTCTGCAGGATCTTGGCCCTCTAGGACCAGGATAAGACACACCGTCTATGTGCATGCTTATGCTTACTTGTATACAGTACAAAACATAAATAGATTTTGTTTGAATTTCTCTGTCACTATTTTAAGTACGTTTATATTCTATGATTATGTCTTCTGTCTATTTTCTTTATCCAATTCTACAATTTATATGCCAAAAATAAATTTCCATTCCATGACAAACTGAATAGACTAAACTTGCCATGGGACCCTTATTAATTAAATAAAAATACAAAAAAATAAAAAGAAAGGAAGAATCTAATGAGCTTGGTTAATTTTATAATATCAGAAATTTCTAATGTCTATTTGATCTAATGTCTAAATTCTTTGTATTTTGATGATGTCCTATCTATATATCTGTAATATCTGCCTATGTGAGATTTATGATAATGCCAAAACAAAATTACATTTTATGATAAAATTAATGAACAATAAATGTTAATCAGAGCTTGTGAAAATGGCAAAATGAAAAACGATAAATAATCTGCAAATTTTGGAAAATGTTATAATATATCAGAGGGTATTTCTTCCATTAAAATTACAACAATGGCTCATATCTCACCGATGGGTGTTTGGACACACTTCGACAATTCCTCTGGTGTAGCTCTTCTCTCCTGACTCATAATAGTTCATAATGTATAACAAGTTCTCCAGGCTCAAGCATCAAATACAGGTAATGAGAATTACAACTGAGTAGGAATTAGACCAGTTATTTTAACAAAGTAAATGAGTGTAAGGAATAGTGATGAGTGAGAGTAAATACAGATGTGTGTGTGACGTACAGTAAATGCAGTAATTACTGGGTATGGGGCAAGTGGGAAAGTACAAATCAATATGGACCTGGATGGGTCACTGTGTATGATATCTCACCCACTAGAATAAACTTGTAACAACAGAATCAAGCCTTAGATCTAAATCTACCTTAGATCTGAAAAAGCAAATTACTTGTGCAATCTTAAAGTTCTGATCAGCACAAAGCATGTCTCCTGCAATCTGCAAAATTTGATTTTCACAGCCTAAAAATTTTTAGATTTAAAAGAATAATAACCAAAAAAAATAAAAACTTGCTGAAAATGTACTCACATTCAGGCCAAGATAAGTTTGTTACTGAATGAAATTTAGCTTAATTAAATTTAGCATTACATGACTTGCCACGCCCTTTTATTTTGGCCAGAAGTAACTGAAACACAATCATGATGCATTTGTATTATGTTTTCACTTTATAACCCATTAATTGATAGACTAGAGTGGTGTGGATTACTTGTAACCACATAGACTTCACTGAAGATCTGGTGGGAGGGTAAATCCTGTGTTGCATTAGTGTTCATGGAAAACATTTACAATTATGCTAAAAGTACAGAACAACAAATATTATGACTCACGTTTTGACAGTTTCCCACCAGAAATCCAATATTCCCCCCGACTCCAGGTAAAAGGGCTTTGGGCACACTGGTCAGATGAGCAAACAGACCTGTAACATCACTCTTGCGATACAAGTTTAGTGAAGCTCAGCATTTCATAACATATTCTTATCCATAGCACACTTTCTCATTCTCTTTTTTTTCGTTTTAAATATAAATTTATAATGTATAACTGAATCGCGTCACTGGAAACCCTGCAAATCCTTAAGACCGCAGTTTGAGCCAGCGGCTCAAATTCATATGGCTCAGGCCCTGGCCCTGTGTCCACAGACACCTCGACATCCTCCCCTTCAGGTGAGGGGTGGGGGAGAAAAGTCCTCTAGTTCAAATGAACGCTCTGTTGCAAAGCTACTTGCATCACTCTCCATTTTAGTGACTCTCGACAGCTGCTGTCAATCAATACGTCACTGCGGGTCTCAGGTTCATGCCCCACCCGGCTCAGCCCCACCCTCGGTTCGTCTCCTCCATCTCCGCTGTGCTCTGCCCACTTTTCAGCATTTTTCAAATATTGCCAGTGGGTGGAGTTTAGTTACCCTTTAAATATACAGGCTTTTTAATATGGCAAACCGTTTTAACATTCAACTATTTAAACCAACCCTATACGTATACTAGGATATGTATACTAAGAATCTTAATCACTACCAAGTAATGATTAGAGAAACAAACCTTTTTGAAGCTTTGAATCAACTAATCCAATTGCTTCGCAAAATGATTCATTGTTTCAAAGCACTCGAAAAAACACGGTGTTTACTGAAATCACATTACTTTGGCATTCTGATATGCGCTCCGAACCACTGTTTCGAAAACAAAAACGATTCTGAAAAGTTTTGAAGTTTCATGAAGCAGTGCTTCGAAAGTGGCCATCACTACTAGCAAATATCACAGTAGTGACTAGTTAGTTATTTAACAAGCACAATAATTAACCTTAAATGTCGCTAGTAAGTGATTTCTTTTTAAATTTTATTAATTGCTTTTAATTAGTAGTTATACTAACTGGTCAGAATAGCTACTTTACATCTAAAGTGAAATGCACTCTAGTATCTTAAAAATGTTGTCTAAATAGGTATAAGGATACATAGAATAGATACTACCAATTAGTAAAAGAAAACGTTAGTTTTAAGGAATAAATATTCAAATGGCTTGCCATAATGTTCGTGTGCATAGAGGACTGTCTAAAAGGCAGGTCCCTATAATATTAATATTTCAGTCTTCAACATTTTCAGTTGCCTTATATTTGCTATTTAACAAAAATGGAAAAGAATATCTCCAGGAATGGGAGACTGTTTGTATATTTCTGTTAAATACTTTTTTTTTTACACAACAACAAACTTGTCGATGCGGAGATGTTCAACAGATTGAGATCTGAATCTAGAGAATAGCTTTGTGAGGAAAATGTGTTATTTATTTCAGTACTCTGCATAGTGAAATCTACTATGACCATATTGTGAATTGTCAATTAGCAGGCAGTTATTTGACATGCTCATTATTCTGACAAATTAAGCTAAAAAACCTGAACTTCGAAAGTATGAAATATATGAAAATGCATTAATAACACAAATATTTGACATTACTAATTTCCACAAAGTTTAGAAGAAACGGTACAAAATAAACAAACCTGTCCTGGTACATAAAAAAATGAATGTTAAATAAGATAAACGTACAGGGGACACAAAAATAAAATATGTACATAAGGCAAGATCCAAATGGAGAATCATCACCAGGTTGTTTAATACTGCATTATGTTAGTCCTGCAATGTTCAAGGTTATTTAAAAACATCAGAAAATTGAATCTTCTGCGCTGAATGTTTTTCGATCTAAATTCTCAAAACTCCAACATCCTTTTAACTCTTCACTGGGGTTCTGCACTTGCTGCTGCAACTATGCCATGCTGCCGGAGCCGGCTCCTCAAAATCTGATTCTTAGATTTCCAATCTTCCACCTAAAACAACAAAACAATTAATGAGAATAAAACCTCTACCCAAGACTCACTTGGAGATTTAAATTAACTTAAATGAATACAATTTTTCTGTAAAATTAAAACCAGGATCAAAATGACGATTCAATTGAAAGTTAATTATTATACAGACCTAAATTATCATATTAATATAATTTATAATTTACAGATATAATTACAGTTATCCCTTATTGGTGCAACCAGTAAAATACCTCTTGCCGTAACAGCTGGTTATCCATCTTCAACCTATCAAGGGTGTTCAGTTCATCTCCTAACCTGCTGTTACTTTGTCGCAGCTCTTGAATGTAATCGCAGGCCTTTGATAGGATCCCACCTTTACTCTGAAACACACACAACACCAAATTTAGAAATAACCCAGCACTTCCTGTTGCTACAAGTAGACAGTACTAACAAATACCTGTCCAGTTTTAGTGGAATCCATGGTGCAGTCTGGAATTGTTTTGGAGAGCTGAACAATCCAGTTGTTAATTTTGTCTCTACGTCTTCGCTCGACTGTAAAGTGGTTTGGAAATAATCAATTGCAATTAATCTACACAACTAACCATAAGTCATTTACAATTATTTTTCAGTACCTTCATTGTGCTGAGCTCGCCTTTTATCATCTCTCGAATTTCTTGGCCCCTCTGTCTTACTGCAAGTATTTACAAAGTATGTTACAACAAATGTTTTTGTTCCTTGGGTTCATTTTGTTCCTACAATAATCCATTAATCCAGATTCAGTTCAGTCAACAGCTAATTTAAATACACTTTACACTACAGGTCAAACATTAAATTTTTTTTTTATTATTCTGGTTGGAAAAAAGCCTCTTATGCTCATAAAGCTGCATTTATTTGATTAAAATGACAGAAAAAAAATATTTTTTACTTTCAACCACCAAGGATCATGTGACACTGAAGACTGGAGTAATGATGCTGAAAATTCAGCTTTGCCATTAAAGGAATAAGTTACATTTTAAAATATATAATACTAGAAAGCAGATTAACCAAATAAATGCAGCCTTGTTTAGCAAAAGAGAATTAAAAAAAAAAATAATAATAATAAAATAAAAAAATTATTCCATACTTTTTCGTTTTCACAGTTTAATATAACAGCATACTTATAGTGATATCAAAATAATAAATTGAGTCCATTATTTTAAATTCATTTTACATTACTGTTAAAGGGGGGGTGAAATGCTATTTCATGCATACTGAGTTTTTTACACTGTTAAAGTGTAATGCTAAACATGGACAAAGTTTCAAAAATTAATTTGTACGTTTGAAGGAGCATTTCTGTTCCAAAAATACTCCTTCCGGTTTGTCACAAGTTTCGGAAAGTTTTTTTTGAGTATGGGTCTGTGATGCGTTAGATGGAGCGGAATTTCCTAATATGGGTCCTAGGGCACGTCTGCCGGAAGAGCGCGCGCTCCCGTATAGCAGAGCACTGAGAGCACAAAAGACGTTCACTGATCAGAGCGAGAGCATCGCGAAATGTAACAAAAGAAGTGTGTTTTTGGTTGCCAGGGCAAGACAACCCTGCACAGATTACCAAAAAAAAAAAAAAACAGCATTAAGGGACTAGTGGATGGAGTTTATTTTTACAGAGCATCAACGGAGTTTCGAAGATGCTTGTTTTGCAAACAAGGCCCAGTTTGATGCCGGATTTTCACATCGTTTATTTCTTAAGGATAATGCAGTCCCAACGAAGAGGGTCACGATCGTGTGTTGGAACCGCATGCGGTGAGTAAAACTGCTTCAAATATCTCTGTGTTGTTAACTTAGCTATCGGCGCGTAAGCACATCAAGTAAACAACATGCGATGTTGTCATCAAACTGCACTTTCCACATGTACAGCTTAAAAAAAAAAAAAAAAAAAAAAAAAAGACGACAAAGTGGAACTTTGGAACTAATTTTCCAAAACCGCTAAGCAAATATATACAGTTTCAGTACATACCACATAGACGTTGTTGCTGATGCTGCTCTTGTTAAATTTCAGCCTCTGGATCTGATTCTGGATCATAAATATACGCTGAATCTGACTGTTAGCCATGGTTTGTTTTTCCTCACGGTAAAGTCACAGCTTCAAGACGCTCTCAACGCAAAAGCCTACTGGCGCTCGTGATTCTTTAGCTCCGCCCACACACCACGCCTCCAGTCGGTCGTGTTTTTCCGGGAAAAACCGGTACAGACTATCTTTCTCTTATGAATATAACAAAACTAAAGACTTTTTGGAGTTATGGAGGATGCAGTACTACTCTATAGGTACTCAAGATTAACAGGATATTGAGTGAAAGCGAGCATTTCACCCCCCCTTTAATGATTTTTACAAACTGCAAATAAAGAAGTGCAAAGAATGCAAAACAGCAAAAACTGAATAGAGAAATGTATTAAACGAGGCTGGAAGAAGCAACATTACGCATTGTAAGGTTGTGTACGAGGTGCAATAGACCTCTGGTTGGCTCCAGTAAGGACCTCCTGTGGAGACATCATAACATATAACTGACCTGAAACAAGAGCAAAAAACAAATAAAAATAAAAACTCAGTCTGTTTTGCAACAGAACTGATGCACTGTTCAATTGATTCACTGTTACTATCAAATGAAATGCATCATTTATGTTCAAAAAGGTTTGATGATGTACCTGCAGGAGCACTTTGACTAAGCAGAGCATCTGAGGCCTGAACACCAGTCACCATGGTCCCGGCCGCTGTGTCTGATATAGTAGCAGGATAGTATGTGTAATGGGTTTCTGTGCCATCGCCATCTAAGCCTTCTGACTGAGAAAAAACAGCCTGAAAAACATTTTTAAATAATATTAAAATGAAATGTAATTAGGTTCAATTCTATTCATCTATATCAGGTGAAGCAATTTTGCACCTGCGTAAGAGGCTGTGTTGTAGCAGGAAACCCAGTCACTACACTAACAGCTGTTGCACTGTCAGTTTGAGCTTCCAGCTGTCCATCTGCGACTTGGATTACGCGATATGTAACCTGAGGAAAAATTAAGAGGATAAGTTGTTATGCAATACAATCTTACACTTGTCTGTAGAAGCTACTTAAAGTGAAAAAAAAGAGATCACTGCTCAATATTTCGAGTCCTTGTCAGAAAAAACATTCTATGGGAACAATTACGTTTGGTTTATAATCTGTCTGCATCATCACCAGGTGTAAACTGGGCCTAAGTTCTCACTCAGGTCTGAATGTAACCCTTCCTCTCCATCTCCTACCTGCCCTGAGGGAGGGTACAGCTCCCCTACCTGCCCCCCGGCTCCCTCTGTCTTGAAGAGGTATTTGATCGGCTGCTCCGAGGAGAATGTAGAAGCAGACTGAATAGTTGTAATTGCTGATGGGTCCTCTGCAGTAGCAACTGCCCCTGAGAAAGAGAGAAAGAGAGAGAGAGAGAGAGAGAGAGAGAGAGAGAGAGAAACACACACACACATCAATTTTCAAAACTTACTTAAAAATAAACTTGCATTACTGCATCACCCTTGATCTTACAATACCTTCTTCAATGACTGGAGAATTGACATCAGGTTCAGAACTTTTCTGGTGTCTAAAAACACAACATTTAAAATATGTAGTTAATAAATAGTAAATAATAGTGCTATTACAAACTGTATAGTTCAAGTATTTGATTATTTGCTACAAACCCTTTCATTTCCACAGTCAGTCTGTACCAGGTAAAATGTACCTTCACTCCCAGTAGCCTGATCAAACCTTCACAGAATCCGACAGAGGAAACCAACAATATAAACGTTAGCATAAAAATACTCGAGAACGTGTGAGTACTTCATAAAATGTACACAATAACCGTTATTAACAAAACTGGCCAACAGGAGTCACTCCTCACTTACATTAACACTCCGGATGTGTACTACACGGTAAACATTTTAAAATAAATACATTTTAAATTAGATGCACAAGAATAACTAAACTGTGAAAAATACAAAGTTATTTATAATGAATAAAAATATAGATTATATTTGTTTCAGTTGAGAGGATAGCTAGCTAGCTAACCTACCAGTGCTATCTGGCAAGCTTAAACAAACAAAAAAAAAAAATTAAATGCGCCGCGTACACGAATAAATCACTTCCATCTACATTTAGCCATAATGAAATTGATGTTTAAGTAAGCAAAATAAATATGTAAATTCATTTATCATCTCACCGTTTACTATTGTGTGCCGTCTTGTTTACAACAGGAGCAACCGGAGCGGTTAGTCTCTGCGCATGCGCACAGAGTCGACTCCAATAGGACATTACTGTGTGGATTGGCACATGACCGAAGGAGTATCTTTTTTTTTTTTTTTTTTTTATTGTTTCTTTTCTTATCACAATAAACAATGCAAATATCTCACACAAAAAAGAGAAAAAATAAAGAATATTACAATCCTCAAAATGTACAATATAAATCTTATTGTATCATAAACTAAGAATCACACCTCCAGCAAATCATCTGAGAAAACATTTTCTGCTTTTCACATGACAAGGGAGAACAAACTATATTGAAAAACAAAAACAATAAAAAGTAAGCTAAAACAAAATAAATAAAATAAGACAAACAATATAAAAAGGACTCAGCATATCTGAAGTGTTATTAAATGTTTATGCAATTTTTTAGCATGGGCATTCTCAACCTTTATGAGACAGTTTTGGAACAGCAAAAGTTCATTTTTAAGTGCAGACCATGTGGGGGAGGACTTAGCAAATCGACATTTATGTATATAATATTTTGTTGCTATAATTAGATTATTGACCAAAAATTCATCATTTTTATTTTGTAGAATTACACCCATCTGAATGTTTTGATATGAAAAGAAATCTGACCGAAGGAGTATCATCACAGGTTTTTTACGGAAGTTAGAATGTGAACTTTTTGGGGTAACGTTAGTTGTATAAAAATATGCATAATTTTCTTTAAATGTCATTTAATCGCCTTGCTTTGTTAAGTGTCAGAAAGTGGAATGTTTAAACATATTAGGATTTGAATTTAGCAACTTTAAGCGTATAATGTCGTCTTTTAAAACAAACGTGACATTTTGTAAAGTCGTTTCGTTCCGGATAGCAGTGGATAACGTTCTGGGTTCAATCCAAAAACGGGAAAGCTGACTAACGTAAAGTTATGTAGGGAGTGCGTTTGTTTTAGTCCAAATCTGAGAGTCGATATCAGTATTATATGTCTTCAGAAAACGCCAGACGGCGCTGGAGGTTCGATCCCTCGTCTTCAGAAAACTCCAACTAAAGAAACCGCTGAGCAATCACAACACTCATTTCGTGTTGTTACATGGAAACCACATGTACACATTTTATGATGTTCTTTTTACTGTTTATCAAATAACGATTATTTATAGGTTACTGTGTGTGCATAATTATGCAAATTGATTTTCTGAACTGTTTTTTTCTAAGCACATTTTACCATTTCCAAACCACATCAGTTAATCAGTCTTAAACTATACATTTTGTGTTTAGTAATTTATAAGTGATATATAATATATATAATTATCCATGAAGCCTGGAAGTCTTATATTCATGTGTGCAGGTTTTCTTTAAAATTAAAAAGATAAAATTAGCCAAAAAAGAGATTGACCTCAGACTGAAAATTCAAAAACTATTTAATGCCCACAAGAAGCATGCAGTACTAATGCAATACTATAATTTGCAAATTCAAGGCATGACCATTGGACAAGGAAATCCTCTTTGAGTCAGCAGGGTCAGAAAAAAACAGAAAAGACTTAACTGCAAAAGAATTAAGAATAAATGTAAAGAATTAGGTGTGAAACCATCAGGAACCATTTAGTCTCCAACACCACCATTTTCCAGAACTGCAACCTACCTAGAGTATTATTTACCTATAAGTCTCAGAGAACTTGACGCCTTGTACTTCTGAAGAGTCCAGATAGGTTGCAGTTTTAAGAAATGGTGGAGACTCCAGAGCAACAACACAAATCTTTCTTTACATTATATAGTGTTTATTTTGGGGAAATGATGCATAATTTGAGATTTGGTGAGAGTGTGACATAGGTCTATATGTTTATGGCTTTCAGGAAGAAAAACAACAACAACAACACACACACACACGTTTGTTTTTGTGAAAGTGGGGACATCCCATAGGCGCAATGGTTTTTATAATGTAGAAACTGTATATTCTATGGCCCTTTACCAACCCTACCCCTAACCCTAACCCTCACAGGAAACTTTGTGCATTTTTACTTTCTCAAAAAAACCTCATTCTGTATGATTTATAAGCGTTTTGAAAAATGGGGACATGGGTTATGTACTCATAAGTCACCCTCTCCTTGTAATACCTGTGTCATACCCATGTCATTATACAAAGTTGTGTCCTGATATGTCACAAAAACATGCCCACACATACACATGCACGACTGTCTTATGATGCATGCATACACTGTTGAACATTGTTAGTATATTAAACTATCAGAGTGTTAAAAGTGTGCTTTTAGACACAGGACCAAATGACGTAGTTGAAGAAACAACAATAAAGGCTTGTTGTAAATTATTATGCACCTTATTTTTTCCCATAACAGTAGGCATAGCCATTTAATGGGTCTGGCTTTTGGTCTCAACTGCATCCAGCAATTTTTAGCTGCACAAAACAGCTTGTTTTGCTGCTTGATATTGCATATGGGTGTCTTATCATGATATTTGAATGTATCATCTTTACATTAAGTAGCTTTACTTTATCTGTTATGTGAGTTTATGTAATTTATTTTTCATTCCATAATGTTTCCTATACTCCTATACCTGATTTTACAAATAAGCTTCTTGGAAGGAAATAAATGCTATTAACCACAGCAATTTGGAGACATTCAGTAATGGTCCACTTCCACGGCAGTCCGTTGGTCGCTCTAGAAAAAAAAAAGATGCTTAATCTGTTAAAGGGTGGAGGATAATGAACTGATGTAAAAAGATAGAAAGCAAAAATTCAGAATGCAAAATTCAGAACTCAACCAATCTAGGTAAACAGTATATTGTATAACAGTATATTTTTTCCACAAAATGCCCATATTTTCCCAATTTTGGCAAAGTTCCATGTTTTTACAAAAACATTCCAACTATATTAACCATTATTTATTGGTCGAGATTAAGTTAAGAAACTGACACTAACCTTTCCCAGTCTATTTCACAACGTGTTTCTTCTCTTCTTGACTTGTTTTCCGTGACAGAGAGCATACATAAGTCTTGGTCTGGTTTTGGTAAATCTTGGCATGATCTTTGATAATGAGTCGACACACTTCAGTTGTAGCATAGAATGAAACATTGCTGTTATCCATTGTCTTGTTTGAGCTGGCGATTAGTGTCTCGCCATCATAAAGTTTGCAGTAAAAGGCTGTGTTGTCACAAAGTGGGTAGTAACAATCAACTGTTAGGCTTTGGTTTTTATTGACACAGACTGTGAATACTCCAAAATCTGGTTTATTATGGCAATAGACAGCTGAGGAAGAAAATAATCATCATGTATTTTGATTTGAATGTGCATTGATGTAAATGCTTTCCTGACAGTAAAATAGTGTTATAGTTCCTTGAAAGTCTGTAAAATGATTCAGATTTTATTTTATTTTACAAATAATAAACATTACATGCATAGAGACCATGAGTGATTTAAAAACTTTAATCTTGAAGATTAAAAAAGTGTAACTTGAATCAAATCACATTAAACTTAAAGGCCTACAGTATATGAGATTTGTGTGTGATTCTTACCCGAGAACAAGAGGATGACAGCAATCACTTTAATATTCAAGTAGCTCTCTGTGTGAAGCAATAAAAACAAACAAGCTAAAACAAAAAGTAGGGTTTCATTTCGTAAATATGGAACTGCTTTTTTTTCTTTGTGTATAGAGGATTTTCTCTCACACCAAAGGTTAAGAATAAGAATTAAAATATCAATTATAATATCTATTATTTAGTCTTTAAAGTCACAGATGATACCCAGAAAAAAATAAATAAACAGGATAACATTAAAGTCATCCGTTGACACACAAAGGATACTGGCATCTACAAATTTGAGCTATTATACAGATAGTTGACAGGATCAACAGTTTGAAGACTAAAAGATTCATAACAGAAAACAATTAGAAAGCTCTTACCTTCGATCATTGTTGCTTGAATTTATTTGCGTTTTGTGTTAATAATCCTTCTTTAAACTATTTGAAATTGAGAGAAACATCTAATGTTGTCAGCAGGGTTCCGATGAGAGAAATCAACAGGAACGTGCTTTTGCTGAGCTTTTATAGCATTCATTTGTGTGTGTGCTGAGGGATTTAATGCATTTCCAGATTAAGATAATTATAATTAGGAAACTATTTCTTAGAAAAACATATACGTACACCCCAATCTTTCTATATAGATTTGAATTATTACTATATACTATAACAGCCTACAATATATCACCCTTTATTTTTTCTTAAATCATGAAAAATATTATAGTCAGAGAGAACCGCAGCCTTCCCAATTCACAGTCCATCAGTGTGCCTTTTACATGTGCTAAAACATCATGAATTATAAATGGTACTATCAGAGAGATGAATTTCCGGGAGATGTTATAACAACTTCACTTTGATGCATTTCTAACCATAATCATAATTGATATTCTCAGAACTACTTGTTTAAACTCCACATCATGTAGTCACTTGTACGAATCAGAAAAGCAGTTCCTCTTCAGGACCTCGAGCTGCGTCGAAAACGCTTTGGGGAACGTGCTTAGCATGAGCGACTCTGAATATTGTGTGTAATCAGTCCAATGGAATAGTGACGTAAGCGACCAGGAAGCTATAAAAGCACGTGCCGCGCAGCTGGCATCAGCTTCGCGTCTTCAGCACTCTGTGTGTGAATGTCATTTGTTTGTCTTGTGAGTCTTTTTTACTGTTGTCTGTCCAGTAGAGCTCCAAGTCATGTCTAAGAGCCAGGCGAAAACCAAGCATATTAAAGGCGAATCCGGATCACGTTATAGGTTGTGTGTTCCTCCCTGCCCGCGATATATAACGAGCGAGGATACACACAGCCTATGCGTGGTCTGCCTGGGAGCGAAGCACGCTGAGTCGGCCCTCGAGGGGGCTGTCCGCACTGTGAGAGAATGTCGGTGCGGCTGCTTCGTTCCCGAAGGGCCCCTCTTCGAGGAGGGGGGCCTTCGCCAGCATTCCCCGCGGTGCTGGTCCCGCTTCTGCTGAGGCAGAAAGGCGGCTGCACTCGTGGGGTTCACAATTGGATTTAGGCGAGTCCCTATCTCCTTCCACTTCCGCCAGACCCGGTGCCCAATCATTGGAGTCGGAAGCACGCTCTACGGTTCCTTCCACCCAGGGAGAGGGATCGACACTCCGCCTCTCTTCCTCCGAGGAGGTTGACGTGGAGTCTGTTGTCAGTGATTTGCCACCCCACTCGCCGCAGTATGAGGAGCTCTTAGAGAGGTGGTGACTCAGGCGGAGGCCAAACTGAACATTGATTAGCCTGCCGAAAAAACAACTGAACTGCAGCGAAGCAAGCTCGATGAACGCTTCCTGTGCGCGAGTCAACCACCTCCTAGCCGGGGCCTTCCCTTCTTTCCCGACCTGCATGAAGAGATCACCAGGTCGTGGAAACGCCCATTTTCAACCCGCCTCTACATCCCCTTGTCTGATTACTATGGTAACGTAGTGGGGATGGGAGAGCACGGCTATAGAGCGATGCCTCGGGTGGAACAGACGCTCGCGAGCTATCTGTCCCCCTGTGCTGCATCGTCTCTGAAGGCCCCGGCATTGCCCTCCAAGCCGCTCAGAACAACATCGGCCTTGGTGGGCAAAGGGTACGCGGCTGCAGGTCAGGCTGGTGCGTGTCTGCACACCATGGCGGTGTTACAGGCGTACCAAGCCAACCTGCTTAAAGAGCTAGATGAGGTAGAGGAGATCAAGTCCCACGATATTTCTAAGCTAAGAAGCACCGCTGATCTCTCCCTCCGCGCCACCAAGGAGACTGCCCGAGCGATTGGGAGGTCCATGGCAGCTATGGTGGCTTAAAATGCTTATATATATATATATATATATATATATATATATATATATATATATATATATATATATGTATATATATATATATATATGTATATATATATATATATATGTATATATATATATATATGTATATATATATATATATATGTATATATATATATATATGTATATATATATATATATATATATATATATATATATATATTATAAGCATTTTAAAATTTCTAATTCTACGTTTTTTTTTTTTTATAAAGTATTCCTATTTCCTCCCATTCCTTTCTCTTGTCCAAAATCTCCAGATCAATTTTTGCTTCAGGTATTATACATACGGGCACTTCACTCCATACTGAAGAAATACTGCATACTGTATCAAATATCTGGTATATCAAAGCTTCATACACTTTCACATTACATCATTGAAGATCTTTCTGATCCCCATTCTTTACCAGCTATTGCCAGCATAAAATTTACATTTTTCCTACACTTTTTCTCAACTTCTTCTATATTACCAATCATATAAAATCAGTATTAATAGAAAATGTATTTGTAGTGCAGAAGTGGAAGAACACAAAAGTGGTTTGTACTGTAGGTGTATTGGAAATTGTTGAGATTAGTGTTTTAAATATAACATTTTCAATATAGATATGGAATTATTTAATTAACTGAAATTCTATTTTAACAGCAAAACTAAAACTGCCAGTAGATGGTGGCAAGTCATTCCTTCAATTGATTCGCTCAAACTGCTTATTCATTCAGTTAACGAAGCAAGTGACTGTCTTTATGAATGGGAACAACCAGGAGACAATCAAGGTCAAAAGCTGAGAAGAAGAAGATGAGTAAGGATGTGTGGTGGATATGGAGACAAAATAGAAGAAGTGATAGAAGAGGCAAATGAAGTAGGCTTATCTATAAAACAATGGCCACTACGATCAAGACAGGTTTGAATATTTGGAAATTAACATTGTCCTCAACTATTTAAATGTTTCATAGAAGAGGTATGTAATCCATCAATGTGTACTGCCCTGTTATATTGTATACTGACTGTAATGATTTTTAATCCAGCTTCAAAACATTTGTACTGTGTACCAAGGAATGGTGACCGAGTGAAGCAGCTAAGATATTAGTATGTTCAAGTAAAACATCTGTGTATGTGCATACAGTAACGACTTTACAGCAACATTTTATAGTAATATATTGTACAGTAAGTCTGACCTTTACACATTTGCTATAAAGTCAGAAGAGAACATGCAACATGTATAAATTTTGTTTAAATGTGTCTTTTTTCAAAATGAAAATACATAAAAGGATTTTAGGATATAGTGTATTTGGAACTGTATTTAAGTGAACCACCTCAGAACCTAACCAAATCAAAAGGGCTGGAGTTATGTGTGAATTATTGTTTGAACTCTCATTTTGACGGCACCCATTCACTGCAGAAGATCCATTTGTGAGCAAGTGATGCAATGCTAAATTTGTCCAAATCGGTTCCAATGAAAAAACAAACTCATTCACATATATATGAGATATCATATGCAGTTTTTGCACTCTCAAAACACTTGATTCACCACAAGCTGGTCATGCCTGTTGGCCAAAAACATACATAAAAACACCTTTTACAAACCATTTGCAAATGTTTTCTTGAAAGTCTAATCTATCAAATCCAATGACACATCGTATTTGTGTAATGTGTGTTTTTTCTTTAATTTACAGGAATTTACTTTTTTTTATATATTGGCTAAACAGGCCAATAAGAGATAACTGCTACTACTTTTTTTATTACACAAATGTCCCAACCCTAACAATGACTCACTTTGTCATGATATTGCAATGGTAATAGCTTTTTGGTGAACAAAATTCAGATATTAGGATGGGTACTATAGTTCCAAGTTTGTTTATTTACTGTCAAAAATGCAGGAATCTGATCTTAAATGCAGGGATGTGATCTTAACATGGCAGCATCCATGAGAGGGCAAGTTCTTTAGGAGTAAAATGTTTTTACTGGAAAAGAATGCACGTTTGTATTTATTACTTGATATTGATGATGTATTATTTTCAAAATTGTAAAAAAAAATAAAAAGCTGCTCTGATTGATTTCTTACACAAACTGACCAGTAGCCCCTCTTTTACACATATGTGTGTGTGCTGTGTAAACAGGGACAGCAGGTCAGTGACCATGGTTTTTCACTGATTGCAACATGCATGATGATGAAACAATATTAAAAACTAAATATGAAGATAATCTTAAGATTTTTCAAATGTTTCTATTATATTGTTTATATTTCACAGTGTAAACATATATATATGTGTTGTCTTTGGATGATATCTGGTACTAATTACTTGTTGTTGTTTGTTATTTCACAGAATTGAAATGATTCAAACTGTGCATGATGATAGAAGGAGTGGTTATGCAATATCTTGAGACCTTTGCACAGTGTCCCAAAGCATTGACTGGGAAGACACGTTTAGTAATGATCTGATATTAGATTAATAGGATTAACAAATGTAGGTTATTCCAGAAATTAATTATTAATTTGATGATGAATGCAACTAATTTCTCAATAGCTTGTTTTGGACAAGTTTCCTTTAAAATAAAGACACGGTCAAACTTTTGTTCATAGTGTGTTCTGCACGATCAGCCTTCATCATGGCTTTCAATGCGCTGTGTATTTGGAAAGGGCTAATTTTAGTTTCTTTCCTCTTCCTTTCTGTCCATGGACAAGCCTCAGGGCCGTAAGTACCTTTAAATGATAACTGTTTAGTAATATCTACATATAAATATTTCGTTAACCTAAAGCGATCTTTTTTGTAAATGTTGCACTTGAATAGGATCCTTAAAATGCTGAAAGTTTTCTCAACTATACAATGCAAAAATAATAATACTATATTCCCAAACATGGGAACTGCTTAAACTGAAGTGCAGGAAGTTCTAGAATATGTATTGGAATACAAAAGCGGTAGAACTGTGGACAAGCAAATCTCTTTATGCTATGATATCTCTCATCAGGTCTTTCATGGTGACGTTTCCTGCAGTCATCGAGTCGGGATCTGAAGCTAAATTGTGTGCAAGTCTTCTCAAACCCAATGAAAGCCTTGCCATGAACATTTATCTGGTTGATGGTGATCAGAGCACTTTAATGCTGCAGGAGAAAGCTGAGGAAGAGTTTCACCGATGCTTCAACATTCAGGTTAGCCAGCAGGAAATGTGCATTCACACATCATTTAACATTTTAGTCAAGATTTAAAATAACATATCACCCAACAGACACCTCTGGTAGAAGCAGAATCAGTGCAGGCAGTGAAAGTGGAACTTCAGGGGAAGAACTTCAAGATGACTGAAGTGAGAAAAGTCGTGTTCAGACGTTACAACCATTTGACTTTAATCCAGACTGATAAACCCATCTATATTCCAGGACAGACAGGTGAGCTGTTCATTTTATAAGATTTGAAGTTCAGGGAATAGTGAGGCTGTTTAGTTTGTTTCACACTGCTGATGGTGTTTTAATGGGATGTCATTAGTGAAAGAGCATTAGCACTGTGCGGCACAATAGATATAGCCCACAGTAGCCACACCCCAAACCACTGGGCTGTTTCATTCTGCTTGGTTTTATTTGCATCTGATAGTACTAAGTGTATCTTTCATTGTCAAATATATTACAAAAACTGTTTTATAAATGTACTCCTTAAATGAACAACTACTCTATATTGAAACTTTAAAATATGTGGTCTGCTCACATGTTTACTTGTTCTACATATGAGATATTTTGGAAATGACATTGTTTTCTAGTTATACTATGTAATCTATCTGGTATTTATGGAGCAAGTACATTTAATTTAGTCAGTGTTTCTTTATTCAAATTGAATTCATTCATTTTCAAATTAGATTCAAATTCAGTTTTCTTCCCACATTTCTTAGTTCCTCTAATTTTGCACTGCATCTCAGAAATGAAAAGTTGCGAAGTTTGTAATCTTATGTTATAACATATCACTCATTTCACAGTGCATTTCAGAGTTGTCACCATGGATAGAAATTTCGTACCCTTTGATCAGAAGGTATGTATCTACCTATATTTAAAAATAAATAAATAATAATAATAATAATAATAATATACATATATATGTACCCTGCAATAAATATTTTATTTGCAATGGATAAAAAAAGTAATAATAATGATTTTTATGTTTGTTTGTATGTTTTTAGTACAGTACAGTCGTGCTGGAGGTAAGCACATGGTACCCATCTTTTACAGCCACTGGTGTCACACACAACAAAAAATTTATGGAATTTGCATTTCACATGTTTGTTGTACTTGCAGTTATTAAATATTCAGTGATTATAGATTATTAATAATGGTCAGCCTCTACAGTAGATTAATAAAGCTGAGCTATATCAACACTGTGTTCTTTGGGATCAAACAGGACAATCAGAATAACAGGATTGGTCAGTGGAAAGATGTTTCCTCAACAAGGTGGATATTGCAGCTTTCTCATGAGTTGAACCCAGAGGCCCGCCAAGGCATTTATAAACTAAAGGCTTATATTGGTGAACGGGCGATCACACATTATTTTGAGGTGAAGAAGTATGGTAAGTGACAATTTCATGGAACATTTTTGCAACGTAAAATCTTACCCATAACCTTTTTAATTGATTCCATGGTTTTGCTTTCCAGTTTTACCAAAGTTTGAAATGACCATGAAAGCTCCAAAAGAAATAACGTTTGGTGATAGTGAGATGAATATGGAGGTTTGTGGAAAGTAAGTGAAGGTTTTTTCTGTTTTACTGCATTAAAATTCTAAAATACTATAAACAAAACATTAATTTTTTTATTATATATTATTTACTTTATAGATACACATTTGGTAAACCAGTGGCTGGGAAAGCAAGAGTGGAAATTTGTCGGGAACATTTGAGATACATTTCTCAAACAGACTTGATTTCACCATGTTTGGTTGAAACTACTGAGGTGTGTGACTGCATTATTTTATTTTAAATATATGAAACATTTTCATCATAGTCTTTGTATTGGATGTTTTCAATGGATATTTTTGTACTCTATCTGCAGATGAATGCAATGGGTTGTGCCCCCTTTACTTTGGACACATCAATCTTTTTTAATTCTAAAAATGAGAGATTTCTAAAAGAACAACTTACTTTAAAAGTGAATGTAACAGAAGAAGGAACAGGTAAGAACTTCGAAAAACTACATTTACGTTAATATTAATTTTAACAGTCATATTAAACAGTTATATTTAATTGTTTGTTTGTTTTATCAGAAAACACCATGGATAAATCTGAAACTATAATTCTGACATATGAATTTGGTAAAGCTATGTTTAGTGAGCTACCCAAAAGTTATGAACATGGGTCCGTTATACAGGGAAAGGTATGTTTTATTTCTTTTTACATTAATAGTGAGTTGTATTGAAATACAGTCTGATTAAAAAAAAAATGTTTTCCTGTTGAACAGATCAAAATTGTGAATTTAAAAGGAGCACCTCTTCAAAACAAAGCCGTTTATCTTTTGGAGGGTAAACTGTGGTCCTCAAAACTGCTCCTAAATCTCACTACAGACAGTGATGGACTGGCCAGTTTCTCTCTTAATACATCTAGTCTTTCTGAAAGTGATATTAAACTAATGGTATGATAATATTCGTGCACCCAGTGTTTGATCAACTGATGTCTTTGGTAATTGAAAATAACTCGACATTCTTTGTTATTCAGGCAAGTGCATATCCAAAGTTCCAATATCAAAGCTTTAAAACACCATACTTCTCTACAGAAGAAAAAACAATTCAGCTTCTCCGACCCGACACTCTATACACGCCAACATTAAGTGAACTGATTATAGAAGATATTGAGCAACCATTAAAGTGTGCTGCTGAGTTTACAGTGACCATCAAGTATTATTTTGTTGGAGAGACTGTTCAAGACTTCAAAACTGACATCGTCTATATAGTGAGTACAATTGCTGCATGTCCACAGGCTATCTACAGTATTACAATCATGCTTTCCTCTGAGATTTTCAGTTTGTCATTGGAGTGTCATCTGTCTCTTTCAGGTCTTGTCCAGAGGAGTGATCGTTCATCATGGATATGAGAAGGTTGAAGTCAAGTCTTCTAATGGAGCAGCAAATGGCAGAGTATCATTCAAACTGTCTGTTGGTGCAGATCTAGCTCCTGCTGTGCAGATTCTGGCCTACTGTGTTCTGCCCAGTGAAAATGTTGTTGCTGGTAGCAGAGATTTCATGACTGAGAATTGTTTAAAAAACGAGGTACACAAAAGGTTCTGAGATAATTTAGATATCACTGTCTTTAAACCTCATTTTAACACAACAAAATTTTCATCACAGCAACACTAAAATGACTGGCTCTGTTGTTGTCGTCACAGGTTTCTCTGCAGTTTTCTCCTGCTAGAGCAGTTCCTGGTGAGAAAAACACTCTCCATCTCTCAGCTCAGCCTGGTTCACTGTGCGGCCTCAGTGCTGTAGATCAGGGCATCCAGATCCTGAAGCCAGGAAAACGTCTAGATGCTGAAAAGGTTTAATTGTATACCTCACATGGCTAAAATGATGGCCAATGTTAAAAAGCTGTCTACATTACAAAAGATGAATATTTCCAATAACATGTTTTTAGTAGTTTAATAATTGGTAAATGTTTTTTTTTTTTTTTATCTCATCACAGATCTTTAACCTGCTGCCAGTGCGGTCAGTTTCTGGTTATCCTTACAATGCCGTGGATACACCGGAGTGCCTGGAAGTTAGACCTCGTCGTGCTGTGTCACTAGACCGTGTTTATGACAGCTTGTTGGTAACAAACTGCTCATTAAATTGTTGACGTTACTTATAAAGAGAAGAAAGTAGGATATAATTAAAAAAAAGATAAACATAGTATTACACCATTCTCAAGAAATGTAAATTTTAATTTACTTTGTTTTTCAATTTCCATTCAGTTTCATTTCATGTCATTTATTGCTGTTTGACAGAATGTGGGATTGAAAATGGCAACAAATTTGCATGTGAGACAACCCGATTGTCTGACACTCTATGGTGTAACTTATCGAAGAGGTTTTCACTTGGGTACGTCTACTTGAAATTTGTAATATGATTAATGTTTTGTTGTTCCATATAGGCCTAAATTGGAGAAAATGTTTAAGGGATCCCAAAATCATTTCAGCGGAATATCACTTTGCTGTTGTTGAAATTTTATTGTTAGCAGCTGATGTCTGAAATGGATTCAGATGCATAAACAAACAACAGGTTTTGTAGATGAATAAATGCATAAATAGAGACTGATGGGGGAATTTACTAGAATCAGTTCAAACCTGCTTTTTGCACACGTGCATTAGTAATTTATTTGAATTTTCAGAAAGGAAGAATTCTGTAAAGGAAAGTTCTGCTCGACCACCTCTGGAGACAGTTCGTACCTTTTTCCCAGAAACATGGATTTGGCAGCTCACTGAAGTGGGGTATGTAAATGCCATAAAGACCATATATTCAAGGATATACTTAACAAACTTTGTAAGTGGCACATTACGAGGAAAGATAGGATAAGATAAGACTTTATTTTATACCCAAGGGAAATTTACATTACAGTAGCATAGACAATAAAACACACACACACACACACACACACAAAATAGAATGAAGAAGAAGAAAAACCTAACTTAATCATACTAAAGTCCATATATAAAAATGACGATGACGACTGAATATACAAAATAAACATCATAAATACTGCCATTCACCGAAAAGTACTGTACTTCTAAGTAAAAATAAATAAATTTTCTGAACATGGATAAATAACTGGGTAAAACAGGTCTTATTAGAGTGTCAGAACCCAGGCTCAGTGCTAAGATATGCTGAACTCATCTCTGGTAGCGCTGAGTTATCAGTTTGATACACCTTTCAGGAGACGTCAGCAAAGAAAGTTGCTGATGCAACTACATAAGCAGAAATTTCACAAAAATTCCATAGTACATTGAATGCCACCAAAGTTAATCAATCTCATGAACAGTTGAAGGTGACTTTGGCCCCTCCTGTAAAAAACTCTAATGTTATATGACCAGTCCAATTTATTGTTTTTGTTAACACCCAGATACTTGTACACGCCTACCATCTCAATGTCCAGCCCCCGGAAATTTACTCTGCATTTTACTGTACTGTGCTGCACAACAGGGACTCTGGATCAGCTCAGGTTCCTGTGACGGTTCCTGACACCATCACCTCTTGGGAGACGGAGGCCTTCTGTCTGTCCTCCAAAGGTCTGGGTCTGGCTCCTCCTGCTCAGCTGACAGTTTTCCAGCCCTTCTTCCTGGAGCTCTCTCTGCCTTACTCCATCATCCGTGGGGAGATCTTTGAGCTGAAGGCCACTGTCTTCAGCTATCTGTCCAAGTGCATCATGGTGAGACTTCAGACTTAGTTTTATTCAATCATATCAAATCTGCCACTAATCATGTGTGTTTGATTGACAGGTTAAAGTGACTCCAGCTCCTTCCTCAGACTACACTCTCAAAGCCTCCTCTGATGAACAGTATTCATCCTGTCTGTGTGCTAATGGAAGAAAAACCTTTAAATGGATCCTCACTCCTTCTGTTCTTGGTGAGTTTTCCAGTCTGAATCATTGTTTCTCAGTGTTTGTGGATGTTTGTATCTTCACGTACATGCCTTGTGTTGTAGGAGTCTTGAATATTACAGTCAGTGCAGAGGCTGAGTCGTCCCAGACTGTGTGTGACAATGAGATTGTGAGCGTGCCAGAGAGAGGACGCATTGACACAGTCACACAAAGTCTGCTTGTACAGGTCAGCACACTTCAAACAGCTCTCAGACGTCATTTCTTCATGATCCTAATGCTGCTTATGTCAGTATGATGTGTTGATGTTACTGTTTTATGCTGCAGGCTGAAGGAACTGAGAAGACCGAGACCTACAGCTGGTTACTGTGTCCAAAGGGTTTGTCTGCAGAAAACATTTAGCATTATAGTGTTTCTCTGCTGATCACTGATGTGTTTCTGTCTCTCTGGTTCATAGGTGACAGTCTCACAGAGGAAGTGGATCTGAATCTTCCTAAAGATGTGATAAAGGGATCAGCAAGATCCTCTGTTTCAGTCATTGGTAACATTTACATACACAAGCAGAAATTATATGTTTGTGTTTGGGTTTTTAAAATGTAATCAGTTTCATTGGTGTTTGGTTTTTAGGGGACATACTGGGTCGTGCACTGACAAATCTTCACGGATTACTAAAGATGCCGTACGGCTGTGGAGAACAAAACATGGCTATTCTTTCTCCCAATATTTACATTCTGCAGTATCTGGAAAACACAGAGCAGCTCACTTCAGCCATCAGAGAGAGAGCCACTGGCTTCCTTAAGAGTGGTGAGAGAAATTAGTCAGGTCAAGAAAATACTGAGAAATGAACTCACAATACATTAGATTTCAGAAAAACTTGATGAACCCAAACATTTAATCGCTGTCAAACTCAACAGGATATCAGAGACAACTGAACTACAGACATTACAGTGGTGGATTCAGCACATTTGGACACGGAGATGAGAATGCATGGTAAAAAGGGTTTGCTCTTATTTTTATCAAAGCAAATAAGTTCATTTAAATTAATAAACCCAGGCATCCTGTATAAAATATTATATAGTCTGTCTTCTCTTCTTCTTTTTTAAATTGAGTTGATTTTGAGTTATCATTTGAGTTACAATACAGCAGTGGTTCCCAACCTTTTTCAACTCGCGGCCCACACAACCAAACACATATGTTTGCGCGGCCCACTTCAAAAAAATTAACTGACCCCGCTATTGTTGGGTTAATAACTTAGTACTCAGAAGCTAGATTTTAGACTATATTTATTGAATAAACTAGGGCTGTGCGATATGGACAAAAAAAAAAAAAAACTATCGCGATTTTTTTGATCAATTTTGCAATTGTGCTTTTACAGTCATAAATGCATTCAGGATTAATTTGAAACATATTTCCAAAAGAAAACCAATCAGAGCTTTATCAAAAAGTTGTAAAGTCTCTACAACAGACATAAGTCAAAATTATCACTATAGTGAAGATGTAAAAAAATGTATAGACTTGTGGCAAAAAAATAAAATAAAAAAAAAATCCTGTATACAGGGACTTTTTTTTTCTTTTTTGCCATGCATTGTTCATAGAGCTCATTAATTGTAGCGGTGCCTCAGGTGTTTGCAGTGTGTATACAGTATGTGTATGCGGTCAGCAGTGAGAGCGCATAAATATAACGCGAAAGCACATTAAAATAATGCACGAGTGCGAATCTCTCTGTTCGCAGCAGATTTCCTTTGCTCTGTCACAAAACCGGTCGTGCTTGCTCAGATACACGCTGCTTTGCGAGGAGAGTGTGTGCACACTTAAAACGTGTCTCCTCTCACTTAAACTGCATCCTGTTCACTAACAAATTCACTCTATGCTCATGTGTTAGACATGAATTATTTTCGCACGTTTTTATTTCTAGCCTTTTACCGCAGTGAGAACGCTCTGATCCGTCAACATTGGCTCAGAAAAAAAGGCTCATCACAGACAGTGTGTGAACCTGGAGTTAGGCATATGCGCACGCTCAAATCGTGATTTTAGGACGTTTTCTTTTAATCGCACAGCCCTAGAATGGACTGGAAATGAACAGAAAATAATTGGCGGCCCACCTGCAATACCACCGCGGCCCACAGGTTGAAAACCACTGCAATACAGGAACTAATAATTAAATTAATACACCACCAGGTTGACTGCTTTTGTCCTGAGGTCTTTTGGAAAAGCGCAGAAATACATATTTATTGATCCACAAATTATTCAGAGTGCAAAGAAATGGTTAATAAGCAGACGGGATTCAGACGGCTGTTTTATCCAACAGGGAAGACTGTTCAACAACAGAATGAAGGTGTGCTATGTGTTTCTCATTGTTTGCTGTGATCAGTACACACCAAGTCTGGTAATAAATGTAAAAATGGTCTTCATTTCTATTTCTCCTCTATTCCAGGGTGGAGTGAATGATAATGTGACCATGACGGCCTACATTACTGCATCACTACTTGAACTAGAAACTCCAGTCACAGTAAGTTCATCTACATGAAACACAGTAGGCTATAAACTCAGAAAAATTAAGCTCACAGTGGCTGTTTCTCTGTTTCTTTCAGGATCCTGTCGTCACTAGAGGTTTGTCATGTTGTAAGTCCGTCATTGAGGATGTCAAAAACACTTACACCACTGCTCTGCTCGCCTACACCTTCAGTCTGGCTAAAGACACAGACACTCGACAGCAGCTTTTCAAGAAACTAAACGAAACTGCTATTTCAGACGGTAAGAGATTTGTTTTCAATTACTTTCTGTTGTTTTCAACGACTATACTTGTTTTGTTTTTTTAAATGCCTTTGTCCATGTGTCCTAAAGGGTCTCATCTCCACTGGTCTCAGTCTGCTTCTGCTGATGACTCTGATTCTCTGGCAGTGGAGATCAGCTCATATGTGCTGCTAGCTGTTCTCTCTGCTGATTCACTCACTACAGCTGATCTGGGCTTTGCTAACAGGATTGTCAGCTGGCTTGTGAAGCAGCAGAATGCCTATGGAGGATTCTCCTCCACACAGGTGACTCAGACTACTCAAAATCAAACACTTGATTGCTGAATAATGGGTAAAAGACACATTACTGAACACATTTATTTCTCAGGACACAGTGGTGGCTCTTCAGGCTCTGTCTTTGTATGCTACCAAAGTGTTCAGCTCTGACGGCTCCAGCACAGTGACTGTACAGTCAGCAGCAGACACTCACCACTTTGATGTCAATCAGGAAAATAAGTTACTGTACCAGGAGAAGCAGCTGCAGGACGTCCCAGCCAAATACAGCATTGAAGTGAATGGCTCAGCCTGTGTGTCTGTGCAGGTCTGTAGAGCGTTCAGCTTTGCTCACTTTCTCTCTTTCTTCTCTTAGCTTTTGTGGTTATTGTGCTGTGAAATGGTTTTTGTTCATGTTGACTCTCTCAGGTCGCTCAGTTCTACAACATTCCCACTCCTACTGAAGCTAAAACACTGAGCATTGATGCTAAGATTGAGGAAGATTGCAAGAAAACCTTTGGAAAATACCTACTGTTAAATTTAACTGTGACGTAAGACCAGTTACTTTATGCTGTGAAAAAGTATTATGGTTATGGCTATATTTTATTCAACATTAACTCTGATGGTTCGTATTTTCCCTTTTCCAGATACAACGGTCAACAGACAAAATCTAACATGGTCATTGTGGAAATTAAACTCTTATCAGGATTCACAGCTGACACATCATTGGTGCGTTTGACTGTAAAATGATTCATTTTTAGATTTGCTGTACTGATTCACTGTACAGCAAATCTAATGATGGAATATATTGTCTGGTTCAGTTCTGGGTATGTGACAAATAATACATTTCTTATTTTCTTTTTTTAAATCACCTAGCTTGAACTTCAACGCCTTCCGCCAACATCACTTGTGGAGCGGCTTGATTCTAAGGATGATCATGTCATTGTGTATCTGAAAGAGGTGAGAATAGAGACACATTCATATAATAATTTCAGTGATTCATTCACATTTGATCTACTGTTAAATCTTAAATTTCCATGATCCTGTTTAACATCCTGCAGGTTCAACAAAATATTCCAGTAAATCTCCAGATACAACTGAAACAGATTCTTCCAGTAAAGAATCTCAAACCAGCTGCGATTAAAGTCTATGATTACTACCAAACAAGTAAGATTTGATGTGCCATTTCATCTGTTATTATTATGCGATTGCTATTAAGATAATTTCTCTGTATCAATATTTCCCGCAGGTGACCAGTCACAGACCGAGTACTCATCCCAGTGTGAATGAAGTGTCATGCTTCACTTCTGCAGTTGGATGAAAAAGTTAAATTCTCACTAAACGTTTAATGTTTCACTGTTTTTTCCAGTGTTGATTATACTTTTACAGAATTTTTTTTCTTATTATACTTTTTTTTTCTTATTGTAAAAAAAATACATGCAAATACTAGTACTCTCTTGTCAGCAAAATAACTAGTGTACTTTTCCTTAACATCATTGACAAAAAGACCCAGAAATAAAGATTTAAAAATACATTGATTATCTTATATGTATGTGGACATTTCTCACATTTTATTTGCACAGATTAAGTTAAGATGTATGAATTATCAGCATCCCTCCTCCACCCCATCTCCTTACTTCGAGTTCACTTAATAAATAGACGGGGAAGGGGGGTTACTCTAGGTTCAGTTTCCGAAAACGTACAACGGTCTTGTGCAGTCTGGTTTGTCTTTCACAAAACCCCTCACTTATTTGAGAAAAAAATTGCAATGCAATAATACCCCCCAAAAAAATAAAATAAAACTCTATTAAGTAGACCACTACTACATTCAACATGACAAACTATTAACAAATATCAACACAGTTTCAAGTGTCTCACAAATGCCTTTTTGGTTCAAATAGGAAAAAGAAAAAATAGTTCACAAATTGTCTCGCCAAAAAGGCTACAAAAAAGCAACGAAATTAGTCCAAGTCACAAGATCAGCAGTAATTCCAACAGTTTAATAAATAAAGTTCCCACAGTCAATAAGGGAAAAAATACATAAAAAACATTTCCCCGATCAAAAAACAGTCAAAAGTCAAGTCATGAGTCATCAGAACTGGCCTAGTAGTGTACTCACGACACTAAAATTTTTAAATTGTTAGTTTTGTAGTTTTTCATATGTATCATTACATTAGTAAGCTCCAAGCCAGTACCTGCATTTAAAGTTGCAATCGGACAAAGGATGCAGCGAACCAGTGTAACCTAGCCTCAGTCTTGGCTAAGCCTGAGGTACATCAAATATATTATATATCAAATTTAAAAGAGATTTAAAAACAAATATCAATATCTTAAACTGAATCCTAAAATGGACAGGTAACCAGTGAAGAGAGGCAAGAAAGGGGGTGAAAAGCAGTACCCTCAATACAAACACATTGTTCCAAGCGTAAAATCAAGGTCTTATGGTCTACAGTATCAAATGCAGCCGTGAGGTCTAGTAGAATTAAAATCGCACAGTCCTCTGGGTCAGTAGCAAGTAACAAGTCATTAAAAACTTTCAACAGTGCAGTTTCTGTACCATTTAAAGATCTAAAACCAGACTGAAACACTATGTGTATACAGAGATCTAGAAATGAATTCAATTGTCCAAATACAACCTTCTCCAGTAGTTTGGAAAGAAACTGACGTTTTGATATAGGTCTAAATTGAGCAAGAACTGATGAATCCAAATTAGATTTCTTCAGCTCATACTGATTAAAAAGAGCAGAGAACTCTTAGTAACTCTTAAGTAGAAATGGATAAAAAAAAGTAGATGGGAGAGAAATATTAGCTCTAACAACCTCAATCTTAAAAAACCTAAAGCAGTTTGGTCAAGACCAGTTGTTTTTAAATGTGCTATATAAATAAATTTGTATTGTAGTGTATTATGTAGAAGCTGACTTTACTGAAAGATGAACAGTCTAATTAGTGGAAGAAGAGGAAATGCCTTGAGACGTCTACATCTACATCTAAATTATATTTTACTAGTCTCTGTTGTCTCATTAAATTTAGTATGTAACGAATATTCTTCTGGGAAATGTATTGGAGTAAAAGTGTAGGTGACATGGCAGGAAAAATGGGTTCTTACTCGTAACAAAAGTCAGTCAAAAAGTCAGTAACAAATGTGAGTTTAATCAAAACACAAAATTACAAAATCCAGTTGGTTCTTATATCCTATGACATTGCATTTTAACTTAACATGAAATTCCTTTAACTTAAACGTTTAAACACAAGTTTTATCCACAAATGACAGCAAGACGGTAAAAAAAAACGGTTTCTCCCTTATTTCCCTGATCGCACCTATTCAACCTCGTTTAACAGCAAGTGCGTGGCCGTTAAAGAAACAGAACCGGAACTATTCATCAAAAACATAAGAAAATAATAATGAAACATATACATAGAAAATACCAAAATTGCCTCTAAAAGAAAATTACAGAAGTTATACTTTACGTCATTACTTGCAAATCAAAACTCTAAGCAAACTGTTATAAAACATTACTGACGTTAAATTCAGTCTTACAAAAAGTATCGATTATAATTAGGAAATGTTGTATAGAGTAAAAGTAAAAGTTTGGTGAAGTATATAAAACTCAAGTAACGTACAGCTACATACTCCAAAAAAATACTTAAATGGTTAGTTCACCCGGATAGCAAATTTATGTAATTAATATCTTACCCTGATGTTGTTTCAAACCCGTAAGACCTCCGTTTATCTTTGGAACACAGTTTAAGATATTTTAGATTTAGTCCGAGAGCTCTCAGTCCCAGTCAGAGGGTCAGTTAGAATTTTTTGAAGCATCAAAAATACATTTTGGTCCAAAAATAGCAAAAACAACGACTTTATTCAGCATTATCTTCTCTTCCGTGTCTGTTGTGAGAAAGACAAGTCAAGATTGTTTGTGAAGAAGTCTTTCCAGTCAAGATTGTTTGTGTCTGGGAGCTCCATGGGACGATAGTAGGTTATCACGATCTGGAACAGCATCACAAGGGTTTCCCCCTTGAGGGAGTTGGCACAAATGCCCTCGTGAAGGTGATGGGGTCTGGGCTCACCTGAGCCACGGAAATAAACATTGCCTGTTCCTCCATTTTAGGCACGGCGGATAAGCGGGATAAACAAGACTTCTTAAAAAGCTAAACATTAACGCGGGGAAAGGGAATGCCACTTACTGTTGGGTCTGCTGTTCTGCCATGGTTCAAGATGTGGGACAATACTTTGGAGTTTACCCTCCCCTCAGACTGTACTCCAAATATGCATAACCCTTACTCCATTTATTATATTGTGTGTGCACTTGTGAAACTCTTTAACTGTACAGTAGCAGTGGAGGACTATAATTATGTTGCAGAACTAAAAAAAAATCAGCGGAAAGTGGCATTTCATTACTGCCCACACAAGGAAATTGAATATTCAAGCTGTTTATCCATTTTCTACCCCTGAACATAAAAAAAATATAATAAAAAACAGTAAAATCTTGTTTTAATTTATTTCTGAAAAGAACTTGTAGTTGCTCTCCCACTCAATTTGAGTGGGTGTAATTATCAGTTGTTACAGCCCACTATTTGTCTACACAGTTAAAGGTCAGTGGCTGTGGATTTCTAAGTAGACGAGGGGTCTCCGAACTTGGCCCAGGAGGGCCAACATCCTGCAAAGTTTTGCTCCAACTTGACTCAACACACCTTCCTGGAAGTTTCTAACATGCCTAGTAAGACCTTGATTAGCATGTTCATATGTGTTTTATTAGGGGTTGGAGCTAAACTCTGCAAGATATGGCCCTGCAGAGTAGGATTAGGTTTTCAGATCACATTTACATTTACTTTCAGATTTGCTTAGTCTGCATAATACCCGACCTGCTTCTTAAAAAAAAAAAAAAAAGAAATGTTTTTTGTTAAAGGGGTCATATGATGTTGCTGAAAAGAACATTATTTAGTGTATTTGATGTAATGAATGTGTATTTTGTTTAAGATTCAAAAACATTATTTTCCACATAATGCATATTATTATTATTATTATTATTGTTTCTCCTCTATGCCCTGCCTTTCTGAAACACATCGTTTTTTTTTTTTTTTTACAAAGCTTATTGTTCAGAAAAGCGAAGTGTGCTCTAATTGGCCAGCTATCCAATGCGTTGTGATTGACCGAATGTTTCAAGCATGTGATGGAAATGTTACGCCCCAGTATAAACATATACTGTTATGGTGTGTCTCAGTCAAAACACCAGCATGAAACTGATCTAATTGATCCACAGCACGATATTGTGCTCCTTCTGAAGGTGAAACAGTTGTTTCGCTTTCACAATGAAACACACAGCCTCTCCACGACATGACGCTGACGGCAACTGTGAGAATCAAAGCTATACCACCTTTCTTTGCGTGAACATTTAGCCAGCATTATGCAAATCTTCCCACACAGTGATGTAGACATGTTGGGGCGTGTTTAAACAAGCAGTTTTACGGGGACGTGGACAAGTCTTAAATTTATAAAGAATATCTCTTTGGATTTGAGACTTTAGTATTTGCAACTTTACAGATCTTCTTTATGCACCAAGAGCTTCTAACACTCCAAAGAGAAAGGAAAACATTTAATCGCATCATATGACACCTTTAAGTTTTGCTTCAAAAAAAGCAAACTTCAGTTTTTGCTTTTCAAATAAAAGAGTGATTTTAGTTCAATATGATGCAGGCTCATTTATTGGTAATAAATAATAATAAGTAACACTGATGACAATAAACAATCAAATAATTCTTTTCTTGTTGGGGGCTTGTTTCTGAAAAGCTGTGGTTGCTTATTTTTCTTGTGAGAGTTGACAACTGTTCTCTGAACTTTAAAGATTTCAGTTGAGTGCCTTCATATTATTTACTAAGATTTTAACTGTTCAGTTTATTTTTTGACTGCAAATAAAATTACTATTTAGACTGTTTACATGCTTGGACATTCCAATATGCAACATTTAAGTTTTAAGCTATGTTGTCAACTCAGAATTACATTGTGAAGAACTTAATGTTTATTGAATGTGTATTTTGTGTGTGAATAAAGTTTTATTATATCTTCACCTGAATTTAATCTACTTGTAATATTTTGATGCTTGGTCTTGATCAAACTCATCATTACAAAATAACCAACCAACGCACATTGGCACAAACGGTGTTGTCTACATGGTTGAATCATTAATCAGAGGATCAATACAACTGTTTTTTAAGGACCTCCTTTAGCATGAGACTGCCTTTATAAGAGACATTTCAGTTAATGTCATGATCACTCGTCATCATGGATCTGAACATTACCTGCTGTTGGAAGGGGCTATTTCTGTTCGCTTTCCTTCTTTTCTGTGTCAATGGACAAACATCAGGGCCGTAAGTTTTTTATGATTTCTGCTAAAGACAGGAATTTTATTTTATTTGTAATAAAATCTTGAATGGCAAAAGAATATTTAAATAGTAATAATTAACCTTTAAATTGTGCAGATTCTTAAATATTCTTCATTACACTTTCATTTTAAATATTTAAATTATATATTATTATTATTATCATTTTATTTTATTTTTTCAAAAACTTTTCACTTTAAATAAAAAAGCTGTACTTTTCTGGGACAACTAGAAATGTTTTGATTTTTAGATGTAAAAAAATTACATTACATTACATTAATCATTGTACTTTGATTTCTCCTGTATTTATTTAACTGGACTGTGTTGCAAGAAAAAAGGTTGGGTTTTTGAAAGACAACTTATAGCATAAGAAACATGCATATCTAAGGACTTCGGGACTATTGTATGATTATTATCTTTTTTAAATAGATATTTCATGGTGACATTTCCTGCAGTGATTGAGTCAGGATCTGAGGCCAAACTGTGTGCAAGTCTTCTCAAACCCAATGAAAGCCTTGTCATGAACATTTATCTTGTAAATGGTGATCAGAGCACTTTACTACTGCAGGAGAAAGCTGAGGAAGAGTTCCACCGCTGCTTTAATTTCAAGGTTTGTCATCAGTAAATTATAATATGTTTGTATAATCATAATGCATCTAGTTTTTTGAGATTGCATGTTTGCAGAGGTTGTGAATTATATAATGTCTACATTAATATATATATATTTTTTACTTTTTTTAATCAGGCTCCTCTGGTAGAAACGGAATCTGTGCAGAAAATGAAGGTAGAACTTCAAGGAGAGTCCTTTAAGCTGTCTGAAGAGAGAAAAGTCATGTTCAGATATTACCATCCTCTGACCTTTATCCAGACTGATAAGCCCATCTATATTCCAGGACAGACAGGTGAGCTGTGAATGTTTCAAGTAAAACATGTTATCATCATGCAATGAACTGATGTAGAAACATAGATCAATAATGACTACTGTTGCAAAGTCCAGCATACGAGTAAACATTTCAATGGGTTTGTAAACAGACAAAAAAAAAGAGCAGCGAAAAGTCAGAAAGCAGACAGGAAAGACTGACGGGGTGCTAACAGCTTTAACATAACAATGGCCATCTAGTGTGTGCTATTGAGAAATCCCTTCATATCCAAACCTAAATTCAGCCTGAATACTGGAATTACCCCAAAAAACTAATGCGTAGCTAAAGATAAAGTATTACTACATGGGGAAGCCATGGTCTAATGGTTAGGGAGTCATACCCTTAACCCAAAGGTTATGGGTTCAAGTCTAGTACCGGCAGGGATTCTGGGGGGGGGGTAGTGAATGTACAGTGCTCTCACCCGCTTTCAGTACCATGAATGAGGTGCTCTTGAGCAACAACCCAAACCCCCAACTGTTACCCGATCGTGCTCCACAGTGACAGAACTAAAGCATATGCACTAGGAGGTAATAAAAATGAAGCAGCAAGCTCACATTAGTGGGTTATACAAACATTGTCAAATAGAATGCAGCCTTGAATGGTGCATGTTTGATTTGTCGAGCCCTCTCGCAGGATACACATACATCACACATCCATACTAATGTCACAAAGTGGGGTACAATCACTAGTTATATTAGTAGTAGGGGTTAAACGACTAGTGATTTTTGAAAGTCAAATTTTATGTGATGAAGTCGACTAGTCGCTGATGACGTCATTAATGAACAAAACCCTAGTTTTTCTATTAGTGAAGCTGTGGGATTTAGTTATTAACAAATACATTATAAAACTTTTAAGTTTCTAAACCATTTTTGTTGAAAAAAATCACAGAACAGCATTGAGAGTACTTTTCCACGCAGAATGATTCTGTGCCCAAGTGATCTGCAGATGACATACAAGCTGCTGTCTATAGCCTATGTGTGTGCATTAAAGTGCAGCTGTGCATTAGATTAGAATAGCGATTACCTTACCTGTACAATAAGCAGTTTAGAATGTGCGTTCTCCTGTTCAATTTCGAGCATCCAGTAATATAGTCACACATGTCTTGTGGACCTTTCAGAGTATACATTTACTTGTCATTTAAACTGTTTGGAAAGGTAAATTTGGAGCGTAAATGTGGAATTCCTTCAAATGTTTATCCTGTTGCACCCTCTATAGGACCGGCGACAAGTCGACATCAAGCTTAAAGGGTTAGTTCGCCCAAAAATGAAAATTATGTCATTAATAACTCACCCTTATGCTGTTCCAAACATGTAAGGCCTCCGTTTATCTTCGGAACACAGTTTAAGATATTTTAGATTTAGTCCAAGAGCTCTCAGTCCCTCCATTGAAGCTGTGTGTACGGTATACTGTCCATGTCCAGAAAGGTAAGAAAAACATCATCAAAGTAGTGCATGTGACATCAGAGGGTCATTTAGAATCTTTTGAAGCATCAAAAATACATTTTGGTCCAAAAATAGCAAAAACAACGACTTTATTCAGCATTATCTTCTCTTCCGTGTCTGTTGTGAGAAAGAGTTCAAATCAAAGCAGTCTGGATATCCGGTTCGCAACGAATCATTCAGTTCACCAAGTCGAACTGAATCGTTTTAAACGGT
Source organism: Carassius auratus (assembly GCF_003368295.1). NCBI lineage: Eukaryota > Metazoa > Chordata > Actinopteri > Cypriniformes > Cyprinidae > Carassius > Carassius auratus. Next base: position 11,992,796 of record NC_039257.1, read on the forward strand.
TCGCATCTCTAATACACATTTATCCACAAATGACTTAAGATGTTAACTTTTTTTTAATGTGGCTGACACTCCCTCCGAGTTCAAACAAACCAATATCCCGGAGTAATGCATGCACACAAACAGTACACTGCTTGAAATGCTGTGAAGATGAACACCGAACACCATTCGGATCACCAGTAGTTCTTTCGGACAGTTCGATTCAATAAACCGGTTGAAGAAAACGGTTCACCAGTTCTTTTGCGCTCGACGTAATGGCATCATTGGCGAGGATTGCCCTTGATTCAAGCCTTCGGTTTACCCGCGGCCATAACACTAGCACAGAATCAAATCACCAAAAGAATCAGTTCAGTTCAGACGCTCTGTGTGTCAGTCTGCTTCACGCTGAATCACACATGCGCAGTATCATCGGCTCCTCGGTTCACGAATCGGACGCGTCTGACAGAAACGGTTCTTGACTCGTGACGAGTCAATGTTTTGTTGGTTATTTGGCTCGGCTCGGTGTTCTTCTTCAGTTCTCGCTTCACAGCAGTTCAGTCAATGTACTGTTTGAGTACATGAATTACTCCGGGATATTGGTTTGTTTGAACTTAAAGGGAGTGTCAGCCATGTTAAAAAAGTTTTTTTTGGGCGAACTAACCCTTTAAAGCGTCATGGCAGGACACTGAAGTCGACTATTCGACTAATCGAGTAGTCGGTGCAAGCCTTAATTAGTAGAGTAGCTAGCTACATGAAAATCATTGAATGTAACTTGAAAAAAGTAATTGTGCTATGGGTGTATAGGCTGCACATACACAGTCACTGTTAATGCGAGCTACAGCATGGCATACCAGCCTAAACAATCTAGCTGAAGCACATGCCGGAGATTCGTCCAGTGGCTGTTCCCTTGCACAGACAAAACAGGGGGGAATTATAAAACCTATCAAATGTGGCTTTTAAAGACTATCATGCTGCTCAACAAATATCCTGTAAAGACATACCTTTAGATAAGGCCCATGACAATGCCAAACTCCTCATGGAGTGGGCTCAAACACCTATTGGGCAGTCAACTCTTCTGGAGGCTTAAAACAGACTAATAGCTTCCACTATTTAGTGCAACAGTCTCTTCTCCTGGACTGGATGGCATGTTTAGCACCCACAAAGTAGACAAACAGCTGCTCGTTCACGCAAAACTGGTTGGTTGTGTTCATAAGTCTGCAATGCCCGAGCCAGTCCCAATGACAGGTCCCACTATTTGACAATATTTCTCTGCACAAGCTGGACATGTAGCAGGACGAGAGGAGAACACCCTATTGGTTTGATTTGAAATTCTTATTGCCTGGACCTTTGTCCAGGATTTTCTGAAAATTATGGCAAGAAGCCATTATAGTGACTGACATATGCCAACGCCTATGAAGTAGACATATTTTTGGTCCACCGACACGGTCCAGTCCCTTGGCCACCAATGAGTGCGACCACAGCCAAATCACTTTGTGCAAAAAAGTTGTTTTGTACCATCCATGAGAGATCACAGTTCTGGGGTGGGAAGCATGCTATGAGGGTTAGCGGGCACCCCCCCCCCCCTCTCTCTCATTTTATTGGCGGGTTGCAACTAACTTGTTCAGGTGCATACCTCCACCTACTGTACCGGGGTTTGCAACTTCAAGGCTTCACGTACTTCGCATGGAAACACCCTATATGCTGTGCTCTAACCCTGTATATTTAAGAAACTTAAAGATTTAGTGGGCACCCATAGGAAATTGTTCTTTATATCAGGCAGACCACCACTCTGAGAGGGGGAGTGACTGCCACGCATAGCAATTCACCAGTGGAGTGGTGCTATAAACATAGCAGGTAGCAGCTGAAGTGGGGCTCTACACTCACCTAAAGAATTATTAGGAACACCTGTTCAGTTTCTCATTAATGCAATTATGTAATCAACCAATCACATGGCTGTTGCTTCAGTGCATTTACGGTTGTGTTCCTGGTCAAGACAATCTCCTGAACTCCAAACTGAATGTCAGAATGGGAAAGAAAGGTGATTTAAGCAATTTTGAGCGTTGCATGGTTGTTGGAGTCAGACGGTCCAGTCTGAGGATTTCACAATCTGCTCAGTTACTGGGATTTTCACGCTCCACCATTTCTAGGGTTTACAAAGAATGGTGTGAAAAGGGAAAAACATCCAGTATGCGGCAGTCCTGTGGGCGAAAATGCCTTGTTGATTCTAGAGATCAGAGGAAAATGGGCCGACTGATTCAAGCTGATAAAAGAGCAACTTTGACTGAAATAACCACTTGTTACAACTGAGGTATGCAGCAAAGCATAAAGTGATAATTGTGAAGCCACAACACGCACAACCATCTCTAAGCAGGTACTGCTTAAAGCACATGAACAAATGAGAAACTGGTACTCCTCTGAACTCTCCTCACTGCTGACCACTGTGCTGAGACAGGGGACTGTTTGCATCGCATGAATGATTGAGTGACTGAGACTTCTCTATGCTCTGCTCATGGCGTGTCACAACTTAAATGCAGGGGGCTGTCTACATCACGTAAATAAGTGAGCAACCGGACTGTCTCTGCTCTTTTCTTGACTGGCCTGAAGGATCTGCTCGCATGCAGTGAACGAGTGAGTGATTGGAAATGCCCTGTGCTTTGCACACTGCTGGCCACCACTCTAAGGTAGGGGGCTGATTACATTAGGGTTGCCTAAACATTGCTTTGAGGCAAGGGGCTGCTGCCATCACATGAATGAAAATGTTCCATACACTGCTGGCCACTGATCTGAGGCAAGGGGCTTCTGATATTGTGCAAATTAATGAGTAATTGGAACTTTTCAATGACCTACACACGACTGTCCAATGTACTAAGGCAGGGGCTGCTAATGTTGTGTAAATAAGTGATCAATTGAAACTGCACTACACTCTGCACACAGCTGACTGCTGCTTGGAAGCTAGTGGCTGCTAATATAGTGTGAATTCATGAGCAACTGGGGCTTTCCTGAGCTCTATATACAACTGGCTGCTGTTTGGAGCCAAGGGGCTACTGGTATGATATAATTGAGCAATTGAGTAACAGGAAATTCTTCATGCTCTGCACGGCAGACCGCTGCTCAGAGGCAGGGGGCTGCTTGTGTCTTGCAAATGAGGAACTTTGAGCCTCTGTAAAACTCCTCTTGTAAGCAGCACTGTCAGTTGCAAGGCCATTTTCCCGTCAACTTGAGATCCTGACTTGGAAATGGGGTGAGGAGAATGCTGGAGTCCTGTAGGCCTCATTCACTGGAGAATAGACAAACTCATTTAGCACTGCAACTGCATGGGACAGCCCAGGTAGAGAGGCAGCAAATATCCTTTCCAAAGGTTAGACGTGGGAGGTTTAGGTGAACAGGGGATTGACCTATCACAGGGTCCACACCTAAACTCCTAATCTCACTGTGCTGCCACTTCGGTCTCTGCTGTTCGTATAGAGTGGCCTGCTGCTCAGAGAAATTTGCTGTACCGGACAAATCTGTCTTTCTCTCTCTGTTAGAATTAGATGTCGTGAAAGGGGCCGAGTTTCAAGATACACAATGGAGCACACCAAACTAAACGGGGAGGGAGGGCAAAACACTCACATGCAAACAAAACACACTCCTTGTCGGCCGCGCGATCGACTCTCTCATCCATTTGCATAGACAAGAGATGTAAAATCATGATTTCTATCATTTAAAAAAAAAAAAAAAAATTATTATATATATATATATATATATATATATATATATATATATATATATATATATATATATATATATATATATATATATATATATATATATATATATATATATATATATATATATATATATACTGTGTGGGCCAGCCCACATTGGCCATATTTCATTTATATTTTTGTTTAAATTAATAAATTTGTTTGTTTAAATTAATAAATGTTTAAATTTAAAATTGTCACTCAAAGCACACTTAGTAATTAACCTCTGCTGCATTTTGAATCAAAAAGCACATTAAAAAACAAATACTACTTAGATTAATATATTGATGCGATGTTCAAAGTAACGTGACTGCAAACTAAACCAACAGGATACTAGAACTGCGGTCCTGAAACTGCAGCCATCGCTATATCGTCCAGTACGGTAGGTGGCGCTGTCACGGAAAACTAGGGTCCTAGAACTGCGGTCCTTGATCAGCGGTCCTGAATCTGCAGCCTCTGGTTGTGCAGGAACATACTATTGCCTGGCTTCAGTACATTTTGGAGAAAGGCGTTTTCCCTAGCAATTACGCAATATTGAGAGAGTGACCTAATAGGGAACTTCATTTTTTTTTATCTTGTAGTGTGAACGCAAAGCAGAGGTTTTAATACACATTTTTGTTTTCACAGTGAACTTTAGAGTTGTTACCATGGATACAAACTTGGCACCGCTTGATCAGCAGGTCTGATTTGTTTTGTCTTAGATTTTTATCTCCCTCATCTTCTTTTGCATTCTGAATACAGATATATATATATAGAGTTCAGATGCAAAAGCCTCTAAATGCCATCTGAAATTTTCATTTAAAATTAGGATTTTTATTAAGCTCCATATGCTTAGGTTGAGTCATTTTACTTTAATGGCAATGTGCAGGTCCTTTTCCAGGCTATTAAAGTGAAAATACTGATCATAAATATAGGAGCCTGATAAAAATCCTAATTTTAGATGAAAATTTCAAATGGCACTTAGAGGCTTTTGCATCTGAACTCTTCATATATGTATATATATATGTATATATATATATATATATATATATATATATATATATATATATATATATAGCTATTAATCCTTTTGATATCCCAAATAATTTCATAATTATTTGTTATTTTGCAGTATGGTTCTGTCGTGCTTGAGGTAAGAAAAAAAAAAACTTCTGTACAGTCATAACAAACACACATTTTAAATTCTTTGCTTCTTTGGCAATTAATGCTTGTGGCTTACCTTCCTTGTGAAGTGTGTCAATTATTGTCATCTGGACAATTGTCAGATCAGCAGTATTCCCCCATGATTGTGTAGCCTAGTGAACCAAACTGAGAGCCCTTTTTGAAGGCTCAGGAAACCTTTGCAGGTGTTTTGAGTTGATTAGCTGATCGGCATGTCACCAGATTCAAATTTGTTGAGATAGTGAATTGGTGTTTTTTTTTTTTTTTTTTTTTTTAAATGAGAGCCAAAATCATCACAATTAAAAGAACCAAAGACTTAAACTACTTTAGTGTATGTACATTGAATTTACTTAAAACACAAGTTTCACAGTTTGAGTTGAATTACTTTTCCACAATTTTCTAATTTATTGAGATGCACCTGTATATATTATATTTGCAATTATTGTATTTTCATTAATTCTTTAATGATCAGGAGGACATGTAGTGCTAACTGTAACTAAATATCTGAACTGTGTCTAAATAGGACAATCAGGGTAACAGAATTGGTCAATGGACAAATGTTTCTTCAACAAGATGGATTTTGCAGCGTTCTTATGAATTAAACCCAGAGACACGTCAAGGTGTGTACAGACTGAAGACTTATATTGGGGACAGGATGATATCACATGATTTTGAGGTGAAAAAATATGGTAAGTCATAAAAAGAAATAATTTTCAATATTTCAGTAATATCTTTGTATATTAATTTCTAGTTTGACTACTAAAAATCTAATTTCTACCTTCTGATTTCCAGTTTTGCCAAAGTTTGAAGTTACTATAAAACGACCCAATAAAGTGAGTGTTGATGAAGAAGAACTGGTTATTGAGGTTTGTGGAAAGTGAGTGGTTTATTTTATTAGCTGCGTTAAGAGAGAGTATTTTCTTCTATTGTATTATTTTGAATTCATTTTTTTTTTTTTTTTTACTGTAATTTTTTTTTATCCTAATTTATTATTTTGTTAACTCAACCCTTGGCTGTATCTGTTGCTTGTACCTTTTTCACAGATACACTTATGGGCAGCCTGTACCTGGTAAATCATGGGTAAAAGTGTGCCGTAATATTCTGCCCTACCATTATGCCTCTGATAGTAATCCATTATGTTTAGAGGAGACCACTGAGGTATGCGAGCTGAAATTCAATACAAGTAATGGTACACAATATATTTCTTCCATTGATCCAAGCAAATCACTCTTTAGTAAATTTATGTGTTCATTTACTATAATTAGATAAAAAAGACAGGCTGTGCCATCCATACCATAGATGTATCAGTCTTTTTGAACTCCACACTAAAGACAAATCTGCAGAATTCTCTTCATGTTGAAGCAACAGTCACAGAAGAAGGAACAGGTGAGATGTTGGATTTGGTCAGATCCTTGTTACACACATTTTCTTTTTTTCTATTTCTTTTTAGAAATGAAAAATAAATATTTTTACCATTTACAGAGATCACCATGACAAAATCTGAAACTATTTCTCTCACTTATGAAATTGGAAAAGTAACACTTACTGACTTGCCCAAAACATATGAACATGGATCAGTTATAGAAGGAAAAGTAAGTCTAAAATTAGTTTGTCTCAGTCTTACAACATTGATTCAACTTCTTCGTCTTCTTCTTCTTCTTCTTCTTCTTATATCATTTATTCCTTAAAAAAACTTATTTTCAACAGATCCAACTCTCAAATTTCAAAGATGCACCAATTCAAAACAAAGTGGTTTATCTTTTGGAGGGCCAAACCTGGTCCTCAAAACTGCTCCTAAATCTCACTACAGACAGCGATGGACTGGCCAGCTTCTCTCTTAATACATCTAGTCTTCCTGAAAAAGATATGACTCTGATGGTATGATCACTTTATTTACCTAGTTTTCTTTTGTGTTTGCTGGAGGGTTCAGTTGTTTGAGCAAATTTATTTTCTTTGTTTTTCAGGCAAGTGTGTATCCAGAGTTACTTTATCATGGTTATGGTTACAAAACACCTTACTTCGCTAATGATAAAAAAACAATTCAGCTTCTCCGGCCTGTCACTCCATACACCCCATCATTAAGTGAACTGATTATAGAAAATATTGAGCAACCATTAAAGTGTGATGCTGAATTTACAGTGACCATCAAGTATTATTTTATTGGAGAGACTGCTAAAGACTTCAAAACTGACATTGTCTATATGGTGAGAATGTGCAGAATGTACACTGATACACTGATGAATTCATTGTTTGTTAACAGTATTAACTGGCTGCACTGGTCAGTTTGTCATTGGAGTGTCATCTGTCTGTTTCAGGTCTTGTCCAGAGGAGTGATTGTTCATCATGGATATGAGAAGGTTGAAGTCAAGTCTTCTAATGGAGCAGCAAGTGGCATAATGTCATTCAAACTGTCTGTTGGTGCAGATCTAGCTCCTGAAGTGCAGATTCTGGCCTACTGTGTTCTGCCCAGTGAAAATGTTGTTGTTCATAGCACAAAATTTGATGTGGAAAAATGTTTCAGTAACAAGGTATGTATTGTATCTTGACAAATAAGCCTCTTGAAACTGTATTTCTGGCTCAGTCCTAAAATAAATAATATTTACTGTCATCACAGGTTTCTCTGCAGTTTTCTCCTGCTAGAGCAGTTCCTGGTGAGAAAAACACTCTCCATCTCTCAGCTCAACCTGGTTCACTGTGCGGCCTCAGTGCTGTAGATCAGAGCGTCCTGATCTTGGAGTCAGGAAAACGTCTGGATACTGACAAGGTGTAAATAATTAAAAATTCATATTGACTACCTGTGTCTTTTCTGGGAATCTACCGGATGAATCAAATGAGAACAGACTATACTTAAATATTTCTACTATGATCCATCTATATTTAAGATTGCATCCTGATCTTACGAGAATAGACATTAATGTGAATGTGGTCATATGACAGATCTTCAACCTGCTGCCAGTGCAATCAGTGTCTGGTTATACTCAAACTGTTGAAGATGAGCAGGGGTGTCTGCATGTGAGACCCCGAAGAGATCTGTCAACAGACAAGGCCTATGAATCCTTAAAGGTTGGTGGATTATATGAATGACAGTGCTGTAGATAATGATTGGGTCAGTTCTGTACATTCATAAGTAATTGCACAAGAAAGCCAAACTGATTGTTCTGACAATTAAAAGTGCCATTTTTCTTTCACAGAGAGTGGGATTGAAGATGGCAACAAATTTGGCTGTGCGACTCCCTCAGTGTTTGTCATACAGAGGCTTGACTTATCACAGATACAGAAGTATAGTTACATGAAGTATCTTTATAATTCACTAAATTATTAAATCTAAATAAAATTCAATTAAAGTTAATGCATTAACTATGACAGCTCTAAAATATAAAAACTACAGTTAGTAAACTAAAATAATTTAAACAAAAAAACTCCACTAAAATAAAACTGTATTATGATGATCTGTTTTCTATTCACTGTTTTACTTTGTATATCTGTTTACTTTGTATACACTGTTTAACTGTACATATTTCCACATCTTTTCAGTTATGTATCGTCAACATGTCTCATATGAGGCAAGGTTAGGGATGTCTCCACTGCCAGATGCTACATCCAGCAGAGATTCTCCAGCAGTGACGATTCGAACCGTTTTTCCAGAAACATGGATCTGGGAGCTTGCTGAAGTGGGGTCTGTGAAACATAATCAGTACTTCTGAAATCATATTGAAACATATCTTTAATAAATCATGTTCCCTCAAGTCCAGATGGAAAAAAAAATCATACTTTCTTTACAGATTCTAAGTAAAAAAAAAAATACTGTGCTGAATATTAAATATAACAGGGAAAAATGGATGCTTAATGCCAGAGTCTGAATCAAATAGACCTGTTGTTGTAATTCCACAAATAGAGACTCTGGATCAGCTCAGGTTCCTGTGACGGTTCCTGACACCATCACCTCTTGGGAGACGGAGGCCTTCTGTCTGTCCTCCAAAGGTCTGGGTCTGGCTCCTCCTGCTCAGCTGACAGTTTTCCAGCCCTTCTTCCTGGAGCTCTCTCTGCCTTACTCCATCATCCGTGGGGAGATCTTTGAGCTGAAGGCCACTGTCTTCAACTATCTGTCCAAGCGCATCATGGTGAGACTTCAGACTTAGTCTTATTCAATCATATCAAATCTGCCACTAATCATGTGTGTTTGATTGACAGGTTAAAGTGACTCCAGCTCCTTCCTCAGACTACACTCTCAAAGCCTCCTCTGATGAACAGTATTCATCCTGTCTGTGTGCTAATGGAAGAAAAACCTTTAAATGGATCCTCACTCCTTCTGTTCTTGGTGAGTTTTCCAGTCTGAATCATTGTTTCTCTGTGTTTGTGTATGTTTGTATCTTCACGTACATGTCTTGTGTTGTAGGAGTCTTGAATATTACAGTCAGTGCAGAGGCTGAGTCGTCCCAGACTGTGTGTGACAATGAGATTGTGAGCGTGCCAGAGAGAGGACGCATTGACACAGTCACACGAAGTCTGCTTGTACAGGTAATTTATCCATGATTTGTCCATGACGTCATTTATCCATTACCCTAATGCTGGTTAATACAGTATGGTGTGTTGATTTTATTGTTTTATGTTGCAGGCTGAAGGAACTGAGAAGACTGAGACCTACAGCTGGTTACTGTGTCCAAAGGGTTTGTATACAATTATTTTGAGTCTTAAGAAACAATAATGCTGTGATTATTTGGCTTGTGTTTAGTTTTTAGGGGACCAAGAAAGATTTCAACTAACAAAAAGTTGCTCAGAGAATTTTGATTAATTAAATTTGTTTGGCCGGTTTGTTCTGTAAAGACTAATTAGCCCATTATTTTCTAAACATAAACCATATACCAAAATATGCTCATATGTCTGTTATATTAAAGAGAGCTGAAATTTGTAAACCTTTCATGACAACTGTAATTTCAAAATTGTGGCTATTTTGTCTTATTTTTTACAAAGTGTATTAATCGCAATAATATCTGGCTGTGATTTTATTTAATTTTTATTATTATTTATGGGACTTTACAGACAGTATTAGAATGTTAATTCTATAATGTTACTCTGCTAATCAATGATATTTGTTTCTATCTCTCTGGTTCATAGGTGACAGTCTCACAGTGGAAGTGGATCTGAATCTTCCTAAAGATGTGATAGAGGGATCAGCCAGATCTACTGTTTCAGTCATTGGTAACATTAACATACACAAGCAGAAATTAAGAGTTTGAGTTTGGATTTTTGAAATGTAGTGATTTTGATTTGTCTTTGGTTTTTAGGGGACATACTGGGTCGTGCACTGACAAATCTTCACGGATTACTAAAGATGCCGTACGGCTGTGGAGAACAAAACATGGCTGTTCTTTCTCCTAATATTTACATTCTGCAGTATCTGGAAAACACAGAGCAGCTCACTTCAGCCATCAGAGAGAGAGCCACCGGCTTCCTTAAGAGTGGTGAGAGAAATCAATCATGTCAAGAAAGTACTGAGACTGATAATAAATTCTTCATTTTTCAACATGCATGAATGTCAGTCCATTGAGCTGAACAGTCAGACACATTGGATCACCCCAAACAAACAGTTAAAGTAAATTATTATCACTATAAACAGGATACCAGAGACAGCTGAACTACAAGCATTTTGATGGGGCATACAGCACATTTGGTCATGGTGATGGAAATACATGGTAAATATATATATTTTTTTCAATCTTTTGTTAAGGGAGTTTTGTTAGTATTCTACAATTACAGTTAAAAAAGGAAGAAATTTCTATGTTTAAATCATTTGGTTTGAGATATTTTGGGTTTGTTTATACAATGATGACATCTTTTTTTTTTAAATAAAACTTTAAAACACCAGGTTGACTGCCTTTGTCCTGAGGTCTTTTGGCAAAGCACAGAAATACATATTTATTGATCCACAAATTATTCAGAGTGCAAAGGATTGGTTAATAAGCAGACGGGATTCAGACGGCTGTTTTATCCAACAGGGAAGACTGTTCAACAACAGAATGAAGGTTTATCTATCTATCTATCTATCTATCTATCTATCTATCTATCTATCTATCTATCTATCTATCTATCTATCTATCTATCTATCTATCTATCTATCTATCTATCTATCTATCTATCTATCTATCTATCTATCTATCTATCTATCTATCTATCTATCTATCTATCTATCTATCTATCTATCTATCTATCTATCTATCTATCTATCTATCTGTCTATCTATCTGTCTATCTATCTGTCTGTCTGTCTGTCTGTCTGTCTGTCTGTCTATCTCTGTCTGTCTGTCACCTGTAAAATTGTAAATTGACTTAAAAATATATTTTGGCTTTAATTTTAACATCAGTCTTGTGTATATGAACTTTCCTCTAATAGTTTTGAGTGTTACTTTATTTACCTCTATTTCTCCTCTATTCCAGGGTGGAGTGAATGATAATGTGACCATGACGGCCTACATTACTGCATCACTACTTGAACTAGAAACTCCAGTCACAGTAAGTTCATCTACATGAAACACAGTATAATCTCATAGAAAAAAATACTCACAACTGCTGTTTCTCTGTTTCTTTCAGGACCCTGTCATCAGTAAAGGTTTGTCCTGCTTGAGGTCTGTCATTGAGGATGTCAAAAACACTTACACCACTGCTCTGCTCGCCTACACCTTCAGTCTGGCTAATGACACAGACACTCGACAGCAGCTTTTCAAGAAACTGGAGGATGTTGCTATTTCAGATGGTAAGATAGTTGTTTCTGATGACTTTCTGTTGTCCTATATGACTATACCTTTTTATACTGGTGTCTCTTTTGTCCATGTGTCCTAAAGGGTCTCATCTCCACTGGTCTCAGTCTGCTTCTGCTGATGACTCTGATTCTCTGGCAGTGGAGATCAGCTCATATGTGCTGCTAGCTGTTCTCTCTGCTGATTCACTCACTACAGCTGATCTGGGCTTTGCTAACAGGATTGTCAGCTGGCTTGTGAAGCAGCAGAATGCCTATGGAGGATTCTCCTCCACACAGGTGACTCAAACTACTCAAATCAAACACATGATTGCTGAATAATGGGTAAAAGACACATTACTGAACACATTTATTTCTCAGGACACAGTGGTGGCTCTTCAGGCTCTGTCTTTGTACGCCACCAAAGTGTTCAGCGCTGACGGCTCCAGCACAGTGACTGTACAGTCAGCAGCAGACACTCACCACTTTGATGTAAATCAGGACAATAAGTTACTGTACCAGGAGAAGCAGCTGCAGGACGTCCCAGCCAAATACAGCATTGAAGTGAAGGGCTCAGCCTGTGTGTCTGTGCAGGTCTGTAGAGAATTCAGCTTCACTCTCTTTCTGTATTTCCTCTCTTAGCTTTTTGCATCTGTTCTGCTATGATATGGTTCATTCGTTTATTTATTTAATTTTGTTCATGTTGACTCTCTCAGGTCGCTCAGTTCTACAACATCCCGACTCCTACTGAAACTAAAACATTGAGCATTGATGCAAAGATTGAGGGAGATTGCAAAACACTGGGGCAAATTTTTTTCTTGAACTTCACTGTCAAGTAAGAACACACAAATACACATTATATATAGGTGTGTGTGTGTGTGTGTGTGTGTGTGTGTGTGTGTGTGTGTGTGTGTGTGTGGTTGTGTGTCTCGACTAAAACCTGGCCACAGCTAAAGATTTTCCTAGTTTAGTACTAGTTGACATTTATGCTATTAGTCATGTATCATGATATTAATTTAATTTGTGGCAAGACAGAGACTGTCTCTTGTCTAATATCTAATGTCTTGTCATCTCCCAGTGTTACATAGCAAATGACACTTGTTGTGAAAGGCCAAAATAGCAAATGTTCAATTATATAATGCATATCTCTGGAACAACTCATGGAATATTGTTAAATTTGTGGAAAATAGTGTGATTGCATAGCAAAATGCAAAGCCGACGTATGGCTTAAATGTATGGCTTAAAATTTTATTGTACCTCTCTCATTCAGCACAAATCCAAATGTTCCATAGTTGATATGTAATAATTAATTGTTAAACTATTATTTATTTTGCAATCAAAACTTTCTCCTAAACTTGTTTAAAATAGCATTAACATACAAAAATGGTATAACCATAAGTGGTTCTTGGTCAAGGGTGGTTGTCAAAGTTGACTAATGATTAGGGGACATCACTAATGTATTAACAACAATTTTCACTAATTTGTAATTTTGTTACAGTATGAGGCATTTAAAACCATTTTATCTGTTTGCTTTTTTTTTTTCCAGATATGATGGTCTACAGGAAAGGACTAACATGGTCATCGTGGATATTAAACTCTTATCTGGATTCACAGCTGATACATCAATGGTGCAGTGTTTCATCACAAACTTCTACAATTTCTAGAGTTCAATAATTTGAGAATAACCATCAATTTTTCCACGCAGCTTGGAATGTACTCCTCACTTGTGGAGCGTGTTGATGCTAAAGATGATCATGTCATAGTGTATTTGAAGGAGGTGAGAGAACAGCAACATTTATATAATTTTATGTCATCCCTAATTTTGAGAATGGGAGAAAACAGGGTGCAATACTGAAAAGTAAAACCTTGTACTATTTGATTCAACCTCTCAATTTTTTCTTTTTTTTTATCAAAATGTTCATTTTACCTTGCCATTACTTATTTTGCAATCAAGCAATCAAGATGTTTTTAACATTTCAAAACACATTCTCCTGTTAAAAGATGGAATACATTTTGACATGTGACCAACAATTCCAAATCTTGATTTATTGTACAATCTTCTTTTTCTTACCTCACTTCTTAATACAAGTCTGACTTGCTAACAATATGTGACCCTGGAGCACAAAACCAGTCTTAAGTTGCTGGAGTAAAACCTTGTAGGGGTTAAAATGATTTTTTATTTATTTTATGTGTGTGTGTGTGTGTAATATATATATATATATATATATATATATATATATATATATATATATATATATATATATATATATATATATATATATATACCTCATAGCATTTACAATTGCTGAAGATGTTTTGTCCCATGTTTCAAGAATCACTGTCATATTAACTGATTCATAAACATTTTATTATTAATGTCCATGACTGATCAGTTTTTTCCTCCTGCAGATCCCCAAAAATATTCCAAAGAACTACCTGATACAAATGAAACAGGTTCTTCCAGTAAAGAATCTCAAGCCAGCTGTTGTCAAAGTGTATGATTACTACCAAACAAGTAAGATTTTATATGTCAGTGCTGAAAGTTGTTGTCATGTGAGATATTAATTGTTTATTCAGATCGATTCTATGTACATTTTTCCATCGTTGTATGCATGTTAACATCTTTATTTTTCTTCAGGTGATCAATCAGAGACTGAATACTCCTTCCACTGTCAATGAAGCTGCAGAACTGTGTATGTCACCTCTTTATTCATGCTGGATGAAGATGTTTGAATTTTATCATTTTAATCTTGTATAATAGGCATACTTTTTTCCTTTTCATAAGCCTAAATTTTAATAAACCTCCAAATTGTTTGGCCATGTCTCAACAACCTGAGAATATGATGCATAAAACGGTTGAAAACAAGTTATGGTGATTTGGTTTTGATTTTTCTATGTGTAGAAGCTTTAGCTAAGACAGCATTTCAGAATCAGATGAGGTTTGATACTGAAGAATGATTCCTGTCACAAGCTCAACATTTAATGTCTTCCTGCCCGTCACAAGACCAGTCACCTCTGTGCACTACATTTCCCAGAATCCTCCATGGCACACACCTGCTTACTGTACACAATCACTGCACCTGTCTACCATCAGCGTCATCAGTCTTTATAATCAAGCACTCTCACGCTATTTGGTTTCAAGTTTGCTACTCTTCACTCTTATCTGACTCCATTTACCTACCTGTGTTCTCCTACAACCCCTTTGCGCCCTCACCATCTGAAAGACAAAGGAAGGACTCTTGTGACTCACTCAGTTTAGTTCGATTACTGAACTGTTGATGCCTACCTTGCCCCTCTGTTGAATATCCTGCCGTCCTTATCCTCTGTCCATCCATTGAGCCTGTTGTGATTTCCCACTTACCTGAGTGTTCCCTGTGTGTGTTGCTGACAGATACTTTGTAAAATCTTCAGAACACAGTTTAAGATATTTTAGATTTAATTTTAGATTGTAAAATTTCCACAGTCAGTGATGTTTTGGGGTGCCATGCCATCTGCTGGTGTTGGTCCACTGTGATTTCAGAGGTCAAAGGTCAACACAGCTGTATACCAGGAAGTTTTAGAGCACTTCATGCTTCCTGCTGCTGACTAACTTTATGGAAATGTAGATTTCATTTTCCAACAGGACTTGGCACCTGCACACAGTGCCAAAGCTACCAGTACCTGGTTTTAGGACCATGTTGTACTTGTTCTTAATTGTCCAGCAAACTCGCCTGATCTTAACCCCATAGAAAATCTATGGGGTATTTTGAAGATGGAGATGCATGCGATATGCCAGACCCAACAATACAGAAGAGCTGAAGGCCACTATCGGAGCACCCTGGGCTCTCATAACAGCTGAGCATTGCCACAGATTGATCGACTCCATGCCACGCTGCAGTAATTACAAGCAAAACGAGCCCCAACTAAGTTCACGTTCGTACAATGTTTCTAAAAATCCTTTCTTTGTGTTGGTTTTAAGTAATATAATAACTATTTGGGATTTTCCTTAGTTGTCAGTTATAATCATCAAAATTAAAAGAAATAAACATTTGAAATATATATCAGTCTGTGTGTAATGAATGAATATACAAGTTTCACTTTTTGTATGGAATAAGCTAAATAAATCAACTTTTTAATGATATTCTAATTATATGACCAGCACCTGTAGGTTGTAGAATTTTTATATTCTCCTGCATTGTTAATTGAACAGCATCAGCCAACAACTAAATTACATTTAAAAAATAGAAAGAAAAAAAATATAAATGACTAACAATTTACCCCAAATTATCAGCCTGTCTTAACCCATCAGTCAAGAAAGTAAAGAATGCTATTATTCCGAAAAGTTAAACAACTGTATAAATATAATATGAGAGTGAGATAAAGAGAAAAAAGAATAACAAAAATAAATGATATTACCCCTTTAAACAGAAAAAGTATGTATTAATCCTGTGCAACCAGGATTACCAAAATTATTCCAGAGTTTAGGAGTCATGCGGAAAAGCTCTACACCCTCACATGGACTTTGTTATTCTCTGTGCATTATACAAAACAAAAATATAGTATTGGAACAGCAGCTTCACAAGTCTCTACGTTGAAGGGCAAATTATGGTACTGAATCTCAAGTAAGTATTTTTAAACTGAGTTTCATGACGAGCTTTCAGAAGTAATTTTAGAAGTGTCAAATGATTTTGCAAACATATTACGGTAATTCTCTTACTCCGAATGAGTGGGTGTAGGTGATGTTTGACCCTCAGATTCAGTGTCATTGTTTGTTTAATCAAGGAAGACATCAGCAGCCTTACGTTTTGTTCACTTTACAGTTTGTTCAGATGATACACTATATATATTGTTTACTACAGGTCGTGTGAATTGATAATATAACATTTAGCACAAATTAGCTCAATGCTAATTCACCACTCATGTTTTCATAACAAAATACCTGCATGGTTGAATCATTAATCAGATTTTGTAAGACCTCCTTTAGAATGAAAGTCCATTTATTAGAGACATTTATCTCATGACCTGGATAGTATGGGATGGTCACTCGTCATCAAGACAGTAAATGTTAGCTGCTGTTGGAAATGGCTCCTCTCTTTCTTTCTCATCTAAGTCAATGGACAAACATCAGGCAAGGCACCTCTATCTGCAATGCCCCTTAATAATTTTTGAAGGATTATATAAAAGTTTAACTGGACCATGATCAGAAATCACAATAGACCCATAGGAGATCAAGATCAAAAATCTGATCTGAAGAAAGCCTTGAACAATTAGATATCTGCCTGACTTGTATGAAACCTTTGATATATTAAATTGGATGGCTTTATGAATCAGAATCTTTACTCCCCTTGAGTTGGATGTATATGAAGAAGAGATCACTTAAACCAGGCCATCTTCTACGAACTGTACTTTAAGTAGTTAGCTAGACAAAAGGTGGGTTTCTTGAAGCACAATAGATTCTTTAAATTGTTTGTCTATTTTAACTTGGAAAGTTTGGGGCTAGGTAAGTCAGTAGAATATCTTAAAGAGTTTTAAAAAAAACTAGAAATCTGGTTGTCTGTGGTAGCCCTAGTGACAAAAAAAAGTTTACCAAATATACTTGCAGCCAGACTAATTGTCAGTGTACTTCAAGTGTGTTAATGATTAGTTAACTTGAAGTGTGCTATTTTGGAACAACTTTTTGAATCAACTTTTTTTGTACTAAGTGTATTTAAGTTGTAATTAAATTATCCTAAAGTACAACTTTAAGTGTATTTAGTCTACTTTTTGTGCTAAATTGGAACAACTTCAAGTATACTTAGTACATTTTAAGTATAAACCTATTTACAAATTGAACATGTGAGAGAAAATTCACAATTATCTTATTGTTTTTTATTAATTAGAGGAACCAGACTTCCATTGAAACTTCTCATCCCCTCACTCCCAAGTAAAAACAGAAGGATTCACAATTTTATACTAGAAATTGTCAAACTTTGCCAATCTGCATATTCATCTCAAAATCACGAAAAAAAAAAAAAAAACATGGTATATAATCTTCATCATGGTGTAGAATCTTCAGTATTAACAGATTTACACATTTTAATGAGCTGAGGTTTCAGAAGCCATATAAGAAGAGGTCAAAGTATTTGCAGATATGAAGAAACATTTACTCTGAGTGGGTGTAGGGGATTCTTGACCCTTGATTTCAGTATTGATTGTTGAAACTGGAAGGAGCCCTAGGGGTATTTTGGTTGTGTGTGTGTGTGTGTGTGTGTGTGGTTTGTTCAGATGATGATGTGTGTATATTTAACCATTTTCTACAGGTTGTGTAAATGACTAAAAACATTTATAAAATATAAAAATAAATATACATTTCCTTGTAAAATGGCAGCATAAATTCACTGTAAACTTTGTTGTTAAACTGTAAAATATGTTTTGAAAATATCTGTATAAGTATTTGTTACAAAATCATCTATATTGTATTGCAGAAATACTGTAATCATTTTAATATTTACTGTAGCACAGATCTATTTTTCAGGTTTTTGTAGTGCTTATATTGCACAGGTTTTCAAATGTTATTGCCTACATGCATGGTTGAATCATTAATCAAATAATCAATACAAATGTTTTTGAAGGACCACCTTTAGCATGCGACTCCTTTTATAAGAGACGGCTCAGTTCATGTCAAGACCTGGATATCACTCGTCATCATGGATCTGAACGTTAGCTACTGTAGGAAATGGCTCCTGTTCTCTCTCCTTCTTGTCTGTGTCAATGGGGAAACATCAGGGCCGTAAGTAAATATGTTTCTATTCATTTTAATTTCTGTATTAATCTTCTGTCGCTTTTTCTAAGTTAAAAAAGTGGCAACTAGATCAACACATTAACTTTGTTCTGCAATAAAATCCATAAAAAAAGTAAATTAAGAAAAAAGAATTTACTACTCAAATCATTGAATGCCTTATCATATCTTTACAGCTCTTTCACAGTGACGTTTCCTGCAGTGATTGAGTCAGGATCTGAGGCCAGACTGTGTGCAAGTCTTCTCAAGCCCAATGAAAGTCTTGTCATGAACATTTATCTGGTTGATGGTGATCAGAGCATTTTACTGCTGCAGGAGAAAGCTGAGGAAGAGTTTCACCGCTGCTTTAACTTCAAGGTCTGCCCTTAGCATATTATAATAAATACAGGTGCTTCTCAATGAATAAGAATGTCATGAAAAAGTTCATATATTTCCGTAATTCAACTTAAATTGTGAAACTCGGGTATTAAATAAATTCATTGCACACAGACTAAAGTAGTTTAAGTCTTTGGTTCTTTTCATTGTGATGATTTAGGCTCAGGTCTAATATGTTATATCAACTCATAAATAATCATAACAATTATAATACATCATAATACTTACGTATATGTGGTTATAAGTTTAACAGTATGATTATTTATAACACACAATGAGCACCATATTAAATCTACTTCATTAACAGTATAATGGACTGTATCCTATCTTGACATTATTTAAGATTTTTTTCAAAGTAATTTATTTATTTTATTTGTAGAAAAAAAAAAGACAAAAGGGACAATACATATTAATGAAAATATTTCACAAATGTAAATATGCCAGATTATAGCCAAAGGCTAATTTCCATCTGCAGACCCCCAAACAGGTAGATGTTACACATAAATACACATAACTACATACAGACACACTATGCACAGTCTATATACAGAGAAGCAAGTACAATAACAGTGATCACAACATACATGTCCATAATACACTATATCCATGCTACACTAACTCCTATTACACAACCCATATCACACTGATAGTTCTATCCCCTTTATTTTTACAAAACACTAACTCTATTTTACATCTAGTATGTATATTTATGATTACTAAACATGCTCACATATTTGTGTGTTCCTCAACCATACTTTTAAACGATTCCTAAAAATAGGCAAACTTGTGCTTTCCCTCACTGACTGAGGGATACTATTCCAAAAGCTCACCCCCTGATATGATAGAGCGTTCTGTGAAAAGGATGTCCGCCTAAACGCCAAGACACAGTCACCTCTCATATTGGCTCTAGTCACTCGAGACCCGACAGCACTGATAGACCTTTGTTTAATAAAATCACTCAATGGTAGAGGTGCCAGACCATGTATAACTTTATAGATTAAACAGGCTGATTTAAATAATTTGAAATTCGCAAAATTTAAAAACTTATATTTATCTAAAATATTACAATGATGATATGAGGAAGGTTTCTTATCTAATATTTTCAATGCTCTTTTGTAGCATACCTCAATTGGCCCGATAGCAGCATGACTCGTATAAGACCAACCTGTGACACAGTACTCAATATGAGCCAGTATCATAGAGTGCAAGAACGTAATCGCTGCTGTATCCGATAATGAGGTACGGATTTGTTTAAAGTTCCGTAAATTAAAATTTACAGTATTCACAACTTTTTTAATATGTTTTTTAAAAGATAATTTCGAGTCTATCAGAACTCCCAGATACCTGAATTCCTCAACATTAGTTAATTCTTGTCCACCCAAGCAAACTTTTACTGTGGCCACAGTTGTTTTAGGTTTACTAAAACACATTGATACAGTCTTTTTAACATTAAGACACAAGCATGAATCATTCAGCCATTTTTGCAAATCATCTAAAGCGAATGAAAGCTGATGGGCTGCATCCTCAGCACTTTTGGCATGTGTAAAAATCACCGTATCATCAGCATACATAATCGTGTCAACATTTTTGCATACATTGGGCAAACTATTCACATACAATGAAAATAGCAGAGGTCCTAAAATTGATCCCTGAGGAACACCCTGTGTATATTGAAGATAGGGTGACTTGCAATTCTTTATTTGCACACATTGTTTTCTATCCGATAAATAAGACTGTATCCATTTAACTGTTTGATTACTAAAGCCAAATGTTAACAGTCTAGACAAAAGCTTTAAGTGATTCACAGTATCAAACACACGCTTCAGATCAACAAAAACAGCAGCAACATAACTGTTTTTATCTAAATAGAACTTCACCTTCTCGACAAAAACACAAATAGCCATTTCAGTTGAGTGTAGAGATCGAAATCCAAATTGCATAGGGTGCAGACCCGGATTGGAATCATTAAAATGTGCAATGATAGAGTCGGCTATCCACTTCTCCGCTATTTTAGAAAAGATAGGAAGTATGCTGATAGGTCGATAAATAGCAGGGTCTAGTTTATCACCCGATTTGTATATTGGTATGACATTTGCAACCTTCCAACTCAAGGGAACGACTGCCTGCGTAATTGACAAATTAATAAGATGGGTCACAGGCACCAAAATACAAGATTTAAAAAGCTTCAGAAGATTGGTATCAAATCCAAACACATCCCTTGCTTTAGAATTTTTTAATTTAGAGATTATGTTATCTACTTCATTTTCTGTAATTGCGTGTATATTAAACGTAGAATTTGGAGTTACGGCATCCATATAAAGGTCAATGTGGGCCATATTTTGTTGAGAGTCACAAGAGCTAGAAAACAATTGAGCGATCTCATCAATGGTATTTTGAAAATAACTATTTAATTTAGTTGCTAGGTTGAAAGGCTCTGATACCAATTCATTAGCAAATTTTAGTTCAAGGTCTTTATCAGCAATATGCTTGCTTGTACCCAGGAGTTTGTTAATATTTTCCCAAATCAACTTACAATTTCCTCTGGCACCATTAATTACAGACATGAAGATATTTGCTTTTGCTATTCTCAAGGTTTGTGTGACTTTATTTCTTGCGGATACAAAATGTAATCGATCAGTAGTTAATCCAGATTGTAATGATTTTTTTAGTAATTTATCTCTGAGTATCATAAACTGTTTACACTGATTATTGATCCAAGGCAAGGAATAAACTCATTTCTTTAAATGACCCACTTTCTGAAATTGAGACAGAATCATTTTAATAGTAGAGTATATTAAATCACAACATTGATTAGTGTCATCACATATTACTATACTAGACCAATAAAAAGTATTTAGAGCTGCAATTAAGCATTGTTCTTGGCTCTTTGGAATAAACGTTTGTTTTATATGAATGTTTTTACAGACACTTCTCAATCGTTTTTTAGTCAGCTTTCTAGAAAAGAATATAGCATTGTGGTCAGACAAGCCAGTTAGGAAATTGTACGTTTTTATTATTCTATCTGGTTTGTTAGAAAACACCAGGTCTATCAAAGTTTTAGAATGATTTGTTATTCTAGTGGGATCACTGATCATTTGTGTTAATCCAAAATTATCTGTAGTTTCTTTCAGTTTCTTTCTGTCACTTTTGCTGTCCCAATTTACATTTAAGTCTCCCATTAGAATAACCTCATTATTAAAGTCACAACAACTCAGAAGTGCTTTAAATTGATCATAAAAATCTACTTTTGCTGACGGCGGACGATAAAGACATAGAATAGTAAATGACATTTCTGTTGAAAGTGCCACTTTAACTCCAACACATTCAATTGATATTTCAGTAAGCCAAATTATTTGTGTACATTTTAAAGAGTCCTTCATATAAATTAACACCCCTCCTCCCTTCCCTTGATGCCTATCCATTCTAAAGACATTGTAGCCCTGTAATGATACCACTGCTTGTGGGGAAGAGGGTTTAAGCCAAGTTTCTGAAAGTCCTAAGAAATCCACATTTGAGTTAAAGAGAAGATGCTCTAATTGTTCCCTCTTAGGGGCCATACTGCGTATATTCAGATGGCCTCCTAAGAGCCCTTTATTTTTACACTGTGGATCCCATAGTCCTGGCTTGATTAAGAGTCTGAAATAACTTACATGATCGATATTTTTTAAATACCGGGTTCCTTTGTGTGCACATGGATATGATGCGTTGTGAAGCCATACTAGACTTAGTTGTAACAGAATCCAGTAGAGGTGTTATTAGCCCAGATGGCTGCTGTAGCCCAGGTAGCAAAGGTGGTATTAGCCCAAATGACTGCTGTAGCCCGGGTGATGGTATTAGCCCAAGTAGCTGCTGTAGCCCGGGTGATGGTATTAGCCCAAGTAGCTGCTGTAGCCCAGGTATCAAAGGTGGTATTAGCCCAGGTCGTTGCTGTAAACCAAGTAGCAGTGATGGTAATAGCCCAGGTAGCTGCTGTAACCCAGGTAGCGGAGAATGAATTTGCCCGGAGAACTGCTGTAATCCAGGTAGCAATGATGGTATTAGCCCAGGTAGCTGCTGTAACCGAGGTAGCAGTGATGGTAATAGGTCAGGTGGCTGCTGTAGCCCAGGTAGCAGAGATGGTATTAACCCAGGGGGCTGGTGTAATCCAGGCAGCTGTAATGGTATTAGCACAAAGAACTGCTGTAGCCTAGGTAGCAAAGGTGGTGTTAGCCAAGACAACAGCTGTAGTTGTGATACAGGGCTTAAAACAGGCCAGGATTCTGCTCAACATCACCAGCCAGAAGTAGTATCATCAAAAGATTCATAACCCCAGGGAATGATCTAGATGCTGTTTGAACAAGTTTACCTGGGGGCGGTCTAGCATGTCCACAATCCAGGATTCTTGCATACAAAAGATGTTGGCTCCTCTTTGCTGGATAGAGAGTTATCCATTTTCCTTGGACATGTTAAATTCAATAGGATGTAAAAGGACAGGAGAAGACCAGACAAACATAGCAAAGTCCAAGGGTTTTTGATGTACTTTTGTTGCAAACAAACGGGACCTGCCAAACCATGCTGCTGCACCACGGCGGCCATCTTGAGATCTGCACAGTATCTTACTATAGCTTGTGAGTACAGATGTTTAGTGTTTCCTGTGGAGCCAATGTTTATTATTTGATGTGAGCTTAATACTCCTACTGAAAAAAATTATATCTTTTATATGGTTACATTTTATTTTGCTGGTCCCCTTAATCAATTGACTATCAACAACTTTGCAACTACATGCCAACTAACTCTCATTAGAATATTAGTATGCTCAAGAATGGTAGAATGTAGTATGGTAGAATAAGCTGATGTACTTCCAAAGACACAGTTTATCTGTTTGTTGACCATCAAAATATAGTCTTAGCATACAGTACATTTACAGTAGCAGACATACTAATACTCCAATGATCACTAGTTGATATGCAGTTGCAGAGTTACTTATCAACAGCTGTCTAAAGGGTACTATCAAAATAATCAAACTGATATAACAATAAAAATAGTTCAAAGCAAATGTGTCATATTACACATTCATCTGATCTGTTACGTGATCTTATGGCTGTTTGAGAGAGAGTTTTTTAGTTTTTGTTATTATTATTATTTTCATTGCTACTTATAAGTGGGTTTTGTCCATTTTAAGTAAAGTAGCATCAGAAAAATGGCAAGATATGAGGCTTATAATACATTATAACTATATATAAATATAATCCATTTGAAAAGTGAATGCAACGTGTTCATTGTGTTATAAATAATCATACTCTTAATAGCTATAACCTCAAATAAGTAAATATTATAATATATTACAACTTTACTTATGAATATTCATGAGAAGATACAACATATTATAAGTTTTATTATACTGCATAATTCATTCATTATAATGTTTTAAGAATATCCTTATAATGTATTATAAAAATGGGCTTCATAGAGTGTTAATGCAAAACATTTAGCTATTTTTTTTTTTTTTTTTTTTTTTTTTGTGAATTGTTGGCCTTCTGGAAAATATTTTTATTTACTGTATATGTACTCAATACCTGGAATACTTTTGCTTTAATTACTGCCTCAAATCAGTGTGGCATGGAGGTGATCAGTTTGTGGCACTGCCAATATGATATGGAAGGCCAGGTTTTTTGACAGTGGCCTTCAGCTCATCTGCATTGTTTGGTTTCTTGTTTCTCATTTTCCTCTTGACGATACTAGATTCTCTATGGGGTTCAGGTTAAGGGAGTGAAAGTGTGAACACACTGTGAACAGTGCAGTTGGGGGATCAGTGCCTTGCTCAAGGGCACATAAGTTGTGGTATTGCCAGCCAGAGATTCAAACCCACAACCCTAGGGTTAGGAGTCAAACTCTTTAACCACTAGGCCACAACTTCCCCAAGGTCTGATGAGTTTGCTGGCCAGTCAAGCACACCAACACCATGGTCATTTAACTTTTTGTGCTTTTGGCATTGTGGGCAGGTGCCAAATCCTTCTGGAAAATGAAATCAGCATCTACAAATGATGGTCAGCAGAAGGCAGCATGAAGTGCTCTAACATTTTTTGGTAAATGGGTGCAATTTCTTTGGTTTCCAAAAAACACAATGGACCAATACCAGCAGATTGCATCGCACCCCAAATCATCACAGACTGTGGAAACTTAGCACTGGACTTCAAGCAACTTGGGCTATGAGCTTCTCCACCCTTCCTCCAGACTTTAGGACCTTGGTTTCCAAATGAAATACAAAACTTGCTCTCATCTGAAAAGAGGACTTTGGACCACTGGGCAACAGTCCAGTTCTTCTTCTCCTTAGCCCAGGGAAGATGCCTCAGGAGTGGCATAACAAAAGAAACACGACAACTGTATCCAAATTCCTTGACACGTCTGTGTGTGGTGGCTCTTGATGCCTTGACCCCAGGCTCAGTCCATTTCTTGTGAAGTTCACTCAAATTCTTGAATCGATTTTTCTTGACATTCCTCATATGGTAGCAGTTCTCTCAGTTGGTTGTGTGTCTTTTTCTTCCACACATTTTCCTTCCACTCAACCCTCTGTTAACATGCTTTGATACAGCACTCTGTGAACAGCCAGCTTCTTTGGCAATGAATGTTTGTGGCTCCTTGTGAAGGGTGTCAATGATTGTCTTATGGACAACTGTCAGATCAGCAGTCTTCCCCATGATTGTGTAGCCTAGTGAATAAAACTGAGAGACCATTTTGAAGGCTCAGGAAACCTTGCAGATGTTTTGGATTGATTAGTTGATAGACTGTTGTGAATTGGTGGGTTTTTATTAAATGTGAGCCAAATCATCACAATTAAAAGAACCAAAGACTTAAACTACTTCAGTCTGTGTGCATTGAATTTATTTAATACACGAGTTTCACAATTTGAGTTGAATTACTGAAATAAACTTTTTTACGCCATTCTAATTCAATGAGAAGCACCTGTATTTTCAAATAAATTTCAATCCAATTCAAGTTTTTGTATAGCGTTTTTACAATACAAATCATTGCAAAGCAACTTTACAGAAAATTTAGTTTCTACAATATTAAGTAGTAGCTTATCAGTGGTGACTGTCAGTTTATGTGCATATGGGAGACATTTTCTTAGAAATTAATACAAGATGTAGTCAAACAGACGTTGAACACTTTTAACAGCAATTATTATATGATCACACTTGTAGTAATATTTTGTAGTTCTGTATGTTGTTTCAAGGTTAGCATCATCTGAGGTCCTCTGAGGGGTGGGCATCATCTTTTTTCTGGTGTTCTTGATCCAGACTGAAGCTTGTGTAAATCATATTGGCAAAACAGATAAACAAATAGAGCCATAATTAGCGTAGTTGCTGTTCCAACCAAGTAAAATAAATTAATTTAACCCAAGCTAAAGAATAATAATGCACATTTGATCAGATACAACTGCAGTCACAAATTATGAGATGCATTGTTTGAATGCTTGACGAAAGAGATGTGTTTTTGATCTACTGTAGATTTAAACTGAGAGAGTGTGTCTGAACCCCAAACATTATCAGGAAGGCTATTCCAGAGTTTGGGAGCCAAATGCGAAAGAGCTCTACCTCCTATAGTGGACTTTGCTATCATAGGAACTACCAAAAAGTAGAGTAGCATGGTATAAGGGTAGTTAGGTATGCAGGAGCTAGTCCATTTAGGTCCCTATAGGTAAGTAATAATCATTTGTAACTGATAACTGAACATAATAACTTGCTAGTGCAGCGACTATAAAATTGGCATAATATGATCATATTTTCTTTACCTGGTAAGGTCTCTAGCTGCTGCATTGGACTACCTGTAGCTTTTTTTATTGAAGATGCAGAATAAGCACCTAGACGTCCATTACAATATTCCAGTCTAGAGGTCATTAATGCTAGCTGAACTAGCTTCAGAAACCGATAACATGTTTCGTAGATTGGCAATGTTTCTAAAATGGAAGAATGCTGTTTATGTAACATATTAGACATCAACTTGTCTTTTGAAATTTTCCATAAGACCCAGATTTTTGACTGTAGAGGAAGTAACAGTACAACCGCCTAGTTGCAAACTGTAATCTAAGAGATTGTGTGTACTGTTTTTTGGTCTAATATATATCTCTGTCTCATCCAAATTTAATAGGAGAAAATTATTGGTCATCCTATCTTTTACATTTTTAACACACTCCGTTATCTTAGATAATTTAGAAGTTTCATATGATCTCGTTGAGATCTACTGTATAGTTGAGTATCATCAGCATAACAGTGGAAACTAATGCCGTATTTTCTAATAATATTACCAAAGGGCAACATGTGTATATTGAAAATAGCAAAGGACCTAGGATAGATCCTTGTGGCACTTCATATTTTACTGGTGATAAATGAGATCCTCCCTATTTAAATAAATAAGGATCTAAACCATCTTAGAGCCTGCCCTTGAATACCTGTATAGTTTTGTAATCAACCTATGTGTATGTCATGATATATGGTGTCGGACACAGCACCAAGATCAAGTAAAACTAGCAATGAGATGCAGCCCTGATCTGACACAAGAAGCAAGTATAATTTTAACAAGTGCAGTTTCTGTGCTATGGTGGGGCCCGAAACCTGACTGAAATTGTTCAAACAGATCTTTTTTTTTTTTTTTTTGCAGGAAGAAGCATAATTGAGCAGACACAACTTTTTCAAAATTTTTGACATAAATGGAAGATTTTAAATGGGCCTATAATTTGCCAGTTCACTAGGATGGTTGTGGTTTTTTAATAAGAGGCTTAATAACTGCCAGCTTGAATGGTTTT
Organism: Carassius auratus; assembly: GCF_003368295.1. Classification (NCBI taxonomy): domain Eukaryota; kingdom Metazoa; phylum Chordata; class Actinopteri; order Cypriniformes; family Cyprinidae; genus Carassius; species Carassius auratus. The sequence continues at coordinate 12,020,325 of NC_039257.1, forward strand.
GGGATGTGAACTAAAGATAATGAGTTAATAATATTGAGAATCGGTTCTTCAGCTTCAGGTAACAACAACTCTTTCAGTAATTTAGTGGGTACAGGATCTAATAAACATGTTGTTGGTTTAGATGCAGTGATAAGTTTTATTAGCTCTTCCTGTCCTATAGTTGTAAAGCACTGCAGTTTATCTTTGGGTGCGATGGATGAAATGGAAGAATTAGACGCTGTAGAATCTACATTTGTTATTGTATTTCTGATGTTATCTATTTTATCAGTGAAAAAAGTCATTAAGTCATGACTATTAAATGTTGGTGGAATATTTGAATTGGGTAGTGTCTGGTTATTTGTTAATCTAGCCACTGTGCTGAATAAAAACCTTGGGTTGTTTTGTTTATTTTCAATGAATTTGTGGATATGCTTGGTCCTCGCAGTTTTAAGATCCTGTCTGTACTGTAGCTGGACTTACTGTTTTTCCACGCAGTTCTAAAAACTTCCATGTTATTCGTTGGGGGCAACAATTTCTAATGTATTAGAGAAAATAGTGCCCATGTTGCCAGTCATTTAATCTAGTTCATGTGTATTTTGGGGTACAGATGAGATAAATTAGGCAGGTTATTATCAAATCTGTCTTTGGTGGAACAATAGTTCTGCCCTGACAGTAACACTGAGCCATATAGTTAATATCAGCGATATGCACCATGCACAATACAAGGAAATGGTCAATAACATCATCACTTTGAGGTACGATATCAGCAAAATCGTTTTCATGCGATATAATTAAATATAGTGTAAGATTAAAGTGATGAGTGGGCCCAATGACATTTTGCTTGACTTTTTTTTAGGTCAGTAAACGCAAGTCCTAATGCATCGTTTGTATTATCAACATGAATATTAAAATCTCAGACAAATAGTGCTTTATCAACTGTAACCAAAAGGTCATTATAATTCATAATTCATCATAACAGTTTTTGAGATGGTGTGTTTGTAGAGGTTGTGAATACAGGATATTATTTCTCATCAGGCTCCTCTGGTAGAAACAAAATCTGTTCAGAAAATGAAGGTAGAACTTCAAGGAGAGTCTTTCAAGATGGCTGAAGAGAGAAAAGTCATGTTCAGACCTTACCATCCTCTGACGTTTATCCAGACTGATAAACCCATCTATATTCCAGGACAGACAGGTAAGCTGTTAATGTTTAAATATCATCAAATATAGGCCTATACCCCCTCCTTGACAAAGCCTAATATTAGTAAACAATATATTGATACAGTATATTGAGCATCACAGTTTGATATTAACCCGGCTTTGTAATGTCAAACATGTACAGTGTAAAACGATGCAGTGTCAAAATATCAGTGTCATGGATAAAACATGATGGAAATACTGTATGCTGTATAAACAGTCTTTTAGCTTTTGAGATAAAAAATTGTCAAATGTTGATGGAAAATGATGGAGAGTGTTTTATTCTTTTAGTCAACCTAAAAGTCCATTCAGGAAAAAAAGCTGAAAGTGCAGTGCTGCAGCCTTCATGTAAACAGGTCGCCATGCTAGTGTATTGATGCAGTCAATGAGACTGACTCCATGAACATTAACATTAGAACATTAAACCCAGGAAATATACAGAGTAAAATGTAAGATAAAGAATATCTATAATTTACAGTGAATGAGCATCGTAGAATGGTAGAGTCAGGAAGCTTATGGTGTATTAGATCTGAAATACTCGTTATCAAAATACAAACATGGATTATAATTGTATTTAACATACCTTTTTTTCACAGTGAATTTTAGAATTGTTACCATGGATAAAAAGTTTTCGCCGCTTGATCAGCAGGTCTGGCATGTTTTTTTTTTTTCTCCTTTATTTTTAAATATGTTCAACAAGCAAACATGTTGGCTTTTAATCATATCAGTTTTACAACTTTTTTATTTACTATTTGTTTGTTTATTTACAGTATAGTTCAGTGGTACTTGAGGTAAGAACACATTGTGTTTTCAATAATTATTCTGTATGTCTTCATTATTGATCAAAAAATTTGAAAGCTGGTTGTAACTAACTTCACTTTTTGCTTTGTATTAAATAGGACAGTAAAGGTAACAGAATTGGTCAATGGACAAATGTGTCTTCAACAAGGTGGATTTTGCAGCGTTCTTATGAATTAAACCCGGAGGGGCATCAAGGCATGTACAAACTGAAGGCTTATATTGGTGACAGGATGATATCCCATGATTTTGAGGTGAAAAAATATGGTAAGTAATGAATAATTTGCAATGTTTGCATGGGACAAATTTCATACAAAATTAAAATGTGATTAACAATAACTTTCTTACTTTGTAGTTTTGCCTAAGTTTGAAGTTACTGTTACAGCACCAAAAACAGTGAGTATAGATGATGAGTCATTGGCAGTTGAGGTTTGTGGAAAGTGAGTAGCATCTTTACTTAAATTTATTAGAGGGGTCATATGATGCTGCTAAAAGTTGATTCTTTACAAATCTCTTTATTCTGAAAAGTGAGGTGTGCTCTGATTGGCCAGAAATCCAGTGCATTGTGATTGGCTAAATCCTTCAAGTGTGTTACGCCCCTTACCATACTGCAATGCCATCTCTGGGCACGACGAGACAAAACTAATAAAACCCATTGCAAACTAGGCATTTTTTTTGCATCTAGTGAGGACTTAATTACTAATTGTAATTACTTATACTGTTTTTTGTTTGTTTGTTTGTTTTTATGTGTTGTGTATTGCACTGTGTAAACATAAAACCATGTTTGCATTTGTAATTGGAGAAACGACAAACAGCAAGTGCTACCCTACACTGCTCATAACTTGCACTTGAAATGTTAGTGGCAAATCAGAAACAGCCTTTGTGTGTAGACGGCATTGTAGGCTACTTTTCAGGAAACAGTCCTCAATAAAAAGAGCTGCATAGATTTCTGAATATTTGGATTGAACTGCTCTGGAAAAGTACCGTAAATACAGCTTAATCACTGATTTCTAGTTGTGTCCCCTTTTGGAAGGCCAAACAAAGTAATTTTGTTTTCAAAAAGAAACACACAGCATCACACATGGCAGGCTTGAGGACCGGCTGATGGGTGTGGACAAGTCTTAACTTTTAAAAAGAAAATCTCTTTGAGTTTGAGACTTTAGTCTTTGCAAATTTATGGAATTTATCTATTCACAAACAGATTGTAACACTCCAAAGAGAAAGGGACAATTAAAATTGCATCATATGACCCCTTTAAAAACATAAAGAAAGTATTGTTTCCTTCCATCCATCTTTGACTTGTACACGTTTTACAGATACACATACGGGCAGCCTTTATCTGGTAAATCGTGGGTGAAAGTGTGTCGTGATATTCCTCGCTACTCTTACTGGCGTGACAAACACAGTCCAATATGTGTGAATGAAACTACTGAGGTTTGTTAGTGCAGTATCAAAAGTGTCATGTGGCATTTATTTCCTAAATCCAGATTATTAAATTACTCTAATGTATTGTGTTTATGTTCATTAATTTCCATTAGATGAAAAGGACAGGCTGTGCCATCCATACCTTAGATCTATCTGCCTTTTTAAACTCCACATATGAGAATCAGCTGGAAAATTCTCTTCACGTTGAAGCAACAGTCACAGAAGAAGGAACAGGTGAGCTATTAAGTCTTGAAAGGAGAGCTTTAAAATATGATTTCATTAAAATGCAAGTTTCACACTCCATATATTTGTATTTCACAGAGATTATGATGACAAAATCTGAAACTGTATCTCTTACTTTTGAAATTGGAAAATGCACACTTACTGACCTGCCCAAAACATATGAACATGGATCAGTTATAGAAGGAAAAGTAAGTGTAAAATCAGGTTGTCTCAGTTTAACAGGATTATTTGATATGTACAGAATCATTTATTCCTTCAAAATCTTATCTTAAACAGATCAAACTCTCAAATTTCAAAGGCGCACCAATACAAAACAAAGTGGTTTATCTTTTGGAGGGATCCTGGTCTTCAAAACTGCTCCTAAATCTCACTACAGACAGCGATGGACTGGCCAGCTTCTCTCTTAATACATCTAGTCTTCCTAAAGTAGACATTACTCTGATGGTATGACAGTTGCTGCTCATCCAACAATTGTTTGATCAGTTAATATTTTGATAACATGAAAATATTGGCACATTCTTTTTCTTTTTTTCCAGGCAAGTGTGTATCCAACGTTTCATGGTTATGGTTACAAAACACCTTCCTTCTCTACGGACAGAAAAACAGTTAATCTTTTCCAGTCTGCCACTCCATACACCCCATCATTAAGTGAACTAATCATAGAAAATATTGAGCAACCACTGAAGTGTGATGCTGAGTTTACAGTGACCATCAAGTATTATTTTATTGGAGAGACTGCTAAAGACTTCAAAACTGACATTGTCTATATGGTGAGAATGTGCAGAATGTACACTGATACACTGATGAATTCATTGTTTGTTAACAGTATTAACTGGCTGCACTGGTCAGTTTGTCATTGGAGTGTCATCTGTCTGTTTCAGGTCTTGTCCAGAGGAGTGATCGTTCATCATGGATATGAGAAGGTTGAAGTCAAGTCTTCTAATGGAGCAGCAAGTGGCACAATGTCATTCAAACTGTCTGTTGGTGCAGATCTAGCTCCTGAAGTGCAGATTCTGGCCTACTGTGTTCTGCCCAGTGAAAATGTTGTTGCTCGTAGCAAAACATTTGACATTGAAAAGTGTTTCAAAAACAAGGCATGTCAAAAAAACAAACAAAAAAAACAAAAAAAATTCCCGTTTACACAATAACAGTCTTTCTGATTCAATACTGAAATGACTCACCCTACTGTTGTCATCACAGGTTTCTCTGCAGTTTTCTCCCTCTAGAGCAGTTCCTGGTGAGAAAAACACTCTCCATCTCTCAGCTCAGCCTGGTTCACTGTGCGGCCTCAGTGCTGTAGATCAGAGCGTCCTGATCCTGAAGCCAGGGAAACGTCTGGATATTGAAAAGGTGTATATGCAGAGATTCAGTGTTTACCTAAATGTATGTCTACATAGTTGGAATATATGAGTCTAGTATATTCTATAATCATCATTATTGTTTATGGTGACATAAAGGGAAGGGTAAGTTCACCCCAAAATGAAAATTAGTCCATGATTTACTCACCCTCAAGTAATCCTATGTGTAAATTACCATCTTATTTCAGACAAATATAAACAAAGTTATATTTAAAAATATAATGTCTCTTCCAAGTTTTATAATGTTAGTAGCAGTCTGGATTTTGTAGTAAAATAAAGTGCATCCTTTAAATTATAAAAAGTACTCCACATGATTCCGGGTGGTTAATAAAAGTCTTCAAGTGATATGATGCATTTGTATAAGAATAATATCCATATTTACAACCTTATATACCTCTCCATCTCTGTCTTCTGTTAATTGTTGCGCATGTGTCAAACAACACTGCTCGTTAATTATTTAAAAAAAAGAGCTAATTAAGTACAAAATGAGGATTTATAATGGAAAATGTTGGAGGATTTCAGTCTAAGCCAAGAGAAGTCTGGTTTTCTTGTGTTGTAAACAAAACTTAGTCCTTGAGAGACTAGAATATTCTCACCAGAGCTTATGCTACAGCTACATCATCCATTGAATTGTCACTCTTTTGTGAATGTGCATACGACAGTTAGTGGAAGCTAGAGATTACGGTTGATAAAATTTTACATATGGTTATTTTTCTTACTCAAATGCATCTTTATTAACCCCATGGAGCATTGTGGAGTACTTTTTTATGATAGATGGATGTTTTTTATTTTGCTTCAAAATCTTGTCAACTATTTACTGCCATTATAAAGGTTGGAAGAGCCAGGACATTTTTTAATATTACTCCAACTGTATTCATCTAAGAGAAGAAAGTCAAATTGCCTTGAGGGTGAGTAAATCATGGGGTAATTTTTGGGTGAACTATCCCTTTAAATAGGGGTGCTCCGATCACGATTGGCCGATCGTTAATGCGCATCTCGTCAGTAAAGCCGGTTCTCTAATCAGTGGTTAATTCCATCAGGTGCGTGATTTCACATAGAGCAGCTGTTACTACACAGCGCCGTTGTTAACTGAGAAGATGCACCAAAAAACGCTGAAAATGAAGTGGATTTGCACATCTTCTCTATTAACAACGGCTCTGTGTAGTAACACTGCTCTATGTGAAATCAGGCACCTGATGGAATTAACCGCTGATTAGAGAATCGTCTTTACTGACGAGATGCGCATAACGGCCGATCGTGATCGGAGCACCCCTACCTTTAAACCTAATTTTCTTTCCCACCGCAACATAAAGATTAAGAGGTACCCTGACATGACTTGTTTAGTGTGAATGTGCTCTCATCACAGATCTTCAACCTGCTGCCAGTGCAATCAGTATCAGATTACCCTTACAGCATTGAAGATGAGCAGGAGTGTCTCCATGTGAGACCCCGTCGAGCTGTACTGACAGACAATGCCTATGAATCCTTAAAGGTAATAAGTGTATTAATATGTGTAACAATACGGTAGATTAGCTGAGTAACTACATAAATATATCAATGCATGTACTTACAATTCCTCTTATCCTGACAGCAAAAATGATTTATTATTTTTTTTTTTGTATTTATGTTACATTTAATGTGGTTCATTTTTCTGTTGGACAGAGTGTGGGGCTGAAAATGGCTACAAATTTGGCTGTGCGAGTCCCTGAGTGTCTGTCATACAAGGGCTTGAGTTATTACAAAAATGAAGGTATAGGTTATATCTGTTATGCATGTATGAGTTCATTAATGCATGCATTTGCTATCAATGATTTAAAATTATATGTATAAACCTGAATAGATTTTTTTTTTCAATTCTACTAAAGCTGATACCCCTTGATTTTAAAAGAATATTTAAATTTAATATAAATTACATATTTTTTTTGAAAAAAAAAAAAAAGTTACAGTGTAAACTATAAAAGAGAAAATAATATTGTGGTTGAAATGTTGTCATTATATTAATATTGTGAACACAATGTTGTGAATATAGTTTAGATATTTCAGAATATTGCTATAGTACATGTTCTGATATGGGTATCACATCATATTGTGTGCTTTTTTCATAGTGATGTATGATTATATGAGTCGATCTGGTATAATGCTTAATTCGGATGATAGAGACTCTTCAGTTGAAGTGACAGTTCGTACTGTCTTTCCTGAAACATGGATTTGGCAACTTGCTGCACTTGGGTTAGTGACAATATTGTCAACTGTCATTCAATATCATCATTTAATATCATATTAAAACTACAATATCTGTAATGCTTCTCTTGGCACTGTTCATGCAATGAGATTTTGTTTTGAATACAAAAAATACACATCTAAATGAATATGTGAATTGGATTGCAAAGTTTAAGGTTCATATAAACACAACTTTCATTGGATTCATTCAGATTGATGAATATTAGACAGACTAGAGACCTACTGTGAATCAGATTATGTGTTTTATGTCTGTTCTGAATATTGTAAAAACAAAACAGCATCTGAAAGTCTAATCAAATTCTCTTGTAATATCAACACAGAGACTCTGGATCAGCTCAGGTTCCTGTCACAGTTCCTGACACCATCACCTCTTGGGAGACGGAGGCCTTCTGTCTGTCCTCCAAAGGTCTGGGTCTGGCTCCTCCTGCTCAGCTGACAGTTTTCCAGCCCTTCTTCCTGGAGCTCTCTCTGCCTTACTCCATCATCCGTGGGGAGATCTTTGAGCTGAAGGCCACTGTCTTCAACTATCTGTCCAAGTGCATCATGGTGAGACTTCAGACTCAGTCTTATTCAATCATATCAAATATGCCACTAATCATGTGTGTTTGATTGACAGGTTAAAGTGACTCCAGCTCCTTCCTCAGACTACACTCTCAAAGCCTCCTCTGATGAACAGTATTCATCCTGTCTGTGTGCTAATGGAAGAAAAACCTTTAAATGGATCCTCACTCCTTCTGTTCTTGGTGAGTTTTCCAGTCTGAATCATTGTTTCTCGGTGTTTGTGTATGTTTGTATCTTCACGTACATGTCTTGTGTTGTAGGAGTCTTGAACATTACAGTCAGTGCAGAGGCTGAGTCGTCCCAGACTGTGTGTGACAATGAGATTGTGAGCGTGCCAGAGAGAGGACGCATTGACACAGTCACACGAAGTCTGCTTGTGCAGGTCAGTGCACGTCAAACAGCTCTCAGACGTCATTTCTTCATGATCCTAATGCTGCTTATGTCAGTATGATGTGTTGATGTTACTGTTTTATGCTGCAGGCTGAAGGAACTGAGAAGACCGAGACCTACAGCTGGTTACTGTGTCCAAAGGGTTTGTCTACAGACAATATTTAGCATTATAGTGTTTCTCTGCTGATCACTGATGTGTTTCTGTCTCTCTGGTTCATAGGTGACAGTCTCACAGAGGAAGTGGATCTGAATCTTCCTAAATATGTGATAAAGGGATCAGCCAGATCCTCTGTTTCAGTCATTGGTAACATTTACATACACAAGCAGAAATTAGGAGTTTGTGTTTCTAAAATGTAATCAGTTTCATTGGTGTTTGGTTTTTAGGGGACATACTGGGTCGTGCACTGACAAATCTTCACGGATTACTAAAGATGCCGTACGGCTGTGGAGAACAAAACATGGCTATTCTTTCTCCCAACATTTACATTCTGCAGTATCTGGAAAACACAGAGCAGCTCACTTCAGCCATCAGAGAGAGAGCCACCGGCTTCCTTAAGAGTGGTGAGAGAAAACAATCATGTCAAGAGAATACTGAAATACTGAAAAATTAAGTCACAAAACATTTGACTTCAGAAACACTTGATCAACCCAGAATTTTAAAACTCAACAGGATACCAGAGACAGCTGAACTACAGACATACTAGTGGTGGATACAGCACATTTGGACACGGAGATGAGAATACATGGTAAATATTTGTAAATTTTTACTCTACATAGTTACAAAGTTAAAATAAGTATTTTTATTTTACATCAATGGTATTTCGTTCAATAACATATATACTGTCAAATAATTGTTCAGGAATAATCACCAACTTTTATTTTCTGAAATAAAAGTCTGTGTTTACATCATGTGTGTACTGTGTATAAAGTATTTATTACGTATATATATAAATACACACATACATGAAAAAAAAGAAATATATATATATATATATATATACACATTCATATATTTACATTTATATATGAAATGAGGTTCCAAACAGGATATAATTATATTAAAACCTGAATGTATAGATGTAAATTGTGAATACGTATATTGTTATGTCTGATTATATATGCAAATCTGAACATATAGTTATAAGTCTGAATATACTGAAGTAAATCTGAATGTATAGTTACAAGCCTGAATATATAAATGTAAATTGTGAATATATAAAACTTAGTCTGAATATATAGTTATAATTCTGAATATATATACATGTACATTTTGAATATATAGTTATAATCCTTAATATATAAATGTAAATTGTGAATATATAGAAGTGAATCTAAATAAATACTGTAGTTATAAGTCTGAATATATTCATGTAAATCATTGATATACAGTAAATGCATATCATGAAATCCAAAAATGTGTAAATCCTGAATATACTGTATAGATGCAAATATGGATATATACTGTATTATCTTAATATAACTATCTTTATTATTAGTGTAATCAATATACTTTTTATTATACCTGTGCATACTGTATATAGTTATTAATATAAATATTTACTATATTAATTATTGTAAGTGTAACTCACTTATCTAAACCAAAAGGAGTATTTTTCATATACTTTAAAAAAGGTTGGCTGTGGTGCCAAAATGTCATCACAGTCAATGACAATGCTAATACCCATCTTTTCTACACAGTTCAGTATGGCTGAGAGGGCTATGACATTGCCAAAAAAAAAAAAAAAATTATATATAGTGACTGAAGTGAAAAGAGACAATTGCAGCAGCATGTGATAGACAGTAAAAGTTAAAATAACTAATATAGTAAAATATTTGCATTGATACAAGTACATACATAAGGTGTTACTGAAAAACTCATCCCTCAGTGTAGTAAAGCAAATTTTTACACACACACACCCACACATACATCCACACACACGCAGTGAAGTAATATGATTAATAAATGAGCATGCCAGCTGATGTTAAATTAATACACCATGGCTTTGTGTCAAAAAACAAAAGACAAGATACAATATTAAAAGTAAAGAGTTTATGAATTACATACATAGGCATAGCGTTTACATAAAAAAGAAAAAAGCAAGAACATTTAACTATTGACATAACTAATAATAAAGATATTATATTTATGCTGAAATGTAGACTGTATACTGTATATTCAGATATGCATTTATATATTAAAGATTTATGAACATTGTGATTTACTGTTACACAATTAGAATAATAAATATAAATTCACAAATTACATTGATGTATTCAAAATTCATATTTACCTCATTCTCTCAGACTTTAACTATATATATTTAGATTTACATTTATATATTCAGAATTGTAACTATATATTCAGATTTATAGCATATTTTTCTTAAAACTGCTGTAATGTGGGGAAGCTGGATGGAACAGGCTGAGGCTTGAATCTAGGTGCAAGTAGTTTAAATAAGATGACTAAGTGAACAAAAACAGGAAACACAGGGAACTAAGAAACAAAAGCACGGGTAGAAACGACACCAATAACATTCAACAACTGACAAAACACAAGTTTGACACAAGGGCCATATTTATACACAGTGGAACACAAGGAACCAATGAATTGCTATGGAGACTAGGAGTCGGTGTGGTGGTTCAATGAGTGTCTATGCCAACTAATGAGGATAGCTATGGACACAGACACAGCAGACAGGGGAAAAACACACAAGGAACATGTGACAGCTGCTCGAAATGTACAAAATGTATATATTAAATGATCATGAATCAATTTGCCAAACTGTGTTTCTGTCTTATCCTGAATCAATACAGTAAACCTATAATAAGTTTTTATATTCAGACTATTTTAGATTGGTTTCTGTTAGTAACTACTGCAGGGTAGCCCAATATCTGCCAGTTTCCTGCTACAGTGTTTTTCAGCAAGATGCATTCGGTTCTCTTTATTTCTGCTAGAAAAATTTTACAAACTGCAGCTTTAAATATATACATGCGTGCATAATAAATATAGACAGTACATACACATAAACACAGTATTTTATTTTGGATGTTATTAATCGCAATTAATTGTTTGACTAATCAACTGAAAATAAATAATGACATTGTTTAAATGAAAACTTTCAAAAACCAGGTTGACTGCCTTTGTCCTGAGGTCTTTTGGCAAAGCACAGAAATACATATTTATTGATCCACAAATTATTCAGAGTGCAAAGGAATGGTTAATAAGCAGACGGGATTCAGACGGCTGTTTTATCCAACAGGGAAGACTGTTCAACAACAGAATGAAGGTGTGCTATTGGTCACTAAACATTATCACAGAAACAATCTATCTGTAACAAAAATGTTTTACTTAATGTTCCTCTAATATAAAACTGCAGGGTGGAGTGAATGATAATGTGACCATGACGGCCTACATTACTGCATCACTACTTGAACTAGAAACTCCAGTAACAGTAAGTTCATCTACAGGAAACACAGTATAAACTCAGAAAAATTACGCTCCCAGCTGCTGTTTCTCTGTTTTTGTCTCAGGATCCTGTCGTCAGTAAAGGTTTGTCCTGCTTGAGGTCTGTCATTGAGGATGTCAAAAACACTTACACCACTGCTCTGCTCGCCTACACCTTCAGTCTGGCTAAAGACACAGACACTCGACAGCAGCTTTTCAAGAAACTGGAGGATGTTGCTATTTCAGATGGTAAGATATTTGTTTCTGATGACTTTCTGTTGTCCTATATGACTATACTTTTTTATACTGGTGTCTCTTTTGTCCATGTGTCCTAAAGGGTCTCATCTCCACTGGTCTCAGTCTGCTTCTGCTGATGACTCTGATTCTCTGGCAGTGGAGATCAGCTCATATGTGCTGCTAGCTGTTCTCTCTGCTGATTCACTCACTACAGCTGATCTGGGCTTTGCTAACAGGATTGTCAGCTGGCTTGTGAAGCAGCAGAATGCCTATGGAGGATTCTCCTCCACACAGGTGACTCAAACTACTCAATTCAAACACATGATTGCTGAATAATGGGTAAAAGACACGTTACTGAACACATTTATTTCTCAGGACACAGTGGTGGCTCTTCAGGCTCTGTCTTTGTACGCCACCAAAGTGTTCAGCGCTGACGGCTCCAGCACAGTGACTGTACAGTCAGCAGCAGACACTCACCTCTTTGATGTCAATCAGGACAATAAGTTACTGTACCAGGAGAAGCAGCTGCAGGACGTCCCAGCCAAATACAGCATTGAAGTGAATGGCTCAGCCTGTGTGTCTGTGCAGGTATGTAGTGCATTCAGCTTCATTGACTCAATCTCACGCTTTCCTTTCTTAGAATTTTGTGGTTAATTTGCTGTGAGGTGGATTGTAAATGTTTTTTGTTTGTTTGTTTGTTTGTGTTGAATCAGGTGGCTCAGTTCTACAACATTCCCACTCCTACTGAAGCTAAAACACTGAGCATTGATGCTAAGATTGAGGGAGATTGCAAAACATTGGAACAAAATTTCTTTTTGAACTTCACTGTCAAGTAAAAACAGATTTAAATTATTATTATGGCTACTGTTTTGTTTTAATATGTATAATCACATCTTTAGTGAATGCCTAAAATTACTGACAATGTGAAAAATTATTTCTCTGTAGTATCAGTTGTAAAATGCTGTAATTACTTAGAAAAAAAAATGGATGCATTTGCTTGTTTAAATGCATATGTTTTGTTCCCGTTTGTTTGTGTTTTTAGCATTAAATAAGGCCTGTTAATTTGCTCTTTTTAAGGTACGTTGGTCCCCAGGAAACAACTAACATGCTCATTGTGGATATTAAAATCTTATCAGGATTCACAGCTGATACATCAATGGTGTGTTTGGATGTATACAGTAATGTGTATTAAAGTGCCCCCATTATGGGTAATGAAAGGTTAATATTTTGATTTTGGGAGTTCCCAACAACAGGTTGACATGCAGCTCAAAAAACAATTTATTGTCTTATAATAGGCTTTTTTTTTTTTACCTCACTTGCTCAATGACTCCCAAACGATTCGCTCAACAATTAATTTTTCCACACTTGGATTACGAGTCCGAATCTCTAATCATTAGGCTATTTTTCACTGCTCCTAAAGCACACCTTGTGGCAAAGAATGAATTTGCATTTTCATTCAGACAAACGTGAAAAGACAAACAATTGGGCAGGCAATACAGCTTGGGATTCATTTAAAAAACTACTAATTTCATCGAAACAGAATCAACTTTCTTCAAAGAGATAATAACATTATACATGGTGTACTTTCACATTTAACACTTTACAGGATGTTTTCATTTACTTTGAGCTGTGTTGCACACTGCATAAAACGTCATTTTCAAAAATCCATAATAAGGGCACTTTAAAACAAAGATGTTTAAACATTTTTACTTCTGTTTCCTTGCATGTTTGATTTACTTTGCAAGAACTAAAAGAAAAAACACATAATCATCATCATAATCCTATTTTCATATTAGTAATTCTATTTTCCCTATAGCTTAGAACATCAATTGGTTCAGCAGTCCTTGCTCAGAAGTATGTGGAGCGGGTTGACACAAAAGAAGACCATGTCCTAGTTTATTTAACAGAGGTAAATAAATAATAACAATTATAAAATTAGCTTGTATTAAATAATTTCCATGACTAGTACTGTATATATGTATTTTTGTTTATCCTCCTGCAGATTCCAAAACATATTTCTATGAATTACATGATGCAAATGAAACAGGTTCTTCCAGTGAAGAATCTCAAGCCAGCCGTGGTCAAAGTGTATGATTACTACCAAACAAGTAAGATTTTATTTTAACATAAAAAAAAAAAGTAAAGGTATAGAGTTTAATGCCATTTTGATTAAATAAATAAATTACAGAGCATGTAATTCATAAACTCTTTACTTTTAATATTGTATCTTGTCTTTTGTGTTTTTGACACAAAGCCATGCTGAATTAAGTTAACATCAGCTGGCATGCTCATTTATTAATCATATTACTTCACTGCGTGTGTGTGTGTGCATGTGGGCGTGTGTGTAAAAACTTGCTTTACTACAGTGAGCGATAAACTTTTTCAGTAACACCTTATGATAACTTTCATTAATAAATAAAAAATAAAAAAGGAATCATTACTTAATATATGTTCACTTATCTAATGGTGCTTGTTAATGTTAACTAATGAACATTCAATGCATTAAACTTTAAGTTAAAAAAGTAGAATATGCTAATTACGTTTGACTTTATTTTAGATTGTAGTTTAAGCAAGTTTTATTTGAAAAAGCTTAATAGTAAATAAGACACAATTAGACAATATTTGAATAAAATAATAATAATGATAACAACAATGAGAACAAATATATATTTGCAACAACTGGTAGAGTGCTTAATGCTGCATGCATGCGCACTGTTGTCAAGGTAACATTTGGTCAGTCATTCCCTTTGCCAAGAGAGTTCCAAATAATTATATGAGACAGTAATGCCCTACATCCTTCCAAAAAACACCCTTTAAGGGCTCTCCCCATCGAAGGGGGTAGAGGATAGGGATACTCACTTCTGTTTGGAATTCGCCCATTATAAAACAGATAGTTCCGTTCCTTGATTCTGATTGGTTGACCCATGTTCGAAGCTGTTGTAAATTAAACTACAAACTGTAATGTATTCAAGTGTGATACGTGATGATGTAAGTGAATAACATAAAAAAAAAAAAACATGTGACATGTAAGAACAAGGAGGTAGAAAAAGCATGAGAGTTCTAGAGTCAAAGCGTGTCATCTCATTTAATGATTAAAAAGCAACAATACACAAACATACACCTTTGTTTACTTCTGTGTGATGCTCAGCAACCACTTTGTTAGAACCCCAACTGTTTCTGAGGAACTACATAGCTGCGTCCCAAATGGCGCACTCATAAACTATGCACTTATGCATTATGTACTCTACCATGTGGTGTATGAATTATATAAAGTTTTTTTTTCATAATCAGAGACTGATAGCCCTACCCATTCACTACGTAATTAAAGCTGTGACAGATGAGGACATGAAGTGTCCAACATGCCACACTTTTTCTCGGTTAGTTAAGCGCATCAAAATTCACCTTTTCTATTGGGAATTTTCAGTGTTAACTGAACACTGCACTACTTGCACTATTTATACTACAAAAGGTCATAGAATATTGTATAAGTATTTTATGTATTGTATAAGTGGATGTACCTTATGTTTAATAAAGTTTGCTAAGATGGTCTACTACTTCCGGTTAGTGTAGATGGATACACACTCTTACGGCTTATATTGCCTACAACACATTTTGTGGGGGTGAAAGTAAAAGTGATGTGACATTCAGCCAAGTATGGTGACCCATACTAAGAATTCATTATCTGCAGTTAACCCATCCAAAGTGCACACACACAGCAGTGATTATACACACACACTGTGAACACACACCCGGAGCAGAGGGCAGCCATTTATGCTGCAGCGCCCGGGAGCAGTTGGGGGTTCGGTGCCTTGCTCAAGTGCACCTTAGTCATGGTATTGCAGGCCCAGGACTCTAACCCACAACCCTAGGAGTCATACTCTCTAACCACTAGGCCCAAAACAAACAAGCATAAAAGTGTTAAATAAAAACTACGAATATGGCAGGTAGAGAGAGCAATTTGAGTGATAAATAATCAATGTCTAACCTGATGAAAAATATTAATTCAATGTTATACGTTATATTTCAGCTGCAGCAACACTGTAAACTTTTTTAATGATACATTAAGTCATTAACTTTTAATTGCATCATGCAAACACATGAGCAGAGTTCTCAACATGATAGACCCACGACTAGCAGATCAACGTGCCTCTTCATTCTCTCCAATACAGTAGGAAATAAAATTTAAATGGAATGAAAAATAAAAATTTGGATGATGTTAACTGAAAAAAAGATGACTGAGAGTGCAGTTTAAACAGTAAAGGAATCCACGTAACTAAGCAACAGAGCAACCGTTAAAAAGAAGCAGCTACGACAAAGTAGTAGTGTATGTCCCAAAGCTTGTGTGCTATTCTTCTACATGCTCAAAAGTATAAATTCAATGTTATAAATTCACAGTAAATCACAGCTTCTTAGGGCTTATTGCTTTAATCATAGTCATATATCTGGTCTGTTTGATGTATAGACTTCTATTATTTGCACATCTTAAATCATTTATTAATTATTTGTTAATGTTTTTGCAGTATCCAATCTAAAGTGGAAACTATTCATCAATTGTAAATGTTTAAAAACATTTACTGATCATTAATACCTTTTATGAGCAGTCATTTCGATGGCAAAAATAACCAGAGCTTACCCAATTTCACATCTTCAAATTGATCCCTGTACACTGCTGACCAGTTCCCCGACCTTAAACTTTCCTGTACGACCAAACCTGTCCCTAACTCTAACCGTATCACACCTCAACAGCAGCAGTTGTGCGTAAAAAAAAGCTTTTAATCATTGTATAAGATCTGATACAATTATTTGTAGATTTTCAAGATGTCCATGATATGAATTAGAAGTTTAATGACATTTGTAAGCATTTAAATTTACATGAAATGTTAATTGTTAGGTAATGTTTAATACATGTATTAATAAACATTAACAAGGCATATTATTTCACATTTCTAGATATGAGAATATATATAACTAATGGTTCATTAAGCATTACATAATGTTTGTTAATGTTTTATTAATGAAAGTTATTATAAAGTGTTACCACTGCTATTCTTCTCCTAATTTGTGTGTTGATGTAATCTTCTTCCTTCAGGTGATCAGTCAGAGACAGAGTACTCCTTCCACTGTCAATGAGGTCATCACCTTCAGTTCTGCAGCTCATAATGTGAGCAGTTATTCTCAGTGGCATTGGTTTATTTTATTTCTCATTTTCCATTTGCATTTTCAAATGTGTAATCAGCGGCACTCACAATTTTATTTGTTATTTTTTCTTTTAGCAGAATGTGTTTGATCTCATTATAGAAAATTATGAAACCACCAAAATATTGTACAATAAACTGTAACGTCTTCAGAACATCCCAGGAAAAAGCTGCTCTATAAATCTATGCTGCCTTCAAAAATCGATCAGGTGAAGGAGACAGGAATAGAAGCTGACATTGGATTCAGACATGCCTTGCTGCCTTCCTACCTTGGAATGCATCCTCCAAAGGCAGCATTTTTCAGCTTTCGGGTGCAGCCAGGGATAAAGTGCTTCTAAATACTCTTTTCCTAAATCCTCTGTTCTAAAGCCTAGCCATAGCTATCTTGAAGGACATTTTTTCTCTCTTGTTGGACTGCAAGGAGACGAGGAATGAATATGAAGGAGTGAGGAAGCATCCAGGAGAGCTATAAGTGAGAATGCATAGGTGCATGCTTATGCAGAAGTCTTGTTTTATTTTGGAAAACCTGATGCATGTAAAAATTCTCCTCCCCTGCCATCATTTTGTTTCACCTTTCACCTTTGTTTCTCAGTGTTTGGACCCTCTAACTCTAGCACTCTCTACTCTAATTATATTCTTTAAAAAAGACTTGCACTCTATTAATTTACTGCTTGTTTTCTTAAAAACTTGTTTTCTTGCTTTCTAATCTTTTTTATTCTGTATTTTTATAATTTTGTATTATATGTTTTCTTTTCATTATACAATTAACAAAATAAAAAACCTCTAACACTGTTTGCTCTATTTTTTCTATTCTATTCTATTATCTCTTTTCTTTTCTTTTTATTCATTATAATATTTTAAAACCCCTTGCTATGTGTACTGCGTTAAGCTAAATGAGACTTATAGCACTTATATATCATTGATCTTTTGTTGATATTGATTGCTTCCATTGTCCTCATTTGTAAGTAGCGTTGGATAAAAGCATCTGCTAAATATAAATGTAATGTAGATTAAAATAAGCATTGAAAACAATGGTGAAATTTTACGTGTAGAAGCTGCTATGGCAACAACATTACATTTCAGAATCAGATGTTTTATGGTGATGCTGTAAGAAAATAAAGATGAGCTTGATGAAGATGTTTATTGCAACATAGCAGTGTCAATGTACATTTAGTACCTTGGATTCAATGGAGTCAGAATGAACACCTAACATCCTAAACTCAAAACATTGTTTTAAACAGTTACAGTTTACCTCCCTTAATGTAAATTAAGTTGCTAATCTTGTAACAGCTGTGGTGCATGAGTTCTCAGTGTTTCACACCTATTCCCATTCTACCATTGGTCACCATTTGCTCAGGATGTGATCATCACAAATGATCTAGAAACAACTGAACTGACTTTCTTCTTTTCAGAATCAGAAATCAGAATCAGAAAGAGCTTTATTGCCAAGTATGTTTGCGCATACAAGGAATTTGTTTTAGTGACATAAGCTTCCAGTACACAGAGACACCAACACACAGACAAACAAAAAAAAAAAAAAAAAATGTAGTCAAATAAATATGTATATAAACAATTGTGCTATAAATGATAATGGGATAGGATTGAAAATGATGCAGGGATGTACTAGGATGGAGGGGTAACAAATAAATATAAGGATGTTGCACTTTTGTTTGCATAAGCATAAGTGGGGAACATTTAACTGTTCATGAGGTAGATTGCCTGGGGGAAGAAACTGTTTTTGTGCCTTGCTGTTCTGGTATTTGCGGCTCTGAGACGCCGGCCAGATGGCAAAAGTTCAAAAATGGGGTGACTTGGATGTGAGGGATCCAGAGTGATTTTATGAGCCCTTTTCCTCACTCTGGATGTATACAGTTCTTGAAGGGTGGGCAGGGGAGCACCAATAATCCTTTCAGCAGTCCGAACAGTTCTCTGTAGTCTTCTGATGTCCGATTTTGTTGCTGAGCCAAACCAGACAGTTATAGAAGTACACAGTACAGACTCAATGACGGCTGAGTAGAACTGTTTCAGCAGCTCCTGTGGCAAGTTAAACTTCCTCAGCTGGCGAAGGAAATACAACCTTTGTTGGGCCTTTTTTACAATGGAGTCAATGTGATTGTCCCACTTCAGGTCCTGAGAGATGGTGGTTCCCAGGAATCTGAATGACTCCACTGCAGTCACAGGGCTGTTCATGATGGTGAGTGGGGAAAGTGCAGGGGGGTTTCTCCTGAAGTCTACGATCATCTCCACTGTTTTGAGCGTGTTCAGCTCCAGGTTGTTAAGACTGCACCAGACAGCCAGCTGCTCAACCTCTTGTCTGTAAGCAGACTCATCACCGTCCTGGATGAGGCCGATGACTGTAGTGTCATCTGCAAACTTCAGGAACTTGACAGAGGGGTCTTTAGAGGTGCAGTCGTTGGTGTAAAGGGAGAAGAGCAGAGGGGAGAGAACACATCCCTGAGGGGCGCCAGTGTTGGTGGAGCAGCTGTTTGATGTGAATTTCCCCAGTCTCACTAACTGTTGCCTATCTGTCAGAAAGCTGGTGATCCACCGACAGATAGAGCTAGGAACAGAGAGCTGGGTCAGTTTGGTCTGGAGGGTTGTTGGGATGATGGTGTTGAAAGCCGAACTAAAGTCCACAAATAGGATCCTCACATAAGTCCCTGTTTTGTCCAGATGTTGCAGGATGAAGTGCAATCCTATGTTGATTGCATCATCCACGGACCTGTTTGCTCGGTAAGCAAACTGCAGGGGGTCCAGTAAGGGTCCATTGATGTCCTTCAGATAACCCAGAACCAGTTTTTCAAACGACTTCATGACGACAGACGTTAGAGCCACAGGTCTGTAGTCGTTAAGTCCTGTTATCTTGGGTTTCTTTGGGATAGGGATGATGGTGGAGCGTTTGAAGCAGGAAGGTACTTCACACAACTCCAGGGATCTGTTGAAGATCCTAACAATTAAGCCATGTTGGGAAATAATCATGATTGAACCTCTATTGTTACAGGATATATGGGTTGGGGCAGCCTGTTGTTTCTTACAATACCTTGTGAAATGTTGTTATATTTGAGATCTGCTTTTTAACCTTCTTAAATTAATGATGTCCATTTTATTTTATTTTTTACTATTGTGAAAGTCATGAAATTTGCCAAGTATGTTAACTCATACTCGGAACTGGTGCTCTGCATTTAACCCACCCATCCAAGTGCACACACACAGCAGTGAACACACACCTGGAGCAATGGGCAGATATCCTCCAACCAGGAATCCTTCCCCAACTCCTGCCAGCAACAAGACTCGACCTGTGTGACCTTCGCGTTTTATTTCATGTGATATCATTCAATGCAAGAGCCTGCAATGACGCGGTTTGACCAGTGTGGCGCAAGACTGTAATTCAGTCACCCCAGATGCAATTCAAGAGAAGAAGACAGCGCTTCAGAGTGGAAAACGCAGCAGAGCTGAACTTGAGACTGCTGAGGGGCGTTTGGATGATTATGTAAACATATGCTGCGCACTTTCATCTCAATAACATAATTAATACAACCAAAACTGATTGCAGTGTGAAAGCAGCAGTGTAAAACGCATCTGATTACAGCGATCTGGATGTTTGCACGAGCTCTTGCAGTTCGGTAAAGTACTCCAGTTAAATCATGTCATGTTTATTATACTGTATTACTTTAGTACTTTATGCAATACATATTGTTAAATCGAGCAGCTTTACAATATTAAACATGAAAAATCAGAGTCATTGTTGCTTTCATTTCGAATTACAACCTGATTTTCTGTTATAAAGCAGCTCTGCAGTGTGAAGTGAAGGTAGTTTTAGGGCTGGTCCGAATACCACGTGATGAGCTTTTCGGTTCGCGAAAGAATCGTTCGATTTTAGTGAACCGGTTGATCCATTTCACCCAATCGAACTGAATCGTTTGAAACGGTTCGCTTTCCCAATAAGTATTAATCCACAAATAACTTAATCTGTTAACTTTTTTAACGTGGGTGACACTCCCTCGGAGTCAAAATAAACTAATATCCCGTAGTAATTCATTTACTCAAACAGTACATTGACAGAACTGCTGTGAACAGGGCCATAGCTGGGGTTTACAGGGCCCCGGTGAAGGTTGTACCAGTAGGTCCTGTTCGAAATTGTTTACTTTTTATGTTCGTGCTATTTATTTGTGCCGTTTACACATAAGTTTTTTTCAAGTCTGTAGGTATCCAGGATCAGAAACTGAATAATTAAATGTAAAATAGTACTGCATAGTATTCAATGTAAAAATTAAATATACAATCATACCAAAATGTATTCAGATGCTGTCAACATTTCTCACATTACCACAGTTTATTTGCTATAGTATGGAAAATCTAATGCCGTGTCGAAGTGATGATGTGCATTATTCGCAACTCTTTTACTGGCTTTTTGAAGAAAGATCAAGATTTTTTCGCGCCGAAAAAAAATATGTGCAAACTGTAATGAAGCAGAGATCAGTTAGTTCCTCACTTTCTGCACTGACGCAGAGATTGTTCGCTTGCTTCAGTGAAAGTATAGCATGCCTAACATTTTCGACTTGTACATTACACGTCACGCGTCCTTTCGGGATCTTTACGGGTTGTGTGTGAAAGCACGCACATATCCCGGGTAATCACTGGTAGTGTGAAAGTCCAAAATCTAGCAACCCGGGAACAATTGCCGACACACTTTACCCGTGTATTTGCCGGAATGGCAGTGTGAAAGGGGCTTATAAGAGACAACCAATGCATGCAATATAATACACATCCAATTTTTTTCTACTTTAACCTAAGACATAACCGAAAGTTTTTTTTTTTAAACATACTTTCCAAAACGGGTAATTTTAACTATTTTTTTATGTATTTGTTGGCAAAAGAGCAAAAAGTATGGAGTCAAAATAATGCCGTAGGCTATAGATACGGAAAAAAAAATTGCAAACAAAATTAAAGAATTGCAAAAGAAAATACATAATTGGGAGAAAAAAATTAAGTGTTGCAAACAAAAATAAAGAATTGCAAAACTTAAATGAAATAACGGGAATGCAATGATTTTGCAAAACATATTGTCCATGGCCATATCTACTAATTTATTTGCAATGCTGCTTTTATTTTGCTTGTCAATTTAGTTTGAGCTTGCGATACTGTTCTCCCTTTGCGCTTCATTTTCCTGCTCGTCTCGCTTTGTGACACTGTTTTGACATGGGGGTGGAGTCAAATGCTATTGAATAAAAAGAAGCAATCCACCCGCAAGCCTCTGCTCATCATGACAGTACCTGGATCAGTGAACTGCATCAAAAACGTCACTTCCAAGTAGGCATGTTGTACACGTCCATGTCTTTTGTCTCCACCCCCACGTCAAAACAGTAGCAAAAAGCGAGACTCTAAAGACTCTATAGTCCCTTTTGCACTGCAATTCCAGAAGATACACGGGTAATGTGTCCCGGCAATTGTTCCCGGGTCACTAGATTTAGCATTTTCACGCTGCCAGTGATTACCTGGAATATGTGCGTGCATACACACACAACCCATAAAGACACTTGACATCAGGGTGTGACGTGTAATATATGAATAAAAAACGCTAGGCACATTAACTTTCACTTAAGCTGACGAACGATTTCAGCTTCAACACAGAAACTGAAGAACTAACTGACCTCTTCTTCGTTACAGTTTGCACATAATTGTTTTGTTGCGAACGTTGATCTGCCTTCAAAACAGCTGGTAAAAGAGTCATGCGTCATCACTACAACACAGCCTTTACGGCATTAGTCCTGGCTTTTGTTCACAAAGTGAACTGAACCCAGCAATGTTACTAGGTCCCCGACCCGGGATCAATCCTGGGACATGTTTGAGTTCACACAGAAGGCGACCCGGCAGTTTTCCGGCATTTTTCCGGGTCCGATGTGCAATTTGAAAGGGGTTTCTGTTTAATAGGAATAAGGGATGATTTAAGAAATACCTGTACTGTATTTATAGTTAAATACGCAAATACGTTGTGCGTTTAACAGTTTCTGTAACTTATTACACAAAGGGCAACGCTGTTTAGCTGTGTTAACTAGATGGTAAGGCTGTGCAAAAAAATCGAACGCAATTTTCATACACATCTCGTCAGTAAAAACACCGTTTTTATGACATTGAAAACAGCGGTATACAGATAGGAGAATTGTGTGAAAAATAATGTTTTTTTACATGCGAACCATGAACACATGTTAAATTGCACAATGTAAACACAATCAAAGCATCAAAAAGCACGAAAAACAGGGCCTTTAAAGATGACAAGTTCACAATTTGAGTTTGTTGTGAATAGAGCATGAACATGAGTAGAGCAGGTCATGATACTCATCTGCAGTGTGCTGGTTAGAGCGGTTCTCGTTCTCGAGTCAAGAACCGGTTGTATCAGTTTTCGGATAACCAGTACACTGAACCGAGAACCATTTCTTTTGGACGCATCCGATTTGAGAAACGAGGAGCTGATGATACTGCGTGAAGCAGACAGACACACAGAGCGTCTGAACCGAACTGGTTCTTTTGGTGATTGATTCTGAACTGATTCTTTGCTAATGTTATGAGCCCAGGTAAACTGAAGGTTTGAATGAACACAACATTAACATTTAGCCAACCATGTTAGAACACACACAAATCAAGAAAAACAACACTGGAGAGAGGCAAATCATGTGAATTCTCGCGAATACTACTGCTGCGCTTCTGATCTGTTTCTGGTGTGAGTAGGCACCGCGTGGAGGACGTAACAAAATCTCATCGGAGCCATAATGCGCTGCTGACACATGCAGTGGAAATCAGGGGTAAGGGGACATTCACATATCGCGACTTTTGCTCGCTCAATTTCGTTATTTCAAATGTAGGCGCGTTCATAATAGAAACCACGTGCGTGTGGTGCGACGTGCTGGTTTTTTCCAGGCGTTTCTGCACTACATTGAGTTAAAAACATCTCAACTTTTCATAACGCCGCAAGTGCACCACAAGTCATGTGACAAGAACCAACCAACCAGCTTCCTCATCATTTCCATTCATTTGAAACCTCAGCAGAATTTTTTTTGAAGAATGGGGTGCACCATTTTCTTTTTAAATAAATCTTGTAGCAGAGTTACAGCAAGTGTCTTTCGGTGATGGAAATCCATTGCTGAAATTTCCTTAAAAATTAATCTCAAAATTTAAAATCAAATGCCAACCCACTGAACGCATATTCGAATTATCGAATATTCTGATCCAACCCTGCTAATGATAAAATATTTTTATTAGTGGGAAAAAAATATTATTTAATTTAAGTGAAAGTCAGGTAAGTCGTGGGTTAGTGGTTAGCCCTAGGGTTGTGGGTTCGAGTCTTGGGCTGGCAATACCACGACTTAGGTGCCCTTGAGCAAGGCATTGAACCCCCAACTGTGAAGGTTGTGCTTGAATAAAATAGTTTATCCCAAAATAAAGCATATCATCCCTTACCTTTATTTTGTTTCATATCTATATGACTTACAAAAAAGGAGATGTCATGCAGAATAATGTCATTCAGTTACTTTTTCATATGTCTAACTAAATGGTGAATGAGAGAGTTTATCTGTATTATCTCATTTAGTGCCAAATACATTTATTTGTATTAATTAACTGTATAATAATTGTAATTACATAAAATGATTTTCAAAAGCTAATTACCTTCATTTATTCGTTACAGTATGTATAACTCAATATTTTAACTAATTGCAAAAGCTGAATAATCAAATTCTACTGATTAATCAGTGAAATAATCAACGATTAGTCGATTAATCATAATCATTAGATTAATTGATTATCAAAATAATATTTTGTTGCAGCCCGTATCTTGAGTATTATCAGATTTAAAAAATAAATAAAAATAATGAGCTTCTGAGGTTTCAGAACCTATATGAGAAGAGGTCCAAGGATTTGCAGATATGAAGAAACATTTACTCTGAGTGGGTGTAGGGGATTCTTGACCCTTGATTTCAGTATTGTTTGTTGACTCTGGAAAGTGCCCTAGGAGTATTATGTGTGTGTGTGCGTGTGTGTGTAGTTTGTTCAGATGATGATGATGTGTATATGTTACCATTGAAAAACAATCTAAAATAAAATATAGAAATAAATATACATTTTCTCATATAACGGCAGCATAAATTCATTGTATAACTTGAAGGTTGTTTCACTGTTACATTTTTCTAAATAGCTATATTTATAACATAATGTGTCTTTTATATTTAGCTGCATAAATTTTAATATTTACTAGGGATGTCAACGATTAATCGATGATCGATTAATTGTCGATAAGAGATGCAATCGATTAAGGCTATCGATGGTCGGTTAACCGATTCAATGTTGGGCTGCGTGCGGCTCATGCGCACTCAACACGTGCGAGCGGCTGTGAGTGACGGTGACGATATATAAAAGCATCATCAATCATTCACAATGTACAAATTAAGCTTTTAATGTGATTTAAACTTTAAAGTACATTAAAATAGAAACAACATAAGTTATTCAACATTAAATGCAATAGAAATGTAGTTACTAATCATTTCATCAGATAACTGTTTTATATCGTGCGCTTTGCAGGGCTGCGGGACACAGTGATAGGACAGGTAGTCTATTCATTCCTACAACTTGTTAATTCATTCCTAAGAATTATTAATGTGGCAATTGTCCATGTTTCATTAATTTTGTTCCCTAAATAACCCATGATTTAAGTGAAATAAGGGAACAAATTAATAAATCGAACGAATTCTTAATTCATGAAATCTTTAATTTCCCTTCCAATGTTTACCACAGTAAGAGATGCGAAAACAGTTATTAAAAGCGAAAGATAATAAAATAAACCTGGGAAATTAGAGGGTTAGACTATGAAGATTTAGGAAAAGAAACAATGCCTAAATATACTGAATTTGTGGAAATTCGTAACCAACCGGCAAACCAGAACAAAGCCGCGTAAATGAAGACTATGGGGTCCAAAAGCATGGTCGCGATCTAACATTTTCCAGTTAACCTATTATTCCTCTAATAAACAAAGCTTTTATACCACACTTGTCATAATCAGATCTTATCATTTCTAAATAAATAATTGCTGGATTCAAAACAGCGATTAATAGGCGCTGTGACCGACACATTCCTGGAGCATTCAGTTTACGGTCCACTCTGCTGTTATGCCAAGGACGTTTTTGCTCATATGAAGAGGATCATCTTTTCCGTCTATATGCGAATGCGTGTTAAGTACAAGCCTAGTTTACATTATAAATAATAGTTTAACATTCAAATACATTGCGAATATGGAAACATTTCGATTTGTGCCGAATGAGACATGAGCAATAACCTCCAAATAAATCTAGCCAAAGCCGCGCTCGCTCATCCTCGTCTGCACGCATGCACTGTCACGATCTAATGCGCTGTATGCCGGATTTTTAAAAATCTGACATTTTCTAGGACAGAATCCAGCAGGATCAAATTAATGTGAGCAACTGTGTTTTGGTGCAGCAGCGCCGATGTAGTTCACTTAATGTGCAGCGCAGTCACACGCGCTCCACATTTCGGATAATTTTATACAATAATGTCAGTTGAAAACATTGCAATTGTGCTTTAAAATACAACAACGAGCACCACAAAACCATTTAAAGAGGCGCGTTCAGCGTTCTCCGTGCGGGATTGGAAACAGTCAACAAAGTAAAATGACCTCAAAAGTATGGCGCGCTCTCTTCATTTTATCAAATGATCATAATCGCATCTATTCATTTTATAATCCTGCTACTAGCATTTTATTCAGACTAAAACCTCTTTAATTCAAGTGAGAAAGCGTTTTGTGTGTGTGTGTGGCTTTTGCACATCCTGTCATACCGCTGACTGCGTGCCTGCAATAGACGCATTTTGCAGTATTATGGTTAACGATTAATCGATTAATTGATCGTTAATTTAAACGACGATCGATCATGGAAATAATCGAAATTTGACATCCCTAATATTTACTGTAGCACAGATGTATTTTTCAGGTTTTAGTAGTGCTTATATTGCACAGGTTTTCAAACGTTATTGCCTACATGCATGGTTGAATCATTAATCAAATGATAAATATAAATATTTTTGATGGTCCACCTTTAGCATGAGACTCCTTTTATAAGAGACGGCTCAGTTTATGTCAAGACCTGGATATCACTCGTCATCATGGATCTGAACATTAGCCCCTGTTGGAAACAGCTCCTTCTGTTCTCTCTCCTTCTTGTCTGTGTCAATGGACAAATGTCAGGGCCGTAAGTATTGCTTCTATAAAAAATAAAAAAAATCATCATATGTAAATCATCTTGAAGCTTTTTCTCATTTAAAAAATGGGAAACTAAATCAACACATTAACTTTGATGTTTTGCAATAAAATCCATTTCAGAATTAAAAAAACAAAACAAAAACGTACTACTCAAAATGATTGAATGCTTATCATATCTTTACAGATCTTTCATGGTGACGTTTCCTGCAGTGATCGAGTCAGGATCTGAGGCCAGACTGTGTGCAAGTCTTCTCAAGCCCAATGAAAGCCTTGTCATGAACATTTATCTGGTTGATGGTAACCAGAGCACTTTACTGCTGCAGGAGAAAGCTGAGGAAGAGTTTCACCGCTGCTTTAACTTCAAGGTCTGCCATCAGCACATTACAATAAATAAATATTTGTTTCATCATCTAGTTTTTTGAGATAGTCTGTTTGCAGAGGTTGTGAATACATGATATTATTTCTCATCAGGCTCCTCTGATAGAAGCAGAATCTGTTCAGAAAATGAAGGTAGAACTTCAAGGAGAGTCTTTAAAGATGTCTGAAGAGAGAAAAGTCATGTTCAGATCTTACCATCCTCTGACCTTTATCCAGACTGATAAACCCATCTATATTCCAGGACAGACAGGTGAGCTGTGAATTGTTCAAAGTTTTAAAAAAGTTGAATGCTGATGTTGACAAAGTGTCAAATGTGTACAGTGTAAAACGATGCAGTGCTTATAAAAAAAGGTGCCCAATCACGTGCCTCTTTATTTACGAGCTTCGGGCAGTCACAGATATACCGTGCATTGTATAAACAGTCATTTCAGCTTTTGAATGAAAAATGTCAAATGTTGATGGAAAACACGCAGGAAGAGTGTGTTTTATTCTTATCTTTTTAGTCACCATAAACGTCCATCCAGGAAAAACCTGATAGTACAGTCTGCAATAAAACGAGGATGTGCAGAACGGGAGCCGTTGTGTAAACAGGTCGTCATGCTAGTGTATTCTTGCAGTCAATGACACTGACTCCACAAATATGCAAATAGACCATTAAACTCAGGACTTAGAAATGCACAGTGTGAAACGTAAGATAATGAATATAATCTTGAGTGAATCATGAGCATCGAAACATTTTAAGCAAGATAAACCAAGACTCTATTCAGGACAAACTGGATGGTGCAATCAGGATTAGCAGTCCATTAGATCTGAAATATTGGTTATCACAATAAAAAACATTATAATTATGTTTATCACACATTTTTGTTTTCACAGTGAATTTTAGAGTTGTTACCATGGATAAAAACTTTTCACCGCTTGATCAGCAGGTTGTGATTTATTTATCTCTTCTTTATTTTTAAATATGTTCAACACAAACATGTTGGCTTTTAGTCATGTAAGTTTTACCAATTATTTAATTACACTTTGCTTTTCTTACAGTATAGTACAGTGATACTTGAGGTAAGAACACAAACCTTCTGTATTCATGACAAGCACAACACTGACTTTTATTTTTGCAGTTATTGTGTTTTCCGTAATTATCAATGTTGCCAGGTATTTTAACACTTGTGGGTTGCTTTTCTTTTTTGCGGGTTTAAGTGACACCAATACCTGACATTAAATTCAATTTTTTGGGCTGGGTTCCCCTGGCATGTGAATTTAACCCGCAAAAAAAAAAAAAATAATAATAATAATAATAATTTTAGCATTATTGTGAAAACCTGGCAACCCTGGTAATTATTTATTTCTTATTTTTTGGGCAGAATATGTGTAGTTGGCTGTTACTAACTTCACTTTGTGTTTGGTATTAAATAGGACAGTAAAGGTAACAGAATTGGTCAATGGACAAATGTTTCTTCAACAAGGTGGATTTTGCAGCGTTCTTATGAATTAAACCCGGAAGGCTGTCAAGGCATATACAAACTGAAGGCTTACATTGGTGACAGGATGATATCACATGATTTTGAGGTGAAAAAATATGGTAAGTCATAACAAATTATTTGCATTATTGGCATGGGACAAGTTTCAGAAAAAAAAAATCATGATGCAATTAATAATATCTATAACTTTCATCCACTTTCATAGTTTTGCCTAAGTTTGAAGTTACTGTGACGGCACCGAAGACAGTGAGTATAGATGATGAGTCAATGTCAGTTGAAGTTTGTGCAAAGTAAGTAGCATCTTAACTTAAACATATTAAAAGCATAAAGTCCTTCTTTGACTTGTACATGTTTTACAGATACACATACGGGCAGCCTTTATCTGGTAAATCATGGGTGAAAGTGTGTCTTGATATTCCACCCTACTCTTACTGGGGTGATAAACACAGTCCAATATGTGTGAATGAAACCACTGAGGTTTGTCAGTGCAGTACCAAAAGTGGCATGTGGCATTTATTTCCTAAATCCAGATTATTAAATTACTCTAATGTATTGTGTTTGTGTTCATTCATTTCCATTAGATGAAAAGTACAGGCTGTGCCATCCATACCTTAGATCTATCTGCCTTTTTAAACTCCACATATGAGGATGAACTAGAAAATTCTCTTCATGTTGAAGCAACAGTCACAGAAGAAGGAACAGGTGAACTATTAATAACTGAAATTAATTTTAAAATATGATTTCATTAAAATGCAAGTTTCACACTCCATATATTTGTAATTCATAGAGATCACCATGACAAAATCAGAAACTATTTCTCTCACTTATGAAATCGGCAAATGCACACTTACTGACCTACCCAAAACATATGAACATGGATCAGTTATAGAAGGAAAAGTAAGTCTAAAATCATGTTGTCTCAGTTTAACAGCATTGATTGATATGTACAGAATCATTCATTCCTTCAAAATCTTATTTTTAAACAGATCAAACTCTCAAATTTCAAAGGCGCACCAATACAAAACAAAGTAGTTTATCTTTTGGGGGGAACCTGGTCCTCAAATATGCTCCTAAATCTCACTACAGATAGCGATGGACTGGTCAGCTTCTCTCTTAATACATCTAGTCTTCCTAAAGAAGACATTAATCTGATGGTATGACAGTTGCTGCTCATCCAACAAGTGTTTGATCAGTTAATATTTTGATAACATGAAAATATTGGCGCATTCTTTTTCTTTTTTTCCAGGCAATTGTGTATCCAACGTTTCATTATGATGGTTACAAAACACCTTCCTTTTCTACGGACAGAAAAACAGTTAATCTTTTCCAGTCTGCCACTCCATACACCCCATCATTAAGTGAACTAATCATAGAAAACATTGAGCAACCATTAAAGTGTGATGCTGAGTTTACAGTGACCATCAAGTATTATTTTATTGGAGAGACTGCTAAAGACTTCAAAACTGACATTGTCTATATGGTGAGAATGTGCAGAATGTACACTGATACACTGTTGAATTCATTGTTTGTTAACAGTATTAACTGGCTGCACTGGTCAGTTTGTCATTGGAGTGTCATCTGTCTGTTTCAGGTCTTGTCCAGAGGAGTGATCGTTCATCATGGATATGAGAAGGTTGAAGTCAAGTCTTCTAATGGAGCAGCAAGTGGCACAATGTCATTCAAACTGTCTGTTGGTGCAGATCTAGCTCCTGCAGTGCAGATTCTGGCCTACTGTGTTCTGCCCAGTGAAAATGTTGTTGCTCGTAGCACAACATTTGACATTGAAAAGTGTTTCAAAAACAAGGTATACATTATTTTTTAAAGCACCCTGAAAAAAAATCTGCCCATTTACACAGTCACGGTCATTCTGATTCAATACTGAAATGACTCACCCTACTGTTGTCGTCACAGGTTTCTCTGCAGTTTTCTCCTGCTAGAGCAGTTCCTGGTGAGAAAAACACTCTCCATCTCTCAGCTCAGCCTGGTTCACTGTGCGGCCTCAGTGCTGTAGATCAGAGCGTCCTGATCCTGGAGTCAGGAAATCGTCTGGATACTGACAAGGTGTAAAGGCTTTAAGATGCTAGTGTCTAATATGTTCACCATTATTGTTTAAAGGTTACAATTTTTACGCAAAATAAAGTGCATCCATTTCATCATAAAAAGTACTACACATGGCTCCGGTGGGTTAATAAAGGCCTTCTGAAGTGAATCGATGCATTTGTATAAGAAAAATATCCATATTTATAACTTTATAAACCGTAATCTCTAGCTTCCGGTGTTGTACATTTGTTCAAAAAAAGAGTGGCGTTTTAGCGGATGATGTAGGATGTAGGTAAACACAGAATGTGGAAGAACAGAGCAGAGCACAAAACAAAACATCGGTCACGAAATAGAAGTATGGAGGATTTTGTTATAGGCCAAGAGATTACTTTTTTCTTTTGCTATAATTAAAACTGTCGTGTGTACAACAGTTAGTAGACTCTAGAGATGATGGTTATTTATTGTGAATGTGCTCTCATCACAGATCTTCAATATGCTGCCAGTACAATCAGTATCAGATTATCCTTACAGCGTTGAAGATGGTGAGGAGGAGTGTCTGGATATGAAACCCCATCAAGCTGACAAAGCCTATGAATCCTTAAAGGTAACAAATGGATTAATATGTGTAACTGCAGTAGATTAGGTGAGTAACTACATGCATAAATATATCAATGCATATGCTTAAAATACCTCTTAATCTGAGAGCTACAACTATTTTTAATTTATTTTTTTCTGTTACATGTGGTTCATCATTGTTGGACAGAGTGTGGGTATGAAAATGGCAACAAATTTGGCTGTGCGAGTCTCTCTGTGTCCAACATATATGGCCTTTGATTATTATCCAGGTAATATTTGTTACTGTATATATGTATGTGTTCATTCAGACATACATTTGCTCTCAATAATTTAATATGACTGGAATTCACCATTATTAACCAATTTTTCACTGCAAAAGCACATATGTATGACTCTTTATTTGTTTTGTGATTATGGTGACAGTTGTCTGATCTGTAAAATCAGCAGTTTTCAAAATTTGTGACATCAAAGAACTGCTCGAAAGAGCTGCACCACCCAAAATGTAAAGGCCCATTTATTCTGTGAGAAAAGTGTAAATGTATGAAGATAACATGTTAAAGTTTAGTTTGCTGGCTTTTATATTCTTATTTTACTTATTATTATACTTTTTATTATTTTGACCGTGTATCTGTTTCTTCAAACTATTTTATGAGGGGCCATACAAGCCATAATTCCTTCTGGGACTCTCACACACTTACATTCTCCATTCACATGCATATATTCTTGCTTTCACACACTTGCATTCTCTTTTCACATACATACATTTCTACTCTCACACACACATATTCTCCTTTTACATTCATATATTTTTTACCTTTTTTTGGTATCAATTACTGTCCTTTTTAAGCAGGAAGTCACTCTCAGACCAGGAAATACATGTGCAAGACTCAGCTCTTCTTCACAGTTTTACAGTTGTGCTATTCAACATCATCCTGTTTTCTTTTCAAGTACATATTTTAAGTTTTTAACTTTAGAATATTGTTATCTAACCTATGTGTTCTACAGATCTGTGTAAAGTGTTAAGACACTGATGGTATTTACAGGGCTTTAGGCTAAGGAAATTTACTAGTTGTCCGGTTCGGTCAGTGGTTTGAATTTCTTTACTTGCCCTGACAAAATTTTCACAGTACTTGCCACAATCAATCAATCAATCAATTAGAATTATTGTTTTCATTGTTGACTGCAACATTGTATTGTAATAAATAATAACCATTTTGCACCGATAGGTACAATAGTTCAAAGATAAAACTGAAATGAACCATGCTTTTTCAGGTCTTTCAGGTAGGTCTAACTATTCCAGTTAAGGCAAGGCAAGGCAAGGCAAGTTTATTTATATAGCACATTTCATACACAATGGTAATTCAAAGTGCTTTACATCAAAGAAAGTAAAATAATCATGAAAAATAAGAAAAAAAATAAAACAAGCAATTTTAAAACTTTTAAAATGATTAAAACGTTTACTTAAAATCAATTTAAAAACAGTTAGAAAATGATTTTATATAAAATAAAACAGTGAAAATATAGTGCAATCAGTTTGGACATAGCACAGTGGTCATTCAATAAATGCACAACTAAACAGATGGGTTTTGAGTCTAGATTTAAATGTGACTAGTGTTTTAGCACATCTGATCTCTTCTGGAAGCTGATTCCAACTGCGGGCAGCATAGTAACTAAAGGCGGACTCCCCTTGTTTTGTGTGAACCCTTGTTATTTCTAACTGACTTGATCCTAGTGATCTGAGTTCTCTGTTAGGTTTATATTCAGTTAGCATATCTGCAATATATTTCGGCCCTAGGTCATTTAGTGACTTATAAACGAGTAAAAGTACTTTAAGATCAATCCTAAATGTAACTGGAAGCCAGTGTAAGGACCTGAGGACTGGGGTGATATGCTCAGATTTTCTGGTTCTAGTCAGAATCCTGGCAGCAGCGTTCTGGATGAGCTGCAGCTGTCTAGTGGTCTTTTTGGGAAGGACGCTGAGGCTGAGGAGCCCATTACAATAGTCCACCCTGCTGGTGATAAAGGCATGTACTAGTTTCTCCAAGTCTTGGCTGGAAACAAAACATCTAATTCTTGCAATGTTTTTTAAATGATAGTATGCTGATTTAGTCACTGCTTTGACATGACTACTGAAACTAAGGTCTGTCTCCAGAATCAAACCAAGATTCCTGACTTGTTTTTAGTTGTATGACCCCTAGAGTCAAGGAATGCATTCACCTTGAGAACTTCATCTTTGTTTCCAAATGCAATGACTTCAGTTTTTTCCTTGTTTAACTGAAGAAAGTTCTGGCACATCCAGAATTATTAATTTCATCAATGCATTTGCAGAGGGAGTCAATGGGGCTGTAGTCATTTGGAGATAAGGCTAGGTAAATCTGGGTATCATCAGCATAGCTATTTGACTCAGTGGAAGCATATACAGGTTAAACAAGAGCGGTGCAAGAATTGAGCCTTGTGGGACTCTGCATGTCATGGACGTCCACTTAGACTTATGCTCTCCTAGACTCACATAATAGCCTCTCCCTTCTAAGTATGACCTGAACCATTTAAGTTAAGGATGCACTTATGAATGAATATTTTATTATTACTATTTATTATTATTAGTTTTATTACCTTAATTATATGTGTTTCTGCACTATGTTTGTACTTTCTGTACTGGAAACTCCTGACAAATTTTATTCTGTGTGTAAACACTTGGCAATAAAGCTCTTTCTGATTCTGATGAAAATGGCAATTCAATCTCTGACAGCAGGTGGCGCTTGTAGAACAGTAGTCTAGCACTGAGTTATTGCTGCATGCAGAGCTGCGCTAATTAACACTCCTTTAATGTGTATTTAACAAATAAGAGGTGTATTGTATTTAAGAGGAAAAAGAAAATGCCATCGAAAATTTTCTGAAGACAGTCAGTTCTCCTCAGAAATACATCCATATTAACCTCACCCTAATTACATAATTATGATTTGAATTAATATAAAGATATCGCTGTCCCTAACTTGCAACCTCCCACTTAATTCACTTCCTAAATTAAGTGAAAAAATAAATAAAAAAATAAAACACTTGGGCGCTTAATTATAATACGTCTATCTGCTAACACGACTGAGGCTGAGCCAGTGTTGTAGCAACAATCACTTTCTGGGGAATAATTAACTCAAATGAAGTGAATATTCATGAGTCTATGAATATAACGTGCTTATTGCTTACAAATATTAAATTACCCAAAGAGGGAATATTTAATCATTTAAAGGTAACCTTTACTAGAATTAATTTAAGTTACTCTAGACAATCTGTTCGTCCAGCAAACTGGAAGCTAGACTTCCTTATCAAAATTCAATAAAAATACCCTTCTTACAAACTCCAAGAAATATTAATCTTCTGACCAGGAAAAAACAATATTTTCTGTGTCTGTACTACTAAGATTACTGAAATTAATTCATATAAAACAAAGCTCGTAGCGTAGATCACACGATTCAGGGACTTCGATCTCAATGAGCAATAAAACAATTCAATTCAAGCAAATTATAGGATTTAATAAAAACAGACTAAAGAGTACATAACTACAATTCACACGGAGTAAATATGATTATATAGCAAAACGAAAATACAATTTAAACAAGGTAAACGAACAAGAATAATAATGAGATAAATGAGAGAGAGAGATAAAGAGAGGGAGAGAAAGTGAAAGTGAAAACCAATCTCAGCTTGGCAATTTCAAACAGTTAACTTTCCAAGAGACCCCAAGTCATTGAATAATTTCACAAACATGGAATAGGCTAGACAACCTTAAACAGCAATTTTAGTTGCGATATAAGAAAGTACTTGCTTTGATCTGGCTCTTGTGTGTAGCTGCGCTCAAATTGTCCATCCGTGCGGCCTCACCGCGGTTCTTTCAAGAGCAGATGATGCGTGAGCTCGATGGTTAACGCAAAGGTAAACTTTGCCAAAAGATGATTAGACTTAAGTTTGTTTGGCTCGTGAAAACAATTGAATGAAGTCAAATATCCGAAGACAATAAAGAAAAACTAAATAAAGAAACGAAAAGTAAAGAAGAATAAACGGAGAACTTAAAGAAACAATAAAGAAACGAAAATTAAAGAAGAATAAACGGAGAACTTCTTGAAGTCCGGTTGCAAAGCTGGGAATCCTCTTTTCTCTCTGGCGGAATGCCCAGAATACAGGTTTCCCTGAGCTTTGACGTAAAACCAGGTTTACACCTATTTTTCAGTATGAGCCAATGAAGTGTAAACAAACTGAGGCGGGAAAAATCTTCTTTGTTTGCTGATCTCCCCCCACTGGTCTAATTTATGGCAATGAAAAAATTAAAAAAAATTCTTAAGCAAGATCGTTCCTCTGAAACAATGCATCTTTTTGTAATTTGCTATCAAGATTCGTTACAGTCGTGTTTTTACGATTATACAGACACCAAGAACTATGATTTTACCAATCCCGTATACAGAGATACAGAGTTATTCTTAACTAAATGCATATAAAGTTTGCATTAAACACACAGTAGCATTCATATATTCCACTATGCCACATGCATACTTTTGAGCACAAAAAGGGAGACATTAAAATACATTTAGAGGTAGTTTAAGTAAAAAGGTCCATGGGCTAGCCAAAAATGCTTGTGCCTGTTTTTGAATGTGTGTGCGTCTTTTGAGTGTGGGTGCGTCTGTTTCGCTGGAATGTGTGATCAAAAAGGGTTTTGTCTTCCCTTTTGAAGTTCGATATCGCATCTCTGGATAGTCTCCAAGGCGTTATAACTCTCATCCACGCCAGGACATTGCCGTCATGGCGGCGCCCAGGGTGGTGAGTTATGTTGTAAGAGGGTTGTAAAACGAAGGTCCTTGTTTTTTCTTTAGTTCACATTCTGGTCTTTGAGTGTAGAATGTGTCAAAGGGTCAGGATTCATTAATATGGAACAGATGGTTGAATACCATCCGCTCATTGGTGTTACAGTGTCCTCAATCACAATTCGCTCAAAGGACGAGGCCATGTAACGATGATAATATTTATTTATTTATTTTTAAACCCAGATAGCTTGCTGAAATACTTCTGTGGCTGCCTCATCTACCTCAGCCATGCTGATCAAGACCTGTCCCAGTGACCCTGTTTCAACTAAACGTATTCCGTTTCATCTAAACGCCTTACGTTTCCACTATACTCCTTCTGTTTCCACTATACTGTCTCTGTTTCCACTATACTCTCTCTCGCATATACATACATTATATACACGTATGTGTGCATATGTATGTATGTGAAAGGAGAATTAATGTGTGTGTGAGAGTAGAAATATAAGTATATGTAAGGAGAATGTATGTGTGTGAATGCAAGAATATATGTATTTGTAAGGAGAATGTATGTGTGTGAATCCAAGAATATATAAATGTGAAAGGAGAATGTGTGTCCATGCAAAAATATATGTACCATATTTTTGGACTATAGCCAAAGTCACACCTCAGTATAAGTCGCATTACTCCAAAAAAACGTCATTACGAGGAAAAAAACACATATAAGTTGCACTGGACTATAAGTCGCATTTATTTATAACCAAGAAACAAGAGAAAACATTACCGTCTACAGCCGCGAGAGGACGCTCTATCCTACTCAGTGTAGACTACAGGAGCACTGAGCAGCATAGAGTTCCTTCTCGCGACTGGAGACGGTAATGTTTTCTCTTGGTTCATGTCAAATTAATTTTGATAAATAAGTCGCACCTGACTATGTCACAGGACCAGCCAAACTATGCAAAAAGTTTGACTTATAGTCCGGAAAATGCGGTATGTGAAAGTAGAATATAAGTGTGTGAGAGTGCCAGAATGAATTATGGCTTGGAAGGCCCCTCATACTATTTGATAAGTTAGAATCCAAACAGTTAGTTTTTTTCTTTCTTTTTTTACACTTTTTTCATTTACATTTTTGTTCGATTCAACTTCTTTATGTATAAATTATTAATTGGCCCCATGATTTAAAAAAGCAGATTTAAATTTATATTACATTTAAATTTATAATGTATATTACAAAAAATTGAAATAAATAGTTACAGTATAAACAATAAAAGGGAAAATGGTGTCATTGTAAAATAACATATTGTAGGGTTTAATGTTGTGAACACAGAATACAGTTTAGATATTTCAGAAAGTATATAATGTGATATAGAGTATTTGTGTACTAAATTGCTACATGTCCTGATTCAAGTGTCACATCTTTACCTGTGCTTTATTTCAGTTGGTGATTCAATATCATATGATTCTGAAATGGATTTGAATATGAATGAGGGAGACTCTTCAGTTGAAGTGACAGTTCGTACTTTCTTTCCTGAAACATGGATTTGGCAACTTGCTGCAGTTGGGTTAGTGACAATATTGTCAACTGTCAACATCATTTAATATCATACTAAAACCACAATAACTGTAATGCTTCTCTTGGCACTGCACATCCAATGAGTTTTTGTTACACTTTAAAAAATGTAATGAGCTAATTACTAGGTAACAATGTTACACATAATATTTTTGAGTATTTTTTCAGGCTTGATTTTTTTTTTTAATGGATTTTACCTGAATAAATTATGTGAAATCGCCTAAATTAATTAATCTCTGACACAATTAATTTAATACAATTAGGGAAATGTTTTCATTCATTTTAAATTTATTCTTAAAAAAAGTCTGTAATTTTGAGTGAGGTCTGTTTGTATTTTG
Source organism: Carassius auratus (assembly GCF_003368295.1). NCBI lineage: Eukaryota > Metazoa > Chordata > Actinopteri > Cypriniformes > Cyprinidae > Carassius > Carassius auratus. The sequence continues at coordinate 12,058,822 of NC_039257.1, forward strand.
TTATTTTATACATTTACAATACTGTATACAGCAAAACAGCTTAAGCGGGAAAATACTTGAGAAATACTGGAAAAGTCCTGCACTAATACTAGCAAAGCTACTGCTCATTAAACAAGGATTGATGTCTTAGAGGAGTATTATCCATAACCATAAGCTCTACTCATCTGCACAGTGGTAACGATAGCACTGTGCAATGGAAACTTCAATGTAACAGAAACTATTACAATTGTCAAACATAACTGAACATTAAACAATAATAGATCCTTCCCTTCTCTCAAAAACATAAAATAGCATTTAATTTCCAGATGTACTCCCCATATCCAGCCATATGCAAAGCATGCTGGGAACTAACAATCACCTAATTGAGCTAATTCTCTTAAAATAAATAAATTTATGCATTTAGCAGACGCCTTTATCTTAACCGACTTACAGTGCACAAATAGGTTTTATAAGTAAAAAGTCTTCAACATTTTCTATACAACACTGAATCACAATTTCTTTAATGAAATCCACACATTATTTTTAATTATCACCTTAATTTTTTTTTTTATGAAAATTACAAGACCAATGATTCATTTTTTACAGTCTAAGAATATATAAATTCACATGTAAATGAATGTGTGAATTGGACTGTTTTAGATTCATATAAACACAACTTTCATTAGATTCATTCAGATTGATGAAAATTAGACAAACTAGAGACCTACTGTGAATCAGATAGTCAGTGTTTTATATCTGTGCTGAATGTTGTAAAAGCAAAACAGCGTCTTAAAAGGCCAATCAAATACTTTTGTAATATCAACACAGGGACTCTGGATCAGCTCACATTCCTCTGACGGTTCCTGACACCATCACCTCTTGGGAGACGGAGGCCTTCTGTCTGTCCTCCAAAGGTCTGGGTCTGGCTCCTCCTGCTCAGCTGACAGTTTTCCAGCCCTTCTTCCTGGAGCTCTCTCTGCCTTACTCCATCATCCGTGGGGAGATCTTTGAGCTGAAGGCCACTGTCTTCAACTATCTGTCCAAGTGCATCATGGTGAGACTTCAGACTCAGTCTTATCCAATCATATCAAATCTGCCACTAATCATGTGTGTTTGATTGACAGGTTAAAGTGACTCCAGCTCCTTCCTCAGACTACACTCTCAAAGCCTCCTCTGAGGAACAGTATTCATCCTGTCTGTGTGCTAATGGAACAAAAACCTTTAAATGGATCCTCACTCCTTCTGTTCTTGGTGAGTTTTCCAGTCTGAATCATTGTTTCTCGGTGTTTGTGTATGTTTGTATCTTCACGTACATGTCTTGTGTTGTAGGAGTCTTGAATATTACAGTCAGTGCAGAGGCTGAGTCGTCCCAGACTGTGTGTGACAATGAGATTGTGAGCGTGCCAGAGAGAGGACGCATTGACACAGTCACACGAAGTCTGCTTGTGCAGGTCAGCGCACGTCAAACAGCTCTCAGACGTCATTTCTTCATGATCCTAATGCTGCTTATGTCAGTATGATGTGTTGATGTTACTGTTTTATGCTGCAGGCTGAAGGAACTGAGAAGACAGAGACCTACAGCTGGTTACTGTGTCCAAAGGGTTTGTCTGCAGACAATATTTAGCATCATAGTGTTTCTCTGCTGATCACTGATGTGTTTCTGTCTCTCTGGTTCATAGGTGACAGTCTCACAGAGGAAGTGGATCTGAATCTTCCTAAAGATGTGATAAAGGGATCAGCCAGATCCTCTGTTTCTGTCATTGGTAACATTTACATACACAAGCAGAAATGAGGAGTTTGGGTTTGGGTTTTTAAAATGTAATCAGTTTCAATGGTGTTTGGTTTTAAGGGGACATACTGGGTCGTGCATTGACAAATCTTCACGGATTACTACAGATGCCGTACGGCTGTGGAGAACAAAACATGGCTATTCTTTCTCCCAATATTTACATTCTGCAGTATCTGGAAGACACAGAGCAGCTCACTTCAGCCATCAGAGACAGAGCCACCGGCTTCCTTAAGAGTGGTGAGAGAAATGAGTCAGGTCAAGAAAATAAGTCTTGATACTTTTGACGTCAGACACACTTAATCAACCTAAACATTTAATCACTATCAAACTTAACAGGATACCAGAGACAACTGAACTACAGACATACTAGTGGTGGATACAGCACATTTGGACATGGAGATGAGAATACATGGTAAATATTTCTAACTTTTTACTCTCACTTTTTTCGAAATAGTTACAAAGTTAAAATAGTAAGCAGATAGGTGGTATTTAGTTTCAATAATTTATGTACAGATTTAATCAACTCAAACAACTAATTATATTATTTAATTTAAAACTTTAAAACACCAGGTTGACTGCCTTTGTCCTGAGGTCTTTTGGAAAAGCGCAGAAATACATATTTATTGATCCACAAATTATTCAGAGTGCAAAGGAATGGTTAATAAGCAGACGGGATTCAGACGGCTGTTTTATCCAACAGGGAAGACTGTTCAACAACAGAATGAAGGTGTGCTATTGGTCACTAAACATTATCACAGAAACAATCTATCTGTAACAAAAATGATTTACTTAATGTTCCTCTAATATAAACTGCAGGGTGGAGTGAATGATAATGTGACTATCACAGCCTACATTACTGCATCACTACTTGAACTAGAAACTCCAGTAACAGTAAGTTCATCTACAGGAAACACAATATAAACTCAGAAAAATTACGCTCCCAGCTGCTGTTTCTCTGTTTTTGTCTCAGGATCCTGTCGTCAGTAAAGGTTTGTCCTGCTTGAGGTCTGTCATTGAGGATGTCAAAAACACTTACACCACTGCTCTGCTCGCCTACACCTTCAGTCTGGCTAAAGACACAGACACTCGACAGCAGCTTTTCAAGAAACTGGAGGATGTTGCTATTTCAGAAGGTAAGATAGTTGTTTTATTTATATACAGGTCCTTCTCAAAAAATTAGCATATTGTGATAAAAGTTCATTATTTTCCATAATGTAATGATAAAAATTAAACTTTCTTATATTTTAGATTCATTGCACACCAACTGAAATATTTCAGGTCTTTTATTGTTTTAATACTGATGATTTCGGCATACAGCTCATGAAAACCCAAAATTCCTATCTCAAAAAATTAGCATATATCATCCGACCAATAAAAGAAAAGTGTTTTTAATACAAAAAAAGTCAACCTTCAAATAATAATGTTCAGTTATGCACTCAATACTTGTTCGGGAATCCTTTTGCGGAAATGACTGCTTCAATGCGGCGTGGCATGGAGGCAATCAGCCTGTGGCACTGCTGAGGTGTTATGGAGGCCCAGGATGCTTCGATAGTGACCTTAAGCTCATCCAGAGTGTTGGGTCTTAAGTCTCTCAACTTTCTCTTCACAATATCCCACAGATTCTCTATGGGTTTCAGGTCAGGAGAGTTGGCAGGCCAATTGAGCACAGTAATACCATGGTCAGTAAACCATTTACCAGTGGTTTTGGCACTGTGAGCAGGTGCCAGGTCGTGCTGAAAAACGAAATCTTCATCTCCATAAAGCTTTTCAGCAGATGGAAGCATGAAATGCTCCAAAATAAAACACAGTGGACCAACACCAGCAGCTGACATGGCACCCCAGACCATTTCCTTCTCCCCAGTCTTCCTCCAGACTCTGGCACCTTGATTTCCGAATGACATGCCAAATTTGCTTTCATCCGAAAAAAGTACTTTGGACCACTGAGCAACAGTCCAGTGCTGCTTTTCTGTAGCCCATTTCCTGCACACGCCTGTGCACAGTGGCTCTGAATGTTTCTACTCCAGACTCAGTCCACTGCTTCCGCAGGTCCCCCAAGGTCTGGAACCGGTTCTTCTCCACAATCTTCCTCAGGGTCTGGTCACCTCTTCTCGTTGTGCAGCGTTTTTTGCCACAGTTTTTCCTTCCCACAGACTTCCCACTGAGGTGCCTTGATACAGCACTCTGGGAACAGCCTATTCGTTCAGAAATTTCTTTCTGTGTCTTACCCTCTCGCTTGAGGGTGTCAATGATGGCCTTCTGGACAGCAGTCAGGTCGGCAGTCTTACCTATGATTGCGGTTTTGAGTAATGAACCAGGCTGGGAGTTTTTAAAAGCCTCAGGAATCTTTTGCAGGTGTTTACAGTTAATTAGTTGATTAAGATGATTAGGTTAATAGCTCGTTTAGAGAACCTTTTCATGATATGCTAATTTTTTGAGATAGGAATTTTGGGTTTTCATGAGCTGTATGCCAAAATCATCAGTATTAAAACAATAAAAGACCTGAAATATTTCAGTTGGTGTGCAATGAATCTAAAATATATGAAAGTAAAATTTTTATCATTACATTATGGAAAATAATGAACTTTTATCACAATATGGTATTTTTTTTAGAAGGACCTGTGTGTGTGTGTGTGTGTGTGTGTGTGTGTGTGTGTGTGTGTGTGTGTGTATGTATGTATGTATGTATATATATATGTATACACCTTTTTTATTTTTTTTGAGTTACCATGTCTCTTTTGCCCATGTGTCCTAAAGGGTCTCGTCTACACTGGTCTCAGTCTGCATCTGCTGATGACTCTGATTCTCTGGCAGTGGAGATCAGCTCATATGTGCTGCTAGCTGTTCTCTCTGCTGATTCACTCACTACAGCTGATCTGGGCTTTGCTAACAGGATTGTCAGCTGGCTTGTGAAGCAGCAGAATGCCTATGGAGGATTCTCCTCCACACAGGTGACTCAGACTGCTCAAATCAAACACATGATTGCTGAATAATGGGTAAAAGACACATTACTGAACACATTTATTTCTCAGGACTGTCGTGGCAAAATTTAAATCAACTCTCATCAGCATAAGAGACAGACTCATTCTCAGGTATAATTAAAAAGAAAGCTTTTATTCTTTGCAAAGAAGGTCAGACAGTCATACAGCAACACTTGAGTTCCTGCAGAGTGAAACCGACCCAGGAAGAGGGCAGTCCTCCACCTTATATACCTCTGCTCTTCCAAGGTTACACAGTTTCAGCAGCTGTAAAATTCCACACATAACAAGGAACACTCTCTATGGGCTGTTTCTCACACATTTAGGACTTAGGTGACCCCCTCAGGTCATCCTCAGACATCGTCCCCCCACTATATGGCCCAATGACCCCCTCAGGTCATTCTCAGACATCTGTTTTCCCCCCCAGGCATCACCCTTCTGAGCCCACACAGTAAAGAAAAGAAAACACATGCTTATATATACAGAAGCAATGTTAAATGAATTTTTCCACCACAGGACACAGTGGTGGCTCTTCAGGCTCTGTCTTTGTACGCCACCAAAGTGTTCAGCTCTGACGGCTCCAGCACAGTGACTGTACAGTCAGCAGCAGACACTCACCTCTTTGATGTCAATCAGGACAATAAGTTACTGTACCAGGAGAAGCAGCTGCAGGACGTCCCAGCCAAATACAGCATTGAAGTGAATGGCTCAGCCTGTGTGTCTCTGCAGGTCTGTAGTGCATTCAGCTTCATTGACTCAGTCGCTCTCTTTTCTTTCTTAACATTTTGCTGCTGTTTTTTCTTTTAATGTTGACATTCTCAGGTAACTCAGTTCTACAACATTCCCACTCCTACTGAAGCTAAAACACTGAGCATTGATGCAAAGATTGAGGAAGATTCCAAAACACTGGGACAAAATTTCCTTATGAACTTCAATGTCAAGTAAAAACAGATTTAGATTTTTTTATAGCTACTGTTTCTTTTATTATATATAGATACCTCTTTATTTAATGCCTAAAAATTTTGATAATCTTAGTTGTAAAATTCTATAATTGCTTGGATAAATTTAAAATCATAATAAGCATTAAATCAGGGCAGTACATTTATCTTTTAAAGATATCATGGTCCCCAGGAGACGACTAACATGCTCATTGTGGATATTAAACTTTTATCAGGATTCACAGCTGACACATCATCGGTAAGTTTAGGTGTATAAAGTTATTGTGCATTAAGAAGACACACATTTTTTTTTACACATTTTTACTACTGTTTTTTTTTTTCATGATAGCTTTAATTTGCAAAAACTGAAAAAACACCTATTCATCATCATCATATTTTCACATTAGCAATTCTATTTTCCCTATAGCTTACAACGTCAATTAGTTCAGAAGTCCTTGCTCAGAAGTATGTGGAGCGGGTTGACACAAAAGAAGACCATGTCATAGTTTATTTAACAGAGGTAAGTAAATAATAACATTTATATAATTAACATGTATTCCATAATTTCCATGAATGGTACTGTATATATGTATTTTTTGTTTATCCTCTTGCAGATTCCAAAACATATTTCTATGAATTACAAGATGCAAATGAAACGGGTTCTTCCAGTGAAGAATCTCAAGCCAGCAGTGGTCAAAGTGTATGATTACTACCAAACAAGTAAGATTTTATTTTAATATTCAGAAAAATTTAAAGGTGACGGTGTGTAGTTTAATGCAGTTTTCATTAGATAAATAGCAAAACGTATAATTCACAAAATTTTTGGTATTATTAATATTTTATCTTGTTTTTTGTATATTGTTGACACAAAGCCATGCCATATTATTTATTGGTGTCCTCATTTTATTAATCATATTACTCACTATTGTCTAATTAAAGGTTATAGTAACCACTAACAAATGTTACAACTATTTTCATGATAGATGTATTGCATTTTCTAGTATATATATTGTCACGGGCTGAAGAATCACACGACAGGGTTTAGTGCAAAAGTGAAGCCCCGGAGGGTGTATTTATTGACAGGTGCTTTTAAACCGTGACGTTGCCAGTAGTGTCAGGTGCTCGTCCTCAGTGCCACGTGATCCTGTTTGCCGGCCGGCTGAGTGCAATGGGACTTGGTGTCCTGTGCTCGGGTGGCGGGCTGGTCGATCCGCAGCTTTCTGGAGGGACAAGAGACACAACATTAGTTACTGTCGTCTGGAGATCCTCTCTCCCTGTGTCACCCTTAGGCGCAGCTTTTATGGTCCTCTTCTCATCCGCTTCAGCTGGGACCGATCAGCCGGCTGTGATCGCGTGCAGGTGAATCTCCCTCGTTGCCAGGGTGACGCTGATAGGTGCCCGGGACATGGCTCACACCCCCGCCCCCTAAGCGCCGTCCTGGTTCCTCGGGCGAGGGGGGAGGTGGGGGCTGGGGGAGGAAGAGTACCTGACAGACCTGCGAAAGCTGTCCACAGGCGGGAGAGTCCATCTGCATTGGTGTTGGCGGTTCAAGCTCGATGTCGCACATCAAAGTGGAAGTCCTGGAGCGCCAGGAACCACCACGTCACCCGGGCATTGGTGTCCTTAGCCCGTGCCATCGACTGTAACCGGGCGTGATCAGTGACGAGGGTGAATTTCCGTCCCAGTAGGTAGTATTTCAACTCCAGGACTGCCCACTTGACGGCCAGCGCCGCCTTCTCCACTGCCGCGTACCGTTGTTCTGTTGTGGACAGCTTTCGGCTGATGTAGACCACCGGGTGCTCCTCACCGTCTTGTGCTTGGGATAGTACGGCTCCCAACCCGTTGTCGGATGCATCCGTCTGCAATAAGAAGGGATAGAGAGAATGGCTGACACTTTTCCCTGTTGCGGACGGATCAGGCCCCGGCCCACCTGGAAACTGAGGTATTTTGCTTTAGGTAGGGCGAGGTGGCATTTCTTGGGTTGGCGGTGAGCCCTGCCTGCCGCAGCTCGAGAAGCACCCTCCGGAGCCGCCCCAGATGGTCCTCCCAGGTCTCCGAGTGGATGATGACATCATCGATGTAGGCTGCAGCGTAAGCTTGATGGGGTCTCAGCACGATGTCCATCATCCGCTGGAAGGTAGCCGGAGCCCCTTGCAGCCCGAAGGGGAGAACCCGGTACTGCCAGTGGCCAGTGGGGGTGGAGAAGGTGGTCTTCGGTTTGGCAGTCTCCGTTAACTGTACCTGCCAATAGCCCCGGTTCATGTCCATGCTAGAGATCGAACGTGGACATGAACCGGGCTCTCCCCAGCCACTCCAGCAGCTCATCGACACGGGGCATCGGGTATCCATCGAATTCTGAGACCTCGTTTAGGCGGAGGAAGCCGTTACAGAACTGGAAGGGTGCCTTCCGGTTTTGGGACCATGACTATGGGAATGGACCAGGGACTGCGGGAGGGCTCAATGATCCCTAGCTTCAGCATCTCTCGTACCTCCCCTTCGACTGCGTGTCGCCGTGCCTCCGGGATTCGGTAGGGCTGCTGTCGTACAATGGTCCCTGGCGGTGTGTGTACGTCATGCTGCAGCAGGCGGGTTACCCGGGACGTGGGGAGAACACATCAGAGAACTGACCGAACAGATGTTGGAGCTCCGTCTTCTGGGCGGCCGACAGGTGAGTCCTCGTCCCCTCCCAGCGCTTTAGGAGATTGATGTGGTGCAGTTGGCTTTCCTTCCAGCGCCCCGGCTGGCGTACTCTGTAAGTCACGGGCCCCACTTTCGCCGCGATGATGTATGGGCCTTGCCATTTGGCGAGGAATTTAGACGCTGCTGTTGGGACGAGGACTAGGACGTAATCACCTGGCTGGAATTCCCGTGGTTGGGCCGCCAGCTCATATCGTCGACATTGAGCTTCTTGGGCGTCCGCCAGGTGTTCCCGGACGCGGAGCATGATGCGGTCGATCCTTTCCCTCATCTCCCTCACATGCTCGATCGTGGTCCGATGGGCGGTCGGCTGCTGCTCACAGGCCTCTTTGGCGACATCGAGCAAGCCACGGGGCTGCCGCCCAAACAGAAGCTCGAATGGTGTGAATCCTGTGGAAGCCTGGGGGACTTCCCGGATGCCGAAGAGGACGTACGGCAGCATTTGATCCCAATCCCGTCGGTCGTCCGCTGCCACGTGGCAGAGCATCTGCTTTAATGTTTGGTTAAACCTTTCGACCTGCCCATCGGTCTGAGGGTGGTACACGGTGGTCCGAAGCTGCTTTACCTTCAGGAGGTGGCAGAGGTCAGCCATCGTCCGGGACATGAAGGGGGTGCCCTGGTTGGTCAGTATCTCCCGGGGTATGCCGACCCAGCTGCACAGTAGGAAGAGCTCCTGGGCCATGGCCTTGGATGTGGCTTTGCGCAGTGGAATGGCTTCGGGGTATCGGGTCGCATAATCCACAATGACTAATATGTGTTCGTGTCCCTGGGCGGACTTTGGCAGCGGCCCTACAAGGTCCATTCCTATCCACTCAAAGGGCAACTCAATGATGGGCAGCGGGATTAACGGAGCTGGGGGAGGAGTTTGTGGCGACGTCCGTTGGCAGTCCGGACAAGCCTGACAAAACTGCGTGATCTCCGCCTCCATGTCGGGCCAATGGAACCTGCCTCGGATTCGTTGAGTGGTGTTCTGCGCCCCCTAGGTGGCCCGCCATAGGATGGGAATGGGCGAGCTCGACGATTGTCTGTGTCTTTGTGCGTGGGACTACCAACAGCTTTACCTCCACCCCCCTTCGCTGCGCGACACAGTACACCAGGCCATTCTGGATCACGAAGTGTGGGGTTGGGTGTGGTGGTGGTTGGACCTCTTTCCCCTCAACCACTCTCACCTGCTTCCAGCAGTGCTTCAGCCGATCATCCCCGAGCTGCTCCTTCATAAAATTTCCCCCACCCCGCACCTGCTGGAACACATCATAGAAAAGGTTAGAACTTTGGGGGGGGGGACTCACCATCTCGGGCGCTGTCCGAAACCAGGAGGACAGGGCGCCGTCGGGGACCTCGGCTGAAGTTCTTCCTCTTATGGTGGTTCCCGGCAGGGCTGGCAGGGCAGGTGACTTGGGTGAGCAGTTGGTCAAAGCCTGGCCAGTCTCTTCCCAACAGGATGGGCATGGGCAGGTCCCTGACTACGCCTACTTCCAGTGGCCAGGTGCTGGTCCTCGTGGAGAGAGTCCCCCACCAGGTGGGTACGTTCTGGGTGTCCCCATGGACACAGGTGATGGTGAGGCGGGCTTTGGTTCCCATCCGTGGGGGAAACAGGGAGCACTGGACCAGGCTTACCGCACTTCCAGAGTCCAACAGGGCTGTACACGGACGGCCTCTCGTGGTGGCTTCAAATGGACGGCACAGCCGCCAGCGAGGCGCGATTGGGAGAGGGTGGTGGCTCCGTTGGCTTTAGTTCATCCTTCTGGCGTGCGTCGCTTCTGGTACACCCTCCGGGGAAATGCCGGTGCTCGCTCCCCAGCCTCTCGTCGCATCGTCATTTCCGCAAGTCTAATTCTGGCCTTGTTTGCACCTTGTGGTGAGCCCGCTGTATTTTATCTGGTGAAGTCTTCTCTTAAACATGTACCAAACGGTTGATTTGGCCATTCTGAATGTTCCTGCCATTCTGAATGTTCCTGCCATCTCTCTGGTGGATTTGTTTTTGCAGCCTGACAAACCTGTCTCACCTGCATGGGGAGCTATTTGTCTGCATGATGGAAAGGCAAATGGCACACTTAAAATCATCTCCAGACCTTTTACCTGGTTAACTTAGAAATAACTAAGAAATAGCCCACATCTGTCTGTGAAATAGCTTTTGAGTCAACTGTCCAATTACTTAAGCTCCCTTGTAAAAAAGGGGGAGGTACATATTAAAGAGCTGTAATTGCTTAACCTTTACTTCACTTTACTTTCACTACAATTGTGATGAGAATACCCTCACATTAAAGCACAGGGAGTGCACTTTAAGCCCACATTTGTTATATAACTGTAACTTGAATATGTTTTGGTCAACAGTTAGAATAATAAAAATTGTGCCTGTGTACAAAATATTTATGGACTTGACTGTATCTAAATACATACACTATGTTTAATGAAAAAATGTTACAACTATGCATGTGAAGATTTGTTTTACTACAGTGAGCAACAATGAACCAGGCCAGAGCCTTCTATTAACTTGTGTCTTGATATTACCTTCTTTCTTTAGGTGATCAGTCGGAGACCGAGTACTCTTTCAACCAAGGGTGTTACTTTGGGTCTACCATTGGGGGGTTTAAACTCGCAGCATATTTATTAATTTATGTATTTATTGAATAATTTTCTTGTGTAAAAGGTACCGTTCCTGTATTAGAAATACATTGTGATACTTTTACTGATTTAGGCTACTTAACATAAATACAGCTAATCACTTGACTATTTATGCCATAACCTGACTATTTATGGCATGCCTTCCACTGTCAATAAGGTCAAGCATTTCAGTCCTACAGCTCATAGTATAATGACACAGAATACAAAATGTATTTTAATACTGTATGAGTAGTTATTCTTAGTGGCATTGTTTGATTTCATTTGTAATTTTTATGTATTCTTTTATACAGTATTGTTCAAAATAATAGCAGTACAATGTGACTAACCAGAATAATCAAGGTTTTTCGTATATTTTTTTATTGCTACGTGGCAAACAAGTTACCAGTAGGTTCAGTAGATTCTCAGAAAACAAATGAGACCCAGCATTCATGATATGCACGCTCTTAAGGCTGTGCAATTGGGCAATTAGTTGAATTAGTTGAAAGGGGTGTGTTCAAAAAAATAGCAGTGTGGCATTCAATCACTGAGGTCATCAATTTTGTGAAGAAACAGCTGTGAATCAGGTGGCCCCTATTTAAGGATGAAGCCAACACTTGTTGAACATGCATTTGAAAGCTGAGGAAAATGGGTCGTTCAAGACATTGTTCAGAAGAACAGCGTACTTTGATTAAAAAGTTGATTAGAGAGGGGAAAACCTATAAAGAGGTGCAAAAAATGATAGGCTGTTCAGCTAAAATGATCTCCAATGCCTTAAAATGGAGAGCAAAACCAGAGAGACATGGAAGAAAACGGAAGACAACCATCAAAATGGATAGAAGAATAACCAGAATGGCAAAGGCTCAGCCAATGATCACCTCCAGGATGATCAAAAACAGTCTGGAGTTACCTGTAAGTACTGTGACAGTTAGAAGACGTCTGTGTGAAGCTAATCTATTTTCAAGAATCCCCCGCAAAGTCCCTCTGTTAAAAAAAAGGCATGTGCAGAAGAGGTTACAATTTGCCAAAGAACACATCAACTGGCCTAAAGAGAAATGGAGGAACATTTTGTGGACTGATGAGAGTAAAATTGTTCTTTTTGGGTCCAAGGGCCACAGGCAGTTTGTGAGACGACCCCCAAACTCTGAATTCAAGCCACAGTACACAGTGAAGACAGTGAAGCATGGAGGTGCAAGCATCATGATATGGGCATGTTTCTCCTACTATGGTGTTGGGCCTATTTATCGCATACCAGAGATCATGGATCAGTTTGCATATGTTAAAATACTTGAAGAGGTCATGTTGCCCTATGCTGAAGAGGACATGCCCTTGAAATGGTTGTTTCAACAAGACAATGACCCAAAACACACTAGTAAACGGGCAAAGTCTTGGTTCCAAACCAACAAAATTAATGTTATGGAGTGGCCAGCCCAATCTCCAGACCTTAATCCAATTGAGAACTTGTGGGGTGATATCAAAAATGCTGTTTCTGAAGCAAAACCAAGAAATGTGAATGAATTGTGGAATGTTGTTAAAGAATCATGGAGTGGAATAACAACTGAGAGGTGCCACAAGTTGGTTGACTCCATGCCACACAGATGTCAAGCAGTTTTAAAAAACTGTGGTCATACAACTAAATATTAGTTTAGTGATTCACAGGATTGATTCAAGGTCCTGGACCTCTCTTAAAGGGGTCATGACATGGGTTTTTTTATTTTATTATTATGGTCCCCTAGGTGCAATTATAGTATTACTATAGTTAAAAAAAAAAAAACTTTTAAAATGTAGTGAATTATGACATTTTCCCACCCTGTTTCTCATCCTTTGATTCAAACAGTCTGTTTTGGGTTGTTTCCCCTTTAAGAGTTCAGTGTTAACGCCCACTGTTATGATTGGCTAACGACATTTGACGGAACATTTGCGGATTGAGCGTAACTGTTTAGTAGCGAGTGATGCATTCGAAGCGATGGCTCTTGCAATGATAAAACCTTATATGTTTGAGCCGGAATCAGATGAGGAATCAGAGGAAAATGAACCATCACCACAACAACGAAGACTGGATCAGCCCGTGTCCACATGGAAAGTGAAACTATTTTGAATTAATAAAAAAATTGTAACCCGAGACACTTGAAAACGGTTTATTGTTGCATAATTATTCTATAGTTTAATATGCTAACAGTTCAACATTATTTACCTAATTTCAATGAAATGATAGTGTGTACTGCGGACAAAAATGCATGCACAGGCCATATTTGAAGATGCAGCATTGATAAGGCAACATTTTTAATCTTCTATTACATGTAGGCCTACTAGAAAGGCGACATATTTTCAAGATTCTCTTATACAAATAAACTGCATCCATTTTTCCCTGACGTCAGGATCTTTCGGCAGCGTATTCAAAGATGTTGTTTGTCCACAGCCAGGAACAGCACATCTGCGTGGCATTGTAATTTTCCTGTACACAGACCCACTTGCTGTCCGTCGACTGAACACTTGTGAGGCGCGCAGCGCGACAACGATCCGAAATGAGCGTAGTTGTCTTGTGCTGGAGGCGGTCATATGCAAATGGTTGGAACGTCACTTCGCACCGTGACGTCACTTCTTACCATGGATCCAGAACGAGCTGTATTTAGAGCTTGATTAAATAAATGGCTCGTTTATAATGGGGAGGACGTCTTAAGCTATGAAACTTGCAGGACGTTTTAATGGTACAAAGACCTCTTATATTCCAAAAGATCAAGGCAAATTTGGTTTCTCATTTCATGACCCCTTTAAGCATTAAGAGACCCCCATTGTGCCAAAAAAAAACCTTGGTTTTTCAATAAAGCTATAATAATTGAAACATGAAAATTACGTGAAAAGTGTGGTTTCTGTATTAAATTTAGAGCTGCTCACATATTTCTTTTAATGTGATTTTACAGCATTTACAGCATTACACACATTAGAACCAATCACACACGATTCTATTGAGTTTATGAACACAATGGCCTATCAGAGGTGTTCAGATTAGTCATTGCTGAAATCTCAGTTTTGTTCAGTGCGCGCATCCTAAATTCTTATTCATCATAAGCAACAAAGTGCACGTGTATTAACTATATAAGTTATATAGGACATATAAGATATTATTTTACAGTGTGGACAGCTTCATTGATTATAACAGGAATTTTGAGTGCTTAAACTCTAGCTAAACTGAAATTTGTAATATTTTTTAATGTGAATGTTCTTTGCTCGCTTTCTCCATAATTTACCTGTGTTAATTAAAGATATTTTGTTTTTACCATAGAATGTTTGTATTGAGTTATGATCACTTTAAATAAAAAATCAGTTGTATTAAATATTTAAAAATAAATTACATAGTTAAATTACCTTCTATTAACTAAATCAAATCAATAATTGAAATGATTGTTAATAGCTTACAAATCATTTGCATTAGAACTTCTGGAAAGCTTATTGCTTACATAAAGTAACATCAGCTCATTCAAATTCTCTGATCGGGCCTGTCCAAATACCCACACTTATGATCCGCTCTTTAACTAAGCTACAAGAATACTTTTTGTATACACCAATAACAGCTTTATTGAACAATTCTTCTCCTCCAAATTACATATTCCGAAATTATCAAAGAGTACCATGACACATCCACGTGCAATTCCGGTTGTGGCTAGAAAGTGATACAGCTTAAACAGGAAGCTAACAATAAATTAAATTTTCATCCCCAATAATTAATATGCTACTATTTCATTTTATTTTTTTAGTCATGACTGTGCAAGAGGTTGCAGGTTTCAAAATTTAAAAATAATACAAAATATCCAGGGTTGGAATTAGTTTGCAATTTGGATTTTTATAAGATCCTTTGTTTCCTGATAAATGCCGTCTCAACTATTTCTGAAGTGCTTCTTGTTGGAAAACAATCTTACCAGAATGTTTTTCTGTTGGAATTGTGTAGGTCCATGTGTTTTCTTTTTTTTTTTCTGTCTTTTTTTTTTTTTTTTTTTATAAGCTGTTAAATTATTAAGCAGTGACTCATGTAGTTATTTTTTTTTTGTGTTTTATGTGGTGCGCTGGGCATATATTTTTAATTCCTGATTTGTTCCCTGACATGATGCTTGTTGCAAAGCAAAAGTAAAATTTTGGTAAAATAAAACACTTCTTTTACAAAGAACACCACTTTCTCAGATAACAAACTGAAGCAACTCCTGCATAGATTGCAATATCCATTCTCGATCCAATGATTTCAACTAATTCAGCACCACCCTCATGGACAGCACCGGGTAACATCACACGTAAGAAGGTTTCATGTTAACTCTGAATTCATTTTTTTAAATGGCTGTTTAAATATCAAGAAATGCTCAATATAATAATGCATTTTGTCAGACTTTGAATTATTATTTTTTTCTAAATGCTACAGTAAAACCTAGTGAAAGTTGACAGAGACAAATTCTTGGGTGTCCTGAAGAGTAATTTGTTGAAAATTTTATGTTAATTCTTCAGAAATTTTAAAAATGCATGTAGAAAAAGCACGAAATAGTCAGTGTTATGTATTTTAACACTTTATTTTCCTCCCAAACTAAGCAGTAAACTGTATATTTTATAATATGCAATATTAATATGCTTTAAAAAAAAAAAAAAAAAAAAAAAACTTGTTTTGGGGCACATTTAATTAATATCTGCTGAAATATTGGTCTTCCTCAGCTTTTTGGCCACTTCATGTATCCGTACCCTAATTTAACAGATAGGCCTTCAAAACATGTCCACGGTGGCAACAGTGAGAATAAAGTTAGGCCCTGAGATTTTCCTCTGAAATGCAACTACACTCAAAAAAATATTTAGGCCTTATAAATAAGATTTATGTAATTTGATTGCATATAAATTTTCCATCCATTTGGATTACGTATTTTTAATGTAAACGTATTAATAAACTTAATGTGATAAATATATGTAAGTCCTATATAAATAAAACAAGTAACATTTAGATTTATGTAATATTTTCAATTAATCCAATTTATTTTAAATTAATAAGAAATGGGTTTATGTGTTATTATGAAATAAACTTATTTTACTTAAAATGCATCACATTTAAGTAATTTGTATTAATAAACCCAACGTATTGTAAAATCATATTTATAAATTTGTATTTACTTATTCATCACCATTTCCCCTCCCAATCACAATATACAACACAAAAAAGAACGTCCAGAGGGTCACTTCATTTCACATTTTTATTTTAGAAATAACAAGCACAAAAGGCAGCAAAAAGAGGAGCTAGCAAGACAGTCTGTGCTCACTGTACTGTGTTGTGTACAACCTCAACAAAAATTAATGTACTTTCATTCTTTACTTAACAAACCAAGGTTAATTGCACTACTTGAATTATTTATTTGTTTTTTTGCCACAACCATCCTATAACAAATAAATGCAAAGGATTTTAACAGACTGCAGACACAGTACTTTTTCCTCAAGAACTGTGCTTAAAAAAACTGCAAAACTTGAGGTAGACGTAACAATCAGGTCAAATCTGATTCAATGACAACACTTGTTAACATTACACAAACATTTTCACAAATCTGTGAAATGCAATAATTTGGAAAAATAAGGTGGTGGTTCTAACGAGTAGAAAAAGTGCAAGTCAAGAGGAAAAATTTAAATATCAGCATAACTCTCAATGATTCACTGAAGCATCTTAATTTTCAGTCCCTGAACTTTTGGCGACAGCTTGGTTGTATCCAGTTCCATCAGGATTTTCTGAAATGCTTTTGTCTTTTGGATAGTTTAAGTTAAGGGCATAAATTAGTCCAAAAAGCATCACACATCCAAGTGTGACACTTGGCAGGTTTTGCAGAACTTCAACTCCTTCAAGAACAACACCAACATCTGAAGGTTCTTCTTCAGGACCAGCACCCTCCGCTCGAATGACATAGATGCCCATTGTTGTCTGTGCAATGAGAGACTCGGCCTCCACACTTTCAGTGTCCTGGAAGATAAACAAAGAAAATAAGTTCCCAATGTGTTCCAAGTTTTCCTATTGATTCAGTCATGTAATTGAAATGATAATTGTACTGTGTTCCTGTTTTGCCATGAATAATGTATTAATTTCCCTATCTACACCAAATCTGAGATCAGCATAATGATGTGAGTGTTTCACGATTATGATTTCATATTTTCCTTACTTTGTAATACCAACTGGATCATTTTATCCAGGTCATTTTTAGTTTGATCAATCATGCTCTGTACTGATTGCTGCATAGTTTAATCTTTCGCTGCACACTACACACAAGGGCATAAGCTAGACTGTGATACCAATGAGAAAAATAACATAATCAATGAAAATTTAAATTTGTAACATGAAGAGAATAGCTTGACACACACTTACCACATATTCTTTGACAAGTGTCTCGATGTCTTCGTTGAGGTAGACACCTCAGGATACTATCACGCCTGGTGTTTATGTCTTCATTCTCAAACAAGCATAAGATCCCAAAAAACGTCATTAATTATTAACTAATAGTTCAAGAAAGGCTACATTTTAAAGAGGTAGTTCACCCAAAATTTACAATTATGTCATAAATTTTGTCCAACTTTTGTTCATCTTCAGAACACAAATGAAGATCTCTTTTTAAGAAATCTGAAAACTTTGTTTCTCCATTGACAGCTACACAATCACCACTTTGACACTTCAAATAATTCAAATACTGCTCAATTCATATGGAATAGTTTTATGATCTCTTGATAACATTTTTGAAATGTCAAAGTATTGGTTGCGTAGCTGTTAATAGAGGAACAGAAACCTCTCAGATTTCATTAAAAATATATTTGTGTTGTACAGAGCTCTGCACATGACATGCAAGAAAAAAAAATGTAATTGTGCACACGATTTAGCAAATCGAGGGAATGCAGGGCCGTGCACAGACCTTTTGAGGGGCATGTGCTGAAACTGAAAAAGGGCACCCCCCCCCCCCCTTTTATTATATCAAGATTATTTAGTAAGCCTGCATAAAAGGAAGAAATGGTCACATCTTCATGACAAATTCATTAACACAAAATAATAGTCTCGAAAGCTTTAGATTTATTCACGATTAATAACAACCATAATAATAATATTAGATAATTAGATAATATAGATAAACAGGGTTTTAAGGGCTTCTTCAAACCTAATTACAACAGCTCTTGTGTACTCCCTCTTATTTAAAATTGCATTTATAGAGAAAAAAAATACTTTCATACATAAACATGTTAACCAAATAATACAAATTAGCTTATAACCAAACAGAAACCAAAATCTTTTTTTATTGAACTTTATGCACTTTTTTTATGAACTTTGCAAAGAAAAATATATATATATATTCTCTTTTTTAGCTATTCTGTTTGGTTTTATAAGCTAATTTGTATTATTTGGTTAACATGATTATGAATGACATTGAGAAGAGGGGAAGGTGAGCAATGCGTCAAGTATTTGACAAACTTTTTTGAAATATAATTTAAGTAATTATGTCCAACTCAATTCCAGATTATAAGAAACTATAGCCATACCGTTACTATAACATATCCAACATGTATCCACCTACCTGGCAAACATTTGATACTGTGGTGGACCAGGGATGTTGGTTTCTTGAAGATCTCTTATTCACTACACTTTCCCTAAAATAAGCCAGCAATGAAAAAAGAAATAAAAATAGTGTGAAGATTTTCACAGTGATCTTCAGTAAAAAAAAAAAAATTAGTTACTACTACATTACTGTAGTAAAACCATGTTTTACTACATTTTATACATGTGCGGACAAGTGGAGAGTATACCATAACATGATTAGCCTAAATGTTAATAAATTAAGTGTATCAGCAATCATAAATCAAAGAAGAAATTTCTTAAAAATATAGTTATCTAGGTGACGAGGATCAGTCGTCGCTTTGTGTAAGTTCCAGTACGAAACAGCGCGGGGGCACACCTGTTATGGTTTTTCCGATGATAAAAACAAATTATATGTTGTTGTATTACTTATCAATATATAGTTTTTGACCAGCAGCGAATGTGTGCAAATGTAAAAAAATTTTGTCCGTCATTAAAACGGCGACGGCACCTGCCGCTGCCGGGATCACATTAAATTTTCATCTACAGGTTACAAACTAGTTATATAGACGGAGCGCTCAGTTTTTCCTGTGGTAAAATTCATTTGGCCAAAATCGCATTTTATTATTCATGAAATGCTACTGTATGCACGGGCTATTTAAGTGTTGGCTGTATATTGGCTATGACTAGATGGCAAATGCTAGCCCTCTCTCTCAGGCGACGTCCCACGTATCTCAGTCAGTGAGTCAGTCAGACATCCAATAAATAAAATATGAGCCTTTATAGACATGGTGTTTAGTAGTACTTATTCAAACAACAAGATATTTATTTACCCTTCGCAAAACTTTGTTCAGCTCCACTTCAGTTGATTCAATGAATATAGAGGGGGCGGAGTTATCAGCTTACTGACAGCTTGAGGATCCAATAAGATTTACACAAGCTCGTTTTAATAACTTTCATTTGCTAAATATTTGTAAAACAGACAGACAGACGTAAAGGGTGACCAATAGCATTGATAAAAAAAACACCAAAAAAAGGGCACTTCGGAGTGTAAGGGCAAAAAGGGCATGTGCTCTGCACAGGTTGAGCCCTACCTGTGCACGTGCCTGAGGGAATGAATTATTAAATTGTGCGCACAATTTACTTTTTTTCTTGCATGTCGTGCGGGGCTCCGTAGTGTTTCGAAGATAAGTTACGGGTTTGGAACGTCATGAGGTTCAGTTAATAACACTTTTTTATTTTTGGGTGAACTAATACACTATTATAAAACACTGTACACAGACAATAATCTTAATTATTTAGCAACTTATTTATATGAATAATGCTTTAAAAATATTGTGCATAAACAATAATGGCAATAAAGTTCTTTAATTTGAATAGAGAGAAATAGAAAGACTGTGTGCATGTGTGTGAGAGAGATTGAGATGTCCTCACTAATGAATCAAATAAATGTGTATTTAATGTGTAAGAAAGATTGTGTTCTTGGCATCTCAGAGGGATAGAGAAAGTGTGTGTGTGTGTGTGTGTGAGAGAGTTTTCTGAATTCCTGTCAAGTCAAATGAGTAACCGGTTGAAAAAAAGCAAAACATAAAATCACACTTACTTTAGCTGTCAGTGCCATTATGGTGTGGATTTTCTGTCCTGCACATCCTCCTTTGTGACGGAACACCTTCATCAGGCCATCAGTGTATTTGTCCAGTTGACCAATGAATTTTGATATCAACGGAACAGTCGTTATACGCATGAACTCCAAGTTGACCTGAAAAAAGATGAAAAAGGACACAAAACAATATATTTGACCTTAAACAAGATGTGTTAGTGAATAAATCTGCACTTCTGTTTCAAACAACACTTAACTACTTACTTCTCCAATTTTAAACAATGCTGGCCATATGTTTCGGACCGCTGTAATCATTGGCTCCTGAAGAATTTCTTGTCGTCGGTATGAGAAGATACGCTGCATCTTTTCCTTGATAATGGTCTTGTTATTCTTTTTTTTAACCTCGGTCAATAGAGCAACCCTTTCCACCTCCAGGCTGTCATAGGTTTGGACAGAAATGAACCTCTGCCCTCCGTGGTTTTTTTATGTTTAAAGCTGGTTTTAGTTAGAAACAAAAGCATACTTTTGATTATGGAGTAACAAAGCCAGCATTATATTTTCACGAGTTCACCCTTACATCTAATCTGAAGGCAAATAGTAGGCATATTTTGGCGTGCTGTCCTGGGGGAGGGGTCCGGGCCCGGAGCATAGCCCGAACCCAAATAACTCCCCCCATCCCAATTTGGGATAAATAGATTAGAAGTGAGGAGTTGGGGTGGAGGAGGGTTGCCGAAAAACTGTCGTGGGACAGGAGGTAGGAAGACTGGATATATATACGCTTGCGAGCTATAAGATGATTAGCTAAACGAGATGCACCTGTGCCAAATTGGATGATTATCTGATCGTGCTTCTCCCGAACTTTGTTAATGAAACCACATTTCACGAGTTCACCCTTACATCTAATCTGAAGGCAAATAGTAGGCATATTTTGGCGTGCTGTCCTGGGGGAGGGGTCCGGGCCCGGAGCATAGCCCGAACCCAAATAACTCCCCAAAAGAAGCTTAAAGCCATAGGACAGCAGCCAGAGAGATAAAATTTAGTTGCCCCCCAAAATATGCGTGTTGGGAAGAAAATGCAGAGCGACCTGGAGAGCCGTGCAGTGTTCGACGAGAGCTGCGGCTCGCAACGTCTTACCAGCGAGCCCTCCATGCCGCTTATGGGAGGAGCACGATGCCAGATATCAGGAAATGAGGGACTCTTGCTGCCTCCGAAGGGAGCTGCGGCTCTGCTGCACCGGAAGGGAGAGTCCCTCTTGCGGCTGAGTACGAGGCGCGGTTTGTTGCATCTGATGGAGGGCTCTCACTGCGACTGAAGGGAGCCAGCGACTGTATCCCATCGGGAGGGAGATCCCTGGCCGCCATAGAGTATGCAACATAACTCGGACGGGGGGTTAACACTGCGACCGAAGGGAGCCGTGGGTCTGCTGCACCAGAAGGGAGAGCCCCGTCAGATGCTAAATAGGCAATGAGATTCGAGACGTGGTTTGGCGCGTCGGATGAAGGGCTCCTAATGCAACCGAAGGGAGCCAGCGGCTGTACCCCATCGGGAGGGAGATCCCTAGCCATCGTGGAGCATGCAACATAACTCAGATGGGGGGTTCACACTGCGACCGAAGGGAGCTGTGGGTCTGCTGCACCGGAAGAGGAGCCCTAGTCCGATGCTGAAAAGGCAAAGAGACGCGACTGTTGGAGGGACTCCCGCTGCATCCGAAGGGAGCTGCGGCTCTGCTGCACCGGAAGGGGGAGTCCCCCATTGCGGGTTTATGGAGGCACGGTTTTTTGCCTCTGAGGGTTCTCCCAGCCTCCGTAGGGGGTTCGCAACTCTGCAGCAGGAGTGCTGCCCCGGAGGGGAGAGCCCTGATTGACGCTAACTAGAATACGACTGTTGGAGGGACTTTTGCTGCGTCCGAAGGGAGCTGCGGCTCTGCTGCACCGGAAAGGCGAGTCCCCCTTGCGATGCGAGGCATGGCTTGATGCGTCTGATGGAGGGCTCTCACTGCGACCGAAGGGAGCCAGCAGCTCTATTCCCCCGGGAGGGAGAACCCTGTCCGCCCTTGAGCATGCAACATAACTCAGACGGGGGGTTCACCCTGCTACCGAAGGGAGCCGTGGGTCTGCTGCACCGGAAGGGAGAGCCCCATCAGATGCAGAATAGGCAAGAAGATTCGAGGCACGGTTTGATGTATCGGATGGAGGGCTCCTGCTGCGACCGAAGGGAGCCAGCGGCTGTGTTCCCCCGGGAGGGAGATCCCGGTCCGCCCTTGAGCATGCAACATGACTCAGACGGGGGGTTCACCCTGCGACCGAAGGGAGCCGTGGGTCTGCTGCACCGGTAGGGGAGCCCCGTCCGATACGGAGTAGGCAAGAAAACGCGACTGATGGAGGGACTCTCGCTGCGTCCGAAGGGAGCTGCGGCTCTGCTGCACCGGAAGGGAGAGTCCCCCTTGCGATTGTATAAGCGGCTTAATTTGATGCATCGGATGGAGGGCTGTCACAACGACCGAAGGGGGCCTGTGGCTCTGCTGCACCGGGAGGGATACCCCCATCTGCCGCTGAGCGCGCAGCGCAACTCAATGACAGATGAAAAGGCTCACACTGCGACCGAAGGGAGCCACTGCCCAGCTGCACCGGAAGGGAGAGCCCTGTCCGATGCTGAAATAGGCAAGGAGATTGTTACGATGGCTGGAGGGCCCTTACTTTGGCCGAAGAAACGATAACTGAGAGGCTTCTATTATTCAAGTACACAACATGATTTAAGGAGGAATTTTTTTTTTTTTTAATTGAATGAATCAAAATAGGTAACTGCACTTACATCCATTTTTTTTTTTTTTTTTTTTTTTTTTAAACTATCAGCTGATCAGGGCTGCATGGGCTGCCTTTATGTGGCTTTGATTGTACCTGATGTAACTTTTGAAAGCTTCTGATGACCAACGACCCAGAGCCTGTATTTGATTTTGGGAGAGTCCTTTCTGAGCTGCTGTAGTTGCTGCCCCAATGCGGAATGAGTGGCTGGAAAAATTTTCTGCGTGAAAGCCTGATTGCGTAAGTATGAGCTTTAAATGTTTTTGGAACCAAAAACGTGTAACGGGATGGTTGGAGTCGTCGACAAAGAGAGGGTCCAGTGCGGATTTGGATTGGGCGTTCCTGAACTGGATATAAGAGACGAGAGCCTGATAAGGTTGAATTGGAGATGGGAGATTGAAAATGTATATGTAGTGGCCTTTCCTTTCTTGGTCCGTCTTACTATGTTTAATGGAGTAAGCGATGGTTTCGTTATCCCGTATGCACAAATCAGAGATTGTCGGATGGAGTTTGGGGTTGAATTTTGAGGTAATTGCAATTTCTGAGCATCTCAGAAAGCCGAAAAAAGCCAATAGGAACATGGCATCTAGGGTACGAGCGGTATGGATCGAATGATACCCTGTGCGGAGCTTTTGGATGCAGTTTGTGAGGATGTCCAGAGTTATGGGTTGTCTGGAATCCGGGTTTGATGGGCGAGCTCTTTGAATTCCTTTGATTAAAAGAGAAGTTTGCGAATTGTTTATCACGGAGGAGGGGAAGCCGTGGATTAGTTTATGGAAAAATTGAACGCCACTTAAGTAACCTTTAATAGAACTTGCCTGGAGGTTCTTCGCGGTACTGAGGAAGGAAATAAATGAAGTAATTGAGAGGAGAGAAAAATCGGGGAATGGCAAATGATAGGAGAGGTGAAAAGTTTTAAAACATCTCCACGCTGTGAGATACGACTGGATGGTTCTGGGAGAAACTGCATGTAGGATAGAGTCGATGGATGCGTCGAGAAGGGGTTTGAGGGGATGCGTTATGGAAATATGAGTTGTGAATAGAGAGGAACTGGGGTAGGTGATGTGTCTGCTTCCGGAGCCAGCGTTCTGAATTTCTGAAACATGAAACGAGAGAGAGAATCAGCAATTTGATTTTTGGATCCGGAAATGTGTTTAGCAATTATGATAAATTGATCACATGCTGAAATCCATATTAGACGTCTTAGTAGCGGCATGAGAGCTAGGGAATTGGAACGGCCTTTATTTATGCAATGCACGGTCGCTTCGTTATCGCAGTATACTAAAATGCTGCTTGACGTCCAATTTTTTCCCCATAGAAAGGCTGCGACGACTAAGGGGTAAAGTTCGAACAGCGCGGAGGATTGGGGAGAGTCGAGCATCTGGGGGGGCCACGGAGATGCGAACCAACGGCCTTGATAAAACCCCCCGAAACCGACGGATGGGGCTGCGTCGGTAAATAATTGGATGTCGTCGGGGAGAGACACCAGATCGCTGTAGAAAAAAGTTAAGCCGTTCCATTGTCTGAGGAAGGAGATCCATAAACTGAGTTCATTGCGACATGCCTGGTTTATGATAATTTGATCATCTAAGGCATGCACGGAGGATGCGAGTGCGAGAAGATGAGAGATGAAAGTGCGGCCTTGCGGGATTATGCGCATTGCAAAGTTAAGATGCCCGAGCAGAGAGAGGAGATCGCGCTTTGAACAACTTTGGCACTCTGCTAAGGAAGAAGCCACTAAAATTATTCTGTCGATTTTTTCCTTTGGCAGAGAGGCCTGGAATTTGATTGAATCCAGGTTGATACCTAAGAATTCAATGAAATGGGTTGGTCCCAAGGATTTCTCGTGCGCAATGGGGATTCCTAGCTCTGAGAAAACCCTGTGGACAGTTGTGATATTTTCGGCTGGAATTGCATCGGGAGGTGAGACAATAAGAAAGTCGTCGAGCAGGTGGATTAGGTGAGGAATTGAATAGTTATTAGAAAGAATCCAGCAGATTGCCTCTGATAACATGTCGAAAATTTTTGGGCTGCTTTTACATCCGAAAGTAAGGCGTACGGAGAAATAAAACTTCCCACGCCAGCGTATCCCGAAAAGATGCCATGAATCTGGGTGGAGAGGCATCACTTTGAAAGCAGAAGTGATGTCTACTTTAGCCAGCCATGCACCGCGACCTACATTTTTTATCATGGTGATCGCTTGATCTATGTCATGGTAGTGCAGAGAGTATTCTTCGAGGGGTATGAGGCTATTTATGCTGGGAAATGGGGAATTACGTGGGGCTGAGAGATCGATAATCAGTCTCTTTTTTCCAGAAAATTTCCTGGTAGCCACTCCGATAGGGCTGATTCGAAACTCTTTGAAGGGGGGGGCATCGAAGGGCCCGATCATGAAGCCTGACTCGACTTCTTTTTTTATTAATTTATCTACTGTGTCTGGTTCTGCGAGTGCGGATTGAAGATTTTTGCAAATAATGTTCTGTGAGATTGGGCATGTAGTGCCGGGATTAAATCCCTGTTTGAGGCCAGATAGAAGAAAATTGGTAAAATTTTTGTCTGGGTGGTGTGAAAGTTCAGAGGAAAGATGAGAAATATTAATCGGAGTCGATAAGTAGTTTCTAGATTTTTTATTGGTAGCTTTCATGACTGGGCATACTGTACGAGCGTGGGCTCCACCGCAGTAATTACAGACATGGAGAAATTTGCATTGCTGTCTCACGCAATTTCTTCTGTTGAAATTACCGCAGACCTGTTGATTACCCGTGGCTGAGAAGGATTCTCTATTTGATGCTGGATGGGTGGTTGCCGGACGTGGAACGTAGCTGGTTGACTTGATTTGCGTCGGTTCTGGGCAGGGAATAATAGCTGGATTGATTTGGGGGCATGAGATGGTCGAGTGAGCAACTGACCTGCAAACTGCGCATGATATGTTGCGACAGCTAAAAAATACGCGGCTGTGAAGATCAGCATCCAGGGCGCCCCAATAGGGGCATTGATTCCACTGGGCTACGCGTACTGCACATTTGGCTGAGAATAGCTTGTGGTAAGTATAGAAATGGGTTCCGCCATAAGACAGCGCGAGTTCCGCGACTATAGCCAGATAGTCATTGAGCTCGCGCCGTCTATAGGGAAAAGCAGAGCAGATTACCTCCGTATAGCGGCTAAATGCGATCGTAAATTCGGAAAAAGAAAGGGGGCGGGATGAACTGGGAGTCGAATTTTTTAAAGTTACTGAGAAATCTCCGCAATCTATTTGTCGGTAGGAATCAGCCGGAGGGAGCAGAGAGAGAAGAGAGGAGAGATCAACATCCGCACCTGTGAGAATCTGTGATTTGATGGAACTAGGCACGGGGGGTGGCTCCATAGCGGCGGCATTAGGTGGAGTATGTAGAGGGGTCGCTGTGAATAGAGTATACTGCGGTTTAGCTTGGGTAGAGGAGTTGGAAGGAAGATGAGGAGGGGCCATAACCGTTTGCGGAGGCATCCTCACGCACGGATTATCCCCTGGAGCTGGGGTCGGCCCGTAGGGCGAAGGATAGAAGGAGAAAGGCGGAAATGAGGGAGGGGTTGCACCCGTTTGCGGAGGCATCCTCACGCATGGATTGAACCCCGGTGCCTGGGGAAGCCCGTAAGGAGAGAAAGAGGAAGATGGAAAGGAGGAAGGAGGCCCGCCTGCTTGTGTTGCTAGCTGAGGATTCCCAGCTTGGGTGTCTGCAACTGGGGCTGCTGGCCATTGGTGGGGGAAAGAAAAAGTGGAGGGGTAAAAGTAAGGAGGCTGAGCTTGAGCGGCTAGCGGAGGCAGCCTCGCGCTAGTCTTTGCAGCCGAAGGTAAAGTAGAAATCAGTGGAGGTTGGAAATTCGCGCCCGTAGGCACTGTTGCATGCGGCGAGGCAGCTGAAGGAGCTGCAGAGATAGGTTGTGAAGAGGGAGGCAGTGCGATGGGAGGAGCGGCCGAGTTTGGGGCGTGGCCCCGACCTGCTGATGATCTGCTATGTCCTGACGCTTGGGGGGAGCTGGAACTTGAGCTGGAAGAAGATGACATTTGTGTGACACGTTGTTTAGACCTGTGGGCTTTGGTTACCTTTTTGGAGGTAGGTGGATTATTTCCTAGTGTGCTATAAAGCTCGTAGAGTTGAGCTTTGCTCATGTTGCGAGAAAACCTGACATCCGAATTTGACAGCGCTTGTCTTAATCCTGCGACGGTCCATTTTCCAATGGGTGGGATGGATGGTGAAGCCGATGCATGTGATGTTGATGGTGATTGGATTGGCTGTCTCGATGGAGGAGGTGAACGGAGACTTCGAGGTGTGTGCGAATCCGGCCTATTTCGTCTTCGCCCGCGCGCTGAGGTCTCGGGCTCGGCGCTGCATCCCGGTCGAGAAGGAGGTGCTATGGGGTCAGCAGAGGAAGCTGCTTTAGAGCCGGTGGCTTGCTGGGGAGCTTCTAGCTCATTGTCTGAAGGGAAGAGTTCGAGTTCCGACATCTGGCGGACGAGTGGATGCCGAAAAACTGTCGTGGGACAGGAGGTAGGAAGACTGGATATATATACGCTTGCGAGCTATAAGATGATTAGCTAAACGAGATGCACCTGTGCCAAATTGGATGATTATCTGATCGTGCTTCTCCCGAACTTTGTTAATGAAACCACATTTTTGAGAATTATTAGAATAGTACTCTCATTTACTAATTGCAGTAGTTTATAACTGTCTTTATTTGCCGTCAAACGTTAAACCACAGAACAAGAGCAGACCAACAGCAAAAGACACAGACGGGGTAACGTTAAAACCATGGTTCACATAGAACACCCGACCAACTGCCAACTGTTGGAAGTTATCCATGTACGATATAAATACAATTAAAATTGCAGTTGGTTTAGTAATCGTTTAATGACACATCGCTATTTTAATCTTTAAACAGTTAACACCTAAAACCATTTTTTCCTCTCGGATTTAACTTAAGCTATGCACGTGGCCAAAGTTCTAAGTTATGTTATTCAGGTCAGAAAATACTTATAATAATACTGTCTAACTTAGCTGGAAAAAAAGTAGCTTAAGGGGAAAGTAGATAAAGTTAGCTTTTATAAGAACCATGTGCAAGTTAGTTAGCTAATGTAAGTGGAATAAATGCAGATTGATAGTCAGTGCATTGATACAGTCTAATACGCTATCAAAAGCAGTAATAACACACATATGAAAGCGGTCAACTTTTATACGATGAGTACATATGTAACTTGCCTTGCAATCAGGTTGATCCAAGAAGATTATCCGATGTAAGATGGCGAGGAGAACGGTGGTTTTTAAACTGCCTCTCTGCCGCATGGCGCTGGTTGCTGCTTTTTTTCCCCATGTGCATTGCCAAAGACATGTGTATGTGCCGTACCGCTCCCTACCGACTGGAGTATGGATCATTTCCGCCTCTAAACAATTCCATTGCCCATAAATTATATGCAAACCAATCTCATAAAATATAACTGATATGATCTGGCTCGTTCCACAGCTAGATATATTTAAACCATATTCATAATTGTTAACTGATTAAATCGAATAGTTTTCACAATAAAACAATTTACATGGATTCTAAGCAATTTGACTACATACATTCTGAAAATATTATTATTTAAATAAAATCAAAAGGATGCAAATACATAATTATAAACTATGCCATGATTCATTTTTTTGAGTGTAACACCTCAAAAATGCAGAACATGCTTCTGGTTCCACAGCAACCAAAGACAAATTGTCTGATAACACTAGTTTTATGGCTCAGAGGAATGCGGGCAAAGCTAATCTTACTCAAGTGTCTCTAAAACAGATTAATTTATAGGAAAACCTTTCTTTGAATGAAAACACATATGCCGGGCTTATCGAACAATTGGACCAGGAACAGCATGTTTTGCGCCCAAGTCCCACTCCCGAAAGCGCTGTACCTTTGAAAAAGTACTACCTCGCAAGCAGGGACTTTCTGAGGGGCATTTTATTTTACCAGGAACTTTATTTAAATCCTGGTTCCTGCGGTGGCAACACATCAAGTACCAGCCCATAGTCCCTAGTTCCTGGGTAAAGTTCCAGCAGTGGAAACGCAGCTATATACTTCAGGTCATTGTGTAGTGTATGTTGTTACTCTTCATGTATGTTGGTTTTTTTGTATTGTAAACCGTTTTATGCAAGCTTATGATAGAACCACTTGTTCGTGTAATCTTATATGTAATTTTGCATTAACACTTAATAGAGTTCCATATAAACTATCAGCCAAAGGGCCGTAAAACTAATATCGACAACCTCCTGGTTGGAATTTCAGCCTTTCTCACTGGACAAGCCAATCTTCTCACACTTTAAAATGCTTGCGCACAGTTCCGCCCAGCTTTTTCTTCTTCTGCTTAATTTTCTCTCTTAGCCTTTTTTTTCACTTTCCACTGGGAAGAAATGATTACCATCAAGTCAGAACATCTTTGGAATTCATCACTCTTCAAACCCAAAAGAACATGATCACAAGTCCAAAAACCTTAAGGCTATCAAGACTTTCATCTTAGACTGCATCCAGACACTTGTCAACAACCAAGGCAATGCAATGATCATACATTTAACTAAACGAAACTATTCCCCTTTTTCCTGACATTAATTTGTTCATTTGTAAATTCTATGTTTCTAGCTTCCGGTCTCATTTGCGTCCAGCTATTTTTAGATGTACAAAACAGTTTGTTTTGCTGCTTGACATTGACAATTGATGTGTCGTGTTATATTATTTTAATCTGTTACCTTAAAGGGTTAGTTCGCCCAAAAATGAAAATTATGTCATTAATAACTCACCCTTATGCTGTTCCAAACATGTAAGGCCTCCTTTTATCTTCGGAACACAGTTTAAGATATTTTAGATTTAGTCCGAGAGCTCTCAGTCCCTCCATTAAAGCTGTGTGTATGGTATACTGTCCATGTCCAGAAAGGTAAGAAAAACATCATCAAAGTAGTCCATGTGACATCAGAGGGTCCGTTGGAATTTTTTGAAGCATCGAAAATACATTTTTACGAAAATACGATTTTATTCAGCATTGTCTTCTCTTCCGTGTCTGTGTGAGAGAGAGTTCAAATCAGAGCCATATAGATCAAAGCAGCTGGATTTCCGGTTCATGAACGAATCATTCAGTTCACCAAATTGAACTGAATCGTTTTAAACGGTTCGCATCTCTAATACGCATTAATCCACAAATGACTTAAGCTGTTAACTTTTTTAATGTGGCTGACACTCCCTCTGAGTTCAAACAAACCAATATCCCGGAGTAATGCATGCACTCAAACAGTACACTGACTGAACTGCTGTGATGAACACCGAGTCGAGCCAGATAACAAACAATAGACTGACTCGTTCACGAGTTAAGAACCGGTTGCATCGGTGTTCGGATCACCAGTAGTTCTTTCGGACAGTTCGATTCAATACACCGGTTGAAGAAAACCATTCACCAGTTCTTTTGAGCTCGACGTTGGCGAGCCTTCAGTTTACCCGCACCCATAACACTAGCACAGAATCAGTTCAGAATCAATCACCAAAAGAATCAGTTCAGTTCAGACGCTCTGTGCGTGACATAATTTTCATTTTTGGGCGAACTAACCCTTTAAAGGGATAGTTCACCCAAAAAAGAAAATTATGTCATTAATGACTCACCCTCATGTCATTCCAAACTCGTAAGACCATCTTCATCTTCGGAACACAGTTTAAGATATTTTAGATTTAGTCTGAGAGCTCTCAGTCCCTCCATTGAAATTGTGTGTACGGTATACTATCTATAGTTATAAAGGTAATAAAAACATCTTCAAAGTAGTCCATGTGACATCAGAGGGTCAGTTTGAATTTTTTGAAGCATCAAAAATACATTTTGGTCCAAAAATAGCAAAAACTACGACTTTATTCAGCACTGTCCTCTCTTCCGGGTCTGTTGTGAGGGCGTCCACTACAGTTTGGTGATATCGGGTTCGTGAAGGAATCACACGATATAACCGGATCTTTTTGAACCAGTTCACCAAATCAAACTGAATCGTTTGAAAAAGTTTGCATCTCCAATACGCATTAATCCATAAATGACTTAAACTGTTAACTTTTTTTAATGTGCCTGATACTCCCTCTGACAAACCAATATCCCGGAGTTATTCATTTACTCAAACAATACACTGACTGAACTGCTGTGAAGAGATGAACACCAAGCCGAGCCAGATAACAAATGAATGATTGACTCGAAGAATGCAGATCATATTTATTTTGCTTTAGCATGAAGCTGCAGTTTCACAATACTCGAATTACACTTGAGTAACATGAGTAACAATAAAATGCTCCAGCCACTTTTATCTTCATGTCTTTTGCTTGCCATCACAAGCCCACTCTCCTTTGTGTCAGTTTTAGTTTGTTAAAAGCAATGAGTGCATTAGCCTTTTATCTGACACTTTTTCTTTGATGTTGAACCACTCCGCCCCTGCCCAGCAGTCAAAGCGGCATTATGTTGCAAAGGTGTGGACTCAGAAGAAGGCTGCAAGGGTTAAGGGTGCCATTTGGTACAGGGCCATGCAAGTGCTGCAAAATCCAGGTTGCGGCTCACTTGACCACAGTAGTTTTGCGGCACTCTTAAGCCTAAAAAAACATGGTTCCACAGTATTTTCCATATATATGTTATCTTAAACATTTTAGCACTTCTGGTTTTCTCTCAGAGTCAATGGGTTTTTTGAAAGTGAGTTTGATTAAATCCCCTAAAATAAGGTCCGTGGTTCACACAAGCTTAAGATACATTCTTAAGTTGCTAATGAGTTGCTAAATGGGACTACAGGCACTGTCAGAGACATATATGGCTTTATCATACACCCGGTGCCAGGCACAATGTTAAGTGTTTTTTTTTTTTTTTTGCTAGTTTCAGCCCGACGCAGTTATCATTTTCATGTCCTGTGTCACATTGTTTAAATAGCAAATGCATTTGTGCGCTCATGGGCATGCTGGCCTGAAAACGAGGTGTGTTCAGGCGCATTATTAGCGTGTTGCTATTTTGAAGCAACTGAAAATAGACTTGGCTTTAGACCAGGTTTTAGTTAGTCAGTTGCACAGTCTATTTCAGTTGCTTTTTTTTTTTTTTTTAAAGAGCGCGTTAGTATCGGGTCCACAACGCATCCACAACCATACACTCTGCTTATTACACACAGACCCACATGGAAAAAATACTATAGTAATTTATAGTAAATACTGTAGTGTTTTTGAACCATTCTATAGTAAAGTACTTGAATTAATTTTGTTGTGGTATTTCTATAGTTGCTGTGGTAATATAACAACTTTAGTAATGTAAACAAATTACTTTACTTTTGAAACATTTAAAGCAGGCAGGGTTAATGTTACAGTGGTACTCAACACTGATTACTGTCAGTCCTTCTTCACTTGAATTAAGGTTATAATACTTTAATTGTAAAGTACAACCACCTCAGAACTGGACTTAAGCAGCTCTTTTAACTTTTTTATTTTACTTTTTAAGGTTAAATACATGTTTAAAATAAGATAAAGTTTAATAGCTTTTTTTTTTATCAAATCTTTGCATAGTCATGACAGGAAACACTGGCATCTGACAATGCATTAAAGAATAATAATAATAATAATTATTGTTTATATATACTTGTTTAGTTGATTTTTCAATATCGTGGTATGCCAGTTTCAATTCTCATATCTGGCACACTGCCTATGTCTCGTCCTCACTCAGTTTAAAGTGCTTCCACACAGCTGAGGTCTTCTGCATTTTTGTTTTCTCTTCCAGATGAACTGTATCATGACGTTCATGATTTTCCACTGTAATTTTATAACGCAGCTCTTTGGAATGTAATACAAATGCATAATTTTAATGAGCTGAGGTTTCAGAAGCTATATTTAAAGAGGTCAAAGGATTTGCAGATATGAAGAAACATTTACTCTGTGTGGGTGTAGGGGATTCTTGACCCTTGATTTCAGTATCGTTTGTTGACTCTGGAAAGAGCCCTAGGAGTATTTGTGTGTGTGTGTGTGTGTGTGTGTGTGTGTGTGTGTGTGCGTGCGTGTGTGTGTGTGTGTGTGTGTGTGTGTGTGTGTGGTTTGTTCAGATGATGATGATGTGTATATTTTACCATT
This sequence comes from Carassius auratus, assembly GCF_003368295.1. Classification (NCBI taxonomy): domain Eukaryota; kingdom Metazoa; phylum Chordata; class Actinopteri; order Cypriniformes; family Cyprinidae; genus Carassius; species Carassius auratus. Next base: position 12,091,882 of record NC_039257.1, read on the forward strand.
TTGATAAAAACAATATAAAATAAAATCTAAAAATAAATAAAAATGTTCTCGTATAATGGCAGCATAAATACATTATAAACTTTGAGTTGTTAAACTGTCAAATGTTTTGTAAATACCTATATAAGTATTTATTACATAATGTGTCATTTATATTTAGCTGCATAAATAATCATTTTAATATTTACTGTAGCACAGATGTATTTTTCAGGTTTTAGTAGTGCTTATATTACACAGGTTTTCAAACGTTATTGCCTACATGCATGGTTGAATCATTAATCAAGTGATCAATATAAATGTTTTTGAAGAACTACCTTTAGCATGCGACTCCTTTTATAAGAGACGGCTCAGTTTATGTCAAGACCTGGATATCACTCGTCATCATGGATCTGAACATTAGCCCCTGTTGGAAACAGCTCCTTCTGTTCTCTCTCCTTCTTGTCTGTGTCAATGGACAAATGTCAGGGCCGTAAGTAGTGCTTCTATAAAATTTTTATATATAAATCATCTTGATGCTTTTTCTCATTTAAAAAATGGCCAGCTAAATCAACACATTAACTTTGATGTTTTGCAATAAAATCCATTTCAGAAAAAAAAAATCATACTACTCAAAATAATTGAATGCTTATGATATCTTTACAGATCTTTCATGGTGATGTTTCCTGCAGTGATCGAGTCAGGATCTGAGGCCAGACTGTGTGCAAGTCTTCTCAAGCCCAATGAAAGCCTTGTCATGAACATTTATCTGGTTGATGGTAACCAGAGCACTTTACTGCTGCAGGAGAAAGCTGAGGAAGAGTTTCACCGCTGCTTTAACTTCAAGGTCTGCCATCAGCACATTACAATAAATATATTTGTTTCATCATCTAGTTTTTTGAGATAGTCTGTTTGCAGAGGTTGTGAATACATGATAATATTTCTCATCAGGCTCCTCTGATAGAAGCAGAATCTGTTCAGAAAATGAAGGTAGAACTTCAAGGAGAGTCTTTAAAGATGTCTGAAGAGAGAAAAGTCATGTTCAGACCTTACCATCCTCTGACCTTTATCCAGACTGATAAACCCATCTATATTCCAGGACAGACAGGTGAGCTGTGAATTGTTCAAAGTAAAAAAAAAATGTGAATGCTGATGTCATCATACGCCCTGCTTGACAAAGTGTCAAATGTGTACAGTGTAAAACGATGCAGTGCTTATAAAAAAAGGTGCCCAATCACGTGCCTCTTTATTTAGGAGCTTCGGGCAGTCACAGATATACCGTACATTGTATAAACAGTCGTTTTAGCTTTTGAAATAAAAAATGTCAAATATTGATGGAAAACACGCAGGAAGAGTGTGTTTTATTCTTATCTTTTTAGTCACCATAAACGTCCATCCAGGAAAAACCTGATAGTACAGTCTGCAATAAAACGAGGATGTGCAGAGCGGGAGCAGTTGTGTAAACAGGTCGTCATGCTAGTGTATTCTTGCAGTCAATGACACTGACTCCACAAATATGCAAATAGACCATTAAACTCAGGACTTAGAAATGCACAGTGGGAAACATAAGATAATGAATATAATCTTGAGTGAATCATGAGCATCGAAACATTTTAAGCAAGATAAACCAAGACTCTATTCAGGACAAACTGGATGGTGCAATCAGGATTAGCAGTCCATTAGATCTGAAATATTGGTTATCACAATAAAAAACATTATAATTATGTTTATCACACATTTTTGTTTTCACAGTGAATTTTAGAGTTGTTACCATGGATAAAAACTTTTCACCGCTTGATCAGCAGGTTGTGATTTATTTATCTCTTCTTTATTTTTAAATATGTTCAACACACAAACATCTTGGCTTTTAGTCATGTAAGTTTTACAAATTGTTTAATTACACTTTGCTTTTCTTACAGTATAGTACAGTGATACTTGAGGTAAGAACACAAACCTTCTGTATTCATGACAAGCACAACACTGACTTTTATTTTTGCAGTTATTGTGTTTTCAGTAATAATCAATGTTGCCAGGTATTTTAACACAGTTGTGGGTTGTTTTTCTTTTTTGCGGGTTTAAGTGACACCAATACCTGACATTTATCCCCTGGCATGTGAATTTTACTATGGGAACACCATAGTATTTTACCCTCTAAAAGTTTTACAGGGGGACCCCCTGAGCTAATTTTGGGCTAGCTTTGATTATCAATTAGGCAAGTTTTATTGTGAAAACCTGGCAACCCTGGTAATTATGTATTTGTTATTTTTTGGGCAGAATATGTGTAGTTGGCTGTTACTAACTTCACTTTGTGTTTGGTATTAAATAGGACAGTAAAGGTAACAGAATTGGTCAATGGACAAATGTTTCTTCAACAAGGTGGATTTTGCAGCGTTCTTATGAATTAAACCCGGAAGGCTGTCAAGGCATATACAAACTGAAGGCTTACATTGGTGACAGGATGATATCACATGATTTTGAGATGAAAAAATATGGTAAGTCATAACAAATTATTTGCATTATTTGCATGGGACAAGTTTCGTAAAAAATCCTAATGTTATTAATAATAAATTTCGTCCTCTGTAGTTTTGCCTAAGTTTGAAGTTATTGTGACGGCACCGAAGACAGTGAGTATAGATGATGAGTCAATGGCAGTTGAAGTTTGTGCAAAGTAAGTAGCATCTTTACTGAAACATATTAAAAGCATAAAGTCCTTCTTTGACTTGTACATGTTTTACAGATACACATACGGGCAGCCTTTATCTGGTAAATCATGGGTGAAAGTGTGTCGTAATATTCAACGCTACTCTTACTGGCGTGACAAACACAGTCCAATATGTGTGAATGAAACCACTGAGGTTTGTCAGTGCAGTACCAAAAGTGTCATATGGCATTTATTTCCTAAATCCAGATTATTAAATTACTCTAATGTATTGTGTTTGTGTTCATTCATTTCCATTAGATGAAAAGGACAGGCTGTGCCATCCATACCTTAGATCTATCTGCCTTTTTAAACTCCACATATGAGAATCAACTGGAAAATTCTCTTCATGTTGAAGCAACAGTCACAGAAGAAGGAACAGGTGAACTATTAATTACTGAAATGAGTTTTAAAACTGATGTCATTAAAATGCAAGTTACACACTGACCATCTATTTGTATTTCACAGAGATCACCATGACAAAATCTGAAACTATTTCTCTCACTTATGAAATCGGCAAATGCACTCTTACTGACCTGCCCAAAACATATGAACATGGATCAGTTATAGAAGGAAAAGTAAGTCTAAAATCAGGTTCTCAGTTTAATAGCATTGATATGTACAGAATCATTTATTCCTCCAAAACCTTATTTTAAACAGATCAAACTCTCAAATTTCAAAGGTGCACCAATACAAAACAAAGTAGTTTATCTTTTGGAGGGATCCTGGTCTTCAAAACTGCTCCTAAATCTCACTACAGACAGCGATGGACTGGCCAGCTTCTCTCTTAATACATCTAGTCTTCCTAAAGAAGACATTAATCTGATGGTATGACAGTTACTGCTCATCCAACAAGTGTTTGATCAGTTAATATTTTGATAACATAAAAATATTGGCACATTCTTTTTCTTTTTTTCCAGGCGAGTGTGTATCCAAAGTTTCATTATCATGGTTACAAAAGACCTTCCTTCTCTACGGACAGAAAAACAGTTAATCTTTTCCAGTCTGCCACTCCATACACCCCATCATTAAGTGAACTAATCATAGAAAACATTGAGCAACCATTAAAGTGTGATGCTGAGTTTACAGTGACCATCAAGTATTATTTTATTGGAGAGACTGCTAAAGACTTCAAAACTGACATTGTCTATATGGTGAGAATGTGCAGAATGTACACTGATACACTGTTGAATTCATTGTTTGTTAACAGTATTAACTGGCTGCACTGGTCAGTTTGTCATTGGAGTGTCATCTGTCTGTTTCAGGTCTTGTCCAGAGGAGTGATCGTTCATCATGGATATGAGAAGGTTGAAGTCAAGTCTTCTAATGGAGCAGCAAGTGGCACAATGTCATTCAAACTGTCTGTTGGTGCAGATCTAGCTCCTGCAGTGCAGATTCTGGCCTACTGTGTTCTGCCCAGTGAAAATGTTGTTGTTCATAGCACAAAATTTGACATTGAAAAGTGTTTCAAAAACAAGGTATGAAAAAAAAAGAAAAAAGAAAACCCATTTTCCCATTTACACAATCACGCTCATTCTGATTCAATAATGAAATGACTCACCCTACTGTTGTCGTCACAGGTTTCTCTGCAGTTTTCTCCCTCTAGAGCAGTTCCTGGTGAGAAAAACACTCTCCATCTCTCAGCTCAGCCTGGTTCACTGTGCGGCCTCAGTGCTGTAGATCAGAGCGTCCTGATCCTGGAGTCAGGAAAACGTCTGGATATTGAAAAGGTATAAAGGCTTTAAGATGCTAGTTACTACTATGTTCATCATTATTGTTTAAGATGACATGGGTGTTAAAAGAATAGTTCACCCAAAAATGAAAATATATGTAGTGTACTGGCTCTTCCAAACCTCATAATGACAGTAAATGAGTGTTAAAATTTTGACGCAAAATACAGTGCATCCATTTCATCATAAAAAGTACTCCACATGGCTCCGGTGGGTTAATAAAAGCTTTCTGAAGCAAATCGATGCATTTGAATCAGCAAAATATCCATATTTACAACTTTATAAACCGTAATCTCTAGCTTCCGCTGTCATACATGTCTTTATGAAAGAGTGGCATTTTAGCGGATGTTGTAGGATGTAGGTAAACGCAGAACGTGCAAGCACAGAGGAGAGAGCAAAACAAAACACTGGACACAAATTAGAAGATGGAGGATTTAGATATAAGCCAAGAGATGACTGTTTTTCTTTTGCTATAATTAAAAACTAGACTAGCAGAGAGACTAGCATATTCTGGAATGCCACTCTCTCGTGAACATGTGTACAACAGTTAGTAGACTCTAGAGATGATGGTTATTTATTGTGGATGTGCTCTCATCACAGATCTTCAATATGCTGCCAGTACAATCAGTATCAGATTATCCTTACAGCGTTGAAGATAAGAGGGAGTGTCTGGGATGGCAGGCTGTGAGTCTCCATCGAGCTGTACTGACACACAAAGCCTATGAATCCTTAAAGGTAACAAAAGGATTAATATGTGTAACTGCAGTAGATTAGGTGAGTAACTACATGCATAAATATATCAATGCATGTGCTTAAAATTCCTCTTAGTTTATATATATATATATATATATATATATATATATATATATATATATATATATATATAGTATATTTTTTTTATTTTTTTTTTTACTTCTGTTACATGTGGTTCATCATTGCTGTTGGATAGAGTGTGGGTCTGAAAATGGCAACAAATTTGGCTGTGCGAGTCTCTCTGTGTCCAGTAAATATAGGAAAATTTTTAGGTAATATTTGTTATATATGTATGAGTTCATTCAGACATCCATTTGCTATCAATAATTTAATATGACTGGAATTCACCATTATTAACCAATTTTTCACTGCAAAAGCACATATGTATGACTCTTTATTTGTTTTGTGATAATCGTGACAGTTGTCTGATCTGTAAAATCAGAGGTTTTCAAAATTTGGGACATCAAAGAACTGCTCGAAAGAGCTGCACCACCCAAAATGTAAAGGCCCATTTATTCTGTGAGAAAAGTGTAAATGTATGAAGATAACATGTTAAAGTTTAGTTTACTGGCTTTTATATTCTTATTTTACTTATTATTATACTTTGGATTATGTTGACAGTGTATCTGTTTCTTCACACTATTTGATATGTTAGATGTACAAAGCTCACTTACATTTTTGTTAAATTCAACTTTTTTATGTATAAATTATTAGGCCCCATGATTTAAATTAATAAGCATATAAAAAAAAAAAAATTGAAATAAATAGTTACAGTATAAACAATACAAGATATTGTAGGGTTAATGTTGTGAACACAGAATACAGTTTAGATATTTCAGAAAATATATAATGTGATAGAGATACAAATTTGTGATTTTGTACAGTATTTGTGTACAAAATTGCTACATGTCCTGATTTAAGTGTCACATCTTTACCTGTGCTTTATTTCAGTTGAAGATTCAATATCATATGATTCTCTAATGGATTTTAATATGAATAAGGGAGACTCTTCAGTTGAAGTGACAGTTCGTACTTTCTTTCCTGAAACATGGATTTGGCAACTTGCTGCAGTTGGGTTAGTGACAATATTTTTAACTGTTAACATAATTTAATATCATATTAAAACCACAATAACTGTAATGCTTCTCTTGGCACTGCACATCCAATTAGTTTTTGTTAAGAATACATAAATTCACTTGTAAACAAATGTTTGAATTGGACTGATTTGTATTCATATAAACACAACTTTCATTAGATTCATTCAGATTGATGAAAATTAGACAAACTAGAGAACTACTTTGAATCAGATAGTCAGTGTTTTATATCTGTGCTGAATGTTGTAAAAGCAAAACAGCATAATAAAAGGCCAATCAAATACTTGTGTAATATCAACACAGAGACTCTGGATCAGCTCAGGTTCCTGTGACGGTTCCTGACACCATCACCACTTGGGAGACGGAGGCCTTCTGTCTGTCCTCCAAAGGTCTGGGTCTGGCTCCTCCTGCTCAGCTGACAGTTTTCCAGCCCTTCTTCCTGGAGCTCTCTCTGCCTTACTCCATCATCCGTGGGGAGATCTTTGAGCTGAAGGCCACTGTCTTCAACTATCTGTCCAAGTGCATCATGGTGAGACTTCAGACTCAGTCTTATTCAATCATATCAAATATGCCACTAATCAGGTGAGTTTGATTGACAGGTTAAAGTGACTCCAGCTCCTTCCTCAGACTACACTCTCAAAGCCTCCTCTGAGGAACAGTATTCATCCTGTCTGTGTGCTAATGGAAGAAAAACCTTTAAATGGATCCTCACTCCTTCTGTTCTTGGTGAGTTTTCCAGTCTGAATCATTGTTTCTCTGTGTTTGTGTATGTTTGTATCTTCACGTACATGTCTTGTGTTGTAGGAGTCTTGAATATTACAGTCAGTGCAGAGGCTGAGTCGTCCCAGACTGTGTGTGACAATGAGATTGTGAGCGTGCCAGAGAGAGGACGCATTGACACAGTCACACGAAGTCTGCTTGTGCAGGTCAGCGCACGTCAAACAGCTCTCAGACGTCATTTCTTCATGATCCTAATGCTGCTTATGTCAGTATGATGTGTTGATGTTACTGTTTTATGCTGCAGGCTGAAGGAACTGAGAAGACAGAGACCTACAGCTGGTTACTGTGTCCAAAGGGTTTGTCTACAGACAATATTTAGCATCATAGTGTTTCTCTGCTGATCACTGATGTGTTTCTGTCTCTCTGGTTCATAGGTGACAGTCTCACAGAGGAAGTGGATCTGAATCTTCCTAAAGATGTGATAAAGGGATCAGCCAGATCCTCTGTTTCAGTCATTGGTAACATTTACATACACAAGCAGAAATGAGGAGTTTGTGTTTCTAAAATGTAATGAGTTTCACTGGTGTTTGGTTTTTAGGGGACATACTGGGTCGTGCACTGACAAATCTTCACGGATTACTACAGATGCCGTACGGCTGTGGAGAACAAAACATGGCTATTCTTTCTCCCAATATTTACATTCTGCAGTATCTGGAAAACACAGAGCAGCTCACTTCAGCCATCAGAGAGAGAGCCACCGGCTTCCTTAAGAGTGGTGAGAGAAATGAGTCAGGTCAAGAAAATAAGTCTTGACACTTTTGACGTCAGACACACTTAATCAACCTAAACATTTAATCACTATCAAACTTAACAGGATACCAGAGACAACTGAACTACAGACATACTAGTGGTGGATACAGCACATTTGGACATGGAGATGAGAATACATGGTAAATATTTGTAACTTTTTACTCTCACTTTTTCCTAAATAGTTACAAAGTTAAAATATTAAGCAGATAGGTGGTATTTATTTTTTATATTTTATGTACAGATTTAATTAACTAAAACAACTTACGATATTATTTAATTTATAACTTTAAAACACCAGGTTGACTGCCTTTGTCCTGAGGTCTTTTGGCAAAGCGCAGAAATACATATTTATTGATCCACAAATTATTCAGAGTGCAAAGGAATGGTTAATAAGCAGACGGGATTCAGACGGCTGTTTTATCCAACAGGGAAGTTTGTTCAACAACAGAATGAAGGTGTGCTATTGGTCACTAAACATTATCACAGAAACAATCTATCTCTAACAAAAATGTTTTACTTAATGTTCCTCTAATATAAAACTGCAGGGTGGAGTGAATGATGATGTGACTATCACAGCCTACATTACTGCATCACTACTTGAACTAGAAACTCCAGTCACAGTAAGTTCATCTACAGGAAACACAGTATAAACTCTGAAAATTACGCTCCCAGCTGCTGTTTCTCTGTTTTTGTCTCAGGATCCTGTCGTCAGTAAAGGTTTGTCCTGCTTGAGGTCTGTCATTGAGGATGTCAAAAACACTTACACCACTGCTCTGCTCGCCTACACCTTCAGTCTGGCTAAAGACACAGACACTCGACAGCAGCTTTTCAAGAAACTGGAGGATGTTGCTATTTCAGATGGTAAGATATTTGTTTCTGATGACTTTCTGTTGTCCTATATGACTATACTTTTTTATACTGGTGTCTCTTTTGCCCATGTGTCCTAAAGGGTCTCATCTCCACTGGTCTCAGTCTGCTTCTGCTGATGACTCTGATTCTCTGGCAGTGGAGATCAGCTCATATGTGCTGCTAGCTGTTCTCTCTGCTGATTCACTCACTACAGCTGATCTGGGCTTTGCTAACAGGATTGTCAGCTGGCTTGTGAAGCAGCAGAATGCCTATGGAGGATTCTCCTCCACACAGGTGACTCAAACTACTCAAATCAAACACATGATTGCTGAATAATGGGTAAAAGACACATTACTGAACACATTTATTTCTCAGGACACAGTGGTGGCTCTTCAGGCTCTGTCTTTGTATGCTACCAAAGTGTTCAGCTCTGACGGCTCCAGCACAGTGACTGTACAGTCAGCAGCAGACACTCACCTCTTTGATGTCAATCAGGACAATAAGTTACTGTACCAGGAGAAGCAGCTGCAGGACGTCCCAGCCAAATACAGCATTGAAGTGAATGGCTCAGCCTGTGTGTCTGTGCAGGTCTGTAGTGCATTCAGCTTCATTGACTCAATCTCTCTCTTTTTTTTTCTTAGCATTTTGCTGCTGTTCTGTTATGATATGAATCTTTTTTTTTTTTTTTTGTTCATGTTGACTCTCTCAGGTGGCTCAGTTCTACAACATCCCGACTCCTACTGAAGCTAAAACACTGAGCATTGATGCAAAGATTGAGGGAGATTGCAAAACACTGGGACAAAATTTCCTTTTGAACTTCACTGTCAAGTAAAAACAGATTTAGATTTTTTTTTATGGCTACTGTTTCTTTTATTATATATAGATACCTCTTTAGTGAATGCCTAAAATCATTAATTCCTTGGATAAAAAAATTATGCATTTGCTAGTTTAAGTGTATAAGTTGTGCTCCTGATTCTTTGTGTTGTTAGCATTAAATTTATCTTTTTTAAGATATCATGGTCCCCAGGAGACGACTAACATGCTGATTGTGGATATTAAACTTTTATCAGGATTCACAGCTGACACATCATTGGTGAGTTCAGGTACATAAAATTATTTTGCATTAAGACAAACATTTTTTACACATTTTTAGTACTGCTTTTTTAGTACACATTTTTAGTACAAACTTTTTTTATGTTAGCTTTACTTTGCAAAAACTGAAGAAAAAAAAACACTTAGTCATCATCATCATATTTTCATACTAGTAATTCTATTTTCCCTATAGCTTAGAATGTCAATTGGTTCAGCAGTCCTTGCTCAGAAGTATGTGGAGCGGGTCGACACAAAAGAAGACCATGTCCTAGTTTATTTAACAGAGGTAGATAAATAATAACAATTATAAAATTAGTTTGTATTTAATAATTTCCATGACTAGTACTGTATATATGTATTTTTGTTTATCCTCCTGCAGATTCCAAAACATATTTCTATGAATTACATGATGCAAATGAAACAGGTTCTTCCAGTGAAGAATCTCAAGCCAGCCGTGGTCAAAGTGTATGATTACTACCAAACAAGTAAGATTTTATTTTAACATTCAGAAATAAATGTAAAAGTACACAGTTTAATGCCATTTTGATTAAATAAATAAATTACAAAGCATGTAATTCATAAACTCTTTACTTTTAATAGTGTACCTTGTCTTTTGTGTTTTTGACACAAAGCCATGCTGAATTAACTTACCATCAGCTGGCATGCTCATTTATTAATCATATTACTTCACTGCGTGTGTGTGTGTGTGTGTGTGCATGCGGGCGTGTGTGTAAAAACTTGCTTTACTACAGTGAGCGATAAACTTTTTCAGTAACACCTTATGATAACTTTCATTAATAAATAAAAAATTGAAAACAAATCATTACTTAATATATGTTCACTTATCTAATGTGCTTGTCAATTTTAACTAATGAACATTACCAAATGATTAACAGATCATTATTTATTGTAAATTGAAATGCATACAAATGTCATTAAACTTTCAATTGATGTGATCATGCATGTTTTAAAAATCTTCAAATGATTTTGACTGATAGTTTACAATGATTAAAAGCTTCATTAATTAACCATTTACAAACGTTATATAATGCTTAACTGATCATTAGTTATTATTCACAAATGTCATTTAACTTTCAATGCGTTAAACTTTAAGTTTAAAAAACGTAAGTAGAATATGTTAATTACATTTGTCTTTATTTTAGATGGTAGTTTAAGCAAGATTATGCAAGTTTTATTTGAAAACGTTAGATAGTAAATAAGACACAATTAGACAATATTTGAATAAAATAATAATAATGAGAAGAAATACATATTTGCAACAACTGGTAGAGTGCCTAATGCTGCACGCATGCGCACTGTTGTCAAGGTAACATTTGGTCAGTCATTCCCTTTGCCAAGAGAGTTCCAAATAATTATATGAGACAGTAATGCCCTACATCCTTCCAAAAAACACAGTTTAAGGGCTCTCCCCATCGAAGGGGGTAGAGGATAGGGATACTCACTTTTGTTTGGAATTCGCCCATTATAAAACAGATAATTCCGGTCCTTGATTCTGATTGGTTGACCCATGTTCGAAGCTGTTGTAAATTAAACTACAAACTGTAATGTATTCAAGTGTGATACATGATGATGTAAGTGTATAACATAAAAAAAGCATGTGACATGTAAGAACAAGGAGGTAGATAAAACATGAGAGTTCTAGAGTCATAGCGTGTCATCTCATTTAATGATTCAAAAACAACAATACATAAACATACACCTTTGTTTACTTCTGTTTGATGCTCAGCAACCACTTTGTTAGAACCCCAACTGTTTCTGAGGAACTACATAGCTGCGTCCCAAATGGCGCACTATAGACTATTCATTCATACACTATGTACTTATGCATTATGAACTCAACCATGTGGTGTATGAATTATATAAAGTTATTTTGTCATTCATAATCAGAGACTGATAGCCCTACCCCTTCGCTAAGTAATTAAAGCTGTGACAGATGAGGGCATGAAGTGTCCAACATTCCACAGTTTTTCTTGGTTAGTTAAGTGCATCACCCAGGGATTTAAAACATAAAAAAATATAATGCTTACAACACATTTCGTGGGGGTGAAAGTGAAAGTGACGTAAGATTCAGCCAAGTATGGTGACCCATACTAAGAATTCATTATCTGCAGTTAACCCTTCCAAAGTGGACACACACAGCAGTGATCATACACACACACTGTGAACACACACCCGGAGCAGAGGGCAGCCATTTATGCTGCAGCGCCCGGGGAGAAGTTGGGGGTTCGGTGCCTTACTCAAGTGCACCTTAGTCATGGTATTGCTGGCCCGGGACTCTAACCCACAACCCTAGGAGTCATACTCTCTAACCACTAGGCCATGACTTCCCAAAACAAACAAGCATAAAAGTGTTAAATAAAAACTACGAATATGGCAGGTAGAGAGAGCAATTTGAGTGATAAATAATCAATGTCTAACCTGATGAAAAATATTAATTCAATGTTATACGTTATATTTCAGCTGTAGCAACACTGTAAACTTTTTTAATGATACATTAAGTCATTAACTTTTAAATGCATCATGCAAACACATGAGCAGAGTTTTCAACATGATAGACCCACGACTAGCAGATCAACGTGCCTCTTCATTCTCTCCAATACAGTAGGAAATAAAATTTAAATGGAATGAAAAATAAAAATTTGGATGATGTTAACTGAGAAAAGATGACTGAGAGTGCAGTTTAAACAGTAACGGAATGCACGTAACTAAGCAACAGAGCAACCGTTAAAGAAGCAGCTACGACAAAGTAGTAGTGTATGTCCCAAAGCTTGTGTGCTATTCTTCTACATGCTCAAAAGTACAAATTCAATGTTATAAATTCACAGTAAATCACAGCTTCTTAGGGCTTATTGCTTTAATTATAGTCATATATCTGGTCTGTTTGATGTATAGACTTCTATTATTTGCACATCTTAAATCATTTATTAATTATTTGTTAATGTTTTTGCAGTATCCAATCTAAAGTGGAAACTATTTATCAATTGTAAATGTTTAAAAACATTTACTTATCATTAATACCTTTATGAGCAGTCATTTTGATGGCAAAAACAACCAGAGCTTACCCAATTTCACATCTTCAAATTGATCCCTGTACACTCCTGACCAGTTCCCCAACCTTAAACTTTCCTGTACGACCAAACCTGTCCCTAACTCTAACCGTGTCACACCTCAACAGCAGCAGTTGTTCGTAAAAAGCTTTTAATCATTTTATAAGATCTGATACAATTATTTGTAGATTTTCAAGATGTCCATGATATGAATTAGAAGTTTAATGACATTTGTAAGCATTTAAATTTACATGAAATGTTAATTATTAGGTAATGTTTAATACATGTATTAATAAACATTAACAAGGCATATTATTTCACATTTCTAGATATGAGAATATATATAACTAATGGTTCATTAAGCATTACATAATGTTTGTTAATGTTTTATTAATGAAAGTTATTATAAAGTGTTACCACTGCTATTCTACTCCTAATTTGTGTGTTGATGTAATCTTCTTCCTTCAGGTGATCAGTCAGAGACAGAGTACTCCTTCCACTGTCAATGAGGTCATCACCTTCAGTTCTGCAGCTCATAATGTGAGCAGTTATTCTCAGTGCCATTGGTTTATTTTATTTCTCATTTTCCATTTGCATTTTCAAATGTGTAATCAGCGGCACTCACAATTTTATTTGTAATTTTTTCTTTTAGCAGAATGTGTTTGATCTCATCATAGAAAATTATGAAACCACCAAAATATTGTACAATAAACTGTAACGTCTTCAGAACATCCCAGGAAAAAGCTGCTCTATAAATCTATGCTGCCTTCTAAAATCGATCAGGTGAAGGAGACAGGAATAGAAGCTGACATTGGATTCAGACATGCCTTGCTGCCTTCCTTCCTTGGAATGCATCCTCCAAAGGCAGCATTTTTCAGCTTTCGGGTGCAGCCAGGGATAAAGTGCTTCTAAATACTCTTTTCCTAAATCCTCTGTTCTAAAGCCTATGACCAACCAATCAAAATTAGCTATCTTGAAGGACATTTTTTCTCTCTTGTTGGACTGCAAGGAGACGAGGAATGAATATGAAGGAATGAGGAAGCATCCAGGAGAGCTATGAGTGAGAATGCATAGGTGTATGCTTATGCAGAAGTCTTGTTTTATTTTGGAAAACCTGATGCATGTAAAAATTCTCCTCCCCTGCCATCATTTTGTTTCACCTTTGCAGTTGAAATAAATCATATAGATCTCATAAATTTCAACAGGGCATCTTGCTTTATTGATATTTAATATGAATGTCTTAAAACTATGGCAGATCCCATAAGCATGGCTGATGATGCTTTGAAGCGACGCTTGAGTGATTAAAAAATATTCCAGTGTACAAATAAGCATTCCTATGATTCCGTCATCCTCCATGCCAGCCCCTCTTTAATGGAATGCTTATGTTTTGAAGTTCAGTGAAGTTTAAAAAAAATCATAAAAGTGATGCAAAAGCAACTAAATAGTATAAAAAAGGTGCAATTAAAAGCAATTTATCTGCAAACCAAATGTTTTAATAAAAACAAGAGGGGAAAGCATTGATGTGTACACTGAATATGGTGACAGTAAAGTGTGTTACAGCTAATTTATTGAATGTATTACAATATAATTTTTTTTAATTATTATTATTTTAAGTTACTGATTTTTTTATGCATATAAAATACAAACATTTGTTCAAACTAAGTGTTGTAGGATAAACAGAGACCATTGATGTGCAAATTGAATTTAGTGACACTACAGTTCGTAACATTGAAGTTGTTGACAAGTTATTGATCCAGGAAATTCGAATATGTGAATATCCATCTTTTTCTTCCTTTAAAAGCAGGTGTTGAGATTTGTACATCTTATGGGTCTAGCTTCTGCTCTCATCTGCATCCAGCTATTTTTAGCTGTACAAAACAGCTCGTTTCATTGCTTGATATCGAAAACTGCTGTATCTTACCATATTATTTTAATGTATTAACAATTATGAACACTGGTTTGTAGTGCAAACAGTTTTACTGTTTACAGCATTTTGTTATTCGGTTAAGGCTAAAAGGCTATTTATCAAAATTATTGCTAGGAACAATTTGATAGATGCTGGATATTGGTAGGGACCTATCAGCTCAGGTTCCTGTCACAGTTCCTGACACCATCACCTCTTGGGAGACAGAGGCCTTCTGTCTGTCCTCCAAAGGTCTGGGTCTGGCTCCTCCTGCTCAGCTGACAGTTTTCCAGCCCTTCTTCCTGGAGCTCTCTCTGCCTTACTCCATCATCCGTGGGGAGATCTTTGAGCTGAAGGCCACTGTCTTTAACTATCTGTCCAAGTGCATCATGGTGAGACTTCAGACTCAGTCTTATCCAATCATATCAAATATGCCACTAATCAGGTGAGTTTGATTGACAGGTTAAAGTGACTCCAGCTCCTTCCTCAGACTACACTCTCAAAGCCTCCTTGATGAACAGTATTCATCCTGTCTGTGTGCTAATGGGTGTGCTAAAAACCTTTAAATGGATCCTCACTCCTTCTGTTCTTGGTGAGTTTTCCAGTCTGAATCATTGTTTCTCAGTGTTTGGACCCTCTAACTCTAGCACTCTCTATTCTAATTATATTCTTTAAAAAAGACTTGCACTCTATTCATTTACTGCTTGTTTTCTTACAAACTTGTTTTCTTGCTTTCTAATCTTTTTTATTCTGTATTTTTATAATTTTGTATTATATATGTTTTCTTTTCATTATACAATTAACAAAATAAAAAACCTCTAACACTATTTGCTCTATTTTTTTTCTATTCTATTCTATTATCTCTTTTCTTTTCTTTTTATTCATTATAATATTTTAAAACCCCTTGCTATGTGTACTGCGTTAAGTTAAATAAGACTTATAGCACTTGTATATCATTGATCTTTTGTTGATATTGATTGCTTCCATTGTCCTCATTTGTAAGTAGCTTTGGGGGTGGTGAGGAGAGAGGGAGGGAAATGAGAGGCGGAAAGGGGAGAGACTGAAGAATTGAATATGGATTAGAGGGATGAATATTCTACGCGCAGAACTGATTGAACTGATTGACTGATTCATGATGGCGGCAGTGTTGATGAGAGCCGCTGGTGGAGGCTCGGCTTGCCCCCGTACAAAACCTGCAATTTATAAAACGGACAATGGGAAGGTGATAGTGGAAGATGAACTGTTAAATTTCATCGTGGTTAAAATGAAGACGTTAAGCCATGATGAGATTGTTTTGCTAGCAACTAATAACTTTTCAACTGAGTGGATAGAGGAGTCTAAGCGGCTTTTGTTTGATGTATGCCCGGATACCACGCTACGCTGTATTGGACATATGGATGCCTCGGCGTTGCTTAGCAGAATGGAGCAGCTGAACCAAGAAGTTTCTGGCCTGAGGAGGGCATTGCAAATACAGGCAGAAGTGGGTGAAAACTTGTGGACAATTGTTGCGACCATGGATCGCCGAGTGACAGCGGTGCAAACGCACTGCACATCGGGTTTTGATATAGGGGCTGATGGCAATGTGACATGCGAAGGGATGTCGGGGCGTGCAGGCCCTGATCGGCAGGAGGAGTTAACAACGTCTCCTGCTGGGAAGTCTTGTCACCTGGGTCTGGATACTGAGATCGCCAGTAGCTCATGTGGGGGGGTGAAGGGACTGGAGGGTTCCGCTCAACAGCTATATATACCGCTCTATATGAACATTAGTGTTGCGTCTTACCCAGACAGCAAACTGACTACGAAACGCATCCGCCGCGGAGGTACAGTGAACTCCGGAACGGATCCAGAAAGCGGATCCGAAACTGCGTCCACTTGCACTTCGCCGCGGTGGCGGCTCGCGGATCCGGTCCGACACCGCCGCGGTCCCTTTGCGTATCCGTACATAAATGGGTACATCCGCCCCGGCTTCGCTTTGGATCCGCGAATGAGCCGCATATCCGCTCCGGGTCCGTTTTGGACCCGGTCATATGAGCATCGTATCCGGCCCGGACCCGTTCATAAAATTCCGTCTGCAATGCCACTTTTTTCCACCACACTGCCTGATAACATCCTCTTCATCCAAAATTCATGCTGCGAATCCAGTGTGTGAACGTGATTGAACTGTGCCTTGTTAAAGATGCCAGGAGAAGAAATAGCTGTGAAATCCGAGTCTTGAAGTGTCTCTGGGTTTTGGTATGTGATACATTAGGCTGCATTACATTTTGCTGACGCATTTTTAACCAAAGCGACTAACATGCTAGCCTACACAGTTTTCTTTTTAAGGCAATTCTATCAACAATGATATATATATATATATATATATATATATATATATATATATATATATATATATATATATATATATATATATATATATATATATATATAATGTAGAGTACAAAAAGACCATCAGTGAGTGCTGTTTTTAAACAGTGTCAGTTCTAAGTGATAGGATCAGCAAGACTAGTTGTAAGTACTACAAGAGGAGATGTTTTCTGATTATAATGAAATTCTGGGAAATGGGAATGTGTTTTATATCTGTTAAGTTGTATGTAACCATTTACAGTTGACATGAGACATAAGTAGCAAACATACGTTTTTTTAGTATTGGAATGCAAGTCGGATTATTGAAAAGGAGCAGTAAATTGGTTGTATTCTATCTTGCAGTTGATCGTGGGTGGGGTTTAAACACACTGGGCTCCAGGCCACTGGAATTTGTAAAGGGCATGGTCTCTGAATTGGAAAACAACATGTAGCCTGCGACAGACTATTTAAATTAAAACTGAAACAATTTGAAACGAATAAAAATTTTATTTAACAAAAGAAAACATGACCATAAGTAGCCTAATCATCTGCCTCAGCCTGGTTAGACCGGTTGGTCAGGCGCCTCCTTGCCGCACCACAGTCTGCAGCCAAGTTAAACCATCCTATGGCATAACGTTGAATGTCTGTGGCTGTGCGACACAAACTATTTGCACGTACAGCACCTGTAGACACAAAATGAGGTTTTAAATTCAGCATGCATTTGGTAGGCTACTTATGACTTAAGCCCGGGCTGCCCAGTTATTGGCTGGAATTAATCAGTGTTGCCAGATTGGGCATCTTTTGACTTCGTTGGCTGGGGAAAATAAGCCGGTGTTACAATATATTCGGTTCCCGAAATATTTGGTTCCAATGGGTGGAGCTATCATGAATACTCACGAGACCATAGCATGGGCGGGGCGACAAATACAAGTGAGTGGAACAGAAATTATTAGCGTGAGC
Source organism: Carassius auratus (assembly GCF_003368295.1). NCBI lineage: Eukaryota > Metazoa > Chordata > Actinopteri > Cypriniformes > Cyprinidae > Carassius > Carassius auratus. The sequence goes on from NC_039257.1 coordinate 12,109,875, forward strand.
GCCTCGTTTTGTTTTATGGATTATTTATTTCAAACAGGTAATAAAGTTGAACGAAGTTAAGCTTAACTACTCAGACATCCCAAATCTCCCGGAAGTTCCGGGAGTCTCCCGCATATTGAAAGCGGCTCCCTGAGACCCGCAAATTAGTTAAAATCTCCCAGAATCTAGACCGAGCGAGCAAAAGCACGCATGCGAAACAGATACTGTGTTTCAAACCGTGTAGCGCACGCATGGCATGGAGGTAGAGGGAGCGAGAGACCTTGCGTATGTGTGCCAATGTGCGTGTGTGCGAAGCGCATGTCAGACAGAGAGCATCCTGATTGGCCTGTTTCTGCAAATCAACCAATCAATTGTCAGTGTGTGATTGCAAAAGGCATGTTGAGGTGAGTTGACAAGTTTCATTTCATCTGCATATTATTCAGGCTAGTTGCCAAGGCTACATGAAAAAAAAAAAAAAACTTTTTAAAGTTGCAATGGAAAATAAATAAAAGCAGTTTACATAAATTGTATAAACAGATTATGTAAATAGTAAAAGTAATCTACATATTTAAACATAATTAACGAATAATTACATAGGCCTATAGCTTATAGTAATACAATTTTATATGCTATATCTTTTAGGGACCACAACATGTTAGGAAGGCCAAGCGCAGGGAAGGCTGCTCCAATATATCTCAGTTCTCCCATTCAAGTCTCACTGAGAAGGTGATGTAGTTCCTTCCTTGGGGGGGTGGGGGTGGGGGTGGGGGGGGGTTGTTGCTGACATTCTATGATATAGAACTGTTCATTTCTCATGAATGACAGATTAGTATTTTTAAAAGGTGTGTGATTGCTGTTTAAATAAATATTATATTCTTGTGTCTTTATTCAGTCTCCCAAAGTTGTCTGCATATTATTAAAATAACCTTTAAATTATAGGCTGATTGTTTAAGTCAACATAAGACCTTGGAGTTGCATGTTGCATGCTTTGGATGTTGCTTTATACTGACTCAACTGAAAATCTTTTTGATACACAACCTTTACTTTATCAAAGGTTGTCATAAATGCTAAGCTTTCAGATGCATTAACAATTGTTTTCTCTAGCAATGCTTTAGAACGTTGGTCAAATTAATTTATAATAATTACTAACCATTAATCATAAAAATTAGGCCTACATATTATCAGTTTAGTAATTTTATCATTCTTATGTAATCTTTTTGTAAACAAGTGAACACAAAAACACTGGTGTAGAAGGCATGGGTATACAAAAATTAAGGAAAGGTACATTTCTAAATACATATTTGAATAATATAGTAAATATTTTATTGGTCCTGCTGTATTAATTTTGTCCTTGATCCCATGTTTTTCTCTTGTCTAACATTCTCGTTTTTACAGATGAATATAAATAAAATATGTAATTTTAAGACACTGTATCTTACTTTAAAAGTAATTTCGAGTTAATGAATGAATGCTTTAAAAAAAACTACATTTTTACACAGAAATATGTTGAGGCAGATGTTTTTGTTTATCAATTTTAAACAGTCTAGATCATATTTAGGACAGGTATAACTTCATGCATATTGTTTTACATTATAAAAATTATATATATTATATTCTTTAAATGAGAATACTTTTTAATTTGTCTTGAGCTATCATGTTATTATATAAAAGCTATTTCAATAATAGCCTACAGACAACTTTGGGAGACAGAATCAAAACACAAGAATATATTTGTAAATATTTATTTAAACATGCAATAATAGACATTTAAAAAGCTTAATCTCAGTCATTCGTGAGAAACGAACAGTTAGAAGTAGTTTAGAACAAAACACCATCTGAAGCGCTAATAATATGTTCCACTCGCTTGTATTTGTCGCCCCGCCACGCTATGGTGTCGTGAATATTCATGGTAGCTCCACCCATTGGAATCAGATATTCCAGGAACCGAATATATTGTAACACCGGCTTAGGCGGGCAGATAAAGTTAAATTGCAGGGCAGATTGGAGTTAAATTGTTTATCTGTGACAGAATCGTTGTTGGGGCAGATTTTTTGATGAAGGGGACGGGTTTTCGATCATGATTGGGCGTAAATCACTCAACCCAATCTGGCAACACCGTTTACAGTTTCAGCCGACCCCAGCATTGCACCGCACGCAGCTGTGTGTGGGAGCCGTTACACTTCCCTTCCCTTCCCTGCAGCTGAATACTTAAAGTGACTTACGGTACATTAGTGTCTTCGACGACATGTGACTGAATGCCCTCTTGCCATTTGCCCCCTTCGAGCTTATGGTCTTGGCCACTTCTTCTGTGAACATCCGAGAGAGGATGTTCCACTCTCTCCACCAATCGTGGCCAAAGAAGAAATCTAAAAGTAAGTCACAAAACACCTTAAAATACAGACAAGGTATAAAGCCTATTTTTGTGGGTAAAAAATGAGATTATGCTTTAATATTTGTTTGAAAATGTTTCATCCCTTTTGTACTGCACCGACAAGCGGCAACCGCAAACTGAGAGAAGCAGCAGACAGCAGAGTTTATTAATCCTGCGAATTCTTTGCTAGTGGTGCTTGCAAGCTTATACACAATTTTTTTTTTTTTTTTTTTTTTTTTGACGAACAGAAATTAATTTATTCAATGACGTTTGAATTTGCAGATTTTATTTAGCCTTCTAATTTTATTCTATGCCTGTTTAAGAAAAACCTCACAGCCTAACATGTTTTCATTTGCTATACAAACAACAGCAACTGAAGCTTTATCTTGTAGAGTGTAGTCTGCTGCACTTCTCCGATCGGCAGATCCCGATCCACAGCTTCCATCCCGATAACAAGAGGAAAGAGCTTATGCTCCGTCAGTTTGGGTCGTAAGGCACCCTGAATAACATGAAAACTCAACAGGATTTGCTTTCTGCCATCTCGGTCTACATTAACTTCTTTCTGAAACGTCAGAAATGAACCAGGCTCATGCATCAGACAAACCATGTCTAGCTGGACATGTCTACTTTTAAAATAAGCCATTTAAATAGTATAATAATAACAATAATTTTATATTTAGGCCTATGTAATTCAAATGAAACCAACCAGAGGTGCAGTGTTTCCAGTCTGAACTCATTATCTGTAATGATGTCACACCATATTCGGTCATCTACACAATGCGTGAATTCTGTTCATAATTCTAAGTAGCCTATAGCCTATAATTAAAACATTTAAAGTAGACTAATTACGGGGAAAACTTAACTTATTTTAATATACATTTTAATATATTTTATTCCATGTCGTTGTAGATCACAGGCTAAAGTAAAATTCAAATGGTGTTTTATGAATAAAGTTGTCAAGTCTGCTTTGTCAATAACATGCAGCAGCCGGAAAAATATAATATTATTTTATTATTAATGTAATTAATTATTATTATTATTATTATTTTATCTTACAAGCACCACTAGCAAAGAATTCGCAGGATTATTAATAAACTCTGCTGTCTGCCGCTTCTCTCCTGGTGAAGATAACCTGAGCAGCGGTTGCTGCTTGTCGGTGCAGTACAGAAGGGATGAAAGGGGCGTTTCAGCGCCGCCCACACATTCAAACAAATATTAAAGCATAATCTAATTTTTTACCCACAAACAAAAATACGAAAAATCCAGCTAAATTTTCGTTTTCCGTTTCTTAAACAAAACGAAAAAAACGAAAATCAAACCGTTTCTCATTTATCTTTATTTATTTTTAAATAGAAAATCGAATGACCAAAAGATACACGGACCCATCTTGAAAAGCTTGTAAAATTGCTTCTTTTGACTTAGGCAAAATAAGGCACACAAAAGTCACACTTTTGACATAGGCGATTATACTACAGGGGTAGAATTGCACGATCTGTTCAACTGAGGATGTGGGCAATTTTACATCATGAGAAGATATCTTATGCAAAAGAAATCATTTTTGTCAAAAAATGACGTAGGCAATTATTTTAGGAAGGTGACGATATGTGTTTGTACACTAATAAACCACGAAAAAACACATGGAAGCTGCAAAATCATATAGAGAAGTAGTTGGTAAGCAGGAAAGAGTGCAAAATTTTGACAAACTAACATTAATAACCTAAGGTTATGTGGTAAAGATCCGAATGAGCTCTAGCTCTTACTGCAATTCTTCCTTCTATTTATTATCCCGATATAGGCTACGTTCAGATTGTCAGTCCAAAAGAACTAACATTAGCACCAAGCTAGCACCAAGTTACTGCAATAAATTAGACTACATACTTTCCCAAATTAAAACAACTTAACATAGGACGTCCGCGATAGAGCTCGAATATGGGTAATGGGAATTAAAATCAGGCATGGGCTACTTTATGCTACACAAGCCTACTGCAACGGCTAATAAAATGGCAACCAAAATCCACGAAAATTTTACCAAAACCTTCGACAAAGCAGGTAACACCGATAGATTATATTTCAATGACAGATATAACATTAATAAAATATATCTTAACGTTACACTTACTTGGCAGCCGAACTTCACGCGAAGGAGATCCCGACTAATTCCCACACGGCGGTTATCTATTAGGCGCGTCCGAAGTGCGGATCCGTATGTGATCTGTTCTGGGTCCGCTGATTAAAAGCGCTGTGTAGACTTGAGAGGTATGTCCTGTCTACGGATAATCAGTTTGGTTTTAAACGAAAGCATGGTACTGATTTATGTATTTTTGCACTAAAGGAAATTTTAGATAGATATAATTAACAAAATTCCACAATTCCGTGTTAATCATCAATTTTTTTTTTTTTGAATTGATTAAAAGTGGGGTCCCTGGTTTTTTGATTAGAATCTTGGTCTATTGGTATTCTCATCAGACAATGAGAGTTAAATGGGGGAGTGTAACAACGGCTCCCTTTAAAGTGACCAATGGGGTTCGACAGGGTGGAATTCTGTCTCCTTTTCTTTTTAATGTGTATATGAATTATTTGTCTATGATTTTAAATGCTTGTGGTACAGGTTGTAGGTTTGGTGACTCACTAATTAATCACCTTATGTACGCTGATGACTTGGTCATTTTTACCCCATATAGTGCTGGTATACAACAGCTTTTGAGACTATGCACACAGTATGATGTAGATTTTGATATAAAGTATAATTTGATTTTTATCTATCTGGTACTGTACTTGATGTATGCACAGATATACCATATCTTGGCCATATTATTGCAAATGACCTGTCTGATGACAAGGATATTTATAGGCAGTTTCGTAAGCTGTATGTGCAAGCGAACATGTTGTGTCGTAAGTTTAGTATGTGCTCTGTCCCTGTGAAGATTTCACTCTTTAGAACATACTGTACACCGTTGTATATTGCCTATCTTTGGTGCCGTAATAAGCAAGATAGCATTAGAAAGCTTACAGTGGCTTATAATGACAGCATGAGGCTGCTGCTAAGAGTCCCAAGAGACTCCAGTGCAAGCCATATGTTTGTTAGTGCTGGGGTACCTACCTGTGCTGCAGTCTTGCGTAACTTAATGTTTAGATTTATGGGTAGGGTGTCTGAGTCAAAAAATGATCTAATTGCTGTGTTGGCTAACCCTAGACGAAGTTCTGTAAGATTTTTGTCCAGACTGTGGAACCATTGGTGTACATGTCTGTATGTTAGACACTGAACACTGTGGAGGGTCTATTTTTACTTCTTGTATATTTATTATTTGTTGTTTGTTTTGTTTTTTCTTCTATGTATGTGTTTTTGTATTGTACTATGGATCCCTCTGGGTCTGGAAATAAAGTTTATTAAAAGCATCTGCTAAATGACTAAATGTAAATGTAATGTAGATTAAAATAAGCATTGAAAACAATGGTGAAATTTTACGTGTAGAAGCTGCTATGGCAACAACATTACATTTCAGAATCAGATGTTTTATGGTGATGCTGTAAGAAAATAAAGATGAGCTTGATGAAGATGTTTATTGCAACATAGCAGTGTCAATGTACATTTAGTACCTTGGATTCAATGGAGTCAGAATGAACACCTAACATCCTAAACTCAAAACATTGTTTTAAACAGTTACAGTTTACCTCCCTTAATGTAAATTAAGTTGCTAATCTTGTAACAGCTGTGGTGTATATGTTAATGAGTTCTGACACCCCATTGTCTAAGATGGTTCTCAGTGTTTCACACCTATTCCCATTCTACCATTGGTCACCATTTGCTCAGGATGTGATCATCCCAAATGATCTAGAAACAACTGAACTGACTTTCTTCTTTTCTATAACAATTAAGCCATGTTGGGAAATAATCATGATTGAACCTCTATTGTTACAGGAGATATGGGTTGGGGCAGCCTGTTGTTTCTTACAATACCTTGTGAAATGTTGTTATATTTGAGCTCTGCTTTTTAACCATCTTAAATTTATGATGGCCATTTTTTTTTTTTTTTTACTATTGTGAAAGTGAAGTGAAAGTCATGAAATTTGCCAAGTATGTTAACACATACTCGGAACTGGTGCTCTGCATTTAACCCAACCTTCAAAGTGCACACACACAGCAGTGAACACACACCTGAAGCAATGGGCAGATATTATGAAGTTATTTTTGATTCAAAACAACTGAACACCTGTGGCAGTGTGATTTGTAGTTGTAGAGAAAAGCCACACATGTGTATCAGTAAATTTGAAGCCACAGAGGGAAATGTTTTAAGAGATGCAAACCTGTAGACTTTTTTTCTCTCCTACAAACACAACACAACACAACAGTTACACCTTCTCAAATTCTTCATTGCAGGTGCACAAATCCTATTCTACAAATCACACATTTAGAAACTCGTACGCTTGAATTTTTTGAAACAATTGCTGCAGTGAATGTGGTGCAAAACGCATTTACACACCCGCATCAAGAGATGTGAAGCCGTGGAGAAATGTTGAACATCCGCAAATCAATACGTGAATTCATCAAATGAGAGTTGCACACTTGTAGAATATTTTCTCAGAAATGTCTTGTATATTTATCTAACACAAACACAAAGTACATAACTACAGCTGCTTGAATCTGAATGAGGAACAACAGGGGCGTAAAACTGCTTGGGGCGTATATCTACCGCCTCAGTAGCTCTTCTGATTGGCTGAAATTCTGTAATCTCTAAATTGTCCCGCCCACTACCTCTACAGATGCACAAATCACTTTTGAACCAAATATCTCGGTGCAAAAGGGAGAGCGCGAAACTTGTCACTTGAAAGCGAAAAACAGTGTTTGAAATTCATCGCAGCGGATTCAAGCAGCTGTAATTATGTACTTTGTGTTGGTGTTAGAAAAATATACAAGACATTCTGAGAAAATATTCTACAAGTGTGCAACTCTCATTTGATGAATTCACATACTGATTTGCGGATGTTCAACATTTCTCCACGGCTTCACATTTCTTGATACGGGTGTGTAAATGCGTTTTGCACCACATTCACTGCAGCAATTGTTTCAAAAATGCGAGCGTACGAGTTTCTAAATGTGTGATTTGTAGAATAGGATTTGTGCACCTGCAATGAAGAATTTGAGAAGGTGTTACTGTTGTGTTGTGTTTGTAGGAGAGAGAAAAAAGGCTACAGGTTTGCAACTCTTAAAACATTTCCCTCTGTGCCTTCATATTTACTGATACACATGTGTGGCTTTTCTCTACAACTACAAATCGCACTGCCACAGGTGTTCAGTTGTTTTGAATCAAAAATAACTTCATAAGATATCTTTGACCCAGGGATCCTTTCCCAACTCTTGCCAGCAACAAGACTCGACCTGTGTAACCTTCGCGTTTTATTTCATATGATTCAATGCAAGAGCCTGCAATAACGCGGTTTGACCAGTGTGGCGCAAGACTGTAATTCAGTCATCCCAGATGCAATTCAAGAGAAGAAGACAGCGCTTCAGAGCGGAAAACGCAGCAGAGCTGAACTTGAGACTGCTGAGGGGCGTTTGGATGATTATGTTAACATATGCTGCGCGCTTTCATCTCAGTAACATAATAAATACAACCAAAACTGATTGCAGTGTGAAAGTAGCAGTTTAAAACGCATCTGATTACAGCGATCTGGATGTTTGCACGAGCTCTTGCAGTTCGGTAAAGTAAAGTTACTCCAGTTAAATCATGTCATGTTTATTATACTGTATTACTTTAGTACTTTATGCAATATATATTGTTTAATCGAACAGCTTTACAATATTAAACATGAAAAATCAGAGTCAGTGTTGCTTTCATTTCGAATTACAACCTGATTTTCTGTTATAAAGCAGTGTGAAGTGAAGTTAGCTTTAGGGCTGGTCCGCATACCACGTGATGAGCTTTCCGTTTCGCAAAAGAATCGTTCGAATTTAGTGAACAGGTTGATCCATTTCACTCAATCGAATTTAATCGTTTGAAACGGTTCGCTTTCTTGGGCGTCGTGACGTCATTACTTGGTGTGGCCACCACGTTGACAGCCTCCTTTACTGCTACTCGGGCTATTGCGTAGTGTTTAGACATACTCCCTCTCATCCGTGTGTCTTAATTTGATTAATTAAAAATCTATTTCAACCATTGTAAACCGTTGCTGTATTGTGGGGTGTAAATAGCGCAACATATAATCGCCATGGCGAAAATAAAATGAGAATAGATTAACTTTAAACCGCTTTCCTGCTTGGAGGTGCGATGGAGACCATAACATCTGAATATTCATTTATATAGCTTAAGTCAACATTGAAAATAAGGGAAATTTCAACATTCATCTTTTTGTTGCTATCCCTCTGCTGACATAAAAAATTTGAACTACAAAAATGCTGCATTAACTAACGTTAAGTGATTTGTGAAGCTAGGTCTACCGTGACTTAAGTTTCAGATTGGTGTGAAATCTTGCTCTCACAACAACCACGCTATCTTAAAAAACCCAACATCACGCTTAGGTTGCTTTCAAGTAAGCAAAATGATGCTTTGAAAACAGCTGTTTCGCTGGAAGGGCAAGGAGTAGCAACAGGACAACAACACAGAGACTTGACAGGTCCGGTTCAAAAGCTAACAGGATATTTTACAGGAAAATACCCATCCATTTGTGAACTGTACATGAGACTTCAATGACTTGTAGCTTCGGAACTATTCTGAAGTGTAGGTGCTCACAAAACAAACAAGGTAGCCGAAGATATCTATTATGCAAAAGTGCAGCAGCAAGTCTCTGTCGGTACTCCACTATTTTTTGGGAATTTCATATGGATCCAAACCATTAACAGTGCTGATTTTGTCCACATACCCTGGCATCCATATTTAGCGTATCCCTATAAATCCCACAACCTTTCCACGATTTTACCATCTTTTCTCTTTCTCCTAACTCTGCTTCTTCTCGTTTGACTTGATGTATGTTTACGTTCGCGAGGCTGCCAGCAGGACCGCCATGTCCCAGAATGCAACGCGGCGCCCAAGCCCTATTAATCCACAAATAACTTAATCTGTTAACTTTTTTAACTTGGCTGACACTCCCTCGGAGTCAAAATAAACTAATATCCCGTAGTAATTCATTTACTCAAACAGTACATTGACAGAACTGCTGTGAACAGGGCCATAGCTGGGGTTTACAGGGCCCCGGTGAAGGTTGTACCAGAAGGTCCTGTTTGAAATTGTTTACTTTTTATGTTCGTTCTATTTATTTGTGCCGTTTACACAATGTTTAAGTTTTTTTCAAGTCTGTATGTATCCAGGATCAGAAACTGAATAATTAAAAGGAAAATAGTACTGCATAGTATTTAATGTAAAAATTAAATATACAATCATACCAAAATGTATTCAGATGCTGTCAACATTTCTCACATTACCACAGTTTATTTGCTATAGTATGGCAAATCTAATGACGTGTCGAAGTGAAGATGTGCATTATTCGCAACTCTTTTACTGGCTTTTTGAAGGAAGATCAACGTTCGCGATGAAAACAAATATGTGCAAACTGTAATGAAGCAGAGATCAGTTAGTTCCTCACTTTCCGCGCTGACGCAGAGATTGTTCGCTTGCTTCAGTGAAAGTATAACATGCCTAACGTTTTCGACTCGTACATTACACGTCACGCGTCCTTTCGGGATCTTTACCGGTTGTGTGTGAAAGCACGCACATATCCCGGGTAATCACTGGTAGTGTGAAAGTGCAAAACCTAGCGACCAGGGAACAATTGCCGGCACACTTTACCCATGTATTTGCCGGAATGGCAGTGTGAAAGGGGCTTATAAGAGACAACCAATGCATACAATATAATACACATCAAATTTTTTTCTACTTTCACTTAAGACATAACCGACAGTGTTTTTCAAACATACTTTCCCAAACGGGTAATTTTAACTATTTTTTATGTATTTGTTGGCAAAAGAGCAAAAAGTAAGGAGTCAAAATAATGCCGTAGGCTATAGATATGAAAAAAAAAATTGCAAACAAAATTAAAGAATTGCAAAAGAAAATAAATAATTGGGAGAAAAAAATTAAGTGTTGCAATGCAAACAAAAATAAAGAATTGCAAAACTTAAATGAAATAACGGGAAAGCAATTATTTTGCAATACATATTGTCCAAAGCCATATCTACTAATTTATTTGCAATGCTGCTTTTATTTTGCGTGTCAATTTAGTTTGAGCTTGCGATACTGTTCTCCCTTTGCGCTTCATTTTCCTGCTCGTCTCGCTTTGTGACACTGTTTTGACATGGGGATGGGGTCAAATGCTATTGAATAAAAAGAAGCAATCCACCCGCAAGCCTCTGCTCATCATGACAGTACCTGGATCAGTGAACTGCATCAAAAACGTCACTTCCAAGTAGGCATGTTGTACACGTCCATGTCTTTTGTCTCCACCCCCACGTCAAAACAGTGCCAAAAAGCGAGACTCTAAAGACTCTATAGCCCCTTTTGCACTGCAATTCCAGAAGATACACGGGTAATGTGTCCCGGCAGTTGTTCCCAGGTCACTAGATGTAGCATTTTCACGCTGCCCGTGATTACCTGGAATATGTGAGTGCATACACACACAACCCACAAAGACACTTGACATCAGGGTGTGATGTGTAATATATGAACAAAAAACGCTAGGCACCTAGGATCAATCCCGGGACATGTTTGAGTTCACACAGAAGGCGACCCGGCAGTTTTCCGGCATTTTTCCGGGTCCGATGTGCAGTTTGAAAGGGGCTTCAGTTCAATAGGAATAAGGGATGATTTAGGAAATACCTGTACTGTATTCATAGTTAAAGGTCCCGTTCTTCGTGATCCCATGTTTTAAACTTTAGTTAGTTTGTGATGTTGTTTTTGTTGTTGTTAGAGTATAAATAATATTTGTAAAATTCTAAAGTTCAAAGTTCAGTGCCAAGCGACCCATGTAGACCCGTTTGGACCATATTCCTCTAGTTCATGCAGTAAAGACGTTACTAAAAAAGTTTTTGGACTTCCACCCACATGAATACACAAAAAAGGAGCTGGGTCTTGTTGCCCTCCGATGAAGAAGAGGAAGAGTTGCGTTTGTGTTTGTCGCCATGTCATCGAAACGCTGTTATTTTCATCTCAGAGTCCAATCACCTTTGTTTGGACTTCCCAGGGATGCTGTACTTAGAGATCAATGGTTTCAAACTCATTTCCCGAAAATTATAATCCACATGTAAAACTATGTGCAGCACATTTTGAAAGATGGAGCAGTTCCCTCTTTGTCTGGAGAAATCGTTGTTTATGGACCACAACCGGTAAGTGTATTTTATTATTTAAGTTTGTGCGTTTAACAGTTTCTGTAACTTATTACACAAAGGGCAACGCTGTTTAGCTTTGTTAACTAGATCGTAAGGCTGTGCAAAAAAAATCTAACGCAATTTTCATACACATCTCATCAGTAAAAACGCTCCAGTGATTATGAGTACATCTCCAGCACGTGCGTTCAGATCAGGATTGCCAGGTTTTCAAAACAAATCCTGCCCACTTGCTTCTCAAAACTAGCCCAATCGCGTTTCCAGTTGGGCAGCGTGCGCTAAGCTGGTGTCGAATCACAACACAGGAACCGTTGGCCCAATCAGAACTCATTACGTATTTCTGAAGGAGGGACTTTATAGAAAGAGGAAGTCATCAGCCCGTTTTTATGACAGTGAAAACAGCGGTATACAGATAGGAGAATTGTGTGAAAAATACTGTTTTTTTACATGCGAAACATGAACACGTTAAATTGCACAATGTAAACACAATCAAAGCATCAAAAAGCACAAAAAACGGGACCTTTAAAGATGAAGAGTTCACAATTTGAGTTTGTTGTGAATAGAGCATGAACATGAGTAGAGCAGGTCATGATATTCATCTGCAGTGTGCTGGTTAGAGTGGTTCTCGTTCTCGAGTCAAGAACCAGTTGTATCGGTTTTCGGATAACCAGTACACTGAACCGAGAACCGTTTCTTTTGGACGCATCCGATTTGAGAAACGAGGAGCTGATGATACTGCGTGAAGCAGACAGACACACAGAGCGTCTGAACCTAACTGGTTCTTTTGGTGATTGATTCTGAACTGATTCTTTGCTAATGCTATGAGCGCAGGTAAACTGAAGGTTTGAATGAACACAACATTAACATTAAGCCAACCATGTTAGAACACACACTCAAATCAAGAAAAACAACACTGGAGAGAGGCAAATCATGTGAATTCTCGCGAATCCTACCACTGCGCTTCTGATCTGTTTCTGGTGTGAGTTGGCACCGCATGGAGGACATAACAAAATCTCATCGGAGCCATAGTGCGCAGCTGACAAATGCATTGGAAATTAGGGGTAAGGGGACATTCACATATCGCGACTTTTGCTTGCTCAGTTTCGTTATTTCAAATGTCCGGCGCGCTCATAATAGAAGCCATGTGCATGTGGTGCGACATGCTGGTTTTTTCCAGGCGTGTCTGCACTGCATTGAGTTAAAAACATCTCAACTTTTCATAACGTCACAAGTGCACCACAAGTCATGTGACAAGAACCAACCAACCAGCTTCCTCACCATTTCCATTCATTTGAAACCTCAGCAGAAAGTTTTTTGAAGAATGGGGTGCAACATTTTCTTTTTAAATAAATCTTGTAGCAGAGTTACAGCAAGTGTCTTTCGGTGGTGGAAATCCATTGCTGAAATGTCCTTAAAAATGAATCTCAAAATTGAAAATCAAATGCCAACCCACTGAACGCATATTCGAATAATTGAATATTCTGAACCAACCCTGCTAATGATAAAATATTTTTATTAGTGGGAAAAAAATATTATTTAATTTAAGTGAAAGTCAGGTAAGTCGTGGCCTAGTGGTTAGTGGTTAGCCCTATAGGGTTGTGGGCTCGAGTCTTGGGCTGGCAATACATCGACTTAGGTGCCTTTGAGCAAGGCATTGAACCCCCAACTGTGCCCCGGGTGCCGCAGCATAAATGGCCACTGCTCTGGGTGTGTGTTCACTGCTGTGTGTGTGCACTTTGGATGGGTTAAATGCAGAGCACGAATTCTGAGTATGGGTCACCATACTTGGCTGAATGTCACTTTTTACTTTAGTTTGGTTTGCAGAGATCAAAACTTGATCTAGCTCAGGATTGTTTTGATTATCTTGTCCCTTTAAGGTATTTTAAGAGTAATTTTGTTGTGAAGGTTGTGCTTGAATAAAATAGTTTATCCCAAAATAAAGCATATCATCCCTTACCTTTATTTTGATTCATATCTATATGACTTACAAAAAGGAGATGTCATGCAGACTAATGTCATTCAGTGACTTTTTCATATGTCTAACTAAATGGTGAATGAGAGAGTTTATCTTTATTATCTCATTTAGTGCCAAATACATTTATTTGTATTAATTAACTGTATAATAATTAGGGGTGGTGAAAAAAATCGACTATCGATTAATCGCGAGTATGTTATGGACGAGTATGAATCGATTATTAAATTTTCAAAAATCGATTTTTTTTTTCCATTATTTTATTTTGTAAAAAAAAATTATACCGAGAGTTGAACGTCACGAACGCGCCCAGTTCCAGTTATCAAGCAGCCAGAACAGGTGTGTAAAATGGAAAAAACAGGAGCGATCTCCCCTGCACCAGATAGCAGACATGTAATACTTCATCTCTGACTCAAAAAAACGTAATGCTCCTTAACAAAATCTTCGAGAGCGCATTGAATCAGTGCGAAAAAAAGCGGAGCTTGTGTGAGAGTGAGCCATTTTATCTGACCAATATTGTCAACGTTAGCGAGTATTGGCATTAGATTATTATTATTATCATTATTATTTTTATTATTATCTAATGGCATCAATAAAGCTTCAATAAACCCGCAATGAAGTGTTGGGACTTCTATTCGTGGACACTGATTCTGAAGGGTAATATCTGTATTCAGAAGATGACGAGATATTGAAAGTGAAAGTACACCAAGCACAAACGGCGAATCCTTTGCCCAATGTAAATGGTCCTTTGCCAAATGTCAAGGTGTGAACAATGTTTGCAGGGGTCGGAGTGTTCATCGCGAAATTAGCAGGCGTTTTATTGTTGCGGGGACGAGGCGGGAGATTTTTTCCGCGCTAGACCTGTATATTTGTCTTCTGACCGCACCTCTCCGCAATCGCGGTGACAGTATTGTAGTGGAGACTTTGTCTAATGCCTCTGGGTCATACCTGTCAAGTATCCCGTTTTGGCCGGGAAAGTCACGTATTTTACCCTTCTTTCCCGCCGTCCTCCCGTATTAGTATTTTCCCGTAAATCTCCCGTATTTATTTTTTTTTATTTTAACCTGCGTTATTAATAAAATAATGATAATAAAAACATTCCCAATCTGAGCTCTGTCACTAGTCTCGCGATAACTGCCACCTGTAGTAGCCTGTCGCGAGCATAGACAGTAAAAGAAAGGTCGCGAGGGGTGTGTGAGGTCAGGTGACATGAGTTATAACGCGGGAAAAACAACAAAAGAAAAAACCGAGACGGATGATTGATGCTACGATAGAGAGTGAAGGCACACCTGCCAAAGTACCAAAACCCATGTGTAAATACCAGGATAAATGGGACAGCGAATTTACTTTTTTAAAGAATGCAAAGTCTGCAACAAATTTGTACAACAACTCACTAAAAGAGTAAAAGAAAATTTATGTGAAATAAAAAGAAAAACTGTAAAAGAAAAACAATATGAAATGAAAAGAATGTGTGGAATGAAAATAAAATGTAAATGTAACGACAAGCAATGTTAAATTAACAGAAAATATGAAAATAAGCCTTGTAAGGGATACTGGAGCTTTGTTGGGGTGGTGGGACTGCTTGCGGTGGGCGCCGGAAAATTTCCCTTATTTTCAAATTCAAAACTTGACAGGTATGCTCTGGGTATGTTAGACAAGGTCGAAGTATTCATAGGACAGTAGGAGGTACCCAGACAGCACATGTACGTCTGGCCGACGTCGGCCCAATATCGAAACGTCGGCCTCTATACCTAAAACATCTATAAAACATCGGCCTGGTGGAGGCCGATATAATTTGGTCAGTGCTCTGTTCTCCAGCTCATCAGTCGTCGGCCCTGAGTTGGTTCACGACCGCGGGCCGATGCCGCGCTTCTCTGTGTGCGCGTGCCCAGTATTCGTCTCTTTTAGCCACCCAGAGAGAGAGAAGAGGATAATCCCAGGGACATCTGTGGCTCTGAGGTAACGTTACGATTTCACTTCAGCTCAATTAGACAAAAAATACTACTTTGTTAATTCTGTGACACTGAAAAAGTACTAGTAATACAGTCTGTGGGCAGCTGAAGAGTCTGGCTCATTTTCAAATAATGTTACCGTTAACTTTTTGAGCCAACGGTCACGGTAGCGATTTTTTTTAACATTAATGTTAACGCCTTAATGCGTTTTCAGAAGTTTCTCGGAGGGAAAATGTAAAAGCGGGTTATTAAAGACTATAAGTCCTGACTGCTTTTTCACCGTGTTTTTCACTCTTTTACAGGCTTACAGAAATAATCCGGTGAAATAATATGGTGAGCTATTGTTGCTGTTGCTTCTGAACTACAAAATGATTTTTAAATTTATTATTGAATGAGACTGTACATTATAAATGTAATGCTTTAACTCTAGATGTTTGTGTAAATGCTGTGTGTGCGTTGAGTCCTGTGCGAGCGGGGAGCAGAGTTGCCATGGAAACGGGGCATCAACACAAAAACCGTTACTGGCAAGCAATAATCTCCGTCTCTCACTGCGTTTTACACTGTTTTAGGTAAGTTTAGTCGCTAAAATCACACAAATATTACATACAAATGTTCCTGACACGTTTCTTACTTGTTATTGACTTGTTTCAATTAAATTTATTTTATAGAAATGGTTTAGTGTCTTCGAAAAAGTCCGTTAGCATCTTAGCAGTTTTCAGGTAGGCTAACTATATAGATTGAGCTCTTGTTGATGACACTCTGGGCTTTTAATAAAATCTTCGTGTGTGTATGAGATATTTTGATGGCACTTTGAATGTTTTGCTGGTGATTTGTCCGTATGTTATTGGAAAAGGCTGATTTACTGAATCGATGACGTCACTTACAGTGAGAGTGTAATCGGCTGAAATCAAGTTCACATTAGTTTTGATATTTCATGATAAACAGATATTAATACAAATTGTTCTGTGATTTCAGGAGGACAGAAAGAAACTCTACAGAACAGAAGTGAAGCTCCAAGATTTCAACATTTCTGAAGGGAGATTCTGACTTAGAAATACAGGTGACCTGAAGAAGCTCATGAAAAACATGAATATGCCTTTTTCAGAATACATTTCACCAATTTTAAGAAGTCCCTGACATCATAACGTAAGTCACACTCAACCTAAAACTAAAAATATAGATTGTGTTATTTTAAGATTATATTTTTAGTAGTAGAATATGTATATTACATGTTATTATAATTGTTATATATTATTCTGTCTTTTATCTCCATTTCACCTCTACTCTAGCTTGTTTCCTTCTAATGAACCTGGAACTGCAGAGTAAATATTGTTGACTCTGTGTCAGATTGCTTGTTTTGTTCCTGGATTCTTCAGTGATGATGAGCAGAGTCTGAGTGAACCTGCTGTCAGACAGTAAGTACCGTGGGGTTTCAGTCAGGGCTTTCAGTAAACAACTGTAAGATACCTGTACACATCTTACACATCTCTGTTACAGCTAACGCAGCCGTATGTGTAAAGGTGCGGTCACACTAGCCTTTGAACGTGCAAAATTATTTCGGACGCCGCTGCGAATATGGGCGGGAGCAAGATATAACGGTTTCCTCTTATCACAACATGGGTTAATCTGTGCTTTTACTGTGTCTTTGGCGATGGCGTCGAAAGCGTCTTATTATATTGCACTCTGTCTCTCTCTCTCTCTCTCTATAAATATACACACTAAACAATAAAAAAAAAATATAGAACGTGTCCTCATTCAAATGTGCCATCTGTTCCTGTTTCCATTGACACTGCGAACCATGCAGCTTCTTTTTTAATTATCTTTTAAATATGTATTATATAAAATAGGATGCTGCCTACGGCTAAAATTAGCACTTCATTTTTGTAATTTCTGTACAGAGAGGTCACGCAGTGACGTATCATTCATCTACTGGTCCCACGACTTCACGTGATGCGAATTCGCAGGTCAAAGTTCACCAAACTTGAACTTTCGAATGCAGCGAAATGCGAAAATTTTCGCATGAGCCTGGGTTTCCGGTCTGACGCATTCGCATGCGTATGAATGGAAGTCAGTGGAATGAAAAGTGCAGTGTGACCGCCCCTTAATGCACATATTATGCCCCACACAGGCTCTCAACAACAATGACGGGGCTGATCAACAACTTCAGCAGTAGGCTAGATTAGTGTGGGTTAAAGGGATAGTTCACCCCAAAATGAAAATTTGCTGTTAATTTACTTTCCCTCAGGTCTTCCAAGGTGTGGGTGACTTTTTGGTAACAATTTATAATAAAGTTAATATGTAAGTCACTTTTAAGTGAGTAGTTAATGATGAACTAATCTAAAGCGCCTAATAAGTGATATACTAATAATTTGTGTACTTTTTGTAAATTCATTTTAAAAGTAATTTACAAGTAATTAGATTATGATTAACTAATCATTTACAAAACATGACTGTGTTCATAGAAATAAATGATGTTAATATTTTTATCTATGTTCTGTAGATTAAGTTATAAATAATTTACAAGTGACATGAATATACATTCACTAATGATTAAGTAATATGATATGATTTACACATCTTTCATAAGCAATCTTAAAAAAAATAAAATCACGAAAAAAATCAAACAGATCCTTAATTTTTAATAGTTACTAGTTAATATATTATGAATCACTTATAAATCATTGAAATGTCAACATTGTACTATTATCTCAATAAACAGTATAAATCATTTACAAAGCTTTCTGTACCCCCCAATCTAAGGTGTAAACTACTCATCAGTTGTAAATGTTTTACAAACTTTGTGGTTTTCAGTTGTGTGTGCGTATGTATATGTGCATATATATATATATATATATATATATATATATATATATATATATACACATACACATACACATACACACACACATATATATATATATATATATATATATATATATATATATATATATATATATATATATATACACACACACCAACACACACACACACACAAAATCAACCAACCTGTAACCGGAAAGTTTACATTTACAACTGATGAGTAGTTTACACTTTAGATTGTGGGTGCAGAAAGCTTTGTAAGTTATTTATAACTTAATCTACAGAACATAGATAAAAATATTAACATCACTTATTAATCATCTATGAACACATAGTCATGATTTGTAAATGATTAGTTTACCATTAGCTAATTACTTTTATTACATGGCTCTGTGGGTACTTGATTCTGATTGGTCAGTTGCGACATTCCGATGCATGTTATCCCTGGATAACAACCTGTAAAATGTAATAACACAGGCTCATCCGGGTAACAGCAGTTGGTGCTGTACTCTTGCTTGAACTATTTTTTTCTTGGTGGAAGCTGTGCATTTGTTTAGCTAATAAAATATAAAAGCTTTATTCAAAATTGTGTACAATTGTTTAATTATGTCATCCTGGTTAGGGTTGGCCTGATTGACGATGCCATCGTCCATCGCCGATGGCTGATAGACATCACGATGCTGCGCCGGAAACAGCGTCATCAGCTCCAGTATCTCGGCCGTGCATCCGTTGTCATGCAACAGAGAAGTCACGTTCTATAGACAGTTTCTGACAGTTGTGAACGTGCTGACAGCTGGTTGCCCAGGCTATGGATTAAAGGTAATACTGTTGTAAGTAGTGTTCATTTTCTCTAGGGGTGTCCATGGTTAACCGGTTAACCGATTAACTGTTAAAAATTGCGTAACCGAGTGAAACATTTTGCTCGGTTAAGTGACGTCAATGGCGTGCATTGAATTTAGTTGTAATACATTTTTGCACCACCAGAGACCGCCAGAGCGCTCCCAGACATTTGTAATTTCCACAAGAAGTAGTCATGTTTCTAATATGAAGCGGGCAAAAAAAAATTACAGCGTTGGAGCACTTTAAAATTGAGAGCGACGGGGCAAAATGCAAGTATTGCAATACAGTGCTTAGATATACTTCAAGTACAACCTCGTTGTTGTAATCTCAACAGCCAACACCCGGGCATCATTAGGCCGGTCAGGACTCACTGGATGCGTGGCGATGAGCGAAAGCATCTCAGCTGCGTGGCGTGTCTGTTTTTAATTCGGCTCCCATGTTAACAGGTTAGAACTTGCCGACTGCCTGCGTGAGTCGCGTGGCTCATGCGCGGCTTGACGCATGCATGCTAGAAATAGAACCGACGCCTTGTTGGAAGCGTTTCCAGGCAAAATATAATGGGAAAATATGTTTATATGTCATTTTGTACACAAATACATATTAATTCATGACATTTTGATATTTGAAAGTCTATAGGTTGACATGAATTCAGATATAAATGTAATTAACAAAAATAATCATCGATTTTCAAATATTGTACCTGTCAAACATATCATAGTCATAGCCTTAGCGAGGCGGCCGCGGAGCCTGCTTGTTACCTTCGCCTAAACACGGAAAGTTACATAACCATTACTAGAGCCTGTTCCTTTATAACATAGCCAAAGGTCGGTGTATATTTGCTTTATACATTTTAGGCTTATTCTCAAATACAGATTGTGTTAGTGGGCGGGATTATTAGGTAGTTTTAATAGGACAATTTGACCGGAGAGATTAAATTTGTCGGACATTTCTTTTTTTTCTTTTTTTGGCCAATGTCTGGAAATTACCGGACAACGGAAACCCTGGCGCACACTATGGTTAACCGATTATTAACCGCTAAGGGCCTCGGTTAACGGTTAATGAAAAACTTGAAAACGTGCAGCCCTAATTTTCTCCTAAATATCGATCATTTCGCTTCATTAGACCTCAATGTATCACCAGTAGCCACCGGTATTGATTTGGTCTTTTTTTTTTCTGGACATCCACACAGCACCACAGTATTATAAACTAGAGATCAACCGATAGTGGATTTTTCCAATACTGATAGCTAGTTTGGACCACACTGGCCGATACCGATTTATAAACCAATAGTTTTTAAAATTAATACTGAACAAAATGGATACTGAACGAGAGCAGCGCTCTGCGGTCGCGCTGTGGGTTCCCGGGTTTGTGTCCATTCTCGGACCGTATTTCAACTGTAGAAAAGTTTGTTCCGAGCCGAAACTGACTTCTTTCATATTTGTCGACCAATATACAGAAAACTACATCAGTATATCATCATAAACACAAACGTTTTTGTCTTACATGAATGTAAACAGATGAGAAAGAAAACACGTGTACAGTATTTTTGTTTAAAGAGACAACAGCCTAATAAACGCGCTGTCTGTCATTAATGTTAATCAAAGAACAAAAGAAAATCATTCACTGATCACGACTGAATATATTTAATAACTTTAATTGATTAATCTTTATTTTATTTATAAAAAGAAAACTATGCAGTGTTTTTAAACTTTTAATTACAGTTTCTGTACCTGAAATTTTGTTTAGTTGTATTTAGGATATTGCTAATTGATTTGTTTGTTCATATCTTACTACTGACTGGTTACTTGTCTTTAACACTTTAATATTTTTATTAATTAATTGTTTTTGCTATGGTATTTTTTTTTTTTTAAGCACAGGCAAAATTCCTCTTGCAGTGTTTTGTAAGCTGCTGATTTTTGCTCGTGGTTATTCAGCTGTAACAGAATGCTTTGTAAAAAGACAGAAACATGTTTGACATCTAAATGTTTGACTTAATTTTTTTATATTGGATTTTTTATCTTATTGGAATCGAAACTAGGAATCGATAAGCAGAATCGGAATTGGAATCGATAAAATTCAAACGATACCCAACCCTACACACCGGACACGTCACATTTTATTTGCTGCTATTTTAGAACAGTGCATGGTTATCTAATCATGCGCAGCGTCTTTGAGAAGTCACAGTTATCACACACACCGGATGCGTCACATTCAATTCAAGCAGCGGTCTAAAACTGTTTATTTAATCACCAAACAGACATAAGTTTGCTTCAGGAATGAACTATGTGGCATATGTGTTTAAAGTTCAGTGTTAAAAAAAAAAAAGAGCAAACGGAAAGAAAACGCGCAATCTGTATTACAGCTTTCTATATGAAGCATACAGACTGTATTAGAGCCACAGAAAGACCAACGTTTTGCTGTAAAATGCACAATACATAATTTATAGCCTAGGGTGAAGTCATTATGTAAAATTACAATGATTTGAGATTAATATAATGTTATTTAGTAGAAAACTATGTGAACGGCTGCATTTAAACTCGCGTTTGAAGTTTCCCACTCTGTGCAGCGCACAGTGTCACATGGCAAAACAAACGCAACACGGAAAAATATCTCCATGGATTTTGCAGATAAACGATAGTTCTACAAATCAACTATCGGTGCCGATTAACCAGCAAAACCAATGAATCGGTCGACCTCTGTTATAACAATGTGCATGATACAATACTCATCAAATAATAAAGAACTCATTTCCTGTCCCTTGACTCAGATTAAAAAGTAATCACGGCCAACAAAATAACTTGTGCTTGGTGTTAACTGTTAGCCATTCATAGCACTCGTAGTTGCAATCTTTGAAATGGTGCATAAAAATGTTGCTGGCCTTCAGTTTAGGTGTAGGTCTTCCTTTCTCAGTTGTAGATCTTCATTTCTCAGTTATTCTATTTTGTCTGCAAAAGAGCACCTTAAAAAAGCATTTTAGTAGATTGGCAACCAGGTCTGTAGGCTGTATTTTCTTTTCATTGAATTTCACTTTCGTACTATGGAAATCCCTGACTAAAAGGGCAGTCTAACGCTGGGGGTAGCACTGGGCACGTCTCTAGACCCAGAGGGCGTGCTGTCATTGAATGTCAAAATTTGATTGGCTGATGATTCTGTCACTAATGCTCGTAACAAATCAGATGTGACTTCTTTCATCAAAAGGGTAGCACAATCTGTAGTGCTGGCCATAGACTTTTTGTAATGTAGGATATTCTAGGTCAACCTCAACTAAACTAATCACAAGCAATTTGTGAACATTACACAAATGTAAATGTTAAACAGTTAAATGTTAAATACTAAATAGTCTTTAAAAGCTTTTTTCACACAATTTTGTTTTTTATAGGGCCAGCAGAGCCCTGCTCACCCTGACGGCCCACCGCTGCTGTCAGACAACATCTCCAAGATGCTATAAACTGCAGGACCAGTAAGTACAATCTTGAACATACACAACTGTTTCATAAGTTTGGGAAGGTATGGTTTTTTTGTGTTTTTGAAAGTATTTTATGGCAACCACAGTTTAATTTATGAAATTAATACAATTCCCTACAATTTAAAATAATAGTTTTCTATTTGAATATATTTAGAGAAGTCATTTATTCCTGTGATGGTAAAGCTGTATTTTGAGCATCATTACTCCAGTCTTCAGTGTCACGTGATCTTCAGAAATCATTCTTATATTCTGATTTGCTTCTGAAGAAACATTTCTGACTATTATCAGTGTTGAAAACCGCTGTGTTCCTTCATTTTTTCAGGATTCTTTGATGAATAAAGTTTTAAAACAGTACAGTGTTTGAAACAGAAATGTCTGTTTTAACTTTTGATAATTGAGAAGACAGTGATAATAATTGAAAATGTTTATTGAGCAGCAAATCAGAATGATTTCTGCAGGATCATGTGAGACTGAAGACGAGTAATAAAAATTAGCTTAGATCACAGAAATAAATTACATTTCACAATATATTCACGTAGAAAACTGTTGTTAAATTGTAATATTTCACAATATTACAGTTTTTTTACTTGCTTTTGATCAAATAAAGGCAGCCTTGTTGAGCAGAAGAGACTTTTCTCAAAGACGTAAAAAGAAAATCGTACTGACCCCAAACTTTTAACGGTAGTATAAATTACAAATATAATGTTCCACCGACTGAAATGTATATTCCATTCTAAAGAGATGCCTGTTCCACAAATATTACATTTACAGGGATCACGTGAAACACTTCATCAATAAACTGATTTTTGAGAGCATTAGTGGCAGTGTGTCGATTTTTGTTTATTGATTGGTGAATTGGAAGTGGATGTGCGTTTATTAAACCTACTTGTGATTAAATCAGATATATATATATATATATATATATAGCAAAAAAATTGAAGCTCAAATTGAGGCAGCAGCATCTATGGTGCATGGCCTGTAGTGAGGTCACTAAATTCTAATCAATCAATCAATCACCTTTATTTATATAGTGCTTTAAACAAAATACATTGCGTCAAAGCACTGAACAACATTCATTTGGAAAACAGTGTCTCAATAATGCAAAATGATAGTTAAAGGCAGTTCATCATTGAATTCAGTTATGTCATCTCTGTTCAGTTTAAATAGTGTCTGTTTTTATTTGCAATCAAGTCAATGATATCGCTGTAGATGAAGTGACCCCAACTAAGCAAGTCAGAGGCGACAGCGGCAAGGAACCGAAACTCCATCGGTGACAGAATGGAGAAAAAAACCTTGGGAGAAACCAGGCTCAGTTGGGGGGCCAGTTCTCCTCTGACCAGACGAAAACCAGTAGTTCAATTCCAGGCTGCAGCAAAGTCAAATACCAAGAATTTATCAAAGTCCACTAAAGGAAGTAAAACCTATTGGTATTTTACTTTGAAAATAGCCTTCCAAATAATATTTGGGGCTCGGACACACTTTTTTGTTGTTGTTTAAATTAAATTAAAATACATAGTTTAGTATTCACACAACACATCTAATAACCATGCACTCCAGTTATATGTGATTAAATAAATAATATTTTGTCTGAAATAATATGAACAGCAGCAGCTATTCTAAACTTTCTCCTTTTTATTTCCTGTCTCTATCTCAGGATCGCCATCCCAAGGTTTCTAGAGATTACAGCAGCTCCAGACTGAATCCAAACTCACTTTTGAAGACTTCAGATGACAACAACGCTCACAAAGACTACAGACGACAACTGTACATGAACACACAAAACATTGGACACACAAAACAAATATTATCCTTATTTTGCCTATAAGGGTAAATTAGATGATTTTCAAACTGCTTTATTGTAACGTCTCTTATATCTGTAAATGAACAATATTTACTCTCCGAGTTATGTGGACCTACATGTCCCCTTTTATTTGTAAGCATCACTTTAAAAATGTTGAAAGATAATGTTAATGTTAACTGAATACAAAACTAGAGACTTGTTTAGTAAGATTTTATCAGAAAATATTTTTGAACTTTTATCATGCAACATTTTAATTGCTTAATTAGTATTGTTTGCCTGGTTTTATTTTGTGTTTATGTAACTCTTTTTAAAAAGTTCTTGGCATAAAGTTCGCATGCGATGCTGACAGCACTGAACACACACTTTTTATTATGAACTAGATGGTCTTCCCAGTGAGTCTCAGTCATCTCTGGCTTTTTAAACTGGAACCTTGAAACATGCATTTCCTGTAAACCTACTTTGAAATAAGTATTGTCAAAAGGTGCTATACTCATACATTTAACCATGCAAGGACTGTAGTAATGGTTATTTTTGTTTTTACTATGGGTTTACTGCAAAAGCTGTAGTAAAATCATGGTGATTGTAGTAAAACTATGGCTGATTTTGTTTTTCTATGGTTTTACTGCAATAGCTGTAGTAAAATCATGGTTGATGTTCAAAAGACTACAAATAATCCCGAATTATCCACTTTTGATCAAAGCATCTGGTAAATGTTATTGTATTTGTACATGTAATATGAAATAAATGAAAATATTAATAAAGTTGCGTCTGTTCTTGAGAGTGGTGTGTATTGTTTTATTATAAACCAGCGGCGGTAGCCGCGGGTGGTCCGTAACGATGAGCAAAACGCCGGTGAACCGCGTCCACGCAGAGCGGCCGGGATGTATCGTCTCAGCATCGGCCGGAGATCATTTCCGATCAGAGGCCGACGTCGCCGAGACATCTTGCCTATTAGCAAACGCTCCCTGAGCGATATCGTCCCGATGGAATTGTGTAGGTCGGCTCGACATCGGCACAACGTATGTGTGCTGTCTGGGTAAGGTGGAGAGTAGTCCGAGCCGTGCACACTCGGCGTGTGCGCGAGGCAGATCTGTCCGCGCTGCTCATAGCAGAAGCAGAGGCGATGTGACACGGGGCATAGATTTTGAACTAAAAAGGTCTTGTCTACTTGTGTTTGTGTGTCATATGAATAATATATATGTGCCCCATACATGGAATCAGAGTGCCTGCTGCATGTAGTAAACTGAAAATCCCAACCACTACATGCATTCGGTTTGTTTCTACCATTTATTAGTAATGATTTACACAGTTTGTTTACTACTTAGCCTACTGTTGTGAAATGGAAAATCAATAATCGTTAATCGAGAATCGTTAATAATCGAAAATCGACTGTAATCGAATCGGGACTTCAATAATCGTAATCGAATCGAATAGGGAAATCATACAGATTAACCACCCCTAATAATAATTGTAATTACATAATATTATTTTCAAAAGCTAATTACCTTCATTTCTTTGTTGCAGTATGTATAACTCAATATTTTAACTAATTGCAAAAGCTAAATAATCAAATTCTACTGATTAATCAGTGAAATAATCAACGATTAGTCTATTAATCATAATCATTAGATTAATCGATTATCAACATAATATTTTGTTGCAGCCCTAATCTTGAGTATTATCAGATTTAAAAAATAAATAAAAATAACGAGCTTCTGAGGTTTCAGAAGCTATATAAGAAGAGGTCAAAGGATTTGCAGATATGAAGAAACATTTACTCTGAGTGGGTGTAGGGGATTCTTGACCCTTGATTTCAGTATTGTTTGTTGACTCTGGTAAGTGCCCTAGGAGTATTTTGTGTGTGTGTGTGTGTGTGTGTGTGTGTGCGTGTGTGTGTAGTTTGTTCAGATGATGATGATGTGTATATGTTTCCATTGAAAAACAATCTAAAATAAAATATAGAAATAAATATACATTTTCTTATATAACGGCAGCATAAATTCATTGTATAACTTGAAATTGTTTCACTGTTAAATGTTTCTAAATATCTATATTTATAACATAATGTGTCATTTATATTTAGCTGCATAAATAATCATTTTAATATTTACTGTAGCACAGATGTATTTTTCAGGTTTTAGTAGTGCTTATATTGCACAGGTTTTCAAACGTTATTGCCTACATGCATGGTTGAATCATTAATCAAATGATCAATATAAATATTTTTGATGGTCCACTTTTAGCATGCGACTCCTTTTATAAGAGACGGCTCAGTTTATGTCAAGACCTGGATATCACTCGTCATCATGGATCTGAACATTAGCCCCTGTTGGAAACAGCTCCTTCTGTCCTCTCTCCTCCTTGTCTGTGTCAATGGACAAATGTCAGGGCCGTAAGTAGTGCTTCTATAAAAAAAATAAAAAAAAAATCATCTTGACGCTTTTTCTCATTTAAAAAATGGGAAACTAAATCAACACATTAACTTTGATGTTTTGCAATAAAATCCATATAAGAATAAAAAAAAAAGAAAACGTACTACTCAAAATGATTGAATGCTTATGATATCTTTACAGATCTTTCATGGTGACGTTTCCTGCAGTGATCGAGTCAGGATCTGAGGCCAGACTGTGTGCAAGTCTTCTCAAGCCCAATGAAAGCCTTGTCATGAACATTTATCTGGTTGATGGTGATCAGAGCATTTTACTGCTGCAGGAGAAAGCTGAGGAAGAGTTTCACCGCTGCTTTAACTTCAAGGTCTGCCATCAGCACATTACAATAAATAAATATTTGTTTCATCATGTAGTTTTTTGAGATGGTCTGTTTGCAGAGGTTGTGAATACATGATAATATTTCTCATCAGGCTCCTTTGATAGAAGCAGAATCTGTTCAGAAAATGAAGGTAGAACTTCAAGGAGAGTCTTTAAAGATGTCTGAAGAGAGAAAAGTCATGTTCAGACCTTACCATCCTCTGACCTTTATCCAGACTGATAAACCCATCTATATTCCAGGACAGACAGGTGAGCTGTGAATTGTTCAAAGTTTTAAAAGAGGTGAATGCTGATGTTGACAAAGTGTCAAATGTGTACAGTGTAAAACGTGCCCAATCACGTGCCTCTTTATTTACGAGCTTCGGGCAGTCACAGATACACCGTGCATTGTATAAACATTTCAGCATAAACAGTCATTTCAGCTTTTGAATGAAAAATGTTAAATGTTGATGGAAAACACGCAGGAAGAATGTGCTTTATTCTTATCTTTTTAGTCACCATAAACGTCCATCCAGGAAAAACCTGATAGTACAGTCTGCAATAAAACGAGGATGTGCAGAACGGGAGCCGTTGTGTAAACAGGTCGTCATGCTAGTGTATTCTTGCAGTCAATGACACTGACTCCACAAATATGCAAATAGAACATTAAACTCAGGACTTGCACAGTGTGAAACGTAAGATAATGAATATAATCTTGAGTGAATCTTGAGCATCGAAACATTTTAAACAAGATAAACCAAGACTCTATTCAGGAAAAACTGGCTGGTGCAATCAGGATTAGCAGGCCATTAGATCTGAAATATTGGTTATCACAATAAAAACATTATAATTATGTTTAACACATTTTTGTTTTCACAGTGAATTTTAGAGTTGTTACCATGGATAAAAACTTTTCACCGCTTGATCAGCAGGTTGTGATTTATTTATCTCTTCTTTATTTTTAAATATGTTCAACACACAAACATGTTGGCTTTTAGTCATATAAGTTTTACCAATTATTTAATTACACTTTGCTTTTCTTACAGTATAGTACAGTGATACTTGAGGTAAGAACACAAAACCTCATTCTGTATTCATGACAAGCACAACACTGAATTCTATTTTTGCAGTTATTGTGTTTTCCGTAATTATCAATGTTGCCAGGTATTTTAACACTGTTGTGGGTTGCTTTTCTTTTTTGCGGGTTTAAGTGACACCAATACCTGACATTAAATTAAATTTTTTTGGGCTGGGTTCCTCTGGCATGTGAATTTAACCCCGCAAAAAATAATAATAATAATAATAATTTTAGTTTTATTGTGAAAACCTGCCAACCCTGGTAATTATTAATTTCTTATTTTTGGGGCAGAATATGTGTAGTTGGCTGTTATTAACTTCACTTTGTGTTTGGTATTAAATAGGACAGTAAAGGTAACAGAATTGGTCAATGGACAAATGTTTCTTCAACAAGGTGGATTTTGCAGCGTTCTTATGAATTAAACCTGGAAGGCTGTCAAGGCATATACAAACTGAAGGCTTACATTGGTGACAGGATGATATCACATGATTTTGAGGTGAAAAAATATGGTAAGTCATAACAAATTATTTGCATTATTGGCATGGGACAAGTTTCAGAAAAAAAAATCATAATGCAATTAAAGGCGCAATATGTAATTTTTATGCCTTAAAAATAGCAGAAATCACTATATCTATGTTATATATATTTTTTAGTTGTGTACTTGCATCATCCCGACATTTTCCACGAACTTTCATATCCGGAGAAAATTATAGTTTAATAAGAAGACACGGCACGTTTCTTTATTTCCGTTTTGTCGCCCGTCTATGGCGTCATATAAACTTTGACCCCTCTAGTTTATCTAATTTCCTGCGGAACCGCCAAATACAAAGGTGAACAGAAACAAAGACGAGACGAAGAAGAAAAAATAGTAGCCTTGATTGAGACTATTATATTTTTTATTTATATTCGTATTTAAACCTCAATCAATAACTTAGTTATGGATCATGATTATGCTTTGCCTGCACGTTCTGTGAAGCGCAAACGCACGGGTGAAATAAATGACCTGAGATGGATTTGGGACAAGAGAAGCAACAAGACACGGGTAAATATTGGAGTTGCATTTCCAAGATAGAGAGAGCTTCGTGACAAGCTAAAACTACAGAGAGATGCCGAACTCACTTGCATTCTGATAAACAGGTATGCATCCATTCAGCTAACTGTATCTATCCGTATATTTTGTGAAACGATGATGTCTTGTGTAAAACGCAGACGGACTAGCTCTCATGTAAATCTACATTTGTTGTATATCAAGCTGAATAAAGTAGCTTCAAATGCAGTTCTCTAACTTGTTTGATATCATAGTATAACGTAATTATAATTATTAACGAAAGGCGGCCGTGTTTTTTAACATATATTATTACTAGCTAGATGGAATATTGATTTGATAGGGGTCTCATAATTCATATAGACGGTTTCATCGGGCGCACGCGCCTGGACCTAAGTTAACCTCTGGCCTGTGTTGTGTATATCGGTCTGGCTGCGGTGCCTTCTACAAACGCAGTTAAAGGCAAGGTGATGAGTAGACTGAAGTTGGGCTCAGGTGGTTGTGCTGTGGGATGTGTTTCCCATACATTTATTTATTTTTGGAGACTCACCACAATTTTAAAACTGATTTTTTTTCGAAAAGGCTTCATTGAGTAACGTTAAGTACTGCACGTTTAATAATAATAATTCCTTACATTTATATGTTTAAATATCAAAGCGAGGCACAGGTGTTTTTATATCGCTGTATTTCTGAAGGAAGACTTGCATGTTATATGCCTGATAGCAGCGTGTGAGCGTACCAACTCTGCTTCGTTTACAGCTGTTACTGGGGAAACCTCTATTTCTCACGCTTTATGTCTATGCTTTAAAACATCTCCAGCTGGCAAATAATGAATTGCATTTTCATTAAGTCCGCCTGATCCACGCAGCAAACATTTTGTTTGTTATCAAAAAATATCTACTCTAGAGGGACTTGGCTGTTGTTATTGATTCTATTTGGAAGTCTACCGGAAGTTAAGTTAGGTCCAAAAAAACACTCATGCGCAGTAACGTTTGTTTATGTTGTTGCCGTTGAAACCGTCTATATCTCTCCTTTCGAAAAGACGTGATTGTCAAAATACTAAGTTAGAATGAGTGAAGAATGATAGGGAGCGACAGAGCGCGTGTTCCAATGAACAACAACTCCCATGAGCCTTACGCTCTTTCCCGACGTCATCAAAGTACGTCTTATGTTATTATTTTGATTGAGTGACCCCTGGTGGACAAAAATTCCATACTGCGCGTTTAATAATAACTATAACTTTCATCCTCTGTAGTTTTGCCTAAGTTTGAAGTTACTGTGACGGCACCGAAGACAGTGAGTATAGATGATGAGTCAATGGCAGTGGAAGTTTGTGGAAAGTAAGTAGCATCTTAACTTAAACATATTAAAAGCATAAAGTCCATCTTTGACTTGTACATGTTTTACAGATACACATACGGGCAGCCTTTATCTGGTAAATCATGGGTGAAAGTGTGTCGTGATATTCCACGCTACTCTTACTGGGGTGATAAACACAGTCCAATATGTGTGAATATAACCACTGAGGTTTGTCAGTGCAGTACAAAAAGTGTCATGTGGCATTTATTTCCTAAATCCAGATTATTAAATTACTCTAATGTATTGTGTTTATGTTCATTCATTTCCATTAGATGAAAAGGACAGGCTGTGCCATCCATACCTTAGATCTATCTGCCTTTTTAAACTCCACATATGAGGATGAACTAGAAAATTCTCTTCATGTTGAAGCAACTGTCACAGAAGAAGGGACAGGTGAACTATTAATTACTGAAATGAATTTTAAAATCTGATTTCATTCAAATGCAAGTTTCACACTCCATATATTTGTATTTCACAGAGATTACCATGACAAAATCAGAAACTATTTTTCTCACTTATGAAATCGGCAAATGCACACTTACTGACCTGCCCAAAACATATGAACATGGATCAGTTATAGAAGGAAAGGTAAGTCTAAAATCATGTTGTCTCAGTTTAACAGCATTGATTGATACGTACAGAATCATTCATTCCTTCAAAATTTTATTTTTAAACAGATCAAACTCTCAAATTTCAAAGGTGCACCAATACAAAACAAAGTGGTTTATCTTTTGGAGGGCCAAACCTGGTCCTCAAAACTGCTCCTAAATCTCACTACAGACAGTGATGGACTGGTCAGCTTCTCTCTTAATACATCTAGTCTTCCTAAAGAAGACATTGATCTGATGGTATGGCTCATCCAACAAGTGTTTGATCAGTTAATATTTTGATTACATGAAAATATTGGCGCATTCTTTTTCTTTTTTTCCAGGCAAGTGTGTATCCAAAGTTTCATTATGATGGTTACAAAACACCTTCCTTTTTTACGGACAGAAAAACAGTTAATCTTTTCCAGTCTGCCACTCCATACACCCCATCATTAAGTGAACTGATCATAGAAAACATTGAGCAACCATTAAAGTGTGATGCTGAGTTTACAGTGACCATCAAGTATTATTTTATTGGAGAGACTGCTAAAGACTTCAAAACTGACATTGTCTATATGGTGAGAATGTGCAGAATGTACACTGATACACTGATGAATTCATTGTTTGTTAACAGTATTAACTGGCTGCACTGGTCAGTTTGTCATTGGAGTGTCATCTGTCTGTTTCAGGTCTTGTCCAGAGGAGTGATTGTTCATCATGGATATGAGAAGGTTGAAGTCAAGTCTTCTAATGGAGCAGCAAGTGGCACAATGTCATTCAAACTGTCTGTTGGTGCAGATCTAGCTCCTGCAGTGCAGATTCTGGCCTACTGTGTTCTGCCCAGTGAAAATGTTGTTGCTCGTAGCACAAAATTTGACATTGAAAAGTGTTTCAAAAACAAGGTATACATTATTCTTTAAAGCACCCTGAAAAAAAAATCTGCCCATTTACACAGTCATGGTCATTCTGATTTAATACTGAAATGACTCACCCTACTGTTGTCGTCACAGGTTTCTCTGCAGTTTTCTCCTGCTAGAGCAGTTCCTGGTGAGAAAAACACTCTCCAGCTCTCAGCTCAGCCTGGTTCACTGTGCGGCCTCAGTGCTGTAGATCAGAGCGTCCTGATCCTGGAGTCAGGAAAACGTCTGGATACTGACAAGGTGTAAAGGCTTTAAGATGCTAGTGTCTACTATGTCCACTATTATTGTTTAAAGGTTAAAATTTTTACGCAAAATAAAGTGCATCCATTTCATCATAAAAAGTACTACACATGGCTCTGGTAGGATAATAAAGGCCTTCTGAAGTGAATCGATACATTTGTAAAAGAAAAATATCCATATTTATAACTTTATAAACCGTAATCTCTAGCTTCCGCTGTTGTACATTTGTTCAAAAAAAGAGTGGCGTTTTAGCGGATGATGTAGGTAAACACAGAATGTGGAAGAACAGAGCAGAGCACAAAACAAAACATCGGTCACGAAATAGAAGTATGGAGGATTTTGTTACAGGCAAATAGATTACTCTTTTTCTTTTGCTATAATTAAAACTAGACTAGCAGAGAGACTAGCATATTCTGGAACACCACTCTCTCGTGAACGTGTGTACAACAGTTAGTAGACTCTAGAGATGATGGTTATTTATTGTGGATGTGCTCTCATCACAGATCTTCAATATGCTGCCTGTACAATCAGTATCAGATTATCCTTACAGCGTTGAAGATGAGCAGGAGTGTCTGGTTGTGGGACCCCATCAAGTTGACAAAGCCTATGAATCCTTAAAGGTAACAAATAGATTAATATGTGTAACTGCAGTAGATTAGGTGAGTAACTACATGCATAAATATATCAATGCATGTGCTTAAAATTCCCCTTAATCTGAGAGCTACAACTATTTTTAATTTATTTTTTTCTGTTACATGTGGTTCATCATTGTTGGACAGAGTGTGGGTATGAAAATGGCAACAAATTTGGCTGTGCGAGTCTCTCTGTGTCCAACATATATGGACTATGATTATTATTCAGGTAATATTTGTTACTGTATATATGTATGTGTTCATTCAGACATACATTTGCTCTCAATAATTTAATATGACTGGAATTCACCATTATTAACCAATTTTTCACTGCAAAAGCACATATGTATGACTCTTTATTTGTTTTGTGATTATGGTGAAAGTTGTCTGATCTGTAAAATCAGCAGTTTTCAAAATTTGTGACATCAAAGAACTGCTCGAAAGAGCCGCACCACCCAAAATGTAAAGGCCCATTTATTCTGTGAGAAAAGTGTAAATGTATGAAGATAACATGTTTAAGTTTAGTTTACTGGCTTTTATATTCTTATTTTACTTATTATTATACTTTTCATTATTTTGACAGTGTATCTGTTTCTTCAAACTATTTTATGAGGGGCCATACAAGCCATAATTCCTTCTGGGACTCTCACACACTTACATTCTCCATTCACATGCATATATTCTTGCTTTCACACACTTGCATTCTCTTTTCACATACATACATTTCTACTCTCACACACACAATATTCTCCTTTTACATTCACATATTTTTTTTTTTTTTACCTTTTTTGGTATCAATTACTGTCCTTTTTAAGCAGGAAGTCACTCTCAGACCAGGAAATACATGTGCAAGACTCAGCTCTTCTTCACAGTTTTACAGTTGTGCTATTCAACGTCATCCTGTTTTCTTTTCAAGTACATATTTTAAGTTTTTAACTTTAAAATATCGTTATGTAACATATGTGTTCTACAGATCTGTGTAAAGTGTTAAGACACTGATGGTATTTACAGGGCTTTAGGCTAAGGAAATTTACTACTGGTCCGGTTCGGTCAGTGGTTTGAATTTCTTTACTTGCCCTGACAAAATGTTCACAGTACTTGCCACAATCAATCAATCAATCCACCAATGAATCAATAAATTAGAATTATTGTTTTCATTGTTGACTGCAACATTGTATTGTAATAAATTATAACCATTTTGCACCGATAGGTACAATAGTTCAAAGATAAAACTGAAATGAACCATGCTTTTTCAGGTCTTTCAGGTAGGTCTAACTATTCCAGTTAAGGATGCACTTATCAGGATTTTATTTATTTTACAATCAAATGAGCCGATTCTCATTCTCGTTTTTCTTTTTTTACATTTATTAAATGTTTATTTTGCTCTACTACTGGCCAAACTAACCTTGAAAAAACAAACAAACAAAAATATATGCAACATGAAGTGCACAAAACAAATACATCAGATGGGCTGAATGAATATTTTATTATTACTATTTATTATTATTAGTTTTATTACATTATATGTGTTTCTGCACTATGTTTGTACTTTCTGTACTGGAAGCTCCTGACAAAATTTATTCTGTGTGCAAACACTTGGCAATAAAGCTCTTTCTGATTCTGATGAAAATGCCAATTCAATCTCTGACAGCAGGTGGCGCTTGTAGAACAGTAATCTAGCACTGAGTTATTGCTGCATGCAGAGCTGTGCTAATTAACACTCCTTTAATGTGTATTTAACAAATAAGAGGTGTATTGTATTTAAGAGGAAAAAGAAAATCTCTCCTCAGAAATACATCCATATTAACCTCACCCTAATTACATAATTATGATTTGAATTAATATAAAGATATCGCTGTCCCTAACTTGCAACCTCCCACTTAATTCATTTCCTAAATTATTTAAAAAAATAAAAAATAAAACACTTGGGCGCTTAATTATAATATGTCTATCTGCTAACACGACTGAGGCTGAGCCCGTGTCATCAATCACAATTTGCTCCAAGGACGAGGCCATGTAACGATGATAATATTTATTTATTTATTTATTTTTAAACCCAGATAGCTTGCTGAAATACTTCTGTGGTTGCCTCATCTACCTCAGCCATTCTGATCATGACCTGTCCCAGTGACCCTGTTTTAACTAGACGTATTCCGTTTCATCTAAACGCCTTACGTTTCCACTATACTCCTTCTGTTTCCACTATACTCTCTCTGTTTCCACTATACTCTCTCTCGCATATACATACATTATATACACGTATGTGTGCATATGCATGTATGTGAAAGGAGAATTAATGTGTGTGTGAGAGTAGAAATATATGTATGTGTAAGGAGAATGTATGTGTGTGAATGCAAGAATATATGTATTTGTAAGGAGAATGTATGTGTGTTAATCCAAGAATATATAAATGTGAAAGGAGAATGTGTGTCAATGCAAAAATATATGTACCATATTTTTGGACTATAGCCAAAGTCAATCCTCAGTATAAGTCGCATTAGTCCAAAAAAACGTCATTACGAGGAAAAAAACATATATAAGTTGCACTGGACTATAAGTCGCATTTATTTATAACCAAGAACCAGGAGAAAACATTATCGTCTACAGCCGCGAGAGGATGCTCTATCCTGCTCAGTGTAGACTACAGGAGCACTGAGCAGCATCTCTGGCAGCATAGAGCGCCCTCTCGCGGCTGTAGACGGTAATGTTTTCTCTTGGTTCATGTCAAATTAATTTTGATAAATAAGTCACACCTGACTATAAGTCGCAGGACCAGCCAAACTATGCAAAAAGTTTGACTTATAGTCCGGAAAATGCGGTATGTGAAAGGAGAATATAAGTGTGTGAGAGTGCCAGAATGAATTATGGCTTGGAAGGCCCCTCATACTATTTGATAAGTTAGAATCCAAACAGTTAGTTTTTTTCTTTCTTTTTTTACACTTTTTTTCATTTACATTTTTGTTTGATTCAACTTCATGTATAAATTATTAATTGGCCCCATGATTTAAAAAAGCAGATTTAAATTTATATTACATTTAAATGTATAATGTATATTACAAAAAAATGGAAATAAATAGTTACAGTATAAACAATAAAAGGGAAAATGGTGTCATTGTAAAATAACATATTGTAGGGTTTAATGTTGTGAACACAGAATACAGTTTAGATCTTTCAGAAAGTATATAATGTGATATAGAGTATTTGTGTACTAAATTGCTACATGTCCTGATTCAAGTGTCACATCTTTACCTGTGCTTTATTTCAGTTGATGATTCAATATCATATGATTCTGAAATGGATTTGAATATGAATGAGGGAGACTCTTCAGTTGAAGTGACAGTTCGTACTTTCTTTCCTGAAACATGGATTTGGCAACTTGCTCCAGTTGGGTTAGTGACAATATTGTCAACTGTCAACATCATTTAATATCATACTAAAACCACAATAACTGTAATGCTTCTCTTGGCACTGCACGTCCAATGAGTTTTTGTTACACTTTAAAAAATTTAATGAGCTAATTACTAGGTAACAATGTTACACATAATATTTTGAGTATTTTTTCAGGCTTGATTTTTTTTTTAATGGATTTTACCTGAATGAATCATGTGAAATCTCCTAAATTAATTAATCTCTGACACAATTAATTTAATACAATTAGGGAAATGTTTTCATTCATTTTAAGTTTATTCTCAAAAAAAGTCTGTGATTTTGAGTGAGGTCTGTTTGTATTTTGTTATTTTATACATTTACAATACTGTATACAGCAAAACAGCTTAAGCGGGAAAATACTTGAGAAATACTGGAAAAGTACTGCACTAATACTAGCAAAGCTACTGCTCATTAAACAAGGATTGATGTCTTAGAGGAGTATTATCCATAATAACCATAAGCTTTACTCATGTGCAATGGAAACTTCAATGTAACAGAAACTATTACAATTGTCAAACATAACTGAACATTAAACAATAATAGATCCTTCCCTTCACTCAAAAACATAAAATAGCATTTAATTTCCAGATGTACTCCCCATATCCAGCCATATGCAAAGCATGCTGGGAACTAACAATCACCTAATTGAGCTAATTCTCATTTTGACACCTAATTCTCATAATTGCATTTAGCAGACGGCTTTATCTTAACCGACTTACAGTGCACAAATAGGTTTTATAAGTAAAAAGTCTTTAACATTTTCTATACAACACTGAATCACAATTTATTTAATGAAATCCACACATTATTTTTAATTATCACCTTATTTTTTTTTTAAATGAAAATTTCAAGACCAATGATTCATTTTTTACAGTCTAAGAATATATAAATTCACATGTAAATAAATGTGTGAATTGGACTGTTTTAGATTCATATAAACAGAACTTTCATTAGATTCATTCAGATTGATGAAAATTAGACAGACTAGAGACCTACTGTGAATCAGATAGTCAGTGTTTTATATCTGTGCTGAATGTTGTAAAAGCAAAACAGCATCTTAAAAGGCCAATCAAATACTCTTGTAATATCAACACAGAGACTCTGGATCAGCTCAGGTTCCTGTCACGGTTCCTGACACCATCACCTCTTGGGAGACGGAGGCCTTCTGTCTGTCCTCCAAAGGTCTGGGTCTGGCTCCTCCTGCTCAGCTGACAGTTTTCCAGCCCTTCTTCCTGGAGCTCTCTCTGCCTTACTCCATCATCCGTGGGGAGATCTTTGAGCTGAAGGCCACTGTCTTCAACTATCTGTCCAAGTGCATCATGGTGAGACTTCAGACTCAGTCTTATCCAATCATATCAAATATGCCACTAATCATGTGTGTTTGATTGACAGGTTAAAGTGACTCCAGCTCCTTCCTCAGACTACACTCTCAAATCCTCCTCTGATGAACAGTATTCATCCTGTCTGTGTGCTAATGGAAGAAAAACCTTTAAATGGATTCTCACTCCTTCTGTTCTTGGTGAGTTTTCCAGTCTGAATCATTGTTTCTCTGTGTTTGTGTATGTTTGTATCTTCACGTACATTTCTTGTGTTGTAGGAGTCTTGAATATTACAGTCAGTGCAGAGGCTGAGTCGTCCCAGACTGTGTGTGACAATGAGATTGTGAGCGTGCCAGAGAGAGGACGCATTGACACAGTCACACGAAGTCTGCTTGTGCAGGTCAGCGCAGGTCAAACAGCTCTCAGACGTCATTTCTTCATGATCCTAATGCTGCTTATGTCAGTATGGTGTGTTGATGTTACTGTTTTATGCTGCAGGCTGAAGGAACTGAGAAGACCGAGACCTACAGCTGGTTACTGTGTCCAAAGGGTTTGTCTGCAGACAATATTTAGCATTATAGTGTTTCTCTGCTGATCACTTATGTGTTTCTGTCTCTCTGGTTCATAGGCGACAGTCTCTCAGAGGAAGTGGATCTGAATCTTCCTAAAGATGTGATAAAGGGATCAGCCAGATCCTCTGTTTCTGTCATTGGTAACATTTACATACACAAGCAGAAATGATATTTTTGTGTTTGGGTTTTTTAAAATGTAATCAGTTTCAATGGTGTTTGGTTTTAAGGGGACATACTGGGTCGTGCACTGACAAATCTTCACGGATTACTAAAGATGCCGTACGGCTGTGGAGAACAAAACATGGCTATTCTTTCTCCCAATATTTACATTTTGCAGTATCTGGAAAACACAGAGCAGCTCACTTCAGCCATCAGAGAGAGAGCCACCGGCTTCCTTAAGAGTGGTGAGAGAAATGAGTCAGGTCAAGAAAATAAGTCTTGATACTTTTGACGTCAGACACACTTAATCAACCTAAACATTTAATCACTATCAAACTTAACAGGATACCAGAGACAACTGAACTACAGACATACTAGTGGTGGATACAGCACATTTGGACATGGAGATGAGAATACATGGTAAATATTTGTAACTTTTTACTCTCACTTTTTCCTAAATAGTTACAAAGTTAAAATATTAAGTAGATAGGTGGTATTTAGTTTCAATAATTTATGTACAGATTTAATCAACTCAAACAACTAATTATATTATTTAATTTAAAACTTTAAAACACCAGGTTGACTGCCTTTGTCCTGAGGTCTTTTGGAAAAGCGCAGAAATACATATTTATTGATCCACAAATTATTCAGAGTGCAATGGATTGGTTAATAAGCAGACGGGATTCAGACGGCTGTTTTATCCAACAGGGAAGACTGTTCAACAACAGAATGAAGGTGTGTTATTGGTCACTAAACATTATCACAGAAACAATCTATCTGTAACAAAAATGTTTTACTTAATGTTCCTCTAATATAAAACTGCAGGGTGGAGTGAATGATAATGTGACTATAACAGCCTACATTACTGCATCACTACTTGAACTAGAAACTCCAGTAACAGTAAGTTCATCTACAGGAAACACAGTATAAACTCAGAAAATTACGCTCCCAGCTGCTGTTTCTCTGTTTTTGTATCAGGATCCTGTCGTCAGGAAAGGTTTGTCCTGCTTGAGGTCTGTCATTGAGGATGTCAAAAACACTTACACCACTGCTCTGCTCGCCTACACCTTCAGTCTGGCTAAAGACACAGACACTAAACAGCAGCTTTTCAAGAAACTGGAAGATGTTGCTATTTCAGAAGGTAAGATAGTTGTTTTATTTATATACAGGTCCTTCTCAAAAAATTAGCATATTGTGATAAAAGTTCATTATTTCCCATAATGTAATGATAAAAATTAAACTTTCTTATATTTTAGATTCATTGCACACCAACTGAAATATTTCAGGTCTTTTATTGTTTTAATGCTGATGATTTCGGCATACAGCTCATGAAAACCCAAAATTCCTATGTCAAAAAATTAGCATATTTCATCTGACCAATAAAAGAAAAGTGTTTTTAATACAAAAAAAGTCAACCTTCAAATAATTATGTTCACTCAATACTTGGTCGGGAATCCATTTGCAGAAATGACTGCTTCAATGCGGCGTGGCATGGAGGCAATCAGCCTGTGGCACTGCTGAGGTGTTATGGAGGCCCAGGATGCTTCGATAGTGGCCTTAAGCTCATCCAGAGTGTTGGGTCTTAAGTCTCTCAACTTTCTCTTCACAATATCCCACAGCTTCCTTTATGGGGTTAAGGTCAGGAGAGTTGGCAGGCCAATTGAGCTCAGTAATACCATGGTCAGTAAACCATTTACCAGTGGTTTTGGCACTGTGAGCAGGTGCCAGGTCGTGCTGAAAAACGAAATCTTCATCTCCATAAAGCTTTTCAGCAGATGGAAGCATGAAGTGCTCCAAAATCTCCTGATAGCTAGGTGCATTGACCCTGCCCTTGATAAAACACAGTGGACCAACACCAGCAGCTGACATGGCACCCCAGACCATTTCCTTCTCCCCAGTCTTCCTCCAGACTCTGGCACCTTGATTTCCGAATGACATGCCAAATTTGCTTTCATCCGAAAAAAGTACTTTGGACCACTGAGCAACAGTCCAGTGCTGCTTTTCTGTAGCCCATTTCCTGCACACGCCTGTGCACAGTGGCTCTGAATGTTTCTACTCCAGACTCAGTCCACTGCTTCCGCAGGTCCCCCAAGGTCTGGAACCGGTTCTTCTCCACAATCTTCCTCAGGGTCTGGTCACCTCTTCTCGTTGTGCAGCGTTTTTTGCCACAGTTTTTCCTTCCCACAGACTGAGGTGCCTTGATACAGCACTCTGGGAACAGCCTATTCGCTTCAGAAATGTCTTTCTGTGTCTTACCCTCTCTCTTGAGGGTGTCAATGATGGCCTTCTGGACAGCAGTCAGGTCGGCAGTCTTACCTATGATTGCGGTTTTGAGTAATGAACCAGGCTGGGAGTTTTTAAAAGCCTCAGGAATCTTTTGCAGGTGTTTAGAGTTAATTAGTTGATTAAGATGATTAGGTTAATAGCTCGTTTAGAGAACCTTTTCATGATATGCAAATTTTTTGAGATAGGAATTTTGAGTTTTCATGAGCTGTATGCCAAAATCATAAGTATTAAAACAATAAAAGACCTGAAATATTTCAGTTGGTGTGCAATGAATCTACAATATATGAAAGTAAAATTTTTATCATTACATTATGGAAAATAATGAACTTTTATCACAATATGCTAATTTTTTTAGAAGGACCTGTGTGTGTGCGTGTGTACACTGTGTGCAGAATTATTAGGCAAATGAGTATTTTGACCACATCATCCTCTTTATGCATGTTGTCTTACTCCAAGCTGTATAGGCTCGAAAGCCTACTACCAATTAAGCATATTAGGTGATGTGCATCTCAGTAATGAGAAGGGGTGTGGTTTAATGACATCAACACCCTATATCAGGTGTGCATAATTATTAGGCAACTTCCTTTCCTTTGGAAAAATGGGCCAAAAGAAGGACTTAACAGGCTCCGAAAAGTCAAAAATAGTGAGATATCTTGCAGAGGGCTACCACTTGCCACCAGTTTTGCCATATTTCAGAGCTGCAACATCACTGGAGTGCCCAAAAGCACAAGGTGTGCAATACTCAGAGACATGGCCAAGGTAAGAAAGGCTGAAAAACGACCACCACTGAACAAGACACACATGCTGAAACGTCAAGACTGGGCAAAGAAATATCTCAAGACTGATTTTTCTAAGGTTTTATGGACTGATGAAATGAGAGTGAGTCTTGATGGGCCAGATGGATGGGCCCGTGGCTGGATCGGTAAAGGGCAGAGAGCTCCAGTCCGACTCAGACGCCAGCAACGTGGAGGTGGAGTACTGGTTTGGGCTGCTATCATCAAAGATGAGCTTGTGGGGCCTTTTCGGGTTGAGGATGGAGTGAAGCTCAACTCCCAGTCCTACTGCCAGTTTCTGGAAGACACCTTCAAGCAGTGGTACAGGAAGAAGTCTGCATCCTTCAAGAAAAACATGATTTTCATGCAGGACAATGCTCCATCACACGCGTCCAAGTACTCCACAGCGTGGCTGGCAAGAAAGGGTCTAAAAGAAGAAAAACTAATGACTTGGCCTCCTTGTTCACCTGATCTGAACCCCATAGAGAACCTGTGGTCCATCATGAAATGTGAGATTTACAAGGAGGGAAAACAGTACACCTCTCTGAACAGTGATTGGGAGGCTGTGGTTGCTGCTGCACGCAATGTTGATGGTGAACCGATCATAACACTGACAGAATCCATGGATGGCAGGCTTTTGAGTGTCCTTGCAAAGAAAGGTGGCTATATTGGTCACTGATTTGTTTTTGTTTTGTTTTTGAATGTCAGAAATGTATATTTGTGAATGTTGAGATGTTATATTGGTTTCACTGCTGAAAATAAATAATTGAAATGGGTATATATTTGTTTTTTGTTAAGTTGCCTAATAATTATGCACAGTAATAGTCACCTGCACACACAGATATCCTCCTAAAATAGCTACAACTAAAAACAAACTAAAAACTACTTCCAAAAATATTCAGCTTTGATATTAATGAGTTTTTGGAAATCATTGAGAACATGGTTGTTGTTCAATAATAAAATTATTCCTCAAAAATACAACTTGCCTAATAATTCTGCACTCCCTGTGTGTGTGTGTGTGTGTGTGTATATATATATATATATATATATATATATATATATATATATATATATTTTTTTTTTTTTTTTTTTTCTTCTTTTTGAGTTACCATGTCTCTTTTGCCCATGTGTCCTAAAGGGTCTCGTCTCCACTGGTCTCAGTCTGCTTCTGCTGATGACTCTGATTCTCTGGCAGTGGAGATCAGCTCATATGTGCTGCTAGCTGTTCTCTCTGCTGATTCACTCACTACAGCTGATCTGGGCTTTGCTAACAGGATTGTCAGCTGGCTTGTTAAGCAGCAGAATGCCTATGGAGGATTCTCCTCCACACAGGTGACTCAAACTACTCAAATCAAACACATGATTGCTGAATAATGGGTAAAAGACACATTACTGAACACATTTATTTCTCAGGACTGTCGTGGCAAAATTTAAATCAACTCTCATCAGCATAAGAGACAGACTCATTCTCATGTATAATTAAAAAGAAGGCTTTTATTCTTTGCAAAGAAGGTCAGACAGTCATACAGCAACACTGAGTTCCTGCAGAGTGAAACCGACCCAGGAAGAGGGCAGTCCTCCACCTTATATACCTCTGCTCTTCCAAGGTTACACAGTTTCAGCAGCTGTAAATTTCCACACATAACAAGGAACACTCTTTATGGGCTGTTTCTCACACATTTAGGACTTAGGTGACCCCCTCAGGTCATCCTCAGACATCGTCCCCCCACTATATGGCCCAATGACCCCCTCAGGTCATTCTCAGACATCTGTTTTCCCCCCCAGGCATCACCCTTCTGAACCCACACAGTAAAGAAAAGAAAACACATGCTTATATATACAGAAGCAATGTTAAATGAATTTTTCCACCACAGGACACAGTGGTGGCTCTTCAGGCTCTGTCTTTGTACGCCACCAAAGTGTTCAGCGCTGACGGCTCCAGCACAGTGACTGTACAGTCAGCAGCAGACTCTCATCACTTTGATGTCAATCAGGACAATAAGTTACTGTACCAGGAGAAGCAGCTGCAGGACGTCCCAGCCAAATACAGCATTGAAGTGAATGGCTCAGCCTGTGTGTCTCTGCAGGTCTGTAGTGCATTCAGCTTCATTGACTCAGTCGCTCTCTTTTCTTTCTTAACATTTTGCTGCTGTTTTTTCTTTTCATGTTGACATTCTCAGGTAACTCAGTTCTACAACATTCCCACTCCTACTGAAGCTAAAACACTGAGCATTGATGCAAAGAT
This sequence comes from Carassius auratus, assembly GCF_003368295.1. Lineage (NCBI taxonomy): Eukaryota > Metazoa > Chordata > Actinopteri > Cypriniformes > Cyprinidae > Carassius > Carassius auratus. Next base: position 12,153,780 of record NC_039257.1, read on the forward strand.
TGAGGAAGATTCCAAAACACTGGGACAAAATTTCCTTTTGAACTTCAATGTCAAGTAAAAACAGATTTAGATTTTTTTATAGCTACTGTTTCTTTTATTATATATAGATACCTCTTTATTTAATGCCTAAAAATTTTGACAATCTTAGTTGTAAAATTCTATAATTGCTTGGATAAAATTTAAATCATAATAAGCATTAAATCAGGGCAGTACATTTATCTTTTTAAGATATCATGGTCCCCAGGAGATGACTAACATGCTCATTGTGGATATTAAACTTTTATCAGGATTCACAGCTGACACATCATCGGTAAGTTTAGGTGTATAAAGTTATTGTGCATTAAGAAGACACACATTTTTTTTTACACATTTTTACTACTGTTTTTTTTTTCATGATAGCTTTAATTTGCAAAAACTGAAAAAACACCTATTCATCATCATCATATTTTCACATTAGTAATTCTATTTTCCCTATAGCTTACAACGTCAATTAGTTCAGAAGTCCTTGCTCAGAAGTATGTGGAGCGGGTTGACACAAAAGAAGACCATGTCATAGTTTATTTAACAGAGGTAAGTAAATAATAACATTTATATAATTAACATGCATTCCATAATTTCCATGAATGGTACTGTATAAATGTATTTTTTGTTTATCCTCTTGCAGATTCCAAAACATATTTCTATGAATTACAAGATGCAAATGAAACGGGTTCTTCCAGTGAAAAATCTCAAGCCAGCAGTGGTCAAAGTGTATGATTACTACCAAACAAGTAAGATTTTATTTTAATATTCAGAAAAATTTAAAGGTGACGGTGTGTAGTTTAATGCAGTTTTCATTAGATAAATAGCAAAACGTATAATTCACAAAATTTTTGTTATTATTTATATTTTATCTTGTTTATTGTATGTTATTGACACAAAGCCATGCCGTATTATTTATTGGTGTCCTCATTTAACTAATCATATTACTCACTATTGTCTAATTAAAGGTTATAGTAACCACTAACAAATGTTACAACTATTTTCATGATAGATGTATTGCATTTTCTAGTATATATATTGTCACAGGCTGAAGAATCACACGACAGGGTTTAGTGCAAAAGTGAAGCCTCGGAGGGTGTATTTATTGACAGGTGCTTTTAAACCGTGACGTTGCCAGTAGTGTCAGGTGCTCGCCCTCAGTGCCAAGTGATCCTGTTTGCCGGCCGGCTGAGTGCAATGGGACTTGGTGTCCTGTGCTCGGGTGGCGGGCTGGTCGATCCGCAGCTTTCTGGAGGGACAAGAGACACAACATAAGTTTCTGTCGTCTGGAGATCCTCTCTCCCTGTGTCACCCTTAGGCACAGCTTTTATGGTCCTCTTCTCATCCGCTTTAGCTGGGACCGATCAGCCGGCTGTGGTCGCGCAGGTGAATCTCCCTCGTTGCCAGGACGACGCTGATAGGTGCCCGGGACATGGCTCACAACCCCGCCCCCTAAGCGCCGTCCTGGTTCCTCGGGCGAGGGGGGAGGTGGGGGCTGGGGGAGGAAGAGTAACTGACAGACCTGCGAAAGCTGTCCACAGGCGGGAGAGTCCATCCGCATTGGTGTTGGCGGTTCAAGCTCGATGTCGCACATCAAAGTGGAAGTCCTGGAGCACCAGGAACCACCACGTCACCCGGGCATTGGTGTCCTTAGCCCGGGCCATCGACTGTAACCGTGCGTGATCAGTGACGAGGGTGAATTTCTGTCCCAGTAGGTAATATTTCAGCTCCAGGACTGCCCACTTGACGGCCAGCGCCGCCTTCTCCACTGCCGCGTACCGTTGTTCTGTTGTGGACAGCTTTCGGCTGATGTATACCACCTGGTGCTCCTCACCGTCTTGTACTTGGGATAGTACGGCTCCCAACCCGTTGTCAGATGCATCCGTCTGCAATAAGAAGGGACAGTTAAATTTGGGAGCGCGCAACACTGGCTCAGAAGCGCCGCTTTTATCCTCCTGAACGCTGCTTCTTCCTGGGTTCCCCACTTCACCTTCTCCGGCTGTCCCTTCTTAGTGAGGTCTGTCAGGGCTGTCGCTAGGGAGGAGAAGTTAGGTATAAAACACCTGTAGTACCAGCCAACCCCAAAAAGGCCCGTACCTGTTTCTTGGTGGAGGGCCTCGGGGCCGAGAGAATGGTTGACACTTTTCCCTGTTGCGGACAGATCAGGCCCCGGCCCACCTGGAAACTGAGGTATTTTGCTTTAGGTAGGGCGAGGTGGCATTTCTTGGGTTGGTGGTGAGCCCTGCCTGCGGCGTGGAGAAGGCGGTCTTCGGTTTGGCAGTCTCCATTAACGGTACCTGCTAATAGCCCTTGGTGAGATCGAGCGTGGACATGAAGGTACGAGAGATGCTGAAGCTAGGGATCATTGAGCCCTCCCGCAGTCCCTGGTCCAGTCCCATAGTCATGGTCCCAAAACCGGACGGCACCCTCCGGTTCTGTAACGACTTCCTCCGCCTAAACGAGGTCTCCGAGTTCGATGGATACCCGATGCCCCGTGTCGATGAGCTGCTGGAGCGGCTGGGGAGAGCCCGGTTCCCCTTCGGCTGCGTGTCGCCGGGCCTCCGGGATTCGGTAGGGCCGCTGTCGTACAATGGTCCCTGGCGGTGTGTGTACGTCATGCTGCAGTAGGCGGGTCTGCCCGGGATGTGGGGAGAACACATCAGAGAACTGACCGAACAGATGTTGGAGCTCCGTCTTCTGGGCGGCCGACAGGTGAGGGCTGATGTCAACAACCACGGGTGAGGAGGCGACTAGGGCCACAACCTGAGTCCAGCGCTTTAGGAGATTGATGTGGTGCAGTTGGCTTTCCTTCCAGCGCCCCGGCTGGCGTACTCTGTAAGTCACGGGCCCCACTTTCTCCTCGATGATGTATGGGCCTTGCCATTTGGTGAGGAATTTACACGCTGCTGTTGGGACGAGGACTAGGACGTATTCACCTGGCTGGAATTCCCGTGGTTGGGCCGCCAGGTCATATCGTCGACATTGAGCTTCTTGGGCGTCCGCCAGGTGATCCCAGACGGGGAGCATGATGAGGTCGATCTTTTCCCTCATCTCCCTCACGTGCTCGGTCGTGGTCCGATGGACGGTCGGCTGCTGCTCCCAGGCCTCTTTGGCGACTTCGAGCAAGCCACGGGGCTGCCGCCCAAACAGAAGCTCGAATGGTGTGAATCCTGTGGAGGCCTGGGGGACTTTCCCGGATGCCGAAGAGGACGTACGGCAGCATTTGATCCCAATCCCGTTGGTTGTCCGCTGCCACGCAGCAGAGCATCTGCTTTAATGTTTGGTTAAACCTTTCGACCAGCCCATCAGTCTGAGGGTGGTACACGTTGGTCCGAAGCTGCTTTACCTTCAGGAGGTGGCAGAGGTCAGCCATCGTCCGGGACATGAAGGAGGTGCCCTGGTTGGTCAGAATCTCCCGGGGTATGCCGACCCGGCTGCACAGTAGGAAGAGCTCCTGGGCCATGGCCTTGGATGTGGCTTTGCGCAGTGGAATGGCTTCGGGGTATCGGGTCGCATAATCCACGATGACTAATATGTGTTCGTGTCCCTGGGCGGACTTTGGCAGCGGCCCTACAAGGTCCATTCCTATCCACTCAAAGGGTAACTCAATGATGGGCAGCGGGATTAGCAGAGCTGGGGGAGGAGTTTGTGGCGACGTCCGTTGGCAGTCCGGACAAGCCTGACAAAACTGCGTGATCTCCGCCTCCATGCCGGGCCAATGCAACCTGTCTCGGATTCGTTGAGTGGTGTTCTGCGCCCCCTAGGTGGCCCGCCATAGGATGGGAATGGGCAAGCTCGACGATTGTCTGTGTCTTCGTGCGTGGGACTACCAACAGCTTTACCACCACCCCCCTTCGCTGCGCGACACAGTACACCAGGCCATTCTGGATCACGAAGTGTGGGGTTGGGTGTGGTGGTGGTTGGACCTCTTTCCCCTCAACCAGTCTCACCTGCTTCCAGCAGTGCTTCAGCCGATCATCCCCGAGCTGCTCCTTCATAAAATTTCCCCCACCCCGCACCTGCTGGAACACATCATAGAAAAGGTTAGAACTTTGGTGGGGGGGGACTCACCATCTCGGGCGCTGTCAGAAGCTAGGAGGACAGGGCGCCGTCGGGGACCTCGGCTGAAGTTCTTCCTCTTCTGGTGGTTCCCGGCAGGGCTGGCAGGCCGGGTGACTTGGGTGAGCAGTTGGTCAAAGCCTGGCCAGTCTCTTCCCAACAGGACGAGCATGGGCAGGTCCCTGACTACGCCCACTTCCAGTGGCCAGGTGCTGGTCCTCGTGGAGAGAGTCCCCAGCCAGGTGGGTACGTTCTGGGTGTCCCCATGGACGCAGGTGATGGTGAGGCGGGCTTTGGTTCCCATCCGTGGGGGAAACAGGGAGCACTGGACCAGGCTTACCGCACTTCCAGAGTCCAACAGCACTTCCAGAGTCCAACAGGGCTGTACACGGACGGCCTCTCGTGGTGGCTTTAAATGGACGGCACAGCCATCAGCCAGGCGCGATTAGGAGAGGGTGGTGGCTCCGTTGGCATTAGCTCGTCCTGTATGCCGGGAACCGCCGACCTGCTGACTGTGCGCTGGGTGCCCTCTGGCGTGCGTCGCTCCTGGTACACCCTCCGGGGAAATGCCGGTGCTCGCTCCTCAGCCTCTCGTTGCATCGTCATTTCCGCAAGTCTAATTCTGGCCTTGTTTGCACCTTGTGGTGAGCCCGCTGTATTTTATCTGGTGAAGTCTTCTCTTAAACATGTACCAAACAGTTGATTTGGCCATTCTGAATGTTCATGCCATTCTGAATGGTCCTGCCATCTCTCTGGTGGATTTGTTTTGTTTTGTTTTTGCAGCCTGACAATTGTCTGTCTTACCTGCATGGGGAGCTATTTGTCTGCATGATGGAAAGGCGAATGGCACACTTAAAATCATCTCCAGACTTTTACGTGGTTAACTGATGTAGAAATAACTAAGAAATAGCCCACATCTGTCTGTGAGATAGCTTTTGAGTCAACTGTCCAATTACTTAAGCTCCCTTGAAAAAAAAGGGGGAGGTACATATTAAAGAGCTGTAATTGTTTAATTGTAACAATGAGCCAGGCCAAAGCCTTCTATTAATTTGTGTCTTGATATTACCTTCTTTCTTTAGGTGATCAGTCGGAGACCGAGTACTCTTTCAACCAAGGGTGTTACTTTGGGTCTACCATTGGGGGGTTTAAACTCGCAGCATATTTATTAATTTATGTATTTCTTGAATAATTTTCTTGTGTAAAAGGTACCGTTCCTGTATTAGAAATACATTGTGATACTTTTACTGATTTAGGCTACTTAACATAAATGCAGCTATTCACTTGACTATTTATGCCATAACCTGACTATTTATGGCATGCCTTCCACTGTCAATAAGGTCAAGCATTTCAGTCCTACAGCTCATAGTATAATGACACAGAATACAAAATGTATTTTTAATATTGTATGAGTAGTTATTCTTAGTGGCATTGTTTGATTTCATTTGTAATTTGTATGTATTCTTTTATATGTGTACTCAGTGGCAGCAGCCCACTCACAATTTTTCATTTGTTCTTATTTTTTAAATGAACTTGTTTGTACTTATTATGGAAAATAAAGATTTTAAAAATTTGCATGCATAAGGAGTCTGACAACAGCCTGCACTCCACATAGAGATCTTATCTCATCATCATCGAGTGTTGGGGGGTTGATTGAAGGTCCTGGACCTCTCTTAAGCATTAAGAGACCCCCATTGTGCCAAAAAAAACCTTGGTTTTTCAATAAAGCTATAATAATTGAAACATGAAACTATTGAAAATGAAAATTACGTGAAAAGTGTGGTTTCTGTATTAAATTTAGAGCTGCTTACATATTTCTTTTAATGTGATTTTACAGCATTTACAGCATTACACACATTAGAACCAATCACACACGATTCTATTGAGTTTATGAACACAATGGCCTATCAGAGGTGTTCAGATTAGTCATTGCTGAAATCTCAGTTTTGTTCAGTGTGCGCATCCTAAATTCTTATTCATCATAAGCAAAAAAGTGCATGTGTATGAACTATATAAGTTATATAGGACATATAAGATATTAATTTACAGTGTGGACACCTTCATTGATTATAACAGGAATTTTGAGTGCTTAAACTCTAGTTAAACTGAAATTAGTAATATTTTTTAATGTGAATGTTCTTTGCTCACTTTCTCCATAATTTACCTGTGTTAATTAAAGATATTTTGTTTTTACCATAGAATGTTTGTATTGAGTTATGATCACTTTAAATAAAAAATCAGTTTTATTAAATATTTAAAAATAAATTACATAGTTAAATTACCTTCTATTAACTAAATCAAATCAATAATTGAAATGATTGTTAATAGCTGACAAATCATTGGCATTAGAACTTCTGTAAAGCTTATTGCTTACATAAAGTAACATCAGCTCATTCAAATTCTCTGATCGGGCCTGTCCAAATACCCACACTTATGATCCGCTCTTTAACTAAGCTACAATAATACTTTTTGTATACACCTATAACAATGAACAATTCTTCTCCTCCAAATTTAATATTCCGACATTATCAAAGAGTACCATGACACATCCACGTGCAATTCCGGTTGTGGCTAGAAAGTGATACAGCTGAAACAGGAAGCTAACAATAAATTAAATTTTCATCCCCAATAATTAATATGCTACTATTTCATTTTATTTTTTTAGTCATGACTGTGCAAGAGGTTGCAGGTTTCAAAATTTAAAAATAATACAAAATAACCAGGGTTGGAATTAGTTTGCAATTTGGATTTTTATAAGATCCTTTGTTTCCTGATAAATGCCGTCTCAACTATTTCTGAAGTGCTTCTTGTTGGAAAACAATTTTACCAGAATGTTTTTCTGTTAGAATTGTGTAGTTTTTTTTTTTTTTTATAAGCTGTTAAATTATTAAGCAGTGACTCATGTAGTTATTTTTTTTGTGTGTGTTTTATGTGATGCGCTGGGCATATATTTTTAATTCCTGATTTGTTCCCTGACATGATCCTTGTTGCAAAGCAAAAGTAAAATTTTTGTAAAAAAAAAAAAAAAAACACTTCTTTTACAAAGAACACCACTTTCTCACATAACAAACTGAAGCAAGTCCTGCATAGATTGCAATATCCATTCTCGATCCAATGATTTCAACTAATTCAGCACCACCCTCATGGACAGCACCTGATTACATCACACGTAAGAAGGTTTCATGTTAACTCTGAATTAATTTTTTTAAATGGCTGTTTAAATATCAAGAAATGTTCAATATAATAATGCATTTTGTCAGACTTTGAATTATTTTTTTTTCTTCTAAATTCTACAGTAAAACCTAGTAAAAGTTGACAGAGACAAATTCTTGGGTGTCCTGAAGAGTAATTTGTTGAAATTTTTATGTTAATTCTTCAGAAATTTTAAAAATGCATGTAGAAAAAGCACGAAATAGTCAGTGTTATGTATTTTAACACTTTATTTTTCTCCCAAACTAAGCAGTAAACTGTATATTTTATAATATGCAATATTAATATGCTTTCAAAAAAAAAAAAAATCTTGTTTTGGGGCACATTTAATTAATATCTGCTGAAATATTGGTCTTCCTCAGCTTTTTGGCCACTTCATGTATCCGTACCCTAATTTAACAGATAGGCCTTCAAAACATGTCCACGGTGGCAACAGTGAGAATAAAGTTATGCCCTGAGATTTTCCTCTGAAATGCAACTAACACCTCAAAAATGCAGAACATGCTTCTGGTTCCACAGCAACCAAAGACAAATTGTCTGATAACACTAGTTTTATGGCTCAAAGGAATGCGGGAAAGTTAATCTTACTCAAGTGTCTCTAAAACGAATTAATTTATAGGAAAACCTTTCTTTGAATGAAAACACATATGCCGGGCTTATCGAACAATTGGACCAAAAACAGCATGTTTGGCGCCCAAGTCCCGCTCCCGAAAGCTCTGTACCTTTGAAAAAGTACTACCTCGCAAGCAGGGACTTTCTGAGGGGCATTTTTTTTTTTTTTACCAGGAACTTTATTTAAATCCTGGTTCCTGCGGTGGCAACTCATCAAGTACCACCCCATAGTCCCTAGTTCCTGGGTAAAGTTCCAGCAGTGGAAACGCAGCTATATACTTCAGGTCATTGTGTAGTGTATGTTGTTACTCTTCATGTATGTTGGTTTTTTTGTATTGGAAACCGTTTTATGCAAGCTTATGATAGAACCACTTGTTCGTGTAATCTTATATGTAATTTTGCATTAACACTCAATAGAGTTCCATATAAACTTTCAGCCAAAGGGCCGTAAAACTAATATCTCCAACCTCCTGGTTGGAATTTCAGCCTTTCTCACTGGACAAGCCAATCTTCTCACACCTTAAAATGCTTACGCACAGTTCCGCCCAGCTTTTTCTTCTTCTGCTTAGTTTTCTCTCTTAGCTTTTTTTTTCACTTTCCACTGGGAAGAAATGATTACCATCAAGTCAGAACATCTTTGGAATTCATCAATCTTCAAACCCAAAAGAATATGATCACAAGTCCAAAAACCTTAAGGCTATCAAGACTTTCATCTTAGTCTGCATCCAGACACTTGTCAACAACCAAGGCAATGCAATGATCATACATTTAACTAAACGAAACTATTCCCCTTTTTCCTGACATTAATTTGTTCATTTGTAAATTCTATGTTTCTAGCTTCCGGTCTCATTTGCGTCCAGCTATTTTTAGATGTACAAAACAGTTTGTTTTGCTGCTTGACATTGACAATTGATGTGTCGTGTTATATTATTTGAATCTGTTACCTTAAAGGGTTAGTTCGCCCAAAAATGAAAATTATGTCATTAATAACTCACCCTTATGCTGTTCCAAACATGTAAGGCCTCCTTTTATCTTCGGAACACAGTTTAAGATCTTTTTGATTTAGTCCGAGAGCTCTCAGTCCCTCCATTGAAGCTGTGTGTATGGTATACTGTCCATGTCCAGAAAGGTAAGAAAAACATCAAAGTAGTCCATGTGACATCAGAGGGTCCGTTGGAATTTTTTGAAGCATCGAAAATACATTTTTACGAAATACGATTTTATTCAGCATTGTCTTCTCTTCCGTGTCTGTGTGAGAGAGAGTTCAAATCAGAGCCATATAGATCAAAGCAGCTGGATTTCCGGTTCGCGAATGAATCATTCAGTTCACCAAATCGAACTGAATCATTTTAAACGGTTCGCATCTCTAATACGCATTAATCCACAAATGACTTAAGCTGTTAACTTTTTTGATGTGGCTGACACTCCCTCTGAGTTCAAACAAACCAATATCCCGGAGTAATGCATGCACTCAAACAGTACACTGACTGAACTGCTGTGATGAAAACCGAGCCGAGCCAGATAGACAGATAGAACAATAGACTGGCTCGTTCACGAGTGAAGAACCGGTTGCATCGGTGTTCGGATCACCAGTAGTTCTTTCGGACAGTTCGATTCAATACACCGGTTGAAGAAAACCGTTCATCAGTTCTTTTGAGCTCGACGTTGGCAATGATAGCCCTTGATTCAAGCCTTCGGTTTACCCGCACCCATAACACTAGCACATAATCAGTTCAGAATCAATCACCAAAAGAATCAGTTTAAGATATTTTAGATTTAGTCTGAGAGCTCTCAGTCCCTCCATTGAAAATGTGTGTACAGTACACTATCTATAGTTATAAAGGTAATAAAAACATCTTCAAGGTAGTCCATGTGACATCAGAGGGTCAGTTTGAATTTTTTTAAGCATCATAAATACATTTTGGTCCAAAAATAGCAAAAACTACGACTTTATTCAGCAATGTCTTCTCTTCCGGGTCTGTTGTGAGGGCGTCCACTACAGTTTGGTGATATCCGGTTCGTGAAGGAATCACACGATATAACCGGATCTTTTTGAACCAGTTCACCAAATCAAACTGAATCGTTTGAAAAAGTTTGCATCTCCAATACGCATTAATCCATAAATGACTTAAACTGTTAGCTTTTTTTAATGTGCCTGATACTCCCTCTGACAAACCAATATCCCGGAGTTATTCATTTACTCAAACAGTACACTGACTGAACTGCTGTGAAGAGATGAACACCAAGCCGTGCCAGATAACGAATGAATGATTGACTCGAAGAATGCAGATCATATTTATTTTGCTTTAGCATGAAGCTGCAGTTTCAATTCTCGAATTACACTTATGAGTAACAGTAAAATGCTCCAGCCACTTTTATCTTCATGTCTTTTGCTTGCCATCACAAGCCCACTCTCCTTTGTGTCAGTTTTAGTTTCTTAAAAGCAATGAGTGCATTAGCCTTTTATCTGACACTTTTTCTTTGATGTTGAACCACTCCGCCCCTGTCCAGCAGTCAAAGCAGCATTATGTTGGGAAGTCGTGGCCTAATGGTTAGAGGGTTGGACTCCCAATCGAAGGGTTGTGAGTTGTAGTCTCGGGCCGGACAGAATTGTGGGTGGGGGGAGTGCATGAACAGCTCTCTCTCCACCTTCAATACCACGACTTAGGTGCCCTTGAGCAAGGCATCGAACCCCCAACTGCTCCCCGGGCGCCACAGCATAAATGGCTGCCCACTGCTCCGGGTGTGTGCTCACGGTGTGTGTGTGTGTGCATTTCGGATGGGTTAAATGCAGAGCATAAATTCTGAGTATGGGTCACCATACTTGGCTGAACGTCACTTCACTTCACTCACTCATGTTGCAAAAGTGTGGACTCAGAAGGTGGCTGCAAGGGTTAAGGGTGCCATTTGGTACAGGGCCATGCAAGTGCTGCAAAATCCAGGTTGCGGCTCACTTGACCACAGTAGTTTTGCGGCACTCTTAAGCCAAAAAAAAAAACATGGTTCCACAGTATTTTCCATATATGTTATCTTAAACATTTTAGCACTTCCGGTTCTCTCAGAGTCAATGTTTTTTTTGAAAGTGAGTTTGGTTAAATCCACTAAAATAAGGTCCGTGGTTCACACAAGCTTAAGATACGTTCACGTTTTATTATATGACATAAAACACACCAGTTTCACCCCACTCATTTCTTTTTAAAACTGATACATTTCTTGAAAAAAAAAATCAGATTGCTAATGAGTTGCTAAATGGGACTACAGGCACTGTCAGAGACATATATTGTCAGGGGTGGCAAGGGAGGAACTCAAGTGCAGACAGGGATCACAACACACAGGATTTATTTAATACAAAAAAAGGGGAAAACAAAACCCACGAGGGGGAAAACACGGAGTAAGGTAAAGACTAAATAACTAAACAGGACTGGGCTGACATGACAAACAAACTCTTAAACACTAACTACAAACAAACACTCACGGTAATACAAGGACTTCCGAGGTACAGAAACAATCACAAATGTGGAACAATCTCAGACGTGGAGCAATCACAAATGATGAACAATGAACCGACGAAAGACAGAGCACACTGGGAGATCTAAATAGGGGAACTAATCAAGACACGACAGGTGGCACAGATAGGACAATCACGACAAGACTAGGATAACATGGGGGGCGGGGCAAGGGAACGAGACAACAGGCTTGTTCGACTTCATGCAGTTTTGCGCAAACCGATCGTCGGCTGACTTGAAGCAGTGCATGCCGGTTAGAAATTTTGTCCGACTTGATACAGCGCTGACGCCACGTGACGTGACGTGTGCCGTCAAAGTACCACGAGAGCGATTCGAGAGTAGCCGGAGAACTCAGCCAGCGCAGCTTCTGAAGAGCGGCTGCACAGGTTCTGATGACGACACAACTGATCCACGATTGGCTGGATTCACTGATGACACAGATGACGTGCGTTTCAAGTTTATTGCGAGTCGGCTTCAGTTTCAGAAATTCTCATATGGACTTTTAAAACAGTTCAATACGTTTTTATGTCGTCTTCATCTTATAAATCATATTTATTAAATATTGTTTTACTGTATTTACTTTATTGTTAATATAAAGTTTGTGTATGTTTATTTTGCATGACTTTCTTTTTTATACAGACCTTTTACAGTATTCAGCAGCATAACCTATTCAAATTAGCATTTTTAAGAACTAAAATGTTAATCTTAAAAGCATACAATCTAATGTGGTCATAAATGTATGCTCCTATACAAATGATACATAATACATTATGTTCCTCCATTTGTTTGGTTTCTTCATATTCTTTAGTTTATTTTGCTGTGTTTATACTTCACCTGCATGTGGTTAGCAAACTGCTAACAACTTGCTGTAACTTCAACTTAACAACATTCAAGACCCTTCCAAAACACCACTTATACACACATTAAACGCGATCAAGTAAGCAATCGCCACGTGATCTGCCATGACTGACGTAATTGCAGCAAACTACGGGAGCCACAACGTGTCCGGCTTCATATCTCTGTTTTCAGCTCCTCCCCACCTGCACGCGGCTACTCTCGCCGATCGGTTGCATCCAGCCGCAGCCGATGTCGAACACACCTAACACAAGCACATGGCCCAAAGACAAGGTCTGCCACGGGTCTGCCATGATCCTGCCTCAAGACTAGGAAAAATCAAGGACACGAGGGCAGAATCATGACATATATGGCTTTATCATACACCCGGTGCCAGGCACAATGTTAAGTGTTTTTTTTTTTTTTGCTAGTTTCAGCCCGATGCAGTTAGCATTTTAATGTCCCGTGTCACATTGTTTAAATAGCAAATGCATTTGTGCGCTCATGGGCATGCTGGCCTGAAAACGAGGTGTGTTCAGGCGCATTATTAGTGTGTTGCTATTTTGAAGCAACTGAAAATAGACTTGGCTTTAGACCAGGTTTTAGTTAGTCAGTTGCACAGTCTATTTCAGTTGCTTTTTTTTTTTTTTTTTTTTAAGAGCGCGTTCGTATATAGGCGGGTCCACAATGCATCCACAACCATACACTCTGCTTCTTACACATGACCCACATGGAAAAAATACTATAGTAATTTATAGTAACTTTTTTATTTTACTCTTTAAGGTTAAATACATGTTTAAAATCATAAGATAAAGTTTAATAAAGTTTTTTTTTAATCAAATCTTTGCATAGTCATGACAGGAAACACTGGCATCTAACAATGCATTAAATAATAATAATAATAATAATAATAATAATATACATAAACCAAAATAGGAGATTAAACAGTTATCAGATAAGCATGTGTCCTATTCTGTGTCCTCAACTCCTGAAACATTGGTGTCTCATATTTTAAACATGTATGTGTGAAAATATTAAGATGCAACTCCCTTTGTAATCATAAAAATTTTCATAATAAACTGTGATTTAATTCCACATTTTTTTCTAAGTAACTGTAATAGATTATTAATATTAATTTAGTTACTCCTGTAACACACAATCCAGAAGCGGTGCACTCATGGGGACAGGGATAATATGCTCCGAGAATGAAACTACAGTCGTGATATAAAACACACAGGTCTGTTAAGAACAAAACATTTAATATAGACTGATTATTATTAGGCTGGGATTTTTATTTATTTATTTATTTATTAAGTATTTTCCAAGCAAATTAAGTGCAAGTTTTTATCATTTGTAAAATTACTGATTAACATGGCGGATAAAAGCGACTTGTTTATATTGTAACAACAATGAGTTTTACAGAATAATTAACTCAAATGATATATAGGGAATTTGAATAATTAATCAGGAATATGATTAATTTATATCTCAGATGACAGTTACATTAAATTTGATTGATTATGAAAAATAGCTCAATTGCCTATACCGATAAATAATCACAGGGCATTGTAATTTACTCATTAATATGTCAATATTCCATTCTTCATATCAATTGTTGTGATAGCTCTTACTGTAAATTACTGCAAATCAAACAGCGGTTTGTCCAGCAAGCCACTGTTGACCTATCAATTTTCAATAAAGTTATCACGCCTTATAATTCAAGGAAAAATATTCTCTGGCCATGAAAACATTATCCTATCCTTATGATAAATTTAGTTTCTAAATTTAGAGCTTGTAGCTAAAGATCAGACATCTCAGTGACTCGTAATGTAAGTGGGGCAGAGATGTATAAAGTACTAGAGAACCATACTTGAGTAAAAGTACAAGTGGCTCTATCAAAAAAGTGACTTGAGTAGAAGTAGAAGTGCTCTTTAAGCACCACACTTAAGTAGAAGTAGTAAAGTATTCAACATTTTTTGTACTTAAGTATTGCAAGTAGTCTATTTTAAAATTTACTACTCAAGTACTGAAAGTAAAAGTAGAAGTATTGTGTTATGTAACTATTAAAGAAAGTAACGTTAGTCAAAAGTTTGAACATATTGTTTTTACTATTTCAAATGATTAATCTAAAGGACAATCACAATTCCTTTGACTGTAACTTCTTGTAAACAAAAAATGGTTACTAGGGTTAGTTAGCCCAATTTGCAAAATTATGTCATTAATAACTTACCCTCATGTTGTTTCAAACCCCTAAGACATCAGAGGGTCATTTAGAATTTTTTGAAGCATCGAAAATACATTTTGGTCCAAAAATAGCAAAAACTAGACTTTATTCAGCATTGTCTTCTCTTCCGTGTCTGTTGTAAGACAGTTAAAAACAAAGCAGTTTGTGATATCTAGTTCGCGAACCAATCATTCGATGTAACCGGATCTTTTTGAAACAGTCCACCAAATCAAATTGAATCGTTTTAAACAGTTCGCGTCTCCAATACGCATTAATCCACAGATGAATTAAGATGTTAACTTGTTTAATGTGTCTGACACTCCCTCTGAGTTAAAACAAACCAATATCCCGGAGTAATTCATTGACTCAAACAGTACACTGACTGAACTGATGTGAAGAGAGAACTGAAGATTAACACCGAGCCGAGCCAGATAATGACTCGTTCACGAGTCAAGAACTGTTTCTGTCAGACGCGTCCGATTCGTGAACCGAGGAGCTGATGATACTGCGCATGTGTGATTTAGCGTGAAGCAAACCGACACAGAGCGTCTGGAACCGAACTGATTCTTTTGGTGATTAATTCTGAACTGATTCTGTGTTAATGTTATGAGCCCAGGTGCAGTCAACGCCAATGACGCCATTGCATCGAGCGCAAAAGAATCGGTGAACTGTTTTCTTCAACTGGTTTATTGAATCGAACTGTCAGAAAGAACTAACGTTACTGGTCATCCGAAAACCGATGCAACCGGTTCTTGACTCGTGAACGAGTCATTATCTGGCTCGGCTCGATGTTCATTTCTCTCTTCACAGCAGTTCAGTCAGCACGCGCAGTCTTCTTAATCGCTTGATTCGCTCAATGATGTGCCAACTTCATCAAACCTGCCATCTACAGTTCTGGCAGTGGTTTGTAATGGAATGATTCGTAACATTATTATAATTGTAACGAGTAACGATGCAGCACATAAAAAAAATATCGGAGTAAAAGTATTAAACTCAGCGAAAATATGTACCGAAGTAAAAGTGGAAGTAGGAGAAAAAAATAATACTCTACTAAAGTACAGATACCGCCTTTTAGTACTTAAGTACAGTAGTGAAGTAGTTCTACTTCGTTACTATACATCTCTGAAGTGGGGTGGAGTCCAAGCCAATCGTCAGTATATGGGTTTTTAATAAAATCAACTAGTAATACATCAAACTACAAATCACACAGAGTAAATATGCATACGACAATACAAACATTAAGCTTTATACAAGACATAACGGAATCCAAATAAAAGAGAGAGAGAGAGAGAGAAAATAGAATGAGATCACATAAGGAGCTCAGGTATGGAAATCATAGTCAGTAACTTTTGGAAGCCAACAACGATCAGATCATAGCAACAATTTAAAGCAGCATTTAAATCTCCATAGAAAACTGATACTTGCATGGCCCAGTGTGCGTGGCGTGAGATCGGCATCGAGCGTGTGAGCTTTGCGCGCTGTTCCTTTTGAAAACAGCGGCCGTGTGCCAGAGGCCATGTGATGCGCGTGCACGCTGCGCTGGATCTTGGCGTGAGCGTGGAGCACGTGGTCCTTTGTTCTGTCCTCGCGCGGTATTTGAAAGGTTCAACAAACAATGTTCCAGAATTCGTCTTCCTTGTGTGGAGAGGCGAATAGTTGAATAAACTTAGTAAAGAAAAGAAACAACAAAAACGAAAGTTTCCAAAGGAGCCATTAAAATGGCTTTTTCTCTCAGCCCCTGTGCTGAGGGGGGGCTTGCGCTATGAGCGCGGCCGCGCCGAGGGACTCGCTCAGGAGAGCAGCGTGTTTGAGAACGGGGAAGGAGAAGAAGAGGAAGGAGAGGCGGTTCGGTCGATTCTTATAGCTTGAAATGGTTCACGCCCCTTTTTCGAGGGAACATCCAATGAAAGTCCGCGATCTGAAACGGAGGGAAAAGTTCCTTTGTCTCTGTGGAGACAACCCCCTGATGATTTAGGGCTTCTCTGAATTAATAAGTAATTCGTAATTCCAGGTTAATATACATTTTTCATTACTTTGCTCTAGATAAATGGGTCTGTCAGAGCATGACGATTAGAACAGTACTAAACATCATATATATGGGGGAAGTCGTGGCCTAATGGTTAGAGGGTTGGACTCCCAATCGAAGGGTTGTGAGTTCTAGTCTCGGGCCGGACGGAATTGTAGGTGGGGGGAGTGCATGTACAGGTCTCTCTCCACCTTCAATACCACGACTTAGGTGCCCTTGAGCAAGGCATCGAACCCCCAACTGCTCCCCGGGCGCCGCAGCATAAATGGCTGCCCACTGCTCCGGGTGTGTGCTCACAGTGTGTGTGTGTGTGTTCACTGCTCTGTGTGTGTGCATTTCGGATGGGTTAAATGCAGAGCACAAATTCTGAGTATGGGTCACCATACTTGGCTGAATGTCACTTCACTTTCACTTTCACTTTCACTTTCATATATATGTGATTAAAACATGAAGTTACATTCAAATGCAGAATTACACATATTTAAAGATTAACACACACTGCTAAATTGCAGATAGTCCCAATTTATATGGGAAACATCTAATGTACCAAAAAGGAATACGTAATACATTTATAAAACATAAAAACAAAAGGGTAATGAATACATTCCATAGAATGCATTGGGGAGAAGATTTGGCTTCTCTCCTCTCCTGTTGTCCAGCGTGGTCGTAAAGTTTTACAACCTGCAAAGGTGGGGGTTACATACACATGACTATTTGAGAAAGAGTTAGGCTGAGGAGAACATTTCCACTTTTAAGTCAGCACTTTAACCATTTACCCAGGATTAACCATTTTTATGCAATACACAAACATTAAAAATACATATTAATAAGGACTTCCAAAAGTAAGGAACTTTACGAAAGGTTTCCTTTTGTGTATGTTGGAATGTGGTTGGTTTAGTGTCTCCTTTGAGGCTCGCCCACGTGACTCTGGAATTTCTTGTCGTAAATAACTGTCACTTAAGGCAGGATGTGGCCGACTTCAGGGCGGCCAAAATGGTGAATTATGTAAACAACGAAGGTCCTTGTTTACTCACGTTCTGGTCTTTTGCTCCGAACGTGTTAAGAGTCAGGAATTCACTAGTATGGACAGATGGCTGAAATACCATCAGCTCATTAGTGTTACATCCACCCCTTTTCCATCGGATGAAGTCCCTGTGTGGACATCATCGGATGGCAATCATCACTATGGGCAGATGAAAGGTGGATCATGAAGGCAGGTAGTTCAAGATGGTCAAGTAGCAGCTGGGTCATGATGACAGGTGGTTCCTGAAGCCGACGATTCAGCTTGATGGGGTTTCGGTGTTGTCTTTGACTTGGCACCCCCTTTCCGGGGATTCCATCGGAGACCTCCAGCCACAGTTGTCGTGAGTTTGGCTGTAGAGGTTTGCATCCGTTGAGTATCCTGTATAGGATGAAGGTCACGCAAAGAGTCAGGGCCGGACCAATGATGGTGGAGATGCACCGTGCAGTGTCGGGAGCAGTCCAGAATCGGACCGCAGATGACTGGTTCAGAACGGGCTGTCGAGGCTGTGCTTGGAGGGCTGTGTCGACAGGAGTAATGTCAATGTGTTGGGTGGTACCTTTAAGTACTTGGTCAAGCAGGTTGGCACGGGTGGCGGTGTCATGCTGGTCGTAGGTCAGCTGGCATGGTGATGGTGTAAGACAGCACAGTTAACCCAAGGCTTAAGGGTATCATGTATGGTGGGGTTTTACTCATGGTTAGGCTGTCTTTGGAGGAGCTAACCTCCCACAGCATGTCTGTTGTTAATGCTGTAAACAGCTGAGTCTGGGTAAAGTTCTTCTGGAAGACAGTAAACAGTGGTTTCAAGGAGTTTACAGTCTGGTTCGCTGCATTGACACTGGACATAACAATGTTAAACATTCTGGTGGCAGCAGCGGCTCTAAGCAAAGCTCCCGGGAACTGTTTGGAGCGGTGGTGGTGTCCACTTAACTCCATTTGTGTAACAGTCACTTTCTCATGTTGGCTGAACATGTGTTTTACATCGGCCTCAGTGTGTGTGAGGGAGTCCTCTCTCTATCGGAACCTTGTACAGCTGTATTCGGTTACAGTGCTGGGGTAGTGTGCCCTGTCATCGGTAGTCAGGAGTCTCAGCGGTTTTCTCGGTGGCAGCTGTCCTCTCTTTGGCTGACAGCACGGCATGGCAAACCACAGCAGCATCCTGGTACAGATAATAGGGAGAGAGAGAGAGAAAGGGGAGAAAGAAACAAACGAGGGCTGTCTTTGGTTGGACAGGGCAGCCTCTTTGCTTAGTGGGCGGCGACTGGGTTTAGCTCGCCCTCGCCCATGTTTTGCCACATCTTGCTGCTGGCATGACGCTTGCTTCAGTGTTTTGTCAGTGGCTCTGGTGCTGCGTGGTGCAGCACATGCTGCGTCATGGAAATATATTGCCATTATCCCCCTTTTGCTCCGTGGCATTACACGCCCTGGCATTGTGATGTCAGACGGTGCACAACCCACAATATTGTTCTGTGCACGCAGCATGTTTTGTGTATCATGCAGTGGTCTGGGGCTTTGGTTGTCAGTGACTGTAGACTGGTTGCCAGGGTGGATGGAGGGGTCTAAGAGGTGGTAAAGCAAAGTCATTATCGAGGTTTCAGAAGCCCGCATGTCCGCTATGTTGGTCTGTGTAGACAACGGAGCCAGCGTAAGCGGTTCTGAGGTAGGCAGTTTAGCTAGTAAAGTTCTTATGCTGTGTGTAATCACTTCAACCCGGAATGTGGGTGGGAGGGTTGGGAGTGACCACAGAATGTTGTTAAGTGTGCCAGTTTTGGCAAGGGTGTCAGTGTGATCTTTAAAGTCCTTGTCTAGACTTGGTAGCTTCAAGTGTACTTTTACCTTCTTCCAGTACACGATCACATTGTGTGTTTTTGTGATGTTATCACCTTGCTGGAACAGGTGTTGGTGTTTGACATGCTTGTTGTTTGCAAGTGTGAGTCCGAGTTCCACACATTCAGGTAAGGATTGGAAGAAACCCAGCGTGTGGTGTAAGGTTTGACCACATTGCAGGTTGAGCCGAACAGCAACCCCTTTGGTGTAAGATGGTACCACCGTACCCTGTTTGTTGACTAAGGTACAGAGGCATGAACTTGAGCCTGTCGTTAGGGCGTTGTACTCATGGCTGGCTGCTGGGGTTCCCGTGACCTCTGTGACCTGACCGTCTGGCTCTGTGGGAGTTCCCGTGACCTCTGCGACCTGACAGTCTGGCTCTAGCAACCTGTGTGGCTGGAGAGAAAGAGGTTCTCGCACTTGAGCAAAGTCTTTTAGCTGTTTGAAGTTCAGAAAAGGGTCACAGTGTTCTAGCAGGTCTTTGTCGATGAGCAATGTATGAGTGTTCATTGGTGGGACATACATGGGATGTATTAGACTCATCGTGGTGGATTGTCAGGTGAATGGAAACAACCTGTTCAAACTGGATGTCATCCTGTCTGTACACCTGTACATTCAGTTCATAAGTTTGAGGTGCAAGAGTTCGATCTTGTCTCTTGGTGTCTTTTGAAAAGGTGAGATGAGATCACCATCAGGTTTAATCCTGTGTCGATCAGGTCTTCCCTGTTGACTCCTTTTCGGCCCACCCCCATTTTGACAAGGCTGCCCAGGAATGTTGGCATCAGGGCAGGTGTGACGATCGGTGGGTGGTGAGGACCGGTCTTGTGTAGCTCGCTGCGAAGGCAGGTAGTCAAAACAGCATTTTCTGGTACCTTATGTTTGTGGTACCTGGTGTGAGGACCTGTGCTGTCTCGTTCAGGGTGTGCAGCTGTTGACTGTTGAGCTTGGGTGTTGTTGTCACTTTGTGCTGTAACAGTAAGCTCTGTGGTCTGTAGATGACGGGCAGTGTTCTGGGTGCTTGGCTCATCTTCCTTGTGAGTTTTCATGTGAAGAAGCACTTTCAGCACCCTCAGGATCTCTGCTGTCTCAGACGTGGCTGCACTGTGCTGCCCTCTGCTGGCTTGGAATGGTATTGACTCTCTGTAAAAATGTCTGTGACTGTGGTGTTGTAGGGCGCCATCTAGGGTTAACTCCAAGCAGTGCTCAGAAACAGAGACTTTGTTTTTTTTTGTTTTTTTAACAGTCTTGTAAAAAGCTTGGTGCAAGCTTTGTGGGCTAGTTCCGTAACTCTTGTGTAGTCCTGTTACGGGGACACGCTGGGACTCTGAGATGAAAACTCCAACTGGCATGTAGGTTTAGGAGGAACAGAGTTTTTAGGTTGAAATCCTGTTCCATACCTGGTTCGTTGCATGCTCCGAAGTAGGTGTTTCGTAGCTGACTACAGAAAGTCTGTGGGTTTTCAAATCGGCCCTGTTTGAGGTCCATAGCAATAAGAAGCCCATGGTCTGAGTTTGGATCAGAGAATTCAAGAATCAATGTCTGTAGCAGTTGCTGGTAGTACGCTTTGACAGTCTCTGGTTGCCGATCCAGAAAGCAATGCACATCACGGCTGGACGTGATTTTTAACAGGTACAATGTGTTCACATCTGTCACGCTAGCGACAGTTTGCAAATGAAAGTCAATGGCTTGTAAAGAAGCATGAACGTCATGTCCTCCTGCAGGATCTGGATTGAATGTAGAGATGCTTCTGGCTAGCTTGTGAAGTTCTCTGTGAGCAGTGCAGGGTTTAGTGACATGCGTTCTCTGGAAGGCTTCTCTCCCCTCCGTTGTTGACAGATGTTCTTGTAAGCTGGCTGGTGATTTCTTGAGCCGTGAGCTTACACCCCCTTTTTCAGCTCTGGGTTCTTGGCTGAAAGGGTTGGAGTGGCTGGCCGGGAGAAACTTTGTGGTGTGCGTTTCTCCGATCCAGCCATTCTGTAATCTGTGAGATTGTCTCAGTTCTGTGTGAACATTGTCAAGTTCATCTTGGAGCTTGTCTCTCTGCAGAGTAAGCTTGTTGAATTTAGCTCGGGCCGCTTGCCAGTGAGTTTTGCAGGCCCAGGTTTTATAGTCTCTTTCTTTCAGTTCAGTCTCTGCTCTTTTTAGGAGAGCGCCACCTTGCTGGAGTTTTTTGTTGAGGTCTTTTCGGGCTTCTCTCTCCAGCTGTTCTCTTTGATCTGTGTCGAGGCGAAGATCCTGCAGGGCATTGTGAAGTCTTTCAACTCCTTTCTGTAGCTCTGGATCTGTATCGTCCTCTTTCTCGCGCTGGTTCTGGGTCTCGAGGAGGAGCTGATCAAGATGACTCTGGGTTGGGGCCTGGTCCTTCCAGGCCTCCTCTCGGCTCCGTTCACTGAGCCGTGCCTGGGTGACGAGAATGTGAACTAGGCTTCCGAAGATCCTGGCGAGTTCTCTGTAGTAGTCGCTTTTGGTTGGATCTTGTGCCCTCAGTTCATCTAGCTCGGTGTCTAGTTGCTCTGGGTGCTGCAGGTTACTGGCGTCCTTGGGCAGGAAGGGGGTCGTCACTGCTTTCAACCATGTCGAGAGGTGGCCCCCGTGGACTGCTGGACTGGATACCTGGAACATCCTGATTCTCTGTCGGTGAGAGAAGCACAGCACACACACACACACAAAAAGACCAATGCAAGTTCGTTCTACATTTAACGAGCTATATTCATACGGGCTGTGCCGTTTATGAGAATTTTGGGGCTAACTGATGCAAACAGTCAGACTGTTAAGTAGCCAATTAACTTGGGTCAACGAAGGACCTGAAATGGAGATTTGACAGGCAGTAGCCTAGCGGGTCGTGTGATGACACCGGCTGCTGGTTGTTCTATGATTTAACTTCGTTGGTGGCTCACAGGTTACTGTGAACACTTAAAATATATCCGGGGGAATATCTAATATTCTGTGGCTTATAATAAGTGGATGGGTTTTATCATATTGGGTTCACCTGGGTGAATTTAAGTCATTCAGGTGGGAACCAGTGGCTTGGTCAACCTCTCCGGTGCTCCCCAAACACTCAACCGCAGTGTCCCCGGTCCTCCGTTACTCTGGCGTGTTGCCGTCTCGAACGGCTTGTGACTTTTAGCACAACCTTTGGAGTGCCAAAATTGCTGATGTCTCTTGAGACAAGAGGAACCGAGTTTCACTGGCAGCCAGTATCGGTAACACCGGTCGGGCAGCCTTGCTCACTGGAAACCTGAGATGACTGTCCAATCACCGAGGGAGTTCTACAATCAAATACACAAAGGATGAACAAAGGAAACTTAAAGTTTAACATCAATTGAGTAACTATATATGTAGCGAGGAAAGGTAACAGCTTTAACTAATAATAATAAAACAAAACAAAGGAATTATGATAATAATTGTAATTATCTAAATAACCTAAGTCAACAGAGAGAAGAAAAATAATAAACATCAAATTACAAGACAGGAATGAAACAAGGTAGAAGGAGTAGCTGGTTTTCCCCACAAGGGGGGGGGGGGGGGGGTTGTGTACTGCTTCTCTGTCTTTAACCTGCTGAGCAGAAAACTTAATTCAAATTAAAAATTCAAAACTGGTTTAAATCAAAATTTAAAATAAGCATGTATGAATTAAAGGAAAATCTGAATAATATCCTATAATAACCCATGATAGCTTGTAAGTTATCATTAATGATCATGAAATTAATCAAACAGGGTGAGATTAATCAAAAAGGGTAAAAGTGGACATGCAATTCAAAACAGAATGGAAAAGACAGAGGTCTGTTAGTCGATTTAACAGGAGACTGCCACTAGATGGCTTACCTTCTAAGTAGGTCAATCAGTGGTCGACCTGAAACATCTAGATTTCCACTATTAAACAATTACATTTTAATTCAAATCATGTTTGAACCAAACTCAAAGTAAATGTAAACAGTCAAAGGCAGGGAACATTCTTTTGTTTCCTTGTAATAATATTTGCACGAGCAAAGCTGTAAATGCAAATACTTAATGAGAATTTAGACATCTAATTCAAATACATCACAGGGGATTATAAATTAGCAAACAGAGCACATTATCTGAAATGGCCACAGGACGGCAGCTTTGCACTCATGCAAGCTGGAATCAGAAAGCAGGGCGTACCCTGAAATTTCTAACCCACGCGTTCCCTCTGGTGTTCAGATAGAGGAATTACAATTTCAATATGACTTCGAGTTATCTGATCGTTTGTCAGGCTGATTTTCTGCATCAAAAATCACAAGTAACAAACCAAAGGTTTTAATCTCTGAGGTGCTATATTAACATAGGGTTCACTTCCAAAACACAAATGTAACAAAAACAGGAATTTTCCAACTGTTGACATAGCACTTATGATTTAAATGTTTTAGGTTTAAAAATCGGGTAGCTAAGCCAATTTTAGACCAGGAGTTTTTATCGTTTATTTTTTTTTATATCATGTGGTTTACCACGAATTCAATAACAATATTTAATAAGCAAGGCCTTTTTGACTGAATCAGAGGAACATCGCTCATGTTCAGATTTACATGTTGCAAATAATAAAAGATTTCTTTATCTTTTAATTATTCATATTAAAATGTTCTCACTGTAAAAAGATTTTGGTCTTTCTTAACATGATACTTTTAACATTATACTGCAGTTTACTTTCATTAAAAATAACAGTGACTATACTGTTAAGTTTCTACAAATACCTAGCGCGCTGACTGACCAGCCTTTTGCCTCAGTCAGTTGAGTGAGTTTGCGTATTGCGACTTATCTCACAAGTAACGTTACATAATTTCATAGCGCACGTGCAGACATTATTAAAAACCATATACACAGATTGATTGCTCACAAAACGAAGTTTGAAATGCACGCGTTTCCTCCTCCATAATGTAACAACAATGAGTTTTACAGAATAATTAACTCAAATGATATATAGGGAATTTGAATAATTAATCAGGAATATGATTAATTTATATCTCAGATGACAGTTACATTAAATTTGATTGATTATGAAAAATAGCTCAATTGCCTATACCGATAAATAATCACAGGGCATTGTAATTTACTCATTAATATGTCAATATTCCATTCTTCATATCAATTGTTGTGATAGCTCTAACTGTAAATTACTGCAAATCAAACAGCGGTTTGTCCAGCAAGCCACTGTTGACCTATCAATTTTCAATAAAGTTATCACGCCTTATAATTCAAGGAAAAATATTCTCTGGCCATGAAAACATTATCCTATCCTTATGATAAATTTAGTTTCTAAATTTAGAGCTTGTAGCTAAAGATCAGACATCTCAGTGACTCGTAATGTAAGTGGGGTGGAGTCCAAGCCAATCGTCAGTATATGGGTTTTTAATAAAATCAACTAGTAATACATCAAACTACAAATCACACAGAGTAAATATGCGTACAACAATACAAACATTAAGCTTTATACAAGACATAACGGAATCCAAATAAAAGAGAGAGAGAGAGAGAGAGAGAGAGAGAGAGAGAGAGAGCCAGCATGTATGGAAATCATAGTCAGTAACTTTTGGAAGCCAACAACGATCAGATCATAGCAACAATTTAAAGCAGCATTTAAATCTCCATAGAAAACTGATACTTGCATGGCCCAGTGTGCGTGGCGTGAGATCGGCGTCGAGCGTGTGAGCTTTGCGCGCTGTTCCTTTTGAAAACAGCGGCCGTGTGCCGGAGGCCATGTGATGCGTGTGCACGCTGCGTTGGATCTTGGCGTGAGCGTGAAGCACGTGGTCCTTTGTTCTGTCCTCGCGCGGTATTTGAAAGTTTCAACAAACAATGTTCCAGAATTCGTCTTCCTTGTGTGGAGAGGCGAATAGTTGAATAAACTTAGTAAAGAAAAGAAACAACAAAAACGAAAGCTTCCAAAGGAGCCATTAAAATGCCTTTTTCTCTCAGCCCCTGTGCTGAGGGGGGGCTTGCGCTATGAGCGCGGCCGCGCCGAGGGACTCGCTCAGGAGAGCAGCGTGTTTGAGAACGGGGAAGGAGAAGAAGAGGAAGGAGAGGCGGTTCGGTCGATTCTTATAGCTTGAAATGGTTCACGCCCCTTTTTCGAGGGAACATCCAATGAAAGTCCGCGATCTGAAGCGGAGGGAAAGTTCCTTTGTCTCTGTGGAGACAACCCCCTGATGATTTAGGGCTTCTCTGAATTAATCGGGGAGTTCTAGCAAGTTCGTAATTCCAGGTTAAAATACATTTTTCATTACTTTGCTCTAGATAAATGGGTCTGTCAGAGCATGACGATTAGAACAATACTAAACATCATATATATATGTGATTAAAACATGAAGTTACATTCAAATGCAGAATTACACATATTTAAAGATTAACACACACTGCTAAATTGCAGATAGTCCCAATTTATATGGGAAACATCTAATGTACCAAAAAGGAATACGTAATACATTTATAAAACATAAAAACAAAAGGGTAATGAATACATTCCATAGAATGCATTGGGGAGAAGATTTGGCTTCTCTCCTCTCCTGTTGTCCAGGGTGGTCGTAAAGTTTTACAACCTGCAAAGGTGGGGGTTACATACACATGACTATTTGAGAAAGAGTTAGGCTGAGGAGAACATTTCCACTTTTAAGTCAGCACTTTAACCATTTACCCAGGATTAACCATTTTTATGCAATACACAAACATTAAAAATACATATTAATAAGGACTTCCAAAAGTAAGGAACTTTACGAAAGGTTTCCTTTCGTGTATGTTGGAATGTGGTTGGTTTAGTGTCTCCTTTGAGGCTCGCCCACGTGACTCTGGAATTTCTTGTCGTAAATAACTGTCACTTAAGGCAGGATGTGGCCGACTTCAGGGCAGCCAAAATGGTGAATTATATATATATATATATATAAGCAAGTATATATTGTAACAACAATGAGCTGATGGTATTTCAGCCATCTGGAACCTTCAGTAAAGTGAAAACACAATAAAACACAATACTGTCAATTACATTCAGAACATTGGAAACACTGACTATTAGAAAACCTCTCTCTGTTGCTTCAGAGGCCATAGCATACTAAGTCCAACTCTCAATAACCTTGGCCAAAACAATAAAGAGTTCAACATAAACTGTTGCACCAACAAAATAATATATAGTTCAACATAAAGTGTAAAGTCCACGCTAGCTGCTATATGTTTTGCGTTGAGGTAATACTTGAGGCTCGATGTGCTGCAGGCTGCAGTGATATGCGGAGCAAACGCTAGTTGGTGCTTCAGTATAATCGGTCCGCCGAAACAAATCCAGTGAGAAACGTTCCGCGGTGCAAAAATAAGTTATTAAAAATGCGGGATTTTTTTTTCTGTAATTAATTAATCTTAGTTAACGCGTTATTTTTTGTGTAATTAATTAATCTCAATTAACGCGTTAAAGTCCCGGCCCTAATATATATATATATATATATATATATATATATATAACTTGTTTAGGTGATTTTTCAATATCGTGGTATGCCAGTTTCAATTCTCATATCTGGCACACTGCCTATGTCTTGTCCTCACTCAGTTTAAAGTTGCTTCCACACAGCTGAGGTCTTCTGCATTTTTTGTTTTCTCTTCCAGATGAACTGTATCATGACGTTCATGATTTTCCACTGTAATTTTATAATGCAGCTCTTTGGAATGTAATACAAATGCATAATTTTAATGAGCTGAGGTTTCAGAAGCTATATTAGAAGAGGTCAAAGGATTTGCAGATATGAAGAAACATTTACTCTGTGTGGGTGTAGGGGATTCTTGACCCTTGATTGTTTGTTAACTATGGAAAGAGCCCTAGGAGTATTTTGTGTGTGTGTGTGTGTGTGTGTGGTTTGTTCAGATGATGATGATGTCTATATTTTACCATTTTCAGGGTGTGTTTGATAAAAACTATATAAAATAAAATCTAATAATAAATAAAAATGTTCTCGTATAATGTTAAACTGTCAAATGTTTTGTAAATATCTATATAAGTATTTATTACGTAATGTGTCATTTATATTTAGCTGCATAAATAATCATTTTAATATTTACTGTAGCACAGATGTATTTTTCAGGTTTTAGTAGTGCTTATATTGCACAGGTTTTCAAACGTTATTGCCTACATGCATGGTTGAATCATTAATCAAGTGATCAATATAAATGTTTTTGAAGGACCACCTTTAGCATGCGACTCCTTTTATAAGAGACGGCTCAGTTCATGTCAAGACCTGGATATCACTCGTCATCATGGATCTGAACATTAGCCCCTGTTGGAAACAGCTCCTTCTGTTCTCTCTCCTTCTTGTCTGTGTCAATGGACAAATGTCAGGGCCGTAAGTATTGCTTCTATAAAATTTTTATATATAAATTATCTTGATGCTTTTTCTCGTTTAAAAAATGGCCAACTAAATCAACACATTAACTTTGATGTTTTGCATTAAAATCCATTTCAGAAGAAAAAAAATCATACTACTCAAAATGATTGAATGCTTATGATATCTTTACAGATCTTTCATGGTGACGTTTCCTGCAGTGATCGAGTCAGGATCTGAGGCCAGACTGTGTGCAAGTCTTCTCAAGCCCAATGAAAGCCTTGTCATGAACATTTATCTGGTTGATGATAACCAGAGCACTTTACTGCTGCAGGAGAAAGCTGAGGAAGAGTTTCACCGCTGCTTTAACTTCAAGGTCTGCCATCAGCACATTACAATAAATACATTTGTTTCATCATCTAGTTTTTTGAGATAGTCTGTTTGCAGAGGTTGTGAATACATGATAATATTTCTCATCAGGCTCCTCTGATAGAAGCAGAATCTGTTCAGAAAATGAAGGTAGAACTTCAAGGAGAGTCTTTAAAGATATCTGAAGAGAGAAAAGTCATGTTCAGACCTTACCATCCTCTGACCTTTATCCAGACTGATAAACCCATCTATATTCCAGGACAGACAGGTGAGCTGTGAATTGTTCAAAGTAAAAAAAAAAAAAATGTGAATGCTGATGTCATCATACGCCCTCCTTGACAAAGTGTCAAGTGTGTACAGTGTAAAATGATGCAGTGCTTATAAAAAAAGGTTCCCAATCATGTGCCTCTTTATTTACGAGCTTCGGGCAGTCACAGATATACTGTGCATTGTATAAACAGTCGTTTTAGCTTTTGAAATAAAAAATGTTAAATGTTGATGGAAAACACGTAGGAAGAGTGTGTTTTATTCTCATCTTTTTAGTCACCATAAACGTCCATCCAGGAAAAACCTGATAGTACAGTCTGCAATAAAACGAGGATGTGCAGAACGGGAGCCGTTGTGTAAACAGGTCGTCATGCTAGTGTATTCTTGCAGTCAATGACACTGACTCCACAAATATGCAAATAGAACATTAAACTCAGGACTTAGAAATGCACAGTGTGAAACGTAAGATAATGAATATAATCTTGAGTGAATCATGAGCATCGAAACATTTTAAGCAAGATCAACCAAGACTCTATTCTGGACAAATTGGATGGTGCAATCAGGATTAGCAGTCCATTAGATCTGAAATATTGGTTATCACAATAAAAACATTATAATTATGTTTATCACACATTTTTGTTTTCACAGTGAATTTTAGAGTTGTTACCATGGATAAAAACTTTTCACCGCTTGATCAGCAGGTTGTGATTTATTTATCTCTTCTTTATTCTTAAATATGTTCAACACACAAACATGTTAGCTTTAATCATGTAAGTTTTATAAATGATTTAATTACACTTTGCTTTTCTTACAGTATAGTACAGTGATACTTGAGGTAAGAACACAAACCTTCTGTATTCATGACAAGCACAACACTGACTTTTATTTTTGCAATTATTGTGTTTTCAGTAATTATCAATGTTGCAGAGTATTTTAACACTGTTGTGGGTTGTTTTTCTTTTTTGTGGGTTTAAGTGACACCAATACCTGACATTTATCCCCCGGCATGTGAATTTTATTATGGGAACATCGCTAAAAAATGTGTATTTTACCCTCTGAAAGTTTTACAGGGGGACCCCCTGAGCTAATTTTGGGCTAGCTTTGAATATTAATTAGGCAAGTTTTATTGTGAAAACCTGGCAACCCTGGTAATTATGTATTTGTTATTTTTTGGGCAGAATATGTGTAGTTGGCTGTTACTAACTTCACCTTGTGTTTGGTATTAAATAGGACAGTAAAGGTAACAGAATTGGTCAATGGAAAAATGTTTCTTCAACAAGGTGGATTTTGCAGCGTTCTTATGAATTAAACCCGGAAGGCTGTCAAGGCATATACAAACTGAAGGCTTACATTGGTGACAGGATGATATCACATGATTTTGAGGTGAAAAAATATGGTAAGTCATAACAAATGCTTTGCATTATTTGCATGGGACAAGTTTCATAAAAAATCCTAATGTGATTAATAATAAATTTCTACCTCTGTAGTTTTGCCTAAGTTTGAAGTTACTGTGACTGCACCGAAGACAGTGAGTATAGATGATGAGTCAATGGCAGTTGAAGTTTGTGGAAAGTAAGTAGCAACTTTACTTAAACATATTAAAAGCATAAAGTCCATCTTTGACCTGTACATGTTTTACAGATACACATACGGGCAGCCTTTATCTGGTAAATCATGGGTGAAAGTGTGTCGTAATATTCAACGCTACTCTTACTGGGGTGATAAACACAGTCCAATATGTGTGAATATAACCACTGAGGTTTGTCAGTGCAGTACCAAAAGTGGCATGTGGCATTTATTTCCTAAATCCAGATTATTAAATTACTATAATGTATTGTGTTTATGTTCATTAATTTCCATTAGATGAAAAGGACAGGCTGTGCCATCCATACCTTAGATCTATCTGCCTTTTTAAACTCCACATATGAGAATCAGCTGGAAAATTCTCTTCACGTTGAAGCAACAGTCACAGAAGAAGGAACAGGTGAACTATTAATAACTGAAATGAGTTTTAAAATCTGATTTCATTAAAATGCAAGTTTCACACTCACAATCTATTTGTATTTCACAGAAATTGCCATGACAAAATCTGAAACTATTTCTCTCACTTATGAAATCGGCAAATGCACACTTACTGACCTGCCCAAAACATATGAACATGGATCAGTTATAGAAGGAAAAGTAAGTGTAAAATCAGGTTGTCTCAGTTCAACAGCATTGATTGATATGTACAGAATCATTTATTCCTTCAAAATCTTGTTTTAAACAGATCAAACTTTCAAATTTCAAAGGCGCACCAATACAAAACAAAGTGGTTTATCTTTTGGAGGGATCCTGGTCCTCAAAACTGCTCCTAAATCTCACTACAGACAGCGATGGACTGGCCAGCTTCTCTCTTAATACATCTAGTCTTCCTAAAGAAGACATTAATCTGATGGTATGACAGTTGCTGCTCATCCAACAAGTGTTTGATCAGTTAATATTTTGATAACATAAAAATATTGGCGCATTCTTTTTCTTTTTTTCCAGGCGAGTGTGTATCCAAAGTTTCATTATTATGGTTACAAAACACCTTCCTTCTCTACGGACAGAAAAACAATTCAGCTTCTCCGGCCTGTCACTCCATACACCCCATCATTAAGTGAACTGATCATAGAAAACATTGAGCAACCATTAAAGTGTGATGCTGAGTTTACAGTGACCATCAAGTATTATTTTATTGGAGAGACTGCTAAAGACTTCAAAACTGACATTGTCTATATGGTGAGAATGTGCAGAATGTACACTGATACACTGTTGAATTCATTGTTTGTTAACAGTATTAACTGGCTGCACTGGTCAGTTTGTCATTGGAGTGTCATCTGTCTGTTTCAGGTCTTGTCCAGAGGAGTGATCGTTCATCATGGATATGAGAACGTTGAAGTCAAGTCTTCTAATGGAGCAGCAAGTGGCACAATGTCATTCAAACTGTCTGTTGGTGCAGATCTAGCTCCTGCAGTGCAGATTCTGGTCTACTGTGTTCTGCCCAGTGAAAATGTTGTTGCTCGTAGCACAAAATTTGACATTGAAAAGTGTTTCAAAAACAAGGTATGAAAAAAAAGAAAACCCATCAGCCCATTTACACAATCACGGTCATTCTGATTTAATACTGAAAACACCCTACTGTTGTCATCACAGGTTTCTCTGCAGTTTTCTCCTGCTAGAGCAGTTCCTGGTGAGAAAAACACTCTTCATCTCTCAGCTCAGCCTGGTTCACTGTGCGGCCTCAGTGCTGTAGATCAGAGCATCCTGATCCTGGAGTCAGGAAAACGTCTGGATACTGACAAGGTGTAAAGGCTTTAAGATGCTAGCGTCTACTATGTTCATCATTATTATTTAAAGGTTACAATTTTTACGCAAAATAAAGTTCATCCATTTCAGCATAAAAAGTACTCCACGTGGCTCCAGTGGGTTAATAAAAGCCTTCTGAAGCAAATCGATGCATTTGTATCAGCAAAATATCCATATTTACAACTTTATAAACCGTAATCTCTAGCTTCCGCTATCAAACATGTATTTACGAAAGAGTGGCATTTTAGCAGATGTTGTAGGATGTAGGTAAACGCAGAACGTGCAAGTACAGAGGAGAGAGCAAAACAAAACACTGATCACAAATTAGAAGATGGAGGATTTAGATATAAGCCAAGAGATGACTGTTTTTCTTTTGCTATAATTAAAACTAGACTAGCAGAGAGACTAGCATATTCTGAAACGCCACTCTCTCGTGAACGTGTACAACAGTTAGCAGACTCTAGAGATGATGGTTATTTATTGTGGATGTGCTCTCATCACAGATCTTTAATATGCTGCCAGTACAATCAGTATCAGATTATCCTTACAGCGTTGAAGATGAGCAGGAGTGTCTGGGATGGCAGATTGTGAGTCTCCATCGAGCTGAACCGAAAGACAAAGCCTATGAATCCTTAAAGGTAACAAATGGATTAATATGTGTAACTGCAGTAGATTAGGTGAGTAACTACATGCATAAATATATCAATGCACATGCTTAAAATTCCTCTTAGTTTATATATATATATATATATATATATATATATATATATATATATATATATATATATATATATATATATATATATATATAGTATAATTTTTATTTGTTGTTTTTTTGTTTGTTTTTTTACTTCTGTTACATGTGGTTCATCATTGCTGTTGGATAGAGTGTGGGTCTGAAAATGGCAACAAATTTGGCTGTGAGAGTCTCTCTGTGTCGAGTATATATTGAAAATTTTTTAGGTAATATTTGTTATATATGTATGAGTTCATTCAGACATCCATTTGCTATCAATAATTTAATATGACTGGAATTCACCACTATTAACCAATTTTTCACTGCAAAAGCACATATGTATGACTCTTTATTTGTTTTGAGATTATGGTGACAGTTGTCTGATCTGTAAAATCAGAGGTTTTCAAAATTTGTGACATCAAAGAACTGCTCGAAAGAGCTGCACCACCCAAAATGTAAAGGACAATTTATTCTGTGAGAAAAGTGTAAATGTATGAAGATAACATGTTAAAGTTTAGTTTACTGGCTTTTATATTCTTATTTTACTTATTATTATTATACTTTGGATTATGTTGACAGTGTATCGGTTTCTTCACACTATTTGATATGTTAGATGTACAAAGCTCACTTACATTTTTGTTAAATTCAACTTTTTTATGTATAAATTATTAGGCCCCATGATTTAAATTAATAAGCATATAAAAAAATTGAAATAAATAGTTACAGTATAAACAATACAAGATATTGTAGGGTTAATGTTGTGAACACAGAATACAGTTTAGATATTTCAGAAAGTATATAATGTGATAGAGATACAAAATTGTGATTTTGTACAGTATTTGTGTACAAAATTGCTACATGTCCTGATTCAAGTGTCACATCTTTACCTGTGCTTTATTTCAGTTGATGATTCAATATCATATGATTCTGAAATGGATTTGAATATGAATGAGGGAGACTCTTCAGTTGAAGTGACAGTTCGTACTTTCTTTCCTGAAACATGGATTTGGCAACTTGCTGCAGTTGGGTTAGTGACAATATTTTGATATATATTATATATATTTGATATATATAATATTTTAACATAATTTAATATCATATTAAAACCACAATAACTGTAATGCTTCTTTTGGCACTGCACATCCAATTAGTTTTTGTTAAGAATACATAAATTCACATGTAAATGAATGTGTGAATTGGACTGTTTTAGATTCATATAAACACAACTTTCAATAGATTCATTCAGATTGATGAAAATTAGACAAACTAGAGAACTACTTTGAATCAGATAGTCAGTGTTTTATATCTGTGCTGAATGTTGTAAAAGCAAAACAGCATCTTAAAAGGCCAATCAAATACTTTTGTAATATCAACACAGGGACTCTGGATCAGCACAGGTTCCTGTCACGGTTCCTGACACCATCACCACTTGGGAGACGGAGGCCTTCTGTCTGTCCTCCAAAGGTCTGGGTCTGGCTCCTCCTGCTCAGCTGACAGTTTTCCAGCCCTTCTTCCTGGAGCTCTCTCTGCCTTACTCCATCATCCGTGGGGAGATCTTTGAGCTGAAGGCCACTGTCTTCAACTATCTGTCCAAGTGCATCATGGTGAGACTTCAGACTCAGTCTTATCCAATCATATCAAATATGCCACTAATCATGTGTGTTTGATTGACAGGTTAAAGTGACTCCAGCTCTTTCCTCAGACTACACTCTCAAAGCCTCCTCTGATGAACAGTATTCATCCTGTCTGTGTGCTAATGGAAGAAAAACCTTTAAATGGATTCTCACTCCTTCTGTTCTTGGTGAGTTTTCCAGTCTGAATCATTGTTTCTCTGTGTTTGTGAATGTTTGTATCTTCACGTACATGTCTTGTGTTGTAGGAGTCTTGAATATTACAGTCAGTGCAGAGGCTGAGTCGTCCCAGACTGTGTGTGATAATGAGATTGTGAGCGTGCCAGAGAGAGGACGCATTGACACAGTCACACGAAGTCTGCTTGTGCAGGTCAGCGCAGGTCAAACAGCTCTCAGACGTCATTTCTTCATGATCCTAATGCTGCTTATGTCAGTATGATGTGTTGATGCTACTGTTTTATGCTGCAGGCTGAAGGAACTGAGAAGACCGAGACCTACAGCTGGTTACTGTGTCCAAAGGGTTTGTCTGCAGACAATATTTAGCATTATAGTGTTTCTCTGCTGATCACTGATGTGTTTCTGTCTCTCTGGTTCATAGGCGACAGTCTCTCAGAGGAAGTGGATCTGAATCTTCCTAAAGATGTGATAAAGGGATCAGCAAGATCCTCTGTTTCAGTCATTGGTAACATTTACATACACAAGCAGAAATGAGGAGTTTGTGTTTCTAAAATGTTTAGAGTTTCACTGGTGTTTGGTTTTTAGGGGACATACTGGGTCGTGCACTGACAAATCTTCACGGATTACTAAAGATGCCGTACGGCTGTGGAGAACAAAACATGGCTATTCTTTCTCCCAATATTTACATTCTGCAGTATCTGGAAAACACAGAGCAGCTCACTTCAGCCATCAGAGACAGAGCCACCGGCTTCCTTAAGAGTGGTGAGAGAAATGAGTCAGGTCAAGAAAATAAGTCTTGACACTTTTGACGTCAGACACACTTAATCAACCTAAACATTTAATCACTATCAAACTTAACAGGATACCAGAGACAACTGAACTACAGACATACTAGTGGTGGATACAGCACATTTGGACATGGAGATGAGAATACATGGTAAATATTTGTAACTTTTTACTCTCACTTTTTCCTAAATAGTTACAAAGTTAAAATATTAAGCAGATAGGTGGTATTTATTTTTTATATTTTATGTACAGATTTAATCAATTAAAACAACGAATGATATTATTTAATTTATAACTTTAAAACACCAGGTTGACTGCCTTTGTCCTGAGGTCTTTTGGCAAAGCGCAGAAATACATATTTATTGATCCACAAATTATTCAGAGTGCAATGGATTGGTTAATAAGCAGACGGGATTCAGACGGCTGTTTTATCCAACAGGGAAGTTTGTTCAACAACAGAATGAAGGTGTGCTATTGGTCACTAAACATTATCACAGAAACAATCTATCTGTAACAAAAATGTTTTACTTAATGTTCCTCTAATATAAACTGCAGGGTGGAGTGAATGATAATGTGACTATCACAGCCTACATTACTGCATCACTACTTGAACTAGAAACTCCAGTAACAGTAAGTTCATCTACAGGAAACACAGTATAAACTCAGAAAAATTACGCTCCCAGCTGCTGTTTCTCTGTTTTTGTCTCAGGATCCTGTCGTCAGTAAAGGTTTGTCCTGCTTGAGGTCTGTCATTGAGGATGTCAAAAACACTTACACCACTGCTCTGCTCGCCTACACCTTCAGTCTGGCTAAAGACACAGACACTCAACAGCAGCTTTTCAAGAAACTGGAGGATGTTGCTATTTCAGATGGTAAGATATTTGTTTCTGATGACTTTCTGTTGTCCTATATGACTATACTTTTTTATACTGGTGTCTCTTTTGTCCATGTGTCCTAAAGGGTCTCATCTCCACTGGTCTCAGTCTGCTTCTGCTGATGACTCTGATTCTCTGGCAGTGGAGATCAGCTCATATGTGCTGCTAGCTGTTCTCTCTGCTGATTCACTCACTACAGCTGATCTGGGCTTTGCTAACAGGATTGTCAGCTGGCTTGTGAAGCAGCAGAATGCCTATGGAGGATTCTCCTCCACACAGGTGACTCAAACTACTCAAATCAAACACTTGATTGCTGAATAATGGGTAAAAGACACATTACTGAACACATTTTTTTCTCAGGACACAGTGGTGGCTCTTCAGGCTCTGTCTTTGTATGCTACCAAAGTGTTCAGCGCTGACGGCTCCAGCACAGTGACTGTACAGTCAGCAGCAGACACTCACCACTTTGATGTCAATCAGGACAATAAGTTACTGTACCAGGAGAAGCAGCTGCAGGACGTCCCAGCCAAATACAGCATTGAAGTGAATGGCTCAGCCTGTGTGTCTGTGCAGGTCTGTAGTGCATTCAGCTTCATTGACTCAATCTCGCTCTTTTTTTTCTTAGCATTTTGCTGCTGTTCTGTTATGATATGAATCGTTTTTTTTTTTTTTTGTTCATGTTGACTCTCTCAGGTGGCTCAGTTCTACAACATCCCGACTCCTACTGAAGCTAAAACACTGAGCATTGATGCAAAGATTGAGGGAGATTGCAAAACACTGGGACAAAATTTCCTTTTGAACTTCACTGTCAAGTAAAAACAGATTTAGATTTTTTTTATGGCTACTGTTTCTTTTATTAAATATAGATACCTCTTTAGTGAATGCCTAAAATCATTAATTCCTTGGATTAAAAAAAATTATGCATTTGCTAGTTTAAGTGTATAAGTTGTGCTCCTGATTCTTTGTGTTGTTAGCATTAAATTTATCTTTTTTAAGATATCATGGTCCCCAGGAGACGACTAACATGCTGATTGTGGATATTAAACTTTTATCAGGATTCACAACTGACACATCATTGGTGAGTTCAGGTGCATAAAATTATTTTGCATTAAGACAAACATTTTTTACACATTTTTAGTACAAACTTTTTTTATGTTAGCTTTACTTTGCAAAAACTGAAGAAAAAAAAACACTTAGTCATCATCATCATATTTTCATACTAGTAATTCTATTTTCCCTATAGCTTAGAACGTCAATTGGTTCAGCAGTCCTTGCTCAGAAGTATGTGGAGCGGGTCGACACAAAAGAAGACCATGTCCTAGTTTATTTAACAGAGGTAGATAAATAATAACAATTATAAAATTAGTTTGTATTTAATAATTTCCATGACTAGTACTGTATATATGTATTTTTGTTTATCCTCTTGCAGATTCCAAAACATATTTCTATGAATTACATGATGCAAATGAAACAGGTTCTTCCAGTGAAGAATCTCAAGCCAGCCGTGGTCAAAGTGTATGATTACTACCAAACAAGTAAGATTTTATTTTAACATTCAGAAATAAATGTAAAAGTACACAGTTTAATGCCATTTTGATTAAATAAATAAATTACAAAGCATGTAATTCATAAACTCTTTACTTCTAATATTGTACCTTGTCTTTTGTGTTTTTGACACAAAGCCATGCTGAATTAACTTACCATCAGCTGGCATGCTCATTTATTAATCATATTACTTCACTGCGTGTGTGTGTGTGTGTGTGTGAGTGTGTGCATGCGGGCGTGTGTGTAAAAACTTGCTTTACTACAGTGAGCGATAAACTTTTTCAGTAACACCTTATGATAACTTTCATTAATAAATAAAAAATTGAAAACAAATCATTACTTAATATATGTTCACTTATCTAATGTGTTTGTCTTTTTTAACTAATGAACATTACCAAATGATTAACAGATCATTATTTTTTGTAAATTGAAATGCATACAAATGTCATTAAACTTTCAATTGATGTGATCATGCATGTTTTAAAAATCTTCAAATGATTTTGACTGATAGTTTACAATGATTAAAAGCTTCATTAATTAACCATTTACAAACGTTATATAATGCTTAACTGATCATTAGTTATTATTCACAAATGTCATTTAACTTTCAATGCGTTAAACTTTAAGTTTAAAAAACGTAAGTAGAATATGCTAATTACATTTGTCTTTATTTTAGATGGTAGTTTAAGCAAGATTATGCAAGTTTTATTTGAAAACGTTAGATAGTAAATAAGACACAATTAGACAATATTTGAATAAAATAATAATAATGAGAAGAAATACATATTTGCAACAACTGGTAGAGTGCCTAATGCTGCACGCATGCGCACTGTTGTCAAGGTAACATTTGGTCAGTCATTCCCTTTGCCAAGAGAGTTCCAAATAATTATATGAGACAGTAATGCCCTACATCCTTCCAAAAAACACAGTTTAAGGGCTCTCCCCATCGAAGGGGGTAGAGGATAGGGATACTCACTTCTGTTTGGAATTCGCCCATTATAAAACAGATAATTCCGTTCCTTGATTCTGATTGGTTGACCCATGTTCGAAGCTGTTGTAAATTAAACTACAAACTGTAATGTATTCAAGTGTGATACATGATGATGTAAGTGCATAACATAAAAAAAAGCATGTGACATGTAAGAACAAGGAGGTAGATAAAACATGAGAGTTCTAGAGTCATAGCGTGTCATCTCATTTAATGATTCAAAAACAACAATACATAAACATACACCTTTGTTTACTTCTGTGTGATGCTCAGCAAACACTTTGTTAGAACCCCAACTGTTTCTGAGGAACTACATAGCTGCGTCCCAAATGGCGCACTATAGACTATTCATTCATACACTATGTACTTATGCATTATGAACTCAACCATGTGGTGTATGAATTATATAAAGTTATTTTGTCATTCATAATCAGAGACTGATAGCCCTACCCCTTCGCTAAGTAATTAAAGCTGTGACAGATGAGGGCATGAAGTGTCCAACATTCCACACTTTTTCTTGGTTAGTTAAGTGCATCACCCGGGGATTTAAAACATAAAAAAATATAATGCTTACAACACATTTCGTGGGGGTGAAAGTGAAAGTGACGTAAGATTCAGCCAAGTATGGTGACCCATACTAAGAATTCATTATCTGCAGTTAACCCATCCAAAGTGCACACACACAGCAGTGATTATACACACACACTGTGAACACACACCCGGAGCAGAGGGCAGCCATTTATGCTGCAGCGCCCGGGGAGCAGTTGGGGGTTCGGTGCCTTACTCAAATGCACCTTAGTCATGGTATTGCCGGCCCGGGACTCTAACCCACAACCCTAGGAGTCATACTCTCTAACCACTAGGCCATGACTTCCCAAAACAAACAAGCATAAAAGTGTTAAATAAAAACTATGAATATGGCAGGTAGAGAGAGAAATTTGAGTGATAAATAATCAATGTCTAACCTGATGAAAAATATTAATTCAATGTTATACGTTATATTTCAGCTGCAACAACACTGTAAACTTTTTTAATGATACATTAAGTCATTAACTTTTAATTGCATCATGCAAACACATGAGCAGAGTTCTCAACATGATAGACCCACGACTAGCAGATCAACGTGCCTCTTCATTCTCTCCAATACAGTAGGAAATAAAATTTAAATGGAATGAAAAATAAAAATTTGGATGATGTTAACTGAGAAAAGATGACTGAGAGTGCAGTTTAAACAGTAACGGAATGCACGTTACTAAGCAACAGAGCAACCGTTAAAGAAGCAGCTACGACAAAGTAGTAGTGTATGTCCCAAAGCTTGTGTGCTCTTCTTCTACATGCTCAAAAGTACAAATTCAATGTTATAAATTCACAGTAAATCACAGCTTCTTAGGGCTTATTGCTTTAATTATAGTCATATATCTGGTCTGTTTGATGTATAGACTTCTATTATTTGCACATCTTAAATCATTTATTAATTATTTGTTAATGTTTTTGCAGTATCCAATCTAAAGTGGAAACTATTTATCAATTGTAAATGTTTAAAAACATTTACTTATCATTAATACCTTTATGAGCAGTCATTTCGATGGCAAAAATAACCAGAGCTTACCAAATTTCACATCTTCAAATTGATCCCTGTACACTGCTGACCAGTTCCCCGACCTTAAACTTTCCTGTACGACCAAACCTGTCCCTAACTCTAACCGTATCACACCTCAACAGCAGCAGTTGTGCGTAAAAAAAAGCTTTTAATCATTGTATAAGATCTGATAAAATATCGTTGTCCATGATGTCCATGATATGAATTAGAAGTTTAATGACATTTGTTAAAATTTTACACGAAAGGTTAATTATTAGGTAATGTTTAATACATGTATTAATAAACATTAACAAGCACATTATTTAACTTTTCTAGATATGAGAATATATACGAACTAATGATTCATTATGCATTACATAACGTTTGTTAATTATTTATTAATGAAAGTTATTATAAAGTGTTACCACTGCTATTCTTCTCCTAATTTGTGTGTTGATGTAATCTTCTTCCTTCAGGTGATCAGTCAGAGACAGAGTACTCCTTCCACTGTCAATGAGGTCATGACCTTCAGTTCTGCAGCTCATAATACTATGTGAGCACTTATTCTCAGTGGCTTTGGTTTATTTCATTTTCCATTTGCATTTTCAAATGTGTAATCAGCGGCACTGACAATTTTTTGTAATTTTTTTCTTGATCTTATTATAGAAAATTATGAAACCACCAAAAATATTGTACAATAAACTGTAACGTCTTCAGAACATCCCAGGAAAAAGCTGCTCTATAAATCTATGCTGCCTTAAAAAATCGATCAGGTGAAGGAGACAGGAATAGAAGCTGACATTGGATTCAGACATGCCTTGCTGCCTTCCTACCTTGGAATGCATCCTCCAAAGGCATCATTTTTCAGCTTTCGGGTGCAGCCAGGGATAAAGTGCTTCTAAATACTCTTTTCCTAAATCCTCTGTTCTAAAGCCTATGACCAACCAATCAAAATTAAATCTTGAAGGACATTTTTATTCTCTTATTGGACTGCAAGGAGGCGAGGAATGAATATGAAGGAGTGAGGAAGCATCCAGGAGAGCTATGAGTGAGAATGCATAGGTGTATGCTTATGCAGAAGTCTTGTTTTATTTTGGAAAACCTGATGCATGTAAAAATTCTCCTCCCCTGCCATCATTTGTTTCACCTTTGCAGTTGAAATAAATCGTACATCTCATAAATTTCAACAGGGCATCTTGCTTTATTGATATTTAATATGAATGTCTTAAAACTATGGCAGATCCCATAAGCATGGCTGATGATGCTTTAAAGTGACGCTTGAGTGATTAAAAAATATTCCAGTGTACAAATAAGCATTCCTATGATTCCGTCATCCTCCATGCCAGCCCCTCTTTAATGGAATGCTTATGTTTTGAAGTTCAGTGAAGTTGAAAAAAATCATAAAAGTGATGCAAAAGCAACTAAATAGTATAAACAAGGTGCAATTAAAAGCAATTTATCTGCAAACTAAATGTTTTAATAAAACCAGCAGGAGAGCATTGATGTGTACACTGAATATGGTGACAGTAAAGCGTGTTACAGCTAATTTATTGAATGTATTACAATATTTTTTTTCATAAAAGAATATCATAAAACAGCTGTAAAAGCAATTTTCGTGAAGTATTGTCGTATAATCAGCAGTAGAGAATTGATGGCATTACACTGAATAATAGTGAAGTTAAGTTATTTTTTTTATTTATTTTTTTATTATTATTTTAAGTTACTGATTTTTTTATGCATATAAAATATAAACATTTTGCTAAAGCACATTTGT
Source organism: Carassius auratus (assembly GCF_003368295.1). Lineage (NCBI taxonomy): Eukaryota > Metazoa > Chordata > Actinopteri > Cypriniformes > Cyprinidae > Carassius > Carassius auratus. The sequence continues at coordinate 12,195,483 of NC_039257.1, forward strand.
TCAAACTAAGTGTTGTAGGATAAACAGAGACCATGTGCAAATTGAATTTAGTGACACTACAGTTTGTAACATTGAAGTTGTTGACAATTTTTGAAGTAATAATTTTCGGGTTTGCACTTTGCCTCGGATCCCTTTGGACTTCTCTTCGCCACCTGCACATACTGTAGAGATTCATGTGTTTTGTCCAGTGCAGAGGAAGCCTTGTTTCAAGGAAAATTAGTTTGTAGCTCATTGTATTACTTTGATTGAAAAGAAGTGTTGTTTAACTCACGAGTTACTGATCCATGAAATTTGAATCTGTGAATATCCATATTTTTCTTCCTTTAAAAGCAGGTGTTGACATTTGTACATCTTATGGGTCTAGCTTCTGCTCTCATCTGCATCCAGCAATTTTTAGCTGTACAAAACACCTCGTTTCATTGCTTGATATCGAAAACTGCTGTATCTTACCATATTATTTTAATGTATTAACAATTATGAACACTGGTTTGTAGTGCAAACAGTTTTACTGTTTACAGCATGTTGTTATTCGGTTAAGGCTAAAGGCTAATTATCAAAATTATTGCTTGGAACAATTTGGTAGATGCTGGATATTGGTAGGGACCTATCAGCTCAGGTTCCTGTCACGGTTCCTGACACCATCACCTCTTGGGACACGGCAGCCTTCTGTCTGTCCTCCCAAGGTCTGGGTCTGGCTCCTCCTGCTCAGCACACAGTTTTACAGCCCTTCTTCCTGGAGCTCTCTCTGCCTTACTCCATCATCCGTGGGGAGATCTTTGAGCTGAAGGCCACTGTCTTTAACTATCTGTCCAAGTGCATCATGGTGAGACTTCAGACTCAGTCTTATCCAATCATATCAAATATGCCACTAATCATGTGTGTTTGATTGACAGGTTAAAGTGACTCCAGCTCCTTTCTCAAACTACACTCTCAAAGCCTCCTCTGATGAACAGTATTCATCCTGTCTGTGTGCTAATTGAAGAAAAACCTTTAAATGGATCCTCACTCCTTCTGTACTTGGTGAGTTTAAGCTAAAGTTAAGCTAAATGAGACTTATAGCACTTGTATATCATTGATCTTTTGTTGATATTGATTGGTTCCATTGTCCTCATTTGTAAGTAGTGTTGGATAAAAGCATCTGCTAAATGTAAATGTAATGTAGATTAAAATAAGCATTGAAAACAATGGTGAAATTTTATGTGTAGAAGCTGCTATGGCAACAACATTACATTTCAGAATCAGATGTTTTATGGTGATGCTGTAAGAAAATAAAGATGAGTTTGATGAAGATGTTTATTGCAACATAGCAGTGTCAATGTACATTTAGTACTTTGGATTCAATGGAGTCAGAATGAACCCCTAACATCCTAAACTCAAACCATTGTTTTATACAGTTACAGTTCACGCCCCTTAATGTAAATTAAGTTGCTAATCTTGTAACAGCTGTGGTGCATATGTTAATGAGTTCTGACACTCCATTGTCTAAGATGGTTCTCAGTGTTTCACACCTATTCCCATTCTACCATTGGTCACCATTTGCTCAGGATGTGATCATCCCAAATGATCTAGAAACAACATAACTGACTTTCTTCTTTTCTCTAACAATTAAAGGGGGGGTAAAATGCTCGTTTTCACTAAATATCATGTTAATCTTGAGTACCTATAGAGTAGTACTGCATCCTTCATAACTCCAAAAAGTATTTAGTTTTATTATATTCATAAGAGAAATATAGTCTGTACCGATTATTCCCGGAAAAAACACGAGCGCCTGGAGGCGTGACGTGTGGGCGGAGCTAATGAATCATGAGCGCCAGTTGCGTTGAGAGCGTTTGAAAGCTGTGACAGCTGTGAAGGCTGAAACTGAACGAGAGCAGCAGCAGCAAGGACTCGCTCCGAGTGGGGCTCGAACCCGGGTCTCCGATGGGAGGCGGACGCACTAACAAGGAGGCAGAGATATTTTAAGCAGTTTTACTCACCGCCTGTGGTTCCAACACACAATCGTGACCCTTTTTCATTGGGATTGCATCATCCTTAAGAAATAAACGATACGCAAATCCGTCATCAAACTGGGCTTTGTTTGTAAAACAAGCATTTTAGAAATGCAGGGAACATACACAAACACTTGCACAACTCCGTTGATGCTCTGTAAAAATAAACTCCATCCACTGGTCCCTTAATGCTGTTTTTTCTTTGGTAATCTGTGCAGAGTTGTCTTGCCCTGGCAACCAAAAACACACTCCTTTTGTGACATTTCACGACGCTCTCGCTCTGATCAGTGATTGTCCGTGCTCAGCCTCTCAGTACTCTGCTATACGGGAGTGCGTGCTCTTCCGGCAAACGTGCCCTCAGGACCCATATAAGGAAATTCCGCTCCATCTAATGTCACACAGAGCCATACTCGAAAAAAAACTTTCCGAAACTTGTGACAAACCGGAAGGAGTATTTTTGGAACAGAAATACTCCTTCAAACGTACAACTTCATTTTTGAAACTTTGTCCATGTTTAGCATGGGAATCCAACTCTTTAACAGTGTAAAAAATAGCATTTCACCCCCCCTTTAAGCCATGTTGGGAAATAATCATGATTGAACCTCTATTGTTACAGGAGATATGGGTTGGGGCAGCCTGTTGTTTCTTACAATACCTTGTGAAATGTTATGTTTGAGCTCTGTTTTTTAACCATCTTAGAATTTATGATGCCCATTTTTTTTAACTATTGTGAAAGTGAAGTGAAAGTCATGAAATTTGCCAAGTATGTTAACTCATACTCGGAACTGGTGCTCTGCATTTAACCCACCCATCCAAGTGCACACACACAGCAGTGAACACACACCTGGAGCAATGGGCAGATATCTTTCAACCAGGAATCCTTCCCCAAGTCCTGCCAGCAACAAGACTCGACCTGTGTGACCTTCGCGTTTTATTTCATGTGATATCATTCAATGCAAGAGCCTGCAATGACGCGGTTTGACCAGTGTGGCGCAAGACTGTAATTCAGTCACCCCAGATGCAATTCAAGAGAAGAAGACAGCACTTCAGAGTGGAAAACAAGGGACAAGGAACTCGACCGGAAGTTGAAGTCAGGTGGGGGCTGCCATCTTTTAGCAGAACTTCACTTGCGTTAGCATTCCCATTGACTCCCATTCATTTTGGCGTCACTTTGACAGCGAATAACTTTACATCTGAGGCGTTTAAAGACTCTGTTTGTCCATTATTTATTTCTAAAGATACACGACAATGTATAAAGGGCTCCATTACCTTCTATGTTACATTATGGCCCCGTATAAACAGTTTTTGTAAAAAATAGGCTAACGATTGCGTCATAAGCACTCGGCAATTAACTTAATATGACGTACTGGCGTTACATTTTAAAATACTATACAAAATAATTAATCAGAATACTTACTCCTGCTCACTCATGACAAAGAACTACCCGCTCAAGCTCGCCGTCTCTGCAAGATTAACGATGGCAGTTTGCACGCACAGCCACTTAGAAGATTTGCATCTGGCAGACAGGTTGCTGACGTCGTCAAGCTTCGTTTGAGTCTGCGCGTCAGAAACGGAAGTGCTAAAAAACACTAAAACTGGGCTTCATTTGTCTCATTTGAGTTCCAATGGGGTCGCTGTGTCCATTTCTTTTACTGTCTATGGTGGAAAACGCAGCAGAGCTAAACTTGAGACTGCTGAGGGGCGTTTGGATGATTATGTAAACATATTCTGCGCACTTTCATCTCAATAACATAATAAATACAACCCAAACTGATTGCAGTGTGAAAGCAGCAGTGTAAAACATATCTGATTACAGCGATCTGGATGTTTGCACGAGCTCTTGCAGTTCAGTAAAGTAAAGTAACTCCAGTTAAATCATGTCATGTTTATTATACTGTATTACTTTAGTACTTTATGCAATACATATTGTTAAATCAAGCAGCTTTACAATATTAAACATGAAAAATCAGAGTCATTGTTGCTTTCATTTCGAATTACAACCTGCTTTTCTGTTATAAAGCAGCTCTGCAGTGTGAAGTGAAGGTAGCTTTAGGGCTGGTCCGAATACCACGTGATGAGCTTTTCGGTTCGCGAAAGAATCGTTCGATTTTAGTGAACCGGTTGATCCATTTCACCCAATCGAACTGAATCGTTTGAAACGGTTCGCTTTCCCAATAAGTATTAATCCACAAATAACTTAATCTGTTAACTTTTTTAACGTGGCAGACACTCCCTCGGAGTCAAAATAAACTAATATCCCGTAGTAATTCATTTACTCAAACAGTACATTGACAGAACTGCTGTGAACAGGGGCAATAGCTGGGGTTTACAGGGCCCCGGTGAAGGTTGTACCAGTAGGTCCTGTTTGAAACTGTTTACTTTTTATGTTCGTTCTATTTATTTGTGCTGTTTACAGAATGTTAAAGTTTTTTTTTTTTCAAGTCTGTAGGTATCCAGGATCTGAAACTGAATAATTAAATGTAAAACGGAAGCTATTGCATAGGGAAGTCGTGGCCTAATGGTTAGAGTGTCGGACTCCCAATCAAAGGGTTGTGGGTTCTAGTCTCGGGCCGGCAGGAATTGTGGGTGGGGGTAGTGCATGAACAGTTCTCTCTCCACCTTCAATACCACGACTTAGGTGCACTTGAGCAAGGCATCGAACCCCCAACTGCTCCCCGGGCGCCGCAGCATAAATGGCTGCCCACTGCTCTGGGTGTGTGCTCACAGTGTGTGTGTGTGTGTTCACTGCTCTGTGTGTGTGCATTTCGGATGGGTTAAATGCAGAGCACAAATTCTGAGTATGGGTCACCATACTTGGCTGAATGTCACTTCACTTTCACTTCACTTTCAATGTAAAAAGGAAATATACAATCATACCAAAATGTATTCAGATGCTGTCAACATTTCTCACATTACCACAGTTTATTTGCTATAATATGGAAAATGGTACTAAAATATAACATTAACACTGTTCAACTGTGTCAGAACAAATGAATCTTGATAATGTCAGATAAATTTGATAGATATATAATGAATTACAATCAACAAAAACTTCAGACAACTGATATGTATGACAATATTTACTCAACTATCAAAACTTTGTTGACCTATTACCAAGCAATGCTTAATTTTGTTTAGACTGTGGTGTGAAAAGGTTGGATTAGCAATTCAGGAAAAAACACAAAAGCAAAACATGGTCCTTTATGGTACTGAAAAAAATTTGGTCTCAATTTTATTATTTTTATTATTATTAGTAGTAGTAGTAGTATACAATTTTACTAGTGGTCCACTGTATGAAGGATTTTTGGGTATAATATGTCACAGTTCACTTTATTTTGCTGTACTCACTTGCGTAAGTATATTATAGTGTCCTGTACCTACTAGTAAAAAAAAAAAAAAAAAGATATCTGATGTCTGAATAATTTTTTTAGTTTGTTTGACTGTGCATTAATTCTGGTTAAAACTACAAAGAAATTCAGTCAAGAGCAGTGAGTGATTTTCTTTCTTTCACTTTCTTGGATTAACATTACAGCAGCTAGTAGTTAAATTAGTCGCGGTCACTTAAGCCCCTTTCACACCTAGTGACATTGCCGGGTTCAACCCGGGTCGAGCGCTGTGTGAACAAAAGCCAGATCTAATGCCGTGTCGAAGTGATGACGTGCATTATCGCGCAACTCTTTTACCGGCTTTTTGAAGGAAGATCAACGTTCGCAACGGAAAAAAAATATGTGCAAACTGTAATGAAGCAGATATCAGTTAGTTCCTCACTTTCCACGCTGACGCAGAGATTGTTCGTTTGCTTCACTGAAAGTATGACATGCCTGACATGCCTAACTCTTACATTACACGTCACGCGTCCTTAGGGGATCTTTACGGGTTGTGTGTGAAAGCACACACATATCCCGGGTAATCACTGGTAGTGTGAAACTGCAAAATCTAGCGACCCGGGAACAATTGCCGGCAGACTTTACCCGTGTATTTGCCGGAATGGCAGTGTGAAAGGGGCTTATAAGAGACAACCAATGCATACAATATAATATACATCCGATTTTTTTCTACTTTCACTTAAGACATAACCGACAGTTCTTTTCAAACATACTTTCCAAAACAGGTAATTTTAACTATTTTTTATGTATTTGTTGGCAAAAGAGCAAAAACTATGGAGTCAAAATAATGCAAAAAAAATTGCAAACAAAATTAAAGAATTGCAAAAGAAAATAAATAATTGGGAGAAAAAAATTAAGTGTTGCAAACAAAAATAAAGAATTACAAAACTTAAATGAAATAGCGGGAATGCAATTATTTTGCAATACATATTGTCCATGGCCATATCTACTAATTTATTTGCAATGCTGCTTTTATTTTGCTTGTCAATTTAGTTTGAGCTTGCGATACTGTTCTCCTTTTGCGCTTCATTTTCCTGCTCGTCTCACTTTGTGACATTGTTTTGACATTGGGGTGGAGTCAAATGCTATTGAATAAAAAGAAGCAAGCCTCTGCTTATCATGACAGTATCTGGATCAGTGAACTGCATCAAAAACGTCACTTCCAGGTAGGCATGTTGTACACGTCCATGTCTTTTGTCTCCACCCCCACGTCAAAACAGTGCCAAAAAGCGAGACTCTAAAGACTCTATAGCCCCTTTTGCACTGCGATTCCATAAGATACACGGGTAATGTGTCCCGGCAATTGTTCCCAGGTCACTAGATTTAGCATTTTCACGCTGCCAGTGATTACCTGGAATATGTGGAATATTGTGACGAGACAGCTGCCTCCTCCCTGATTGTCACCGGCACCCCGTTCTAAATCGCCGCCCTTCACCAGGCTCCCGACTGGAGTGGGTGTGTGAGAGGAGGGGCGCTAGACGAGTCAGGGCTGGCGGCGTGTGATGGGGCACACCTGAAGGAAGTGGAGCCTCATTACCGCCGCTGTTTAAAAGCCCAACGCGCCTCTCCTCAGGAGACCGGTCTCTTCCCCGTGCATGCACGCTGGTGTCCTCGTGGGTCCAGGAAGGGAGCGTTGAGGGACTCCCGCGCCACCAAGACGTGAGCTGCCGGACCCGCGATCCGGAGGAGAACCGCACCCGTCTACACGGCCGACGGGCCAGGATGCCGGGCCGTCCATCCCCTACCAGCGCTGCGGCAAATGAGAGAGACGCGGCCGCTAGGAGAAGCCGCCGCCCCTCGCGCCCCGGACCTAGGAGGGGAGCGCGTGCGGCCGCCGGACTCCGCCCCTTGCCTGGACCCTTCCTCAATGAACACTGCCCGACCCACACGAACCCCGCAGCACAACGAGGACACCAGATCCCCTGTTATTTTGGACACTTTCCCCCTTTGGCCACTTTTATTCCCTTTGTTTTATGATTTCTGTTAATAAAAGCCTCTCCGAGGCCTGACGCCACGCCCACTGTGTCTGTCTTGTGCTCCTCCCGTGACAATATGCATACACACACAAACCATAAAGACACTTGACATCAGGGTGTGACGTGTAATATATGAATAAAAAGCTAGACACATTAACTTTCACTTAAGCTGACGAACGATCTCAGCTTCAGCACAGAAATTGACGAACTAACTGACCTCTTCTTCGTTACAGTTTTTTGTTTTTGTTACATATTTGTTTTGTCGCGAACGTTGATCTGCCTCCAAAACAGCTGGTAAAAGAGTCGTGCGTCATCACTACAACACACCCTTTACGGCATTAGTCCTGGCTTTTGTTCACAAAGTGAACTGAACCCTGCAATGTTACTAGGTCCCCGACCCGGGATCAATCCCGGGACATGTTTGAGTTCACACAGAAGGCGACCCGGGAGTTTTCCGGCATTTTTCCGGGTCTGATGTGCAATTTGAAAGGGGCTTCAGTTTAATAGGAATAAGGGATGATTTAGGAAATACCTGTACTGTATTCATAGTTAAAGGTCCCGTTCTTCATGATCCCATGTTTTAAACTTTAGTTAGTGTGTAATGTTGTTGTTGTTGTTAGAGTATAAATAATATTTGTAAAATTCCAAAGCTCAAAGTTCAATGCCATGTAGACCCGTTTGGACCATATTCCTCTAGTTCCTGCAGTAATGACGTCACTAAAACAGTTTTTTGACTAACCTCCGCCCACATGAATACACAAAAAAGGGGCGTGGTCTTGTTGCCATCCGATGAAGAAGAGGAAGAGTTGTGTTTGTGTTTGTCGCCATGTCATCGAAACGCTGTTATTTTCATCTCGGTGTCCAATCACCTTTGTTTGGCCTTCCCAGGGACGCTGTACTTAGAGATCAATGGTTTCAAACTCGTTTCCCGAAAATTATAATCCACATGTAAAACTATGTGCAGCACATTTTGAAAGATGGAGCAGTTCCCTCTTTGTCTGGAGAAATCGTTGTTTATGGACCACAACCGGAAAGTGTATTTTATTATTTAAGTTTGTGCGTTTAACAGTTTCTGTAACTTATTACACAAAGGGCAACGCTGTTTAGCTTTGTTAACTTGATGGTAAGGCTGTGCAAAAAAATCTAACGCAATTTTCATACACATCTCGTCAGTAAAAACGCTCCTGTGATTATAAGTACATCTCCAGCACGTGCGTTCAGATCAGGATTGCTTTTCAAAACAAATCCTGCCCACTTGCTTCTCAAAACTAGCCCAATCGCGTTTCCAGTAGGGCAGCGTGTGCTAAGCTGGTGTCGAATCACAATACAGGAACCGTTGTCCCAATCAGAACTCATTACGTATTTCTGAAGGAGGGACTTTATAGAACGAGGAAGTCTTCAGCACGTTTTTATGACAGTGAAAACAGCGGTATACAGATAGGTGAATTGTGTGAAAAATACTGTTTTTTTACACGCGAAACATGAACACATGTTAAATTGCACACTGTAAACACAATCAAAGCATCAAAAAGCATGAAAAACGGGACCTTTAAAGATGACAAGTTCACAATTTGAGTTTGTTGTGAATAGAGCATGAACATGAGTAGAGCAGGTCATGATACTCATCTGCAGTGTGCTGGTTAGAGCGGTTCTCGTTCTTGAGTCAAGAACCGGTTGTATCGGTTTTCGGATAACCAGTACACTGAACCAAGAACCGCTTCCGCATCCGATTTGAGAACCGAGGAGCTGATGATACTGCGTGAAGCAGACAGACACACAGAGCGTCTGAACCTAACTGGTTCTTTTGGTGATTGATTCTGAACTGATTCTTTGCTAATGTTATGAGCGCAGGTAAACTGAAGGATTGAATGAACACAACATTAACATTTAGCCAACCATGTTAGAACACACAAAAATCAAGAAAAACAACACTGGAGAGGCAAATCATGTGAATTCTTGCGAATCCTACCGCTGCGCTTCTGATCTGTTTCTGGTGTGAGTTGGCACCGCATGGAGGACGTAACAAAATCTCATCGGAGCCATAATGCGCCACTGACACATGCAGTGGAAATCAGGGGTAAGGGGACATTCACATATCGCGACTTTTGCTCGCTCAATTTCGTAATTTTAAATGTAGGCGCACCGGAAGGCATGCTCATAATAGAAGTCACGTGTGTGTGATGCGACGTGCTGGTTTTTTCAAGGCGTGTCTGCACTACATTGAGTTAAAAACATCTCAACTTTTCATAACGTCGCAAGTGCACCACAAATCATGTGACAAGAACCAACCAACCAGCTTCCTCATCATTTCCATTCATTTGAAACCTCCGCCGAAATTTTTTTGAAGAATGGGGTGCACCATTTTCTTTGTACCTAGATCGTGTAGCATAGTTACAGCAAGTATTTTTCGGTGGTGGAAATCCATTGCTGAAATGTCCTTAAAAATTTATCTCAAAATTGAAAATCAAATGCCAACCCACTGAACGCATATTCGAATAATCTAATATTCTGATCCAACCCTGCTAATGATAAAATATTTTTATTAGTGGGAAAAAGGGTTGTGGGTTTGAGTCTTGGGCTGGCAATACCACGACTTAGGTGCCCTTGAGCAAGGCATTGAACCCCCAACTGCTCCCCGGGCACCGCAGCATAAATGGCCACTGCTCTGAGTGTGTGTTCACTGCTGTGTGTGTGCACTTTGGATGGGTTAAATGCAGAGCACGAATTCTGAGTATGGGTCACCATACTTGGCTGTATGTCACTTTTCACTTTAGTTTGGTTTGCAGAGATTAAAACTTGATCTAGCTCAGGATTGTTTTGATTATCTTGTTCCTTTAAGGTATTTTAAGAGTAATTTTTGTTGTGAAGGTTGTGCTTGAATAAAATAGTTTATCCAAAAATAAAGCATCTCATCCCTTACCTTTATTTTGTTTCATATCTATATGACTTACAAAAAGAAGATGTCATGCAGAATAATGTCATTCAGTGACTTTTTTATATGTCTAACTAAATGGTGAATGAGAGAGGTTATCTGTATTATCTCATTTAGTGCCAAATACATTTATTTGTATTAACTGTATAATAATTGTAATTACATAATATGATTTTCAAAAGCTAATTACCTTCATTTATTCGTTACAGTATGTATAACTCAATATTTTAACTAATTGCAAAAGCTGAATAATCAAATTCTACTGATTAATCAGTGAAATAATCAACGATTAGTCGATTAATCATAATCATTAGATTAATCGATTATCGCAATAATATTTTGTTGCAGCCCTAATCTTGAGTATTATCAGATTTAAAAAAATAAAATAAAATAATGAGCTTCTGAGGTTTCAGAACCTATATAAGAAGAGGTCAAAAGATTTGGAGATATGAAGAAACATTTACTCTGAGTGGGTGTAGGGGATTCTTGACCCTTGATTTCAGTATTGTTTGTTGACTCTGGAAAGAGCCCTAGGAGTATTTTGTGTGTGTGCGTGTGTGTGTGGTTTGTTCAGATGATGATGATATGTATATGTTTGTTACCATTGAAAAACAATCTAAAATAAAATATAGAAATATAAATTTTCTCATATAACGGCAGCATAAATTCATTGTATAACTTGAAGTTGTTTCACTGTTAAATGTTTCGAAATATCTATATTTATTACATAATGTGTCATTTATATTTAGCTGCATAAATAATCATTTTAATATTTACTGTAGCACAGATGTATTTTTCAGGTTTTAGTAGTGCTTATATTACACAGGTTTTCAAACGTTATTGCCTACATGCATGGTTGAATCATTAATCAAGTGATCAATATAAATGTTTTTGAAGGACCACCTTTAGCATGCGACTCCTTTTATAAGAGACGGCTCAGTTCATGTCAAGACCTGGATATCACTCGTCATCATGGATCTGAACATTAGCCCCTGTTGGAAACAGCTCCTTCTGTTCTCTCTCCTTCTTGTCTGTGTCAATGGACAAATGGCAGGGCCGTAAGTAGTGCTTCTATAAAATTTTTATATATAAATCATCTTGATGCCTTTTCTCATTTAAAAAAGGGCCAACTAAATCAACACATTAACTTTGATGTTTTGCAATAAAATCCATTTCAGAAAAAAAAAAAATCATGCTACTCAAAATGATTGAATGCTTATCATATCTATACAGATCTTTCATGGTGACGTTTCCTGCAGTGATCGAGTCAGGATCTGAGGCCAGACTGTGTGCAAGTCTTCTCAAGCCCAATGAAAGCCTTGTCATGAACATTTATCTGGTTGATGATAACCAGAGCACTTTACTGCTGCAGGAGAAAGCTGAGGAAGAGTTTCACCGCTGCTTTAACTTCAAGGTCTGCTATCAGCACATTACAATAAATATATTTGTTTCATCATCTAGTTTTTTGAGATAGTCTGTTTGCAGAGGTTGTGAATACATGATAATATTTCTCATCAGGCTCCTCTGATAGAAGCAGAATCTGTTCAGAAAATGAAGGTAGAACTTCAAGGAGAGTCTTTAAAGATGTCTGAAGAGAGAAAAGTCATGTTCAGACCTTACCATCCTCTGACCTTTATCCAGACTGATAAACCCATCTATATTCCAGGACAGACAGGTGAGCTGTGAATTGTTCAAAGTAAAAAAAAAAATGTGAATGCTGATGTCATCATACGCTCTCCTTGACAAAGTGTCAAATGTGTACAGTGTAAAACGATGAAGTGCTCATAAAAAAAAGGTGCCCAATCACATGCCTCTTTATTTACGAGCTTCGGGCAGTCACAGATATACCGTGCATTGTTTAAACAGTCGTTTTAGCTTTTGAAATAAAAGATGTCAAATGTTGATGGAAAACACGCAGGAAGAGTGTGTTTTATTCTTATCTTTTTAGTCACCATAAACGTCCATCCAGGAAAAACCTGATAGTACAGTCTGCAATAAAACGAGGATGTGCAGAGCGGGAGCCGTTGTGTAAACAGGTCGTCATGCTAGTGTATTCTTGCAGTCAATGACACTGACTCCACAAATATGCAAATAGAACATTAAACTCAGGACTTAGAAATGCACAGTGTGAAACGTAAGATAATGAATATAATCTTGAGTGAATCATGAGCATCGAAACATTTTAAGCAAGATAAACCAAGACTCTATTCAGGACAAACTGGATGGTGCAATCAGGATTAGCAGGCCATTAGATCTGAAATATTGGTTATCACAATAAAAAACATTATAATTATGTTTGTCACACATTTTTGTTTTTCACAGTGAATTTTAGAGTTGTTACCATGGATAAAAACTTTTCACCGCTTGATCAGCAGGTCGTGTTTTATTTATCTCTTCTTTATTTTTAAATACGTTGAACATACTGTACAAACATGTTGGCTTTTAGTCATTTAAGTTCTACAAATTATTTAATTACACTTTGCTTTTCTTACAGTATAGTAGAGTGATACTTGAGGTAAGAACACAAAACCTCCTTCTGTATTCATGACAAGCACAACACTGACTTTTATTTTTGTAGTTATTGTGTTTTCCGTAATTATCAATGTTGGCAAATATTTTAACACTGTTGTGGGTTGTTTTTCTTTTTTGCGGGTTTAAGTGACACCAATACCTGACATAAAATACACATTTTTGGCATGTGAATTTAAACCAACCAAAAATCTTTATTTTATTTAAAAAAAAAATATATTATAATAATTTTAGTTTTATTGTGAAAACCTGGCAACCTTTTTTGGGCAGAATATGTGTAGTTGGCTGTTACTAACTTCACTTTGTGTTTGGTATTAAATAGGACAGTAAAGGTAACAGAATTGCTCAATGGACAAATGTTTCTTCAACAAGGTGGATTTTGCAGCGTTCTTATGAATTAAACCCGGAAGGCTGTCAAGGCATATACAAACTGAAGGCTTACATTCGTGACAGGATGATATCACATGATTTTGAGGTGAAACAATATGGTAAGTCATAACAAATTATTTGCAGTATTTGCATGGGACAAGTTTCATAAAAAAATGAGTAGAACTTTATTTTACAGTCCTGTTCCTCATGTACATACTATGTACTTATTATAGTAATTACAATAACTATGTAACAACTAGGTTCTAACCCTGAACCTACCCCTAAACCTAACCCTACCTTGTATTACCAGAACTTTCTTAGATAAATACACTGTAAGTACACTATAAGTACATATTATTACACGTACTGTAAAATAAAGTGCAACCAAAAAATCATAATGCGATTAATAATAACTATAACTTTCATCCTCTGTAGTTTTGCCTAAGTTTGAAGTTACTGTGACAGCACCGAAGACAGTGAGTATAGATGATGAGTCAATGTCAGTTGAAGTTTGTGGAAAGTAAGTAGGATCTTAACTTAAACTTATTAAAAGCATAAAGTCCATCTTTGACCTGTACATGTTTTACAGATACACATACGGGCAACCTTTATCTGGTAAATCATGGGTGAAAGTGTGTCGTGATATTCCACACTACTCTTACTGGGGTGATAAACACAGTCCAATATGTGTGAATGAAACCACTGAGGTTTGTCAGTGCAGTACCAAAAGTGGCATGTGGCATATATTTCCTAAATCCAGATTATTAAATTACTCTAATGTATTGTGTTTATGTTCATTAATTTCCATTAGATGAAAAGGACAGGCTGTGCCATCCATACCTTAGATATATCTGCCTTTTTAAACTCCACATATGAGAATCAGCTGGAAAATTCTCTTCATGTTGAAGCAACAGTCACAGAAGAAGGAACAGGTGAGCTATTAATTACTGAAATGAGTTTTAAAACTGATGTCATCAAAATGCAAGTTTCACACTGACCATATATTTGTATTTCACAGAGATCACCATGACAAAATCTGAAACTATTTCTCTCACTTATGAAATCGGCAAATGCACATTTACTGACCTGCCCAAAACATATGAACATGGATCAGTTATAGAAGGAAAAGTAAGTGTAAAATCAGGTTGTCTCAGTTTAACAGCATTGATTGATATGTACAGAATCATTTATTCCTTTAAAATCTTACTTTTAACAGATCAAACTCTCAAATTTCAAAGGCGCACCAATACAAAACATAGTAGTTTATCTTTTGGAGGGATCCTGGTCCTCAAAACTGCTCCTAAATCTCACTACAGACAGCGTTGGACTGGCTAGCTTCTCTCTTAATACATCTAGTCTTCCTAAAGAAGACATTACTCTGATGGTATGACAGTTGCTGCTCATCCAACAAGTGTTTGATCAGTTAATGTTTTCATTACATGAAAATATTGGCACATTTTTTTTTCTTTTTTCCAGGCGAGTGTGTATCCAAAGTTTCATTATCATTATCATTATTATTACAAAACACCATACTTCTCTAAGGACAGAAAAACAGTTAATCTTTTCCAGTCTGTCACTCCATACACCCCATCATTAAGTGAACTGATTATAGAAAACATTGAGCAACCATTAAAGTGTAATGCTGAGTTTACAGTGACCATCAAGTATTATTTTATTGGAGAGACTGCTAAAGACTTCAAAACTGACATTGTCTATATGGTGAGAATGTGCAGAATGTACACTGATACACTGACGAATTCATTGTTTGTTAACAGTATTAACTGGCTGCACTGGTCAGTTTGTCATTGGAGTGTCATCTGTCTGTTTCAGGTCTTGTCCAGAGGAGTGATCGTTCATCATGGATATGAGAAGGTTGAAGTCAAGTCTTCTAATGGAGCAGCAAGTGGCACAATGTCATTCAAACTGTCTGTTGGTGCAGATCTAGCTCCTGCAGTGCAGATTCTGGTCTACTGTGTTCTGCCCAGTGAAAATGTTGTTGCTCGTAGCACAAAATTTGACATTGAAAAGTGTTTCAAAAACAAGGTATGAAAAAAAAGAAGAAAAAGAAATCCTATCTGCCCATTTACACAATCACGGTCATTCTGATTCAATACTGAAATGACTCACCCTACTGTTGTGGTCACAGGTTTCTCTGCAGTTTTCTCCTGCTAGAGCAGTTCCTGGTGAGAAAAACACTCTCCATCTCTCAGCTCAGCCTGGTTCACTGTGCGGCCTCAGTGCTGTAGATCAGAGCGTCCTGATCCTGGAGTCAGGAAAACGTCTGGATATTGAAAAGGTATAAAGGCTTTAAGATGCTAGTTACTACTACGTTCATCATTATTGTTTAAGGTGACATGGGTGTTAAAAGAATAGTTCACCCAAAAATGAAAATATATGTAGTGTACTGGCTCTTCCAAACCTCATAATGACAGTAAATGAGTGTTAAAATTTTGACGTAAAATAAAGTGCATCCATTTCATCATAAAAAGTACTCCACATGGCTCCGGTGGGTTAATAAAAGCCTTCTGAAGCAAATCGATGCATTTGTATTAGCAAAATATCCATATTTACAACTTTATAAACCATAATCTCTAGCATCCGCTGTCAAACATGTCTTTACGAAAGAGTGGCATTTTAGCAGATGTTGTAGGATGTAGGTAAACGCAGAACGTGCAAGCACAGAGGAGAGAGCAAAACAAAACACTGATCACAAATTAGAAGATGGAGGATTTAGATATAAGCCAAGAGATTACTTTCTTTTGCTATAATTAAAAACTAGACTAGCAGAGAGACTAGCATATTCTGAAACGCCACTCTCTCGTGAACGTGTACAACAGTTAGCAGACTCTAAAGATGATGGTTATTTATTGTGACTGTGCTCTCATCACAGATCTTCAATATGCTGCCAGTACAATCAGTATCAGATTATCCTTACAGCGTTGAAGATAAGAGGGAGTGTCTGGGATGGCAGATTGTGAGTCTCCATCGAGCTGTACTGACACACAAAGCCTATGAATCCTTAAAGGTAACAAATGGATTAATATGTGTAACTGCAGTAGATTAGGTGAGTAACTACATGCATAAATATATCAATGCATGTGCTTAAAATTCCTCTTAGTTTATATATATATATATATATATATATATATATATATATATATATATATATTTATAGTATAATTTTTATTTGTTTTTTGTTTTCTTCTGTTACATGTGGTTCATCATTGCTGTTGGATAGAGTGTGGGTCTGAAAATGGCAACAAATTTGGCTGTGCGAGTCTCTCTGTGTCCAGTATATATATTATATATAACTTCAGGTAATATTTGTTATATATGTATGAGTTCATTCAGACATCCATTTGCTATCAATAATTTAATATGACTGGAATTCACCATTATTAACCAATTTTTCACTGCAAAAGCACATATGTATGACTCTTTATTTGTTTTGAGATTATGGTGACAGTTGTCTGATCTGTAAAATCAGAGGTTTTCAAAATTTGTGACATCAAAGAACTGCTCGAAAGAGCTGCACCACCCAAAATGTAAAGGACAATTTATTCTGTGAGAAAAGTGTAAATGTATGAAGATAACATGTTAAAGTTTAGTTTACTGGCTTTTATATTCTTATTTTACTTATTATTATTATACTTTGGATTATGTTGACAGTGTATCGGTTTCTTCACACTATTTGATATGTTAGATGTACAAAGTTCACTTACATTTTTGTTAAATTCAACTTTTTTATGTATAAATTATTAGGCCCCATGATTTAAATTAATAAGCATATAAAAAAAAAACTTGAAATAAATAGTTACAGTATAAACAATACAATATATTGTAGGGTTAATGTTGTGAACACAGAATACAGTTTAGATATTTCAGAAAGTATATAAGATACAAGATACAGAATTGTGATTTTGTACAGTATTTGTCCTGATTCAGGTGTCACATCTTTACCTGTGCTTTATTTCAGTTGATGATTCAATATCATATGATTCTGAAATGGATTTGAATATGAATGAGGGAGACTCTTCAGTTGAAGTGACAGTTTGTACTGTCTTTCCTGAAACATGGATTTGGCAACTTGCTGCAGTTGGGTTAGTGACAATATTTTTAACTGTCAACATCATTTAATATCATATTAAAACCACAATAACTGTAATCAGAGGTGGGTAGTAACGAGTTACATTTACTTCGTTACATTAACTTGAGTAATTTTTCGGGGTAACGAATACTTTTCGGAGTATATTTAAAGATGGGTACTTTATACTCTTACTTGAGTACATTTTTTGGGAAAAATCTGTACTTTTACTTCGTTACTGTGGGCGACGCCCCTCTCGTTACTTTATCTTAATGCAATAAATGCTTCAGTTTATTCCAAACGCGCCGTCTACTTTTCTCTGGGCAATGAGCGATGCCCATTCGCGAATGATTCATTCTTTTGAGTCAACTCTGTTCAAAGGCTTGATCAAACCAATTGGCAAACGAGTGAATTGGTTCATGAATCAGTTTGATTGAGTCGTTCAGTTCCATGCTGCACGCGCTGAGCTCTGAAGCGGTTCACTCAGAGTTGTAACGTTTAAGAATATTAGCAGCGCTGAAAACGGGGCTATGGAACTGCACTGAATTGAAAGCTAATCTGCAAAGGCTATTCTTTGCTTGCGATGGAGATCCTTATTAGATGAACGCGTGTGCTGTCTACTGTTTAACATGTAATAACTTGGGCTACATTCGATTACAGTACACGATACCACTGTGACATTAGTTTGTTGTACGTGTGTGGCTTATAACAGGTTGAATGCAGCTTCCAAAAGACAAAGAATAGCCGATTAAGATTTTATTAATTTTAATACAATCACACCAGTGCGAGTACGTTCAGCAAGTCATATCATCAGCTGCTAAATTCAGATCTGTGATCGCTTGCTGGCGCTGAGCCAGAGACAGACGCGTTTTTACAGCGCTGCGCATTAACCAATCACACACGATTCTGTTGAGCTTTTGAATGCACTGGCCAATCAGAGGCGTTCCGATGAGTCATCGCTGAAATGCCGGTGCTTCCTTCACTCGCTCACTTACTGAATACCTCTTTCTGCCGAATTCTCTCGTCAGAAACAACAAAGTGCAGATGTGTGTACGAATCTATAATTAAGATGTTGATTTCACAGTGTTAACAGTTTCAGTGATTTTAATGGTAGTTTCTGAGAGTGAATGAAATCTAGACTGTCAGTGAAAATTATGTTTAATAATGTAAATGTTATTTGCTCTCTTTCTGAACAATGAAAGATTAGTAGCAATATTTATATCACATTAACTTTCAATGTTAAATTCACATTTAAAATAAAGTCAGTCGTATTAAAAATATGTTATGGCATGACACCTATATTTGTTACTTAAATAAACAGACAGGGTTTTATAATAAATTACATAAATTGGATTAAAGGCTGATGAAATATATACATTTATACACACACACATACATTACATACATTTTTTGTCTATATATCTATATAAAAAAAGGCTCCGTATATATGACCCAAAGTAACTAACTACTTGAGTAGATTTTTTATCCGATACTCTTTTACTCTTACTCAAGTAACTATTCAAGACTAGTACTTTTACTTTTACTTGAGTAAATATTTCTAGAATTACTTTTACTTTTACTTGAGTAAAGTTTTTGGGTACTCTACCCACCTCTGACTGTAATGCTTCTCTTGGCACTGCACATCCAATTAGTTTTTGAGAATACATAAATTCACTTGTACATGTCGTACGTCAGACACACTTAATCAACCTAAACATTTAATCACTATCAAACTTAACAGGATACCAGAGACAACTGAACTACAGACATACTAGTGGTGGATACAGCACATTTGGACATGGAGATGAGAATACATGGTAAATATTTGTAACTTTTTACTCTCACTTTTTTCGAAATAGTTACAAAGTTAAAATAGTAAGCAGATAGGTGGTATTTAGTTTCAATAATTTATGTACAGATTTAATCAACTCAAACAACTAATTATATTATTTAATTTAAAACTTTAAAACACCAGGTTGACTGCCTTTGTCCTGAGGTCTTTTGGCAAAGCGCAGAAATACATATTTATTGATCCACAAATTATTCAGAGTGCAAATAAATGGTTAATAAGCAGACGGGATTCAGACGACTGTTTTATCCAACAGGGAAGACTGTTCAACAACAGAATGAAGGTGTGCTATCTCTAAACATCAACACAGAAACAATCTATCTGTAACAAAAATGTTTTACTTAATGTTCCTCTAATATAAAACTGCAGGGTGGAGTGAATGATAATGTGACTATAACAGCCTACATTACTGCATCACTACTTGAACTAGAAACTCCAGTAACAGTAAGTTCATCTACAGGAAACACAGTATAAACTCTGAAAATTACGCTCCCAGCTGCTGTTTCTCTGTTTTTGTCTCAGGATCCTGTCGTCAGTAAAGGTTTGTCCTGCTTGATGTCTGTCATTGAGGATGTCAAAAACACTTACACCACTGCTCTGCTCGCCTACACCTTCAGTCTGGCTAAAGACACAGACACTCAACAGCAGCTTTTCAAGAAACTGGAGGATGTTGCTATTTCAGATGGTAAGATATTTGTTTCTGATGACTTTCTGTTGTCCTATATGACTATACTTTTTTATACTGGTGTCTCTTTTGTCCATGTGTCCTAAAGGGTCTCATCTCCACTGGTCTCAGTCTGCTTCTGCTGATGACTCTGATTCTCTGGCAGTGGAGATCAGCTCATATGTGCTGCTAGCTGTTCTCTCTGCTGATTCACTCACTACAGCTGATCTGGGCTTTGCTAACAGGATTGTCAGCTGGTTTGTGAAGCAGCAGAATGCCTATGGAGGATTCTCCTCCACACAGGTGACTCAAACTACTCAAATCAAACACATGATTGCTGAATAATGGGTAAAAGACACATTACTGAACACATTTATTTCTCAGGACACAGTGGTGGCTCTTCAGGCTCTGTCTTTGTACGCCACCAAAGTGTTCAGCGCTGACGGCTCCAGCACAGTGACTGTACAGTCAGCAGCAGACACTCACCACTTTGATGTCAATCAGGACAATAAGTTACTGTACCAGGAGAAGCAGCTGCAGGACGTCCCAGCCAAATACAGCATTGAAGTGAATGGCTCAGCCTGTGTGTCTGTGCAGGTCTGTAGTGCATTCAGCTTCATTGACTCAATCTCTCTCTTTTCTTTCTTAGCATTTTGCTGCTGTTATGTTATGATATGAATCTTTTTTTTATTATTTTTTTTATGTTGACTCTCTCAGGTGGCTCAGTTCTACAACATCCCGACTCCTACTGAAGCTAAAACACTGAGCATTGATGCAAAGATAGAGGGAGATTGCAAAACACTGAGACAAAATTTCCTTCTGAACTTCACTGTCAAGTAAAAACAGATTTTGATTTTTTTTTATGGCTACTGTTTCTTTTATTATATATAGATACCTCTTTATTGAATGCCTAAAATTATTGACAATCTAAGTTGTAAAATTCTGTTGTAAAATTCTGTAATTGCTTGGATAAAATTTTTATGCATTTGCTAGTTTAAGTGTATAAGTTGTGCTCCTGATTCTTTGTGTTGTTAGCATTAAATCAGGGCAGTATATTTATCTCTTTTAAGATATCATGGTCCCCAGGAGATGACTAACATGCTCATTGTGGATATTAAACTTTTATCAGGATTCACAGCTGACACATCATTGGTGAGTTCAGGTGTATAAAGTTATTTTGCATTAAGACACACATTTTTACTACTGTTTTTTTTCATGTCAGCTTTACTTTGCAAGAACTGAAGAATAAAAACACTTAGTCATCATCATCATATTTTCATATTAGTAATTCTATTTTCCCTATAGCTTACAATGTCAATTAGTTCAGAAGTCCTTGCTCAGAAGTATGTGGAGTGGGTTGACACAAAAGAAGACCATGTCATAGTTTATTTAACAGAGGTAAGTAAATAATAACATTTATATAATTAACATGTATTCAGTCATTTCCATGACTGGTACTGTATATGTATTTTTTGTTTATCCTCCTGCAGATTCCAAAACATATTTCTATGAATTACAAAATGCAAATGAAACAGGTTCTTCCAGTGAAGAATCTCAAGCCAGCAGTGGTCAAAGTGTATGATTAATACCAAACAAGTAAGATTTTATTTTAACATTCAGAAAAATGAAAACATTCATTTAATAAATCGTATTACTCGCTATTGTCTAATTAAAGGTCATAGTAACCACTAACAAATGTCACGATTATTTTCATGATAGATGTATTGCACTGTCTAGTAAAATGTTAAGATGTTAATATATATATTGTTAATATCTAATATATCTAATATATATATATATATATATATATATATATATATATATATATATATATATATATATATATATATATATATATATATATATATATATATACACTGTATATCGGGTTCATATATATTTGAACACTGACACAATTTTCTTAATTTTGGCTCTTTTTGCCACCAGAAATAAATTAAACTGAAACAAACAAGATTTTATTGAAGTGCAGACTTTAAGCTTTCATTCAAGGGGTGAAAAGATATTGTATTTGTTGAGAATCCTTTGCTTAAGCCACCAGAGACTGGGTTTCCTCCTATTTGATGCTTTGCTAGGTGTTTGTTTGTGGGTCTTTATGACTTTAGTTTTGTCTTCAGCAAATGAAAGCATGCTTTATTGGGTTGACATCAGGAGATTGACTTGGCTGTTGCAGAATATTTCACTTTTTACCTTCAAAAACTCCTGGGATGCATTTGCTGTATGTTTTGGATCATCATCCATTTGTAATTTGAAGCACTGCCCAATCAACTTTGCTGCATTTGTCTAAATCTGGGCAGACAGTATATCCCTTTACACTTTAGTATTCTTCTGGCTGCTTCTGTTCTCTTCGTGCATGCTCATGCCAGCACACTGCTCCACCATGTTTCACTGATGATGTTGTTTGCTTTGGATCATGAGCTGTTCCAAGCCTTCTCCATTCTTTTTTTCTTCCTGTTATTCTGGTACAGGTTGTTCTTAATTTCAGCCATCCAAAGGATGCTTTTCCAGAAGTTGGGCTTTTTTGGAAGTGTTATTTTTTATTTTTTTTTCTAGTTTCTAGAAGTCTAATTCTGGCCTTGTTTGCACCTTGTGGTGAGCCCGCTGTATTGATGTGGTGAAGTCTTCTCTTCAAAATGTACCAAACTGTTGATTTGGCCACTCCGAATGTTCCTGCCATCTCTCTGGTGGATTTGTTTTGTTTTGTTTTTGCAGCCTGACAATTGTCTTTCTCACCTGCATGGGGAGCTATTTGTCTGCATGATGGAAATGCAAATGGCACACTTAAAATAATTTACAGACCTTTTACCTGGTTAACTGATGTAGAAATAACTAAGAAATAGTCCACATCTGTCTGTGAAATAGCTTTTAAGTCAACTGTCCAATTACTTAAGCTCCCTTGTAAAAAAGGGGGAGGTACATATTAAAGAGCTGTAATTGCTTAACCTTGACTTCAGTTTACTTTCAATACAATTGCGATGAGAATACCCTTAAATTAAAGTTCAGGAAGTGCACTTTAAGCCCATATTCATTATATAAATGTAACTTGAATATGTTTTGGTCAACAGCTAAAATGATAAAAAAAAGTGTACCTGACTGTATCTACATACATACACTGTTTAATCAAAATCTGTTGCAAATATGCAGGTGAAGATTTGCTTTACTACAGTGAGCCACTGTACAATGATACAGGCCCGAGCCTTATATTAACTTGTGTCTTGATATTACCTTCTTTCTTTAGGTGATCAGTCGGAGACCGAGTACTCCTTCCACTGTCAATAAGGTCATGCACTTCAGTCCTGCAGCTCAAAGTATAATGACACAGAATACAAAATGTCTTTTTAATACTGTATGAGTAGTTATTCTTAGTGGCATTGTTTTATTTCATTTGTAATTTTTATGTATGCTTTTATATGTGTACTCAGTGGCAGCAGGCCACTCACAATTTTATTTATAATTTGTTCTTATCTTTTAACAGAACTTGTTTGAACCTATTATGGAAAATAAAGATTTTAGAGATTGTTCATGCATAAGGAGTCGGACAACAGCCTGCACTCCACATAGAGATCTTATCTCACCATCATCGAGTTTTGGTGGGGCAATGAGTGCTCTTAAGCATTAAGAGACCCCCATTGTGCCCCAAAAAAACTTTTTTTTTTTCAATAAAGCTATAATAATTGAAACATGAAACTATTGAAAATGAAAATTACGTCAAAAGTGTGGTTTCTGTATTAAATTTAGAGCTGCTTACATATTTCTTTTAATGTGATTTTACAGCATTTACAGCATTACACACATTAGAACCAATCACACACGATTCTATCGAGTTTATGAACACAATGGCCTATCAGAGGTGTCCAGATTAGTCATTGCTGAAATCTCAGTTTTGTTCAGTGCGCGCATCCTAAATTCAAATTCATCATAAGCAACAAAGTGCACGTGTATGACCTATGTAAGTTATATAGGACATACAATATATTAATTTACAGTGTGGACAGCTTCATTGATTATAACAGGAATTTTTAGTGCTTAAACTCTAGCTAAACTGAAATTTGGAATATTCTTTAATGTGAATGTTCTTTGCTCACTTTCTCTATAATTTACCTGTGTTAATTAAATATATTTAGTTTTTACCATAGAATGTTTGTATTGAGTTATGATCACTTTAAATAAAAAATCAGTTGTATATAATATTTAAAAATAAATTACATCGTTTAAAAAAATACCTTCTATTAACTAAATCAAATCAATAATAGCTCATTCAAATTCTCTGATTGGGCCTGTCCAAATACCCACACTTATGATCCGCTCTTTAACTAAGCTACAAGAATACTTTTTGTACACACCAATAACAGATTTATTGTACAATTCTACTCCTCCAAATTACATATTCCGAAATTATCAAAGAGTATCATGACACATGCACGTGCAGTTCCGGTTGTGGCTAGAAAGTGATACAGCTGAAACAGGAAGCTAACAATAAATTAAATTTTCAACCCCAATAATTAATATGCTACTATTTCATTTTATTTTTTTAGTCATAATTATGCAAGAGGTTTCAAAAATTACAAATAATAAAAAATATCCAGGGTTGGAATTAGTTTGCAATTTGGATTTTTATAAGATCCCTTGTTTCCTTATAAATGCCATCTCAACTATTTCTGAAGTGCTTCTTGTTGGAAAACAATCTTACCAGAATGGTTTTCTGTTGTAATTGTGTAGGTCCATGTGTTTTCTTTTCTTTTCTTTTTTTTTTAAGTGCACCATACTTCTCTAAGGACAGAAAAACAGTTAATCTTTTCCAGTCTGTCACTCCATACACCCCATCATTAAGTGAACTGATTATAGAAAACATTGAGCAACCATTAAAGTGTAATGCTGAGTTTACAGTGACCATCAAGTATTATTTTATTGGAGAGACTGCTAAAGACTTCAAAACTGACATTGTCTATATGGTGAGAATGTGCAGAATGTACACTGATACACTGACGAATTCATTGTTTGTTAACAGTATTAACTGGCTGCACTGGTCAGTTTGTCATTGGAGTGTCATCTGTCTGTTTCAGGTCTTGTCCAGAGGAGTGATCGTTCATCATGGATATGAGAAGGTTGAAGTCAAGTCTTCTAATGGAGCAGCAAGTGGCACAATGTCATTCAAACTGTCTGTTGGTGCAGATCTAGCTCCTGCAGTGCAGATTCTGGTCTACTGTGTTCTGCCCAGTGAAAATGTTGTTGCTCGTAGCACAAAATTTGACATTGAAAAGTGTTTCAAAAACAAGGTATGAAAAAAAAAAAGAAAAAGAAATCCTATCTGCCCATTTACACAATCACGGTCATTCTGATTCAATACTGAAATGACTCACCCTACTGTTGTGGTCACAGGTTTCTCTGCAGTTTTCTCCTGCTAGAGCAGTTCCTGGTGAGAAAAACACTCTCCATCTCTCAGCTCAGCCTGGTTCACTGTGCGGCCTCAGTGCTGTAGATCAGAGCGTCCTGATCCTGGAGTCAGGAAAACGTCTGGATATTGAAAAGGTATAAAGGCTTTAAGATGCTAGTTACTACTACGTTCATCATTATTGTTTAAGGTGACATGGGTGTTAAAAGAATAGTTCACCCAAAAATGAAAATATATGTAGTGTACTGGCTCTTCCAAACCTCATAATGACAGTAAATGAGTGTTAAAATTTTGACGTAAAATAAAGTGCATCCATTTCATCATAAAAAGTACTCCACATGGCTCCGGGGGGTTAATAAAAGCCTTCTGAAGCAAATCGATGCATTTGTATTAGCAAAATATCCATATTTACAACTTTATAAACCATAATCTCTAGCATCCGCTGTCAAACATGTCTTTACGAAAGAGTGGCATTTTAGCAGATGTTGTAGGATGTAGGTAAACGCAGAACGTGCAAGCACAGAGGAGAGAGCAAAACAAAACACTGATCACAAATTAGAAGATGGAGGATTTAGATATAAGCCAAGAGATTACTTTCTTTTGCTATAATTAAAAACTAGACTAGCAGAGAGACTAGCATATTCTGAAACGCCACTCTCTCGTGAACGTGTACAACAGTTAGCAGACTCTAAAGATGATGGTTATTTATTGTGACTGTGCTCTCATCACAGATCTTCAATATGCTGCCAGTACAATCAGTATCAGATTATCCTTACAGCGTTGAAGATAAGAGGGAGTGTCTGGGATGGCAGATTGTGAGTCTCCATCGAGCTGTACTGACACACAAAGCCTATGAATCCTTAAAGGTAACAAATGGATTAATATGTGTAACTGCAGTAGATTAGGTGAGTAACTACATGCATAAATATATCAATGCATGTGCTTAAAATTCCTCTTAGTTTATATATATATATATATATATATATATATATATATATATATATATATATATATATATATATATATATTTATAGTATAATTTTTATTTGTTTTTTGTTTTCTTCTGTTACATGTGGTTCATCATTGCTGTTGGATAGAGTGTGGGTCTGAAAATGGCAACAAATTTGGCTGTGCGAGTCTCTCTGTGTCCAGTATATATATTATATATAACTTCAGGTAATATTTGTTATATATGTATGAGTTCATTCAGACATCCATTTGCTATCAATAATTTAATATGACTGGAATTCACCACTATTAACCAATTTTTCACTGCAAGAGTACATATGTATGACTCTTTATTTGTTTTGAGATTATGGTGACAGTTGTCTGATCTGTAAAATCAGAGGTTTTCAAAATTTGTGACATCAAAGAACTGCTCGAAAGAGCTGCACCAACCAAAATGTAAAGGACAATTTATTCTGTGAGAAAAGTGTAAATGTATGAAGATAACATGTTAAAGTTTAGTTTACTGGCTTTTATATTCTTATTTTACTTATTATTATTATACTTTGGATTATGTTGACAGTGTATCGGTTTCTTCACACTATTTGATATGTTAGATGTACAAAGTTCACTTACATTTTTGTTAAATTCAACTTTTTTATGTATAAATTATTAGGCCCCATGATTTAAATTAATAAGCATATAAAAAAAAAACTTGAAATAAATAGTTACAGTATAAACAATACAATATATTGTAGGGTTAATGTTGTGAACACAGAATACAGTTTAGATATTTCAGAAAGTATATAAGATACAAGATACAGAATTGTGATTTTGTACAGTATTTGTCCTGATTCAGGTGTCACATCTTTACCTGTGCTTTATTTCAGTTTATAATGCAGTATCATATGATTCTGAAATGGATTTGAATATGAATGAGGGAGACTCTTCAGTTGAAGTGACAGTTTGTACTGTCTTTCCTGAAACATGGATTTGGCAACTTGCTGCAGTTGGGTTAGTGACAATATTTTTAACTGTCAACATCATTTAATATCATATTAAAACCACAATAACTGTAATGCTTCTCTTGGCACTGCACATCCAATTAGTTTTTGAGAATACATAAATTCACTTGTACATGTCGTACGTCAGACACACTTAATCAACCTAAACATTTAATCACTATCAAACTTAACAGGATACCAGAGACAACTGAACTACAGACATACTAGTGGTGGATACAGCACATTTGGACATGGAGATGAGAATACATGGTAAATATTTGTAACTTTTTACTCTCACTTTTTTCGAAATAGTTACAAAGTTAAAATAGTAAGCAGATAGGTGGTATTTAGTTTCAATAATTTATGTACAGATTTAATCAACTCAAACAACTAATTATATTATTTAATTTAAAACTTTAAAACACCAGGTTGACTGCCTTTGTCCTGAGGTCTTTTGGCAAAGCGCAGAAATACATATTTATTGATCCACAAATTATTCAGAGTGCAAATAAATGGTTAATAAGCAGACGGGATTCAGACGACTGTTTTATCCAACAGGGAAGACTGTTCAACAACAGAATGAAGGTGTGCTATCTCTAAACATCAACACAGAAACAATCTATCTGTAACAAAAATGTTTTACTTAATGTTCCTCTAATATAAAACTGCAGGGTGGAGTGAATGATAATGTGACTATAACAGCCTACATTACTGCATCACTACTTGAACTAGAAACTCCAGTAACAGTAAGTTCATCTACAGGAAACACAGTATAAACTCTGAAAATTACGCTCCCAGCTGCTGTTTCTCTGTTTTTGTCTCAGGATCCTGTCGTCAGTAAAGGTTTGTCCTGCTTGATGTCTGTCATTGAGGATGTCAAAAACACTTACACCACTGCTCTGCTCGCCTACACCTTCAGTCTGGCTAAAGACACAGACACTCAACAGCAGCTTTTCAAGAAACTGGAGGATGTTGCTATTTCAGATGGTAAGATATTTGTTTCTGATGACTTTCTGTTGTCCTATATGACTATACTTTTTTATACTGGTGTCTCTTTTGTCCATGTGTCCTAAAGGGTCTCATCTCCACTGGTCTCAGTCTGCTTCTGCTGATGACTCTGATTCTCTGGCAGTGGAGATCAGCTCATATGTGCTGCTAGCTGTTCTCTCTGCTGATTCACTCACTACAGCTGATCTGGGCTTTGCTAACAGGATTGTCAGCTGGTTTGTGAAGCAGCAGAATGCCTATGGAGGATTCTCCTCCACACAGGTGACTCAAACTACTCAAATCAAACACATGATTGCTGAATAATGGGTAAAAGACACATTACTGAACACATTTATTTCTCAGGACACAGTGGTGGCTCTTCAGGCTCTGTCTTTGTATGCTACCAAAGTGTTCAGCGCTGACGGCTCCAGCACAGTGACTGTACAGTCAGCAGCAGACACTCACCACTTTGATGTCAATCAGGACAATAAGTTACTGTACCAGGAGAAGCAGCTGCAGGACGTCCCAGCCAAATACAGCATTGAAGTGAATGGCTCAGCCTGTGTGTCTGTGCAGGTCTGTAGTGCATTCAGCTTCATTGACTCAATCTCTCTCTTTTCTTTCTTAGCATTTTGCTGCTATTCTGTTATGATATGAATCTGTTTTTTTTTTTCATGTTGACTCTCTCAGGTGGCTCAGTTCTACAACATCCCGACTCCTACTGAAGCTAAAACACTGAGCATTGATGCAAAGATTGAGGGAGATTGCAAAACACTGGGACAAAATTTCCTTCTGAACTTCACTGTCAAGTAAAAACAGATTTAGATTGTGTATGGCTACTGTTTCTTTTATTATATATAGATACTTCGTTATTGAATGCTTAAAATCATTGACAATCTGAGTTGAACAATTCTGTTGTAAAATTCTGTAATTGCTTGGATAAAATTTTTATGCATTTGCTAGTTTAAGTGTATAAGTTGTGCTCCTGATTCTTTGTGTTGTTAGCATTAAATCAGGGCAGTATATTTATCTCTTTTAAGATATCATGGTCCCCAGGAGATGACTAACATGCTCATTGTGGATATTAAACTTTTATCAGGATTCACAGCTGACACATCATTGGTGAGTTCAGGTGTATAAAGTTATTTTGCATTAAGACACACATTTTTACTACTGTTTTTTTTCATGTCAGCTTTACTTTGCAAGAACTGAAGAATAAAAACACTTAGTCATCATCATCATATTTTCATATTAGTAATTCTATTTTCCCTATAGCTTACAATGTCAATTAGTTCAGAAGTCCTTGCTCAGAAGTATGTGGAGTGGGTTGACACAAAAGAAGACCATGTCATAGTTTATTTAACAGAGGTAAGTAAATAATAACATTTATATAATTAACATGTATTCAGTCATTTCCATGACTGGTACTGTATATGTATTTTTTGTTTATCCTCCTGCAGATTCCAAAACATATTTCTATGAATTACAAAATGCAAATGAAACAGGTTCTTCCAGTGAAGAATCTCAAGCCAGCAGTGGTCAAAGTGTATGATTAATACCAAACAAGTAAGATTTTATTTTAACATTCAGAAAAATGAAAACATTCATTTAATAAATCGTATTACTCGCTATTGTCTAATTAAAGGTCATAGTAACCACTAACAAATGTCACGATTATTTTCATGATAGATGTATTGCACTGTCTAGTAAAATGTTAAGATGTTAATATATATATTGTTAATATCTAATATATCTAATATATATATATATATATATATATATATATATATATATATATATATATATATATATACACTGTATATCGGGTTCATATATATTTGAACACTGACACAATTTTCTTAATTTTGGCTCTTTTTGCCACCAGAAATAAATTAAACTGAAACAAACAAGATTTTATTGAAGTGCAGACTTTAAGCTTTCATTCAAGGGGTGAAAAGATATTGTATTTGTTGAGAATCCTTTGCTTAAGCCACCAGAGACTGGGTTTCCTCCTATTTGATGCTTTGCTAGGTGTTTGTTTGTGGGTCTTTATGACTTTAGTTTTGTCTTCAGCAAATGAAAGCATGCTTTATTGGGTTGACATCAGGAGATTGACTTGGCTGTTGCAGAATATTTCACTTTTTACCTTCAAAAACTCCTGGGATGCATTTGCTGTATGTTTTGGATCATCATCCATTTGTAATTTGAAGCACTGCCCAATCAACTTTGCTGCATTTGTCTAAATCTGGGCAGACAGTATATCCCTTTACACTTTAGTATTCTTCTGGCTGCTTCTGTTCTCTTCGTGCATGCTCATGCCAGCACACTGCTCCACCATGTTTCACTGATGATGTTGTTTGCTTTGGATCATGAGCTGTTCCAAGCCTTCTCCATTCTTTTTTTCTTCCTGTTATACTGGTACAGGTTGTTCTTAATTTCAGCCATCCAAAGGATGCTTTTCCAGAAGTTGGGCTTTTTTGGAAGTGTTATTTTTTATTTTTTTTTCTAGTTTCTAGAAGTCTAATTCTGGCCTTGTTTGCACCTTGTGGTGAGCCCGCTGTATTGATGTGGTGAAGTCTTCTCTTCAAAATGTACCAAACTGTTGATTTGGCCACTCCGAATGTTCCTGCCATCTCTCTGGTGGATTTGTTTTGTTTTGTTTTTGCAGCCTGACAATTGTCTTTCTCACCTGCATGGGGAGCTATTTGTCTGCATGATGGAAATGCAAATGGCACACTTAAAATAATTTACAGACCTTTTACCTGGTTAACTGATGTAGAAATAACTAAGAAATAGTCCACATCTGTCTGTGAAATAGCTTTTAAGTCAACTGTCCAATTACTTAAGCTCCCTTGTAAAAAAGGGGGAGGTACATATTAAAGAGCTGTAATTGCTTAACCTTGACTTCAGTTTACTTTCAATACAATTGCGATGAGAATACCCTTAAATTAAAGTTCAGGAAGTGCACTTTAAGCCCATATTCATTATATAAATGTAACTTGAATATGTTTTGGTCAACAGCTAAAATGATAAAAAAAAGTGTACCTGACTGTATCTACATACACTGTTTAATCAAAATCTGTTGCAAATATGCAGGTGAAGATTTGCTTTACTACAGTGAGCCACTGTACAATGATACAGGCCCGAGCCTTATATTAACTTGTGTCTTGATATTACCTTCTTTCTTTAGGTGATCAGTCGGAGACCGAGTACTCCTTCCACTGTCAATAAGGTCATGCACTTCAGTCCTGCAGCTCAAAGTATAATGACACAGAATACAAAATGTCTTTTTAATACTGTATGAGTAGTTATTCTTAGTGGCATTGTTTTATTTCATTTGTAATTTTTATGTATGCTTTTATATGTGTACTCAGTGGCAGCAGGCCACTCACAATTTTATTTATAATTTGTTCTTATCTTTTAACAGAACTTGTTTGAACCTATTATGGAAAATAAAGATTTTAGAGATTGTTCATGCATAAGGAGTCGGACAACAGCCTGCACTCCACATAGAGATCTTATCTCACCATCATCGAGTGTTGGTGGGGCAATGAGTGCTCTTAAGCATTAAGAGACCCCCATTGTGCCCCAAAAAAACTTTTTTTTTTTCAATAAAGCTATAATAATTGAAACATGAAACTATTGAAAATGAAAATTACGTCAAAAGTGTGGTTTCTGTATTAAATTTAGAGCTGCTTACATATTTCTTTTAATGTGATTTTACAGCATTTACAGCATTACACACATTAGAACCAATCACACACGATTCTATCGAGTTTATGAACACAATGGCCTATCAGAGGTGTCCAGATTAGTCATTGCTGAAATCTCAGTTTTGTTCAGTGCGCGCATCCTAAATTCAAATTCATCATAAGCAACAAAGTGCACGTGTATGACCTATATAAGTTATATAGGACATACAATATATTAATTTACAGTGTGGACAGCTTCATTGATTATAACAGGAATTTTTAGTGCTTAAACTCTAGCTAAACTGAAATTTGGAATATTCTTTAATGTGAATGTTCTTTGCTCACTTTCTCTATAATTTACCTGTGTTAATTAAATATATTTAGTTTTTACCATAGAATGTTTGTATTGAGTTATGATCACTTTAAATAAAAAATCAGTTGTATATAATATTTAAAAATAAATTACATCGTTTAAAAAAATACCTTCTATTAACTAAATCAAATCAATAATAGCTCATTCAAATTCTCTGATTGGGCCTGTCCAAATACCCACACTTATGATCCGCTCTTTAACTAAGCTACAAGAATACTTTTTGTACACACCAATAACAGATTTATTGTACAATTCTACTCCTCCAAATTACATATTCCGAAATTATCAAAGAGTACCATGACACATGCACGTGCAGTTCCGGTTGTGGCTAGAAAGTGATACAGCTGAAACAGGAAGCTAACAATAAATTAAATTTTCAACCCCAATAATTAATATGCTACTATTTCATTTTATTTTTTTAGTCATAATTATGCAAGAGGTTTCAAAAATTACAAATAATAAAAAATATCCAGGGTTGGAATTAGTTTGCAATTTGGATTTTTATAAGATCCCTTGTTTCCTTATAAATGCCATCTCAACTATTTCTGAAGTGCTTCTTGTTGGAAAACAATCTTACCAGAATGGTTTTCTGTTGTAATTGTGTAGGTCCATGTGTTTTCTTTTCTTTTCTTTTTTTTTTTAAGCTGTTAAATTATTAAGCAGTGACTTATGTAGGGTTTTTTCTTTGTGTTTTATGAGGTGCGCTGGGCATATATTTTTAATTCCTGATTTGTTCCCTGACATGATGCTTGTTGCAAAGCAAAAGTAAAATTTTTGTAAAATAAAACACTTCTTTTACAAAGAACACCACTTTCACACATGACAAACTGAAGCAGCTCCTGCATAGATTGCAATATCCATTCTCATGGACAGCACCTGGTAACATCACACATAAGAAGGTATGGTTTGTGGGAAACACGTAACATCCAAAGGTATAGTTTGTGGGAAAATGCCTAAAAATGGTATACCTTTTTTAAGATATACCTTAAGAGTCTTCGGGAAATACACATCAGTGATATAATGTATCGTGACAGGTTTTTGTCTTCAATTTTCTCCAAAAACTCTAAAGTAAAGCCCAGTGAAAGTTGACACGAACAGAGTCATGGTCTTCTGGAAGAACATTTTATTTAAAGTTTCATGTTAACTCTGAATTAATTTTTTAAATGGCTGTTTAAATATCAAGAAATGCTCAATATGCATTTTGTCAGACTTTGAATAAAAAAAAAAAATCTAAATTCTACAGTAAAACCCAGTGAAAGTTGACACAGATTCTTGTGTGTCCTGAAGAATAATTTGTTGAAATTGTTATGTTAATTCTTAAGAAATGTTAAAAATGCATGTAGAAAAAGCAGGAAATAACCAGTGTTATGTATCTTAACACTTTATTTTTCTCCAAAACTGTCACGGTTGGTAAACCTTGATCTCTGGGTGTTTGCACTTTGTGGTGAAGTCTGTTGTGCTTCGCGTCTGCACTGATTAATTTGTGGGCGTCATCACGAAACCATATCCTTTTTTCTCATGGACTCACCTGTTGCTTCCATTGTGTTAGGTCACCTCTGGTTAACCAAACATAATCCACAAATGGAATAGGGTTCTAACACTGTCACATTGTGGAGTGAAAGTTGTCATGAGTCTTGTCTGGTTTCTGCTTGTCCTGTTGTCCCTGTTTCTGTCTTTCAGAAGGAGAACATGGTTTTCCCAAACGTGCCCATAGAGTATCTGGACCTGAAGGAAGTGTTCAGTAAGTCCCGTGCTGCTTCTCTTCCTCCACATCGTCCTTACGACTGTGCTATAGATTTAGTGTCAGGTAAGTCTCCGCCTAAGGGCAAGTTATACTCTCTGTCTATTCCTGAGAGGGAGGCCATGGAGAAATACATTTCTGATTCCTTAACCTCTGGGTTCATCCGTCCTTCCTCTTCTCCAGCATGGACGGGATTCTTTTTTGTGGGTAAGAAGGATGGTTCCCTGCGACCTTGCATTGATTACCGAGAGCTGAACAACATCATGATAAAGAACACCTATCCTTTACCACTCATGTCTTCAGCTTTCGAGAGGTTGCAGGGAGCATCCATATTCACAAAACTGGATTTACTTAATGCTTATCATTTGGTCCGCATCAGGAAGGGGGATGAATGGAAAACCGCCTTTAACACCCCTAGAGGGCACTTTGAATACTTAGTGATGCCGTTCAGGCTCTCCAACTCGCCCGGGGTTTTCCAAGCACTCATTAATGACGTGTTGAGAGATACGGTAGATCAGTTTATATATGTTTACCTGGATGACATACTGATTTTCTCTTCATCTCTCCAGGAAGGGCTGGTGGCACAGGTGTCCTAGCTCACCCAGCAGATCCATCAGCTCACATCTCCCACTGTGCCCATTGCACCGCCTGCGCCGTCCGTCCCCCGGGAGACCCCCCCAGGACCACTTCCGGTCAGAGCCGTGACTTCCGGTGCCTGAAAACTATTCTGGTGAGCCAGCATTTTGCAAAACTTTCTTAACCAAGTGTTCAATGCATTTCGCTCTACAGCCCCGCACCTTCGCCACCGAGGAATCAAAGGTGGCATTCACCCTCACGTTACTGTACAGGAACACGTTCAACATGTCAGACGAGTGCTCCAGAGGTTACTTGAGAATGGGCTTTATGTCAAGGCGGAGAAATGCGTATTCCATGCACAGTCTGTTCCCTTCCTAGGATATATCGTCTCGTCTGAGGGAATACGTATGGACCCTGACAAGGTTAAGGCTGTAATAGATTGGCCATCCCCAGATTCCTGTAAGGCCCTACAGCGGTTTCTGGGGTTCGCCAATTTCTATCGGCGTTTCATTTGCAATTTCAGCCAACTAGCCTCACCTCTGACAGCCTTGACCTCCCCCAGTGCTCCGTTCAGGTGGGCGTTCGCTAGCCTCAAGAGCTGCTTCATTTCGGCTCCCATCCTTGTGGCCCCTGATCCCACACGGCAGTTCGTGGTGGAGGTCAACTCGTCAGAGGTGGCGGTAGGAGCAGTGTTGTCCCAACGTGCTGCTTCGGACGATAAGGTACATCCTTGCGCCTTTTTCTATCATCGACTATCTCCTGCCAAATGTAATTATGACATTGGCAATAGAGAGTTGTTGGCCATCAAATTAGCATTAGAGGAGTGGCGTCACTGGTTGGAAGGTTCAGGGGTTCCTTTTATTGTTTGGACCGATCATAAGAATTTAGAGTACATAAGAACTGCCAAAAGACTCAATTCCAGGCAGGTTCGGTGGGCACTTTTTTTTCGGTCGTTTTGAGTTTACTTCAAAGAGTTTACTTTGGTACACCCGGGTTCCAAGAATGTCTAACCCGACTCTTTATCACGCCATTTTGATCCCTCCGCCCGCCCGGTGACTCCCGAGTGTATTTTACCTGAGAAGTTAGTGGTCTCAGCACTCGTATGGGAGGTCGAGTTGAAGGTCAAGACGGCCTTACAAGGGGTAATGCCTCCGTCCAGTTGTCCACCGAACCGTTTATTTGTGCCGGAGGAGTTAAGGTCCGAGGTTGTCCAGTGGGGTCATTGTTCTAATGCCACCCAGGGATAAGTAGAATTAATGGGTTGGTTAGACAACGATTCTGGTGGGCACGTATGGCTTGTAAAATCCGCGAGTTCCCTGTCCCTTCGAGACCCTGGTCCCACATCGCTCTAGAGTTTGTTACCACCCTCCCGCCCTCTAATGGCATGACGGTCGTTTTGACCGTAGTGGACCGGTTCTCGAAGGCGGCACATTTCATTCCCTTGCCCAAATTACTTACAGCCAAGGAGACAGCGGTCACTGTCCTAGATCACATCTTTCGGCTTCACATGGCCTCCCGGTAGACGTGGTTTCTGACAGGGGATCTCATCCCCAAAGTAACGGACAGTCTGAGCGAGCCAACAAAGATTTATAGAGGACGTTGCGATGTTTGGTCTCCAAGAATCCTTCTTCCTGGAGTCAACAACTCTCTATGGTGGAGTACGCCCACAATTCTTTGCCAGTGTCAGCTACGGGCCTTTCTCCGTTTCAGTGTAGTGTAGGGTACCAGCCACCAGTCTTTCCCAGTCTGGAATCTGAAGTCACGGTCCCCTCTGCTCACGCGTTTGTCCAGAGGTGCCACCGCACCTGGACCAGAGCCCGCGAGACTCTGCTCCGGATGAGGGAGCGCACTAAGGCTAAGGCCGATTGCCACCGGTCAAAGCCTCCTGTTTACATCATGGGTCAAAAGGTGTGGCTTTCTACTAGTAACATTCCTCTGCGTTCCGTTTCTAATAAATTAGCTCCCAAATTTATTGGCCCATTTACTATCACCAAGATCATTAGTCCGGTGACAGTCCACCTCAAACTACCTCCTGCGTACAAGAGGATACACCCCGCCTTTTATGCGTCCAAAATTAAACCCATGTTCTATGCACATATTAATCCGCCTACTCCGGTTCCCCCACTGCCACGTCTCGTAGATGAGGAACCGACTTATTTGGTAAATCATATTCTGGACTCGAGACGGAGGGGATGAGGATTCAAGTACCTGGTGGACTGGGAAGGTTACGGTCCGGAGGAGAGAAGTTGGGTACCTGCTAGGGACATATTGGATCACTCCCTTATTGATGACTACAATCAGCAGGTAGGCCCTTCAGGAAACTCCAAGAGGAGTTCTTAGAGGAGGGGGTACTGAAGTCTGTGTGTTTCACGTGTGCACTGATTAATTTGTGGGCGTCTCCGTTAATTGTCATCAGCAACAGCTGTCACTCATTACTCATCTCCTATATATTGGCTTGTCTCACGTCTTGTGTTTGTGAGATCGTTGTCAAATGTAATTTACCCTGTTTGTCGTCTTCAGTGTAGTCTGCATTGGATGTCTGTATTTTCCCAGAATCTCATCTACTCTACGCACTTCCGCTCAGCTACAAACACTTACCTTCGGCTCTATTCCCTGCAGTTCCTGTGCCATCCTCTCCTGCTGCCATCTCATCGCCGATTCCTCACCTCCTCACCACCATCTTGGATTATCGTCTTCCCAGCCTCATTGTTCCCTCGTGTTTGTTTACTTTCATTAAAAACTGTTAACTCACATTTGTTTCCAGCCTTTCCTTCACCCCACCATCACAAAAACTACACAGTAAACTGTATATTTTATAATATGCAATATTAATATGCTTTTTTAAATATTTTTTTCTTGTTTCGGGGCACATTTAATCAATATCTGCTGAAATATTGGTCTTCCTCAGCTTTTTGGCAACTTCATGTATCCATACCCTAATTTAACAAATAGGCATTCAAAACATGTCGGCGGTGGCAACAGTAAGAATAAAAGTTATGCCCTGAGATTTTCCTCTGAAATGCAACTAACACCTCAAAAATGCAGAACATGCCTCTGGTTCCACAGCAACCAAAGACAAATTGTCTGATAACACTATTTTTATGTCTCAAAGGAATGCGGGCAAAGCTAATCTTACTCAAGTGTCTCTAAAACAGATTAATTTATAGGAAAACCTTTCTTTGAATGAAAACACATATGCCGCGCTCCCACTGAAATTACCCAGAACAATCGGACCAGGAACTTTGTGGCCTAATGGTTAGGGAGTCGGACTCACAATCGAAGGGTTGTGAGTTCGAGTCTCGGGCCGGCAGAAATTGTGAGTGGGGGGACTGCATGTACAGTTCTCTCTCCACCCTCAATACCATGACTTAGGTGCCCTTGAGCAAGGCACCGAACCCCCAACTGCTCCCCGGGCGCCGCAGCATAAATGGATGCCCACTGCTCCGGGTGTGTGTTCACAGTGTGTGTGTGTGTGTGTGTTCACTGCTCTGTGTGTGTGCACTTCGGATGGGTTAAATGCAGAGCACGAGTTCTGAGTATGGGTCACCATACTTGGCTGAATGTCACGTCGCTTTCGCTTTCACTTTAGACAGATATATGAGCACTGAATATACTGGATATGTGATTCTCCAAAATCTGCTAAACATATTTTAAAATAGGTTCTGTCTTTATAAGTAAACCACAGATTTGGGTTTTGAACAACAATATTCTTGCCTGAAATACTTTTAAAACTATTCATTTCATGACACAATAACAGTAATATTTTGAAAATGATCCGAATAAATGGTGGTTGAAATCACAATGCTGCGTGAACTATAGCTCCCGTAAGCTCTGGACCTTTGAAAAAGTACTACCTCGCAAGCAGGGACTTTCTGAGGGGGATTTTTTTTTTTTTTTTTTTTTTGTTACCAGGAACTTTTTTTTTTTTTTTTACCAGGTACCAGCCCATAGTCCCTAGTTCCTGGGTAAAGTTCCAGCAGTGGAAACGCAGCTATATACTTCAGGTCATTGTGTACTGTATGTTGTTACTCTTCTTGTATGTTGTCTTTTTGTATTGTAAACCGTTTTATGCATGCCTATGATAGAACCACTTGTTCATGTTATCTTATATGTAATCTTTCCATGCTTAATATCTATGGATTTGTCTTTTGATGATCTAAACAAAATTTATATTATA
Source organism: Carassius auratus (assembly GCF_003368295.1). NCBI lineage: Eukaryota > Metazoa > Chordata > Actinopteri > Cypriniformes > Cyprinidae > Carassius > Carassius auratus. Next base: position 12,234,165 of record NC_039257.1, read on the forward strand.
TGTATGTACATAGACAAAATATTAATGTTCTAAGAAGCTTTAGTAATTTAGCATTAACACTCAATAGAGTTCCATATAAATTTTCAGCCAAAGGGCCGTAAAACTAGTATCTCCAACCTCCTGGTTGGAATTTCAGCCTTTCTCACTGGACAAGCCAATCTTCTCACATCTTAAAATGCTTACGCACAGTTCCGCCCATCTTCTTCTTCTTCTGCTAAGTTTTCTCTCTTAGCCTTTTTTTTCACTTTCCACTGGGAAGAAATGATTACCATCAAGTCAGAACATCTTTGGAATTCATCACTCTTCAAACCCAAAAGAACATGATCACAAGTCCAAAAACCTTAAGGCTATCAAGACTTTCATCTTAGACTGCATCCAGACACTTGTCAACAACCAAGGCAATGCAAGTATCATACATTTAACTATACGAAACTTTCCCCCTTTTTCCTGACGTTAATTTGTTAATTTGTAAATTATATGGCTCTAGCCTCCGGTCTCACTTGCTTCCAGCTATTTTTAGATGACATTGACAATTGATGTGTCCTGTCATATTATTTTTATCTGTTATATTAATTAAAAACACCTTTTACTGCAGTTTTACTGTTTACTGCACGTTGTTATTCTCCTCTTTATTTTCCTATAGCGGATAATGAAATGGAAGTCTCACCCATAGGCTTACTTCCATGCTGAAGAAAAGGTGGATAGACCCCATTATAAACAGCGATAATGGTTTTACTCAGGTGGTTAACTGACTCTTTCCATGAATGCATTCTCTGATTTTTCTAATGGCTTCATTCATCCACTTTACTCTCCTCTTGCATTTACGCATGAGTGTATATACAGGTAATTCTCAATAAATTAGAACATCATGGAAAAGTTAATTTCTTTCAGTATTTAAAATCAAATGGTGAAACTCATGTAATAAATTCAGTACACACATACTGAAGTTGTTTAAGTCTTTGGTTCTTTTAATTGTGATGATTTGGGCTCACATTTAACCCACCAATTCACTATCTCAAAACAATTTAGAATACTTTATAACACCAATAAAACATTAAGTGAATTGTTGTCCTTCTGGAAAGTATGTTAATTTATTGTACATGTACTCAATACTTGGTAGGGGCTCCTTTTGCTTTAATTACTGCCTCAATTCAGTGTGGCGTGGAGGTGATCAGTTTGTGGCACTACTGAGGTGGTATTGAAACCCAGGTTTCTTTGACAGTGGCTTTCAGCTTATCTGCATTTTTTTGGTCTCTTTTTTCTCATTTTCCTCTTGACAATAACCTCTTGAAAATAACAGTTTGTGTCTCCAATATGCATTAATCCACAAATGAATTAAGCTGTTAACTTTTTTAATGTGGCTGATACTCCCTCTGAGTTCAAACAAACCAATATCCCGGAGTTATTCATGTACTCAAACAGTACACTGACTGAACTGCTGTGAAGAGAGAACTGAAGATGAACACTGAGCCGAGCCAGATAACGAATGAATGATTGACTCGAAGAATGCAGATCATATTTATTTTGCTTTAGCATGAAGCTGCAGTTTCACAATACTTGAATTACATAAGTTATGAGTAACAGTAAAATGCTCCAGCCACTTTTATCTTCATGTCTTTTGCTTGCCATCACAAGCCCACTCTCCTTTGTGTAAGTTTTAGTTTGTTAAAAGCAATGAGTGCAATAGCCTTTTATCTGACACTTTTTCTTTGATGTTGAACCACTCCGCCCCTGCCCAGCAGTCAAAGCGGCATTATGTTGCAAAAGTGTGGACTCAGAAGAAGGCTGCAAGGGTTAAGGGTTAATCCAGGTTGTGGCTCACTTGACCACAGTAGTTTTGCGGCACTCTTAAGCCTAAAACAAAAAAACATGTTTCCACAGTATTTTCCATATAAATGTTATCTTAAGCATTTTAGCACTTCCGGTTTTCTCTCAGAGTCAATGTTATTTTTTTTTTGAAAGTGAGTTTGGTTAAATCCCCTAAAATAAGGTCCGTGGTTCACACAAGCTTAAAGCTGCAGTCGGTAACTTTTGACACTCTAGCGGTTAATAAACAGAACTGCTTGCGTCTTGCGGAAGAACATCGTAGCCGGAACTACTTCTCTCTGTTTATGTCTATGAATATAAACGCTTATTATAGGTGCACCCTAGTGATTCAGGACAAGCTAAAAACACGGTTTGGAAAATGGATTCATGGTGTACTCGCTTATTATATACATTTTGAACACAAACAAAGTTACAGACCGCAGCTCTGATTGGTTGTTTCTTAACGGGAGCGATGTATTTCTGCAAATGGCAATAGGACCACTGGGAGGAGCCAGAGGAGCTTGATTTTTTTCACAGATTATCTGTCTCATATTCTACTGTCAGGACATAATGACAGGTTTAACAAATATGTAAAAAATATATTTTTACAAAAGTTACCTTCTGCAGCTTTAAGATACTTTCACGTTTTATTATATGTCATAAAACACACCAGTTTCACCCCACTCGTTATTTTTAAACTAATACATTTCTTTTAAAAAAAATCAGGTTGCTAATGAGTTGCTAAATGGGACTACAGGCACTGTCAGAGACATATATGGCTGTATCATACACCCGGTGCCAGGCACAATGTGAAGTGTTTTTTTGCTAGTTTCAGCCCGACGCAGTTATCATTTTCATGTCCCGTGTCACGTTGTTTAAATAGCAAATGCATTTGTGCGCTCATGGGCATGCTGGCCTGAAAATTAGGTTTCAGGCGCATTATTAGCGTGTTGCTATTTTGAGGCAACTGAAAATAGACTTGGCTTTAGACCAGGTTTTAGTTAGTCAGTTGCACAGTCTATTTCAGTTTCCTTTTTTTTTTTTATTTAAAGAGCGCGTTCGTATCGGGTCCACAACGCATCCACAACCATACACTCTGCTTATTACACACAGACCCACATGGAAAAAATACTATAGTAATTTATAGTAAATACTGTAGTGTTTTGAACCATTCTATAGTAAAGTACTTGAATTAATTTTGTTGTGGTATTTCTATAGTTGCTGTGGTAATATAACAACTATAGTAATGTAAACAAATTACTTTACTTTTGAAACATTTACAGCAGGCAGGGTTAATGTTACAGTGGTACTCAACACTGATTACTGTCAGTCCTTCTTCACTTGAATTAAGGTTATAATACTTTAATTGTAAAGTACAACCACCTCAGAACTGGCCTTAAGCAGCTCTTTTAACTTTTTTATTTTACTTTTTAAGGTTAAATACATGTTTAAAATCATAAGATAAAGTTTAATAGCTTTTTTTATCAAATCTTTGCATAGTCATGACAGGAAACACTGGCATCTAACAATGCATTAAAGAATAATAATAATAATAATTATTATTATTATTATTATTATTATATACATAAACCAAAATAGGAAAAGAAACCGTTATCGAATAAGCATGTGTCCTATTCTGTGTCCTCAACTCCTGAAACATTGGTGTCTCATATTTTAAACATGTATGTATGAGAATATTAAGATGCAACTCCCTTTGTAATCATTAAAATTTTCATAATTAACTGTGATTTAATTCCACATTTTTTTCTAAGTAACTGTAATAGATTACAGTAACATTCATTTCATAATTAAATTAGGTAATTTAGTTACTCCTGTTTGCTGGGGAACACACCATCCAGAAGCGGTGCTCTCATGGGGGCAGGGATAATATGCTCTGAGAATGAAACTACACTCGTGATATAAAACACACAGGTCTGTCAAGAACAATACTTTTAATAAAGACCCATTTTTCTTAGGCTGGGATTTTTTTTTTTTTTTTTTTTTTTTTTTTTAGTATTTTCCAAGCAAATTAAGTGCAAGTTTTTATCATGTGTAAAATTACTGATTAACATGGTGGATAAAAGCGGCTTGTTTATATATACTTTATATTATACTACACAATATAAATATATATATATATATATATATACAATATAAATATATATATATATATATATATATATATATATATATATATATATATATATATATATATATATATATATATATATATATATTTATATTTATATAAAACTTGTTTAGGTGGTAATATCGTGGTGTGCCAGTTTCAATTCTCATATCTGGCACACTGCCTATGTCTTGTCATCACTCAGTTTAAAGTGCTTCCACACAGCTGAGGTCTTCTGCATTTTTGTTTTCTCTTCCAGATGAACTGTATCATGACGTTCCTGATTTTCCACTGTAATGCTTATAACGCAGCTCTTTGGAATGTAATACAAATGCATAATTTTAATGAGCTGAGGTTTCAGAAACTATATTAGAAGAGGTCAAAGGATTTGCAGATATGAAGAAACATTTACTCTGTGTGGGTGTAGGGGATTCTTGACCCTTGATTTCAGTATCGTTTGTTGACTCTGGAAAGAGCCCTAGGAGTATTTTGTGTATGTGTGTGTGTGTGTGTGTGTGTGTGTGGTTTGTTCAGATGATGATGATGTGTATATTTTACCATTTTCTGTAGAGTGTTTTTGATAAAAACAATATAAAATAAAATCTAAAAATAAATAAAAATGTTCTCGTATAATGGCAGCATAAATTCATTATAAACTTTGAGTTGTTAAACCGTCAGATGTTTTGTAAATATCTATATAAATATTTATTACATAATGTGTCATTTATATTTTACTGCATAAATAATTATTTTAATATTTACTGTAGCACAGATGTATTTTTCAGGTTTTAGTAGTGCTTATATTGCACAGGTTTTCAAACGTTATTGCCTACATGCATGGTTGAATCATTAATCAAGTGATCAATATAAATGTTTTTGAAGGACCACCTTTAGCATGCGACTCCTTTTATAAGAGACGGCTCAGTTTATGTCAAGACCTGGATATCACTCATCATCATGGATCTGAACATTAGCCCCTGTTGGAAACAGCTCCTTCTGTCCTCTCTCCTTCTTGTCTGTGTCAATGGACAAATGGCAGGGCCGTAAGTATTGCTTCTATAAAATTTTTATATATAAATCATCTTGATGCTTTTTCTCATTTAAAAAAGGGCCAACTAAATCAACACATTAACTTTGATGTTTTGCAATAAAATCCATTTCAGAAAAAAAAAATCATACTACTCAAAATGATTGAATGCTTATCATATCTATACAGATCTTTCATGGTGACGTTTCCTGCAGTGATTGAGTCAGGATCTGAGGCCAGACTGTGTGCAAGTCTTCTCAAGCCCAATGAAAGCCTTGTCATGAACATTTATCTGGTTGATGGTAACCAGAGCACTTTACTGCTGCAGGAGAAAGCTGAGGAAGAGTTTCACCGCTGCTTTAACTTCAAGGTCTGCTATCAGCACATTACAATAAATATATTTGTTTCATCATCTAGTTTTTTGAGATAGTCTGTTTGCAGAGGTTGTGAATACATGATAATATTTCTCATCAGGCTCCTCTGATAGAAGCAGAATCTGTTCAGAAAATGAAGGTAGAACTTCAAGGAGAGTCTTTAAAGATGTCTGAAGAGAGAAAAGTCATGTTCAGACCTTACCATCCTCTGACCTTTATCCAGACTGATAAACCCATCTATATTCCAGGACAGACAGGTGAGCTGTGAATTGTTCAAAGTAAAAAAAAAAAAAATGTAAATGCTGATGTCATCATACGCCCTGCTTGACAAAGTGTCAAACGTGTACAGTGTAAAACGATGCAGTGCTTATAAAAAAAGGTTCCCAATCACATGCCTCTTTATTTACGAGCTTCGGGCAGTCACAGATATACCGTGCATTGTATAAACAGTCATTTCAGCTTTTGAAATAAAAAATGTCAAATGTTGATGGAAAACACGCAGGAAGAGTGTGCTTTATTCTTATCTTTTTAGTCACCATAAACGTCCATCCAGGAAAACCTGATAGTACAGTCTGCAATAAAACGAGGATGTGCAGAACGGGAGCCGTTGTGTAAACAGGTCGTCATGCTAGTGTATTCTTGCAGTCAATGACACTGACTCCACAAATAAACAGTGTGAAACGTAAGATAATGAATATAATCTTGAGTGAATCATGAGCATCGAAACATTTAAAGCAAGATAAACCAAGACTCTATTCAGGACAAACTGGATGGTGCAATCAGGATTAGCAGGCCATTAGATCTGAAATATTGGTTATCACAATAAAAACATTATAATTATGTTTGTCACACATTTTTGTTTTCACAGTGAATTTTAGAGTTGTTACCATGGATAAAAACTTTTCACCGCTTGATCAGCAGGTTGTGATTTATTTATCTCTTCTTTATTTTTAAATATGTAACACACAAACATGTTGGCTTTTAGTCATGTAAGTTTTACAAATTATTTAATTACACTTTGCTTTTCTTACAGTATAGTAGAGTGATACTTGAGGTAAGAACACAAACCTTCTGTATTCATGACAAGCACAACACTGACTTTTATTTTTGCAGTTATTGTGTTTTCAGTAATTATCAATGTTGCCAAGTATTTTAACACTGTTGTGGGTTGTTTTTCTTTTTTGTGGGTTTAAGTGACACCAATACCTGACATTTATCCCCCGGCATGTGAATTTTACTTTGGGAACACCATAGTATTTTACCCTCTAAAAGTTTTACAGGGGGACCCCCTGAGCTAATTTTGGGCTAGCTTTGATTATCAATTAGGCAAATTGGGCAAATTATTGTGAAAACCTGGCAACCCTGGTAATTATGTATTTCTTATTTTTTGGGCAGAATATGTGTAGTTGGCTGTTACTAACTTCACTTTGTGTTTGGTATTAAATAGGACAGTAAAGGTAACAGAATTGCTCAATGGACAAATGTTTCTTCAACAAGGTGGATTTTGCAGCGTTCTTATGAATTAAACCCGGAAGGCTGTCAAGGCATATACAAACTGAAGGCTTACATTGGTGACAGGATGATATCACATGATTTTGAGGTGAAAAAATATGGTAAGTCATAACAAATTATTTGCATTATTTGCATGGGACAAGTTTCATAAAAAATCCTAATGTGATTAATAATAAATTTCATCCTCTGTAGTTTTGCCTAAGTTTGAAGTTACTGTGACGGCACCGAAGACAGTGAGTATAGATGATGAGTCAATGGCAGTTGAAGTTTGTGGAAAGTAAGTAGCAACTTTACTTAAACATATTAAAAGCATAAAGTCCATCTTTGACCTGTACATGTTTTACAGATACACATACGGGCAGCCTTTATCTGGTAAATCATGGGTGAAAGTGTGTCGTAATATTCAACGCTACTCTTACTGGGGTGATAAACACAGTCCAATATGTGTGAATATAACCACTGAGGTTTGTCAGTGCAGTACCAAAAGTGGCATGTGGCATTTATTTCCTAAATCCAGATTATTAAATTACTATAATGTATTGTGTTTATGTTCATTAATTTCCATTAGATGAAAAGGACAGGCTGTGCCATCCATACCTTAGATCTATCTGCCTTTTTAAACTCCACATATGAGAATCAACTGGAAAATTCTCTTCATGTTGAAGCAACAGTCACAGAAGAAGGAACAGGTGAGCTATTAATAACTGAAATGAGTTTTAAAATCTGATTACATAAAAATGCAAGTTTCACACTCCATATATTTGTATTTCACAGAGATCACCATGACAAAATCTGAAACTATTTCTCTCACTTATGAAATCGGCAAATTCACACTTACTGACCTGCCCAAAACATATGAACATGGATCAGTTATAGAAGGAAAAGTAAGTGTAAAATCAGGTTGTCTCAGTTCAACAGCATTGAATGATATGTACAGAATCATTTATTCCTTCAAAATCTTGTTTTAAACAGATCAAACTTTCAAATTTCAAAGGTGCACCAATACAAAACAAAGTGGTTTATCTTTTGGAGGGATCCTGGTCCTCAAAACTGCTCCTAAATCTCACTACAGACAGTGATGGACTGGTCAGCTTCTCTCTTAATACATCTAGTCTTCCTAAAGAAGACATTAATCTGATGGTATGACAGTTGCTGCTCATCCAACAAGTGTTTGATCAGTTAATATTTTGATAACATAAAAATATTGGCGCATTCTTTTTCTTTTTTTCCAGGCGAGTGTGTATCCAACGTTTCATTATGATGGTTACAAAACACCTTCCTTCTCTACGGACAGAAAAACAGTTCATCTTTTCCGGCCTGTCACTCCATACACCCCATCATTAAGTGAACTGATCATAGAAAACATTGAGCAACCATTAAAGTGTGATGCTGAGTTTACAGTGACCATCAAGTATTATTTTATTGGAGAGACTGCTAAAGACTTCAAAACTGACATTGTCTATATGGTGAGAATGTGCAGAATGTACACTGATACACTGATGAATTCATTGTTTGTTAACAGTATTAACTGGCTGCACTGGTCAGTTTGTCATTGGAGTGTCATCTGTCTGTTTCAGGTCTTGTCCAGAGGAGTGATCGTTCATCATGGATATGAGAAGGTTGAAGTCAAGTCATCTAATGGAGCAGCAAGTGGCACAATGTCATTCAAACTGTCTGTTGGTGCAGATCTAGCTCCTGCAGTGCAGATTCTGGTCTACTGTGTTCTGCCCAGTGAAAATGTTGTTGCTCGTAGCACAACATTTGACATTGAAAAGTGTTTCAAAAACAAGGTATGAAAAAAAAGAAAACCCATCAGCCCATTTACACAATCACAATCATTCTGATTCAATACTGAAATGACTCACCCTACTGTTGTCGTCACAGGTTTCTCTGCAGTTTTCTCCCTCTAGAGCAGTTCCTGGTGAGAAAAACACTCTCCATCTCTCAGCTCAGCCTGGTTCACTGTGCGGCCTCAGTGCTGTAGATCAGAGCGTCCTGATCCTGGAGTCAGGAAAACGTCTGGATACTGACAAGGTGTAAAGGCTTTAAGATGCTAGTGTCTACTATGTTCATCATTATTATTTAAAATTTTTACGCAAAATAAAGTTCATCCATTTCAGCATAAAAAGTACTCCACATGGCTCCGGTGGGTTAATAAAAGCTTTCTGAAGCAAATCGATGCATTTGTATTAGCAAAATATCCATATTTACAACTTTATAAACCATAATCTCTAGCTTCCGCTGTCATACATGTCTTTACGAAAGAGTGGCATTTTAGCAGATGTTGTAGGATGTAGGTAAACGCAGAACGTGCAAGTACAGAGGAGAGAGCAAAACAAAACACTGGTCACAAATTAGAAGATGGAGGATTTAGATATAAGCCAAGAGATGACTGTTTTTCTTTTGCTATAATTAAAAACTAGACTAGCAGAGAGACTAGCATATTCTGAAACGCCACTCTCTCGTGAACATGTGTACAACAGTAAGTAGACTCTAAAGATGATGGTTATTTATTGTGGATGTGCTCTCATCACAGATCTTTAATATGCTGCCAGTACAATCAGTATCAGATTATCCTTACAGCGTTGAAGATAAGAGGGAGTGTCTGGGATGGCAGGCTGTGAGTCTCCATCAAGCTGAACTGAAAGACAAAGCCTATGAATCCTTAAAGGTAACAAATGGATTAATCTGTGTAACTGCAGTAGATTAGGTGAGTAACTACATGCATAAATATATCAATGCATGTGCTTAAAATTCCTCTTAGTTTATATATATATATATATATATATATATATATATATATATATATATATATATATATATATATATATATATATATATATATATACATATAGTATAATTTTTATTTGTTGTTTTTTTTTTTTTTTTTTTTTTACTTCTGTTACATGTGGTTCATCATTGCTGTTGGATAGAGTGTGGGTCTGAAAATGGCAACAAATTTGGCTGTGAGAGACTTTCTGTGTTCAGTATATACTGACAATTTTTTAGATAATATTTGTTATATATGTATGAGTTCATTCAGACATCCATTTGCTATCAATAATTTAATATGACTGGAATTCACCACTATTAACCAATTTTTCACTGCAAGAGTACATATGTATGACTCTTTATTTGTTTTGAGATTATGGTGACAGTTGTCTGATCTGTAAAATCAGCAGTTTTAAAAATTTGTGACATCAAAGAACTGCTCGAAAGAGCTGCACCAACCAAAATGTAAAGGACAATTTATTCTGTGAGAAAAGTGTAAATGTATGAAGATAACATGTTAAAGTTTAGTTTACTGGCTTTTATATTCTTATTTTACTTATTATTATTATACTTTGGATTATGTTGACAGTGTATCGGTTTCTTCACACTATTTGATATGTTAGATGTACAAAGCTCACTTACATTTTTGTTAAATTCAACTTTTTTATGTATAAATTATTAGGCCCCATGATTTAAATTAATAAGCATATAAAAAAATTTAAATGAATAGTTACAGTATAAACAATACAAGATATTGTAGGGTTAATGTTGTGAACACAGAATACAGTTTAGATATTTCAGAAAGTATATAATGTGATAGAGATACAAAATTGTGATTTTTTTTAAAAAAATTGCTACATGTCCTGATTCAAGTGTCACATCTTTACCTGTGCTTTATTTCAGTTTATAATGCAGTATCATATGATTCTGAAATGGATTTGAATATGAATGAGGGAGACTCTTCAGTTGAAGTGACAGTTCGTACTGTCTTTCCTGAAACATGGATTTGGCAACTTGCTGCAGTTGGGTTAGTGACAATATTTTTAACTGTTAACATAATTTAATATCATATTAAAACCACAATAACTGTAATGCTTCTCTTGGCACTGCACATCCAATTAGTTTTTGTTAAGAATACATACATTCACTTGTAAACGAATATGTGAATTGGACTGATTTGTATTCATATAAACACAACTTTCATTAGATTCATTCAGATTGATGAAAATTAGACAAACTAGAGACCTACTGTGAATCAGATAGTCAGTGTTTTATATCTGTGCTGAATGTTGTAAAAGCAAAACAGCATATTAAAAGGCCAATCAAATACTCGTGTAATATCAACACAGAGACTCTGGATCAGCTCAGGTTCCTGTCACAGTTCCTGACACCATCTCCACTTGGGAGACGGAGGCCTTCTGTCTGTCCTCCAAAGGTCTGGGTCTGGCTCCTCCTGCTCAGCTGACAGTTTTCCAGCCCTTCTTCCTGGAGCTCTCTCTGCCTTACTCCATCATCCGTGGGGAGATCTTTGAGCTGAAGGCCACTGTCTTCAACTATCTGTCCAAGTGCATCATGGTGAGACTTCAGACTCAGTCTTATCCAATCATATCAAATATGCCACTAATCATGTGTGTTTGATTGACAGGTTAAAGTGACTCCAGCTCTTTCCTCAGACTACACTCTCAAAGCCTCCTCTGATGAACAGTATTCATCCTGTCTGTGTGCTAATGGAAGAAAAACCTTTAAATGGATCCTCACTCCTTCTGTTCTTGGTGAGTTTTCCAGTCTGAATCATTGTTTCTCTGTGTTTGTGTATGTTTGTATCTTCACGTACATGTCTTGTGTTGTAGGAGTCTTGAATATTACAGTCAGTGCAGAGGCTGAGTCGTCCCAGACTGTGTGTGACAATGAGATTGTGAGCGTGCCAGAGAGAGGACGCATTGACACAGTCACACGAAGTCTGCTTGTACAGGTCAGCGCACTTCAAACAGCTCTCAGACGTCATTTCTTCATGATCCTAATGCTGCTTATGTCAGTATGATGTGTTGATGTTACTGTTTTATGCTGCAGGCTGAAGGAACTGAGAAGACAGAGACCTACAGCTGGTTACTGTGTCCAAAGGGTTTGTCTGCAGACAATATTTAGCATTATAGTGTTTCTCTGCTGATCACTGATGTGTTTCTGTCTCTCTGGTTCATAGGCGACAGTCTCACAGAGGAAGTGGATCTGAATCTTCCTAAAGATGTGATAAAGGGATCAGCAAGATCCTCTGTTTCAGTCATTGGTAACATTTACATACACAAGCAGAAATGAGGAGTTTGTGTTTCTAAAATGTAATCAGTTTCAATGGTGTTTGGTTTTTAGGGGACATACTGGGTCGTGCACTGACAAATCTTCACGGATTACTACAGATGCCGTACGGCTGTGGAGAACAAAACATGGCTATTCTTTCTCCCAATATTTACATTCTGCAGTATCTGGAAAACACAGAGCAGCTCACTTCAGCCATCAGAGAGAGAGCCACCGGCTTCCTTAAGAGTGGTGAGAGAAATGAGTCAGGTCAAGAAAATAAGTCTTGATACTTTTGACGTCAGACACACTTAATCAACCTAAACATTTAATCACTATCAAACTTAACAGGATACCAGAGACAACTGAACTACAGACATACTAGTGGTGGATACAGCACATTTGGACGTGGAGATGAGAATACATGGTAAATATTTGTAACTTTTTACTCTCACTTTTTCCTAAATAGTTACAAAGTTAAAATATTAAGTAGATAGGTGGTATTTATTTTTAATATTTTATGTACAGATTTAATCAATTAAAACAACGAATGATATTATTTAATTTATAACTTTAAAACACCAGGTTGACTGCCTTTGTCCTGAGGTCTTTTGGCAAAGCGCAGAAATACATATTTATTGATCCACAAAATATTCAGAGTGCAAAGGAATGGTTAATAAGCAGACGGGATTCAGACGGCTGTTTTATCCAACAGGGAAGTTTGTTCAACAACAGAATGAAGGTGTGCTATTGGTCACTAAACATTATCACAGAAACAATCTATCTGTAACAAAAATGATTTACTTAATGTTCCTCTAATATAAAACTGCAGGGTGGAGTGAATGATGATGTGACTATAACAGCCTACATTACTGCATCACTACTTGAACTAGAAACTCCAGTAACAGTAAGTTCATCTACAGGAAACACAGTATAAACTCAGAAAAATTACGCTCCCAGCTGCTGTTTCTCTGTTTTTGTCTCAGGATCCTGTCGTCAGTAAAGGTTTGTCCTGCTTGAGGTCTGTCATTGAGGATGTCAAAAACACTTACACCACTGCTCTGCTCGCCTACACCTTCAGTCTGGCTAAAGACACAGACACTCAACAGCAGCTTTTCAAGAAACTGGAGGATGTTGCTATTTCAGATGGTAAGATATTTGTTTCTGATGACTTTCTGTTGTCCTATATGACTATACTTTTTTATACTGGTGTCTCTTTTGTCCATGTGTCCTAAAGGGTCTCGTCTCCACTGGTCTCAGTCTGCTTCTGCTGATGACTCTGATTCTCTGGCAGTGGAGATCAGCTCATATGTGCTGCTAGCTGTTCTCTCTGCTGATTCACTCACTACAGCTGATCTGGGCTTTGCTAACAGGATTGTCAGCTGGCTTGTGAAGCAGCAGAATGCCTATGGAGGATTCTCCTCCACACAGGTGACTCAAACTACTCAATTCAAACACATGATTGCTGAATAATGGGTAAAAGACACATTACTGAACACATTTATTTCTCAGGACACAGTGGTGGCTCTTCAGGCTCTGTCTTTGTACGCCACCAAAGTGTTCAGCGCTGACGGCTCCAGCACAGTGACTGTACAGTCAGCAGCAGACACTCACCACTTTGATGTCAATCAGGACAATAAGTTACTGTACCAGGAGAAGCAGCTGCAGGACGTCCCAGCCAAATACAGCATTGAAGTGAAGGGCTCAGCTTGTGTGTCTGTGCAGGTCTGTAGAGAATTCAGCTTCATTTACTCAATCTCTCTCTTTTCTTTCTTAGCATTTTGCTGCTATTCTGTTATGATATGAATCTGTTTTTTTTTTTCATGTTGACTCTCTCAGGTGGCTCAGTTCTACAACATCCCGACTCCTACTGAAGCTAAAACACTGAGCATTGATGCAAAGATTGAGGGAGATTGCAAAACACTGGGACAAAATTTCCTTCTGAACTTCACTGTCAAGTAAAAACAGATTTAGATTGTGTATGGCTACTGTTTCTTTTATTATATATAGATACTTCGTTATTGAATGCTTAAAATCATTGACAATCTGAGTTGAACAATTCTGTTGTAAAATTCTGTAATTGCTTGGATAAAATTTTTATGCATTTGCTAGTTTAAGTGTATAAGTTGTGCTCCTGATTCTTTGTGTTGTTAGCATTAAATCAGGGCAGTATATTTATCTCTTTTAAGATATCATGGTCCCCAGGAGATGACTAACATGCTCATTGTGGATATTAAACTTTTATCAGGATTCACAGCTGACACATCATTGGTGAGTTCAGGTGTATAAAGTTATTTTGCATTAAGACAAAATTTTTTTACACATTTTTACTACTGCTTTTTTAATGTCAGCTTTACTTTGCAAGAACTGAAGAAAAAAAACACTTCATCATCACGTCATCATCATCATTTTTTCATATTAGTAATTCTATTTTCCCTATAGCTTACAACGTCAATTAGTTCAGAAGTCCTTGCTCAGAAGTATGTGGAGCGGGTCGACACAAAAGAAGACCATGTCATAGTTTATTTAACAGAGGTTAGTAAATAATAACATTATATAAGTAACATGTATTCAATAATTTCCATGACTGGTACTGTATATTTATTTTTTGTTTATCCTCCTGCAGATTCCAAAACATATTTCTATGAATTACAAGATACAAATGAAACAGGTTCTTCCAGTGAAGAATCTCAAGCCAGCAGTGGTCAAAGTGTATGATTACTACCAAACAAGTAAGATTTTATTTAACATTCAGAAAAATGTAAAGGTGATGGTGTGCAGTTTAATGCATTTTTTATTAGATAAATAACAAAACGTGTAATTCCGAAACTTTTTGTTTTTATTAATATTTGATCTTTTTTTATGTTGTTGACACAAAGCCATGGTGTATTATTTTGCCATCAATTAGCATCCTCATTTAATAAATCGTATTACTCGCTATTGTCTAATTAAAGGTTATATTAACCACTAACAAATGTCATGGGTTCATATATATTTGGACACTGACACAATTTTCTTAATTTTGGCTCTGTATGCCACCAGAAATGAATTAAAATGTAGCAAACAAGATTTTATTGAAGTGCAGACTTTGAGCTTTCATTCAAGGGGCTGAACAAAAATATAAAATGCTTAGGAATTACAATCATTTTAATACACAAATGTAATTGGACAAAACAATATAATCATAAATAATATTAAAAAATATATATATTGTATTTGTTGAGAATCCTTTGTTTAAGTCTGGAACTCATGGACATCACCAGAGACTCGGGTTCTTCCTCTTTGATGCTTTGCTAGGCCAAAATGCAAATGGCACACTTAAAATCATCTCCAGACCTTTAACCTGGTTAACTGATGTAGAAATAACTAAGAAATAGCCCACATCTGTCTGTGAAATAGCTTTTGAGTCAACTGTCCAATTACTTAAGCTCCCTTGTAAAAAAGGGGGAGGTACATATTAAAGAGCTGTAATTGTTTAACCTTCACTTCAGTTTACCTTCAATACAATTTTGATGAGAATACCCTCAAATTAAAGTTGAGGGAGTGCACTTTAAGCTCATATTCATCATATAACTGTAACTTGAATATGTTTTGGTCAACAGCAAAAATGATAAAAATGGTGCCTGTGTACAAAATATATGGACCTGACTGTATCTACATACATACAATGTGAAAATCTGTTGCAAATATGCATGTGAAGATTTGCTTTACTACAGTGAGCAACTGTACAATGATACAGGCCAGAGCCTTATATTAACTTGTGTCTTGATATTACCTTCTTTCTTTAGGTGATCAGTCGGAGACCGAGTACTCCTTCCACTGTCAATAAGGTCATGCACTTCAGTCCTGCAGCTCAAAGTATAATGACACAGAATACAGAATGTCTTTTTAATACTGTATGAGTAGTTATTCTTAGTGGCATTGTTTTATTTCATTTGTAATTTTTATGTATGCTTTTATATGTGTACTCAGTGGCAGCAGGCCACTCACAATTTTATTTGTAATTTTATTTGTAATTAATCTTTTAACAAAACTTGTTTGATCCTATTATGGAAAATAAAGAATTTAGAGATTTTTCATGCATAAGGAGTCTGACAACAGCCTGCACTCCACATAGAGATATTATCTCATCATCATCGAGTGTTGGGGGGGGGGGGGGTTATTCAAGGTCCTGGACCTCTCTTAAGCATTAAGAGACCCCCGTTAAGGCCAAAAAAGTGAACTTGAGGAGTTTTCCCTGGTTTTTCACTAAAACCATCATAATTGAATTAAATAATTAATAAATGCAATTTCAACTATTTCTGAAGTGCTTCTTGTTGGAAAGCAATCTTAACAGAATGTTTTTCTGTTGGACTTTTTTTGTTTTTATTTTTTGGTAAAATTTGTTAAATTTTTAAGCAGTGACCCATGTAAGTTTGATGCATTCAAGGATTTTTGTGTTTATATTTAAAATCAACCCTTCTTTTACAAAGAACACCACTTTCACACATAACAAACAGAAGCAGCTCCTGCATAGATTGCAATATCCATTCTCGATCCATCGATTTCAACTTATTCAGCACCACCCTCATGGACAGCACCTGGTAACATCACACGTAAGAAGGAATAGTTTGTGGGAAACACGTAACCTCCAAAGGTATAGTTTGTGGGAAAACGCCTAAAATGGTATACCTTTTTTAAGATATACCTTAAGAGTCCTCGTAGTGCACTAAAAGGCAACGATATCAGGAAACACACACCAGTGATAAAATGTATTGTGACAGGCTTTTTATTCAAGTTTTTTTTCAAAAACTCTAAAGTAAAACCCAGTCAAAGTTGACTTGAACAGAGTCATGGTCATCTGGAAGAACAATGTATTGAAAGATTCATGTAACTCTGAATTAACTCTGAATTAATTTTTTAAAATGGCTGTTTAAATATCAAGAAATGCTCAACATAATAATGCTTTTTGTCAAACATTACATTTAAAAAAATTCTAAATTCTACAGTAAAACCCAGTGAAAGTTGTCACAGACAGAGTCTTGGGTGTCCTGAAGATTAATTTGTTGAAATGTTCATGTAAATTCTCAAGACATTTTTAATCTGTGTAAATAATCAGTGTTATAATGTATCTTAACACTTTATTTTTTCTCCAAAACAACACATTAAACTGTATATTATATCATATTCAATATTAATATGCTTTTTCTTGTTTTGGGGCACATTTAATTAATTACAGCTGAAATATGCATCTTCCTCAGCTTTTTGGCCATTTCATGTACCCTTATTTCACAAATAGGCCCTGTCCCAAATGGAACACTTTATGTGGACTTGCTGTTTGCCAGACTTGGACAAATTTAAGCTTTCAGAAGGGTTTCAGAAGGGTGCTCACAAGTGTTATATATATATATAATGAACATTATTGTTGCAATTGTGTGGCAAATTATTTAAATATGAAAATGTACTTACAGACTGTGAGTCAGAAGCTCGAGACTGGCCTTGCAAAGTTGGAACTGCCCCACTTTATAGAAACAAAGTGGGGCAGTTTTTGTTGTTGGCGTCTGTACTGCATTTGAGCTCCGTCACTATATTCTTTTTATCGACTATTTTTAACTTAAAAATCAATTTTATACACCATCGTTTCCGTTTATATAATGTGTGATTATATCCTCTATTGTATTCTGCAACAAAAACAATCAGAGTGCCTCGCTATCACTAGTTTTATTTTGATCTCCCGGGTCCATTACTATTGTAATGCACTTCTAGGTGGTTGTCCTGTTTCGTCAATAAACAAGCTACAGGTAGTCCAAAATGCAGCAGCTAGAGTCCTTACCAGGTCAAGAAAATATGATCATATTACCCCAATTTTACAGTCTCTGCACTGGCTACCTATTAAGTTCCGTATCAGTTACAAATTATCATTACTTACCTATAAGGCCCTAAATGGTTTAGCTCCTGGGTACCTAACTAGCCTTCTACCACGCTACAACCCATCACGCACCCCAAGGTCACAAAACTGGACTTTTGGTAGTTCCTAGGATAGCAAAGTCCACTAAAGGAGGTAGAGCTTTCTCACATTTGGCTCCCAAACTCTGGAATAGCCTTCCTGATAATGTTCGGGATTCAGACACACTCTCTCTGTTTAAATCTAGATTAAAAACACATCTCTTTCGCCAAGCATACGAATAATGTATCTTTTAAATTGTGAGTGTAGTTGCATCTGATCAAATGTGCATTTTTATTCATTAGCTTGGGTTAAACTAATTTTACTTTGTTGGATCAGCAGCTATGCTAATGATGTCTCTATTTTATTTCTATGTTTTGCCACGGGATTTTACAACTAACAATTATTGCTACATGTTTGACTGCATCATATAACAATTACTAATTAATAATATTAATAATGTTCATCGTCTAGCTGACTACGTCTTGTATACATTTTTTTCTAAAAATCCTGTCAAACCTGCACAAACTGACAGTCACCACCATAAGCTACTACTAAATATTGTAGAAACATAATTTTCTGCAAAGTTGCTTTGTAACGATTTGTATTGTAAAAAGCGCTATACAGATAAACTTGAATTGAATTGAATTGAATTGAATGGAATACCAGCATTGTGGGCTATTCTCACAGGAAACAGTTCTTGTCCACTGCACTGCAACTGTCCACTGCACTGCAGACATCTTAATATTTGGGTTGCACCATTCTGGAACAGCGTTGAACCACTGATTTCTAGTTGTGTCCTCTTTTGGAAGGCAGCGTTATGTAAATCTTCCCACATCGTGATGTAGACATGGGGGACATGCTAGAATGAGCCATTTTAGGTAGGTGTAATTGACTTTAACTTTGATAAAGTATATCTTGTAGCATTGGGACTAATCAGACACACAACTATTTATTATATTTAACAAATAATGCCTAACGCACCCTTCACCTAACCAAAGTGCAAGCTATGAGTGTCTATGGACCCTTTTCCCCTGAAATGCAACTAATGCCTCAAAAAGGCAAAAAATGCTTCTGGTTCGATAGCAACCAAAGACAAACTGTCTGATAACACTAGTTTTATGGCTCAAAGGAATGCGGGCAAAGCAACTTTTACTAAAGTGTCTCTAAAACAGACACAAAATGACCATAAAAAGGAACTCTAGTCTAATTAATAAATGAAGACTAGGCAAATATTCTGGTAACGTAGGTCTGCGCACGTTTCTCAATACAAAGTATGCATATTTCAGACTTGCATCGACTTGGGAGTGTGATGTCTGCAATGACGCAAACCAGTTAATTCTGCAAACAGCAGTGTACTTGGTAACGTCAGCTCACCTTGGCTACTGCAGTTTTCCTCACTGTACATTTACAATAAAACTAAATAGGATATCAATACCTCTGCCTCCTTTCATTTTCATTTAAACATAATAATAGCAGCAGATGTGTATTAGTTCAGTTAAATGTGTATATATAACCATTACAATGAAACAAAATAGTATATCAATTGCCTCTTTTTATTTTCATTTGACATGAAGAATCACTTGGCTAGTCAGAAGGACTAGCCGAGTTGACACTGCTTCAGGCAGATATATGAGCACTGAATATACTGGATATATGAGTCTCCGAAATCGGCGAAACACATTTTTAAATAGGTGTTGCCTTTATAAATAAACCACACATTTGAGTTTTAAACAACTACATTCCTGCCTGAAATACTTTTAAAACTACATTTCATGAAACAATAACACATATTTTGAAAATGATCCGAATAAATGGTGAACTCAACCAATCAGCATGTTTAGCACCCAAGTCCCGCTCCCGAAAGCTCTGGACCTTTGAAAAAGTACTACCTCTCAAGCAGGTACTTTCTGAGGGGCTTTTTTTTTTTTTTTTACCAGGAACTTTATTTAGATCCTGGTTCCTGCGGTGGCAACACACCAAGTACTAGCCCATAGTCCCTAATTCCAGCAGTGAAAACGCGGCTATATACTTCAGGTCATTGTGTATGTTGTTACTCTTATTGTATTGTAAACCGTTTTATGCATGCTTATGATAGAACCACTTTTTCATGTAATCTTATATGTAATCTTACCATGCTTAATATCTATGAATTTGTCTTTTGATGATCTAAACAAAATTTTATATTATATGTTGGTACATAGACAATATATTAATGTTCTAAGACGCTTTAGTAATTTTGCATTAACACTCAATAGAGTTCCATATAAACTTTCAGCCAAAGGGCCGTAAAACTAGTATCTCCAACCTTCTGGTTGGAATTTCAGCCTTTCTCATTGGACAAGCCCATCCTGAGAGGCTTGAATCTTCTCAGACCTTAAAATGGTCACACACAGTTTTTTTTATTCTTCTGCTAAGTTTTCTGTCTTCCAGATAAGGATGTGATCTAGAAAGCTTCTAAGGACACCCTAAGCACATGCCAGGCCCTCGGCCTTAACTTTCCATTCACCAAAGATTTTCCATTCACCTAGGATCTCAGCTAGTGTCTCTCTTAGCTTTTTTTTCACTTTCCACTGGGAAGAAATAATCACTATCAAGTCAGAACGTCTTTGGAATTCATCACTCTTCAAACACAAAAGAACATGATCACAAGTCACAAAACCAAAAGCCATCAAGAGTTTCATCTGAGACTGCATCCGGACACTCGTCAACGACCAAGGCAATGCAAGTAATGTACATTTAACTAAACTAAACTATAGATCCCATTATAAACGGTGACTCTTTATGTGCACTTGCAGTCTGCCGGACTTACAATGGCCGCCGGGTGTCAGTTAAGTCTATAAGACTGTAGGGTGTACCATTTCTCATTTAAGCATTCGAAAGGGTGCTTGAAAGGGTGCAAGACAGATGTTGTGTAAATGGTGCTTCCAGGATTGGTCACGTCTGAGGCGATTCACATAATGAGCTCAGTCATGTTATCAGAGAACAAGGGTTACGTGAGTAACCTTCAGTTAATCATCATTGAGGTCAAGTGACCAGTCAAATAAACAAATACTGTGTTTGTAAAAGCTAAAAGACATTTGTACACTCTTGTTCTTCACATCCCTTCACGATGGCTTTTTTTCTTGTGTTACTCAAAAGAGTAATATTAATAACATGTGTTCTACTGATTTCTGTCTATCAAGGAACCTCTAGGCCGTAAGTGTTATAACCTTTTTTGTTAATATAACCTATCCTTTCATGTGTGTGTATTTGTATGCATGCTCTTATCTCAGAGTAACTATAATTATTTTCACACATTAAAAGGGGGTTATTAAGCACATGCAGTTTTTCTTTGCAGAATGTTCATGGTGACATTTCCAGGTGTTATAAGATCAGGCTCTGAAGCTAAACTATGTGTAAGCCTTCTGAAACCAGAAGAAAATTTGCAGCTTACTATTTCTCTGGTTTACTTTAACCAGAAGAGAACACTTCTACAGGAGAGGACTGAGAAGGAATTCCACCACTGCCTTGACTTTCAGGCCTGCTATTACATTTATATTATTCATTGAATGATCTGCTAGTTTAAAACAACATATCCATTTACAAATCTACTTTTGTAAATATTGTAGATACAGAAGAATTTGAGTATTTGAGCATTCCATGTAATATTGTTATGAAAAATATGGTTTATCGAGACTGGCAAAACAATAATCAAAGAATCTTTTCAAGTTAAATATTTTAATATCAAATAGATTAATATAAACTAAAAATAATCACTATGATACTGATTTGTAATACAACTGCATGTGATCAACAGGCTCCTAAGTCTGATTCAGTGCAGGAGATCCAAGTGGAAGCTCAAGGGAAAAACACTCAAACGATTGAAAAGAGAAAAGTCAAATTCATGTCATATAATCCACTTACAATAATTCAAACAGATAAACAAATCTACAATCCTGGACAAACTGGTATTTTTTTCTTTATATCCAGCTTCATTGCACTCTGAATACAGTCTGCTTTCATGCTTTGCTGGCCTTAATGTTTTATGTCTTCCGCAATTTTACAGTTCAGTTCAGGATTTTCACAGTGGACCTAAATTTTAAACCAGTTGATGAAACAGTAGGTTGCAATTTTTATGTTTTGGATTTTGGGTAAATATGGCATAATATTGGTCCAATCTTTAGCTGACCTCATTAGTCATGTTTGCATTTCAATGTGTACAAAAATATACAGGACCTGAAATGCACTTTCAGACTTGGACCTCAGAGTAAACAGCCGCAGGTTAAAATTTAATATCTGATCAATGAGTGTTATGCAAACCATGACTAATGTTATGCGTTTTCATCCACAGTACAAACTCATAACAGTGCAGGTAAACTTCTTTATTTGTTTTCCCCTTTTAAACAACACATTTCCCTGCATAAATGTTCCCGTTATTGCCATGTTGGTTGTCTTCAGTGCCTTCTCATATACTGTAAGCAGGATAATCGAATGAACCGGATTAATCAGTGGATTAATGCCACATCAACCCATGGCAAGATTCTGCAACTATCCCATATGTTGAATCAAGAGGCACCTGTTGGTTCATATGAGCTTTTTGTAGAGACTAGCAAACAAACAATTACAAAAAAAATTCTTGTTAAGGAGTATGGTGAGTAATAGCTTACTTTTACAGTATAATCTATAAAATAAAGGTTCCCCTTCATTTGGTCACTTTCGACGTCATGACCGATGAATTGGGAATCTCGCCAGTGAGACCAATCTACTTTGAGTGTAAACTAAATGAGCCAATGCACGTTGACATGCAATATTTGCATCTGCTACATCCTGCAGTGTGGGTATGAATAGGCAGCAGGTGCAATGTAATACATTTTCAGAAGGCAATTCCACTCTCTCCGGGTATGGTAGCACTGTCTAAATAAGACCCAGAGATGATGGCTAGGCTTTCCCAGGCTGCCAAGAGGGCAGGCTCATGTGTAAACCTAAACCGTGTTTTGTAGCAATCCGTGTGCAAAGGATCACTTTTCTCGGGATGGAGCTGCATTCGGTCGAACAGACAGCACACCTCACAGAGGAATGTGCTTAGTCAGTGTTGAGCTGCTTGAATTCGTTCAAGGACAGGTCAGCAGTGCTACTGAAATTTTCCCCTGAAAAAGGCAGACCAGGTCCTAGCTTTGCTCTGCCTGTCTGCACTCTGCGACTGTACATGGACGTAACACAAAGCTTTAGGACTTCAGAGCAGCTCTTTGTCTGTTACAGAAGCCACCAGAAAAGGAAGGCTGTCTCCAAGCAGAGGATGGCCAACTGGATAATGGATGCTGTCACCTTGGCTTACCAAGCCCAAGGCGTGCCCTTAATACTCATGTTGCAAGCTCACTCTACCCAGAGTATTTCATCCTCCTGGGCACTGGCACATTGTGCCTCACTGACAGAAGTTTGTAGGACTGCAAGCTGGATGACCCTTAACATGTTTGCTAGATTCTATAGCCTTCGTGTTGAGCTGGTATCATCCCATGTTCTCACCTCGAACAGGTAGAAGCACCAAGAGTAAAATCACCACTTTCCTTGTAAAGTCTCAAGGAGTGGATTGTGCAGGAAGAGCAGTGATTGACCTTCTCTGCATAATACCTTTCCCATTTATATCAGAAGGCTTAGACAGAGCACTGGAAGGGGCAGCATCAGTGGCACTTTGATAGGAATTCCCAATTCATCAGTCATGACGTGAGATATAAAGTGACAAACTTGACTAACCTTCATTTCTTGAAGGAGGGAACAAAGAATTCACGTCCTGTCACCACAGCTGCTGGACCACTACTAAGTCACCAGGTTGTGGGCTTGGCTCCTCAGTGAAAACCATATTATGCATTTCACCTGCTGCATATTTATACCCATGCTGCAGCACAGCATTCAGATGCAAATATAACATGAAGTCTGAAGCAGATTGGTCTCTCTGGCGAGATTCCGAACTCATTGGTCACGAAATGACGGCTCCGTTCCCTCCTTCATGGAATGAGGGTTACACAAGTAACAAAGATTTTCCATAAATGGGGTTTTCACAATGCTCCCATAGATCAAGGGTCCTGAAACAGTTTGGTGTCAACCCGTGTTTACAATGCTATAGTACCATTTTATTGTTCCCACAGTTTAAAGTTCACAGTGTGGCAAAACAGAGAAACTCTACACACAAGCACTTCAGGGGAATAGAGACTTTATTTTTTGGTTTATTACTCTGAATCAGTTTTATTGGCTTTTGTTCTTTGCTAAAATTGCTAACATCACAACTTATTCTATGATTTAGTTCTTCCGAAATTTGAAGTGAAATTATACAAGCCGAAGACAGTGAGAGCGAATGAAGAGGAAGTAAAGCTGGGGGTATGTGGGAGGTGAGGTGATATGAGCATAAAATATGAACACCTTTTGTTAAGCAGGAATATCAGTTAATATACAGTATGTCCTCAACAGATACACCCATGGACATCCTGTACAAGGTAGTGTGAAGATGGGACTCTGCAAAACCGTTCCATTTTATGCCCCTCAGTATCAAACTCCACTCTGTGTTAATAGGTCAGCATTAGTAAGTATGACTAAATGTGTTTATTATTATTATTATTATTATTATTATTAACTGCTAGTAATTATTTCTGAATTATTTTTTTCCTAGCTGAATGAGACTGGCTGTGTCTCCGAGATGTTTCCCATGTCAGGCTTTATCAAAAGATCGGAGATGTATAACAGGGAACAGTCTCTTGATTTTACTGCATCAGTAACTGAGGAGGGAACAGGTGTGTATGCTGTAACAGACTGATGCAACTGATCACTGATAAATCAAAAAACAAAAACAGTATCATAGATATTAAACTAATACTTGCTTATACATATATATATATATATATATATATATATATATATATATATATATATATATATATATATATATATATATATATATATATAAAATATGTGTGTGTGTGTGTGTGTGTGTGTGTGTGTGTGTGTGTGTGTGTGTGTGTGTGTGTGTGTGTGTGTGTGTGTGTGTGTGATTAAAATAATGCCCTCCAATTGTTCCTATGATTTCACCATTTTTGGTTTTTCCAGACATCTCTATGGAAAAGAATGAAAATATGATTTTGACCTATACTATTGGTAGCATCAAATTCATTAACCTGCCAGAGTTCTTTGAAAAAGGATCAGTCATACAAGCAAAGGTGTACTGTTCCTTTGAATTTTAATTACATGAATTACTTGCAAATATTAGTAATTGCATTACAGTGTTAACTACATTTTATTATAATAAATCAAATACAAGATTCAAATAAAATATTAATTGAATAAAAATAGGTGGTTGCTATGTTAATAAAATGTATATTTGACTGCCGTATATCCTTGATGAGGTTCTGTTTTTCCAAAAGTTTAAAGTTGAGCTCTCCAAAGGAACCCCAATTCCTTACTTTAAGGTTGTTGTTCATCATGGCCTGTCTATTCCTCAAGAAATTACCACAGACATCAATGGGTTGGCCCATTTCACAATTAATACATCCCTTACAATAACTACATATATGCATGTATCGGTAAGCTTATCAGTTTTATGTGTGGACAGTATGTGATGATTTGTATTTAGACCAATCTATAATAGATGAATTCAAGCATAGTACTGCTGAAATAAATGTTTCACCTATGTTTGCAGTTGTAATATGTATTATTCACCAGTGCAAATCTTAAGCGTTCAGTTATTTCTGCATTTAGTTTAGTCAGTTGCAGCTTGTTTTTCTGACCATGTGTTTAATTGATCTACTCCTGACAGGCACATGCTTCATCAAACAGTCAGTTTAGTTCTTCATACCATTTTGATTCTGCACGCAAAACTCTGCAAATAAAACCCAAAGAAGGCCCAGAAAAAGTGAGTCAGCTGGTTATAAAGGCTCTAGAGGAACCGCTGAAATGTGAGGAGGAGATCTCAATAACCGTGCAGTACACTATTGCTGGAGAGACTGTTGAAAGTGGTTCTGTTACCATAGTCTACCTGGTGGGTGCAGAAACTAAACTCAACACTGCACGTTTTTTTTTTTTTGTTTACCCATTTTATTCACTGGATTTTTTCTTTTTTTTCCTTTCAGGTTTCATCCAGAGAAGAGATAGTACAACAAGGCTATGAAAATGTTAAGGTGAAAAGCTCTGATGGAGTGGTGGAGGGAGAAGTGATGTTTAAAGTCCCTGTTCATGTCCGGATGGCTCCTAAGATGGAGTTTCTTGCGTACTGTGTGCTGCCCAGTGAAACTGTACTAGCTGCTTCCAGAACATTTCAAACTGAGAAATGCTTTGAAAACAAGGTATGCTGGCTGAGTCCATTACAATTACAGTGGTGACTGCATGTATGTAAAGATAATGTACAGTCATTGAGTATATTTTGTGTAATAACCAGCTGACTGTACATTATCCCACCTTTTACATGGCTACACACTAAATTAATATACTGTATGTGTGGGATAAAATGTTGAAATACAGTACTTCTAGAATTTATCTATATAAAGGCTTTTCAATAAATTAGAATGCTGAGGAAAAGTTAATTTATTTCAGTAATTCTACTCAAATTGTGAAACTCATGTTTTAAATAAATTAAATGCACACAGACTGGAGTAGTCTAAGTCTTTGGTTCTTTTAATTGTGATGATTTTGGCGCACATTTAACAAACACACCAATTCACGATCTCAGCAAATTAGAATATGATGACATGAATCAGCTAATCAATTCAAAACATCTGCAAAGGCTTCCTGAGCCCTCAAAATGGTCTCTGACTGTCATTGACACACTTCACAAGGAGTGTAAGTCACCAAAATTCATTGCCAAAGAAGCTGGCTGTTCACAGAGTGCCGTATCCAAGCATGTTAACAGAACACTGAGTGCAACGAAAAAGTGAGGAAGAAAAAGATGCACGACCAACCGAGAGAACGTCAACCTTATGAGGATTGTCAAGCAAAATGGATTCAAGAATTTTAGAGAACTTCACAAGGAATGGACTGAGGCTGGGGTCAAGTCATCAAGAGCCACCACACTCAGACGTGTCAAGGAATCTGGCTACATTTGTCGTATTCCTCTAGTTTGGCCACTCCTGTACCACAGACAAAGTCAGATGTCCTGGGCTAGGGAGAAGAAATGGACTGTTTCCATTGGTCCAAAGTGCTTTTTTCAGATGATAGCAAGTTTTGTATTTCATTTGGAAGCCAAGGTCCTAGAGTCTGAAGAAAGGGTGGAGAAGCTCATGCACGTCCTGATTTTGCCAAGTCCGATGTGTTCCTAGGTCAACATATTTTGTTGACCCTGGAACAACATTTTACTCCAAAAATATATTCTTAACCATATCCCTACACCTAAACCTAACCTTAACCATGAGTAATCCCTAAAATCAGAGGAAATGATAGATGAATGACACTGATGTACAAGCACCAAACACTGATTTTAAGCATAAACTTCACAAAATCTATAAACTGGTTCTTCAAATCTGATTGGTTAATCACAATGTTGTTCCAGGGTCAACAACGATGTTGTCCCAGGAACATGTCTCACTTGGTAAAATCAGGTTAGGCAGAAGCTCATAGCCCAGGTTGCTTGAAGTCCAGTGTTAAGTTTCCACAGTCTGTGATGATTTGGGGTGCAGTGTCATCTGCTGGTGTTGTTCCATTGTGTTTTATGAAAACCAAAGTCACTGCACTTGTTAACCAAGAAATCTTGGAGCACTTCATGCTTCCTTCTGCTGACCAGCTGTTTGAAGATGCTGATTTCATTTTCTGGCACCTACCCATACTAGCAAAAGCACCAAAAGTTGGTTAAATGACCATGGTGTTGGTATGCTTGACTGGCCAGCAAACTCACCAGACCTGAACCCCAGGGAGAATCTATGGGCTGTTGTCAAGAGGAAGATGAGAAACAAGAGACCAACCAATGCAGATGAGCTGAAGGCCACTGTCAAAGAAACCTGGGCTTCCAGACCACCTCAGCAGTGCCACAAACTGATCACCTCCATGTCACACTGAATTGAGGCATGAGGCATTTAGTATTGATTACATGTACAGTAAATGAACATACTTTCCAGAAGACCAACATTTCACTAAATGTTTTTGTTTTATTATAAATTTTTTATTTTGTTTTATTATTAAGGTTTTATGAAGTATTCTAATTTGTTGAGATAATGAATTGGTGGGTTTTTGTTAAATTTGAGCCAAAATCATCTCAATTAAAAGTACCAAAGACTTAAACTACTTTAGTCTGTGTGTATTGAATTTATTTAATACATGAGTTTCACAATTTGAGTTGAATTACTGAAATAAATGAACTTTTCCTTGACATTCTAATTTATTGAGAAGCACCTGTATTATTATTTTTATTGTTAAAAAAATCCATTATAATATACATAATAATCAGCTTAATAACAAGATGTCACCGTAGTAGTAATTATTAATGTGTTGTAGTATGTAGTAATAATTAATTGAAAAACTTTGATTTTGTTTTAAAATTAAAGACTGGACCACTGTGTGTCACAGGTGTCACTGCGGTTTTCTCCGAGTACAGCTGTCCCTGGTGAAGAAAACATTCTCCAGATCTCAGCTCAGCCTGGTTCACTGTGTGGACTTAGTGCTGTAGATCAGAGCGTCCGGATTCTAGAGTCCGGAAAACATCTAGATGCTGAAAAAGTAATTTAAGTTTCAGACCTATCTTCAGACCTGTCACTTTTCACAATGAAATAACAAATTCACTGTATTTCTGCCATCCTTCTGTAGATTTTTAAGCTGTTGCCAATCAGGCTTTTTCCAAATAACATTGAAGACGAAGAGGATTGTTTAAATATTAGATCCATAAGAAAGCCCCGGTATCTCCCTCCTTCACCTCCCTATAGTTCATATAGACGGTTATCCCCATACTATGACCTTTCAGAGAGGACAGCAGATGCTGTCTATAATACATTCAGGGTAAGTGTTTAAAACCTTTTTGGTTTGAGGAACGTGTGTTATTTGAAAGGTTTATTGTGATTAATATTTGGGTCAAAGAAAGTGTGCAGTCAGATGCAGCTAAAATACTTTTTTAGTAACATATTCTGTCTCTAATCTTTTTACATTGTCATCTGGATAAGAACATGGGGCTGAAGGTGGCAACAAATTTGATCATTAGAATGCCGTCTTGTATTAAAATCAAAGATGTAGTTTATCACAGAATGGAAATGTGCAACAGTAAGAAATCTGTTTATTTTTCTTCCTCTTCTCTTTTTATGTGTATACACCATGGACATTTTCTAAAAATAAAGTGTAATAATAAATGTTCTGTTGAATTCCAGGATATGGTTTTATGGATTTTGGTTGCCCTCAAGTTGAAGGTTTGCCAGGTCTGCCGGGTCCCATGGGTCCCATGGGTCCGCCAGGTCAGCCGGGTCCAATGGGTCCAATGGGTCCAATAGGTCGAGGAGGTTCAGCTGGAGGTCAGGAATATGATTTCTCCCTGTTTATATATATTTACTTCTTCTCTCTCTCTCTCTCTCTCTCTCTCTCTCTCTCTCTCTCTCTCTCTCTCTCTCTCTCTCTCTCTCTCTCTCTCTCTGAGAAGCATGACCCTCATCTCAAAATGGCAAAAAACAATTACTAAAACTCTAAAACGGTGCATTTTCAAATCTATGCATATTTGATACACGGATTGCTTCTGACTGCACTGTGGCAACATATAGCCTAGCAGTTGTGTAAGGGACACCCTTAGCATCTCAAGTTCAAAATGAACACTTGTCAAGCACCAGACACTACTAAAAATTACTTGTAAGGACATCATTTTAATTCCATAAATGTGAAATTAAAACTAGGGCTGGTAAGCGATTAAAATGTTTAAAAATCGAATGAATTACATGATGTGGTGATTAATTAATCAAATTAATCGCACATCAAATTTGGAGAAATTATTTACAAAAGATAATTTAAAGTAATTTTTGTGTAAAGAATCAGGCAATACAAAAAGTAGGTTCAGCAAGAAATTTTTAGAAATTTTAGAAATGTATTCCTCTATAGCCTACTCTTTTGGACCACATGAGTAAATGATGGCAGAATTGTCATTTTTGGTTGCGTGAACTATAACTTTAATTATATATTTTCTTAATTTTATTATTACTACTATGAAAATATGAAATTATTTAATGAAATGATACTCTAAATTATAAACTAAAATAGCCAGTAGGTGTTGGTAAAGTCATCGAGTCATTTATTAATTCACTTGATTCGTTCAAATGGCTGATTGATTCAGGAGTGAAGTAAAGTGTTCTTTATGTACAGTATGGTTTGTTTAATCATTAGGCTTGTTCAGTTTGAAGCGTCATGACCATCAGACCAATCAGTGTGTGACATCAAAGTACCGCAAGAGCTTAGAGAGCAGACAACTCCTTGTGCTTTTGAATCGCTCTCGCGGTACTTTGATGTCAAACACTGATTGGTCTGTGCAGCGCCACTTCAAAGCCAAATCATATGCCAATGGTTCAACGCACGAAATGGTTCACCAAATTCGTTCAAAACATAGATTAAGAAATGAAATGCGGCTGTGGGTTGCTCGGAGATAAACAGTTCTACTTTGTCTTTATCTTCTGTTTGGCAAAATAAAGCAAAGCAGACAACATTGAGTCTGAAATAACACAACTTCATAATGAACTGTTGTGATGAGTGTCACATTTGCACTAGTGTGATATTGCGCTTAGCCTACAGCTCATGTGATATTTCTTAACTATGTAATGTAAATATGAGACACAATCTCAAACTGGCATTTTGCCCCATATCTTGAATTTTTGGGATATTCTCTAGGCTCCATGACGCAGTAAGTTGTTGCCCTGTATCATTTTAGTCATCAATCGACTGTATGAAATGGCACATGATACACACAGGTCTGGGGCGGAGCAACTATGTTAAATAGCCTTTATATAAACATCATATAATACATATTGATTGGATTAAAATATGTCCTGTTTGACAGTGTCACTATATATATATATATATATATATATATATATATATATATATATAATAAAAAGCTTAATCAACTATTTAAAATAGTATTTTTTTATAATTATTTAAATAATTAACGAAATATAGACAAAGCAGAACCCCAGTAAAATACATTCATCTGAAATTCTTTGTCTATGATTTACATAGCATTTGAATATTTACTTACCCAGATTTTAATTGATTCTAATTAATATGTCATCAAAGCAAAACTATGAATGCAAAGTGAATGACCTAGCCTATATATTATTAGCCTATAAGCTATAATGAAAAAATAATAATAATAAAATACCCCTCACCGAAAACTACTCACAGAATGTGCTTTTAGTTTTAATTTTGCAGTGATAAAATACTCGATGGCTCGAAAATTCATCTTATGAGATACACTAGCTTAAAGATAAGTTTAATACACAAGTTATATAAAATTATAGTTAGCTGGGTTTGCCGTTAATGTTCTAAGCCATTTTCTAAAATTTTAGTGAGAATAGTATAGAAATGTGGTTTTCTACATTTAGAAAGCAAAAATTAAGACTAATAAATAATAGGATTTTTTTTTCCTGTAAAATACAACAACAACAGTAATAATGAGAATAATAATAATTAATTACAGTTCATAATATTCAGAATTTCCTTGTTTATTTGTTTATTTATTTATTTTATTATTATTTTTTTTTTTATAAATGGTTAATTTCATGGATCTGAAACATCCCAGGCACAGAAACTGAAAACACACCTGAAGAAATTCCTGAAGAAACCATTCGCACATTCTTCCCAGAAACTTGGATCTGGGAACTTGTTGAGATGGGGTGAGTGAATGATGGGTTAAATGTCTGAAGGTGCTACCCACCAACTTAAAATATTTTTGGTACTTGATTGGTATAAGTCATGTTCATAAATTTATCTTCAGGGACTCTGGATCAGCTCATGTTCCTGTCACGGTTCCTGACACCATCACCTCTTGGGAGACGGAGGCCTTCTGTCTGTCCTCCAAAGGTCTGGGTCTGGCTCCTCCTGCTCAGCTGACAGTTTTCCAGCCCTTCTTCCTGGAGCTCTCTCTGCCTTACTCCATCATCCGTGGGGAGATCTTTGAGCTGAAGGCCACTGTCTTCAACTATCTGTCCAAATGCATCAAGGTGAGACTTCAGACTCAGTGCCCTATTTTAACGATCTAAATGCAAAGTGTAAAGCGCACGGCGCAGGTGCACTCTGTGTCCAAATCCACTTTTGCTATTTTAACGACGGAAAAATGGTTGGCGCTCCCAGGCGCATGATCTAAACGGGTTGTCCCTATTCTCTTAATGAGTAATGGGTGTTTTGGGGCATAACGTGCAATAAACCAATCAGAGTCTGGTCTTCTATTCCCTTTAAGACCCAGTTGTGCTTTACACGGCAGAATTTGGCAAGCGCAAAGATAGAGCGCGTCTCCAAGATGAAACTGAGCTGCTCGTGTGCAAGCAAATAGCCTAATTGTGATACATGCGATGATTATCCATTATGATATTTAGGCATATATATATATATATATATATATATATATATACATATATACATATATATGTATATATATATATATATATATATATATATATATATACATATATATGTATATATACATATATATATATATATATACATATATATATATATATATATATACATATATATATATGTATATATATATATATATATATATATATATATATATATATATATATATATTCAATTAGCCTACAAAAAATCTTATGCATTGCAATCCTTTCATTTTTAATATTTGGCATGATGAGCACAAATGCATTTGCTAATTAAATGACGTGGCGATGGATGGGAAAATGCGAATGCTTGCATTTGCACTGCGCCTTGTGTCGCATTGTGCCGGGTGTATTATAGGGCCCTCAGTCTTATCCAATCATATCAAATATGGCAAAAAAAAGAATCAGCTGGTCAATAGGGGGCGCCACCCCAATTAATTTAGCCAAGGAAGAAGCCTACTTCACCATGTTAAAACAAGTTAAATATATTGCAAAAAAATAATGAAATTGCATTATTCATTCATACTATTGAATTACCATTGTGTATGAAATGTGCTAGATAAATAAACTTGCCAACAGGTTGTAATGTTAGCACCTTTTAAAAATCAAAAATCAGAACTGTATTTCGAGCACCAATTCCGAGTATGGGTTACCATACTTGGCTAATGTCATGACTTTCACTTAAATTTTTTCACAAATGTTGTCTACTAGGTCTGAGTGTCTGAGTTCTGATTGGCTTGTTTCAGACGGTCCGCTCTGAGCCCCAGACCCTCCCACTTTTGATTTTAGTGATCATTCAGTTATGCCTGACAACTTGGCAAATATATTGTCAATACCATTAAATTTAAGATTTAAAAAAAAGAAAGAAAGTTATGGTCTATAAGTAATTAGGAGATCACAGTTTTTGCTTATTAATATATTGGGCTTTTTTAAGTCAAATTATTGAACTATTTTCACAGACTTTAAACTAAGATCTTGAAGATTTACTATCCTATGCTTTTTTTTGTTGTTGTTGTTTTTTTGGAATGATTATAAATGTTTAGTGATTACTTTACTGATAATACACCCATATTAAGATACACTGATTTGGTATCTTATTTTCTGCTTTAACATTAGAATTTTCAACTTCCACTTTTAAGCATTAATGATTCATTATGGACCCTTTTCACATGACTGTGACGACGCATTTCAATTCATGGAAGTTTATATATATATATATATATATATATATATATATATATATATATATATATATATATATATATATATATATATATATATATATATATATATATATATATAACACCATACTTTGTATTATATCACCTTTGCATCAAATTACAAATGAACTAGTTAAGGCTCATGTTAGGGTGTTTCTAATGTAGCATCTAATGGAGAGACGGTAAATTTAACATCATTCTCTCTTCTGCGTTATCAGTCTCTCTTTTAATTGTTTTTTTCTTTTTTGAAAATAGTGAAAACACTATTGTGGTCTGTGGAGTTTTTCTTTTGCTATTTGAGCAAATGTGAATACAAAATTATATTTGTGGTATTTCTATTTGCTGCTCTTCAAATTAATCCAACCATGATGACTTCCACTGCTGAGAATTCCGGAAATATGAAAAGGGTCCATTATGTCACTTGTTAAATGGTTATTTAACCATTTCATTCCTTAATTGCATTGCCATTGTGATTCAGTTTTTTGTGCCTTCCAAAATATTTTTTTGCATCAGCTGTCACTGCCACTAATCATGTGTGTTTGATTGACAGGTTAAAGTGACTCCAGCTCCTTCCTCAGACTACACTCTCAAAGCCTCCTCTGATGAACAGTATTCATCCTGTCTGTGTGCTAATGGAAGAAAAACCTTTAAATGGATCCTCACTCCTTCTGTTCTTGGTGAGTTTTCCAGTCTGAATCATTGTTTCTCGGTGTTTGTGTATGTTTGTATCTTCACGTACATGTCTTGTGTTGTAGGAGTCTTGAATATTACAGTCAGTGCAGAGGCTAAGTCGTCCCAGACTGTGTGTGACAATGAGATTGTGAGCGTGCCAGAGAGAGGACGCATTGACACAGTCACACAAAGCTTGCGTGTAAATGTGGGTAAAAACATATTATGCAAAAACAATGCATTAATGCAAGTTACACTGAGCAAAATTATAAATGCAATACTTTTGTTTTTGCTGAACTCAAAGGGCCCTATAATACACCGGCACAATGCGATGCAAGGTGCAGTGCAAGTGTGTTTGCTAGTTTCAGTCCGGCGCCGTTCGCATTTTCCCATCCAGCGCCACGTCATTTAATTAGCAAATGCATTTGCACTAATTTTTGCGCCCATGGGCATGCTGGTCTTTGAATGCACAGAGATACCATGACAAGGTCCTGAGGCCCATTGTTGTGCCATTTATCTACCATCATTATCACCTCATGTTGCAGCATGATAATGCACGGCCCCAATGCAAGGATCTATACACAATTCCTGAAAGCTGAAAACATCCCAGTTCTTGCATAGTCAGCATATTCAACGGACCTGTCACCCATTGAGCATGTTTGGGATGCTCTGGATCGGCATATACAACAGTGTGTTCCAGTTCCTGCCAATATCCAGCAACTTCACACAGCCATTGAAGAGGAGTGGAACAACATTGCAATCAACAACAAGATCTACTCTATATGAAGGAGATGTGTTGCACTGTGTGAGGCAAATGGTGGTCACACCAGATAATGACTGGTTTTTGTACCTCCCTAACCCCCCAATACAGTAAAGCTGCACATTTTATAGTGGCCTTTAATTGTGGCCAGCCTTATGCATACCTGTGCAATATTCATGGTGTTTAATCAACATCTTGATATGCCACACCTGTGCGATGAATGGATTCTTTCGAAAAAGAATCCAAAGGAGAAATGCTCACTAACACAGATTTAGACAGATTTGTGAACAATATTTTGAGAGAAATAAGCCTTTTGTGTACATAGAAAAATTCTAAGATCTTTGAGTTCAGCTCATGAAAAATGGGGACAAAAACAAAAGTGTTGCGTTTATTAATTTTGTTCAGTGTCTGTTATCTAAAACTCATCCTTTATATTGCAGTTAAAGTCCAAAAAAGCTAAACTGTGCTAACATTAACCTATGTTCCTCAGGCTGAAGGAATTGAAAAGACTAACAGCCACAGCTGGCTGCTTTGTCCCAAAGGTAATATTTGTGAACTTTTATGCCATATACAATGTTTCAAAAAGATCATTTTAAATCTGCTTCCAACTTTATGAATTGCTTCTGTGCCTCCATTTACAGGGCAAAACCTCTCAGAGGAAGTAGAGCTGACATTTCCCAAAAATATGATAGCGGGATCAGGAAGAGCTACTGTTTCCGTGCTTGGTGAAGAAAAAAAAGCCATAACTTAAAATCAATACTGTCTTGTAAATATTTTTAATGTAGAAATGTACAATCATCCTCTTGCAGGAGACATATTGGGTCGCGCACTGAGGAATCTTGATGGATTACTACGGATGCCGTACGGCTGTGGAGAACAAAACATTGCAGTTCTTTCTCCCAATATTTACATTCTGCAGTATCTGGAAAACACGGAACAGCTCACCTCAGCCATCCGAGAGAAAGCCACCGGCTTCCTTAAGAGCGGTGAGATGACAATCACAATAATTTAATTCTGCTTAAAATGTTTTTCAGTACATTTGAGGAAAATAATCTGAACCAAAATATTGATCAGGGTACCAAAGACAACTCAACTATGAGAACTCGGATGGATCATATACTACATTTAAAAAGGGAGAAGGAAATACATGGTAAGAACTGTTTTAACCTCATAGATTAACCATTGCACAAAACCCAAATGTCCAGCAATTAATATTTTTTCAAATGGAAATATTGTAATAAAATCTAGAATTACAAAAATCTTTGTAGTCTTGTTTTGAGTCTGAATAAATGTATTAAATTTAATTTAACTAACAGGCTGACCGCATTTGTGCTGAGGACTTTTGGGAAAGCACAGCGGTACATCTTTATTGACCCCCAAAAAATTCAGAATATAAAGCAATGGCTGATACGCCACCAAAGACCAGCCGGTTTATATGAGACCAGGGGAAAACTCTTCAATAACAGAATGAAGGTAAAACAAATTGCAAAGTATATAAGAAGTGTTTATTTATGTTCATTATAAATCAATTAACATTTGTTTTCTGTGGGAAAAAAAAATCAATCAATTTAATCACTGAAAATATCTAAACATTCTTAAAACAAGATATTTATTTAAGATACAAATTGTAAATGTAATTTGTTTTCAAAGAATATGTTTTTAATGAAGAGCATTCTTATCCCATAGTATAAAATAAAATATATTCAAGTTCAAGTTTGGTTGTCTTGTTATAAAAAGCCAAAATTGCTTATTTAAAAATTTACATTTTGATAAAAGATGCCTTTATTTGCTATCTGTGTTTTTTAGGGTGGTGTAAGTGACAATGTGACCATAACTGCCTATATAACTGCATCACTTCTCGAGCTGAACACATCCGTTACGGTCAGTACAGTCTACATGTTTTCAAGCATAAACTGCACTATTTTATAAAGCTCTTATCTTCAACTGTTTCTGTTGTAGGATCCTTCTGTGAGCAAAGGTCTGTCATACTTAAAGCGTTTTGTTGGTGATAACCGAAACACTTACACCACTGCTCTGCTCGCCTACACTTTCAGTCTGGCTAGAGACAAAGTGACTCGAGACTATCTTTTAAAAAAGCTAATGGACATTGGGATTTCAGAAGGTAAGAGATCTGTAATAAGTTATGCTTGCTCACACTTTGAAGTGTAAATCTCATTTATCATGGATCCCAAATCTTTTTTTAAAGGGTCTCATCTCCACTGGTCTCAGTCTGCTTCTGCTGATGACTCTGATTCTCTGGCAGTGGAGATCAGCTCATATGTGCTGCTAGCTGTTCTCTCTGCTGATTCACTCACTACAGCTGATCTGGGCTTTGCCAACAGGATTGTCAGCTGGCTTGTGAAGCAGCAGAATGCCTATGGAGGATTCTCCTCCACACAGGTGACTCAAACTACTCAAATCAAACACATAACTGACAGCAAGTTTGTTTCTCGCTGTCTTTCAGATGACCTTGTACTGTTACATAGGGCTGGGCGATATGGAAATCAACTTGAAAATGTAACTACAATATGATTCTCAAAAGTCAAGGTAATTTAAATAAAATATGACTGAAGTGACTATTAGTAACCACAATGAACAGCAGCTTTCAGTCTGTCACCGTGATGAAATCTAATATATGAAAACATGAAATATCAGAGATACAGTAGTATTATATTATAGTATTCTAATAATGCAGTGCAAGTTAAGAAAAGTTCAACTCCATCTTCTTGCATTTTTTTCATATTCTACTGCCCGCGTCACATCTTTGTCAACACAGAAGTGCATTCTGTGTGAATGGCGCCTAGCGATATGAGCATGTCACATGTGAGCGGTAAATCACATGCGCTGACATGCTGTGGGATCATTTTTTTATCTTTACAGTTTTTATTGGCATATCGTCAAAGAGTCTAATTCGAACTTTTGATAAAAAAGAATCATGGCAAAAAATTCATTTTTAATTAATCAATAAAATTTACATTACAATGTTAACTAGAGTTGGTCATCACCAAGTGCCTTATGATATGAGACAAGTCAAGATTCAGTGTCTGTCTGTAGCAAACATGAGAAGTCTGAATCGGTATCAGTATCTTATTATCTTCACAATGTCTCGTAGAAGAGCATAGACAACACTGAGAAATGCATGTTTAGCTAATTTACACATGCTACTGCTTTATATCAGTAAACTAAATTAATGCTGCATCAGTGATGTGCTGTGTGAACAACAAGAACTGCATTATTTTGTGGTTTAAAGTGGTCATATGACGTTTGCTAAAATGAATATTATTTGATGTATTTGGTGTAATGTAATGTGTTTATGTGGTTTAAGGTTCAAAAACACATTATTTTCCATATAATGTACATTATTGTTGCTCCTCTATGACCTACCTTTCTGGGATGCGTAGATATTTACAAAGCTCATTGTTCTGAAAAAGCGAGGAGTACACTGATTCGCCAGCTATCCAGTGCTTGTGATTGGCTAAATGCCTCAAGCTTGTGACGGAAATTTTACGCCCCTTACCATACTGTGGTGCTGTCTTCCAGCAAGATGTGACAAAACCAATAAAACACATGACAAACGAGGTATTTGTTGTATCCAGAGGGGACACATTTTTTTATGCGTTGCGTTGCTTATCGCACTGCGTAAACATAAATCCATGTCTGCATTTGTGATCAGAGAAACAACAAACACGCCTACTCTACACTGCTCAAAACTCACGTTTGAATAGTCAGTGATAAATTCTTCAAATATAGAAAAAATTTACTTACAGTACAAGCTGTAAGTCAGAAGCGCCGGACTGTCCTTCCAAAGTTGGAACAGCCTCACTTTATAATAACAACTTTGTTCCACAGACTCATTGTAGGCTACTGGTTCAGGAAACCGTCCTCATTCTCCATAAAATGTGCTACACGCATCTGAATATTTGGGTTAAACTGTTCTGGAACAGTGTTATAAATACAACTTAAGCATCATTTTTTCTGGGTGAAGTAAACCATAGATCTGTTGCTAAGGTGATCATTTACACACTGTTGCCCAGCATAAATGACATTCAATGGAAATCTAAACAAAGGTTTAATGAGCAACTTACAAATAAGAACAACATGCAGAAACATGAGAAAGATTAAATTGCAATATTGGGAGATACAGAGCCTTATTTTAAAGATCTAAATGTAAAGTATTAAGCGGAAAAACAGTCTGTGCGGCAGGGCGCATTTTTGGAATGGGTTGTCCTTATTCTCTTAATAAGTAATGGGCATAGCGTTCAATAAACCAACCAGAGTGTCATCTCCCATTCCTTATCGGTATTTACATGGCGGAATTTGTTGGCGGAAAAGCTGAATGCTTCTCAAGCAAAGAAACCAATCATCTATGGGACAAGAAGGAATACACTGATTTATTAAACACACTGATTAAACTGAGGGGTTCAAAGAGTGATGTTTTGCTGAAATTACCTGTTAAGTGGCCAGTCAATCTTTCAGTCTTTCAAATAGCTCCGCACGATGAGTCAGTTAATATATATGCGTGTCTATTGACACGATTGTTAAATTTCATTCATCATTATAAGTAGTAACAGGCTGAATTGCCTAATTCTAATTCACACAATGACTATCCATCATTAAATTTTTATATATATGTAGCCTACACAATAATATTCTTACACTGTAATCCTTTTGTTATTTGGCATGTTTGTGTGATGCGCATCCCTGTGTGTAAAAAGCAAAATCAATGCGCACTGTGGACCCTCCCAAAGGCACATTTTCTACAAATACGCTCTTTAAAGGTGCTGTACTGAACTTTTGTAAAAAAATATTTTTTATGGGTGCAAATGCATTTGCTAATTAAAACGACGGCGCTAGACAGGAAAATGTGACGCCGGACTGAAACTAGCAAACACACTTGCACAGCGCCTTGCGTCACATTGCGCCGGGTCTATGATCGGCCCCATAGTGTGACAACTAAAACCTTTATCATTTTATGCTAGTCTGCAATTAATGATGAACTGCCTCTAACTAAAAGTTGAATGTTTACTATTGTCCTTTTGTCATTATAAACACACTACTTTAAATACCTTTTAAATACTGCAAAGCTGCTTTGACACAATCTGTATTGTTAAAGCACTATATAAATAAAGGTGACTTGACTTGATTGCTGAAGAATGGGTAAAAGACACATTACTGAAGACATTTATTTCTCAGGACACAGTGGTGGCTCTTCAGGCTCTGTCTTTGTACGCTACCAAAGTGTTCAGCTCTGACGGCTCCAGCACAGTGACTGTACAGTCAGCAGCAGACACTCACCACTTTGATGTCAATCAGGACAATAAGTTACTGTACCAGGAGAAGCAGCTGCAGGACGTCCCAGCCAAATACAGCATTGAAGTGAAGGGCTCAGCTTGTGTGTCTGTGCAGGTCTGTGAACTGCAGCAAAACAAATGAAAACCACATTATGACGACAGCTTAAAGAGATGTCCTAATATTCTGTGACTCTTTTCTAGATGTCTCTTTTCTACAATATCCCCACTCCCAAGGATTCTAAAGCATTACAAATCTTTGCTAGGACTGAAGGTCTGTGTCAGAGCGGGAAAGAACAAATTCTGGATGTCGTAGTAGATATTATGTAAGAGTGGATTCTAATTTACACCTTAGCTCTCAGCACGTTAGGATTTAATTCTTTAGTTGTTTATTGTAGTATTCTATATTTTTTAACTTTTTGTTATCTGTTCAGTTATACTGGGACACAAGACAGTTCAAACATGGTCATTGTAGATATGAAACTCTTGTCTGGTTTCAAACTAGAGCCCTCTTCCCTGGATGTGGTAAGGCAGTTTAAGTTACCATCCAGGACAGTAAAAGCTATGCATTTCCCCAAATATTTACTAATATTTTAAGTTTATGCTGTTTTTCCACAGTTAAAGAAAGCAGTGCATCGTGTTGAATCCAAAGACGACCACGTGATCATGTATCTTCAAGAGGTGGGAATGATGACATGTATGGTTTATAATGACAACCAGTGTGATTAAAAACAACTATCAAATCTGTTTTAAAACCTAATAGCACTGATTAATTAAATATAAGTTATAATGAATATATCCATTATGAACAGATCCAAAAGAACATGTTCCTTCGCCAAACACTACGCATTAAACAAATCTTCTCAGTTAAAAACCTCAAGCCGGCTGTTGTAAAAGTCTATGATTATTACCAGACCAGTAAGTCTAAATTACTGAGCACTTATTTACACAAAATTAAGTCTTGGCACCTTTGAAGCTTTTTAAATCTTGTTTGCAGGTGAGCGATCTGAAGCAGAATACTTTAATCACTGTGCCTGAGGAAGGATGCCACAGAAGAGACAACATGTCTTTACACCAATTCAGTGTATAATTTTAGGTTATTAAATTGAATTGGCATGTATAGTTATGTACCTGAAAGCTTTCGTTTTCGTATTGTCTTTTAGGTTCCCAATTATTTCATGCATGATTAGGGCTTTTCATTTGTGTTTTATTATTATAAAGCACACAAATATTGAGATGTATGTAAGCCTTAGCTCATAGAGGCATTATTATTTTAGAGAAATATTATGCTTGTTAGTCATTAACTTTTAATAACACATTATCTTTATAGCAAATATAATTGTTTTGATTGCTGTTTACCTATTCTCTGTTAGTGTCATTATGAATAGATTACTCTATATTTGTGAAAAGAGCAAACAAAGATTGAAAAATGTTCAGTAAATTTGCCCAGTACCCTTTAGTGTTCTTTTAGATGATATCAACTATCAATATCTCCACAACATCACTCAATCAAATAAATATGAAATGAACATCTTTGTCCTGACATTATTTAATATTTTCATACTATATAAAAATATATGATAATATTAGTAAGGCCAGTAAGTTCATGTCCACATCAGTGTTATAGATTTTGTAATTATTTTAATAGTTCCTAGAGGTTTACTTATAACAGTGGTTTTCAACCTGTGGTCCGGTGGTATTGCAGGTGGGCCGCCAATTATTTTCTGTCCATTTCCAGTCCATTCTAGGGCTGTGCGATTAAAAGAAAACGTCCTAAAATCACGATTTGAGCGTGCGCATATGCCTAACTCCAGGTTCACACACTGTCTGTGATGCGCCTTTTTTCTGAGCCAATGTTGACGGATCAGAGCGTTCTCACTGCGGTAAAAGGCTAGAAATAAAAACGTGCGAAAATAATTAATGTCTAACACAT
The DNA here is from genome assembly GCF_003368295.1 of Carassius auratus. Classification (NCBI taxonomy): domain Eukaryota; kingdom Metazoa; phylum Chordata; class Actinopteri; order Cypriniformes; family Cyprinidae; genus Carassius; species Carassius auratus. Next base: position 12,276,394 of record NC_039257.1, read on the forward strand.
GAGCATAGAGTGAATTTGTTAGTGAACAGGATGCAGTTTAAGTGAGAGGAGACACGTTTTAAGTGTGCACACTCTCTCCTCGCAAAGCAGCGTGTATCTGAGCAAGCACGACCGAGATAGGTATAAACGGAGGTCGGAGCCAGCTCCAAATGGGCGGGTCAGCTCCAAATGGGTGGGACTTCAGCTCCAAGTGGGCTGTACAAACCTCCAGAGCCTTTTGATTGGTTTATTTAATGTCATGGGGTTAATGCACGCTGCTAATCCCCCACTCCCTACAAAAAAAAAAAAAAAAAAAGACAACGTCAATTTCCCAAGGCTTTTCAGCATCAAGAAAGAGGAGTTTGAAGGGGTAAGTCTACTTGTACAACGTATTACAAGTTGCGAAAAAGTGCAGTATCTTGGCGGTTGATGTTTAAGTCTTGACGTAGTTAAATCATGATTACAAGCTCATTGCATTGAAGTTTGAAAATGGGAGGACATTCATGTGCAATTTTTTTTTACCTTCAAAACTCATATTTACGATTATTCCGAAAGCACGTTAAGACAGCATTAGCAGCACAGATAAATTACATCTTTATTGTGTCTGTTACCCTTTTGTGCTAAATATTTCTGCAATACATATAGGATTTACGCTGCAGATTACGGACACTGAAGACCATAAGCAGGTATTGTTACTAACGTTACGTAAAATATGCAGGCCTATGTATTATAACTGCACTGATATTTAAGCGATCAATAACTATTAATAGATTTAGTACAGTGTTCCATAAGAATGAGTCTTAGTTAAAACTCCTAACTGATAATGCTTGACTTTAACAAAGCTGGTCATTGTTTCAAAACAATTTTTAAATGTTATCTATTTTTATGTGTAACGTTAATCCAAATAATGTAATGCAATTGAAACATTTGGTTTAATTACCAAATTTATTTTTCAATTTAATAATCATAACAGTGGATATATGAGGATAACTGCAGTGTCCACCTCCATGCATTACATATCAACAGGTGTAGAATTAATTTTGTCATTGTAGGAAACACAAACAAACAAAAACATTATGTGTAAACTTTGTGTTACAGAAAGTTCAAGTCTGGGTGGCCAAAAGTTACATTTCGGTGATCTGCTTACCCAAAGGATCACTTTCCTGTAAACTTTTTTTTGTTCTTTATGCATCAAGATGTGTAATTTATTTTTTCTGAAGATTTTTGACTAATGTGTGTGTGTATGTGGGTCTTTGTGTGGATAAATTATGTTCATACTTTAAAGGTGGACATTTGCAACAGCGCTTGTCCCTAAAATTGCTATGGTCAGAGACTGTCCTAAATGACAAATGTTGGAATGTAAATGACATTACATTCTGTGGACGTCTCACATAAATGGGCATTGTACTTTAGTTAATGTTAACTTGTCAACAGTAACTAAAGTACAATGCACATTTATGTGCACATTTATGTGCATTGTACTTTAGTTAATGTTAACTTGTCAACAGTGAATTATTTTAGGATGTCATTGGACTGAATGTTTAGTGACTAATGACACTTCATTTCAGTAAAAGTATAATCCATAGACTTGGAGTGAAAGCAGCTGCAAAGTGTTCAAATGCTGATAAAAATCAAGCAGGTTAAAACCTCAGATTCCTTAAATATCTGTTCTAGAGGACTGTTTGGGGTTGGAAAGATTTTGTTATGGTTTTGAAGTCTGATGCTTCATTTATTTGTTCAGAAATGCAGTAGAAACATTCATATTGTAAATTGTAATAATATTTTACAATAACTCTTTTCTATTTGAGGCAGCAGCGGATCTACCCCAATCATCATTAACGGGACCACAGTGAAGAGAGTAAGCATCTTCAAATACCTTCAAATGCCCTGCAAAGAGTAGCAGAGCACATGTCCAGAACATCTCTCCCCTCTCTGCAAGACATCCAAACCAGGAGCTGTAAATCTAGGGCTGTTAAGATCCTTAAAGACCCCACCAACCCATCTGCTACAGTCAGGCAGACGCTTCTGCAGTCTGATGGCAAAGACGGAGAGGCTAAGGAGGAGTTTCTTCCCTCATGTTATCAGACTACTAAACATGGACATTAAACACACTGCACTTTATACACTGGTTGTTTAGGGCTACAATAACTCTCTGCACACTGCGCTTTTTTGACAACCTAACTAGGCATTTCATCCTCACTGCACATTGTTTACATCTCTGCACATCATCTGTGTAGCAGTTTCTGTGTAGCATCTCTACAAATCATCTGTGTAGAAGTTTAATACAGTATATTGTGTATATTTCATTATTTGTATTTAATTATCTCCAAAAAAAAAACTTTGTATTTTGTTCCTGTTGTTTCATTATTTGTATTTAATTTTCTCTTTTTTTTTTTTTTTTTTTTTTGCACAGTCTAAAAAGAGTATGCCAGACCTACATTTCACTGCTTTTTGCATGTCATATAACAAATAAAACTTGAATTTTTAATGGTTTGGAGCGTTACCTGTGATTGAGTTGGTGATAAAAAGGAGATGGGGAAATGAGTCTTAAATTGGACTTTGGTACGTCTTGGAATGTTTTTTTGTTATTATTATTAACTCTTGTATTACTATTTAGATTTTTTTTTTCTTTTTTTTTAATTAATTGTTTATTTGTAAAATGTACTTCCACGTGTGGCCTTTTGTAATGTTGTTTCACCTAGAGCCAAGGGGGTTGTAACAATCTAAACAATATAATTCTCCCTCAGATTTCAAACTTGCATTAAAGAAAAACATTCACATACAATAAACATTTTATTGCTCTAAATTACTCATTCATTTTCTTGATACTGATATAATTATAAAATTAATATAATTTAATATACTTGAATGTTTGCAGTTGTCACAAAATTATATAACCTCTTGTTAATAAAATTTAAACTACAATAAAAAACAAATCTGTTTTTCATTAGTATCGCTACTTTATGCCATCCTCATTCGCGCGCACCCCGGCAATGACCCAATGTGAAACTTCCGCTTAAACCCCGCCCATTTGTATAAGTCCCGCCCACTAGCGGCAAAAGTTCCTCCCACTTGGAGCTCTCCGTGAAGTCCAGCCCACTTGCGGCAAAAGCTCCTCCCACTTGGAGGTCTCCGGGCTGCAGCGATACCTACTTGGCACGACCGGTTTTGTGACAGAGCAAAGGAAATCTGCTGCGAACAGAGAGATTCGCACTCGTGCATTATTTTAATGTGCTTTCGCCTTATATTTATGCGCTCTCACTGCTGACCGCATACACATACTGTATACACACTGCAAACACCTGAGGCACCACTACAATTAATGAGCTCTATGAACAATGCATGGCAAAAAAGAAAAAAAAGTCCCTGTATACAGAATTTTTTTTTTTTTTTTTTTTTTTGCCACAAGTCACATTCACATGCCACATTTTTTTACATCTTCACTATAGTGATAATTTTGACTTATGTCTGTTCTAGAGATGTTACAACTTTTTGATAAAGCCCTGATTGGTTTTCTTTTGGAAATATGTTTCAAATTAATCCTGAATGCATTTATGACTGTAAAAGCACAATTGCAAAATTGATCAAAAAAAAAGAAAACTAGGGCTGTGTCCATATCGCACAGCCCTAGTTTATTCAATAAATATAGTTTAAAATCTAGCTTCTGAGTACTAAGTTATTAACCCAACAATAGCGGGGTCAGTTAATTTTTTTGAAGTGGGCCGCGCAAACATATGTGTTTGGTTGTGTGGGCCGCGAGTTGAAAAAGGTTGGGAACCACTGACTTATAATGTTAATAAAGTTTTTTTCACCAAAAGAAATAAGTAAGAGTAAGACTTGTTCCTGGATCAACATCTTTTGATGAATAGATCAACATTATTGTCCAAAAATAGACTTATCCCAATCCCTACGCCTACCCTTAATTTATTCCTAAAATCAGTGGGAAAGGATAGCTGATTAACAAGGGTATAGAAGCACTTAACCCTGATTGTGCCTAAAACAGATATTTCCTGAAAGGTTATATCTCAGTTCTGATTGGTTGACTGGAATGTTTTTCCAGGATCAACAAAGATGTTGATCTAGGAACATGTTGTACATGTTGTATCACGCTCACCATCGCATGTGAGTGTTTTGACAGCACGATCAAAATAAAACATAATTTCCAGACATTATGAAATAATTAGGGGCCAAGCACCGAAGGTGCGAAGGCACCTATTGTGTTTGTTGGCGTTATTATTCTTCTTCTTCCACCCCAAGTCTATGGTAGCCCATAGAACCGATTGCGGGAAAGTTGTATAATTTGGCACACTAATAGAGGACTGTCTGAACATTAACCGTAGCAAATTTGAAGTCTCTAACTCAAACTCTCTAGCGCCACCAATTGTCTAAACTTTCAAAAACTTGATGCTAATAACTCTTGAACCGTAAGCCACAAAATGAAAATTCTTTTTTCCTGTGATTCCTTGGCTCATGCCGAGTCGAATGGACACCGAAATTCAAAAATCGCAAGGCTTAGTTTTTTCGCTATCGTCAATTGTTCGTAAAACCTACTTTTTTGAACTCGTCCTAGGCCGTTGCATCGATTGTCACGAAAATTGAATCAGATAATCTTCAGACCATGCTGGCAAAAAGTTATGGAATTCAAGTTGATTTCTCAAACCGTTTCCGAATAGCTCATGAACGAATTCTTCGAAAAGCACGCAAACGTGAACGTGAGGCTATATCTCCGCAACGGTTTGGCCTATTGAGACCAATCTTGGTGGGTCTTATAACAACCATTCCCTGGGACTACCTGCAGTGTTTCGGCGCTGTGCCCCCTAGTGGTCAGGAGATATGAAAAATGCATGTTTTTGCTCATAACTTCTGAACGGTTTTGCCAAAAATCACAAAAGTGGTGTCTTTAGATTCAGTGCATCATTCCGAGTCGAATGATACCGAATTTTCCCAATTCGGCCATTTTGGGCGTCGGCCATTTTGGATTTAGTTGTAAATTGCTGTATCTTAAGAATGAAGTTCCGTATCGTTTCGCAAATAATTACAAAAATGTCCGGCTCCATGCCCTGAATGTACACAAAAAAATTGGGGGCAGCGCCACCTTGTGGTCAATAGTTATAACGATTTTTTCGAAAAATGCTAATAACTTTTGCATACATTAGCCTATTGTAACAAAGCTGATGTTGATAGATTCCTTGGGTCATGCCGAGAACACCGATACCCCATTTGTCAATTTTGGCAAAATTTCCTGTCCGCCATTTTGATTCATGTTGAAAACCTACTTTTTCGAACTCCTCCTAGACCGTTGCTCAGATTTTCACCAAATTTGATTTGGATCATCTTCAGACCATGCTGGCAAAAAGTTATGGAATTTGTGTCGATACACGTAACCGTTTTCAATTAGCGTACCAACGAATTTGCTGGAAAGATGCCAAACTGCATCTGAGGCTGTATCTCTGCAAAGGTTGGAGATATTTACACAAAACTTAATATGTGACATTGTCACATCACATTGACCACGCCACATCATTTTGGTCACAGCGCCACCTATTGGTCAAGAGTAATAAACCAATCAATAACCGCTAATTATTACATTTCCAATAATGCTAATAACTTTTGATTGCATTAGCCTATTATCATGAAACATGTCTCAAAATGTTCCTTGGGACATGCCGACAACATGCATACCAATTATGTCATATTAAGCAAAACTTCCGGTCCGCCATTTTGATTCATGTTGAAAACCTTTTTTTTTAAACTCATCCTCAACCGTTTGTCCAATTTTCACCAAAATTGAATCAGATCATCTTCAGACCGTGCTGACAAAAAGTTATGGATTTCGTGTCAATAGACGAAACCGTTTTTGTACAGCGCTGCTTCAGATGTCAGGCATCTTCACAAAATGAGTCTGAGGCTATATCTCTGCAAAGCCCATTAGTGGTCTTCCAGTGACATCTAGTGGTCGTAAATGCAATTTATCATACAAGACTGTCTCTTTAACCTTTATAACTGTTATATGTTGTCTTAATTTCATTCCAAAGAAGCATACGCAATTTATGTATAATTTCACAGTCTAGATAATAGTACTGCACTGATTTTAAATAACCTAGATATGGCTGACAGTAAAAGAATAGAACAGAATTACAGACACACACAAACATGAAATGTTTAAACTAGTATATTAATACTCAATAAGCATGCTTAAACCCACACACAGATGCACACATTTTGTTATATATATAGATAATTAAAATAAATGATGGGTGATAAAACCTATTGCAAGTCTTCTGTTTTTATGGGCTTCTATGTCATTTTTCAGGTTTCATTGCAATCATAATCTGGCATAATTATAAACATTATATATATCTGTATGAATAAATTGGTAAACTTTGACTCAATGTGATCTGAAATGCTTGAACAGTAATATTAAATAATAGTAATATACATTTTTTCTAGATGAATCCCTCAACAAGCCCATAAACTGTAATGTTTTAGTCTTTAGTGAGCTCATTAGTGGTCTTCCGGTGACATCTAGTGGTTATAATTGCAATTTTTTATTCAACACTGGGTTTTGAAGCTTTATAAATATTACAGTGTTCTTTTTTACCTAATCTCTGTTAAATTTTGCATGATTGTTTAGAAAAAATACAGATCTAATGCATGTGTGATTATATTACCCCTTTTTTTTTTTGCAGTTTAATGCCATTCACAACAGAAATCTTTTGTTTTTTAGGCCATTTTAACTGTTATAGCACCAGCTATTTTCTGATCTTAATGAAACGTTGCATGCTTGGTGGGTCATCTTTCACATGTTATAACCAAGTTTCATAAAGTTTTGAGTTTTTGTTTCAGTTTTATAGGCTTTAGGTTACATGTGGCCACGGCCCTTTCCTAAATGACCTCTTATAGCTAACCAAAGGACAAAATGCAACATATTTTTGAAAATTATTGATCTAGAGAGTCCAGAGAATATTATTGCAGTGGTTTGATCAAGACTGAACAAAAAACCAGGTGACCCAAAACATTCAAATTCGTGGACCAATTTTATGAAAAAGGCTATAACTCGGGAACAAAATGAGATATCTTCACCAAACTCAGAACTCATATGCATGAACAAAAACTTTAGTCAAATTATTATTTTTTTTCCATATCTGCCACTTGGTGGCGCTACAGGATGAAAAAAAATCAAATGGCTATAACTAAGCAACCGTTGATCCAATCAACTTGAAAATTGATATGGCCCAATGTGGCACAAGTGCTCTATGAGGAATTTCACTTATCTTAAAAAACATGGCCGCCATTGGCCAAACAACTTTAAGCACCTATTTGACAAGGTTAATGGAAGTCGATCGGAACGAAACTCGGTGGGCATGTTCGACTCATTGCCCTAAAGGTCTGTAAGTATTTTGAAAGAAATTGCCCACAACATTGTCACCTCCCACAGAACACAACAAAGCGATTTGATTACAGCGCCACCTATTTTCCAAAAATGATAATACATCATTTTACTGGAGTTTTACTGGCTGTTTCAATTACACTCTTCCAATAATTGCTTTTCTTACTCGTTGCATTTGGTCTGATGCTCCATGCCATGCTTAGCTCCTCGCTGTGGAACTTTTATTAACGATTTTCAGCCATTTCAATTACAATCATGCAATTATTAATTTCATTATTCATTGTTGCATTTGGTCTGATGCTACATATGCTTAGCTCCTGATGTTGCCGCTGGAATGCTTGGCCCCATGATTGCTGCTTGCAGCTATATTTTACTGTTAGATCTAAAACCGCTTCATCTTTCAACAAATGTACACTGACACTGGTTTGCAAAGCAAAGTAAAATACAATCCTTTGACATGATCCGGGATGCCATTAAAAATAAACTATCCACTTGTTCCTTACGCTGGGAACCTTCTGATATCTGTTCAAGGTGTGAACGAGATGTTTAAACTAAACATGTCAAAGCGAACGTTCTTTCAGTCTATTTGTCCTACTGACGACAGACTCAAACATGTGGACTACTGAAAGCAAACAGACATCTCTATACTGTATCTATTGTAGACAAGATAGTGGCAGCTTTTGATGTGATGCTAAATAAGAATGTTGCATGACTCTCATCATGTAATCAAGTGTCAACCATTAAACGACTGGATGCCAGTGGGCATTGCCTATGGTGAGAAGATGACTATTCATCAATGTCCTACTCTGAAGGCAGTGTTTATGCAAATGTTTGTTCTCCCATGACGTCTTCATGCCCTCAGATCCGAATGAGCCATTTTTGGAGCTTGATAAAATAAATGCTTTGTTTACAGTGAGGAGGACATTTTAAGTTATGAAACCTGCAGGATGTTTTAATGGTACAATGACCTCTCATATGCCAAAAGATCAAGGTAAATTTGATGTCTCATGTCATCATGACCCCTTTCAAATATCATATAATTTGACTCTTTCATGACAAAAGCAAGTCTATTTCAGGATCATTCAAAAAACAGGCAGTTCCACCTCAAACTCAAGCCATTGACTGGGCTAGAAGCTGACATGTAGGATGCCTTGAATACCATTTTGAAACCACCGTTTTGTAAAATTGACCTATGAGTGGCTTGGCTATCTCTGCAATTTAAACTAGCAACTACAGTATTTAATATTGAATAATGACACATTTTGTCTTTTGAAACTTTTTGGTAGCTGTGTATTTGCATAAGGTGCATATGGTGAGCTGGTGCAATGGAAACTTATGAAGGCTGCACCTTTTTGCAGAAGTACAGTGCATTTTGTGAATCAGAGACTGCTGTTTGAAGTCCTTGACACTTAGCATCCTTCATAGCATACACAAGGCAATTTCATTTCAACAGAGGGAAAGTGCATGTGACATCAGTGCTTCAACCATAATTTTATTAAGCCACAAGAATACTTTTTGTGCACAAAGACAAAAATAACTTCATTAAATAATTTCTTCTCCAAGAAAAGAAGAAATATTTTCTTGGAGAAGTCGTTATTCTTAAGTTTTCTCGTAACTTCATAAAAAATTACATGTAACCCACTGATGTCACATGGACTATTTTAATTATGTCCTTATTAGGTTTTTGTGCCTTGACCATGGCCTAAGCAGATCCCTTCCTGTCTATGCAGGGTCAGAAAGCACTCAGATCTCATCAAAAATATCTTAATTTGTATTCCACAGATGAAGGAAAGTCTTGCTGGTATGAAACATCATAAGAGTTTTCATTTTTGGGTTAACGATCCCTTAAGGTCTAATTATTTGAATGATTATTGCGTCTTTGTAGGGAAGTCGTTGCCTAATGGATATAGAGAGTTAAAGTGCAAAAGCAATTTTGAAATTAACGGTTTAATTTAGTGTCGCACAGAAAATTCTAATCACACAGGTGCAATTGTATGCTTTAAAGGGTTAATTATCAACACATTTTTGTCTTTTAGAAGCTGCATTCAAATCCATTTAGCTCAAAAATCTGAGGGGCACCTGCCACCTTTGCCTCTGTATGTCTACAGGTGATGACAAACAAATCGTTGTTGTAAATTGAACTTGATCCGTCCTACAACAAGTTCCAAGACTGTCATGAGGTAAATTAGTCAGTTCATTCGAAGATCTGCAGAGACAGGAGGTTGCATTAATTTAATGTTCAATGTAGTTTTAGATTATTAGCAGATTGTAGATAAGTAGATTGTAGACACATCTTCATTAATTTAGGCTTACAATGCTTTCGGGAAATGCAACCCAGTTTCATATAAACTAGACTTTTGTTTTCTTTTTCTTTTCTTTTTTTAAGATGAAGTCAAATGTTGTAGAAAGAGATGAGTTTTCAGTTGTCGCTTGAAATTTTCAGGAATCCAGCATTCTGTATAGGTGTGGGAAGATCATTCCACCAGCCAGGAATGGTGAATCAAAAAGTTCTGGCAATGCTAGGAGAGACTATGTGTCTGTATGATGGGTCCCAGTAATGTAGTGTATACGGAGAAGAGGACGGGTCCAAGAACTAATCCCTGAGGAACCCCAGTGACCAGTTGATATGCTTTGGATACCTCTCCTCCCCAGGCCACCCTGAAAGACCTACCAGTGAGACAGAATTCAAGCAAGTAAAGTTGAATTTGATATGATGCCCAGTGATGAGAGGTTGGACAGGAAGATCTGATGATTCACAGTGTCAAAAGTGGCAGATAGATCAGGCAGAATGAGAACTGATGATTTGGAATCAACTTTTGCAATCCGAAAGGCTTCAGTGACTTACAGTAGCGCAGTCTCAGTTGAATGTCCACTTCTAAAACCAAACTAGTTAGCATCCAGTCGATTATTATGTAGAAGAAAAACATATGCCTAGTTAAAAACAAATTGTTCAAGTGTTTTCGCTATGAATGTAAAGAGACAGGTCTATAATGATTAAAGGTTTATTTGTTTTTGTTTTTTTTAAGCCCTTCATCCTGTACAGCTGAACAGTTAATCATCACTGAGGTCATGTGACATTCAAATAAACTAAAAGGGTTTGATAACGTTTTAGACGGTTAGATGCTGGTACATGGTCTTCACATGCCTTCATGATGGCTTTTTTTCTTGTGTTCCTCAAGAGAGGAATATTAATGCCGTGTCTTTTATTGCTTTCTGTCTATCAAGCAGCTTCTCAGCCGTAAGTGTTAGAAATTATTTTAAATATTTGTTTGTCTGTTTGTTAAATATATCTGTTTTAATTTGTATGCCTGCTCTTAATTCAGAGTAACATTTATTACTTTCACACATTGAAAAGGGGTTTACTAAGTGCATGCTCTTTCTTTTTGCAGAATTTTCATGGTGATATTTCCAGGTGTTATAAGATCAGGCTCAGAGGCTAAACTGTGTGTGAGCCTTCTAAAACCAGAAGAAAATCTGCAGCTTACTATTTCTCTGGTTAACTTTAACCAGAACAGAACACTTTTACAGGAGAGGACTGAGAAGGAATTCCACCGCTGCATTGAATTTCAGGCATGTTATTACATTTATGTTTTCAATGAACGACAAACATATTCATAAAAAATATATATATAAACATATATATATATATATATATATATATATATATATATATATATATATATATATTAGCTAAATGGAAGGATATTGGCTGTCAAAACAACAGTTAAAAAATATATCTTCAGGTTAAAATATCTTAACATTTTAGATATTTTCTCCCTAGAAAAGATGACACTTATTTGTGATACAACTGCATATGTTCAGGCTCCCGACTCTGATTCAGTGCAAGAGATCCAAGCAGAAGCTCATGGGAAAAACACTCATCTGATTAAAAAGAGGAAAGTCAAATTCGTATCATATAATCCATTTACAATAATTCGAACAGATAAATCAATCTACAATCCTGGACAAACAGGTATTTTGCTTTTTATTCAGCCTTAGTGTGCACTGATCACAGTCTGTTTACATCCACTTCACTGGCCTTGATTTTTAATGCCTTCCTCAACTTTCCAGTTCAGTTCAGGATTTTCACAGTGGACCTAAATTTTAGGCCAGTTGATGAAACGGTAGGTTGCAATTTTTATGTTTTTAATTGTGGGTAAAGAGAGCATTATAATGAATGTTAAATGTTTAGCCAACCTTATTAGTCATGTTTGCACAAATATACAGTACCTAAAATGCACTTTTAGACTTGGACCTCTGAATAAACAACCCTGGGTTTTTGAACAACCATGATCAATGCCTGTTATGCAAACCAGACTTAATGTTATCTGTTTACATCCACAGTACAAACTCATAGCAATGCAGGTAAACTTTATTTATTCTTTTCCCCCTTTTACAAAAAACTTTTTGGTAACACTTTTTAATAACATTCAGTTGTTTTTTGGCATTTATAAGTGATTTAGTTAATGATGAACTAATAATTTAGAAAACATAATTATGTTTTCATACATGATTAATAAGTGGTATGTTAATATTTGTGTCTATGATTTGTAGATTGAGTTATAAATCATGTACAAGTGATTAGATGATGATTAACTAATCATTTACAAAACATGACTATACGTTCAAAAATTAAGTAATATGCTATTGATTTATAAATCTGTCATGTTATCTTTAAAAAAATGGCATATCATGAAATAATTAAACATATCCTTAGTAAATGGTTTATAAGTAACTAGTTAATATTTAATTTATCACTTATAAATCATTGAAATGTCAACATTGTACTATTATCTAACAGCATTAAAAATACGCCACATGTCAGAAAAGACTGTCTATATGCTCACCCGTCAGCCCTTACATTGTAGTACACACTACAAAGTATTCAAAACCTTTGTAATAAATAATTTACAACACTTTCTGCATCCTCTATTCTAAAGTGTAAACCACTCATTCGTACATCTTTCACTCAAGTGTGAATACTCACACAACCCATAACTGGCAGGTTTTTAATAAATACAGGTATAATGTTGTTTATAGTGAATGTACCTATATTTTTTATATATACTATAAACTATAAACAACATTTATTTTAAACTTCAAGCATGCACGAAGAAAAAGAGAAACTAGCCACCTGGGTGAAATGCGCTAGGCTATAATTGTCTCTGTCATTCTGCATCAATGCAAATTTGTGCAGGGCAGGCTGCACATGTTTAGCTTGCTTTAAAATTATGGATTTTACTCGTATGTGAGGGTCCGAGTACAGTGCGCAAAATACATCACCAAAATAGTATGCGCATACTCATAAAATGTATAATGAGTTTTGTGATTACATTATTCAGCTGCAACAGAGCAGCTCTAATGCACCATTAAAATGAACAGTAAAAGTGGCAAAAGCTTATACAATACATTTTAACAAATTTAATTAAGTGTGGAGATAATTGAAGGGAATATCTGTTTGTTAAATGAAGCCAGCTAACATTGTTATTAATTTTATTATTATTATTATTATTATTATTATTATGTCTCTGTAGTCTATATTTTAAAAAAAGGCAAATGCTGTAAAATAAAACAGGTGTAATATCAGCGAGTACCAAAAATAAAAGTATCGGTATTTCTGAAAAAAAGTGGTATTGGTGCATCCCTAATTTTACATAACTTATTAGATTTGTAAATCGTTAGCATATTATTTAATAATCATTTGTGAGTGTACAGTCATGTTTTGTAAATTATTAGTTAATCATCATCTAATCACTTTTAAATTATAACTTAATCTACAAAACATAACTGTACCACATCACTTATTAATCATTTATGAATACAGTCGTGTTTTGTAAATTATTAGTTCCTCATAAACTAATGACTTGTTAATTAACAAAACATACACAAATTGCAAGCATATCACTTATTAACTGCTTATGAATGTTTTGTAAATGATAAGTTCATCAGTAACTAATCAATTATAAATGATTTACAACTGAGTGTTACCAATTTTTTGTGCATAAATGTTACTGTTACTGCCATGTTGGTTTTCTTCAATGGATTCTCATATAAACAGGACAATCGAATGAACAGAATCAATCAGTGGATTAATGCCACATCAACCCATGGCAAGATTCTGCAACTATCCCATACACTTAATCCAGAGGCACCTGTTGGTTCATATGTGCTGTTTGTAGAGACTAGCAAACAAACAATTAAAGAAAATTTTCAGGTTAAAGAGTATGGTGAGTATGACATACATTTTCAGTATGCTATAAAAAAATACAGGTTCCATAAACAGGGCATTAACAGCAATGCCATACAAAAGGGGTGTCAGACTCAATTCCTGGAGGGCCGGAGCCATGAAGAGTTTAGACCCAACCTAATTAAACACACCTAATCCAGCTAATCAAGTCCTTTAGGCTTATTTGAAAACTACATGGTATGTGTGTTTGGAGCAAAAGTAAAAAGGCCCTCCAGGAATTGAGTTTGCCACCCCTGCCTATAGAAGAACAACTTTAGAATAAAACTTTATTTTATTTTATTTTTTTACTTTCTGTGAACAGTTCTTAAAAGAACAACTATTTAAAGGAATAGTTTACCCCAAAATACAAATTTGCTGAAAATGTATTCCCCCACAGGCCTTCCAAGATGTAGATAAGTTTGTTTTTTAGCACAAAAAGATTTTTGGAGAAATGTAGTATTTTCTCTACAATGGATCCTGCACTGAATGGGTTCCGTCAGAATGATCTACCAAAAAACATCACATGTAATGAACACAAATGAACACCTTGTAAAGCAACACGCTGTGTGTTTGTAATAAATCTCTCATAAAGACAATTTTAACTTTAACCTATTGCTTTTGCCTAAAATGTAAGTACTCTTTCCATAATATTGCAACAATGTAAAGTTATCACATCTGAATCAGGAGAGAAATATGCACAGATTAAGATAAAAGTGACAACAAATACTGTAGTTTGCTAGATTTTGATATTAGAGGACAACAGGGGATGGAGTTTGTCACTGGAGGTAGAGGAGTATGGAGAGTTTAAGGTTAAAAAACCTTGGATTTGTTTCTTACAAACATGCAGATTTTTTCTTTACAATATGTTAATTGTAGGACTGGATTCATATGGATTATTGTGATGTTTTCATTTCCTGTTTAGACTGTCATTCCGATGGCACCCATTCACTGGCTGCAGGGTAATTGTTGTCACGCCCCTGGATTCATTGTGTTGTGTCTCCACATGTGTTACGTGTCCCCATTAATTATTCCATGCACCATTGTGTTTCCCCAATTATCCTGTGTTTATAAGCCCTAGTCCTTTCAGTTCATGTTTGTCGAGATTGTACATCCACAATATGTGTTTCATGTGCTCCTGTCTTCATGAAGATTCTTCATGAAATGCTAGATACCAATAAAGAATCTTGATTGCATACACTGAGTCAGTTTTCTTATTTTTTGCTCTATTTTTACCTTAGCTAAAAGTGTCTAATGTCACAACTGTTTTTGTGGTTCAGTTCTACCAAAATTCGAAGTGAAATTACTCAAACCAAAGATAGTGAGAGCGAATGAAGAGGAAGTAATGCTGGGGGTATGTGGGAGGTGAGGTGATTTGAACATTAACTTTTAACACATATGTTAGGCAGGAAGATCAGTTAACAGTATGTCTTCAACAGATACACCCATGGACATCCTGTCCAGGGTAACGTGACGATGGGACTCTGCGAAACCATTTATTATCCCTTTCTGTCTCAAACTCCACTCTGTGTTAATAGGTCAGCAGTAGTAAGTATGACTAAATGTTCATTGTTTTCTTTAACATTTTTATGCTATTAATTATAAATATGTTATATTGTTTAATGTTATTTTATTATTATTATTATTATCTAGCTAAATGAGTCCGGTTGTGTGTCTGAGATGTTCCCCCTTTCAAACTTCATGAAAAGACCAGAAGCGTATTACATGAAACAGTATCTTTATTTCACTGCATCAGTAACTGAAGAGGGGACAGGTTTGAACTATAACATCTGACATGTTTGCATGAAAACAAAAGAGCTCGATGTACTGACAAATCAAAAATTGTTAATACTTCATGAGTTGTGATAAAGATTTTATAATTTGCCTTTTTATGTTTTCCAGACATCTCAATGGAAAGGACTGAAAATGTGCTTCGGACCTATACTATTGGTAGCATCAAATTAATTGACCTGCCAGATTTCTTGGAGAGAGGATCAGTCATACAAGCAAAGGTTACAGGGAATTAGTCTTTCTTGTTTCTAAATGTATATATCATACGTATATATATATATATATATATATATATATATATATATATATATATATATATATATATAATCATCATTTTGACTTAGCTTTTTCATTTAATAATCTTTATCTTCATTTTTTGTTTGATTAACGCATTTCATGATGAGTTTCTGTTTTATCCACCAGGTTAAAGTTGAGCTCTCCAAAGGAACCCCAATTCCTTACTTTAAGGTTGTTGTTCATCATGGCCTGTCTGTTCCTCAAGAAATTACCACAGACATCAATGGGTTGGCCCATTTCACAATCGATACATCCCTTTTGACAAATGTCATTTATGTATCGGTAAGCTTATCAGTTTTATGTGTGGACAGTATGTGATGATTTGTATTTAGACCAATCTATAATAGATGAATTCAAGCATAGTACTGCTGAAATAAATGTTTCACTTATGTTTGCAGTGGTGAAATGTATTATTCACCAGAGCAAATCCTTAAGTGTTCAGTTATTTCTGCATTTAGTTTAGTCAGTTGCAGCTTGTTTTTCTGACCATGTGTTTAATTGATCTACTCCTGACAGGCACATGCTTCATCAAACAGTCAGTTTAGTTCTTCATACCATTTTGATTCTGCACACAAAACTCTGCAAATAAAACCCAAAGAAGGCCCAGAAAAAGTGAGTCAGCTGGTTATAAAGGCTCTAGAGGAACCGCTGAAATGTGAGGAGGAGATCTCAATAACCGTGCAGTACACTATTGCTGGAGAGACTGTTGAAAGTGGTTCTGTTACCATAGTCTACCTGGTGGGTGCAGAAATTAAACTCAACACTGCATGTTTTTTTTGTTTTCCCATTTTATTCACTGGAATTTTTCTTTTTTCTCTTTCAGGTTTCATCCAGAGAAGAGATAGTACACCAAGGCTATGAAAATGTTAAGGTGAAAAGCTCTGATGGAGTGGTGGAGGGAGAAGTGATGTTTAAAGTCCCCGTTCGTGCCCGGATGGCTCCTAAGATGGTGTTTCTCGCGTACTGTGTGCTGCCCAGTGAAACTGTACTAGCTGCTTCCAGAACATTTCAAACTGAGAAATGCTTTGAAAACAAGGTATTAGTCCATTACAATATGGAGATTGCATGTATGTAAAAGATGTAAGAATGTACAGTCTGTGAGTTTATTTTGCAGTAATGACCAGCTGACTTATTGCTACTCATCAAATAAATGTTTTTATTTATTTTATGAACAAATTGCTTTTTTAATTATAAAATTGTTGCTAAGCTTAGTTGATTGCTTTGTGCATTGTAATGGATGATTTCAAGGGAGACTTCATTTCATTTATGTAGATGAGTGGACTGATAAACAGCATTGCCTTGGAAAGCAAACAGCATTGCCTTGGACAGCAAACATTGGGAAATATTAGATCTGAGAATCCTCTTAATGCCATGTCAGAAGCATTCCAGATAGCCGTGTAATAATTAGTCAGAGTATTTAGTAACGATTGGTTGAAATGCATTGATTTTGTTTTAAAATTAAAAATTGGACCACTGTGCATCACAGGTGTCACTGCGGTTTTCTCCGAGTACAGCTGTCCCTGGTGAAGAAAACATTCTCCAGATCTCAGCTCAGCCTGGTTCACTGTGTGGACTCAGTGCTGTAGATCAGAGCGTCCGGATCCTTGAATCCAGAAAACGTCTAGATGCTGACAAAGTAATACATATTTCAGACCTGTCTTTGGTTTTGATACTTTTCACAATGAAAATTCTAAAATCACTATTTCCTCCATCCTTCTGAAGGTTTTTGACCTGTTGCCACCCAGGCTTTTTCCATATGATATTGAAGATCAAGAGGATTGCTTTAATGTTAGAACTATAAGAAGTTCTCTGATTCTGCCTCCTCCACCTTTATATACACCAATGCTATCCTACCCTTACCCCTCAGAGAGTAAGGCAGATGCGGTCTATGCAAGTTTCAAGGTAAATATTTGTGTGTTTGAGGCTTGTTTCATTTAAAATGTTTATTTTGATTAATGATTTAAGACAAAAAGTATACAGTTATCATCGGAAATTTTTTTTAGTAACTGTTGTCTCTTGCCTTTTTACATTGTCATCTGGATAAGAACATGGGATTGAAGGTGGTGACAAATTTGATTATTAGAATGCCATCCTGTTTTAAATTCAGAGATGTGTTATATCAGAGAATTTTTGGTGGTAAGACATCTGTTTATTTTCTCTCTATATGTATGTACCATGGATATGTTTAAAAAAAATATTTATAAAGGAAATGTCCTGTAAAATTCCAGGTTTTATGGGTTTTGTTCAACCACCATCTTATGGAGCCTTAGGAGCTATCCCAGGATATGATGGACTTGGAGCAGGTCTAATAGTTGAAGGGGCTGGAATAAGTCAAGTGGGTCTAGGAAGTTCAATTGTAGCATCTGGAGTTGAAGCAGGTCAGGAATATGTTTTTCCCATTTTTATAGTCTATATATTTCTGTTTTCTCATACCTGAGAATTATGACCCATGTACATTTCAAAAATTACTAAAACTGTGAAATGTTTCATTTCAATGTTTCATTTTTATTTTCATATATTGATTGCTTTTGTCAGCAAATCTAGCAGCTGTGGATGGGACACCCTTGGCATCTCAGGTTCAAAATTAATACTTGCCAAGCACCCAAAAACAAAAAAAACGCTGTTGACTAGTACCTATATGAAACAGTGTTACTCGCCAGTTTTAAAAAATGTGAAATTGCAAAGGAACAAATTTCGTGGGTCCTGTTCCAGTGACAATCTGTGGTGTTTTATATTTCTATACATGCACAACCATTTCTGAAACCACAGACAACCCTATTATGGCCATCACATAAAAAGGTATAAATCCTTATAGAGCAGTGAAAAATAATTGAATTGAATTGAACTGAAATTTATTTGACAAGTTTATAAGCAAGTATTCCATACACTTTAGAAAACTGTCGAGGTTAAAAACACAATAAAGCCCTTGGCTTGTTTCCATTGCAGCCCTCGATGTTAATATAAAGGTTATGTGTACGTGCAGAATAGACAGAAAAACTGTATCTCCTAATCATAATTAACCACATCTATAAAAATCTAATTTTTATCAATATTGTAGAGATAATTCACCAAAAATACAAATCAAAACTGACAATAAACATCACACTAAATCACCACAAAACACACTAACTACCCTCACCAAACAGCCATCTTTTTTTTTAACTCAAAAATTATTTTACTCCCTTTAATGAAACTGGTAATTTATTCCATGAAATAGCACTAGTATATAAAAAATAATTTTTCCCCACCAAACTCTTAAATTTAAATCAACAAATATTAAAATCTCTACCCCTAGTTCTATATAAATGCTGCTGACTCACAATATAAAAATTATTTTCTAAATAACTTACATTACTGACAATTCTGTGTCAGACCCATTTTTAAAAATATCTTAAAACTTTCACTGTGTAAATGCGCCCTAGAATGTACTTTTAAAATTATCAGAACCAATTTATTTTGAGCCTTTTGCAATTTATTCTTCATAACTTGGGGACAACTATTATACCAAAAGGAGGAAGCATAATGAGAATGTGAATGAGTGAATGTCTAATAAACCGGCTTGCCATGCTAAAAACTGCCTTTCTAGCCATAAAATCACCTGTTAATTTTTAATCTATTAAACAGCCCAAATAGTTTACTACAGATGTTACCTCTGTGGCCTTACCATTTATCTTAACCAAAAAGGTATCATCCTTATTTAATTTAATTTTAGATGCAAAAAGAATGGCCTCAGTCTTTCCTGCATGTAGGGATAGTTTATTATCTAAAAACCATTTAGACATCACCTCTAGCAGCAAAGTCTTCTTTTCTTTTATGACCCCCTTATCCTGATGAGATATTAAAACCGCTGCATCATCTGCATACATAATAAGTTCCTCTTAGCATGCTGCTTTAAGATCATTTATATATAAAAGAAAAAAATAAGGGACCTAAAAGGAACTCCAGAGTTAATAAATAAAGGACTAGACAAAATAGAGAATTCTCATCAAAACCAACTGCCTTTAATTTGTACAGTATATATCTTCCGTCTCCTGTGTTCCTGTACATGACAGAAGGACTCCATCAAATCAGATAAAGCGGTGTGGGATCTTTTTTTTTTCTCTGTTCCCTAGCCAGCATGGAGGAGCAGAGGAGAAGATTCGGTAAATTAACCACCCTCCGTCAAAGGGGGAATGAGGTGGGTGGTGTAGCACTGGAGTTCTGGACGTTGGCGGTAGGATTGGGGTACACTGATGAGCCCCTCAAGGACCTATTTAACAGCTGCCTGGATGACCCTTTGCCTGGGGCGGAGATGAAGGGGCTGGAGATCCTGGACTTTTGGGGGTTCACCAGTTACCTACAACATCAATCTCAGTGGGATACCTCACCCACACCTGTCTCTCCCGGTGGGTCTACAGACAGTAGGACCTCCAGCCCAGCACCACTGCACAATATGGCCACCAGCCCAGTGCCACAGCACAAGATGACAGCCACAGTTGACCCTCCAGAGTCGGGTCAAGTCACCATTGACCTTCCAGAGAAGGGTCAGGTCACCGATGACCCTCCAGAGTCAGGTTAAGTCACCGTTGACCCTCCAGAGGCAGGTCAAGTCACCGTTGACACTCATGAGTTAAGCATTACCACAGTTAGACCTCAGGAGTCAAGTCAAGTAACCGGTGATCTTCAAGGACAAAGGCAAGTCGCCATTGATCTTCATGGGCAAAGGCAAGTCACCAATGATCTTCATGGGCAAAGTCAAGTCACCAGTGTTCTTCATGGGCAAGGTCAAGTCATCGACTATCTTCATGGGCAAAGGCAAGTCACCATTGATCTTCAGGAGCAAATGCAAGTCACCATTGATCTTCATGAGCAGACTCAGGTCACCAATGATCTTCATGAGCAGAGTCAAGTCACCATTGATCTTCCTGAATCCAGTCTAAACTCTGCGGAACTACAAGAGTCTCTACACGTCTCTGCTGAACTACCAGAGTCTCTCCACGTCTCTGCTGAACTACCAGAGCCTCTCCTCATCTCTGCGGAACTTCCAGAGCCTTGTCACATCTCAGCCGAACTCTCTGAGCACTCGACTGATCCTGTCGTGGCCACGGGGGCCACCCTTAACTTGTTCATGTTCTCTGTTTCAGTCTGGCCTATCCAGACTTGCTCTCCTGTGTCATCGATCCCACTGTGGTGGTCCTAGGTGCCGCCCTGGTGGGCCCCTGTCGCGACCGCACGGCTGTGGTGGTCTTCTGCGCTGCCCTAGTGGGCTTCTGTCTCAAATGCACAGATGTTTTGGTCTTCTGCGCCGCCCTGGTGCGCTTCTGTCTCGACCGCATGGTTGTGGTGGTCTTCTGCGCTGCCCTGGTGGGCTTCTGTCTTGACCGCACGGATGTGATGGTCTTCTGTGCCGCTCTGGTGGGTTTCTGACTCAACCGCATGGCTCCAATTCCACCTTGCTCTACCCTGGATTCCTGCCCTGTTGGTTCGGCCCTGGGCCTCAGAACTTTCTGTTCTCTCATGGACTTATGTTTTGTTGTTGTTTTGTTTTCATTTTTTTTGGCACTTCCTGTCTCTGTTACCCTCTATTACCTGGCTCTGCTTCCCTCCCACTGGTCCTCCGCCGGTCCACTTCCCTCCTGGTCTCTTTGTTTTTGCTTTTTTGCACTTGTCTCTGTTTCCCTATATTACCTGGCCCTCCATCCCTCCCTCTGGTCCTCCGCCAGTCCACCTCCCTCCTGGTCTCTGTGTTCCTTAGTCTGTTCTTGGGTTCAGGTGGAGCATCTGGTAGCTGGGGGTAATGTCACGGTGTCTGGTCGCTGTTTCCCTGGGTGTCCACTAGTGGTCTCACTTCCCCATAGGCACCTCACCTCAGGCACTAAAATTCCCACAAGGCCGTGTCCCTTCATCACAGTAATTGCACTCCTGTTAATTGCACTCAGGTGTTTTCACTTCATAGTCATTAACCTGCCTATTTAAACCAGTCTGTTTCTGTTTGTTTCATGGAGTCCTTACTTTCCGTCACCAAGTTTCCTCGCGATCCTTGTGTTCAAGTTTCTTGTTCCCTGTTTGTTTGTTTTGGACTGATGTTTGGTTATGACCCCTGCTTGTTTGGTTTCTGATTTTGGATTACCATATTAAACTCACACTGCACTTGGATCTTCCGTCTCCTGTGTTCCCGTATGTGACAGTGACACTGAAGACTGGAGTAATGATGCTGAAAATTCAGCTTTGAAATCACAGGAATTCATTACATTTTAAAATAGTTATTAAAATAGAAAATAGTTTGTAATAAAATAGTTATTTTTAAATAATATATTTCACAATCTTACTGTTTTTGCTGCATTTTGGAATGCAATTTTAAATGTAACTTTACAATCAGTATTAATGTCCTTTAGCTTAGTATTCTGAATGATGTTTATAATGGTGTGCTAGTAGTGATACTAGCAGTTAAATATTAATAATAGACAAAACTATAGCGTATTTACAGATGAAACTGACCTGCACTGAGAGCCCTGAACAGGTCAGTGATGTTGCTACATTTCACCAAGGAAATTACGTGAGCCGATTTGTATAGAGCAGCATAAATATGTTTATTATTGAATGAAAAAAATCTGAAATTATCATTTTGGTACATCAAGAAGGCATAAAAATAAAGAATTAATGATAATAATAATAAAACAAAACAGGGCAGCGGACCAAATCAGCAGCCAGGACACCGGGAATTTTCCTGGTGCTCCCAACGGCCAGTCGGGGCCTGGCCTATTTGGACTCAATCCAGTACACACTAATAGTCAGCTTGTGATCATGGCCTGTCTGAAGACTGTTAAACGCTAAATTACAGCATGATTTGCAGCACTGATCATTGCTGCAAATGGCACTGCCACTGACTGTCATCTGTAGCTATTAAAGGCAGTGCTCCTTGCTTGTTTTCTGTATATTTAATCTATTCATATTAAACATATTGGGCATATTTAAATATAAAATATTGGGCAGCATGTTCATTTTTCTCAAATGCAGGTCCGGGTTTATCAAACAGGACCAGTGCAGGACTCTGTGTTTTCATTTACACACAAGCAGCTCATTGTGTTTTCAGTGGCTCAGAGTGGCTCAGTTAAAAGTAAATGCTGCTTCAAACAAACTCCATCAATGCATTTGCTTTGAGTTTGGGACACTTATAACATGGATTTGGGAACAAATGTGTCAACGTGCCAGTGATCTTCCCAATTTTTGCCATTGTTAATGAAAATAATTTATAATCTCTTGTCCATCCTCAGGTTCTCCATACAGTAATACTACTGTTATTATTATTATTAAATACTCCTTTTTTGTACAATATAGGATGGTTCAGGTTTTCATTGTTTAACCCTTTTGTTTTTTTTGTTGGTCAATACTACAGGTTATCCAATAAATGGGATTGATCTCACATTTCTACCCGAGGAAACCATTCGCACATTCTTCCCAGAAACTTGGATCTGGGAACTTGTTGAGGTTGGGTGAGTGAATAATAGTTTAGAAAAAAAGTCTGAATGTGACACTCCCTTAAAATACATTTGGTCCTCATTTGGTAAATGTTATGTTAAAAAATGCAAATTACTCTTCAGGGACTCTGGATCAGCTCATGTTCCTGTCACGGTTCCTGACACCATCACCTCTTGGGAGACAGAGGCCTTCTGTCTGTCCTCCAAAGGTCTGGGTCTGGCTCCTCCTGCTCAGCTGACAGTTTTCCAGCCCTTCTTCCTGGAGCTCTCTCTGCCTTACTCCATCATCCGTGGGGAGATCTTTGAACTGAAGGCCACTGTCTTCAACTATTTGTCCAAGTGCATCATGGTGAGACTTCAGACTCAGTCTTATCCAATAATGTCAAATATGCCACTAATCATGTGTGTTTGATTGACAGGTTAAAGTGACTCCAGCTCCTTCCTCAGACTACACTCTCAAAGCCTCCTCTGATGAACAGTATTCATCCTGTCTGTGTGCTAATGGAAGAAAAACCTTTAAATGGATTCTCACTCCTTCTGTTCTTGGTGAGTTTTCCAGTCTGAATCATTGTTTCTCAGTGTTTGTGTATGTTTGTATCTTTACGTACATGTCTTGTGTTGTAGGAGTCTTGAATATTACAGTCAGTGCAGAGGCTGAGTCGTCCCAGACTGTGTGTGACAATGAGATTGTGAGCGTGCCAGAGAGAGGACGCATTGACACAGTCACACAAAGCTTGCATGTAAATGTGGGTAAAAACATATTATGCAAATAAAATCAATCAATAAATAAACACGTATTTATATAGCACATTTAAAACAATAAAATTGACCAAAGTGTTTTTTTTTAATTACTCAAATAAAAAAGGCACAAAAAAGGCACAATCATATGTTAAAGCAAACTCTGAGATGATCTTAAATGTCTAGCAACACAATGACACTGTAACATTATATGTTCTTTGGAGAATGACCATGCAAACCTTTTAAAACCATGACCAAAACTTTCTAGCGGACTTTAAAATAAAAAGAAGCCAGTGCAAAGAAGCCAGCTTTGGAGAAATGCTGGACCTTGTGCCTGTCAATAGTCTTAATCTGGATGAAATAAAAGCATGAATCACAGTTTTATGTCATTAAAAGACAAAATTCTCTTAAATTCGGCAATGATCTGCAATTGATAGAAGCCACTTTTAACCATGGCATGCAATGCACTATTGCAATTTATATAATCTAAATCTCTACCTTTACATTGCAGTCAAAGGTCAAAAGAGGCTAACTGTGCTAACATTACCCTGTGTTCCTCAGGCTGAAGGAATTGAAAAGACTAACAGCCACAACTGGCTGCTTTGCCCCAGAGGTAATGACTGTGTACTCATATATGCCATAAAAATGTTGAAAGAGGAAGAATGAATTGATTATTATTTGATTTATTAATTGCTTTTGTCCCTCCATTTACAGGCCAAAACCTCTCAGAGGAAGTAGATCTGACATTTCCCAATAATATGATAGCGGGATCAGGAAGAGCTACTGTTTCAGTGCTTGGTGAAGAAGAAAAAAACTTACCTTTACATCAGTACCATCTTGTGAATACTTCTGATGTAGAAATGTACAATAACGTCCTCTTGCAGGAGACATATTGGGTCGCGCACTGAGGAATCTTGATGGATTACTACGGATGCCGTACGGCTGTGGAGAACAAAACATTGCAGTTCTTTCTCCCAATATTTACATTCTGCAGTATCTGGAAAACACGGAACAGCTCACCTCAGCCATCCGAGAGAGAGCCACCGGCTTCCTTAAGAGCGGTGAGATGACATTCAGAGGGGTTTCATACTATTTCTAATGTTTTTCAGTACATTATAGGAAAATAATCTGAACCAAAATATTGATCAGGGTACCAAAGACAACTCAACTATGAGAACTCGGATGGATCATATACTACATTTGGAAAGGGAGAAGGAAATACATGGTATGAACTCCTGTTTTAACCTCATAAATAAACCATTACACAAAACCCAAATGTCCAGCAATGAATATTGTTTCAAATCAAAAGATGGTAGTACCTTAAAAGCCACATCACAAATCTCTCTGGTGAGTCTGAATAAATGTATTAAATTTAATTTAACTAACAGGCTGACCGCATTTGTGCTGAGGACTTTCGGGAAAGCACAGGGGTACATCTTTATTGACCCCCAAAAAATTCAGAATATAAAGCAATGGCTGATACGCCACCAAAGACCAGCCGGTTTATATGAGCGCAAGGGAAAACTCTTCAATAATAGAATGAAGGTAAAAAAAAAAAATTACGAGGTATATACCAATATTTATATAAATCAGTGAACTTAATCCATTTTCCACTATAAATATCTATATTACATAACATTCCTAAAATAAGAAATAGTTATTTTAAGTACAAAATTGTTAACATTTGTAAGTTTTTATTCCATGTGTAAATGTTTGTTATAATGAAGCAAAATTTGTACATGCTTGCTTAAAATTATGAAAGGAAAAAATACAAATAATATAGAATAATAAAATATATTGTCTGAAATAAGTTCCTTTACAGGAACTCGAGCTGCGTCGAGCACTTTGGGGAATGTCCCTGATGAGACCGACTCTGAATATCGTGTGCAATCTGTCCAACGGAAGCGCGTGACGTCACTGGCGGGGTGACGTAGCGACCAGGAAGCTACAAAAGCACATGCCATACAGCTGGCTTCAGCTTCATGTCTGTCAGCAAGCGCTCTGTGTGTGCATGTCAACAAAAGTCTGTCCCGTTGGTCCTATTTATTGTTGTCTGTCTCTCAAGCATTAAAAGATCGCTAGAACAGCTCAATATGCCTAAAGGGGGCTGACTGTCCGCATTGTGATCGATTGACAATGCGGATGCTTCGATCCCGGAGGGCTTTCTTCAAAGAGGGAGCCTTCACCAGCGTTCCCCGCGGTGCTGGCCCCGCTTCTGCCTAGGCAGAACGGCTGCTGCACTCGTGGGGTTCGCAGGTGGATCTGTCAGAGGGAATGGATACGGACCAGTCCTTATCTCCTTCCTCATCTGCCAGATCCGGCACCCAATCACGCTCGTCGGTTTCTTCCCCCCAGGGTGAGGGATCAGCTCTTCACCTCTCTTCCTCCAAGGAGGTCGATGTGGAGACTGTTGCTGGGGATTCGCCACCCCTGTCGCCCCAATATGAGGAGCTTTTGGAGTTGGTTACACGCGCAGTCGATAAATTAAAAATCGAATGGCCTGCTGAAAAACATTCTGAGCCGCAGAGAAGCAGGTTAGATGAACACTTTCTGCGGCCGAAGCAACCACCTCCACGTCGGAGCCTACCATTTTTTCCCGATCTCCACGACGAAATATCGAGATCGTGGAATCATCCTTATTCGACCCGCCTCTTTGGCCCCGATTCACTATATTATGGCAATGTGATGGGGCTGGGAGAGTGGGGTTATAGAGCGGTGCCACGGGTCAAACAGACACTCGCGGACTATCTGTCGCCCGGGTCGGCATCGTCGCTAAAGGCTCCGACGTTCCCCGCAAAGCCTATTAGAGTTACATCATCACTGGTGGGCAAAGGTTATGTGGCAGCAGGTCAGGCTGGGGCTTGCCTTCACACTATGGCAGTCCTACAAACTTATCAGGCTGACCTGCTAGGAGATATTGACGAGGGGAGGGGATTAAGTCTGAAGATATCGAAGAACTTAGAAAGACTGCTGATCTCTCCCTCCACGCCACTAAAGAGACCGCTCTCGCGATTGGGCGGTCTATGGCAGCCTTATGGCAGTGTATATTCCTGGGAGATTGAATGTGGGAGCAGACATACTGTCAAGGCAGGGGCCGAGGCCCGGGGAATGGAAAATTCACCCCGAGGTGGTGAGGCAGATATGGAGAGTGTTTGGTACAGCCCAGGTGGACCTCTTTGCGACTCAGGAGACATCGCATTGTCCCCTCTGGTTCTCTCTAGTTCATCCAGCTCCTCTGGGACTGGACGCTTTGGTACAGACCTGGCCGAGGCTTCGTCTGTACGCACAGATCTAGTCTCGCTCCTCGACGGCTCTCCACGGGAGATACCGATCAGGACAGACCTACTCTCACAGGTGCAGGGTACGATAATTCACCCTCGCCCGGAGTTGTGGAAGCTGTGGGTGTGGCCCCTGAGGGGGCACAACTGTTAGCAGCTGGTCTCTCAACTGAGGTTGTTGAGACTCTCCTTCAATCCAGAGCTCCCTAAACGAGTGCAGAGACCGCCAGCTAGACCCAGCAAACTGCCCAGTTGGTACAGTTCTGGAGTTTCTACAGGCTAGGCTCTCTGCAGGGTTTACCCACTCCACGCTGAAGGTTTACGTGGTGGCCATTGCGGCCTAACATGACCTTCTCGATGGCCAGCCTCTGGGAAGACATCCCCTAGTTACACGTTTCCTCCACGGTGCGCTGAGGCTGAGACCTCCAGTATGATCCAGTGTTCCCCCCTGGGATTTGGTTGTGGTTTTAGCAAGTAGGTATCGCTGCAGCCCGGAGACCTCCAAGTGGGAGGAGCTTTTGCCGCAAGTGGGCTGGACTTCACGGAGAGCTCCAAGTGGGAGGAACTTTTGCCGCTAGTGGGCGGGACTTTTACAAATGGGCGGGATTTAAACGGAAATTTCACATTGCGTCATTGTCGGGGTGCGCGCGAATGAGGATGGCATAAAGTAGCGATACTAATGAAAAACAGATTTATTGTTTTTCATTGTAGTTTAAATTTAATTAACAAGAGGTTATATAATTTTGTGACAACTGCAAACATTCAAGTATATTAAATTATATTAATTTTATAATTATATCAGTATCAAGAAAATGAATGAGTAATTTAGAGCAATAAAATGTTTACTGTATGTGAATGTTTTTCTTAATTGCAAGTTTGAAATCTGAGGGAGAATTATATTGTTTAGATTGTTACAACCCCCTTGGCTCTAGGTGAAACAACATTAAAAAAGGCCACACGTGGAAGTAGGCTACATTTTACAAATAAACATTTAATTTAAAAAAAAAGAAAAAAAAATCTAAATAGTAATACAAAAGTTAATAATAATAATAATAAAACATTCCAAGACTTAAGAGGAAAATAATATTGGT
This sequence comes from Carassius auratus, assembly GCF_003368295.1. Lineage (NCBI taxonomy): Eukaryota > Metazoa > Chordata > Actinopteri > Cypriniformes > Cyprinidae > Carassius > Carassius auratus. The sequence goes on from NC_039257.1 coordinate 12,304,638, forward strand.
ACCAAAGTCCAATTTAAGACACTCATTTCCCCATCTCCTTTTTATCACCAACTCAATCACAGGTAACGCTCCAAACCATTAAAAATTCAAGTTTTATTTGTTATATGACATGCAAAAAGCAGTGAAAAGTAGGTCTGGCATACTTTTTTTAGACTGTGCAAAAAAATAAAAAATAAGAGAAAATTAAATACAAATAATGAAACAACAGGAAAAAAATAAAGTTTTTTTTTTTTTTGGAGATAATTAAATACAAATAATGAAATATACACAATTTACTGTATTAAACTTCTACACAGATGATTTGTAGAGATGCTACACAGAAACTGCTACACAGATGATGTGCAGAGATGTAAACAATGTGCAGTGAGGATGAAATGCCTAGTTAGGTTGTCAAAAAAGCGCAGTGTGCAGAGAGTTATTGGGTAGCCCTAAACAACCAGTCTATAAAGAGCAGTGTGTTTAATGTCCATGTTTAGTAGTCTGATAACATGAGGGAAGAAACTCCTCCTGAGCCTCTCCGTCTTTGCCATCAGACTGCAGAAGGGTCTGCCTGACTGTAGCAGATGAAACAGTGGATTTCCAGGGTGGGTGGGGTCTTTAAGGATCTTAACAGTCCTAGATTACATCTTCTGGTGTGGATGTCTTGCAGAGAGGGGAGAGATGTTCTGGAGATGCGCTCAGCTACTCTTTGCAGGGCATTTGAAGGTATTGAAGCTGCTCACTCTCTCCACTGGGGTCCCGTTAATGATGATTGGGGTAGATCCGCTGCTGCCTCAAATAGAAAAGAGTTATTGTAAAATATTATTACAATTTACAATATGAATGTTTCTACTGCATTTCTGAACAAATAAATGTAGGGCTGGTGAGCATCAGACTTCAAAACCCTAACAAAATCTGTCCAGCCCCAAACAGTCCTCTAGAACAGATATTTAAGGAATCTGAGGTTTTAACCTGCTTGATTTTCATCAGCACTGGAACACTTTGCTGCTGCTTTCACTCCAATGCTATGGATTATATTTTTACTGGAATGAAGTGTCATTAGTTACTAAACATTCAGTCCAATGACATCCTAAAATAATTCACTGTTGACAAGTTAACATTAACTACAGTATAATGCACATTTATGTGAGACGTCCACAGAATGTAATGTCATTTACATTCCAACATTTGTCATTTAGGACAGTGTCTGACCATACCCCTGGAGCAATTTTAGGGACAAGCGCTGTTGCAAATGTCCACCTTTAAAGTATGAACATAATTTATCCACACAAAGACCCACATACACACACACATTAGTCAAAAATCTTCAGAAAAAATAAATTACACATCTTGATGCATAGAAAGAACAAAAAAAAGTTTACAGGAAAGTGATCCTTTGGGTTTGCAGAGAGAGGCGGTAACCAGATCACTGAAATGTAACTTTTGGCCACCCAGACTTGAGCTTTCTGTAACACAAAGTTTACACATAATGTTTTTGTTTGTTTGTGTTTCCTACAATGACAAAATTAATTCTACACCTGTTGATATGTAATGCATGGTAGTGGACACTGCAGTTATCCTCATATATCCACTCTGTTATGATTATTAAATTGAAAAATGAATTTGGTAATTAAACCATATGTTTCAATTGCATTACATTGTTTGGATTAACGTTACACGTAAAAATAGATAACATTTAAAAATTGTTTTGAAACAATGACCAGCTTTGTTAAAGCCAAGCATTATCAGTTAGGAGTTTTAACTAAGACTCATTCTTATCGAACACTGTGCTAAATCTATTAATAGTTATTGATCGCTTAAATATCAGTGCAGTTATAATACATAGGCCTGCATATTTTACGTAACGTTAGTAACAATACCTGCTTAGTCTTCAGTGTCCGTAATCTGCAGCGTAAATCCTATATGTATTGCAGAAATATTTAGCACAAAAGGGTAACAGACACAATAAAGATGTAATTTATCTGTGCTGCTAATGCTGTCTTAACGTCCTTTCGGAATAATGGTAAATATGAGTTTTGAAGGTAAAAAAAAATTGCACATGAATGTCCTCCCATTTTCAAACTTGAATGCAATGAGCTTGTAATCATGATTTAACTACGTCAAGACTAAAACATCAACCGCCAAGATACTGCACTTTTTCGCAACTTGTAATACGTTGTACAAGTCTAGACTTACCCCTTCAAACTCCTCTTTCTTGACGCTGAAAAGCCTTGGGAAGTTGACGCCGTCTTTTTTTTTTTTATTAACCCCATGACATTAAATAAACCAATCAAAAGGCTCTGGAGGTTTGTACAGCCCACTTGGAGCTGAAGTCCCACCCATTTGGAGCTGACCCGCCCATTTGGAGCTGGCTCCGACCTCCGTTTATACCTATCTCGGTTTTAGAGGCTCTTTGTAAAGCTCAATTCGAGCCAAAACAAGACATCTCAGATAGACATCTGACGCTTAAAACTGCCCTGTTTCTGGCAATCACCTCACTAAAGAGAGTTGGAGATCTTCAGGCCCTTTCGGTGGCCCCTACTTACCTAGACTTTGCCCCTGGTATGGCCAAAGCATTCTTATACCCTCGAGCAGGTTATGTTCCAAAGGTTCCCTCTGTTACACCACAACCTGTCGTACTGCAGGCCTTCTGCCCTCCTCCCTTTCGGGAGCTAGACCAGGAAAAGCTAAATTGTATGTGTCCAGTGCGAGCACATCGTTCCCCAAACCGCTCGACGCAGCTCGAGTTCCTGAAAAGGAAAGTCTCAAGGTTACGAATGTAACCCTGGTTCCTTAAAGGAACGAGAAGCTGTGTCGCAGAGCCATACTCCCGGCACCCCTGCCGGCACTTGCTTCCCTACTCAAAGCTGAAGCCAGCTTTATAGCTTCCTGGTCGCTACGTCACTCTGCCTGTGACGTCAGGCCCTTCCGTTGGACAGATTGCACACGATATTCAGAGTCGGTCTCGTCAGGGACGTTCCCCAAAGCGCTCGACGCAGCGTCTCGTTCCTCCAAAGAACCAGGGTTACATTTGTAACCTTGAGACGTTTTAATGACTTTAGCAATTTTAGTTCTCAATATTATATGTCTTGTTAAGAAGTCAAAATTGCTTATTTAAAAATGACCATTTTGGTAAAAGATGCCTTTATTTGCTGTGTATTTTAGGGGGGTGTAAGTGACGATGTGACCATAACTGCCTATATAACTGCATCACTTCTCGAGCTGAACACATCCGTTACGGTCAGTACAGTCTACATGTTTTCAAGCATAAACTGTACTATTTTATAAAGCTCTTATCTTCAACTGTTTCTGTTGTAGGATCCTGCTGTGAGCAAAGGTCTATCATACTTAAAGCATTTTGTTGGTGATAACCGAAACACTTACACCACTGCTCTGCTCGCCTACACTTTCAGTCTGGCTAGAGACACGGACACTCGACATCAGCTTTTCAAGAAACTGGAGAATGCTGCTATTTCAGATGGTAAGAAATTAGTTTCTGGTTACTTTTTGTTGTCTTTCATGACTTTAATTTTTTTTTATTTTTTTTTTATTTTGTTGAGTTAATGGTGTCTCTTTTGCCCATGTGTCCTAAAGGGTCTCATCTCCACTGGTCTCAGTCTGCTTCTGCTGATGACTCTGATTCTCTGGCAGTGGAGATCAGCTCATATGTGCTGCTAGCTGTTCTCTCTGCTGATTCACTCACTACAGCTGATCTGGGCTTTGCTAACAGGATTGTCAGCTGGCTTGTGAAGCAGCAGAATGCCTATGGAGGATTCTCCTCCACACAGGTGACTCAAACTACTCAAATCAAACACATGATTGCTGAATAATGGGTAAAAGACACATTACTGAACACATTTATTTCTCAGGACACAGTGGTGGCTCTTCAGGCTCTGTCTTTGTACGCCACCAAAGTGTTCAGCTCTGACGGCTCCAGCACAGTGACTGTACAGTCAGCAGCAGACACTCACCACTTTGATGTCAATCAGGACAATAAGTTACTGTACCAGGAGAAGCAGCTGCAGGACGTCCCAGCCAAATACAGCATTGAAGTGAAGGGCTCAGCCTGTGTGTCTCTGCAGGTCTGTGAAGTGCAGCAAAACAAATGAAAACCACATTATGACGACAGCTTAAAGAGATGTCCTAATGTTCTGTGACTCTTTTCTAGATGTCTCTTTTCTACAATATCCCCACTCCCAAGGATTCTAAAGCATTACAAATCTTTGCTAGGACTGAAGGTCTGTGTCAGAGCGGGAAAGAACAAATTCTGGATGTCGTATTAGATATTATGTAAGAGTGGATTTTAATTTACACCTTAGCTCTCAGCACGTTAGGATTTAATTCTTTAGTTGTTTATTGTAGTATTCTATATTTTTAAACTTTTTTTTATCTGTTCAGTTATACTGGGACACAAGACAGTTCAAACATGGTCATTGTAGATATGAAACTCTTGTCTGGTTTCAAACTAGAGCCCTCTTCCCTGGATGTGGTAAGGCAGTTTAAGTTACCATCCATTACAGTAAATGTTGCACATTTCCCCTAATCTTTTATAATATTTTAATTTGCACTAAAAAAAAAAAAAAATTTCACAGTTAAAGAAAGCAGTACATCGTGTTGAATCCAAAGACGACCACGTGATCATGTATCTTCAAGAGGTGGGAATGCTAACATGTATGGTTTATAATGATAACCAGTGTGATTAAAATAATTAACTATAAAATCTATTTTGAACCCTTATATAATGTAGCAAAAATGCTGTACAATCTCATAGCACTGATTAATCTAATGTAATTTGAGTTTTATATGTTTTACAGGTTCAGAAGTACATGCACATCCGCCCAGCACTACGTATTAGACAAATCTTCTCAGTTAAAAACCTCAAGCCAGCAGTTGTAAAAGTCTATGATTATTACCAGACCAGTAAGTCTAAATTACTCAGCACTTAATTATTTCTAGACATTTAAGTCTTGGCACCACAGAAGCTTTATTACATTTTTATTTGCAGGTGAGCGGGCTGAAGCAGAATACTTTAATCACTGTGCCTGAGGAAGAATGCCACAGAATAGACAACAGATGTCTTCACACCAGTATTCACACATTCGATATGTTACTCTGCACAATTATATTGGATTAGCATAAATAATTTTGAAAACACACACACAAACACACACACACACACACACACACACATATATACATATATATATATATATATATATATATATATATATATATATATATATATATATATATATATATATATATATATATATATATATATATACTTCTCACATGACAACTCTTGGAGGGATTGACACGGTAATGTACATGACAATGTTAATGTGTTTGGTCTTAACGGAATAAATCTGCTGCTGCTGTGGTTGCTTTAATAGAGCAAGTACCGAGACCTGCTTTTGCCAATTACATCCACAACATGCTGATGTAAGAATGTAAGAACAAAAACAAACACATATAATATATGAAATAACCCTGATATAACATACATGAATCACTCCATAGCAAATCTATACAGGTGGGGCTGGGAAAGGCAGGGGGTTCTAAAGCCTGCTGCAACTGCTACAGCAAGCACTACCCAAGTATTTGAATGTTGAGCAGGTAGCTCATTGGCTGCTGATACTACAAGGACCAATTAGCTGTGCCATGTGATGATATCATTATGTCAGATTGAGTGAACTTAGAAAAAATTTAAAAAGCATCCCCTCAGTAAAACTACCATCCTCCCTTACGATTCATACATTTCTTTAAAAAGAAGACAACAGAAAAGGGATGATTTCTCCTTCATTAGAATTTAAAAACATTCCCCTGACATAATGTTATTGTGCTGTATGTGAAGTCTATTGGATGAAGTCTATTAGAATACAGGTAAAATAACCTTATTGTAGCCGCACTGGGTTGTACATAATAATTAACTCAAATGATATACTGTATAGGGAATTTGAATAATTAATCAGGAATATGATTAATATATATCTCATATGACAGTTACACTAAATTTTATTGATTATGAAAAATAGCTCAATTGCATTCATCAATAACTCATTACAGGGCACTGTAATTTACTCATTAATATGTCAATATTCCATTCTTCATATCAATTATTGTGATATCTCTTACTATAAATTACTGCAAATCAAACAGTGGTTTGTCCAGCAAACGGCCGTAAGATTAACTTATCAATTTTCAATAAAGTTATCACTTATTATAATTCAAGGAAAAATATTCTCTGGCCATGAAAACATTATCCTATCATTATGATAAATTTAGTTTCTAAAAGTAAAGCTTGTAGCTAGATCAGGCATCTCATTAATTCGTAATGTGAGCGTGTTAGACAAAGGCAATCATGGATATAAATGGTTTTTTAATAATTGAACTAATAATACATCAAACTACAAATCACACAGAGTAAATACGCGTACGACACTACAGACAGTAAACTTTGTACAAGACATAACGTAATCCAAATAAGGGAGAGAAAGAGAGAGAGAGAGAATGAATGAGAGATAAGGGACGAAAGAGAGGTGAGATAGAGCGTGGTCACAGAAAGAGCTCAGTCATGCAAACTCACAAGTACAGTAACCCTTGGACGCCAACAACGACTCAAATCATAGACAAACTTTAAGCAGCATTTAAATCTCCATAGAAAATGATACTTGCAGAGTCTTTGTGTGACGGCAGACCGGCACGCGCGTGAGCTGCGCTGGAGCTTGGCGTGAGCGTGGTCTCTTTGTCTTCCGGCCCGGGGCTGCTGCGGAATCGCGCGGTATTTGAAAGGTCCAACAAACAATATTTCAGAATTCATCTTCCTTGTGTGGAGAGGCGAATAGTTGAATAAACTTAGTAAAGAAAAGAAACAAAAACAACGGAAACGAAAGCTTCCAAAGGAGCCCTGAGAATGGCTGTCCTCTCAGCCCCTGTGCTGAGGGGGACGGTGATAGGAGCGCGGCCCAAGACGCACAGAGGGACGAGCAGGAGCGACTAGGGTCGAAGCAGGAGGGAAGGGAGTAGGAGTAAGAGAGAGGGCGGACCTTCTTAGATCAGCTCTTATGGCTTGAGATGGTTCACGCCTCTGTTCGCGTGAACAACCAATGAACGTCCGCGATCTGAAGCGGGAAAAAGTTCCTTTGTCTCTGTGGAAACACCCACCCTAATAACTTAGGCTTGTCAGATCTCAGCAGTGATATTCTAGCAAGTTCGTAATTCAAGATTAATACATTTTTACACACCTTTTATACAGGTGGATAGTTGGGTCACAACATGACAATTCCAAAAACACCAAACAGTACATATATAACTGATAGAAACACGAAGTTACATTCAAATGCAGTATTACACACATTTAAAGATTAACACACAATAAAATTGTGGATACTCCAATTTTTAATTATGGAAAACATCTAATGTACCAAAAAGAAATACTTAATACATTTAGAATACATAAAAACAAAAGGTAATAGTTTAGAATGCATTGAGAGAAGATGCCAGTGACTTGGCTTCTTCCTGTCCTGTTTCCCAGTGGGGTCATAAAGTTTTAAGAGCTGCAAAGGGGGTAGGGTTACAATCAGATTCTATTTGAGAGCATTAAAATTAGGAGACACATTTTCACATTTTAGACACAATTTATAAGTCAGCAATATATAATCCTCGCATAACAAGGATTAACCATTTTATGCAACACAAACCTATTCCAGATACATATCTGGAATAGGTTTGGACTTACATAAAGAGCATACAAAAAGTTTTGTGTGTGTGTGTGTGTGTGTGTGTGTGGAATGTGTTTCGTTTCTCCTTTGAGGCTCGCACGGGTGACTCTGGAATTTCTTGTCGTAAATAATCTAAATCCAGCCAGGCTGGCGCCAGGCCAGGCATTTAGTGTAAAAAGGTTTCATTTTATATGCCTGAATTTAACCCATGAATCGATGACCTGCATATCTGTTACATTATAATTCAATAAATTAAAGAAAAAAAAAATACCCAGTAATGAGTTTTTAATTTCTTTGCACAAGCAATGTAATTTTCGGAATTTTAGTAAGCCTACATGCGGAAGCACAAACATAGTCATTTTATACAACAGTGCATTGTAACACGATGTTTCATTCCTTGAATGAATCGGTTTTTGAACTAATAAAATAAGCCAATGATTCAAAGGCCCATTCAGATGGTCCCTAAGTCCTAATGTGCATACTATCCAACCTATCTGACGCTTGCTGCTGTCTACTGGTGGTTTTATTGTCATCATTATTTATCCATGACAGGCCTAAACCAGCCAAGGTTTTAGCACAAATGCACATTTAGCAAAGTAGGATAGGAGTTGTGGAAGTGTACATAAAACTTTAAGCGTAAATTTAATTTGCATGCGCAAGATAAGCTTTGTGAAGGTGTAAATCGCATTTCAAGCGTAAGAAAAAAATGATTTGTAGCATTTTACTGTCACTCATAAGTGTAAATCAAGAATTGTAAAACTGCAGCTTCATGATAAAGCAAAATAAATATGATATGCATGCTTCTGACTTCCATTTTTCTGCGCTTACACTTTTGGCACGTTGTTGTCGCTAAAATACGATCAAAAGTACTGCAAGCATGTGAACAGTGATTTGCAAGCATGAACAGTGAACAGAAAGCATTCTAAAGAACTGCAAAACAGATCAACTGCATAGAACCAGTCTGTGTGTGTGAAAAAACTTGCTGTTGCAAATGTCTAAATGATATGTTGTGCATGTGGGGCAAAAAGTTACCAAAATAAACTGATATGTACAGCTCCATCTTTCTTTTCTCTGCGCTTACAATTTTGGCACGGTTCTCTCATGCTTTGGTCAAATACCTCAAATCAGTAACTTTGGATAACAACAATCTTTCAGACAAAGTGCATTTTTACTTTGAGAACAAGAACATACTGTAACATCATCATTCTTAACGTTGAGACAATAACAACATGTTGCTCAATTTTTAGAGGAATTTATTTTGAGTGGTGAATATTTGTGGATAGGTTTCATCATGCACACTTATGTGTATTAAAGCAATATGCATTCCCAGAGACATTTCTGGAGACTTTAGTTTACAGGAAAGAGTGGCAACTCTATTTGTTAATAATAATAATGAATACATTATACCTATATAATTTTACAACCTTATTTTGGTTTTACAAAATAGGTCTGCTTACAAAATGAGACAGCTGGTTCTGCAAAGCTTTAATTGTACCCTGTTTGGGCCTCTGGGCTGGTTCTTGGATTGTTGAATTTGATTTTTTTGAAATGGATATAACCATCCAAAGACCACAAGGCTGCAGCCACAAAACCCACGATCTGTGGAAACATGTTGCATCGTAATGTTTGGGTCATTCACAGTGAGTATTCACATAGGTTTGAAAAATTATGAATGATTTAAAGTCTGCATAGTGCTTAAAAAGATAAAGAGAGAGTTCAATGAATGGAGGATGTACGGTTTCTCACCCCTCCGCTCAAAGTGGCCTTCACTGTGTATGTGGAAACTGCTACCAGGCTAAGAATACACATCAGTGCAGCTGCAAAGAACGAGTTGAACACATCCTGTGAGAACATGAGGTCATTACCAATGGTTCTGTTTGCAAAGCTGCAGTGGCAGGCACTGGTTGTGTTATACAAAGTTCTCTGAGCAATAACAATGCTGCAAAATATGTGCATTCATTCAATCAAACACACTAGATTTATGCTCTTACAATAAGAGGCCAGAAGAAGAGAGTGAAAATCTTGTTGAGTTTCAGTAGGTAGAGCAGAAAAAAACCAAGTGTGATGAAAAATTCCATGCATGTCGCTGCAATGTAGGGCGGCCTAGATGCCACTGCATAACGCACAAAAGCCACAAAGACACATACCTGAAAATGAAAAAAGTGTATTTAAGGACTTATGGTAAGATGACTAGATGTTACTTGACTGAAATGTAAAGTGTAATGCGATTTTAGTTAACAGGCCTACATTGTTCCCTTTTTAAGAATGTATCAAGCCTATGCAATAACTATTTAAATAAGTAAGTGATTGCGATTAGTTGAGCATTTTTTCGTTCCAAAAAAAAGGATCACAAATATGAAAACAATCATGTTAAATTTGTAAAGATGTCTCACCATTTCTGACATTTTCAGTAGACCTTTTGCGGACTTCAAAAAGGCCAAATCAACTTCCATTTTGGCATTAATATGATCTCTGAGCATATGTTTTATGTCGATGAGTAGTTCTCATAAAACAGATTGTCAAACTTGGCACATTACTTCCTGAGTGAGAGTTTACTCTTAGTCTCAGGAAATGACTAAATACCTTCTTTTTTATGTGAACTGTTTTAGCAGGCAATCTAATTCAGTCTAATTCAAGAATCTGCGGGTAATATTTCTGCATGCACTGGCAATTTTGTAAAGTGCAAATCATAAAGTGATAAACAGTACTGTATTTAGCATAGCTATGTATTGTACAATAGCTGGTCTATGATCTGGAGAGCACTGTGATTATGCCAATGAGATCTATATAGGCTACTTATTGAAGTCATGCCAATCAAAATAAAACTTATTGCATTGTTTTAACTCTTTCATTTATAGATCACACAATATTTTATTAATTTGTTCATTCAAATTAGTTTTGTCATTTGGAGGTTGGATCCAGTGTTGAGTACTTGAGACTCAGACTCGGTCTGGAACTCGGTCTCGACTCTCGAGACTGTATTTTAATGGTCTTGGGCTTGTCATGGACTCGTGTGCATTATGACTCGGTATTGACTCGGACTCGAACATATTATAATAATTAGGCATGCTCAAACACAGAATTAGTTAAGAATAAAACATATGGTGAAGAAAAGATAAAACATTTCATAGGTCCCTAAACATGTAATTTTTGTTAACCTTTAATAAATTATTGTAAAAATTTATAAGTGTTAATTAATTAATTAGACATGCTTTTTGATTAATACAATTAAATGTAGCCATTAAAAAGCAGTTGATAAAAAATAAAACAGGAAAAATTGTAATCTAGAAAAATTTAAACGGAAAAAAACGAAATTTAGAAAAAAATAAAATGGAATTTTGTAAAAAAATAAAACAGATTTCATAAAAAAAAGACAGTAAAAGCTTTCATAGGGCCCTATGACTGACACGTTCAAAGGTTGGTGATTTTCTTGTGACGTGAGATGTTAACGTAACGTTGGTGCAGAGGCACTTACTGTAGCAAATGTATAAATGACATGCTGTGCATGTGGGTCAAAAAGTTCCCGAAATAAACCGATATGTACAGCTCCGTCTTTCTTTTTTTTCTGCAAGATTCTCTCAGTGAGGCTCTCGCTGACTCTCCATTTACTCTTATCTGATTGGTAAATAAACATATCATATGCCAAAACATTAATCTTAATTTAGTTCTCACTGCCATAATGGTACTTTTAACGTACACATAGGCTACATTAAAAATTGAAATTTAACAAATTAATTAAAACATGATACTTTTAAAGTTGTGTACCATTAGGCTATACTCCCATGTGTTTATACTGAATTGTGAAATCGCCACGCCCCTAACTATGACTAGATGCCGACTGTATGCAAACAACTTCTTGATCATAAAAAATAAAAAAAAAACTTATTGATCATGAGCCCAACAACCAGAAAGTCAGGAAATCGATTATTTTTTGCATTGATTATTATGGTTGTACAAATCCAAGCACCAAAACAACCCTCCATGTTTTCTTTAAATGAAAAATATGCATTTTCATTCATTCAAAGGCTATTGTTGTAATATTTTAGTTAAAAACTTTAAGTGCCATTGTTTAAAATGTTTTATTGACTGACGTTTCATCGACCTTAAGTTGTTACATTTTAAATCTCATGCCATTTTGTAATTTGCAGTTCACCTCCTAAATAATACACTTGTGAAGCCACAATTTTATATTGGTACAATTTACTCCGGCTAATTATTATTTTTTTTTTAGGAATAGCTGTTCATAAATAGGTTAAATAAACAATTGTGATTATTTCTTTATACTTGCTTGCAGACATAGCCTACATTGCGGTACAGTGCAAATATTTAGATCCCTTATTTTCTTAAAGAATAAACACTATTTTCTTAAAGATTAAAAGATAAAATATCACAAATGTCCCTTATTTTCTATTTCTGAATTTATTTGGCAACCCTAATTATGACGTAATTATCTTTTGACTCCCCTAACACTGGCACCTTGCTCAAAAAACAGCAACAACAACAACAAAAACATAAGCGAGCAAAAAATAAAAGACCAAAGAAATGGATAATCGAAAGTGCTATGAGATGTTTTTCCACCACTAGAGGGAAGTATTAAGCGATCAGAATCAGCACTACGGTTTGTGATATTTGGTCTGAAATCAAAGATATTTCTGTACCTTACTAGAATGTTCTGCCCATAGACTGTATAAGGTTCTGGCATGATCAGTGATGCTTAACTAACTCCTCCTCGGTCAGTCACGAGTGACCCTCTGCACTGACTCATCTTTTCTGATCATCTTTTGCATTATTAGTTCATGGTGTAAATAAAATATAAAATAATGAATACATAAAAAAACATGGAAACTACTCGATCTATAAATGTATTTAAAATTGAGAAAAAAAATGCCTTTTATTAAATGCTTGTTATTCTCTGCTCCGCCAGCGAGGGCGCTCAGACGTAGAGCACAACTGAACGGGCCAATCAAGAGCACCCAGCTGGAGTGACGCCACTTCCGTGACAGATTTATCAACAATAACAAGAGTGACGCGGAGCAGTTTGGAGAGTCTTGACAAATGACATGACGTGGTTAAACTAACGGTTGGGAGTTGGTTTTGATTACAGCGTCCTGTCTCGAAGCTCATTCAGTGTAAGACACCTTCTGATGATGGAGGGATGTTCTCGGCTCAAGCTAGCTAAATATTAGCTGAAGTATGATCCTTCTCAGGTGTTGACTTACAAAGATGCATTCTCGTTTCGCGTCGTCTGTTTTGGTGACTGGTGCTGTCAGCTTTAATATAACGTTACATATCCTCGTACAGTAGCTCAACAGAATTTACCTGACACTGATTTAGCATGTCCTGGTAACGTTATATTATAAAATCACTAACCTTTATTGTTTGCGTGTGTGTACATGTTTATGAAGACATACATTTGTTTAATGGCATGGGTATGACATGGGTATTGCAATGTAAGGGTGATTTATGAGGACACTTCCGGTGTCCTCGTAATTCAAAAGGCTTAAAAAATGATTTATTTATTTTGAAAATGTTAAAATGCACAAAGTTTTCTGTGAGGGGTAGGGTTGGTGCAGGGCGATAGAAAATGCAGTCTGTACAGTATAAAAACATTGTGAATATGGAGTCACTGTAAACCATAAAAAACTAATTGTGTATATGTGTGCTAGCTTTGTAGGGCAAGGATGGTCTCTTTGAAAGTTATTTCTGTATGCTAAGATATAAACAAATATTCTGTAAATTACAAAATATCAACTCATTTATTGCAACTGGCTGTATAATTAAACACAACTAAAATAATTGTTTCATAGATTTTATTCTTTAATTTCAGCCATACTCTACAGCTACTATTTGACATTATTTTTATGTAATAGGTATTTGTTAATCTGCATTAAATGTGCAACATGTTGTCAAATGTAAAGACATCAGTTGATACTCAAAACGCTAGACTTCAATGAAACTGCTTTAGGCAGTGTATTGTCTTGGCAACTTTTTGTGTAACAAGTAAGCTATTGTTCTTTTAGTACTGTTATATACACAGCTGTCGAAAGAGTGATTACATGCTGTTGGTCTCTTTTCAATGTTTCCCTTAGGAGCCTGTAAACCTGCTCTGAATTGTAACATCATTAATGTTTTTCATATGCATATTGAGTGTGTTGGCTTTGTTGAGGCAGATTAGAGTAGTTACAGCTGAAGGTGAATTGGTCATCTGTCCTTGTGGTGTCTTCTTTCTTCAGAGCGCCGTTATCTCTGAGAAGTACCGTGAGGCCACTGCGCAGAGCCCAGTCTCTTTGCTGGTTTGCAGCCACTTCTTTCCTTTGAACCCTGACACTCAAAGGACAAATAACTTTAGTAGTAAAAGTAAATGTTATTTTATGGCACAGCTGTGACTTTGGACCTGTGAAGACAAATTGCACAGCAGGTGAGAGCCATTAGTATTCTTGCTTTTCATATTGGTTAATCTAGGAAAAACATATTTGATATGCTTATTCATTAGTGGATAATTTTTGCACGATCATGATTTTTCATGGCCGATTGTAATGACCCTGATATAGTTTAATGACACACTTTGTCTCTATAAACGTTTTGTCAACTGTGTATCTACAGTTGCATAAGGTGCACAGTGTTAACCGGTGCAATGGAAGCTTCTGAGACAGAAGGCCGGAGTTTTATGCAGGCGATCTGTGAGAAGTACAGCCCGGAAAACTTCCCTTGCCGTCGGGGTCCTGGCCTGGGTGTCGTGGTTGTGCCGTCTGTACATCAGGGATCACCTATGAAAGGTGAGGCTTGGGTTAGTTAAAAACAAGTCATGTAAGGTTCCTTTAGTTTAACAAGTCATGTAAGGTGATTTTAGTTTTTCCTTCAGCAGCTGTAAGCTGTTATTGCGTTTTGTGGTCCATTAGTAATGTGGTCATTCTGCCTGCAGACCGTCTGAACCTGCCCAGTGTTCTGGTTTTGAATGGCTGTGGAATCAGTCATGCAGGAGAAGAGGGAGAAATCGCTGCCTTCTGTACTCATGTTGTTGAACTTGATCTGTCTCATAACAAGCTCCAAGACTGGCATGAGGTGAGTTAGTTGGTCTGAGGATCCACACTTTCATTTTCAGCCAATTTCATATGCTGTTATATTTTTTTCTGGAACACAAAAGGAGACATTTTTAAAGAATTGCTAAACAACCTTATGTTGTAAAACAGCTATTCAAAGTGAAGAAGTTGTCAAGCTCCAAATAAAAATCCAGAAAAAGTGCCAAAAAATTCCTTTATTTGAGAAACTGACTGAAATGACTGATTTTATGATCTGTAAATATACAGTACTATTAATAAATAAACATACACTACTGTTTAAAGATTTGGGGTCAGTAAGATTTTTTTAAAGATAAACTAATTTACCTTTATTCAGCAAGGACACATTAAACTGATCAAAAGTGACTAATGGCATTCATAATGTTATAGAAGTTTCATTTTACATTCTATTCATAAATGTGTGTGTGTGTTTGAATATTCTACATTTTTATGTCCCTAAAATGTGTCTTTTAACCCTTCGATCTGTTCTAGATCGGCAAGATTGTTTCTAACATCCCGAACCTGGAGTTCTTGAACCTCAGCTCTAATCAGCTGAGTGATGCAGTCTTGGAGCCGGACTGCACAAAGGCCTTTTCTAGCATCCGCCGCCTCGTTCTTAACAATACGCAGGTGTCCTGGGAAACGGTGCACACATTCACACAAGAGATGCCTGAGTGAGTCGTTTTTGTTGTTTTGAGAAAATATATGCCCAGACTGACCAGCTCTTTTCTTGCTTTAAAGTGAACCAGTAGATTTTATGAAGGTGTCTCTGGTATGACCACTAATATTGATCTGTTTTGTCCAGACTAGAGGAGCTGTTCCTGTGCCTTAATGAGTACACCACTGTGACACCGGCCGCCATGCCCTGCCCCACACTGCGTCTGCTTCACATCACAGATAACAACCTCCAGGAGTGGAGTGAAGTACGAAAATTTGGCTCCATGTTTCCTGCACTCGACACTCTGGTTATGGCCAACAACAACCTGAGCTCCATCCAAGACTCGGTAGAAATCCTTCAGAGGCTCTTCCCTAACCTTCGAAGCATCAATCTGCATAACTCAGGTATCATTGTTTTAGTGACAGTTGCTGGGAAATGCGTGTAAATAATCATAGTATGTGTGTAATTCTCTATTTATTACTATTTTAGTACAGTGTAATTACATAAATCCTATAAAAACTTTTTTTTTTTTTTGTGAGATAGGACTTAATCGATGGGAGGACATTGAGAAGCTAAACTGTCTGCCCAAACTAGAAGAAGTGAGGTTGCAAGGCATTCCTCTACTGCAAGCTTACACAAGCATGGAGCGTCGCAGTCTAATGATAGCCCAGTAAGTCCAATGCATCTTTCAGGGATGAATGTTACGACAGAGTAAATAATGGCAGAATTTTCATTAGAAACTGATAGTAATGTTGTAGAAATGTTGATGAGAAGATGTCATTGCTCTTGCCTGCAGACTGCCATCAGTGACCTCCCTGAATGGGAGTGTCGTGACGGATGGCGAGAGAGAAGACGCTGAGAGATTCTTCATCCGTTATCACTTGGATCATTCAGAGGAAGCGCTGCCCCACAGGTATCTTATGCATGAACACTGTAGTATAGACCACTGGTTCCTAACCCTGGTCTTGGAGAACCCCCAACACTGCATGTTATTGATGTATGTCTTTTCTGACACATGTTTGATGCCTTGGAGTCTTTGCTAATGAGCTGATGAATTGAATCAGGTTTGTTAGATTAAGGAGACATCTAAACTGTGCAGTGTTGGGGGTTCTCTAAGACCAGGATTGGGAAACACTGGTGTAGACTATTTAGAACCTTATTGAATAGCTCTTGGACTCACACCTTGTCTACACCAGATGCAAAGAATGTAACTAACCACAATAGTGTATACTTGATGCAGTCACCAACTGACAAATCACCAACAGTGAACTGGTGCCCCAGTCTATTTATGACATACTTGAAGCACCTGCTCTTATTCTAACACACATAGACAAAGGACAAATTGATTTGCAGTATCTTGGTTGTGTCAAGTGTAGAAAGATTTTAGCTGTTTAAACGATGGTCAACAACTGTTGCATCTGGTGTAGACACCGTATCAGGCAGCGCTGTTCTTTAAACTTTTGGTCTGTGTACTCATACAGACTGATGCCTGTGGTTGTTTCCTTGAGATCCATACATTTCATTCCATTATCTTGTGGTCTGTCCAACTGTCCAACATTCAGCATAAACATGGTTCGGAAACATTCTGTATTTACAATCAAATAGTATGTTTTTTATGTTATAGGATTTTGCTTTATTTCAATGCAGCTGACTTTTTTTTACTATGTATGTATATATATATATATATATATATATATATATATATATATATATATATATATATATATATATATAACACATATGTCAATTTTGTAAGAAGTATTATTAACACCAGAAACACACTATAAGCATATTAAATAAAATGTATTGTTTATTAAATAATTATAATTTAATGTAATTATTCTTCCTATTATAAATAATTATAAGCTTGATTTAAAAATATTATCCCTCTAAGTTGCTAGAAGTGAAAGTAAACATTTTCTCTAACCTTTAAATTCACCTGAAAGAGAGATTTGTCTTTAGAAGACAGTTCATGCTAAACCGCAAGTGGCAGTGCTGAGAATGCAACAGAAACCTTTTTTTACACTTAAAATGTTGTATGTATACATTTCAGAACAAAATATTTTTGCATACACTGTAAAAAAAAAAAAAAAAAAAGGTCTGAATAAAACAAATATTTTTTTCAATTATGTTTTACAAGTACATACTATTACAGTCTTAAAAAAAATCACATTTACTTCAATGTGCTACTTGTAGTTATTTGTAAAATTTACTAGTAATTTCTCAGTGAAAATTGTTCCAAAGACAGCTTTTTTGCAGTGTAGCTAAAAGTGCTTGCTTTACAGTATTTTGACTTTTTAAGTAGCATTTTTGGTTTACCCATATAGTGAAAGGCTGAATTTCATTTAAAATTTACATTTCGCTTTGGAGATATCACTGCTTGGTGACCAAATATGGGAAACTGGCTCCTCTGGCTGAGATCGACCTGAGACCACGTTTCCATGCCAAAGTGGAGGTACGCTATGAAGAAAAAGTGGAGCAGGTGAGTATCCGTTTGGACCAGACGGTCGCAGGGCTGAAGAAGCAGCTGAGGACTGTTGTGCAGCTCCCCACCAGCAACATGCGTCTGTACTACATCGACAAGAGTTCTGCCTTTGGCCCTGACGAGTTGAAGTACAACGCACGGGCCTTGCACTCTTACAGCATTCAAGATGGGGATGAGATCCTGGTAGTTCCCAAAACAAAATAACCGTCTTTTTTCAGGATCACAAAAAAAGCTATATTTAAATAACCAAATCCAATTTGAATTAGCGCCATCTAAGCTCCACAGAGTGAATGGGACTGTCTTTCAGGGAAAAACCTCTAGGATTTGCAGGGGCTTTAGTTCGGCAAATAATCTGTCACATCTCTACACGGTCATAAGAAACACCGTGTGCACCTTTGGTTTTGTTGCTGTTATTAAAGGTTTGCTTTTTGTCTTCAGACTTCACTAGCACCCATGTATTTTGAAATGCCTGTTTCTTCAAATATAAAGCACAGCAGAGGGCTATGGCAGCCCAGGATGTGCTTATTACAGATTTTAAGACAATCACCCATAGCTGAAAAAAAATGTTGCACTGCACTGATGTCTTAAAGAAGAAATCATGGATATCCATTGCCTGCTGATGTGTGTTGTATGCTGTCAGCCGTTATTTACATGCAAAAGACTCTCGGGCCTTATATATTATATGGGCAGTGCTAAATTCACATGAGGAAAGATTTGCAAAACATCTTATTCACAAATGTTTTTAAATGTCCAGTTCGATTTGATTATCCTATTGAAAAATCCAGAAGGAAATTGCGGAGTCGCCTGCATTTGCTATTTTATGTGGTATCTTTCTGTTTTGATCCCTCAGAATATGTATTTTAGTACTTTCTCTGACGCATTGGAAGTGGGCACTTAAACTTGTACCTCCAATACAAAGCATATGCTGAGAAAAGTGCTTATCTTCATTTCATTTGCATCCATATTATGGAGTGTGTTTATTTTCTTTTACTCGCAGAATAATAAGTGGCAAATCATCAGTCCACCAAAGATTACATATGTATTATAATATATTTATTCACAGTATTTATTATTGAGTTACTGATTGGTGTTATTTATTAAAAATGAAACAAAACAAATCGATAGCAAACCAATCAATGTGAATGACTCTATCTGGCCAGAAAAACATAAGCAGGAAATTTGGCTCATATGTTAATTTAAAAGAATACTCAAAATGTTCTCACCCTCAGGCCATCTAAGATAAAGATGAGTTTTTTTGGCCATTGGAAGAGATTTATCATTACATCATTTGCTCGCCAACGGATCCTCTGCAGTGAATGGGTGCCGTCAGAATGAGAGTCCAAACAGCTCATAAAATCATCACAATAATCCACAAGTAATTCACATGAGTCCAGTCCATTAATGAATGTCTTGTGAAGTTAAAAGCTGCATGTTTCTAAGAAAAAAATTTGTCAAGGTGAAATTGCTTTCTCCAGTGAAAAAGTCCTCTCATCTAAATCAAAAGAGATGTGCATATTTCTTTCCTGATTCAGACGAGATTACTTTTCAAGCACTATTTCTAAGTGAAATAGTCCAAAACAGTTCTAAACCTTATCAGTGGATTTCAATGTGAGAATACAACAGGGGATCGACAAGTTGAGTCATATGGATCATTGTGATGTTTTTATCAGCTGTTTGGACACTCATTATAATGGCACCCATTCACTGCAAAGGATCTGTTGGTGACCAAGTCATGTAATGCAAAATTTCTCCAAATCCGTTCATTTACAATTTCCTCATGTTGATCCAAACCTTTATGACTTTATTTAATCTAGGGGGCATAAAAGAAAATGTTTTTTGATGGTATTTTTTCCATACCAAAAGGGAAGCCAACATTCTTCAGAACATCTTTTGTGTTCCACAGAAGAAAGAAAAATCATACAGATTTGGAATGTAAGTTATCAACGGTTTCATTTGTGTGTTTTTAATTTTTTTTATTTTATCTTTTTAAAAACACAGAAATGTTTTATTTTGTTTATCATTTTAAAGATACTGCAGCTTGACTAAAATGTGTGTTGAAATTCAGAAAGTTCATTCTACAGAATGAATGTTTAGTGACTGAAACTGGTGAAAACCTAGTTTGTTGTATTTTTTATTTCATATATAACATGATAGCATGATTTGAAGGATGGACTGAAAGTAAAAGCACTGAGATACTTTCAGCATCACTGTCAGTGTGCCACATTACACTGACACTCGCAAATGCTTAGGTTAGATGAGCTTTTCTCTTATGTACTGATATATAAAAGTGTATGAAATTATGTGAAAATGTTGAAGGCTAGAAGCATTTCTCATTAAACATTCTAGTCAGTAAGACGTGATTTTGAATTAAGTTGTCATTCAGAATTTGGAGTCAGTTTTCACATCATTGTATAACCAAACCGTGAAATGAGTAGAGATTTAATTATGACTTATATGAGTATAACTTAAACTGAAGTGGAACATGAAATGTTAAAATCAGCTTGCAGATTTAAAAAAATGTTGTTAGGTTGGAGAAAGAAAGTTGATAAAGATGAAGATTCTAGCATCCTCTATGCCTTTCTCTTTCTGCTTTTATCTGCGACCCCTAATCAAACATTAAAGCAAAATGAAGAACTGTTTCTCTCTCTCTCTCTCTAGAGATTTCCCTTTTAGGTTTTTCACATTTGCATAATTATTATTATTTTTACCTATATGTATGCATTATTGATATTCCAATTTTACGATCCTTGAAGGTAATGCCACTTAAACTGTGACTGGCGCATATGAAGTGTGAAGATGAAAGTTAAATTTACCACTATACCACTCGACATTTATTTACCAGACATTTTTCAATAATTGTGACTCACAGTACACTATTCTTTTTGTATCCAGATTGTACATTTAATATTTATTTTGCTGTTTTTGTTAGGATATTATGTGTTGAATTGTTTCTCAGTTAGCATTATCTGTTGTACATTTGCAGTTCTTAATCTTCAGTTAAAGTTAATTTTGTAAAGGGTGTGTAAAAGGCTGTTAAGCATCAAAGGGAGGAGAATTCCAGAGAATAATTTATCTAATGGATGCATTAGGCCTGTTATTGTAATGAACACTTACATATTTCAAGTTGAGTTGCACACAGTCACTCCATTAACGTGTTACCATTTTAAAATCAGATTTGACTGTTTTATACCATTGATTTGCCAGCGTATGTGCACAATAATGTATCTATGTTTGAAAGTTGGAAGTGTGTCAAAGGCTAAGCAAAAATAAACTTGTATTTTACTGGCTGTCATTATAGTAGTTTGTGTATTACATTATTTATTGATATTTTGAAATAACATTTAGTTTTAAACATTTTATTATTATTATTATATATTTTATAAATTCTAAATATATATTAGCCTTATTTTTTTACTTGAAGTAATATTAGTATTGTTTTTTTTCATATAATTATATTTTATTTTATTTGTGTTAACTAAATTGGTTAACAACATTGCTGTCATGGCCATAAATATGTTTAAGGTAATTTTGATTTTACATACACAATAGCATTGTTTAAAAATATATATCTATCTATATATATATATATATATATATATATATATATATATATATATGAATAAAATGTGTAAATCATTCTGCCTTACGTTTCCTTTTGTGTTCCATGTGAGGAAGAAAGTCATGCACGTTTGAAACAACGTGAGTGAAATGATACAGATTATATTTATTTATTTATTTTTATTTATTTATTTATTTATTTTTCCCCCTTGGTGTATAATCTGTTCCTTTAAAACGCACCGAGATCTCTAATCTCAAAAGTGTTTATTCACGTCGCCAGGGTTACAGTGTGGGTGGTGGCATTGTGATGACGTTCGAGAGCAGAATTAACCAATGGGATGAAAGAAACGCTCTCCGACGTCACCGTTAAAGTGAGCAACCGTTTTTTGACTACAAGTCAAGAGCTTGGAATATTACAAGGACAGAGACAACCAAAATGCCTCGGTTATTATTTACATTGTGTTGAAGAGCATCAGTGAACAATTGTGTATCGGCTGCAAGAGTTCAAAGTGGCTTACGTGGAAGTCTCACTCACGGTGGGCTCTGTCCTGAAGGAGCGAGGGGAGGAGGATGGTCTTGCTCGGATTGGTGAGTAATGCTGTAAAAGCTCGCACTCGCACAGTCTTCGCCGTTTCCACTGATTTACTCGATTCGGAAGCTTCTGGACGATTCACTAATTACATAACATCGACTGGCGAGCTTTCTTGGGTATAAATGTATGAAATGACTCGGTAAATCGCGAGTTGGGTATTTAATTCTTCAGACCCAGTCCTGCAGATTGAATGTATTCATATGAATACAAAGTCTTGAAATGTTTAGTATCGTGTAGGTCAGTTTGGTGCAGTCTCTCTTTTTAAGGCAATAGTAACATAAGCTGGACATTTATTCAAAGTGCTCGTGTTGTGTTTTGTTTATCCAGTAACGTTACTTGGTGAAGTTCAGTGATGTAGCGCTGTACGCTGCAGCTCGATCACGTGACACGCTGCTGAAGGACGGGAGACTGAGCAGTGTGTAACCTTTTGATACCATCTCTTTGTTTTGGCCTTGACCTTGATTTTCCCTTATTTGCCTGCTTCTAGTTAAAGTAGTTTATAAATATAATACTTATTCATATAATATGTAAATTAGTGTCATGCAGCGTTGTTAAAACATACCCCACCATCAGGATCAGTTGTAACAGTGTTACGGTGACAAAAAGTGTTTGTTTTAGAAGTATTACAGTAAGTAGTTCGGGTGGTTACTTACGCAAATTACAATCTCCAATAATTACTAAATGATTAAACTCTCCGAACAGTTAACTCAACAGTTATCCCATATTTATCCTGACCGGCTTTTTTTGACCTTTGACAATAATGTAGTACTTTTAGTACATCTGTCCCTCAGTCACTAGGATATTAAGCCCAGCTAAACAAGCCATAGACATAATGAGAAGTAGCTTCTTAATTTAATATTTTAAATATTAAATATGTTGCATATACAATTGTAATATTATATAAACATAAAATGTTTAATTATGTAACTTACATAGAATAATTAAAAAGAAAAAAATTCTGTAGAAGCTTTTAGATTATTAAATCAAAATCAATGGGTTCCCCTTTTGAAAAAAAAAAAAAAAAAGATTTGCCATTTAGTTTTACATGTTAATCCCATCTTTTTTTCATTGTCTTCTTTTTGTAGACAGTGTTACAAAATGTTAATTTAATATAACTGCATATATAAAGTAGAAAATAAATATAAAAACACGCCATATGTCTTATATAAAATGTTATATTTAATTATTTTATATAAATATAGGAAATTATATAATCAAAAAGATATTTCATATGTTTACATCAAACATTTCTAACTGTAAAAAATCTTATTGTAAACCCAGTCCTGCCCATAAAAAGTCTTAATACGAATCCTTTAAGTACAATTCGGAATGCAGGAGTGTTGAATGACCCAAGGAGGTCATAGGCAATTGCTATATTTACCAGCTCAGTAATATGATCTCTAGCATTCTGGATCACTCTGCTCATGCAGTCCTCTGGTCCTCTCACTCTTGAGCTACAGCCTCCAAAGCAACACGCTGTCCATGGAAGATACTACTGGTGAGCCTCTTCTCCAAATCGACTCGCTCTTTTCTTTAACTTTAGGCTGTTTTGACTGCTATCCAGTATTGTGAGTTCTATGGGGGAGACTGCGTGACATTCTCAAGTCATCAGTTGTTAGGTTCTTTATTGTTATCCATTCAGCCTAACCAGGGTCTGGATTGTAATGAAAGTCTAACATTTAAACTGAGGCATAGCAATACAGAACATTTAGTTTAAAAAAAACGTAGTTTTAAAAGATGCTCTCATATACCTCTTTATTAACCTAGGAATGAGTTGTCATGTATGCTTTTGTATTTTGTATGTCTCATAGGCTTTATATAGGCCTGTTTCCTTATTATTTGTCTAGTACTAAGTGTGCTTTTATATTTATATATCTGTATAATATGTTTATGGCCATTTTTTTGATTAAGCTGTATATTTTATTTTATTTTATAAACACTGCCTTCACCAAATGTTCCTAAACCCTCTTCTGTATTTTTTGTTGTCTTTTCAGGTTTGAACATTGAACGGTGTATGTGAGGTATAATGAACCGCCACCTCTGTTTTTCCATCTGCTAGAACCGAGAACGGCTCTATTTACAGTAGGTACCCCGAACCTAACACCCACCTGCTTGCGCACTTTACACACATGATACCGAGAGAGTGCTGTGGCACTTACAAACAACATACAGAGTTGCAGTTTGTCTCTGGAGATTTTTAGGGTGTGTTAATCCAGTACAAGTTATTGGGTTCATCTTTTGAAATTAAAAAACACCAAAGCAGTTTTGTGTGTCTGTACCCCTGATTTGTAATTTTAGTTGCTCACGTTAATCCCCATTGTCTCCTTTTCATAGACAATGGCCCTAATGTCAGAGTGTTACAAAATCTGTATTCCACATTCCTTATTCAGGATTGTCTACGCTCGCTGTAAATGATTTAAAAACCTGAAATGACCTGCTGCCTTTAAAATTTGGTCTGATGTTGTCTTTCCAGAATGTATAAGCATTGAAAATAAAGACTAAACCAGTGCAAGTCTGATCCGCGTAACATAGCTGCGAATAAAAAGGTAGATTTTGAGTTTGGTTTGGCAGGTTTTGTTGCGAGGCGAGTCTTGCCAGATTGCTTTTGGTCATAGGAGGGGGCTGAGGCGTCAGTTTAGCCACCGAGCTCTTATCTGCTCACATTTCAGGGTAAATATAGCTGTACCCAAGACTTTGCCTCAAGTCTAAAGCATTTTGTTTGTGTTGCTAACACAAACACCTGCACAAGTTTCTCATTTTTTTTTTTTTTTTTTTTAGGATGGTTTAATGTCACAGCGATTTTCTGGAGACCAGTTTTGATATTTGAAGTTATACAGCACATTCAGAGCTAAACTGTTTTCAGGATATTTTTATTGACCTTTTGATGCTTCTTTGCAATTCTTAGTGCATTTTGGTTTCTGCTGAGGCATGTTTCTGTATCAGAGTAACAGTCAAAATGTAATTACGTGGCTAACATTTTTAACAACTGTTAAGTCACCTTTTCATTTTTTTTGCTCTGAGGTGGAAACCGGCTTTCATAGCTTTCCAAATGCTGAAGAGCTAAAAGTAGGTGTTGTGACGTGTTGGATGTGAATGTTAAGGAGCAGTGGTGGTGTGCACGTCATGACAGCACGTCTATCAGCATGAATGCAAGTGTGGATGTCTGTCAGGCATCACGGGGCTGAACCACGTCTGCTGTGACAAGTCCTCATCTGTCACATGCTTGCAGCCGGAGACTATCCCACAGCTCAGACCCTGACCACTGACTAAACCCCCACTGACTTCTGACATACTGAACCAGCATTCTGTGAGGAAGAAAAAGTCCAAAATCCAGACTCATTCTACTAAAAAGGTTTAATTCTGTAAAAAAAATCTAAGTTTCTTTATCAGTAGTAACTAATAGCTAATATTTCTCACAAAAGATGACTGCAGACAACAGAGCCTGCTTCTATGATTTAGCATATTTGTATTTAGTGACACAATTTTGTTCAAAAGATAAAAAAAGAATACTTTTATTCAGCAAGTGTGCATGAAATTGATCAAATAAATGCCATTCATTTGAACTTTCATCAAAAATATTAAGCAGCACAACTGTTTTCAGCACTGATAATAATAATAATACATGTTTTCCTGAGCAGCAAATACGCATATTAATGTGATATTGAAGTCTGAAAATATATTAAAATAGAAAATGGTTATTTTAATACTGTTATATTTTACAATATTACTGTTTTTCTTGTCATTCTTTAAATCAAATATATACAGGGTTGGTGAGCATAAGAAACGTCTTTAAAAATATTTTTTTAAATCTTACTGACCCTAAGTTTTTTAATAGTATTGTTTAATACATTAAATCCCTGACACCTTGACATTTTTGTCTGTGTTTTTTAATGATCTTGAAGTAAAAAAAAAAAAAAAAACTGTCTTATCTCCTCATATCAAAAGTTTTTTCCCTAGAATATAGCAGCTCATTCACAAGGATCTTACTTGTAAATGTAATTTAAATATCATATTCAATATTATTTATTTAATAGTGATATATTATAAATATGCAATAATAAAGAGAGCACATTATTATCATTCTTTGTTTAATAATATTAAATTAATAATAATAATAATAATAATAGTTAATTTTACCCATGTCCTCTGTCATCAGTTGCCTTTTTTAATATAAACCTCAGATTTGTAGGCAAGAAGTTGCCATGTTGGCAAAACATTGCCTCAGTTAAGATTGCCAGCTCTGCATTTCTTTGATTGTTAATCAGTTTCCACCTCATCTATTAATGAAGTGCAGCACAAACGAAATGTTTTCTACTACTTCTTTTTCTAGACTAGTTTGTCGTGGCATTACAGCGGTTAGAATATTAAGGAGCTTTCTCAATACCATATGGTAGGGTTCTTTTGGCTGTTTTTATTCTGGCCAAAGAGAGGGAACACAATGTGAAAGCAGTGGACAACTGTCTTAAGAGTTCTCGTCTGGTGAAAGCTTGTTAGCGTCAGTCTGCCATGTGCTTTGGACTGCCTGCAGCGTGCAGCCTATAGCCTAGATCTATGTGTTGAATTATTGATGCATTTGTGAACGCTGCACTCAGAGAGGGAGAGAGAGAGAGTGCACAGAGAGATAGATTAAAGAAATAAGAGCCATCACACTGAACCCTATACGGATCAACGACACCAGATACTTTTATTTATTCAGACGCTGCACTGCCTTGTGAACAAGAGCCCGTCTCTCCACAAGAACAAACTGTGCCGCCATAACACACGTCCCGGCTCTGGGAGCTCTCTTGTTTCATTCAAACAGTGGGGTCCTCAGTGCGGTGCTCGGGCTGTACCACCAATCCAGGCCCCCTATGAAAACAATGGCACTCATTTTGTTCGCCAGCTGCATTCAGGGTCCCGTCCCGTGCTAGCAGTGCAGCCCCCATAGGTTGCGTAATATCACCCCTCGCAGTGTGTGTGCTGTGTTTGGACGAGAGTCACATGCTGCTACTCATGGAATATGTTTTCAGGATCAAGCGCACAGAACACAAGAGACTTCAGGGCATGACACAGTCATTCAAAATTCATAACAGGTAGTGTTTATACCCTACCATTTTGACTGAAATTGCCCAACTGAAGAGAGACACTCTTTCCCTAAGGCTGAAATACACACGTAATGAAACAGCCGACCTTCAGTGTGTGGGATTTTGAGGCATTTTGGAATTTGTTGGTTGATATGAGCTAAAATGATTTATATCTCATCAGTCAGTGTAGATGTCAGATGGGGCCCCTTTGACATAGTGCACTTAAAAATAACTTATATTTATACATAGCAGCTGTAGATGCACAAAATATCTGTACCATTTTGGTTATTAGCTGATATTATTATTATTTTTTTATTTTATTTTTTTTTTATTGGCTTTTATTGGATATTTAATTGTATTATGCATCTAAATTGAGATATAAATGATCACTTAAAGGTATAGTTTACCCTAAAATTAAAATTTGATGTTTATCTGCTTACCCTTAGGGCACCTTAGGTGACTTTGTTTATACAGTAGAACACAGACGAAGATATTTAACTCAAACCTTTGCAGTCTGTCAGTGTTATAATAAAAGAAAATGGGATTCACGCTTTGAGGGTCCAAAAAACATACACAAACAAAACCAAATTAAACCAAAATTTATGTGTAAAGACATGAAATGATGCATCTTGCAAGAAACTGAACAATATTTATATAATTTTTTACCTCTGTATCATTTTTGGTTTGACTAAACATCACCAGTGAGGTTTAGCATTTCAACGGAAGTTCCAGTTATAACATTTTAATTGAAAACTACTCAAGGTCAAAAACATTTAAAACTATAAAAAATATGCATGTATTAAACAGATTTTAATTTCATGCCGAATTTAACATGGGAAATAATAATTGGTTTATCTATATTGGCCAGAATTTTTATACAACAGATTTTCTTCTTTTCGTTCACAGAGTCCATGCAGCCTGAAATCGTCTCACGTCCAGCTGAGCTCCCAGCATGTCTCGTGTCTCCTCTACAGCGAAACGCTATGGCGGCTCTTCTTATACCAGTCACTACAGTTCATATGGCTCCTCCCTGACCTCATCACTGGGCTCCTACGAGCGGGACAAGCTCCCCTATAAGAGCTCCTCCTCAGGCTACTCCTCCTCAAGCTACCTGAGCTCAAGCGCCTCCCGCTCCCGCAACTACAGCTCTTTGTCTGAGCCGGACCGGGGTCGGCCCATCCCTCGCACCGATTTGCTAGGCAGCCGGCGCAGTGAGAGCCTGAGCCGCACACCGGCTAAGGGCTATGGCTCGGGCCTCAATGGAGGCTCAGGATACAGCAGCTACAGCTACTCTCCGTCCCCCACCAGCTACCTCTCCTCCTCACCCGTGTCCTCCAGCATCTCCCTCAGTCGTAGGAAGTCGGTGAGTCAGAGCGATTTGACGCACGATCTGTCAGCTCTGGGCCTGAGCGAGACGTCCAGTGGCAGTGGCCTGAAGCAGTCCTACCAGAGCCGAGGCACTGATGTATCTGACTCCTACAGTAGCGCACGCTCCAGCTACGGCCTCTCACGGAGCTCAACGCAGGACGGCCTGAAGAGCAGCAGCAGCCGATTCTCCTCCAGCTGTCGCTCCATTTCACCAGTCAGAGAGTCCTCGGTAAGAGCATTCATGTTTTCTCATTGGACAGTACCCATTTATTTCCATAACGTGCAGAATGATGCTAGGATTGTGTGTTTCACCGATCCTTAAATTTGCATCACTCTCCTTTCTCAAGTGTTACACAAGTGCCCTTTCGGCTCAAAAGAGTTTGTGCTGAGAGGTGTAAGGAATGTGTAACATTCAGCTGTGTTTCAAGTGTCTCTTGTGATATAAGTGAAGTCATCTTATGAAGTTGCAGATAAAATTATTGATTTGGTCAGGTAAATTTAGAATACTATAGTAACGTGAAAACTCTACTATTACATAGGGCAATATGGTTTGGTGTAATTATCAGTAACTGCAATTGAATTAATTAAATAGTGAAACATGGTACTGTCGGATCCCTGCAGTTTTCCGCCAAAATAAAAGCTTAATGGTTTAACGTTTGAAAATGAAGATCGCAGTTAGTGTATTTGTTAATGATGCTAACAACATGCTAGTTATATGCTAATCATGCATGCTTCTTTGAGACCCCCATATCACTGGCATTGAACGATGTAGGACCTTTAAAATGAAGACTCCAAAATAAAAGTTTATTAAGGATTATAATCTAAAACCATATAGCAATATCTTTAATACTTATTGAGTTACAGGCAGGCAATCTTTGGGAAAATAATATATATGGCACTCAGAGAAGTATGTTCAATGCAGTTGTTCTGACTGAAGGAAACAAGATACATTTCTAGTTTAAACATTATTTGTTCTTCAGACAATGCTCTTTCAAAGAAAATAAGTGTCTTTTTTTTAAGTGACAAACATTTGGTTTTTGACCACTGAAAATGTGTACAATTTAATGATTTACTCCTGGAGCCATAATAAAACAAAATCTATGGAACCGAAAAATATAGGGCCTTAAAAATTAAGATGCCAAAAGGGAATTTTGTTATGACCCAATATATAAAACGGTATTACGTTACAGTTCTGCACACTTATAAAACTTGAAAAGTGATCTTTCCACAGTTTTGAATGGCCACCGTTTGCACATAATGCAACAAAGATTGCTGAAGTCAACAGATTTTACTAATATACCTACCAATATCTGTATAAACAATTAATTGATGCTTCCATCTTTCTGAAGTCATTTTTAACCCCCTGTAATTTGGCTCTGAATCTCAGGTGAAAATCGCCATTTTGACCCCCCTCTACAAAATAGTGGATTACTCAGTAAAGATTCATCCATGACATTTAATATTTTGGCTTTCATAGCTATACATGTTAATCTTTATTCAGAAAACAATATTAGGACAAATTTGAGCCGGGGACCTCTGGTTTAGTTGACATGAAATGACCCAGCTGTGATTTTTTTACATTTTCGAGATTAATGACATTTGTACTTATTCCACTCAAAATGTATTAAAAGTGCAATTTTATATATGATAATCTGTATACATTACAGGGTATACTATGAAGTAAGTAGTATGCTAACTGTTCTAAACATATCCATATCAGAGTTTTGCCATTAAACTAAAGAATGTGTTGGATTCACAGTGCTTCTTATGATAAATGAAAATGTCTGCTTACATTATGCTAAAAAATAAGTTAAAAAAAAACCTCTGTTGAATACAGTCTGTGGCAAAAAAATTTTTTTATTAGTTGCTGTTTATGTCATTTATTAAGTTACTGCTCAACAAGGAAGCCCAGGCTAAATGAGCAGTGCTGAGCAGTAAGGTCTGACTTATAGGATAGCTGTGCATTTAAAGGGGTCATGAACTGCCTTTGTTTTTGATTTAGTACTTATGTTATCAATATTTTTACATAAAAACATCACAATCTAGTAAAAGGTTATTTTATGTCCTGTTATTAACCCCACTCATCAGAGCGCTCTGTTTGAATAGGTGTGATGGATTGTAGACTCAGAAGTAAACGCCCACTGCATTGATTCACTAACAGCGTACATTCATTCAATCAATGATGGACACCACTGTGATTTAGATTTAAAATGCATAAATAACTAAATACATACAGTATCAAACGATTTGTAAGAATAGACAAAACAATATGAATTGCAAAATGAAAACAGTTACTCAGAGTTGACAAGTCAAGTCACCTTTATTTATATAGCGCTTTTAACAATACAGATTGTGACAAAGCAACTGAACAGCATTAAATAAGAAAATAGTGTGTCAGTAATGCAAAAGGGCAGTTCATCATTTAATTCAGTTATGTCATCATCCAGCTCAGCTCAGTTCAGTTTAAATAGTATCTGTGCAATTAAGTCAACAAAATTGCTGGAAATTAAGTGTCCCCAACTAAGCAAGCCAGAGGCGACAGCGGCAAGGAACCAAAACTCCATTGTTACATAATGGGGAAAAAACTTTGGGAAAAACCAGGCTCAGTGGGGGGCCAGTACTCCTCTGACCAGACGAAACCAGCAGTTCAATTCCAGGCTGCAGCAAAGTCAGATTGTGCAGAAGAACCATCTGTTTCCTGTGGTCTTGTTCCGGTTGCCATCTAGGAGACAAGGTTCTCCGCTGACATTCAAGGCAGTAGAGATC
Source organism: Carassius auratus (assembly GCF_003368295.1). Lineage (NCBI taxonomy): Eukaryota > Metazoa > Chordata > Actinopteri > Cypriniformes > Cyprinidae > Carassius > Carassius auratus. The sequence continues at coordinate 12,335,886 of NC_039257.1, forward strand.
CTCTCTAGGTACTTTATTAGTTACCGTTAAACCGTTAACATGTTTCAAGCTATCCAAATATCGAACTGATCCAGTCCAGTGGCACAGGTACATTTCATGGTAACACTATCAGCCCCATGAGTACTAACGTTTGTTACCACCAAAGTAACACTAGAACACACATTAGGTGTGCGGGATTGTGCACTTGCAGTGCCTTTGCGTTCTTGTGTAGTATATATTACTAGCCTAATATTTCTGTCCTTATTCTGGTTTATCCAAAGTATTTTTGCCGATCAAATCAGTTTTATCAGTGTGAGGAAAAGCACAGGCTGCAACAAATTTGCCCTGTCACCGACTACTACAATTAAACTACTGCGGTTTCCCAGCCAATAGTAGGTTAGTGTTACTGAGAGTCTTTGCATGGCTGGGCCAGCATCAACAGTTTCCCTGCCACAGTCTGACTCTTTCCATTCAGTGGTTTTATTAATGATGCCAGTCTGTCTCAAACATAGAGACTGTGCACTTGCATAACCCAGGAGTTAGCAGTTCCCGTCATATTTTCTACTACCTACTCATTGAGCCAAGATTTTTTTAAATAACAGGTCTGTTAGAATGTAAGTTGTTCCACATTAACATTACTTTTAACATTAACATTAACAAAATGTTTCATGTTTGTTTTGATGAGGCTCAAAACCTACTGAATACAACTGCCTCCTTTTTGACTCTTGGTTATTGGCAGTATATCTCAGAGAACACTGAAAGTTCAGGACTTCTTATTATCTTCACATGAGGTCCTTTAAGAACCCCAGTGAAGATTAAATTCTACAAAGTACAGTGTCCCTCTGATGTTTTCCTGTGTTTAAAGTTTTCTGTATGTTGGCTACTGAGATTTGCAGTGTTAAATTTAAATCAATCATAACATGCTGTTTCTTTATTAGAGCGTCAAAAATTTGTGCTGCAGTTTACATAGCATTTCATAACAGGTGACCTGCTTATTTTTATAGAGAGTTTTTGCACATTTCAGCAGAATCAGAGCTTGTATTTTGTATGAAATTCAACTATAGTGGTGCTCTGATGCACATCAAGTCATTTGGCTAAAAGCCCAGATGGATCTTTGGCATTCATTCAAAGTGTTTAATTATACATTTCAAGGAACGCATTAATCCACCCTGTTTCCTTTACCTTTTCACCCTTGCTGTGTTCTGTGGCATGTCAAGGAAGTGTTTTCATTTGCTGTTTGCTGTGTACATAGACTTAGTCATAAGACTGGAAGGGTCAGAGTGATCCATCTCACTTTCTAAAATTCCATTTCACCCAACTTCCTGTTTCTATATAAACATGGATTAACATGCTCAACATTCTGAGGTTTTCTTTACAATGAAATCAACTTCAGTGAGATATGGTGTGAATAAGACATAGCCAGAAAGAAAAAAATAGATTCCTTGAATTCATTGTAAAGACTTGTCTATCCTTCTCAACATCGTTTTCAGATGTGTAAATGCGATATAGCGTCTGCATTGATTAAAGTCTATAGGAATGTGGGATGCATATAGAGCGTGGCCTTCAAAAGTGACATTGTTCTTGTAGGTAACTTTAAAGCTGCATTACGTGTTTCCAGTATATCCAGAATTGGGTTGCAGCTGATGACATTTGACCCACCGTCTCATAAGAGCATAACAACCTCAGTGTGTCATTCTCTTTTGGGGCTTAGTGTGTTTCATACCCTGTTCTAATTTCTCTGCCACTTTTACGGGCAAAGTTTAATGCTTCTCTAATACTGTGGTGAGGGTGACAGCTGAGCTGAGTTAAACATGGAGCCCAGCCCAAAAGACTAGACATATTGTCCCACTTTTTGTTGCTTTTACCATTGTTGACAGTTGTTCTATTTTCAGTATGATTTATAACATTTTTCCTGTCGAATAACTGCAGCTGTAAGTTAATTCTAATGTATTTGTATAGCACGTTTTACAATACAGTTTCAAATCAGCTTCACAAAAAAATTATAATTTTAATCTTTATGATATCTCCTTATCTATAGTCGCATGTAGCAAATTAGAGATGGGCAATAATGTAGTTTACATTTTAATTTGTACATAGTATATATCTCTTGTCGTTAATGTATACTTGTATACACAATTTCATACCTGTGTTATAATATAGTATACATTTTGCAACAGTATAAACAAAATGTCCTGCAGAGCCCAACCAACAATTGAAAGAGTTCCATTTTAAAATTAATAGTTAGTCCTTGACAGCCACACGATTCTTGTAAATCTCTGTCATCGCGGCATGTTTAACCCGCTGCCCTCAGTGACATCGGATGCGCGCGCTAGGCTCTTGTGGGCGGAACTGTTGTAAAGACATGGATCCGCGCGCTGCCTCCAGCCTTCAATCTTACAGCTCCCGCTCGCTGCCCTCACTTTTGAGAGCTCTCATCTGTCTACTTCGACGCGGGAGGGAATTCCTCTCTGCATTTGAGAACACGTTTCTTCGTTTATTTTTTTGTGAATAGTGTTCCAAATGTAGTGAGTCGGTCAGCGCGCGATGTTTTTATTCGTCCCCATTGCTGCCTCGCACCGCTGAAGAGGTCGTTTCCTGATCAGGTTGCTCACCTGAAGGACCCTGGAATATTTGATGCGAGAACGTCCATAGTAACGTTAGCTTTTTTCTTAAAGTTAATGTTTACACAGCGCGGAAGGATTTTATTGATTATGCCCAGAATGCGACATTCATATACAGTTACAATACCAGAGGAGCCACCTGCGACTGCGTTCCCCCTTGTTAAACAGGACATGAGGAGGAAAAGCTCTACTATGGCCGGCTGCATGCTGGTCTCCACATTCGTTGGACTTCTGATTAATCATGCCAAGGTATGAGCACGATTCATAGGCGTATTACGGCCATTCGTATTACCATTTACCCTCTACTAACGTTATGTTTTTATTATTTTACTAGGTTCACTACTACTTGTTCATTACGTGTAGGTAAAAATGATTTTATTACTACAAAAATCGCATTTTAGTCTTTGAATACCATCGGGGTTTGTAGCTCATATAAACTATTCAAGTTCTTACTAGTTTATATTATAGTTATTGGTATATTCCAATAACTCGTTTGATTAGTATTTGTTCAGCTAACCAACAAACATACTAGTCCACTCAGTAACTATTTGTAAAACTAAAAACTGATAACTGTCAGAAATAGATAAGCAGTAACTATCAGAATACATTGTGGTCGTAAGTGAATAGTGTTTGTACCTGAACCACTGACATGACCAGTACCAATAGTATAGCTACTTAAGACTAATGAGAAACAGTAGCAAATCAAGAAATACTATGCATCAAACAAATACTACAAAATAATTGAATACATACTAGTTACGACTGGAATAAGTACTGGTGCCTAACTAACTAGTGAAAACATTGGATTGAAGCAATAAAAATAAGTACTAGTAACATAAAATAGATGCTAGTTAATTTCAAGGAATACATGATAAAGCATGAATGAACTGAGGCCCACTGAATAAGCCTTAAAAAGTAGTTCATGCTGTGATGTCATTAATATTGCACTTACCTCCATCAGTAAGCTCTCTTTAATTCTTTTAAGGGATCAGTATTCTGACAGGTCACTGCTTATATAATGCAAATTAATCTTGCATTTGCTCTTTCGGTTCATTTACTTATTCTAACCAATGGCTGCTATGTTATGTGTATGCAGGTGTGCACTTAGAGATAAACTGATGAAGCAGTCTTATCGATGCCATAGAAAAAAGGTTAGGTTTCAATGAGAGCACCTTACATTGGGTTTACCAGAAGGCACACTTGATTAGTTTTTGAAGTGAAGCAACAGCAACCTGCATGCTGCTGATGAATGACGCATGAGGCAGTTCAGAATGGTTGTTCGTTGTTACGTAATAAGCAGAAATCCCATTAGAGCTCACTCCTGCATTCAGCAGTGCTCTCAGTCCTGCCCCATGCCACCAGTCAGGACTAGGCCTGGTGGAACAACTTTGCCACTGAGCCTTCATTATCTTCCTCGCTATTAGTTTCAGCGTCACGGAATGTGCTTCGATATTCATCAGGACACTTATATATTAAATTACCCATATATTTAGCATGTGTAAACAGGATTTTCTCCATGCAGTTTTGGTGAGTTAACTCCCCCCGAGGTGTGACAAGTATAATGTGATTGTGAAGGACATGGAGTACCAGCAGTGCCTTTATTTTGGTTCGCTGAAACAGGACGGTCCAAATGAAGTGTTTCATTCTAATTTAACACATTGGTACATGGGACAGAAATTTTGGCACAGGAGCTTGAGTATTCCTGGGAAATGCAGGTCTACAAACTGTGTCCGGGTTCAAAAGGCTTCTTTAAACAGACGAAAGTTACAAGGAAAACCTTAACCAGCAGACAGCTAAGAGATGTGTGGAATTATTTGGCTGGGAGTGTAGGTCAAGAGACAAAGTTGACATAAAACAGAGATGGTATAAACTCTAAACAGTACAACGAGTTCATCTCACGGTTTAAGCCAACTACCAGAGATCTTTAAATAATATTATGTGGGTCAGTGTTCGCTGATGACTGAAGGCTGCCAGTCTGGATGTTTCAGCTGGGTATTTGCTCCACATTTTCCTCTCACAGCAAGCTGTTATAAAAGCAGGATTAGTCTTCCCTCACCTCTGTAATGGGGAGAATGCTGAACAGAACACCGTGACCCACTTCCACATTCTCCTGCCAGCAGAGAAATAGAGGGAAAAGAGTGCTACAGAGGAGGATTTGAAACATAAAATCTCACTATACCAACAACATAAAGGCAAAAAAAACATATCAAGTTATTGTATTATGTTCTAATGCTTCATTATGCATGGAAATAGTAAAACTGTTCAACTAATACATTGAAGTTCTTCACCCAGTGTATACAGCTTTGCCTTGGAACTTTCATCATAACTCATTCAGGCAGGTGTTCTTCTTACCCTTTAACAGGTTCCTCCAGAGTTTCCAAATGCACTTTTCATCCTGAGACCAAGTGATGCAAATGTTGTAAACTTATGAGATGTTTATTAGCTGCAGGGTACATGTACCCCTATATTGAGAAGCAACCACAAGCTGCTTTGGCAACAGCAACAGCAGCATTGTCTCATTTCACACAGCAGTGGACGTCTGCTTCAGAGTGAATCACAACAACCTAAAATAGACCTACTTTGTACTAGGGCTGGGCGATATATCGAATATTAGCGATAATATCACAATGATTTTGACGACGATGTAAAATTTGAAAATATCGTGAATATAGAATATTTCAAATTCAAGCATATTTTCCCCCCAAAAAACGTGTCTGAACGTTTCCCCCAGTTCCACAGTGTAAATTGTGAATTGCATGCACTTAAAAAGTTGACAGAATGCACTTTCTGTACTTGTTTTGCACTTATTGTTACATATAGATATGTTCATTTAATAAAAAGCAGTAAGTGATCACTTGGTCTAGAGTTTTTTTTTTTATTATTATTTAAATGCAAATGCAAACATATCGAGATATACAGTATGTATATGCAAATGTTTCCTTGATATGCAGCGGGACATGTAAAATGGGACATTTGATGTTTTAGTACAGTATTATGTAGGATGTTGCAGAATTCTGGATGGCCACATTTGCATGATGTCTTGGTTTAGTGCCTGTAAAAATCCTTTGGCCATCAGAGATGGCTGCCGGGATCAGTGTTGCCGTGACGATAAAAAAATCAGCCAATGAACGGACATCCCATGTGAAAGGATGCTATTTTTGGAAGTGTTGATATTACTCAGCAGAGAAGGACAAATTAGGCTGGTGAGCCTGTTCCCATGAAATGAGCATTCAACATGCATTTTCCATGGAAGCGTGGCTTTGGGTAATACACAGTTAATGAGTTTGTTAAACATTCCTGGTGTGATATATACTGCCATGAGCTGTTTGTTCCCCAAATATTGACTGCTGTGCCACTGAGGCGGTCGGGACAAATGTGGTCTGTGTGAAGATCCTGGCCAGCACCAGGTAAGTTTGTCAGAGTTCCAGGCGGCACAGGGTAGATCACGTTTCCCCTCCCGTGCTTTGGCACGACAGAAAACAACATGGTGTCAGATTACTGGCCGGTCTGCTTTAACACTCTAGCACCTCTAATAAAAAACAGATTATATGGATACATAGATCTCCGTTTCCTGGAACGACTTGCCTTGAGGTGTGGTCACATTTAATCATTCTGGCTGGAAATTCGAAATCCAGTCAAAATTACAGCTAATTTGACCTTTTAAGAGCAACATTTCCGTCCATTTGATAATGTATGATTAGTCGCTGACATCTAGCCTGTGACCTGTGGTAACATCTCATCTCCTCTCTGTTTTTCAGAACTCAAAGAGTGCCCAAGGCCTGGTGGGGCTTCGTAATCTGGGAAACACAGTAAGTGTTTTGAAATGGGATGTACTAGTGTGTACTTGTTTTCAGTAGGAATTTTTGTCCAGTTTTGGCTCAAACTTATGCTTGACTACCTGTTTCTTCAACGGTGGGAGATGTGGTGGCGCTGCTGATGCAGAAATTACATTTCGTCTCTAGAATTTGATTCCCATGTTCACACAAACCAGACAAATCAGTAAAAAAAAATCACACAACAATGAAGTGTGAAGGTCTTCACTGTCACTACTTTTTATCATATACGTAGTACATATATATATATATATATATATATATATATATATACACTAAATACAGCACATCTAGCGTGCTAGAAATAGATCAAAACTGTCAAATCTGTGATTTTAACACACCTAAGCGGCAAGAAGCAAAAATGTTTTCATATCGATTTCACATTCCTCCATCTGTTTCCATTTGGCAAGATTAGTTTTCATGATGTCTCTTCGCTCTCGCACTCACTTAACTTGCTTCTGCCAAGCAACAGTATGTGTACAGTCCAAAAATAAACTCTTACACATCACAGTCAAATCTGCTGCTGTGAAACTCTAGACGACGTGTCACTTGTTTTGTGGATACCGTTGCTTTCTAATTTCTGCTTAGTGAGCATGTACACAGTGTCATATTTGTAGATAAATATTTATATTAATTAAATGTATGTAGTACATTTTGTCAAAAAATAACATTTTATTTTTTCATATAAAAATTATGTTTTTTATCATGCTCATTGCTCTTTGTGTCTATTTAGTGTTTAATTTTGGCAGTGTATATTTTATTAAATAATCACTGTCATGGAATTCATTTAAATGTTTTTAATTCAGCCCAAAATCTAGCTCTTAATATTTCTCTTCCTTTATCTCTCTCTTTCCCTCGCTAGTGTTTTATGAACTCCATCCTTCAGTGTCTTAGCAACACACAGAGCCTGCGAGACTACTGTCTTCACAACTCCCACCGCCGAGACCTCAACAACAACAGCCGCACAAACACTGCTCTCATGGAAGGTGAGTGCGCTCGCCACCACACAACTCCTGCAGGTTTCACAGCCGCCACTAACCGTACTGAAAGCCTCTCTTTGTCGTGACTTCAGAGTTTGCCAAGCTTATCCAGACAATGTGGACTTCTTCAAGCAGTGAAGCCGTCAGTCCCTCTGAGTTCAAAACACAGATTCAGAGATACGCACCCAGATTTGTGGGTTACAAGTAAGCCTCAGCATCCACACGGTTTTGTTCTGTTCAAAGTGGCCATCTTAGTATCATAGCAGCAAGTTTTACACAAACAAGCACCTCTCAAATAAAAAAATTACGTTTAGAAAATATAAAAATTACTTATTTACAATAAATCACTACTTTGTTGGTTTTAATCTTTCGGTATTGGTTTTCAATTGTAAATTCAAATCTTGTAGTGCCTAATTTCACTTGTAGCATTAACATCCAATCAGTTCACTTTGTTTATCAGTAGCTGGCTGTAGTTGTGTTATGTATTAAGATGTTTATGTTATCTCTCCAGTCAGCAGGATGCTCAGGAGTTTCTACGTTTCCTGCTAGACGGCCTGCACAACGAAGTGAACAGGGTGACGGTCCGGCCGCGGGGAAGCATGGAAGACTTTGATCACTTGCCGTAAGCACACTGCCCTTAATTTCCTCAGTGTGGAAAAATGAGATGTAGTGAATTTGATTTTATGATTTATATATTTTGTTCATTTTCTTTAGTGATGAGGAAAAAGGGAAAAAGATGTGGACTAAGTACTTAGAGAGAGAAGACAGCAAAATCGTAGGTAAGTATACACTGCATCAGTGTTATTTTAGTGTTATTTATATGTCAGATATTATTGTTATATTTTAATTTTGTGTTTATTTAAAGTTTTAATAAAATTGTCTTTATTATTGTAAAGTTTTTATTTTATTTGTTTTTTAGTAAGTTTAATACTTGAACAACAAGGCAACATTTAAAGTTTTCATTTGTGACCCTGTAGCACAAAACCAGTCTTAAGTTGCTGGGGTATATTTTTAACAATATCCCAAAAAAAAACATTGTATGGGTCAAAATTATCTATTTTTCTTGTATGCCAATTTTTTTTTTAATTTCCTAATTTTTGATTAGTAATATGCATTGCAAATAATTAATTTCGACAACTTCAAAAGGCGATTTTCTCAGTATTTAGATTTTTTATTGCACCCTTAGATTCCAGATATTCAAATAATTGTATCTCTGCCAAATATTGTCAAATCCTAATAAACCATATATCAATGGAAAGCCTGTTTGTTGGTCACGTTGTATAAGTTTTTGATATTTTTCATGCAATATTTGGTTACACTTTATTTTAAGGTGTCCTTGTTACCGTGTAATTACACATTTTATACATGTAATTATTAATTTTTACATTTAATATTACATAACTGAGTTAGGATTTGGGTTTGGCTTAGGTTTACTTACATGTAATTATGCAGAATTTGTTGTTATTATAATTGTAAGTACATGTAAGGACACCGTAAAATAAAGTTTTACCCAATATTTATATTTTATTTTACTGCACCATTATTTTGAATAACAAAAATGATTTTAAATAGTTTAGACTGCGCTATGCAAATATCTGAGAGCTGTGGGTTATCATTGTGCTCCATTACAAAGCATAATTCTGCCTCTTCTCTCTCTGTCCTCAGATCTGTTCGTAGGCCAGCTGAAGAGCTCTTTGACCTGCAGTGATTGTGGCTATTGTTCCACTGTGTTCGATCCCTTCTGGGATCTTTCCTTACCTATTGCCAAGGTTAGTTCATTGACGTGCATGGAGCATGGACATGCATTTGGAGAAATGAGTGGGTGTTAATGGTGTTCCTCTGCCTAAAAGGGCTATGGAGAGGTGAGCCTAATGGACTGCATGCGGCTGTTTACTAAAGAAGACGTGCTGGATGGGGACGAGAAGCCGGTAATAGGTTTAATTCATTCCTAGCATTTTAATAATGTGGAAATGTACATGTACCGAAACCTCTAATCGTTCCTCTGTTTTTTCATCCAGACGTGTTACAGGTGCAAAGCCAGAAGACGATGTACGAAGAAATTTACAGTTCAGAAGTTTCCTAAAATTCTAGTTCTTCGTATCCTTTTCTAATGCTGTCTGATCTGTTTGTGATGTCACTCGGTGCATCGGTGCGTTTGTTGACTGTAAGCACAGATAAGATCGGGACGCTGTTTGTGTGTGCAGGAATGTGCTGATGGGTTAGGTCGAAGCGTGAAGTGACAGGTCTCTCTGAGGTCAGCAGTGTGCCGAGTCTCTTCTCTTTAACTGCTTCACTTGTTCAGATCTGAAGCGCTTCTCTGAAGCCCGCGTCAGAACCAGCAAATTGTCCACTTTCGTCAACTTCCCAATGAAAGACCTGGACCTCAGGGAGTTCGCCTCTGACAGAAGCAGTGAGTAAACACCGATTTTTTTCAATGTTTAATATAATTTTAATTAAAATGTGCTAACTGGATCGTCTGGTAAACGTCTGTCTGGTACTTAGTCCACTTAAATCTTTCTTGAATTTAGATCTGCCTCCATCTAACCAACAAGTATGTCACAATATGTTTCATAGTGCTTTTATCATGGAAAATTACTTTACAGTCTAGAACGTGATAACATATCCTGTAGCAGTAAGGGTCTAGGAGTTTTGTTTTAAATAAACAATTATTTTCACATTATAAATAATAGTTACAAATTTTTGATTCAATGCAACGTCATAGAAGACTTAAATATCTTAAATATTACAGCAGAAGTTTTAAATATCATTTTCGGGAGGTCTTAAATTTGGGGATAGAGAAGCCGTAATTGTGGAGAAGTGGCTCCATGTGATCAATAGTCAAAACGTGGTTGTTTTGCTCACAGTTTCAGAGCAGTTAACAGTCAGATAATATCTGCATTTATGTCGGGTGACTGCTTAGTCATCTGCTGTTAATGTATTATGAAAATGTTTACTTTATGGTGTTTCCATTGTAATGGGTGGTGATGATCTCCCTCATCTTTTGAATTACCAGCTAGAAATAACAAAACATACACATTTCAAAATAAGAGACCTAAAATACATCATTATTTTAAGTCTCTTATTTTTGAATAATTTAAAGTACCACTTTTTTATATATATAAAAATTTTGGTTACACAGTAAACTACTGTATCTTGCATTTTGTTCCAGCCTGACTATCTGTGTATCTTTCTGTTTCAGGCAGTGCAGTATATAACTTGTATGCAGTGTCCAATCACTCAGGCACGACTATGGGAGGCCACTACACAGCGTACTGTTGCAATCCTAAAAACGGTGAATGGTACACATATAACGACTCCAGGTACTTGCTTTACATCCCCTCCTGCTCTTTCTTTCCTTTAGCATGACTACCAGTAGATTTCCCAAAGGTGTATATCATACATTAGCTTTCAGGGAAGTGATCCTGACGGTTAGCATGTCAGCAGAGCTCCATTTGACCTGCTAGCTGCTGTGATTTTCCTGTGTCCCATCCTCCTCCACCTCCTCCCTCACTCCTGCACTGCTTCCCACTCACGCTTCCTTAAAAATGCTTCCAATCCCACGTCTTCAACTGTTAATCTCACTCACATTCAACTAATACTATATTCACTGAATAATTGGATGATATTTGGCCATGTTAATGCTATATAATAATTTCAATTATTACAAATTATATTAAAAGCATTACAGTTTAACGTTTAAGTTGAATTGTATTTGAGCTGCATGAACTCCATGTGATCATCATGTTCTCCAGAATGATCTTGAGATTCATAAAGTCCTGTAGTTTTTCGGTACCACCTCGGTTGAGGTTCCAAGCGAACATTGAGGATCGCGTATCGTGATTTGATTTGGTGTAAGTGTAATGACCTACTTTTGATTAATTCACCCAAACTATGACAAATTCCATGACATTCCGGGATGTACAGTAGATTCCATTTTTATGACGGGATTCTGCAATTCTGTCCATGTTTTCTGTGATGTGGAAATCATAGGGCCCTACACTTAGAAATGCATCATCTTGAATTCTATTTATTCATTTCCCATCATGTTGAATTTCTTTGAGATGTTAAACCTATATTTTCAGTTAGATATTATTCCCAGATTTTCAATGCCAATATGATGGTCAAAAAATATTAAGTGTGGATTTCTTCTTCCAGAGTCACGCCAATGTCCGCCAGCCAAGTTCGCAGCAGTGACGCCTATGTGTTGTTCTACGAGCGGGCGGGACTCTGAAGACGGACTGTGGACTCGAAGCCTTTGGGCTGAAGGCACGTTACACACTATGCTGCTTCCTTTGGGCTGTCATGGAGAACGAACATCACTGTCTGCTGGCCACCGGGAGAAGTGCACAAAATGCCCTCTCACGCTCCACCACTGTGTTTAAGAGGTCCTCGCGCCTCTGTGTGTACGTGTGTGTGTCAGGGCAGCTCGTCATCAGGCAATAACCCAAGTGGCTCCGACCCAAGACGTCTCTCTATGCACCGCAACCAGACTCATCCCAATGCGCCTTTCTCTTGATCAAGAACGCCTCAATATTAAAAACTTTGTTTCACTTGTTTTGTTTTGGATTTTCTTTATGATGTCCTCCTGGGAGATGAACCGGTTGGAAGTGCACTGTTCAGGCCTGTTACAGTACACCTTGTTCTTTTCATCACCTCTTCCACAATCTTTCGTCCCGTTTACCCCACCCATCATCTTTTCTGTGTATGCTTTGTTCTCTCCTCCACTTTCTGAGGGAGTCACGGGAGTTTGTTTGTTGTGAAAGTCTGTGGTGGTGAGAGAACAACGTGTGGCATGACTTTTATTCAGTGTGGCTGCTATTGATCATTGATTGAACTGCTCTGAATGGAAATGGGGTCGGAAGGATAGGATGGGAGGAAGACATGATGCTGACAGTAAATGGATCCTTGATCTCATGCCATTGAACAACATGGAAAGAATGTTTTGCAAATGAAAATCGGTATATTTTTATATATGATGCAATATAGAGAATGTACTATATACAGTGGTGCTGAAAATAACCCATTACTGTTGTCAGTTCATTTAACAGAGGTTAGAGAACAGCATCTATTTATGCTTACAGGTCAGAAGACGATGTGATACGAGTCACACGATGGCAGTCAAAATAAAATGATATATATATGAGGAAATTTTAGAAGAATGAACTGTTACAATCCTTTGTGTTTTGTCTGCGTTATATGAATGAAAAGATTACAAAATAGGGCTTAACAAATTAGTGTTTATTTGCTATTAAATATTATATGAAAACTGTTTTATTTGCCATTTAATAACCCTGTTATCAAAACTTAAGAACACTCTTTATTGTGTGCGTGTGTGTGTGTGGGTGTGTAGGTAACATTTTACACCAAGGTAATATTAGGTCAATTTGTTAACTAAATTTTATGCATTAACTAACAATGAGCAATACATTGTTACAGTATTTATTGTTTTGAAGACAGCTGTTCATTGTTAAGGCCCCAATATACTTTAAAAAACTTACTGTAGTTTCTGACTTATTTTGTTTATAGTATATCGGGGCCTTTAGACCATACTCAGGTCTATTAAATTACAATAAATAAAATTTTTGATTAATGTAAATCAACATTAACTAAGGGCGATAAATTATTTTAGAGCAATTTTTTATTGTAATTGTAAGCTAAATTATGAATATCTCTCAGTAGTGATTAACTAGATTGAGATTAAATATTGGTTTGCATTTACTGTTAAACAATGTTAATTCAATTCAAATTAGGGTATTTATTAATATTCAGAATTATAATTTTTTTTTGTTTCATTTTAGGTTTTAGTAATTTTGTTAATTTATGCTTTTGAAATTTGGGTTAAATTTTTAATGTTTAGCTTTATTTTTGTAACTTATTTCATTCAGTTGCCAAGACAAGTTGTCTTTTAAGTTTTCCCATCTAACATTTATATTTTATTTCAAAATTTAAATTAAAATAGTTTTAATTTAGTTAACCATAACAACATTGGTAAAAAGGGAATAACATTATTTACTTGTCTTCTATCCATGCTTCCCAAATTTATATACAAAATGTGAGAGACCGCTAAATACAGTTTCTAGTAATAGAAATCTTTATATTTATACTGTAACACATTCACTGAAGCTCTTTACACTTACTTGCCGGCAACCCGCCAAAATAAAAGCCTGATGATTTTAAGTTTGAAAATGATGAAAATGCTTTTATTTACTTTTGTTAGACGCTTTTATCCAATGTGACTTAGAATTGGGGAATACATAAAGCGATTCTTCTTAAAGAGGCAAACAAAGTAGTAGTAAATATTAGTATTTTATTTTTAAGTTTACTATAAATTATTATATAAATATAATTGTATTTGTATTTAATATTAGACCTACCTTTCAATTTTAAATAGTATTATCACACATTATTATTTAGTTTATTATATATATATATATATATATAAAAAAAAACTAAATAAAGTGCAGTAATATTATAATTATTATTACTTTTTTTATAGTTATATTTGATGGCTCACGCTATATGCAGTGTGAGAACAAAAACAAATCTCTTATGAGAACCAGACTGAAACAAATAAGTGCACCCCTTCTAATAACTATACCTTGAGAACACGGGATTTGTGCCTTTATTGCTTTACAAAAAAAGTGATAAGCACCGAGTTTGTACCCCATCTGTGGAAACCACCACACAAGTCTTCTGAACCCTTATCAGGCCAGCGTTTTTATAACTAAACTGACCTGATTGACCCTTCCCTGTCAAAGCATGTGCGTCACAATGTAGAGGACTTCCACAGAACTAAGAAGTGAACTTTGAAACATGGAAAACAAGGTTTATTGTGTGTTGAACAGTTAAGCAGTTGATTCTAAGTAAAGAGTGGCTTACTGGGAAGAAGGATTCAGAATGGGCTGAAACATTTGAAGAATGGCAGTGAGCACTGAGACACCATATGGTAAGATTCTACATATTTGAACTCAATCAGTCTGTTACATGACTTTTAAAAGGGGAGGTGGGGTCGTAAATAAAGCCTTATGACCGATTTCATTAGTATTAACCTTGTTTGGTCTGCTTATTGTGAGTGGTATCTGAATGTACCTTTGATTTGACTGTATTGTCTGGATCTTGGTTAGACAACCCAGAGGCTGGTTCTCTGATGGGACTCGTGCTGCTGGGTCGAAGACACGCTGGTAAGAGCTCATTGGGAGACCTCATCCTCGGACGCAGCGAGTTTGAGCCTGGGAAGAAGACGGCACGGTGTGTGAGGAGATTTGGCTGGGTGTATGGCGTGAGGCTTGCTGTAGTAGATACTCCAGGATGGAGTCTCTTTGGTTTGGCTGATGCCAAACTAGTGAAACAGGAGATCCTGCACAGTGTGATGTTGGGCCCTCCCGGATATCTCATATTTCTCCTTGTTATCCCAGTGGACTCTTTCAGAAAGTGGGACAGAAGTGCTATGGAGAAATATCTGGGTGTTCTTGGGGACACGGTGTGGTCACGCACTCTGGTGCTCTTCACGTGGGGCGATGAGTTAAGAGGCAGCACTATTGAAAAGCACATTCAAAAGATTGGTGAACCTCTGCAGGAGATCCTGAGGAAGTGTGGCCACCGGTACCATGTTGTGAATAATAAATGTCCAGAAGACTTTAATCAGGTCACTGAGCTGCTTAACGTTTTAAAGCAAATGTGTGCCAGGACTGGTTGAACATTGAATGGACCTGTGTTTAGGCCTATATGTAAATGTAATATTTGCGATTGTGTGTTGAGGCAATTCATTGTAATTAGCATTTGTATTTAAATAAAAAAAATAGCTATGTTTTATTTTAGTGATAACTGTCCCACTGGCTGTGGTGTTTTTTTTTTTTTCTTTCTTTCATTTCTAAACACGGACTTCATTAGAGACAAAGACAAACCTTTGCTGAAAAATGCACAAAACAGTCTTCCATATATAATGTGATTTTAATGGCAAATGTATGTTAGTGGTGCTCTGTGGCCTGGCAGGATTCATAAAGGCTGGATTAGCCTCTTAATTGACCTTTTGCTGGTAGTTTGATTGACAGGTGATCTGCAGGGCCAGGCCCTGAAATAAATACATTTAGTAACATAGTAGTTCGCCTTCAATTATGGCAACACATGTAAAATAAGCTTTAACGTTATTTTGAGCATAAAAACCATTTATGAGACAGCTCTTGTCAGAATTCATTTGTGATTTCATTTCAAATATTAAATATAACCGTAAGCTTAGTGAACAGTTTTAGAGAATTTAATGTTGTCGCATTCATTCAGAGATGTAGGCTAGCTGTAAGCCCCGTACACACGGAAGAACTATAACTATAAAGATAACGATATTAGCGTCCACCTCAGTGGACAATATCGTCTGTTTATTCTATTCACGCGCTGATCTGACCCTTTACAGCTGTCAATGTTTGTGTCTATAATCACCTAAAAAACTAAAAAAAAAAATGGTCTGAAAGAGATTCCAACGATATCGTTTCTCTGTGCCTTTATCGTTATAGTTGTTGTGTGAACTCTGCTATTCTTTAATATTAAGAACGATTTTTAGAACTATATCTTTCTCGTTATCCTTATAGTTATCGTGCTTGTTGTGAACAGGGCTGAAATAAATGTCTGAGAAGTGTTTCAAAGAGGGCCGCCAAGTAGAATTGCGCAAAGTCGATGTGAACCGTTTCCAATTCGAATGAGAATTCAAATGCAAGTTATGCAAACATTGAATACATTTTGATTTTTCGTGGATTTAGAATTGTTTCAAACTGGATTAATAAATGTTGTGTAAACATGTCTTGCCTGTGCAAGCAAAGTTATCAGTGCGAACGTGTCACCTTTCCATCGATATTTCTGTTTCGATTATTGCCTGCTCCTATGTAAACAAAGTAAGCCTAACTAAAAACTGTTTTGCTCTGTTTTATGTTTGCCTTTTTAGTTGTATCTCACCTTTGCTGCACTTTCAGTACATCCTCTGTATTTTGAATACAGCACTATACAGTAAGTTTCCCACATGTATGCGACACACAATCTGAGACTCAGATAATAGGATAAAACTGATCCGTTTAATAAACAAAAACTGCATTTCTACAGTTTCAGACGACACAGATGCCCTTGGTAAAACACACATATTGATTAAAACATCAACATTTCTTTCTGAAAATCAAGGGAGCGGAGCCTTCAGGCTGCATCGGCTGTGATCGTGTCGTGTCGGGCTGTGATAGGCTGGTCGTAAGCGTTTATTCAGAAAGGAAAGGTGCTAAACGAAGGGCAAATACATTCTAATGTTCCACAGGTACATGTGCTCGCTACTAGACTTCTCTACTAGTTCATCTGTACACAGTTCTCTTTAGACCCAGATAAGGAAGTCCTACATCTACAGATATTCATGGATTTGAGGCAGGACAGCCTTCTCTTTCCGTACAGTAAAGGCTTCGTAGGCTCACGAGGGGCCGTGCAGGAAAGAGGGGGCGAGGTGATCAAAAACATATACAAGCCAAAGTCGACTACTCAAAGTCATGCTTTTTAGTTCTTCAGTATCCTGAAACTGGCCACTGCAGCACCTAGGAAGCGTAGTTACACGAACACTGTCATGAGCACAGTGGATGAACGGGGAAAAGCAGAGCCTGGCAGCGGCTCTATCCCATTTACCTGCGACATCCACATCCCGCACGGTCAATGTTTTATCGTACACAAGATATCCATGGGCTTTCATCAAGAGCTGCCATGCAAAGTGAGGTCTTGAGCTTTCTGTGAGGCCTCAGAGAATCTGTGGAAGCTGTCGACGTCTATTGCCTCTACAAAGAAAAAAAATGAGGAAATCTTGTGCTCTTAAGTTGAGGGGCAGGGATGGGGCGGCAGCTTCCACCTTCTTCAGTCACTCCGAAACAAAAACACACACATGCAGAATGTACAAGTATTTAGAGCTCGCGCACAGCGGTAAAAAAAAAAAAAAAGCTACAGTATTAATATGAACATAAAAACATTTTCTGAGTACGGCGGAGTCAAAAGGTAAG
Source organism: Carassius auratus (assembly GCF_003368295.1). Lineage (NCBI taxonomy): Eukaryota > Metazoa > Chordata > Actinopteri > Cypriniformes > Cyprinidae > Carassius > Carassius auratus. The sequence continues at coordinate 12,353,309 of NC_039257.1, forward strand.
TAACTACTCAAGTATTTTGACCACTGTGGATGAAGCACCACGAGGCTCTTATGTGGCGCCATTGTCCATCCAACCTGATGCTCAAGGGCCGTCCAGACACTCGGGAAGAAACCAGAGCCTTGGAGAAGGACGAAGAATCATGATCCCCTCTTCTGCCAGATGTTCTAGGACAAGCGTCTTTCACATCTGCCTCAATAAAGTGCATTTGCTTCAAAGCTGAAATACTACAGATTCCTCTTAAGTCCAACCATGTGATTGTGTATGAGTGCTGTACCAGATATTACAGTCCTGCTTTGGGCTTCACATCCGGCCCATGTCGTCTTTCAACACTATCAATAACACTAGCATATTATTCTAAAAAAAAAAAAAAAGCAATAAATAATCAGAGCTGTATAAAACAATAAGATCAACTGATTCGCACTGATGTTCATTTCCTGGGCCTCCAAGGATTCCCAGTCCAAAATCCCTTTAGTTCAGGAAGAAAAAAAAAGAAACTTAAGATGGATCCAAATGCAGGTCTAACAGCTGTTTCATACTAATACGTCTGTTTAGTTTTCATCTTTGGTAGTGAACTTGTGCACATCCTTTTCAAAATGTCATCTGCAAAAAAATGCAATACTTGGTCTGTCGCTTGTGACTGAAAGGAATCAAAAGGAACTGAAAGTGCTTTGCTACGAAACAAAAACGAGGGATTTGTCTTAGTCTTCTCTGTGGTTTGAGAAGATGATGGTCCCTGGAGTGAGAGCACTGGCCGAGATTTTACAGATCATGCTTTTTATTCGTACAGGGTCACGGTGCAGTAACACAAAGCTGAGATCCTCCGGTCCACGCTTGCCTTGTCTGTACAAAAACGAACGCAAAGAGAACAGATGTTAAAAGCGTTTTATTTCAGCTTTGTTTAGTAAACAATCCTAATGAAATGAAGGAAGTTCACTCACATTTGATGACGTTTTCTATATCGGCTGGGTCCTGGAGGATCTTGGACAGGCCTTCCAGCAGCATGGAGGCTTTGTTGTAGCGATATGCGATGTCCTCTGTCTGCTGGAACATCTCGTCTAGTGCAGCCGACTGCACCTGTTCCACAAACACCACACCAATGTTAACCCCTCATTCAGTCACACAACACAGCTCAGGAGCATCCTTACTCACCATCTCTACAGCATGGTTATAAATGAGCTTCTCAGCTGTCACACTGTTGATCTCATCCACAAATCGCTGCTTGTCAGAGAAGAAGTGGTTGAGTTTGTCCGTGAGCCGGCGGCACAAGGAAATGCAGCTCTTGTAGCGCTCGTTCAAACTCTTCACCACTGAAATTCAGAGACAAGATGTGTTAGTAGCTACCTTCTTTACGTTTTTGACTCCAGTTGATATGTCTGGCATTTCTGCTGTAAAGACACAGCTGCTGTCTTTAAAACTTTATTTACTATTTAGATTTTTTTTTTCCTTATTTCATTATTTTAAGTACATTTTAATTCATTTTATTGCCTATGCCAACATTATAAATTATTAGGTTTTTTAAATGTTTAAATATTATTTACAGACAAAAAGTCATAATACATTAAAATAATCATAACATTTCATTACTACAGCAGTTTCAATAATTTACACATTTACACCAACTTTTCTATTCATTTGTAACTTGTTTTTAGATACTTTTTATTTATTTTTTATTTTTATACTTACAAATGTTAGACAGTTACATTTTCTACACAAAGTATTTTTGAGCTGAACTAGAAAAATGTATAATTATTTGAAAAATGCCCACAACATTTTTATTTTCATAACATTTCTGCAACTAGAAATCACTCTTTTAAAATACCCTCATATATATATATATATATATATATATATATATATATGTTTTCCTAGAACGTGAGAATCCTTGTCCTTAAAAATGACAGTTGCTTAAGGAATTAACTAAATAAAAAGTCTGTTTAAATATTATGTTTTGGCTTATTTATATTTGAGTTTTGTCTTTTTTAAATGGTTTAAAATAATTTATTTAACAATTTGAACTAAATAATTACATATCAAATTTAGTCAAACCAAAAATTATTCAGAGACCAGATATAATTTTTTATATTATTTTTACTAGCGGGTGCAGGACACTATAGTTCATTTATCCAAGTGAGGATAGCAAAATAAAGCAAACGGTCACATATTATACCCAAATATTCTTCATACAGTGGACTATCAGTAAAATGAATACAAGTAAAAAACTATTCAGACACTTTGACCTGACCATGTTTTAAGTGTTGTTTCCAGAGACTGAACAAATAAACTGTGATAATGTGAGGAATGAATACATTTTGGTTGGACTGTACACACAGCCGTCTAATGCAGCAGCTCACCTTGCTTGACGGCCATGGATGGATTGAGTTTGGCAGACTTGATCTGAGCTTTGGCCAGGTGCAGTGAGGAGGCCAGCAGCTGTGCGGCTTTCATGTACAACACCAGCTGCTCCACCTGCCTGTGTGAGACCATGACCAAAGCGTCACATACTGTAAGCTATGAACTCTCATTGTTCAAGATCACGTGTTTGTGTGCACTCTTCTTACCCCCACTCCTTACTGAGCTGACTGATCTGATCCACCACCACGCTGCCCTGGGGCGGGTAGAGAGAGGCGGCCGACGCACCCAGATCAGGTCCTCCGACCCGTAGAGAAGCGATCTCCAGCACACAGTCCGTAAAAGACAGCATCATCCGCAGGTGCATCAGTGTGTCTGTGTGCTCACGCTGCCAACCACAAACACACGCATGTTAGCGTTTCCCAAGAAAACCTACCTTTATACAGTGTTGGCCAAAATAATTAGAACACTAGTATTTTCACCAGCTAAAAAATGTCAAGTTTACATTTCCAAACACTCATTTTGTCATTAATTGTAATAATCCCGTGAGTCTGTCAACAGCCAGTGCTCCACACAGAGATCTGATCTCATCCAGTCTGTCGTTCCAGCTCTCTCACCTCCATCAGTGTCTCCTCTGGCAGTTCTGGAGCTTCGAAGGTGATGAATCCGTCCAAGCTGGGCGGGGAGGTGCCGTAAGGGACATAGCGCAGACTGCTGGGAGCCGCTTCCGCTCCTGGTGGAGAGGTGCCGATGGTCATGCCTGGGGGGGAGCCCATATACACCTTACCGCTGGTGGAGCAGAGCGAGCCTGCCGAACTGTTGGAGCCTACTGCAGACACACAGACACACACAATCAGCCACAGTCTTATGAATCAGTTAGCTTTAGATCTTGACCTTAATGCATCAGAATGGCTTTAAAACAGTGGCACAGGTACTAAACACATAATGCGGCAGCTGAAGCAGAGATGAATGGGGCAGGTTTATGAGACGAAGCCCCTCACCTGAGGTGGTGCGCGGGCGGGAGGTGAGATGGCTGCAGGTGGGAGGGGTGCTGCTTTTGGGGGGAGAGCCCACTGTGAACACAACGGTGCGGGGACTTGCCCCGCCTGCTGCCAAACCGCAAGGCCCTGCTGGGGCTGGGGAGCGATGCACACAGGGGTCACAAAACACGTACAAACGCCGGCAGCCAATCAGAACACTTCATGCAAGACGGAAGCTTTCAGGAGAAGCTCAAATGATGTCAGTGGGGTAAAATAATTTTGGTATGAAAAACTGAGCTTTACAAAAAGCTGTAGCAAAGGAAAGGGGGGAAAGGGGCTACCTGTGTCCATGGGTCTCTCTGTGTTGAGGCTGTCTGTGCTGCCCTGGTACGGCTGTCCTCCCAAAGTGATCCGCACCGGCTGCTCAGACAGTCTGCCAGCACTTACAGACCTGAGGAAATAAACAGCTTCAGCTTCTAACACAGGGGTCCGTTGATTGCACTTACATCTTGTCTAAATCTATTAAGTTATTTAAATATACATCATTTCTGGTTTGTGAGAAAGTCATAAATGTCAATGGTCTGATATTATAAATTATAATATATATATATATATATATATATATATATATATATATATATATATAGATATATACAAAATTCTTAAAAGAATTATTGAAAAGAGAATATTCAAGCTTAAAACGCTTTCTTAAAAAATGAATAATACATTTTGTTGAAATATAAATCTCTAAAAACAAACAAATCACTAAAACAGGAAACATGTACTGTATGTTCATTATTCATAAGCTATATAATACTTTCATAAACTCCTGTTCAAAAGTTTAAGGTGAATATTTTTTTGAAAGAAATCTCTTATTCTCAAAAACGGTGATTATTTAGTCAAAAATTAAACAATGCAAGTCAGGTAATTCTGCAAATGGAACAGCAGCTTACTAGATAAAGTAAGAAGGACTAGCTGATTTTGAGGCTGCTCTCGTCGGTAAACATGAGCACTGACTGCCCAGTTACCGCATGGAGCTCACGTCTCTGAAATCAGTGATGCACATTTTCACACTGACCTGCCAAAGGAAGTCTTGCTGGCCTCTGGTGCACACTGGCGGCTGCTGGGATATGCTGAGCAGTGATGTACACAGAGGTCACGCCCATCCATCAGTGTTTTAACTGGGATAGGGCTGTCGGACATACCCTGCTGAGAGGCCAGGGCCATGAGGTTGCACGAGGCTTGAGTTTTGGGGATTTTGAATGGAGCAGTTGCCTATATGAGAGGGAATTGTATTATTAATGGCAAAAGCTCTTGATCTCAGGCCTGAAACAGGCCTTTTCACCTGACAGCTCCTTAAGCTTACCTTAGTGGGTGAGCCGATGATGGTGGGCAGCGGTGACTTCGTTAACCAGTCAGATGTGCGAGGGGAGGAGCCAAGGTGCTTGGTGGGGGAGGTGCCTAGGTTGCCGGGGCGACCAAGCTGAGGGGAGTGGCTGGTGGGGTAGGCTGAGGCGGTGGGGTGAACTGGGTCAGACAGCTGCTTGTGTAGCTTCTGCTTGTTCTGGTAAATGTCAGTCAGTATGGGCACACTCTGAAGACGAGCCCCCAGCAATTGAGAGGACGGTGCAGGGGAACCTAAAACATAAAAAGGGTCCATTTAGTAAAAAAAAAAAAAAAAAATCTAATTCTCTTCACATTTCTATTCTCATAGTCAGACTAGATTTTAATAACATAGAGGCTAAGTTAATGCAACTGGCACCAGGTACCAAAAGTAGTCGACACAACAATGAAAATGTAAATGAAAATGTACCAAATTTAGTACTTCAGCCAATCTATGATGTATGTTTGTTTCGAAACAGATTTGGCGCAATTTAGCATTACATCTCTTGCTCACCAGTGGATCCTCTGCAGACAAACACAGCCTTTCACTTCACAAGATGTTCACTGATGCACTGAAGTTGTGTGGATTATTGTGTTTTTATCTGATGTTTGGACTGTCATTCTGACGGCACCCATTCACTGCATAGAATCCAGTGGTGAGCAAGTGATGTAATGCTACATTCTTAAAATCTGTTCCAATGAAGAAACAAACTCATCTACATCTTGGATGACCTGAGAGTAAGTAAACTATTTATTTAATAGATCTATAAATGGTTATCAAGGCATTGTAAAATGAATCCAAATGAATCAAGCTGTTTACACCAAGTATAGAGATACGAGGTATGATGAACAGATTTAATTAAAGGCTTTTACTTACATCTAAATAATGCTAAACACATACACAGAAGCTATGTTTGCGTCTTGAATATTAATCAAAATGTTATGGGTTTAGAATGACATGAGGGAGAGTAAATAATGACAATAATTTCATTTTGGGGTGAGCTATCCCTTTCACAGTAACACATTATTGATATGGCACTCCACATTCATGATCAGCCACTAGGTGGCACTGCAGTATGTAAATGAGACTCTGTAGCACACCGGCCCTCCAGGACCGAGTTTGGACAACCCTTGGTCTAAAACAACAGGGTCAACGAGTTTGTCTCCTGTTTAGACACGATCATTGAGTTCACAGGTTTGAAGGTTTGTGGGTTTGAAGAGGTTTTGCATGAAAGCTCCCAGGAACATGCATTGTTCCTGATCGCTTGTTGAGTTCTCAGCCATAACAAGCAGCTGTATCCATGGAAACCTAAATAACGCAGACACTGGCACCCACCAGGAGGAAGCGACTGTGGCTACCACTTGTGAGACTGTTAATGGTGCCACTTTGAAGAGGAAACAGTAGTGCTGTGTTTTTGTCATGAGAATTTCTCACATGTAAACTCACCGCCTGAGGAGCTGCGACTGCGTGCCTCGTGGCTCTGGGGATGTCCACAGCAGCAGTGGCCGAGCTGCTCAGGAATAGTGCCCACTGGGGAACAAATACAGAAACAGACACACACAAAACAGGCATGTCAGGACATGTCAGCCAGTTTCCCAATAAACTTAAAAAAGAATGAGAGCAGGAACTCTTACCCAGTGGAGAGGGGGAGTAGGGCCGGGAACTGCCCGTAGAGAGACGTCGCCCCACTGTTTGGACCGTATCTGCAGGGCTAGGTGACCCAGACACCATTTTAGGGAAGCCCATGGGGCTAGTGTTGGAGCGCCGCACTGTGCCTGACCTGTGACCATAAAAAACACTAAAAATCATTCTATAGTAGTATATGGACAACCTTACAATTCCCTCACTTTTCTTAACAGCAATTATGCATTCATCTGGTCTCTATGTCATTTTAGTGGATGTTCATTAACTGTGGTTTGACCACCACAAAGTGTCCCAATGCTTTTTAAAACTGCACGTCTTCCTTTAAAATAAGTGTCATTTAGCATGACTCAGTACTATTCAAAATGTGGGGGGTCAGTATGATTCATTTATTTATTTGAATTAATACTTTTATCCAGCAAGGATGCATTAAACTGATTGAAAAATTAAGATTGATATTGTTATAGAAGATTCGAGTTTCAAATAAATTCTATTCATCAAAGAATTCATTCAGTTTATCAAGGTTTCCACAAAAATATTTATCAGCACACCATTGTTTCTTGAGCATCAAATCTGCATATTAGAATAATTTCTGCTGAAAATTCAGCTTTGCCATTACTGGATTGTAATTATTATTATTTTTATTATATATATATATTAAAAAGAAAACAGTCATTCTAAATTCTAATGATATTTTACAACTTCCCAACCCAAGCTATTTATATAGTAAGGAAATTATATATATTTTTAATGTCCAGATGCTTTTTACACCACTGTATATGAAACACACAATGTGCAGAATATCCTCTGTCTGTACAGATCTTAGGAAAGGAGTTACTGGATTTTATTCGGCTAAAAGTGAGCTTCTCAATACTCCTGCCTTCCCAAACAAGCCATAAATAATCTTAAATGACACAAAAAATCACCTGTCAAAGCTTGATAAACTCAGAAATGTAAAATAGTTCAGTGGATGACACCTGGAAGGCAATCATGACTCATAAATCAGGTCTCAAGCAGTGCCAAGGGGTACTTCATCAGCCCGGTGAGGGTGAGATAATGTGAACCAGCTCAGCCCTGGGCACTCGTGATGAGCTTAAGCACTTTTTGAGACACAGGGCAGGTCAGAGTGAAGTAGGCCAAGCAGCTGCTGAGGTCTGGCGTGACTAATAAGGGACTGTGTAACAGTCTTAATCTCCAAAGTCTGCTAGACACCTGCCTGAAGACCCTAAACCCACCTGTTCCCAAAGACAATCCACTGAATCACTTAGCAAATTCTCCCCAAAGTGAAATGATCATACAAAACTGATGCAATCATGTCACTCATTGCATCTTTATGACTTGAACATGCAACTAAAAGCAGTTAGCAGAGTTATTGTTCCTGTTGTTGGATGTCTTACCTGGGAGAGCCATAAAGTGTTGTGGTTGGGCTGCTGGACAGGTTCTGTTTGATACGCTGGTAGTTTCGGACCTGTGTGGGCACAGGTATCGGAGTGGTCTCGCTTCGAGGTGATACCATTGGGGTCTGTCCGGAGTATGGCTGCGGTGGCCTGAGAAACCCAGAAAATAAGGTTGCAATCCAGTCTGAATGCTTTTCCAAACCCATTTATGCTATAAAAACCTTTAAGAAAGGTTGCGATCACTAAATGTAAAGTGAGAAAAGTGTCTAACTTCGTCAAATGAGGTAAGCAAAGCTGTTTCTGCTCAAAGGGCATGGCTGAACCACTTTGGGGTGGAGGTACAGTGTAAACACAAAGCCCTGACCAATCAGTAAAGGGGAGGGAGGAGAAATAGGCGGAGCTTTCAGGCAGTGGCACGTGCTGGGTCCGCCTACTTTCGCCAGTCTCAAACAAAGGAAAACAGCTCATTCTTATTCTATTGGGAACACAATGTTTTTTTTTTAGATGTGTCATGACTGGGTCATGTATGAGGGTGTGCGCACACCGTGTAAACTATGGTCTGATAAGAAGCAAGGAAGGAAAGTTTTGAGCTCCATACTCATGGATTATACAATGAGTGAAATAGGAGAGTGAGTGTGAGCTACACGTGAACAGTTAAGCAGGCATGGGACAGCAAAACAAACAGGACATAACCGACCAGACTAAAAGATTTTTCTGTATGATTTTCTTTTTTAAATCAATTAATACTTTACCGTCACTTTTGATCTCACTTTGAACTTATTGTATCCATGCTGAATTAAAGTCTTAATGTTGTTTTAAATGCACTGTATAATGTAAAATGTAATTTATAAAAGATTTCTATTTCAAATAAATGCTTTGTACTCTCTATTCATCAAACAGTCCTCCTAAAATGTATCATGGTTACCACAAAAATATTAAGCAGCACAACTGTTTCCAACAATGATCATAAGAACTGTTTCTTGAGTAGAAAATAGCTTTGTTAAATTGCACTTATATTTCACAATGATAAAAACAAAGAAAAAAGTAAAAAAGTTTTGTAAAATGCTTATAATTTAAAAACGTCTACTTTCATTTTTAGCATCGAGTCGAGTATGTTCAACCTTTTTGTCTTTAGTGTATATGTAGTGTGTAAAAAGAATAAATAGACAAGAGAGGAGACAGAGAAGGTGGAGTACGTCTATCTTGTACAAGAGAGGGAAACAGAAAAGCCACAGAGGAGAAGGAAGTGCACCGACTCTCACAAAAACAAAACCGCTTCTGTTTGACATGACTAACAGACAAAATATGCACAGCATACGAATGTCTTAACCATCACTGTCAGCTCTGGCTAAATTCATGTCAGATCTATTGCATAACGGCACCATCTAGTCACAAAACACCCAATGGACATTTAATTCAGCACCTCTGAACGAAAATAGAGGTCGGTTCACGAGTAAAGGGTGTGGAAACAGTTTTGGATCACATGCAGATGGGAAGAAATGACAGCAGGGTGTCTATTCTTAGGGCAGAAGCACAAACACAACCCGCATGTTTGCTCCCACAGGAATCATTCACCAGCCGTGTGATTCACCTCTCTGTGAGTGGAAGCCACTAAAAATATCTCCAATGACATCAAAAAACCAACGGATCAGTGTGCTAATCCATAATTCCATACTTCCATGAAGCAAACAGACAAAAAAGGATCTACTGTAGATGATTTACCCAGAGTTAATATTCCTGTCTGCATGTCGGACTCGACCGTGAACTGTGTATCTTTGGCCTGATAAATGTCAGTCTGCTAAAATCCTTGTCTAACATTTGCACAGGTTTGAGCTATTAAAGCATTATAATGTATCTTGAGTGGAGCAAGTGAGCGATGTCACACTCACCCTCCACACAGAAGGAATTCACTGGACGGCCTGCGGGCCACTGCACCCATTGAAGGGTCATCTGAAGATGAGAGAAAGAAAGACAGCCGTGAGAATTACATAAACACACAGTCTCACATACACCAACAAATCACAGCGTGTGAGAGCGTGAGCAGCGCTGGAAGGCTTTCGTAGAGCTGACTCAGCTGACGCCTCTCTATACACTAAAAAACACACACAAGCAGCTCCAGCAGCTGCTCAAATATAGTGTGTGTGTGTGTGTGTGTGTGTGTGTGTGTGTGTGTGTGTGTGTGTGTGAGAGATAGAGAGAGAGGAAAAACGGTACACAGCAAATATTCATTTTCTTGCTCTGTATTTTTCGTTTTGGTTTCCAGTAAAAATATCAGAATTTGCTTCTAAATGTAATATCTTACAAAACTATCAGAAGCTACATCATTTATATGGAGTTATATGTATGTTTCAATATTTTCTGCTTTTTATATATATTTTGTACAGTTATAAAGATATATATATATATATATTAGCCAGTGTAATAAGAGAAAAAAAATCTAGTTTTTTCCAGTAAAAATATCTAAACCTACTTACAATATCCATAACAACATTCTCCAAAATTGAGAACATGTATCTTGAAATACATATTTTTCAATTTTTATATTTTAATATATTTATAAAAAGGCTTAAATTAAGGCTTGCCTTAAAAAATACAATTAATTCAAGATTTATTCTCCATAACTGAATGATAATACTGAACCATTTTAAATACATTATACTTAATATTAAAATATGCATATTTTACAAAAATTGTGTAAGATATTAAGGCTTGTTCTCGGAGTTAAATTAAATGTGTTTGCTTTGTTTTCAGCACAAACCTCAAACTTATCTAGATTTAGGATTAAAATTATTGTTATTTTTTTTTATAAACCTTACCCACATGGAGTAAAACTGAAGCATATTATTTTGCTTATGAAAGGAAAATAAAATGTGTGAATCATAAAAAAAAATGTTAGTTACATGATCTTACATTAATGGTCAAATAGAGTAAAAAAAAACGTAGATTATAAAATAAATGTATCTTGTTTTAATATTTTAACTGGAAAAAAGTTAAAAGTTAAAAGTTAAAAAAGTCTGTCTAGGCGCGTGGTATGTGTTCGGTGACATCATGTGACTCACAGGACTGTTCTCCAGAGAGATGGGGCACCAGCACAAAGTCGTCAGTGTCGCAGGAGGAGTTCTTGCTGCTGGTGCTGCCGCCCGACTCTTTGGACAGCTGCAGATAGTTGGGAGGACCGAGAGGTGGAGAGGACAACACGTCCTCGGGGAGAGTCTGCATGTCTGGCAGGGACTGCAACACAAACGTGGAGGTAAACCCTGGATTACCTTTAGCTGAGTCAGTACCATTACCCTTCTGAATGCCATAATCATCTCACACAACACCTCTGCTCACGCCTGTGGCATTGTGACAGTGGATCCAGCATTGACAAAGTTAGGGGCTCACCGGTGGAGAGACGTAACGACAGGAAGGAGAACTGCCACACGTGCTGTCTGTGACCAAGCCCGAACACGTAGGCACTTGCACAGGGCATGCTGGGTAAAACAAAAGCTGTCTTAGTGTCTAGCCACACCTTACTCATCAACTTCGCTCATCAAATGCTCCCTTACTCACATTTTTTAATAGTTGATGTCGGTTCCAAGAAAGGATGACTGAAAAAAGTGTCTGCAGACAGAAGAGTATACAATAAGAAAGAGGGAACAACAAGGTGTTAAAACAACAGAAATACACTGACCAAAATCTATTCGGTCTTTCTGGTTCCTCTGGAGCAGCCCCAGCAGAAGATCTTGCAGTTGAGGAGACGTCTCTCTCGGGATGCTGTGAACAAAGCATTAGTTCTTTAGTAAATAGCAACCAGAGACTGGCCATGTGGAGATTACTGGCTTAATAAAAATATTAGAAAGAATAATTAAAAGTGTTGAGTTAATTTTGAGCACATAATACTTAAATTAAGTGTTCTTTTCATTTAAGTTATTTTGTGTATGCACGGTACTGAATTAGGTTGCATTTCTTTGATCAAATACATTCAAAGCAAAGTGAAATGTTATTACAACTTTAAAGAACTGTTTTCTATATGAATATATTTCAAAATGTAAATTGTTAGGCAGAGCTGAAATTTTACTCTAATTTTTACATGTTACTCCAGTGTTTAGTATCACACGATCCTTCAGAAATCAATATATTATGCAGATTTGCTGCTCAATAAATATTTCTTAATATTATCAGTATTGAAATCCTTGTGCTACTTACTATTTTTCTGTAAACTGTGAAATATTATGTCAGGAGTCTTGAATGAAAAGAACACCAATATTTGGAATAAAAAAATCTTTTGCAGTCTTTACTGATTTTTTCAATCCATTTAATGCATCCTCAATAAAGAAAAGTATTATTTTATGTTTTCCAAACTTTTTAACAGTAGAGTATATACGTATCAGCATTGTATTGTTCATTACTATTATTTAGGTATCAGTATCTGAAACAACTGTGGTTTTACTTTAAAACATTTAGCATTATGACACATAATACCACAAAAGAAAAACTAAAATGAGTCAGTGCTCTTACTTTGGCAACAAGGTTTTGTTCTTCTCATAGAACATCCTCAAGTCCTGTGGACTGTTAGCCTGGTCACATAAACACATTAAACACCATTTAAAATCACCATCAAAATAACACTTACTTAGTATTCAGAATATATTACTTTAACTTCAGCGTCACGAAACTAACCTGGAAAGGCGGCTTTCCCACGAGGCATTGATAAATGACAGTCCCGATGCTCCACAGGTCAGCTTTGGCATCATAGTTCTGGGACATGATCACTTCTGGAGCCTGTGTGAAGAGGTGACAGATTATAAGAATATGATGCTGCCAATGTCTCACGCATCTGCTATAGTTCACAATTCTGAGACAGTGAGACAGAATTCAGCTTGTGGCTACTGACCATGTACATTGGGGATCCACATAATGTGGCAGCCATCATGTTGCTCTGGAGATATCTTGCAAAACCAAAGTCAGCTGTAAAACAAAGAGAGCGCCGGTGTTATTAATAGCAACACGCTGCTGTCTGAGAGTCACGACGTCTAACTTCTGCACAGACTGGGGCAATGGAAACAAAGAACCGGCTGTGTGAACGATCAGAGGGCGGAAACTGTATTACATAGACTGTTAGATATGAAAGATTAGGTACATGCACAGTGGACTCCAAACCTCCTGAGACATTCATTTCCAGTTTTAAGTTTCCAGATTTGTAATGTGGTTTTAGACTTCTCAATTTTACATTAGATGTACAGCACATAATGTTAGCAGTAAATCTGTGGGTAGAGTGTTACCAATCTTGATGCGTATGCCGTTGAGGCTGGACTTCTTGCGGCCCGTGTAGGACAGCAGGATGTTCTGAGGTTTGAGGTCTCTGTGGATGATCCCCTTGCTGTTGAGGATGCGCATGGCTGCTGCAATCTGCTGTAGAAAGACCCTCAGCGTGTCCTCTCGCAAAGTGCCCTTGGCTGAAAGAGCAAAGACATCGTACTGCTGAGTAACATTGCTATAAAATCCATTAAGACATTCTATAAAAGCCTAATTTAGCCAGATAGGGTATCTGCAATCACAATGCTTCTAAACAGAACATTTCCTGAAAATCAATGGGCTCCATGTGTCAAGAAACCGCAGATTCACTAGCTTTAAAGAGAAAACTTTTTTTTAAACTAAGTTTGTTTGGCAAGTTTTCTCTGAGGAATGCAGTGATTTCAGTAGAAATCCACATGATTGGAAATTTTGGGTGAGGGTGAAAGATTCCCCGATGTAGTTTCTGATATCGTCACGCAAGTTGGTCACAAATTTGCTGTGATGGCCAACAGAAAGCAGCTTGGTTTGAAAGTGACTTCTGTGCGAGCTCTACTTCACACCACTAGGTTACTGTATAGGCAATGGATCTTTATTGCTGAAATGGCTAAAACTTTGCTAAAGTGACCACACCTTTAAAGGGATAACACAGACGTTTCATTATAGCCAGTGAGTCATTTATACTAAGTAAGCATAACTTGAAATGTAGACTGACTATTTAAAAGTCATTAATATCCATGATTTTTCACCACACCCAGCCCTAGCCATTAGTGCCTGCCAACATTTTCACAAAATGTATACATTTAATATTTAATGTATTGAAATTAATAACATCATATTTACATTTATAACTGTAAAGTTATTTTTAAAATGTAAATTCTTAAACTGTATTCTGATATTTATTTTATATAAATACATACACATTTTCCACACCCAAATTAAAATTTTCATTAAATGTTAATGGGATAGTTCACCCAAAAATGAAAATTCAAAAATGAAAAATGACACCCACATGTCGTTCTAAACCTGTAAAGACCTTCGGAACACAAATGAAGAGATTTCTAATGAAATCCGAGAGCTTTCTGACCCTCTGCTGTCCACTGATGTCACATGGACTATTTAAACAATGTCTTTACTACCTTTCTGGACCTTGAACGTCTACAGACAGTCAGAGAGTTCCTGGAGTTCATCTTAACTTGTGTTTCAGTGGGTTTCAGTAATTAATGACAGAATTTTAATTTTTGGGTGAACTTTCCCTTTAAGTTTCCTTTACAAAGAAACAAAGAAAATACACAATAAAACCTATAAATGACACAGTAGTTATAAACACATAGAAACTACTACTATTAATATTAATAACTAATAATAATTAGAAAAATGGCATACACGTCAAAACATTACTTATTAGATTACCCATTCTAACTGATAGATAAAAAGTTGACAAGCAGAATTCCAAATGTTTTAAGTTTCCAATGCACAAAAATGAAGACACGGTTACAATGCTGGCCAAAAGGTTATCCTAATTGCTGAGCACTTTTAGGGCGAGTATTAATATCATAATTCGTTTTTTAGAATGGATTCGTTTTTTAAGAATGTCCACAACACTCAAGAGCATCACAGTCATGTTCTCTCAGCCCCTGATTGGAATAAATGTTCAAATCAGAAGCTGCTCAGGGGTTTTACATGTAGGGATGTCGCTCCAGATCCCCTGTTAGAGCAAAACTGGTGTAATCCACTGAGCTGTTAAGAGGATTCCCTCCACCCAATCTGCTCTATAAACAAAGCAATTATGATCACAATGAACCTCGTACGGATCCCAAAACAGTGTTTGACGTAGTGGTGAGGTTGTATAACTAAAGAACGGTTGCATAATTATACAGGGGGGAGAAGTGTGAGAGGCCGAGACCTGCTGTACTGTGACATCTGTCATGGTTAAACAAAGATAACACTCCATCTGAACATAACAAGGGGTAACAGTCCAGCCAACATTACACGCGCTAAGTAAATGGCACCTGAGTCATCTCTATTATGCCCTGTGCGTAACACATTCAGTGAAAACATGGTTTATAGACCAATAAGATTCCTTTGGCAGAACAAAGACTGTTCATGAACACTCAGACTTCACAGTTTATTCACAACAGGTATGTGGGCAAAGCTTTAAATGATAATAGAGGCAGTAGTGGCTCTCTGAGGGTGTTGGAGGTAAGTGTGTTTTAAGATTGAACCCTGGAGGCAAACACTTCAGCTCTGACTCTCATTTCCCCATTTCATGTGCAAAGAAACCTATTTATAGGTGGGCTTTTCTAAAATGTGTTGCAATGCTTTTTTTTTTTATTTGACACTCCTGACCAAATGATCACAAGCTGCTTACCTTGCAAATAGTCTGCCAGGTCTCCTCCATTGCAGTACTTGAAGAGGAATCAAACAGAGAAAAATAAAACTCAACTTTAAAATCAATACATTTTATTTTATAGGAGTAATCAAAAAGAGCCATTTTTAACTCTTAAATATTTCCGAACAGATAACAGAAATAAAAGGTCTCTAGAAATACCTATAACAGTATTATTTATTTTCAGTTTTCATTTGAATTTTAAATAAAGAAATATGTTCCTTGACTTGGACACGTGTGCATGCCATCCACAAAGAGCAAATTGCATCAGTGTGTACCAATTGTGAGTGGCTCTGGTGTTGAGGACTTTGAGTGTTTCAGAAGCAGATCTGTTTGCACAAACACCCTCCTCATGTCACACACACAGGTGCCAATAAACAATACTCAGAAAGCCAGCAGGTTACATTATCATAAGGTACATCAGAAGTGTTGAACTGATATTACACACTAAAGATAGTTGATGTTAAAGCTCTAGAAATTGTTTTTGAGAGCAGCTTTCCCTGAATGGATATTTTTAGTTTGGCCTCTTCATGTGTTTGTTTCTCCTTCAGAGACTGCAGTGTTGGGCAATACTAGAAAGCATAGCCATGAAAGATTAGGCGCCTTCTGACAAAAACAAGAGCATGTGGAAATGAGAAGCAAGACAGAGGAGAGAAAGTGGGGTGAATACATGCTTTATGCTCACCTCCATAACCAGGAATACAGAACTTGGGGTTTCCTAAAAAGAAAAAAGACAAGAAACATAATTTTCTCAGAAACAGCACATAACAGCAAACATATGGCACTGATTTGTTTGCACACAGGTTCATATCTTCCAGCAAGCAGGTGGTTGTGGAAATCCAGGCACGTGCGTAAGTGAAAACGACTCGTGTTTCAAATCCTGGCATGCAAACCTCATGTTGTTGAAACCGATTAGATACACTAGCCTCATAACAGCTATTAGGGCTGCTGTGTCAATACTTAAGGAATTCAATTCTGAATGCTGGCCCAATACAAAACACAAGACCCCTGGTTTTTTCTAGGACGTGGGGTGTTACAATAAACAAGACAAGCCACCAATCTACAGAGCTTCCTCCATAATTCCCATCTCAAAATTGTATAATTCATGGTAACTTCTAGTGAATTGATGTTGGCAGCCCATTAATGCAGTTGTGATGGACTGGGCCATTAACAAAGAAAGCGCGGCCATTTTATGTGCTGCTCATAAGTGCTCGTCTGTGGAGAGTGTGTGTGGGGAGAGCTTGTCATAGCGGTATACAATCACATTACCTCTCGTTCCTCCTCACTGTATCTCATTACCTCACCCATTCAAGATGACTGAATACTTAAAATCCCTGCTACTCCTTATGAAGTTTTAAAAAATGACAGGGTCCTCAAAGTCAACATTAAATCATAATTGACTCCATTTAGTTAAGGGATGTACAATTATTGTGAACAATTCATTGGTGCATGTATGGGGTGTGAAATATATTTGTACCATATTGATTAATGGTCAATGTTGCTAATTTTTAATAGTTTTGTACTAATTTCTCTTGTGTTACCTCTGCCATCATGATGCTATTAAAGTTATTCCTTAATAACTAGCAATACACTGACATTTCGCAAACCAAAAATTTTCAGCCAAAACAGCAAAACAAAAAATATAGATTTTTGCCAAAAAAATTTTTGAAGAGCCAAAATTATTGACATTAAATCAACACTACTGCAATAACAAATTAGTTTCTATTTTCTACACACAACATAGATGAGATACAACCATGACCAAAAATTATGTTAGAAGAACAATAAAGAATTTTTTTTATATGCAATATCGAGATGCGGCTCATTTTACTATGTTTTTACTGATTTAAAATCAAAAATCAAAAGAGAACGTGGCACACTGAACAACATACCAAGTTCAGTTGGCCAAAAAACGTTTTGGTTTTGTTTAAATTAAAACTTTTTTTTTTTTGGTTTCAGTGTTTGGTAAAAATTCATGCTGGTGGATTCCTATTACTAATAATTTAACAACACAGCTAAACGTAATCTTACAGAGCCCGCACATGACATGCAAGAAAAAATAGTAGGCTAAATCGTAATGCATGATTTACTAATTCGTTCCCTCAATGTACTAAAACGTGCACACAATTACTATTGCGTTCCCTCGATTTATAAATTGTGCGCCCAATTTACTAATTCGTTCCCTCGATTTTATTAATCATTTAACAAATCGAGTGAACGCAATAGCAAATCGAGGGAACGCAATAGTAATTGTCTGCACAGTTTAGTACATTGAGAGGGAGGGAATTAGTAAATCGTGCACACAATTTATTTATTTTTTCTTGCATGTCATATAAGGGGCTCCATATAATCTTGTACCTGTAGCATTTAAAATGATTGATTTTTGTTTTAGTGTTTAATTTTGATTTAGACACAATATGTTATACATTTTGAAGACTTTTAATATCTGCTAAGCAAAAATCATTATTGGCTTATCAGTATCAACCACAATTTTAATATTAGTACATTTCTAATAAAAAAAAAAAAGTTTGTCTACGTAAAATTGAATTAAAATGTACAAGCAGCTCATGGGAGGAGAGGCTGATAAACTCGAGGACATCATCAATGCTGCCATCTCAGTCATTTCTTGAACTTGACCTCTTCATCTGTGACTTCATCTGAAGTCAAATGGCCCTGAGCATGATATGCACAAGCAAACACACGGGTGACTTGATGAGAGGTGCAAAAGAAGCCGTTGACCAATGTGGGCAGGAAAAGACAAACAAATAGCTCTGGGTCCAGATTGAACCACATGTCCAAACACACAAGTGCCGCCCTGATCTCCTCCTGCCAATATTTTCCTTACTTTTGGCAAGAGATGCGATTCCACTTTGGCTCTTGCATAACAATATGCATTATGATTTAAGAGCAGTGGTAATGTAATTAAAATTTATCATGTAAACAAGGATATAAAAAATAGGTCAGACAGTTACCAAACACTGGACAAAACCATCATTTTGAAACTTTCAGAGCTTCAGAAGAACAATGTGCTGCTACTTCTGCGAGGCATATAGCATTAGTTACTTTGTGTAATAAGTCAATAACAGCAATTTTGACAACAGACTTGCATTGCATCAGAATTCCAACAACCATAATAATCAGCTTAAACATCAAAAAATAAAAAATAAATAATAATAATAATAATAACAATAATTTTGGATGAAATAGTTTTCAAAAGCCCAAACTGTTGACTGAAAGTTGTAAGCTAAATCAGGTAAACATGACACCAAGAAACATGACACACTTTACCCCTGACCAAAAATTATGCTAAAGTAGCAATTTGTAAAATATGTTCATCTGAAATATCAAAAGGCATCTCAATGCCTTAGAACTTTATTGTCACTGGTTTAATTTATCACCTGTGAACAAGACATTATAAAGAGCATAATGAGTTCAAACACCCAATTTAATAACCAGAACCTCATTTTCAGTTTTTACCCACATGAAAATGTTAAATCTTCAGTTAGATGTTTTGCATGCAAAAAAAAAAAAAAAAAAAAAAAAAAAAAAATTATCATATCTCCACAGCTAACACAAGCTGAAAATACAGGCACGATATGAAGTCAAAAAGCCGCACCGTCCAGCCAGGCTGTGAGAGTATTGCATCATAACTAGACGTGCTGGGTTACATAGATGGAAAGCAGCCAAAGCATGGCTTTAAATTATGAATGTTTGAGAAACACCACATGTGTGACCAACTGCGAGAGATGGATGTTCTTCTTAGAAACCGGTTTCTAGTTATCTACATGATGAGGGAACAGAACATTCTAGGGTTGTAATGAATACTTGAGGTGTTGTGAGCCTATATAGGCTACACAGACTGTCCTTTTAGACGAGAATGTTTCTAAAGCAATGTCTCTGGAGCTCTGAGTGACACACCAGAGGATGTTTATCAGCAGAAACAGCTAGTGAAGAACATCAGCACATCATATTGCTAGTGGCAAGGCCATGAACCTCACAGTATTAAGAGATAAAGACAAATAAACATGTTTACTTGGGTCTACAACCCACGAAGGGCTGGTAAATAAACAAACAACCTACACTTGGTGACATGTTGGTGGAAATGAGGGCGGACATTTAGAGAGCACTATTACACTAAAAGTTGAAAGAATGGATTCATTTCTAAATGGCAAAGAGCATTATACTACATTGTGAACACAACTTAGGCTTTTAGCTGAACAGCTTTTAGTTCCTGCAGGCAGCTCTCGAGGAAAACATTAACAGGTTCCAGATGTTTTCAGGCTGTATTTCTTTCTTTTCTTGCAAACAACACTCACTGCTCAATGTCTTCATTTGCATTCATCCCTCCCCTTCTTCTCAGAAAACTGAAGACAACAAGTCAATCCGTCCTCCACTGGGACACACTGTTCTCTAACAGGAAGTTCAACTTTTGTTTTGACATATGATTGTCTTAATCACATGTGACTCATAAACAACTCTGACTCCTCCTACCCTGCCTCAAAGCCCCGCCCACTCCTAATTCGCATGTTTCCAAGTAGCCGGAATTATTCCATTCCTTTGATCTCCTTACAAATTTCCCTTTCCTTACAAATGTACATGTTCTCTGCATATCTGAACAAAACTTCTCTGTTTCTTCAAAGGATAGTTTGAAGAATGTTTCAACTGATTTTTTTCATACAATGAAAATCAGTGGTGTCCGAAACAACAAACAACCTACTGATTTACACACCACTGACATAAATACATGCATCAATCAATCAATCAATCAATCAATCTGAATTTTGTGTTCCACATAAAATATAACAATATGTAGACTTGGAATGAAGAAAAAAAAAACATTATCGATTTTATTAAATACATTTCCATTTAAAATGCGCTATGCTTCTAGGCTGTAGAATTTTCTATACATCAATATAACTATAAAATAATAAGTGAATAATAAAATAATAAGTAAATAATAAAATAATAACAATAATAATTGTTTATGTTATTATATTATTATTATTATTATTATATAGTCATATTGATACTGAATCAAAACAAATTTAGCCTAATTGTGTGGCCCTATATGCACATCAAACCTGGAGCGTTACTATTAAATAAATAAGAAATATTACTATGTAAAAATAAATTAATTAAAAAAAAGTTACGTTCGTTTTTTTTTTTTAATTGTAGCCTTTGCGATTTTATGATCACACTAAAACATATTGCATTTTTGGTTTTATTTTGACTAACTGTGCAACTCTAATGCTGTGTTCACACCAATGCGAATACAGCGTCTGGCGCGAATTATTTCAATGTTAAGTCAATGCAAAGGCACGTTTACGCGCGTCTGGAGGTCTCGTGGCACGAATGAGGCGTTTAGTACGGCGCGGAAGACGCGAATTCGCCTCATTCGTGCGTCTAGTTCGCTCGAATGGCGCGAATTGACGCGCGAATTGAATTGACGCAGCATAAGGATGAGTTGTAGGGTGAACTATCCCTTTAAAGGAAAAGCACAAGTACACCGTGTCAGGCAGAAGAAGAATCACCACCCTGTTATTACAGCAGGTCTCCAGCCTCCCTCTGACAGGGCAGGGACATCACTGAATAGCGTTTGACTGGAGCTGCTCAGCTCTCACTGCAAGCCTGTAATTAAAATGGCTGCTGAGATATCTTCAGTTCCATTGGTACAGATCTCCATTGAGGAAAAGCTCAATAACGCTTCAACATCTCTATGTGTACATGCTCTAAACAAGCAGGCACGTGTGAAGTTGGACTAACGTTGGCATTAATCACAAGCAGCCTCCATTCACACTTCTGCATCATGTGGGTTGAGATCGTTATCGGAGCTGCAGGTCTGGCCCGGAGCGCTACCACACTGCATATGCTCCATGTGGCGTAGTGGGATCTGAGGGCCTCCTCTCTCAGTACAGCTTAAATGTGAAAGGGCAAGTGCTCCCCGTTGCTATGATTTAACTAGACACCTCTGGCTGGGTACAAAGAAACTCAATCCTCCTAACAACCTTAATGACAGTGGATTGTAAACAGTCCACGGTAGAGTAATTGGCCTTGGAAGGGAGCACCATCGATATTCCCAGGGCTCCGTGCTGCCATCAGGAGAGGTGTGCTGGAGAAAGGTCACCTTTTTTCTGTAGTATATGCCTCTTGGTGCCCACTGAGGTAAATGGCCATATGTTTCATTTGAGGAGCAAACAAGCAGGTATCCACTTGCTTTGTATTTACAGTGTCTTAAGATAGTGAGAGTGACAGATCTGCAAAGTGAGATAGTGAGTGAGTTCATTAAATCAAGAATGAAGGGCTACATTAGATTCAGACATCCAAACTAATTTTGTGAGTACTAAACAAGACCACCACAAAGAACACTACTGCCATTGGGGTAAAAAGTACTTTAATGTAATTAGAAAAGTATTTAGTATAATTGTATTATAACATCATAAGGTGTAAGCTGGAAAATGAAAAAATGTTTTCATAAAAAAGTGCTTGAATAATATATTAGGATTTTTAAAGCAATTAATTGCAATAAATTTCATTCAAAATAAATGTTTGTGTTCACATATAAATACATGTATGTATTTAAGATTTTGGGGGAAGTCATGGCGGTTAGACTCCTAAACCTAGGGTTGTGGGTTCAAGTCTCGGGCTGGCAATACCACGACTGAGGTGCCCTTGAGCAAGGCACTGAACCGCAGCATAAATGGCTGCCCACTGCTCTGGGTGTGTGTTCAATGCTGTGTGTGTGTGTGTGTGTGTGTGTGCGCGTGTGCATGTGTGCGTGTGTGTACTTTGGATGGGTTAAATGCAAAGCACGAATTCTGAGTATGGGTCACCATACTTGGCTGAATGTCAAGCCACTTGCAGGTTTTTTTTTTTTTCACTTTTACGTGTGTGTGTGTGTGTATTCATCTTATGTATGATTTATATTATATATGAATATACATATATATTACATATATTTATTAAATATATACATGTATGTGTATTTATGTATACATCATGTAAATATATTCAGTATGCATATGTATTTATTTTATATATGATATATATATATATCATATATGAAGATACACTGTTTATCTCATTCTTTTAGTTGGCTGTGACAGGTAGTACAGGTATATATATATAAATCATGTAGTATTTATTTTTTATTCAATATCTCTATTTTTTGTTATTAATGTGCTGGTTTTATTTTATTTTTATTCAGATGGAACAGTAGCTCTTGAAATGTAAATATTGTCACTGAACACCCACTATAGAGCACCTTATGGTAATGTTTGTTTGCATTGCTTTATGGATTTCGTAACAATAATTGTTCACATAGAGTACAGAGAGTATGTTTATGACTGCATATCATTTCTGATGCAAATACTAACCAAATACCCTTCCTGCACAAACCCATGTGAGTATACAACATGATTCAGATATCGGTGTCTTTTCCTGGAAGAAGAACAGCTGAAGTACGGAGGGGTGGAATGACTTGAATCTTGCAGGGTAAATTAAGATCTTCCACCTTGGTCCGACTGACCATGTGATTCAGAAGCCAGGAGTTCGCAGATCTCAGCATTGCACAAATGTATTTACAGTCGCCTGACTACAAGCAACGGAGCATGCATGTCTCCAAACACAGCTGATGAACCGCTACAGCACGTCACCACTGACACCTACTTCTCAATTTCAGCACAGAGAGGAAAAACACACCTCGGCCCGAATGGGACAGTTTGGTACTACCTGTCACAGCCAACTAAAAGAATGAGATAAACAGTGTATCTTCAAGAACAATCAGCGAAATGAATCGAAACGACTTGTAGTGCACTCAGACCTCTCTGCCCTTGCAGGAGAGATAGATTACACATGAAAACACTCTTCTGCTCAAGTGTCTTCCTGGAGTAGACCAAAAGTCTTGCAGGGTTCAGCACAAAACTGATACAGACAAGCAGGTTTAACTGAAGAATGAGGGGTCCTGCAGGTCGGTGTCGGGTGGGAGTGTTATATAAGCATGCTGCGTGGGAAGAGCAGGATATTTAACAACTCTCTTCACTATATTGGGAGGCATTACATGTCAAAGGTGTATAGGTGACTGAATCATAACAGCCATAATTAAACCC
Source organism: Carassius auratus (assembly GCF_003368295.1). Lineage (NCBI taxonomy): Eukaryota > Metazoa > Chordata > Actinopteri > Cypriniformes > Cyprinidae > Carassius > Carassius auratus. Next base: position 12,376,828 of record NC_039257.1, read on the forward strand.
ACAGCTTGATCCTGCCATAGACATCAACATCCTTTCAGAACAGTGCCTGCTCTGTCAGCCGAGGGTTTGGACCAATGAAATGGCAGCCCACACCATTCCAGAGGAGACAAACCCACCCCCTGTATGAGCCTGCTGGTGGGATGCAGAAGGAGGAGCGCTGGATACTGATGGATGAATTAGCTTGCTAACAAAACAGGCTGACTTCTGACATTTTCTGCATGGTATGCAGCAGTCAGCCCCAAGGATGCTGAGAAATAATCTTATTTCCTTCTAGCCAGTGACATTATTCTCTAACATGCACTGTGAGGGACTTACTAAGGGTTGCACACAATGTATTTTTGCATTAGGATTTATGTAACTGCGATTAATGTCCGCTCTAATGACTTTAGTAGCATTAAAGAAAGATATTCTCAAAGTGGTCTCATGCAATGTACAGCAGGGGTTAGTCAAGAACAGATCATGTGACTTATCATGTGAATGGTGATGTTATATAAGAACTGGGCCAGTCCCGCAGGCCCTCACAGCTCTTAGTGGATAGTAGCACAGCACTAACAGCTCTAGGCACCAGAGTAAGTACGGATAAAGCATTCAGAGATTATAGCAATAAAAGAGTGCATTACCTGGACATCATACAGCGCCACAATGTTCTCATGTTGGAGTTCCTGTAAACAAAAAATAAACACGGCCTATAAATACTGTGGCATTGTAAAGATAATATACGAATAAAAGACAGATGCATACTGTAATATAAAGTATTATTTTAAAAATTGCAAATATAATAAACAATATTTGTAAAAATAATGCACGCTACAATCAGAAGTTTGGGTTTAGAAATACCTTTTTGAAAAAGATTTATTATAAATGTAATTTATTTCTGTGAGGGCAAAGCTGAATTTTCAGCATCATTACTCCAGTCTTCAGTGTCACATGATCCTTCAGAAATTATTCTATTATGCTGATTCGGTGCTCAAAAATATTTCTTAATATAATCATTGGTGAAATCAGCGCTGCTTAACATTTTGTAGAAACAGATATAAAGTTTCTTTTTTAAAAAAAACATCAACGACAACCCTGATTTGAAATATAAATCTTTTTTATCATTAAATAACTAATGTATTTTTAATTTTTTTTTTTTTTAAACAAACAATGACAGCTTACCTTTAAAATTTTGATTTCTTTGCCAAGCAGAATCTGAGATTTGGAGAGATTCTTTTTGTTTATACTCTTGATGGCGACCTCCCAATCAGCCTTCTGCAAATATCGTACAAAAGAGGGCAATTATTATCATTAGGCAGGATGGCAGAGGAGGGTTACACGGCCTAATTACATTACTATGAATCCTACAAAGCATTTACTTCTTACATTTTAAGAATTAGAGTTGAAATATTGACTGTTTAACCCTGTATGTGGGAGTCTTTGGTTGAATACACACTAACATTTGCTTCAAAAGCCAATTATTTTATGCTTCATCCATTCTGCATCTATTTCTCAACTTGTGACCTGGTAACCACATAAAGCGGAGAGAATGATTGGGATTTGAGCCTTTGGGAAGGACATTTGTGTAAGGTGGGATTCCACAGGGCCACTCACTAGCTTAAAGAAACTGTGTCCGCAACTCAGAGTGGAAATCCACGAATAGAACGATGCTTTTCATGTAAATGTAGGTTAATAGGAGATGTTCCTGCGGCACACTGTGCTGTAGCCAAATGCTGGCAGCACGCAAGAGCGGCTGCGTTCATCTCGCCTCGCTGAAAAACCAACTCAGCCAAGCGTGGTGAAGGCAACCCAGAGAAAATGCTGCTGGCTTCTATACTGACCCCATTCAGTAGATGAGCATTCAGAGTCTCTGCTTTTAATATCACATCTAATCAAGGAATGAGAGACTGAATGCACAACATAGATGTCTAATTTATGTCCTGTATCATTCTAGAATGCATCGATCAGCGGACATAAGCATGTGTGATTATCGTATATTTGTAGGGTGAAAATAACTGTCTCACTGGTAGTATTGAGTCAGCTGCTTTGGATGAGGTAGGTGATCATAAATATGTATCAGCTTACTCCTGCTATATATAGTCACAGGCTGATATTGTACTACATATTGTGCATACATTAAGTATTACCTCACAGAAACATACAGTATGTATGAAGAAGAAACATATATTATATGCAACATGCAGAGATAACAAACTGCAATGATCAACAGATCCACAATAAATCATTGACCAGAGGTATGGGCCAATATTAGCATTTGATCTGATTAGAATAGGTTTTTCAACTGTACAGTTAAGTGTTCTGATGCCTGATTTTCATTCTACATTCTAGAGTGTTTTAATGCTGTTAAAGTCAGTATGAAATGGAAATAAATTTCATTTCTAAATGCATGTTATTGATTTTGGGGGGAATTTATCTGTGCACACATTACAGTTTTTATATTTTTTGACCTTTTCTTTTTTAATTAAAATGTCAAAACTCAATCTTGTGGTGAAAAAAACAGGCTCCTCTATGGTGACATATGTTGGACTTCTCCAATCCCATTCAGATCAGTCTTCATCCAATCAACGACTGCTGGACTGAACCAAGACCCTGTTCTAGGCCTATATTGTTTCTTTTTCTTTTTTTCATTTGTTTCACTCGGGTGTATTTCAGATCTGAGAATATAAGAATATGAGAATATTATCAGATCAGCTACAAACTTTTCTATCAGAATATTCCCACCAGTCAGAATGAAACATCACAAATGAGATCTTTTTCATTTCTCTGTAGTTTCTCAAAGACACCAATGAGATAACAGAGAAACTGGAGATGTAGCATGCTTCTCAGATGTTTCTCATGAGAAAACGACTCAGTAATCTCAGGTGTCTCATGTTTCAGATGAGATCTCAATGATGGAGGCCTCTTTTCCTAAGATTTGTACCAAAGTCTCCAATTCAAATCCCAACAGTTACTATTATTCCATCGTATCAACTCAAGATGCTTGTTTATTAGTTTCTAATAATTTCACTATTTTAAAGTGAATATTTTATATATAGGCCTACTGAATATTTTATAGTGGTATTGAAAATGAATCTAATTACTATTGGACTAGTAATAAAAGAAAACACTAATAACAAACACAGACACTCGTTAATTTGTGCAATGATGTTTTGGCTTGCAAATGTACTCATAACATCAAGTCAGTGTGTTTTGTGCATTTAGGCAATGTAAAAATCAAGCACAAAATCCTAACACACTGTGGGTTCCGTCCCTCCGCCCAAACCTACAAGTAGACCGGTCAGTCCTATTGACGTCAGACGGCTGTTTTATGAATGAATGACTCCAGCAGTATGTGGCCTATTCTAGCACACGTTACATAAAAACAACCCACGCTTTCTAGTCAAGAACTGCTATGACTGAGAGATGTGCAAAAATGACAATGCATGCACAACACAAATCTATATTTCCCTATTAAAATGCATTTAATACATGTAAATTTGAGATTTAATGCCTCTCTTCCTGGGATGCAAATAGGATAAACTAGACAGATTTTCAGTGAATAATGATGCTCAGCCGCAGGGGCTCGCGCCAGTCATGCGCTTATTTTAGATTACCTTTTTATGTCTTCCCTTGAAGACGACTGCAAAGGCTCCGTGTCCGACGAGGTCCTTTCGGCTGTACTCAAAGTCTCCCACCGTCTCCATTTTTTTGGCAGGTGTCCGGTGATACACAACAGCTTGTGATGGAGAGGCTGTGAGGGACAAGTTCTTCAAACTCGCGTTAATCCAGACGACAGTCTGTCCGAGAACCCAGGCATTCCCAAATTATCAATGCGAAAGGCGACACTTGAGAGTTTCCCAGTTGGCTGGCTTAAAATCAAGAAGACGTCAGAATCAAAACAAAGGAAAAGCTAAATGTGAAGTTTACTAGCTGACGTTAGGTGCGCAGGATGCACGTAACTCGCTCCGTTGTCGCTCTCTGACCCCGTTAACAAGACGCTAGCTAAAAGAAATAGCTATTGATAAATCTCAAACCTATATAGTTTCCAAGCTACATGATGTCAGTTCAGTTTAAAGGGAAAGAAAGAGCTGCAAACGCCCTCTGTCTCTTACTGTGATAGTGCCTCGTTAACTCAATAGCGGCGCGGAGGGTCATTGAGTTTCCCATCGCTAGCTGGCTGAAAATGACAGCCAGAGGAAATCCAACACTATTTACAATAACAACAGCAGCAGATAAATCGTAATAAATAATATCTAGATGTGTTCCGACATCTAAGTTAATTTACGTATAGACAAGCAGTGCCGCTTATATAATGACAGGTCAGTTCCTAAAAGACGCGAGCGTTCCTATTCGCTTGATGCAATGGTCATCTGTCCTTCTGCTTCTATTGCACTCTCCTTCAAATCCATATGATAGTTAATGGTACACCATTTCTTCAGTTCACCCCTCTGTCCTGCTTTCGATCTCGCGGGACAATGCAGGAAAACATCAGTGTGTCAGTTTTAAGAGACGCAGGAAAAGACGTTAAAAGCACGATCCGTTGCGAGAAGGGGAATTAACGTCTGTCTTCAGTTCGTTCTGAGAGACTGACCATGATCTAGAGTTGTGACGTTCGCGAACGAACCGATTCTTTTGAACGGCTCATAAACATGAACGATGGGAGCCGAGTCGCGACTGGAGAGGAGTCGTTCTTTCTATCGTTCTTTTTTCCTATGCGTGTTCATACAAATGAGCTCCTCCAGGAGACAGAACAGTTATAGGGGGAGGGGCGCACCCAGCGCAGGCCAACCCTTTATAGCGTGATGATATTAGTTATTAGTTGTGCATGCATTTACATTGCATTTTGTGTTCATTTAAAACTTATTTTAAAATCATTAAAAATGTTCTTTTGTGATACTGTACTTGTATAGAAATTTTTCACTAAAAGCTGTTTTCCACAGACATTCATTGCAGCCCACTTTGTTATTGTTCATTGACTTGAAGGGGTTGATGTCCTATTTGCAAAGTTTACAGTAGTAATAGTATGTAGTATGTAGACATTTCCATTTTAATTATTCTAATTTTATCTACTTTAAAAAAAAAATAGTTTTCTATCAAAATGTTCTTGTGTGATAACAATGTTCTTGTGTGGAAGTGTTTGTAGTAAAAGCTGTTTTGCACAGAAATTCATTGCAGCCGGCTTTGTTTTTTATGTTTATTTGTGAGTAGGTATTGTATGAATAACATAAGTCAACGTAGTTTTACACACACACACACACACACACACACACACTTTGTACTAAAGGTAAATCAAAATAATGATGTCACTGTCTAAGCAGAGGGATTTGTGCAACCCTATGGAATATAGTCCACACATGAGAAATGAGGTAACAATCAATATTTCAGAATAATTCAAACTCAGATATTGGTGTGTGATATCTGAGCTTTAATTATTTGACTAACAAATCTCACCTCATAATACCTCCCAGTGATTATTTCCAGGATAAACTGAGATGCTCCCAAGCTGGCTTCTTAAAACTGACTAAATATTTAAAAAGAGCCAAAAGAGCCATTCTTTTGAACGGCTCTTTGAAAGGAACGGATCGCGAAGATCCGGATCCCCTCAAAGAGCCATAAATCCCATCACTACCATGATCGCAGCTTGCTGCATTACAATGACAGAGCTCTTACAGGAGAAGACCATCATAGCGTGTTCCTCCGCGCACACGAGTGCTTTGCCCTCCGCCGCGAGAGATAGTCCCACTCGCGTCACAAAGCCTGAGCTCGACAGGAGAACACTAGGCTATTCAAAAGAGAATAACTTTTTACGATGCTGTGAAAAAGCAAATATTTTTCATTTTCCACCAGAATGTACATTAATTAGTACTTACGGAAGATAGAAATAAATATTAAGGGTTAAATTATACCTAATATGTTAAAGAAAAACATGCTTTTGAAATATCAATAATATTGAAAAAAAACATAAACGTGATAACTGCACTAAGTGCTCGACTCCAGTGCTAATTTATTGTTTATAGAACAAAAACAATATGACAGCGCTTGGTGCGCCCCCTCGCGGCGGCTGACTGTATGAATACGCAAATAAAAACAAAAATGTTTACTTTTGTCATTACAGGCCTCATTGGCATCCTCTGGTGGTAAAACAGACAGCATTTTTGTCGTTTTCCATTTCAATTATCCAAACATTCACAAATCAAGATACATTTACTTCAGCAGTAAAAAACAATTACTGCAAAAAAAAATTAAGTCAGCTTATGTTTAAAACAAGAAAATATATATAAATTGTGTGAAAACCTGAGGGGCTTCTTCGTGGAGGCTGTCGCTTTCATTTATGAGCCCTGTGAGCTTTCACAGCTGGCAGCTGTAATCAGGTTAGATAACACCTACATCTGCATCTCTGCCAAAACTAGAAGACCAAAAGATTTGGAAGAGCGCTACATGAAGAATGCTGCTGTTATTCCCGACATGCGACCAGCAGCCTCAGTCTCTTCAGTGGATGTGTGTCAGCTCCTCTGCACCAGCAGGAAGAGCCCGTCTCTATCCACGGCCACAGTGTACAGGGCTACCAGGACATTTACCACTCTGTTGCCGAGCCAATGATGAAGACATGCTGTGTTTGCCTCCATCCCTACAGCCTTGAGCTGGAATTGAAGATAAAGCAGTGCCTGTAGGAGCCCATCACTGCTGGAGACCAAGCAGCCTGAAGAATATATTCTCAACACTAAACCTTCTCCATAGACAGGTCTCATCTGAGATAACAGATGAAGACAAAGCACCTGACTCTGGACAGCAGGAGGTTACCTGATGTTGAAGATCACAGTCTTATAATGATGGGAGCAATGTCAGAATCATCTGAATGGAGAAAAAAGGAAAAAAAAAATACAGATTATATCAATGTATTGATGGAGGCATCTGTTCAAACATAACAAGGAAATTAAAGGTGTTACTGGTATAAGTGAACTAATGATCATGTGAATATAGAGCTTAGAGTTTAGATCGAGGTAGTATGTTTGTTTACATTTGCCAATGATATTAATGCTCAACCATTTTATATTTACTCTTAGTATAGGCCTATATCTAAATATCTATAATATCTTTATCTATATATCTAAATATCTATATCTTTAATTTAAATTGAAACTTAATATCTCTTGATGTATGGTTAAAAGATGGGCATACAGTCTACAGTAGTTGTCAGTTGAGGTGAGTAATTATTTTTGATGTGAAACTGGGAATTATGAAATGTCTAAAATGTATAATCATCAATCGATTAAAGTATTAATTCATCATAAAAAGCCCTAAAACGAATTAGACTGCAAGGATGTTTTCCCACTCCAGCCCAGCAGGTGGCGGGAAGATGTTTCCCCCTGCTGATAGCACTAGTCCGCAATAAAACACAGAAGAAGAAGAAGACCCCCCGACGCTGGTTGATGGTGATGCTGTTGGTGTCTTCAGAGGTAATAATGTAATCTGTCAGTTTCACACATCTGAAAGCTGCCTTTTTGTCAGCAGCTTTGCACATTACAATCTTGCCAGTTATTATTATCGTAATGTGACAGATGTAAAATGTACATAGAAGTTGCACTTCCCTTAAAGTGTGGAAGACTTAAGGATTAAACGTATTTTCCCCACAAATACTAGAGGGAGGTAAAAAAAAATTCCACACGTTGAAATCACGACGCAGAGATTTTCTCTGTGAAGCACAAAGCTCTGTTAACTTGTTTAATCACAATTTTCTTATTGTGCCGATTATGTAGGACTGTAAACCAAATGTGAAATTAAACAAATTTTTTTTGTTCTTGCTTTACTGAAGTCGTCCCCAGCATTTGACAAAACCACAAAACCGAGGTAAAATTATATGAACGAATCGTTTAGTAAACCGATTCAAAAGATTCGATTCACTGAGATGATTCAAAATCCCGAACTCCAAAAAGTCCGACAAACTCCTCCCACCGGAATTACATAACCAGAGGTCGTCGTACTAGAAAATCCACATGGAAAAGACAATTTAGACAACAGCTGAAGTAAACAAGAATAAATGTAAGTTCTTTCAACAATCATACAGTGTTCACATTTCTGCTTATAGACCGTACAGCTTTCATGCAGGTTGAGTATTACCCTAAATAGATTTGGGTCAGCTTAAATTGTTATTGAATGCTTCTTTATCACGATGATCTAAAAAGTATGCACTTTAGTCCAATGAATACAACTTTTTTTTTAACCCTCTGGGGTCTGGAGAACTTTTCACATTCCCTGACGTTTGTGCTTTTTTCAGTTGCTTAAAAACATATTAATAGCTAAAGTTTAATAACACTATATTCATGACAAACTGGGCTGCACAATTACTCCAGTACTTTACACCCCTGGACATCAGCTATCAAAAGAGACCTGACAAAGGAATCTTTCATGTAAATTTAACTGGGATTCCAAATGTCATAAACGTACATGCGTTTCATGAGGGTATATAGTACATCATCTGAAATATAATGGCCTTTGTGAAATATGCATGCTGCATTGAATTAGAATGGCATTTTTACTGTTTTTCTTTTGAAACATTCTTTTTATTATTATTATTTTTTTTAGTAAAGAGTATTATTTGCTCAAATTTGTTTTATTAAATCTTCTCTGCTTGTAGGATCACAATCTAGACTGACTTTCCACAATGTCTCGGGAGCAGCAGGCTGTCCAGCATGCCAGGAAGGCTTTCTTAACTGGAAGATCTAAACCCCTGGACTACAGAATTAAACAACTTCAAAACTTCAAGCGATTCATTAAGGAAAAAACAACAGACATTGCCAGTGCCATGAGAAAAGACCTCCATAAGGTGAATCAAAAGTGCAATCTCTGCTTGTTTTAACTGGAATCGGATGTCTGTTTGTATTGAACTTAATAGCTGTGTTTTCACAGACTGCTAATGCGACACAGTTGTTTGAGATCCTTGGCTTGGAGGGAGAAATCAATCTGGCTGTCAGCAAGCTGGCTGAGTGGGCAGCTCCTCGTCCTGTGAATAAAAACCTTCTCACCATTGCAGATGATGTGTACATACAGCCAGAGCCTCTTGGTGTTGTGCTTATCATTGGGGCATGGAACTATCCAATAACAGTTACCCTGCAGCCCCTTGTGGGTGCCATTGCTGCAGGTAAAGCACAAATCTGCTGTTTGTTGAAACTGTCAATATGGCATGTAATTATTACTATTTTAAAAGGTAAAAAAAGACCATAAAATGTCTTTATGTGAGGAACAGATGTAGCTATTCACTAATATTCTCTTTATCGTCACATCTTTCTTTGATCTTTTTGTTTCTGTAGGTAATGCTGCAGTTGTGAAACCTTCAGAAGTGAGCTCCCACACAGCCAAAGTTATGGAGCTCCTGTCTCTCTACCTGGACCCTGTAATTCTTCATTCAATGACATTGTCCTTTTTAAAATGTTATTTTCATTTTATTTGCTTAGTTCTAAGCTTAAATGGATATCTCACCAAAAAATTTTAATCTTGTCATTTATTACTCATTCTTATGTCGTTCCAAACCCGTAAGACGTGTTTTATCTTTGGAACACAAATTAAGTTATTTTATAGGGATGCACCGAAATTTCGGCCACCGAAAATTTTCGGCCGAAAATGGCCTTTTCGGTTTTCGGCCGATAGACTTTTATCACCGAAACAACACAGCCGAAATGTTGTGATGATGCAAACAGAAATCGCGACCTGCACGTGCACCTGCATAGCAAAGACCACGAGCTCCCCGCGACATTCACTTCACAGTCACACCAGTGAGAACATTCTCTCTCTTCGTATTCCTTTATTCGCAGCACTAAAGCGTCTCCTAACAAAGAGATTAAGACGGACCACGAAGTAAAAACAAAGAAAAGTCTTATAGAGTCTGTTAGCACACGTCTCACTGAGATCTTTTCGGATCCTCTGCACTTCATCGCGAATGTGCTTGATCCGCGTTATAATGACCATTACATGGATGCGGAAATAAGGCAGCGCGCACGAGAAATGATCCAGGCCTCGCTGGATGCGGAGAACCCGCGTGGAGACGGAGAAGCGCCAAGCGCAGGAGACAGATCAGAGCGCAGAAAAAAAGACTGGTCTCTGCACCAGATGAGTGGCATGCACCATCGTTGTCTGATATGTTCAGTGGAATTCTGCAAGAAAGTGCCTCAAATAATAATAATACGTTGGCTATTTTGTTCTTATACACACACACAAACATATATACAAACATAATATCAGATTGTAGCCATATTTATGCTAGATTTTCTGTTAGATTTCTGCTTTAATTTGATAAAAATGTTTATTTATGCCCTGGCCCTATTTAAATACACTCTCTCAAATATTTCTCAAATGTCAGGCAGATGACAAGCTCAACTGCTCAACAGCTAGATGGTTATCTGTCTGAGGTCCCCATCCCCAGAAGTGATAACAGTCTTGCCAACTGGAGAAGTAATGCACTTTCTAGTCCTACATAGAAAAATTTCAAATGCACTTCACCTAAATGCACTTTGTTTTTATGAGAGAACTGTTCATTTTAAAACCTTTCTACAGGCCAGTAGGCCTGTACATTATTATTAAATATACACATGAGTGGGATAAATTTTTAGTTTGAATTTTATTTTATACTGTGCATTGTTGCAATGTGCTTAATAAATATTTACATCATTTGTAATTATGTATTTTTATGTTTTTTTTTTTAATAAGTTATGTAATTGTAATTATCTTTGAAACTTTAATATTAATTTATGCACTTGCAATGTCTTAATTTTAGTAAAGTTAGTACACGGTCATAGCAATAAATGCAATGGTACTAATATTTGGGATAATTTATTTTTCGGTGTTTCGGTTTTCGGCCTTGGTTTTCTCTTTTTCGGTTTTCGGTTTCGGCCAAGAATTTTCATTTCGGTGCATCCCTATTATTTTAGATTATAGAGCTTTCTGACCCTGCATAGACAGCAACGCAACTGACATGTTCAAGGCCCAGAAAGGGAGTAAGGACATTGTTAAAATGTTCCATATGACATCTAGGGCTGTCAAAAAAAAAAAAAAAAATCAAATATTCATCGAATTTAAATTAAAAATATACATTCGAATGCAAAAACGTTGCTTTTGAATATTAGGTGTGCGTCGGGCAGCCTTATCAGTGGAGCATGAAATGCGATGACGACGTAAGTGTCAGCCTGTCCAGTTGAACCCACTAAATTTCATTCAAAATTTACAGAAAAAGAAAACATTCAGTGTGGGGAAGATGTTATGTCAAAATCGATTACACAGAAGGCATATTTATTGTGTTTTCTAGAAGGACATTTATCTGTGTAGCATTTGCGTCTCGCCCAAGAGAGCTGCATATTTATAAAATAAATGCAAGTTCAACTCTTAAAAAAATGTCTCAAGACTTCAAAAAGTTTTTAAATGAAGAAAGTACTCTTTCTGATTGGTTTTTGGTCCTTTGTATTAAACTATACATACATACATGATGCCATTTTGTTTCTAATTTGAGCAACTTTATTAATACAACGTTAACAATGTAAACATTATTTAAAACAGTATGCACTTATTTCAAAGATAGTTGTTATTTTATTATGCTTTAAAGAAACGTGCATAAAATTTTACTCGATGTGCCCTCTTGTGGCCTTAGGAGAGGGAATCAAAAGTTTTTCCCTCCTTACATGAAATTATGCCCTTTAAATTTTAATATAATTCTAACATTGATAATATTTAAGTTACAATTTAAATGTTAGTTTTTCAGCTATTTTGACGACCCTAGTGACATCAGTAGTTCAAGAATACATTTTGTGCCCAAAAAAATAAAATAAAAATTAAGTTATAATAACAATCCATCATTTTTTGTTTTCTTAGCGCACAAAAAGTATTGTCGTAGTTTCATAAAATTACAGTTACAACCACTGATGTTACATGCACTATATAAGCAATGTCCTTACTATTTTTCTGGTCTTTTAACATGGTAATTAAATTGCATTCTACAAGGGTCAGAAAGCTCTCAGATCTCATTAAACATATCTTAATTTGTGTTCTGAAGATGAACAGAGGTTTTCAATGTTTGGAACAACATGAGGGTGAGAAATAAATGACAGAATTTTCATTTTTGGGTGAACTATCCCTGTAATTCTACAATCTCTATTATTGTGTTCAGGAGATGTATCAGGTGGTGACAGGAGGGGTTGCAGAGACCCAGGAGCTGCTGAAGCAGCGTTTCGACCACATCTTCTACACCGGGAGCAGCACGGTGGGGAAACTGGTGATGGAAGCTGCAGCTCATCATCTCACACCAGTGACTTTAGAACTGGGAGGAAAAAGCCCCTGTTATATTGACAAGAACTGTGACATCAGAATTGCCTGCCGGTGAGTCTGCCATGAGTTATATAAACCTAAAATAATCGAACATATAACAGAATAATAATATATGTAGGGAATAATTGATGACTGGCCATTGAATTCTAAAAAAAAAAAAAAAGCTGAGTATTTGTTGCATGGACGGAGCAGAAAGTGTCTAAATCATATGCACAGTTCCTTTGAATGATAAATGTGTTTTAACAATGCTGATGAACCGAAAATATGAGGGAAACACTTAAAATAACCACATCATTAATGAGTGCAAGGTTTATCTGATAATCAGATGCATGAAAGTAGCATTTGTTGCTATAGAAACAGACATCGAGCACGTTTTCTCTCAGAATCATTCGATGATGGAGAGGAAAAGTTACAACAGTTACTATACCATATTATTCTGTATAAATGAGATAAAGAAGTTTACATATTGAAAGAGAAGTGATCTCGCTCTCATAGACGTGCCAGGCTATATCTGCAGCTAAACTGAATAAAAGCAGAATGAACTGATGAAACATTAAGAAAAAAAAACACAATAAATTAAATTTATGAATGTAGTGCTAATTGACATATCATTTATTACAGTACAGAAACTATAAAGTATATTTTCTGTGCAGAAAATAAAAATAATAGATAATTAAATGTAGTAGCCTATATAAAACAATCATAAAATTGCCATTAGGAAAAAATTATCGATTACAAAGTATTATTGTCGAGCAGTGTATTTGATTTCTTACAGCAAATTAAAAAAGTTATAAAAAAAGAAGAGAATTAATTGAAAAAAAAAATAATTATGAAAATACATAGGCGACATACATAAAATGATGACATTTGTCACTTCAGAAATGATGGCTTACGCCCCTGGTGTGTTGAAATGTTAGTTGATACATAATACATTTAAAGCTCTTTTTTTTTTCAAATCTTGGCTTACATAAATTTTTACGTATGCCATGTCATGCCATAGCACCATTAAACTAGCATCTAACAATGGACAAAAAATGTATTTATTTTTTTTAAAGGCTGCTGTGTAATTTGCCCCCTGACTAAGCATTTAAAGAATTTAGGGGAAGCATTGAAATAATCCTGTGAATTCACTTAAAGAACGCAGAATCGAATCATTATTATCAAATTGAATTGAATTTAATTGTGAATCGAATCGAATTTAATCATTCTAAATTTGCTAAAATTGTTCTAGAATCGAAAACCTGTGAATAGAATCGAATCGCTGCCTACCCAAAGATTCACAGCCCTTATAAAATGTAATTTTTGTAGGAAAAACGTGGTAATATTTTGTCATTTTTATCTTATTGCTGGTTATATTTATTTGCTTGCTCAGTGTTTATGTGGGTGTGGGTTCTTTTGCTGTAATAAGTTGTGAAGATCTTTAATATAACTGAAATCATTTTGAGAAGTGATATGGAACTCTAATGCAGTCAAGACCTGTTCTGAACCTTTGAAGTAACTAAAATAATAATTCTAAGGCAATTTCCTCAGTTTAATGCTGCTTCCCAATGTTCTTGCATCCTTAGCCGCATCACTTGGGGGAAGTACATGAACTGCGGCCAGACCTGCATTGCACCTGATTACATCCTCTGTGAATCCAGCATTCAAGACAAAGTGATTAATGAGATCCAGAAATGTATCCAGGTTTGTTTTTATGTAGATGCTATTGCTCTTTTGACAGTGGGACCTTTTGTCTTCATTGTCTTATTTATTTTCTTGCAGGAGTTTTATACGAATGACCCCAAGAGCTTTGAAGACTATGGACGAATTATTAACCAGCGGCATTTTAAGAGGATAATGGCACTTACAGAGGGTAGCACAGTGGCTATTGGAGGAGACAGCGATGAATCAGAGTGTTATATTGGTATGCACTCATTTAGCAAAAGTTAGGGAAATATGTAATGCTGTCATGTATTCATGAGCTTTCCCTTGTGCTTCAGCTCCTACTGTTTTGAGGGATGTTACACCAGGATCTAAAGTGATGCAGGAAGAGATCTTTGGGCCAATTCTCCCCATCGTTATTGTTAACGGCTTAAAAGAAGCCATTCAGTTCATCAACGAACGAGAAAAGCCTTTGGCACTCTACATTTTCTCTTCCAGTAAAAAGGTAGAGTCATGCATTATTTCCACCAACAGTAAAACAGCAATTGAACATTTAGTATTTCTTCGCAGGTCATTAAACAGATGATATCAGAGACATCTAGTGGAGCTCTGGTAGCCAATGACTGTCTGGTGCATTTCACCATAAGTGATTTGCCTTTTGGTGGGGTTGGTGAGTAACTTTAGTCTTTAGTCTTCTAAATCGGCAGAAAAACATTTATTTATGATGTAATTGTAACAGGGAATAGTGGAACTGGTTGCTACCATGGCAAATACAGTTTCGATCAGCTGAGTCACCTTCGCAGCTGTCTTATTAAGAAGCTGAACATGGAGGGAGTGAATCAGATGCGCTACCCACCCCATACAACGGAGAAGTTACGCTGGGCCCGTGTTTTACTCTTGAAGCAAGTTAATCTGGCTCGCTGGCGTCGGGTGGCTCAGGTTGCTATGTTCGCTGCACTGGCAGCCTTTGTGGTGCAGGTGAGATGTTCCTTCAAATGGGTAAATTTAGTAAATAAGAACCAAATATAATGTTTCCTACAGGATATTTCATAGTAGGCTGTTTAAAAGTACTGTATGCATATATAGTACATATACATTACCAATCAGAAGTTTGGGGTTGGTGATTTTTTTTTTTGTTTGTTTTTGTTTTGTGTTTGGCTAAAAACAGTAATATTCGGGAATTTAATATGACGTTTTTAAAAAAAAGTAATTTATTTATATGATTTCAACAATCATTATTCCAGTATTCAGTGTCACGTAATCCTTCAGAAATCATTGCATACTGATTATTTTTCTCAGGAAACAGTTCTTATCAACATTGATAACAGTTGTGCTGCGTGATATTTTGTGGGAACTATGCTACATTTTTCAGGATCCTTCGATGAACAGAAATTTTAAAAGGACAGCATTAATTTCAAATGTTTTAAAACAATGTTAAAGTCTTTACTGTTTTCATTTATTTAGTGCATCCTTGTTGAATAAAAGTATTAATTTTCCACAAAAAAAGAACCGTAACTTTAATATTGTAGTGTTTATAATCTTTTTATAATATTTGATGCTGTTTGAAGTAGTACAGAAAGCCTCTGTCCCTGTGAAAGAATCACTCAGCTGAAGATTTTGTTCCCCTTTTAATAAAAGTAAACTGAGCAGCAAGAACATTGCAACATATGGCCAAGATGTTTCCCCCAGCTGTTAGATGGGAAAATCTGTTCCTGTTCATATGCCTTGAAATATCTTTTTTATTGTTCCTAGGTAAACTATAAAATAGTACTATACTCCACAGATTGTTGTAAATTAATTTTTCTTATTTAGTCTTAAATTACATGTACCTTGATTTGACCTCCTGTTGTAAAGTATTTCTCATGAAATCGTTTAATTTGTGTTTTTGTGCTTTGCAGAGGTTTTTGCGGCGATGAGGACAACCTGAAGAATGTTAATATGTCCAGCACTCATCGTTTAAACAGAAGAGCCTCTTATGATCTTGTGCACTCTTTTGAATCAGATCATATAGATTCATGTCTTCATGTCATGTTCATATCAGATTCATGTCATAGAACTCTTGGTAATGTTTTATAATAGCTTTAATTCATTAGTCACTAGAAAGCATTATAAAATGAAGTAAAAAGTTTTATCACCTGAATTATATAAAATGTATAAAAGCTACAATAAATGAACCCATGTTTTACTATTAATAGTGTGATTTTTTTTTTTTTTTTTTGCATATTGATTAAATGTCATCGCCTGTGGTAGGCTACACCCACTTCAGCAGCTCTACTTTATAAAGAGTAGATAATGTACTATCGTAAGTGGACCTGTGTCCTATAGGGTTAACTGTACCGATGCGCCGCCCTCTGATGAACAGAATATAAACGCTGCTGGCACACGTTCTGATTTGCTGTGACATCACCCCACTGGAACCGCCAAGCATTCCGCTAATCTGAATTTTTACAAACGAGTTGATGTAAGTATAAAGACGAAATAGGAAGTGAGTTTATATGTTTACAGAATGGTTGCATTACTCTTACAAACAGATTTCCTAATGTATACATTTTCTGTGTTCACGCGACCGACTGATTTTCTAAACACGAACAAACGGAGCTTTAGTCTCGTAAAATGTAAATAATGTTGTAGTATCTCCATAAACGTGCAGCTTGTTTTGAACTCTCTTATTCCCAGCAGTAACATTTGTGACCAACTTTTGAGTTTTTAAAGAGTCTAAAAGCTTTCTTGGTGAATTTTAAACAGACATGTCAACTAAGAGTCACTTTGTTTTGATTTTTGTGTAACGTTACATTCATTTGTTCATGATTTCTAAACGGTCACGTGACCAGAACTGTCTACTACGGTGTTCACTAATAAAGTCTGTGTAAAAACTCAATAAAACAAGTTATAATACAGATACAACTACACTATTTTATGTATATATTTAAATGCTAGTTAATTTAATTAGACTAACTGTGTTTCATATATATCACGAGCACGATGTAAACATGTCAGTTATCATTTTTTTTGTAAGTTAGTTGCCAAATAAAGACTGGTCTTATTGAGTAGCTACATGAATGGACTTCATAGCTTTTCTATTAGTGCAAAGCTGAATAACAGATAAATTGTTTTCTATTTCTCTGAAAGTTATAGCAAAGATGGTATTTTGTTGAAAACTGTACATTTGTGTATTTAAAATTTAATTAATATAATTATAAGATGATAATGCCTAATTTTTTACCACATATTAAAAAATATAATAATCAAATCAAAGTTGGGGGGAATTTTGTTAACTATGACTTAATGAATGAATGACAAAAGTTTTATATTAACCAAACATTCTCAAAGTTGAGATGACCAACAAACTTGGTCCAGTAAATAATAGTATGTGATTTGGTGTCTGTCTCTTTTTTATTTTTTATTTTTTTTAAACCGAGAGCGAATAGCTTCGTTATTATTTCTAACTTTTGAAAAACTAATTTTATCCCAACAAAGCTTGATGATGAAAGGCAGAGGTTTGCAGGTATTTTATCTGTTAGTTACACATTAATCAGAAAGAAAAGCCACACCAAACTAGATAAAGGTCCAAAACGTTGGCTTCAACAAATATAAAAGGCATGACCTATGAATAAATATACACATTTTCCATAACAAATTAAACAATAATTGGTCAAAGCCTGGCAATATACTGTATATACATATATCTATCTACAGATGATGTGTATTGGACACAACAAAAAAAAAACTAATGGCCAATGTATTTCCCAGAAAGCTGACATAATTTTTTTGACAAATTCCTGCTCGTGATCAGTCTAAAGATGATCAGAATTGGCTATCCTCTGAATAGTCCCACAGAATATTCTGTTTTCTCATTGGAATTTGTGTTGACTTTTCAGAAACGTAACTTTTTTTCTGCTCAAACCTGCAGAAAATTTATAATTCAGACCTGTACAAATGGAGAAGCAGGTTGCGGATGGGTTGAGGGAAGTCTTCCAGTCAGGCAGGTCCAGACCCCTGCAGTACAGAAAACAGCAGCTCAGAGCCCTGCTCCGCCTCATCACTGAACGCCAAGAAGACATCGAGCAAGCTCTAAAACAAGACCTCAACAGGGTACGATGGTCATTTTGACCGTTTCCTTAAAAGCTGTAAAATATTAATTCAGCAGCAACACTGAATGTTTGTATTGCCGTTAAAGTGTTACTGAATGTTCACTCTTTATTGACACTGTCATCAAACAGAATACATACAACACTTCACTCTTTGAGCTGATCAGCATCGAGAATGACATCAAGTTGGCGGAAAGCGAGTTGGGAGACTGGGCAGCTCCTCGGCCTGTGAAGAAGAATCTCAACAGCGCACTGGATGATGTTTACATAAAGCCTGAACCTTTGGGGGTTGTGCTGATAATTGGAACCTGGAACTACCCATGGGCCATGATCCTGCAGCCCCTGGTTGGAGCTATTGCAGCTGGTAGTAGGATTTTCTTTTACTAATTACAACTAACATGAAAAGATGTGTTCAGCCATGCTACTTCCACAATATAAAGCATGTCCAAACAGAAGAAAATGTTGGACAGGATTTGATTGTATCTGTTGGAAATAAATTGGATTATAAAACAATGATTCATACAGTAGGAGGTGATGAAAGTTGATAAAGTCAATACATTTTAGTGACAAGTGTAGGAAGGATTGATCTTGTTGGACAAGATCTGCTCAGCTTGTGCTGCTGGCATGAATGAAGCTTGCTCAGAATTACAGGAATTAGGATACAAGGTACAGTAAGGTCAGGAGAACCCTTGTAGCAGATCTAGACATGTGGTGCTGGGGAGGTGGAATGCTAAAGCTAATTCTAATGCTGTGCAGTACTGAGCTGGCTGAGGTTGGGATGGAAATAACAAGTTTGCATAAATTGGAATGAGAGATCCTGTTGCTAATAGCCTCATGGTTAGTGTGCTGACATACAGTGAAATTGTGGTGACCCGAGTTCAATTCCCATCTCAAAGTCCTTTGCCGATCCTGCTTCCATCTCTCCATTCCGGTGCTTTTCTGTTGTCTCCCAACTGTCCTATCTATAGAAGGCATAAAAGCCTATAAAAAAACGATGAAAAAAAGGAATGAGAGATCAGTTGACTGCACTGCTGTCTTTGAACAACCAGTCAGCCTCATGTTTCATGACTAAATTATACATTTTTTTAAAGGATGAGCAAAAATTAAATGGGAATAGGAATGTGGATTAATTGTCAATTTTCATTTCATGGTATCTTTTAATCTCTTGTAGCTCATTAAGAACTTCTCCAACACCAAATGAGATTTTATTTTTACACTGTTTTGTTTTCCACTTCTTTGTGTTGTTTAGGCAACGCAGCTGTGTTGAAACCATCAGAGCTGAGTGAGCACTCTGCTAGACTTATGAAAGAACTGCTTCCTCTTTATCTGGATAAGGTGCATAAACTCAGTTTGTTTCTGTAATTCAGTCTCATGTTTGTTGTTCAAGGTTTTTGAGAACAGCTTGAAAATGTAATTTAAAAAACTCATATTAGGAGATGTATCAAGTGGTGACAGGAGGGGTTGCAGAGACCCAGGAGCTGCTGAAGCAGCGTTTCGACCACATCTTCTACACCGGGAGCAGCACGGTGGGGAAACTGGTGATGGAAGCTGCAGCTCATCATCTCACACCAGTGACTTTAGAACTGGGAGGAAAAAGCCCCTGTTATATTGACAAGAACTGTGACATTGCTGTGGCATGCCGGTAGTATACAGTTTTCTGGGATAGTTTAGCCAAAAATAAAATTTAACATTTACTCCACTCTAGGTTGTTTCAAACCTGTTTGATTTTCTTATTCTGTGCAAAAAATGTTGATTTGTCTATGCATTGTAAATCGATGGGATTCAACATTATTTTGGACCCCACTGACTTTAATTGAAAGAAAAAGAAATCCACATGAATGTCTTTATGAGAGTGAGAAAATAATGACAGAATTTTCATTTTCAAGTCCTAGAATCTTAAGACTTTAGGACTTAAAACCTATAATTTAAAGATCTGGGAAACATTATCAGCTGAAATAACAGATTTCCAAATGTCTTCATATCAGGCGAATAACCTGGGGGAAGTTTGCAAATTGTGGCCAGACATGCATTGCTCCTGACTACATTCTGTGTGAGCCAAGCATCCAGGACAGAATAGTTGAAGAGATTCAAAAAACACTACTGGTGCATACTTCTTTAATATATATATATTATTTTATTATTATTATTATTTTTTTTTAATTGTAGCCCATGTGCATGTTGATAGTAAGACATGACCTGGAATCTTAACTCATTTTAGGAGTTCTACCAAAAGGACCCTAAAAGCTCTCCAGATTATTGCCGAATCATTAATACACGTCACTTTGACAGAGTATTGGCTCTAATGAATGAATGCACCATTGCTCTTGGAGGAGAGAGTGATCGCTCACAATGTTTCATAGGTAAGGGACATGTTTACTGCCAGTAATAAAGGCATGAGGTTTATCAGTTCTGATTAGTAAATCAAAAACGTGTATTTTTCTTCACCACCAGCTCCTACGGTTCTGAAGGATGTTTTACCCCATTTCAAAATCATGCAAGAAGAAATCTTTGGACCACTGCTGCCAATCGTCACTGTTAATGGCTTGAATGAGGCCATACATTTCATCAATGCAAGAGAAAAGCCATTGGCGCTCTATGTGTTTTCCTCTGATAAAACGGTATGTTTTTAGGAAAGCAGAATAAAATATAAATCTAAGTCCATTTCAATATGTCCAAGTGGAGTTTTGCTTTTATTTTTTCTCTAGGTGATTAAGCGAATGTTAACTGAAACCAGCAGTGGAGGAGTGACTGTTAATGATGTCTTGATGCATTACACTGTCGATAGCTTACCTTTTGGAGGTGTAGGTAAGCCAACCAAGAAGACGTAAAGACACTTAAGACAAATAATATTTAGGATGAATTTGCACTATTTCAGCTATTAAATTAGACCATTCTATAAATATGATTAGAAATCACTTAAATTAGGACATTGTATATAATGGTAAATACATACATATCAATATCTTAATTATTAAATAATATTAAATTACATTCAACTATTTTTATATTGGAATAACCAGCTCTTAAATAAGTGTATTGAATTGTGCAGTATATTGATCTGTTTGTCTCAACCTATTAATTTTTTCACTCTCACTCTTTTTAAGGAAACAGTGGAATGGGCAGATATCATGGGAGACACACGTTTGACCAGCTGAGTCACCATCGTGCCTGTCTCATCAAGTCTTTTGCTATGGAGGGTTTGAATGACGCTCGTTACCCTCCGCTAACAGCAGCCCGACTGCGCAAGGCCAAGTTTTTCATGCAGCATCGCATGTGCAGCTGTAGTGGGATATGTGTGTGGGCCATCATCGCAACCCTGTTAGCAATTGGTCTGCTTGTTGCCTTAATAGTTGTGCTCACTGTGCTGATATAAGTGCAAAAAAAATCTTTTACAGCTTATAACATGGCATTGCTGATTTGGCTTTGTGGTCCAGGGTCACATATGTTCTTTCAATTGAAGTCGATACGTATTACATTGTATTTTGATTCCTAAGCAATAGATTTATTCAAGGGAGGTTATTACACCCAAGAGCATTTTAGGAACGAAAACCTTAAAAGTGCTTTTTAGGAATAACACGTTTATTTGGAAACAGACCATATCACTGAGCATATTACATTATGGAAATTTGAATTGACACCCAAGGTAAAATTCAGTTCGTTACCACTTTGATTGTGATTCATTTGATTCTAAGTAATGTTCTGTTGTCATTTGTATCATATTAATGAATTTTACTCATGGTTTTATACAGTTTGTTCAGAAATATGATGCGATTGTACTTCCTGTCACGGTTTATCTGTTTGGTTAATGAGTATTTCCCAGCAGACTGCCTTTAGGATCAAGCTTTGTTTAATTACTGAAGACTTTCCATTCCTCTAACAGTGCATGATTGTTCATAATCAGTGTTCCTTCCCACTTGCACAGGAGACTCCAGTTTGAAGCAACATTCTCCTCAGTATAATCTTAATCTCGTATAGCATACCTTAAGAATATTTTTACAAACATTAAATTTTTATCACTTTGATATAAAACAGTGTTTATAACGTACATTATCTTTTCAAATTTAGACACCTTTTCAGTATATTTTCATCTTCTAAATACAATTAATAAGACATTTCTATGGATTTCTTCTACTCGTGTAGAGAATTTGACCTGCTGAATTGGGCAACAACTGCACATTTAGATCTTCAAACAAATTAGCATCATTCCTGTGATGCAGCAGTACAGTGCAAGCATTGTTCTCCATTGTTCCTGCTGTTATCCAGCTTATCTTTATGCGGTGGAGAGCTTTAGCACAAGCTTTCATCTATATTTATGTTAACAAATGTTTACTTATTACAATTTCTTGTTGTTTTTATCTAACATTTTGTTATAAAATTAGTACTGAAAACAGTCTGAGACACTTATCATTAAATCTGCTATAGTATTAGACAACATATATCTCTGTATAATATTGACAGTCCAGTCATTTAAAATATATTATATTATATTATAGCGTTTAATGTTATAATGTCATGTGGATTTGTTGTCCTCTATTTTTGTATTTGATGTTGATTACATTTTTTTAGGTAACGCTTTCAGTATTGTTTAGATTACAACATTTGGACACATTTTGACCCCGTTTTAAATTCACATCTACAACTGCCCTCAATATCCAGCAGATGGCGCGCTCTCATAATTTAACATTAAAAAAAAACCCTGGATGTCTGCACCTTCATCAGCAAGATGTTGCCTTAATTATATCAATAAACTCTTCTTACCAGTGATTATTAGTCCTGCTGCTGCTCCATGCACTTTGTCCTCAATATATAATAATTGTGAACCCACTATGGCAGAGTATCAAACACTCCTTTTCAACCAATAAAGTGAATTATGAAAATCGTTGTTTTTCTCTCTTTGAATGAACGAGCTAAATCTAGGTTAATTTAATTGATTTATTATTTTATTCAAACACAAAACCCTCCACTTGGAATTACAGGGTTCTGACATTTTTGTCAAAATTGAGCTATTCGCTTACATTAGGCTATGTGATAGATTTTTTATTATTAGGCTATTATTATTTATGTTGTGTACATTTTTGGACTTTTTATTTAAAAAGCAAAAAGGTTCTGCCTGCTCAGTCGAATGGAATTCAAAAACTTTGAAGCTCAATATATCAAAAAAGAAAGAAAGAAAGAAAGAACCTTATAATTCCAAGTGGACGAAACTGCAAAATCAAGTCTGTCCTGTCCTTTCCTTCGCGTTTTGGTGTAACATTATTCCTCAGGCGTCTGTCTGTCAAAAAATCAAAACATATTTGTCCATGAGTCCATTTTCTTTTCTTTCAGCTTTGCATTGGCTGTTACACAATATCTGACTTAAAGCTAGCACATATTTTATTCGCATAGCTGACGGCAAAAATACACATCTGCTGCAGTTTGTCAAAGATCAATACATTAGTCAGACAGGCTAATGCTGATATATGATGAATAACTACTTAGGAATGACAAGTATTTCTCAGTAAATAAAACTGTTATTGCTGTTTAGGAATGTAAAGATGAACAAAATGCCACTCAAATGAAAATAGCATGACCGTAGGATTTACAGTATTTAGCAGGGTTCACCACGTTCCGTGTTAGATTCCATACATCACTGGCTAAAGGGCAATCGTTAGAGGTCATCAACTCGCTGTAGCCTACTGCTGCTACACATTCCTGCCTGACTGCTGCATCCAGCAGCGATGTGTGTGCACTCCCATTGGGGGTTACAGAATCTCACTACCACACACATGAACACATATACTTCAACTATGTTCAGCTTGAATTACTCTATGAAGGCCTTGTTTGTTGAACTTTCAATTTATCTAAAAATCCCGGAAAATAATGTAGGCTTCTACTGTTTCCACTGTTTTCAACATGAATAATGTTTCAAATCAGCATATTAGAATGATATCTCAAGGATCATGTTACACTGTAGACTGGAGTACTGGTGTTGAATATTTAGCTTTGCATCACAGGAATAAATTATATAATACAGCTATTTTAAATAGTATCTTATATTATTTTACAAGATTGCTGTTTTTACTGCGTTTTGATCAGATAAATGCTTCCTTGATGAGTATAAAAATCTAATTACATAGATGCAAAATCTTCACCTTTCAGTGCCAACTCACCTTTTTGAGATCAAAATTGGTCACCCATGAAATTTGCTAAGCTCTGATAAAAAAAAAAAAGTGTTATGTTGGGGGGGGTCTCACCTTTTTTCCCCACTTTGCACCTGTTTGCATCGCTGTAATTTAAAAACATTAAAAAATCTTACCAATAGTGTATCTTTTGATATACATACATACATATGTATGTATTCATGCTGGTCTAGTTACAGTATAGTTTGTTTATCTTTCCCCACTCAAAGAGATTTTTTTTTATGTTTTTAAATTACAGCGATGCAAACAGGTGCAAAGTGGGGGGGAAAGGTGAGAGCAGATCCGTGGCATGCTCCACATGGAATTTCTATTAAAGATATTATATATATATATATATATATATATATATATATATATATATATATATATATATATACAATCATTTTATTGAGATTATGACCCTGGTGTTCAAGATTTGCGATGCAAAACCTCATCTAGTCACTATGTGTCCCTCTGGATCTGCATCACTTTCTGTCATCTGTCCTCTCATCTAGTATTGTACTAAGAAAGAAAGAAAGAAATTGAAGGCAAGTCTCTCCTCAGTCTCACGGCTCCAGTGTTTCAGTTTCCATGGAAACACATTAACCCCTAACCTTGGCATGTTAGGTGGCTATGAATGTGAGCGCTAAGTGACTGCTCCTCCTACACAATGCCCGCTTTTTTCCGTTCACGACACCGTTCAAACACTTTTACCCTCTGTGTTTGCTCTCTTGTCTCTGCCAACAGATTGTCGGGGAGCGATATGACTAATCGACTGGACCTAAATGTAAAATCTTGTATATTATCACACAAGTTCACACCTTTGACATCCCAGATATCGCAGTTGCTTCTCAACAGACTGTCCTAGGGATACATGGATGGACATACTGTACATCTAATCTGAACATGAAAACAAAATAAACAAACAACAAAAAAGCACTGAAAAAATGATATTCTAACTGCAATGTTGCTTGCATACTTCACCCAAAATTTAAACTTAGCTGAAAATGTACTTACCCTCAGGCCATCCAACATTTTTTTTAAAGATAAAAAATAAAATGTAGCGATGTAGCATCACAAACAGCTGATAAAAACATCACTATTTCTTTAACAGTCAGAACAGACCTGCAACCCACCAATTGGAAACCACTGCTCTACTCTGTGTGTACAAATACGGTTTCCCTCAATTAAAACACCTTTGCTCACAGACTGACTTTGACCATTATTGTGAGGAATCACATGCTGTTTAGACGGCTGTGAAGGCCCAGCTGGTCCAGGCTACTTCCGCTTCACGTCCTCTTCCTGGTGTGAGCTGCTTTCTCTTACCATAAAATGTATGTATGTAAAAGGATTGCGTTTCA
Organism: Carassius auratus; assembly: GCF_003368295.1. Taxonomy (NCBI): domain Eukaryota; kingdom Metazoa; phylum Chordata; class Actinopteri; order Cypriniformes; family Cyprinidae; genus Carassius; species Carassius auratus. Next base: position 12,402,361 of record NC_039257.1, read on the forward strand.
CTGTAAACAAGCAGCAAATTAAATGAAGTTCCAAACGTAGGTTCGGGAGGAGCCTAATCATTCATTTCTGTCAGTCATCATTACAAGCCTATAAGCAGCTCTCATTGCACCGTCCCAGCGTCAATTCTTCCAGCATCCCTCCACCTCCCCATCTCCTCCTCTATTTCAGTTTTTTTTTCTAGGTAGTTCCACAATGGGAGGTTCTCGGCGCTCAAGCTGAGCCTCAGGTATGAGTCTTCATTAAGGACAGTAAGCCAAGTTTGTTTACCATCAACCATCAGGACCATACTTAAATGTATTTGAGGTGTTGTATCCATAGGCATTCCCTCCCCGGCCCACTTTAAACTACTTTCATGAGAGAATTACTGGGAAATCCAGTGTTTTTCTGTGTCATTGCCCTGGAATGAATGATACAACAAACATATCATCACACACTGCTGCAACTGTCCAATCAGTATCAAGTATTCCAAAGAGCCATGTAAAATAAGTTCACTAAACCTTCTCTCCATGTCTCTGTCAGCTGCAGTCCTTGTTCCGAGGTCAAAAATTTTGAAAATCTCTCATGCATGTCTGTCTTTCACCCCTCACTCTACACCAGGCCCTCAGCGTCATGATGCAGCGACTGAAGTATCCTAAGCCAAGAGCTCTCAGGGCTGCTAACAAAGGCTTGTGAAGCATATGAGAGAGCCCCTTGTCCTTTGCCATGGTTTACAAGGATTTCTGCCCACTTTTCTGTGTTTTGAGCCTTCAACACATTGTTGAGGGCTTTGTTTGGAAGAGTGAGGCCACAGCAGTTTTTCACAATGTCCCAGGGATAGAGGGGGGCTAAATCTAAAGATTGCCTGAGCAGCTTTCTTTGGGAGGACAGTGTTTAATTTTGGGGTTTTTTCAGGCTGAAAATAAACATGTAGGTGAGTGGATGCTCAGCAGGAGGCCTCTGCCAGGCCGAGTCATGTGCAGCTCAGATGGCCTTCGATACTAAGGCTTCAGACAATGAACAGTGCTTGAATATAAGATGTCAGGCAGATCATTTGCATTTAGTACAATCATAATTTCACTGAAGGCCTCAGCTGAATATATTTGGAAGCAAACAAATATTAGAACTGACATAGTCGCCATTGTGATGCATCAGATTTGACCTCTATTTATAGGCTCGAGAATTACTGTTTTTCTTCAAATATTTTATTAGAATGAAGAAATGTGATATTGCACAACATTTTATCAGCTGCTTTTCATTAAAAAAGTAGCATGATTAAAAACTAGGTAGACTCTGAATTAAAAGAGCAAATGCTATTGCTAAAGTTTCTGTGATACTAACCTGTGTTCCAGTTAGCAGACTCTCAACCCCAAATAGTATTTAAGATCTCTAATCTCAAATGACTAATTAGGGTGTATATGCAAACAGGGTATTTTGAGTTGAGTTGGGTATTGCATATTTACAAGGTGAAGACACATGGATCCCACCACAAAGTTGTAATTATGAGTGGGAAACTCAGGATTTGCTTTGAGCAATCAGTTTCTGAATTAGGGAGCATATCAGAGAGAAAACATGGTGAATGCAACGAATGTGTTTGTAACTGACAGCAGATTCTCAGTTCATTCTTTATAAATCCGAGTATTTTTTGCAGAAAAGGTACACCGACGGTCAGTTACCATTAAGTCAGACTTGACACCTTCAATAGAATGTTATATTATAAGCATTTGTAAATCTTTAATAACTCCCAAGCTGCTTCTAAAATGCTGTTGATTAAATTTACTGCTTTTACATATTTCTCCCTAGTTTATGACATCACCACTCAGAGAGCTTTCAATTAAATTGCTGTGCTTTGGGGCTCAAGTGTTTTCAGATGTGTCCTTAGAAAGGTTGGTGAAGCCAGCACAGTGTGTACATGCTACTGTATCTTCTTCTTCCCAATGGGTATTTTGCTTTTCCCCATTCGGAAGCTGTCAGAGAGCAGTGGTGTTCTGCCACCGGGACAGTGATGTTTTATAGTCTCACTGCTGTGTTCTCCTTCTCAAAGCAATATGAATAGGAACTGCTCACAGGCCACCAAAGAAAAAACACAGTTAACGTTTTGCCGAGTCAAAAACTGAACACAGATGCTCATACACACGTGCAGGGTCTAATGTATGTGTTTTCCTGTTTAAATGTTCACAAATAGTGTCTTCATATTTTACTGCCACCAGTACTTAACACTTACAGGGACAGTTCACCCCCCAAAAAAATGTAATTCTGTCATTATTCATTCATGTCATTCTAAATCTGTATGACTGTCTTTATTCTGTCAAACATAAAAGAAGATATTTTGAGAAATGGTTACCAAAATGGTTCGGTTACCAACATTCTTTAAAATATCTAAATATATTTCTATCATGATAACTCTCTGAAGAATTTAGCATAGTAATTGTTATGACAATGTTAATGAATTTGGTCTTGGTGGAATAGATATGCTATGCTGCTGAATTGCTGCTGCTGTTGGTTATTGCTGTTGTTGCAGATTATTGCTACTGCTGCAAAGCAAGTATAAGAACATGCTACTGCCAATACATATGCCAATACAGTGCTGCGAGTATTTAAGACATACTGCTGCTTCACAAATAGCATACAAAATAACCCATAGCAGATCTAGCAGATACAGGTGGAGCTGGGGATGGTGGAGGGTTTCAGAGGAACTCTGAAAGCACAATGTAAACTGTTATAGTGAATGCTAACCAGCCATTTAAATGTAAAGCAGCAAGTTAATCGGCTGCATATGCAGAAACATTAACCAATCAGCTTGTGCCAAGAAGTTTAAAGGGATAGTTCACACAAAAATGAAAATTGTTTCATTAATGACTCACCCCCATTTCGTTTCAAACCTGTAAGACCTTCGTTCATCTTCAGAACACAAATTATGATATTCCTGATGAAATCTGAGAGCTCTCGGACCCTCCATAGAAAGGAACACAACTAAAATGTTACCAGGACCAGAAATGTAGCAAGGACAGTCGGTATAATAGTTCATGTGACATCAGTGGTTCAATCATAATAATGTGAAGCTACGAGAATACTTTTTTGTGCACAAAGAAAACAAAAATAATGACTTTATTCAACACTTCTTCTCCTGTCTGCTGCATCATAATACTCTCTCCACAATGATGGCGTGCCACAGCAGACGGGATGAGGGGGAGAAGAAATTCTTGACCTGGGACCAGTTCAGTAGTTTTGTTGTCTATGGAGGGTCCGAGAGTTCTCGGATTTCATAAATATATATCTTAATTTGTGTTCCAAAGATGAACGAAGGTCTTACAGGTTCGGAACGACATGAGGGTTCAGTAATGAATGACAGAATTAAAAATTTTTTAGTGAACTATCCCTTTAAAGAATCGGTTTGTGGTAAGGACCGATCAGCCTGCGTCATCTAGAGTTTCAAGACAGAACGTGGCATTTTCTGTTCTGTAGATAATAGAAAGTCATACAAGTTTTACATACCCTTTAACCTCCCATTTTAAAAATCCTGCTTAATTAGGTGTTTCACTAGTAGTTATGATTTTGATTGGTAGGTCAAATATGCAGATTGAATGAGAAAATGTATTCGATACACATTCTGGTCTGCCTCTCTTTTCTTTTTTAGTAATTTAAGTTTAATTTTGTTCTCTAGCAAATAAAATAATGCTAAAATGAACTCTAATGAGGCTTGTGAGTGGAAATCAGCTAGTAAATGGACTAAATCATCCGAACCAAGCTGGTCTAACCAGCTACTTAGCTAAGCTTAATATGGAAACTCACTTGTACTTGCAATATCTACTGTCTACTTTGGTTGAATGTAATGAATAAATTCTTTCAAAATCCCAAAATGGCCGCACAAAATTAGAAACAGATTAGATCATCTCGGGGAATAACCTTGAACATTTGGTCATTTCCAGTTGGCATCTGGCTTTAGTTTGATCTGGCACAGAAGTTCAAATATTTGGATAAGTGGCTGCATCCCTGCTTTCCACATTTGCTTTGTCATTTGTTTTCAATGAGCATTTCCCTTTTCTGGTGCCATCTCAGGCTTAATGTCAATGTTGAGATGGAAATATGGATTTCAGATAAGTAAGCACCTTTCACCACTGCAATTATGCCCAGACTCACATGTTGATATTTCCAGACAGTATTGATCTATGGCCTCAAATTGAGGGTGTCCATTTACGTAATAATATCAATGTGAGAAGGTGCCATTTGTGCTTTCTGTTTATCTAAGTGCTTAATTACCTTTCCTATAGGCTGTAAACAATGCCGTTTCCATTACGTCAAAGCAATTTCTAGCATTGTTTAAACAGAAAGGTGCCTTGAGGGATGATATTAATGGCAAACTTTGAGGTTCTCAGAACGAAATAAAAGCATTCAAACAGAGCAGCTGTCCAAATACTTTGTAGTTTCCCTGATCTTACGTTCTGAAAATTAATATGTCATTACCTTCCATAGCTTTTTAGTATCACCAAAAGCCAATAATGGGGTACATTCAGAGAGACGCCTGGAATTTTCCAAGTGTCAAAGTGTTAATTGTGTGTTGCTGTGGAAGATTTCAACCTGTGAATCTCAGTCACAGGTGCAGCTGCAGTAAAAAATAATGAGGTGCGTTCATCCTTTATTGTCAACCTTGTGAGGTCAACCTGTCATCATAAATGACTGCTGTAAGCCTCTCAATCCCCAGACATCCTCCTTTGGGCCTCTTTTTATCTCTGTATGTCTGTTTGGCCCTTTCGTGTATTTTTTAATGCAGAAGTTGATTAAAATAAGCAGTTTGGTTAGCAATAATAGGCTATTATTAGCCGCAAGAGTTACTACTGCCGCAAAACATTTTTTATATTATGATTTGTTTATACATTTTTAATAATGTTTAATTTTTACATTTTAAAGAAATGCCATATAAAAAATACAAACAAGCACACTTGTTATTTATTTATTTATTTGTTTGTTTGTTTAAAGGGATAGTTAGAAAAATTAGGATAGTTTTAGAAAAAAAAAAAAAGAAAAATTTGGATAGTTTTAGAAAAATGTAGAAAATTAAGATGTTTTTGATGAAATACGAGAGCATTCTGGCCCTGCATAGACAGCAATGCAACTGACATGATCAAGGTCTAAAAAGGTAGTAAGGACATTGTTAGCATATTCTCGTAGCTTCATAAAATTAAGGTTGAACCACTGATATCACTTGAACTAATTTTAAGAATATCCTTACTTTTCTGGGCCTTGAACATGGTAGTTCTGTTGCAGGATCAGAAAGCTCTCGGAAATCTATTTTGTCTTTATTTAATTTATACTGAAATTAATTTAAATGTATAATTTTACTAATGATTTGTGTTAAAAAATGCAGACCCTGACAAACACAGGTGAGTGTTCATGCATCACTGAGATGTGTATGTGTCAGGAACACAACTGGACACAGATGCAGGTATGGTGTGAGAATTTATTCAAAAAAAAATCCAAAAGAAAAACTCCCTCCAACTAACAAAAACAGGCCGGGAAATAATAGAAAAATGTCCAGCAGGAAAATAAGAGGCTTGAATGTCCTTTCGTAAACACCCGGCAGGGGGCGCCCGATGGCGCGGCCGCGTAGGAAGTGGAGGAGGGAGGAGAACACGAGAGAGCCCGTCACGGAGCAAACCAAAACACTTCTGAGGAGTATAGGGGTCCGGTCTAGTAAATGAGGGAGGGGAAAAAATAGAAAAAGCAAAACAAAACCAGTAGCAGCAGACAATGGCACGACAGAGCAGGACTAGACAGAATGACTACACATGGGCTGTAGTCGAACGACGATCTGGCACCGATTGGCGCGTCAGACGGGAATAAATAGAGGAAGAGATGGACAAACATTGAATGCAGGTGAGTGGAGTCAAACAATTAGAAGCGGAAACTGTAGTAATGAGGGGGAGGGAGGAACGCCACAGATAGTTGCAAGACGAACGATCAAAACCAAAACAAAACACCATGTGCGCATGAAATGACGACATAAACAAAAACACACACCGAAAAACAGGGTGATCAGACAGCTGACATGACAGTACCCCCCCTCTGACGGACGCCACCAGGCGCCGCAGGAAGGGGCTCACCTCGTCGCCGGTAGAAGTCCTCGACCAGTGTCCGATCCAAGATGTCCCGGGCCGGGACCCAGCTCCTCTCCTCTGGGCCATAGCCCTCCCAGTCCACAAGGTATTGAAAGCCCCGCCCCCTACGTCGGACATCTAGCAACTTCCTCACCGTATAGACCGGGGAGCCATCCACTAGACGGGGGGGAGGGGGGGTTGGGGCAGATGGAACAAGATGGGAATGGAACACAGGTTTAACCCTGGAAACATGGAAAACAGGGTGTACCCGACCAAGCGTGGTAGGGAGCTTGAGCTGCACCGCCGCCGGACTCAGGACCTTGGTGATCCGGTATGGGCCAATGAACCTGGGTGCCAACTTGCGTGAGGCTACCCTGAGAGGCAGGTCCTTGGTGGAAAGCCATACCCTTTGACCACACACATAGCGGGGGGCAGGAGTCCGGTGACGATCGGCCGCTGCTTTGGTCCGCCTACTAGCCTGGGCCAAGGCCGCCTTAGCTTTCTTCCAGGTGCGTCGACACCGTCGGACAAAAGCCAAAGCAGACGGGACCGCAGCTTCGGGTTCCTGTGTGGGAAACAAGGGAGGTTGATAACCAACAGAACACTGGAATGGGGACATACCTGTGGCAGAAGCCGGAAGGGAGTTATGGGCGTATTCTACCCAGGACAGCTGTTGACACCAGGAGTTGGGATTGTGGGATGCCAGGCAGCGAAGAGTGCGTTCCAAATCCTGGTTTGCCCGCTCGGACTGCCCGTTGGTCTGGGGATGGAAACCTGATGACAGACTCGTAGAGGCCCCGATCTGCCGACAGAACTCCCTCCAAAACCGAGAGACAAACTGGGGACCCCTATCGGAGACCACATCGACCGGAAGACCATGAATCCGGAATATGTGATCAACCATCACCTGAGCAGTCTCTTTGGCAGAGGGGAGCTTGGGAAGGGGAATGAAATGGGCCGTCTTAGAGAAACGGTCCACCACCGTAAGAATGACGGTGTTACCCATGGATTCTGGGAGGCCAGTGACAAAATCAAGGGCCAAATGTGACCAGGGGCGGGAAGGGATGGGCAACGGGTGGAGCAGACCAACGGGGGGCGCATTGGAAGTCTTGTTCTGAGCGCACACAGAGCAGGCAGCCACGAACTGCCTGACATCCTTGGCCATGGATGGCCACCAAAATCGCTGACGGATGGCAGCCAGCGACCTCCGGACTCCTGGATGACAGACTAGCCTGGACGAGTGACCCCACTGGATCACTTCAGAGCGCAACTTGGTGGGAACAAAGAGATTACCCGCTGGACCCCCCTTCGGCACAGGACCCTTAAGTAGAGCCTCCTCTACTCGTCTCTCGATGTCCCAAGAGAGGGATGCCACCACCACCCCTTTGGGCAAGATGGTGTCTGCAGACTCCCTCCCCTCAGGAGCCTCGAAAAGACGAGAGAGTGCATCGGGCTTGATATTCTTGGACCCGGGCCTGTATGACAGGGTGAAATTGAACCGACCAAAGAAGAGGGCCCAGCGAGCCTGTCGGGAGCTCAGCCTCCTGGCCGAACGGATGTACTCGAGGTTCTTATGATCCGTCCAGACCAGGAAGGGCTGAGCTGCGCCCTCCAACCAGTGACGCCACTCCCCCAAAGCCAGCCTGACTGCCAACAACTCCCGATTACCTATGTCGTAATTCCGTTCTGGGGGACTCAGGCGGTGGGAGAAGAAGGCACAGGGATGCACCTTACCATCTTCGTGTGACCGCTGAGATAGGACCGCGCCCACACCGACATCTGAGGCATCCACCTCAACAATGAATTGACGTTCAGGGTCTGGAATAGACAAGACAGGAGCAGAGATAAAACGGGACTTTAATTTATCAAAGGCCTCCTGTGCCCCAGTATTCCACTTGAACAGTACCTTGGGAGAGGTGAGTGCCGTTAAAGGTGCAGCAATCTGACCAAAGTTCCGGATGAACCGCCGATAGAAGTTGGCAAACCCCAGGAACCGCTGCAGAGCTTTACGAGAGTCAGGAGCTGGCCACTCGGCAACGGCCCTTACCTTACAGGGGTCGGCTTTGATCTCCCCTGCCGAAACAACGAACCCCAGGAACGGAACCGACTGGGCATGGAAAACGCACTTCTCCGCCTTAACATAGAGCTGGTTCTCCAGCAGCCGTTGTAACACCTGGCGAACATGCTGAGTGTGTACCTGCAGAGATGGGGAAAATATCAAGATATCATCAAGATACACGAAGACGAATTGATTCACCATGTCTCTCAACACGTCGTTAACCAGGGCCTGGAAGACAGCTGGGGCGTTGGTCAGACCAAATGGTAAGACCCGGTACTCAAAGTGTCCCGTGGGCGTGTTGAAAGCTGTCTTCCACTCATCCCCCTCACGTATACGAACCAGGTGGTAGGCATTTCGAAGGTCCAGCTTGGTGAAGACCTTGGCTCCCTGCAATAGCTCAAAGGCAGACGACATAAGAGGCAAGGGGTACCTGTTCTTAATAGTGATGTCATTCAGGCCTCGGTAATCTATACAAGGACGCAAGGAGCCATCCTTCTTCTTGACAAAGAAGAAGCCAGCACCTGCAGGAGATGAAGAGGGTCGGATGAGACCGGCTTTGAGGGATTCATTAATGTATTTGTCCATGGCCTCTCTTTCAGGGCCTGAAAGGGAAAACAAGTGACCCTTGGGCGGAGAAGTGCCTGGGAGGAGCTCAATGGCACAGTCATAAGGACGATGTGGAGGTAACGAGGTGGCCCGGGACTTACAAAACACCTGGCACAGGTCGTGGTACTCCACTGGGACCCCCTTCAAATCAGCAGCCTCCACCTGTAAGACAGGACACACAGACACAGGAAAAGAGGCAGCACCCAAACAAGACGCATGACAAAACTTACTCCAAGACAAGACAGAGTTGCTCGACCAATCCACGTGAGGGCCATGTTGCACCAACCACGGGTGCCCCAGGACAATGGGAGCACTCGGGGATTCAAGAAGGTACAGCGTGGTTACCTCACGGTGATTGCCCGAGACTATTAGACTGACAGGAGGGGTAGCATAGGAGACAGTGGTGATCAAAGTGCCATTCAATGAACGGGCAGGAATAGGTTCAGGAAGAGGAATGACAGGAATCCCCCAACGGGTGGCTAGGGAGAGGTCCATAAAGTTGCCCTCAGCTCCCGAGTCAACCAGTGCTGCACAGGAGTTAGAAATATCACCAAACTGAATTGAGACAGGAAGGAGAGTGCGAGAGGAGGGGGAATGCAATAAAGGGGTAGCGCTCACCAGGATCCCCCTCTTTACTGGTGAGCCTTGACTTTTAACGGACAGCCTGCTGCGAAGTGACCGGACTTGCCACAATACAGACATAGCCCTTGGGTGAGTCTTTGCTGCTTCTGTTGCGGAGTGAGCCGAAGGCGCCCCACCTGCATAGGCTCCGGCTCAGTGGTTTCGGTGGGGGAAACAGGTGACGACTCCTCGGTCCTCCAGGGTGGACGAACTGCCAGGCGCTGACGGCGGCGGCGAAGGCGACCCTCGATCCGCAACGCCATATTAACGAGATCGTCAAAGTCCCGTGGCAAGTCCTGAGTGGCCAGCTCATCCTGGATGTCATCATCAAGCCCTGCACGGAACATAGCTCGACAGGCCCCCTCATTCCAATCGCAGGTCGCTGCCAGAGTCTTAAAATGAATAGCGTAGTCCGTTACTGAGCGACCCGCCTGACGGAGCCGTGCTAGCTGGTCAGCCGCTTCCTGACCTCTGGCAGAGCGGTCAAATAGCCTCTCCATCTCCTGGCGGAAATCCTTAAAAGAGGCGCAACAAGGGGCTTGAGTCTCCCAGACGGAAGTACCCCAGTCTCTAGCTTTACCAGTTAGAAGAGTCAATACATAAGCCACTTTGGACATCTCAAGAGCGTATGTGCGTGGCTGCAAGGCAAACACCACCGAACACTGGGACAAGAAGGCCCGGCAGGAATTGGGGTCTCCATCGTAGGGTGGTGGGTTATTGCATCGGGGCTCAAGCTCATGGCGAGGAAGATGGTGAGCTGCACCACCCTTTGCAGCCTCTCGTTGCAGCTCTTGGATGCGGGTGGTCAGCTCAGCCACTTGGTTGGTTAAGAACTCCACCTCCCTTGTGGTGTTCGTCAATCTGGCTTCGTGCTGGCCTAAAAGAACACCCTGCTGGGTGACTGCGGTTCTGACAGGATCTGCGCCTGCTGTGTCCATCTTGGCCAGATCGTTCTGTCAGGAACACAACTGGACACAGATGCAGGTATGGTGTGAGAATTTATTCAAAAAAAAATCCAAAAGAAAAACTCCCTCCAACTAACAAAAACAGGCCGGGAAATAATAGAAAAATGTCCAGCAGGAAAATAAGAGGCTTGAATGTCCTTTCGTAAACACCCGGCAGGGGGCGCCCGATGGCGCGGCCGCGTAGGAAGTGGAGGAGGGAGGAGAACACGAGAGAGCCCGTCACGGAGCAAACCAAAACACTTCTGAGGAGTATAGGGGTCCGGTCTAGTAAATGAGGGAGGGGAAAAAATAGAAAAAGCAAAACAAAACCAGTAGCAGCAGACAATGGCACGACAGAGCAGGACTAGACAGAATGACTACACATGGGCTGTAGTCGAACGACGATCTGGCACCGATTGGCGCGTCAGACGGGAATAAATAGAGGAAGAGATGGACAAACATTGAATGCAGGTGAGTGGAGTCAAACAATTAGAAGCGGAAACTGTAGTAATGAGGGGGAGGGAGGAACGCCACAGATAGTTGCAAGACGAACGATCAAAACCAAAACAAAACACCATGTGCGCATGAAATGACGACATAAACAAAAACACACACCGAAAAACAGGGTGATCAGACAGCTGACATGACAGTATGGACAGAAGCGGTGCGGGTTGCCAGTCATACTCATTAAAACCATGCCAACTTTCAACAAAGACCATTACGCGGCAGAAAGCAGAAAGAAGGAAAACATTTCTGTCAGTGAGGTCAGATTCCAGGCCTGTAGTTATTTTCTCTTGAGAATCCTGTGGATGGCAGATCCCCTGTGGTTAACAGGTTTTGGGCTAGTTCCATTTCAAATTAAGCAGTTCAGCTGCGGCACTGAAGAAACGCAGCCCTAGATCTATATTGAGAATTTTCAAGCAATCAACAGAAGTGGTTGTTGTAAATTTGAATAAGCCGAAACTCAAAAGGGCTGGCAGTTCCATATTTATTTCCTATGTAGAAACTCACAAATTGACTACAGTACAGAACTTAAAACCAACTCAAATATCATTACTGGTCTAGAGGAAAAAATTATAATAAAATAATAATAATACTCAGATGTCTGCTTAGCAAGTCTCAGTTCTCAGTTACATTCAAGTCTCGATTCTATCTCAGATGGTTCACCTAAAATAGCATAAAATAAATCAAAATAGAAACAAATTAGTAAAACGGGAAATACAGAAAATATAAAAATAAAATTAAAAAACAATATGAAAAAAAATATCTAAATATTTTACGGGTCTTTTTTTTTCAAGAGAAATATCTGAAAAGTAGAAAATGGTAGTAATTTAAAATATTTGTTAAAATAAGTAAACTGGTATCATAAACTAACAAAGATCAATACTTGACAGGATATGTTAAAGGAATAGTCCACTAGCAGAATAAAGATTTCCTGATAAATTACTCACCCCATGTGATCCAAGATGTTCATGTTTTTTTCTTCAGTCGAAAGAAATTAAAGGGATCATATGATGTTGCTAAAAAAAACAATGTCTACAATCATAAAACAATGTCTACATTTGTGATCGAAGAACTGACAAACAACAGGCTCTACTCTACACTGCTCAAAACTCACATTTGAATCATCAGAAGCAAATCCTTTAAATATGTAAAAGTACTTACAAACTGTGAGTCAGAACAACCAGCATTGTAGTCTTCTCTCCCAGGATCTGGAAACAGTCCTCAATAAAATGTGCATCACACATCTGAATATTTGGATGGAACTGTTCTGGAACTGTGTTGTAAATAGAACTTAACCATTGAATTCCAGTTGTGTCCTCTTTTGAAAGACCAAACTAAGTATTTTTGCTTTCACTGCGAAACACACAGTGTCTCCACAACATGGTAGCATGGTTGGCGTTTTAGGAGGGCATGGACAAGTCTTAACTTCTTTTATAAAGAATATCTCTTTGGGTTTGAGACTTTAGTCTTTGCAACTTTAGGGATATTATCTATTCATGAACAGCTTGTAACACCCCAAAGAGAAAGGAAAACTTGAAATCGCATCATATGACCCCTTTACGGTTTAGAGGAAAACATTACAGGATTTTTCTCCATATAGTGGACTTCAGTGGGGTTGAAGGTCCAAATTAGAGTTTCAGTGCAGCTTCTAAGGGCACTACACAATCAATAAAGCGAAATATCTTATTTATCTAGCGAAACGATTGGTCATTTATAACCACATATACTTGATGCACATGCTTTCATGCATTGATCACATTGGAAAGTTCACGCAAAGGTTCTTCATCTGTTAATTTCAGTTAAAAAAAAAGGTAAAAAAACTAATTTTCTCCTTCAACTTCAAAATCATCCAACATTGTTGTTTTAGCTGTTTGTAAGGTGCATTTGACTTTCTTTGCAGGTTTTTCTTTGTAAACACTGGGTGATGATACCTAATGCATTAAGCAGTGGTGAGTCCATTCATAGGTGTGTCATCTAAGCAGCCGGAAGACCCCACTGGCTTTGTGCCCCTGAGCGCAGATGGTGTTGAGACAGTGTAACCAGAGCCCACTGGAGACGAGCACTGATGGGCTTCCACACAAAGTGACAAATCCCCTTTCCCTGGGAGGCAGAGCCTGGGACTGCAGCCCCACAGCAGGGGATTGTGGATTGTGGACACAGCAGACACTGAGCCTGCAGATATATAGCACATACCAGACGAGAGAGTGCTATTGTCCCTGATACTGACTGGCTGAATGTCTGACCTTGCACATTTATGAAGTCTCAAGAATCGTCTCAGTCCTTGATTGGTCTCATATTTCGCTGCACAGGCATCGGCCATAGCCATGAATCCTTTGGTCTTTGGAAAATTGCGGAAGACAGACAATTAAGTGTCAAATCTTATTAGAGAACAAATCTGTTTTGTTTCATTAGCTAAATGCATAGTGAGTTAGCAGCATGCGATTTCAGAAGAAAAAAAATCCCATTTGCACTCCATTTTATTTGCTTAGGCAAGGATTGGTGGGAGTACAAATCTTGAGTGTGTACGTGCTGTATGCTGCTTCGCACTATTCATCTGTGTCAGTGTCTATATTCTGATATTCTGATAACAGTAGTAGTGAAAAAAAAAACACTGACTGTTTAATTTAAGGTATATGCAAATGTTTATTTGGGATCTTAATTAAAATAATATTCCAGTTTCCATGCAAGTTCAGCTCATTTGACAGCATTTAGCATAAATAAATACATATACAAATTATTACATATATATAAATATAAATAAAATAATACAAATTAATATTATTAATAAATATTTAATTTTTAATGTATTCCTTTTTAAGGAATAAACATTTCTACAGCTTTTTTAGGTTTATGGCATTGCTTTTGACACTAGTTGTAAAACTGGATTTAACTTTACATAGAAAAGGTTGGTTCGCATTTCTTCGATATTAAAATCAAATTACCACATATTGTTGAAGTCTTGCGTCTAATGAACAGTTATTATTTTTAAATTACAGATTGGCTTATTGGCATACAGTACATTGGTTTTTTTCTTTTTTTTTCAAGAAAAGGAAGGACAAGTGGTCATTTATTTCAATGTTAATCATCATTATGCCAGAAAGAGCTGTAGACTGAGCTTAACTTTACTGAACAAAGTGCCCTTTAATGCCAGATTAGCAGACCTTGTCCTGACTATGACCCTAGTGTGAAGAAAGACCATAAACAAAATCACAAGTAGGCCACTTATGAGTTTTTGGACAATAAAATAGCATCAAATATTCCAGCATCATATTTCATCATCGCGGCAACTTACCAGGGCTGTTCAAACAAGCGCCGGATGGTGGGTGGATGACGAGGCTGTTTGAGGCGCATTGTTTGTGTGCTGCGCCGCGAGAAGAAAGGAGATGAAGAATATCTTAGAGGCTCTGACAGCCGCTCTCCTGCCAGCTGCGGTATTAAGCTTTGAATTACTGTAGCTCTGCTCACTTTAATGAATCAGACTTGGCGTTTATTTGCTCTATAACAAGCAAGGCTACATTTGACTATGCAGAGAGTCTATTTTGCCAGACCTGAGGTCACCAAGTCTTTTTATGAACTGCGAGCCGCAGAGAAAATCCGTTGCTGGTTTCTCTGTCAGACTTATCTGGTTTATTATTTCTGCACTGGCATCCCTCACAGGCTTGTGCTGCTTTTTATGGAAATATGTAGTGCACAGTAAATGCTCCTGCTATTGTTATTTCAAATCATCTTTCTCCACTGATGTCAGTTCAAAAGTATCTGTGCATTCTGATTACATGACATTATTTGCTGGCAAATTTAAGCTATACGACAGCACAAATGAAAGTTTGATAATCCTGCTTGGAACTCTTCATTGTTTTAAATCACTCCTTGTCCCAGACAAACTTAAGCCTGTGCACTTTTTTTCAAAAACAGTAGTTATGCAGCTGGGAATGACTGTATGAGTAAGTCATTGAATCATTCAGTCAACTGATTCGTTCAAATTAAACCATCAATTAATTTAGAAAATAAACAGGACGATTGCGCGGTTGTTTCTGATTTTATTTAGTTTGCAAGTATTTCCATTAGTGATAGTAAAATAAACAAACTGGCAATATTGTATCTAAAATGTAAGTACTCAACATTATTTAGTGATGGGAGAAACAAAGCTCTTCAAAACTCTTGGCAACTGCTGATTATAATAAAGTAAATGCATTGAAAATTAAGCCCTAAAACATGTATGACCCTTTAACAGATCAATTGCAAATATTTTCATGAGAAACTATCTATTAAATGTAATGTACTAATAATTAAATACAGTTAAATATGATTGCTTTGTACAATTTGTGTTATTTTATTGATGTTTATAATGCTCGTTTTGTTATCGGGCACTTAGGTCAATAAGAAACAAATAAATATCATTCGCATTTATATTATAAATGCATTGATAAAACTCATTGAAATATTTCAAATGAATTTAAATCATAAAACGAACCAATACCAGTTAAAGGGATAGTTCACCCAAGAATTAAATTGAGAGTGACTAAAGCCCTTCTGAAGTGAACTGATGAGTTTGTGTAAGAAATAAATCCATATTTAAAACTTCACAAAGCATGATCTCTAGCTTCCGCTAACTGTCATGCGTACGTTCACGAGAGAGTGGCTTCCAGCAGATGACGTAGGAAGTAGGCGTAGCGTAAACTCCAGTGAGAAGTGAATAACAAGGAAGCATGGAGCGAGAGAATAAAACGAAACACTGGTCACAAAATTAAAAGTACAAAATGAAAATGTATTAATGAAAACGTTGGAGGATTTCGATATAAACTAAGAGGAGACTGATTTTAAACCAAACATAAACCAAAATGGAGACCATTTTTGAGAGTACCCCAGAATGTACAGTAATCAGCGTAATCAGTGTTGTTTATGTTCAGCATGCGCACACTTTCTACCGAACGTAATCAATACTGATTGCGCTGATTACATTCTGGGGTACTTTCCAAAATGGCTGAAGACAATAACTCAGGCAAAAGAATTGTTGAACTAATTACGTTATTAATGTTTTCTTTGCGCACAAAAAGTATTCTCGGAGCTTCGGAGAATTCCGGTTGAACCCCCAATTATTTTATTGCACTCCTTGTGACGTTTCTGGGAGTTAATTGTATTAAATACATTGCTGTCTATGGGAGGGTCAGAGAGCTCAGAATGCATCAAAAATATCTTAACTTACGGGTTCGACTTGAGGGTCAGCAATTGATGACAGAATTTTCATTTTTGGGTGAACTAACCCTTTAATATAACATAATAACCAATTGTATTCATCTGAAAGAAAGTTAAAAATGGCTTAAGGGTGAGTAAATAATGGGGTAATTTTCATTTTTGGGTGAACTATCTCTTTAAAAGCATTGGATAAATGCTTTTTCTCCGTGTCTTGCTGCCTTTCACCTCAAAATTCAGTATAGTCATTAGTGCAAGTTTTGGGTTTGTCTGTTTCTTTGGTACCCAAGAGACGTTACAGCTCAGATAATCGGCTCAAAAGTTTTGTAAAACCACTGTTCATTTCAAAGATATGACATAAACCGTGGCTGTTTTGATGACATTACCATAGCTACACATAATCAGCTTTCAGTTTCAGCATTTTCTTCACAATTTGCATTAACTACCCAGCTAACAATATTTGGTTCCTAAAACATTTTGGAAAGATTCGTTTTTGGTCAGAAAAACGAACCCCATTCTCAGAATGTTCACATTTGTTTCCCCCCAAAAATCCAAACAGAAATCCACATGGAAACATTACAGGAATGCTCTGTGTTTGACGGGTAATAGCAACTAATGAACACACACAGAGTACATCTTGTAACTGAAAATAATTAGCCTGTGACTCAGAAACTGAGCTTGTTTGCTGAGAAGTGTTTCTAAGAACTGTTAGGAAACTGTGGTATGATGCAAATGTTTCGACATTTTGGAAACACGAAACCTTCCTCTTGTAAATCTTTAGTCTATTCCCTTTGAAATGCTCTCTGATCCTAACCCTGCAGAAGTCTAAAGGGGTCAGAGGTCCTGTATCTGGATGTCTCTTGAAAGGACGTCCTCTCAGTTTCTGAAGGACCCAGTGGAATGCACAATTCAGCATTAAGGCCGCGGGTCTCCTGACCCTCAGATATGTCCCACCACCCACTGGTTAAGATATATGGTCATGCAGTGAGGTAGAGTTACAATACAAGCTGAATAATGCAACATTCTTTGATGTCTTCCTTTCCTGCATGCTGTGATCTTATTATCTGTTTCGGAAGACTCAATGTAAAAAAGAACAATACATTTACCACCTACAATGTCGTTTTTCATTGTCATAATTTTGTCAGGCAACTTATTTCAGCCCAATTAGTGCCTGCTAAACATTAACAAACTGTATGGGCGTTGTGGAAGTGACCCCGGTGAGGCTATTTGTTCACTTTTCTGCCTGACTGAATGTTAAACAAATGAAGGACCAATTTTCTTCTCATTTGCGCACATAGTTGTCTGTATGGGCCGGATACAGTCATTTCCTGCAGCCGTGTCCGGCATGCGCTGTCCCTTTAACCCCCCTCATGCAGTCCTGTCTCTGCTGCTGCCCCTGTTAAAGACTAAAACCCTTAAAGGCATCAGAAAGCTAGGTGCTGTAGAGCGATAAATTAGGACAGACAATCCGCCTGTTCATAAGACTTTTAACACCTTGTAAAAAAGAAAGCCTAAATGAGAATCTACATAAAAACACGTTAGCCTAACAATATTTCCAACAACTGTCTGTTGTTCCAACTAGCTTAACAGTTATCCAAGCAACGAACCAGATTTGTGAGCTCTCGGCACACATTGTAGCATGAATCTTGTTAGTTATGTAGGCTTTTGTTGTTTGCTGCTTTATGTTGTCTTAAGTTATTTGTTGTATAGTGATGTTAAGACTTTTTGCTCACTGTGTTTGTGAGCAAAACCATGATTGACGTTTGTGTTAAGCGTGTTAAGCAGTCTGAGGATTGTCTCACACAATGTAAACTGAAATTTGAAGTTAAGCATCAACTATCTACTAGCTAACGACTGTCTACTAACTAATCAAAATTGCAGTAAAAACAGTAATATTTTTAAATATTATTACCATTTAAAATACCGTATTTTTCGGACTAGAAGTCGCACATGAGTATAAATCGCATCAGTCCAAAAATACGTCATGAGAAAGAAAAAAAACACATATAAGTCGCACTGGACTATAAGTCGCATTCATTTAGAACCAAGAACCAAGAGAAAACATTACCGTCTACAGCCGCAAGAGGCCGACCTATGTCTTCAGTGTAGACTACAGGAGCACTGAGCTGCATAGAGCGCCCTCCTGCGGCTGTAGAAGGTAATGTTTTCTATTGGTTCATATCTCTTAGTTCATTTCCCTTGGTTCATGTCAAATTAATTTTGATAAATGAGTCGCACCTGACTATAAGTCGCAGGACCAGCCAAACTATGAAAAAAGTGCGACTTACAGTCCGGAAAATACGGTAACTATTATTTATCTGGACCCATTTTAAAATCTGATTTATTTATGTGATGACAAAGTGAGAATTTTCAGTTTCATCCATTTTCCACGTCATTACTCCATTCTTCAGTTTCACAGGATCCTTTAGAAATCATTCTGATTTGCTGCTCAAGAAACATTTCTTATTATTATCGATATTGAAACGGTTGTACTGCTTGTCCAGTTGTAGTTTAGTGTTCTTTTGAACCTATGACCTTGGTGCTGATAGTGCTGTGCACCATCTGTTTAAGAATTCAAGAATATCAAGTTGTCTTGTTTGTTTGTTTTTAACCAACTTTTTCTCAACAACTTTTTTTTCTTGTTTACAGTGCAATTCCACCTAATGACCCTGACCAAATCATTCCAGCTGTGAAAGCATGTAAGCAAGCACTGACAATGACACAGCATCCAAGTAAGCAGTACCTATCTATTACTGAAGAAACTTTATACCTCTACTGCAGTTTAGAGCTCTCACTGGACATGTGCAACACAAGCCTGTTTGTACTTATTGTGAACTGTTTATCACTAAATTATGGATGTTGGTTTACCTCTAAATCTTCAGATGTACCATCTGCTTTAGGATCATATCCCTAAACAGTGGGCACTGAAAATCAGCTTAGTCAAAAATCAGACCAGGCACTCTGCCAAGCCTTATTCACCTCAATTAAACTGTGAGGACAAGCCTGCTAACTCAGTGCATATCATTCTCCGTGGAGTTATACACAAACTGCAGACTTGTTTACAGTCAGGACAGCTGAAAACCACTGCAAAACTGTCTTAGAGTGCTAGACATGGCTAGACATTTTTTCTTCAGAAAGTGCTACATACATAGCCAGAAGTATGTGTTTGCCCTTTCTGTGTCGTGTTATCATATTAAGCCTTGCCTATATTATGTACATTTATTAATGTATTTATATACACAAATGTTCAAAAATGTTGGGTTTGTGAGATTGTATTTTATTTCTTTAATTGATAGTTAAGACATATATAATGTCAAATGATTTTAGATTTATTTGCAAAATTCTACATAGGACTATATATTTAGAGGCATATATTTTTTTAGTATTGATAAAAACTAGAACTGATCCAGGAGGACCGAATCAGCATATAAGAATGATTTGAAGGTCACGTGACACTCAAGACTGGAGTTATGAGGCATTGTCAGTAAAATAATAAATTGCATCTTAAAGAAAAAAAAAATTATTAAATTGTAATAATACTTCACAATGTTACATATAATTTTTATCAAATAAATGCAGCCTTCTTTGTGGAAGCTTTGTGTTTGGTTGGCTAATAAAATATAATTTAATTTAATAAAATAGTCTTTCTCTTTAATAATTCCTTCTCTTTCTAGCTCATACTTACTTGAACAATGCCTAAAACTTGGTATTATGAGCACTTCCTGCCTGTTTAAGAACAATTACTTTATGTACTTCCCAATTTTAAGTCGCTTTGGATAAAAGTGTCTAAGAAATGACTAAAAGTAAGTGTAAATCGAATATATTTTATCACAATAATTATTAATGTGATGAAATGCCATGTAATAAGTAGTATGACTGCACCATAATGAACATCTATTTTGAACATGTCACTTGCTAGCAACTCTTTTCTTCACGTAAGCTTTGCATTCAAATATTTCAACTCAAATAATTTTTTTTGTGTCTATTCCTTTAGTTTTGTGGCAATTAGCCATGTAATAAGTGGGATACTGTACGTGCTGTGGGTTGTTATTTCAAAATAAAGCCCTCAGTCTTATACAACAGCCCTCTGTATACATTATCCCTTTCTGAACAAATATTTCTATATAAATAGAACAGGACCAATTAGAGACCCCTGGTTTTTTTTAATCTGGTATGAAAGAACTTGTCTAGCCTTCACCAAACATCAGCCTGAAACACACTTCTGGGATGAATTGAAATGCGACTGTCAGCCAGACCCAGTCGTCTCTCATCAAAGTCTGACCTCAATGATACTCTTGTGTCTGAATGGGAGCAATTCCCAGTATCCGTGATCCAGCGTCTACTGGAAAGCCTTCACAGGAGAGTGGAAGCAGTTATAGCAGCATTCGGATGACTAACTCTCTATTAATTCTCATGGATTTGCAATTAAATGGTCAACATGCACAACTGGAATGACGTCCAGGTGTCGATGTACATGGCTGTGTGCTTGTACAAGGTGAAATAGTAGTTTAATCAATTAACTGTTGGTGAAAACCAGAAAGCTGCAGGGTTTTTTTAGTTTCTGTGGGTACCCTTGAGTATGAACAGGCGAGTTATCTGGGCCAAGCACTCCATCACCCTCCCCTTTGTCCCCCAATCTTCTGGTTTTGGCAGAGCTTGAAGGCTTTTACCTAATCAAGCCAGACACTGTGTGACTGATTAAGAATTTGATTGCAGGAGAGGAGGACGAGGACAGAGAGCTCACGCATGCACATTCATCCAGACAGCCATCTTTTGTCACAGATATTACATTGCACATCACAAATGATAATAAATCAACGTCTTTGTATTCTAACCTTATACACAGTGTCCTTCCAAACGATTCCAAATGCTTCAAATTTCGTGGGTTCTTGAAACATGTGTTTCCAATAAAGTATCGACGCTAACCTGAAGCTAACTGTCTGCAGACACATGATCCTTTTCTCTCAGTGCTTCTTGGTAAATGAGAGCCAACCAGCTTCATTATTGCATCAAACCTTCTTTGGAGACCTCAATAGGCAGCTGAATGGTTTTAATTAAGAATGAGGCTGTGTGCTTGTGTTTTTAGCGTGTGCACTGGTATGGATCTCTATAGGACTGTGGATTCCAAGCACTGGTAAGATCAGACCTGACACAAGAGCTGTGTGTGTGTGATTCATCTTCTTAAGCCGCAGTCAGTGTTTTTGTTTCTCTGACAACAGTTAACACAGTAATTTAGATTTTATGGTCAAGTTGGAAACTTTAAATATAAACTTTTTAAGGATTATTTTGAGGTTCTGGAAATGCAGTTTTAAAGGATAGCCCAGCTAGCAAAAATATATTCTAAGAACATTTTGCTAACGTTCCTTCTAAGTTACGAAAATGTTATTTCTGCTGTGAAGGTTTAAAATGTCTGTTTTTAAAGTGATTTACTTTTGGGTTATGCAAATGATAGGGGACATTCCATTTGATCATTTTGCATTCATTATGGGAACGTTACTCTTGAATGGGAACTCTGGGAGTTCACCCAAAAATTACAATTCTGTCATCATTTACTTACTCACAGCCAAATCTGTAAGATTTGATGTGTTCTGTGGAAAACAAAAAAATATATTTTAAAGAAAGTTTTACACATTCATTGATTGTTAATAGGGTTCAAAACAACACTTAAGAAAGAAAGTCATACAGGTTTAATACTTAAAGTATTTCAATTATTAAGTTATTCCTAGGGATGTCTACAGAATTTTTTTTATTGTATCACCATGTACTCGCATTGCTCCATATTATCCCTTTCTTTCTTCGGTGGAACATTAAAAGAGACATTCTAAAGAATATTATTGGTACAGTTCTCATTGACTTCCAGTGAATGGTCAAAAGATTGCATGTCAATGGGAAAAGAAATTCTCAGGGTTACCAACAATAAAGAATCACTGCTTCTGTTGCATGCTGTTGATAACTACTGAAAATAATTTAAAATGAACATAAAAAATGTAATTAATTTAGTAATTATTCATTTTAAACTCATCGAATAACTTGTACAAGTCAAGACAACATTCAGTGGTTCTGTGGTTTTCTTTAATGCGCAGTTTCATTCAGTCTTTGCTACTGTATATGTTTAGGATGCAGTGAGTGTTTATGCAAGCAGCCACATGAAGCAAATTGCATAGAGGCCTTAGGAAGAGTGCACACTCGGGGGTGCCTGTCCCACTGCAGATCTGAACAGGCCCATATGACGACACGCCGTGTTACACCACACAGTCTGCTTTCCTGCCATTCTCTCAGGACCCATCTGTTCTCACACTTTGGTGTGCTTTCTCAGCACCATGCATTAAACTCTCCGGGGACATATTGTTAAAGATGCCATGTCCGACCCACCTGCTTGTTAGTCATTACATAGTCGGTCATATTTTTGTCATCTTCCACAGATGATATTTGAATAGCCGGAGCTACAGACCAGGAAAAAACGGCCTCCCAGAGGGATTGTGACTTTTGTTTGATTGTCATCTCACTAAAATGTATGGTGTGAATAATTTTTCACAACCCCATGAACTATGAAGAACTTCCTACTGAAAGAAACATATGGAAAAATCATAACTACCTTATAGTTAAATCTCAATTTAAAGTGCCCCCTTTCAAAGAGATCTGATAACTATGTTTTTAAGGGAAAAGAGAAAGACTCTATTATTCAAGTGCTGTCCATGTAATATAATATAATATAATATAATATAATATATAACATTTTTCTACATGCTCTCAAAAACACAAAGGTTTGCTGAATAAATCTGTTATTTGAAGAATGTCAGATCAGCTCCACGTCTCCAGTGCGTTTGACCACAGCATTAGCAAGAAACATGAAACATGGGCTGAGAAACTATGGTGATGGGAGCTTTTAGGGCCTCAAAATATCTTGGCTCTGGAGCAGCTGAGTGCTCTGTTTTCATGTTATGGTCTATTAGTGCAGTAATGGCTGTCAAATTCAACTTATTCTGCATGAGGACTATTTTGCCAGTAACGGTGCATGCGTTCCAACTCAGGATGTCGGAATTTCCCAATTTCTTCAAGAAACAGTGGAACAGAATGTCACTTGAAGCCGGACTTCATTGGAACACAGTAAATCACAGTTGATGTCATGAACTCAGGGAGATCATAGTTGATAATAAACTTTAATTAATCAGATAAAATGCATCCATGAGTCAAGGTTCTAACATTCAGTTCAAACATGTATTCGAAAAATTTGAAAATACTGAACATCTGGATGAATTTGATTCTTAAATATATATATTTTTAATTATCCTCTTATTAATATTACTACAAATTATTTCAGTTGTTAAATAGTTTACTTTGTTCATATTAGCAATATTTATTCCAGAAAAAAAATGAAGTAGTTGGATGCGCTTTCCCTTTAAGAACCCTGTAAGACCACGGTGCTCTCTTGCAAAACACAACTAAAGAGGGCGGGGTTAAAGCCAACTGCGCGTTTAACCAATAGCATACGCCGAGACAAACACGTCAAATAGCCTCTGGACCAATCGGAGTGTTGCTATTATTTTTTTCTTCACACAGCGAACCAGTAATCGTGTTGCCTATGTGGGATAAAAACTCCACACGAAAGAGCGTTGTTTATGATTCAGTCAGAGGAGATTTCAGCTCAGTTATATTTATTATTAATTTCAAATAATCGTCCAATGCATTGCGCATATAATCAGGCCGTACTTTTTTGAAACAGTGCTCTACGGAAAACATATATATAAAGTTGAGGCGAGTATAGGCGAATAACGGACATCTGGCAACCTAGTGAAGGTGACGCGCTTCGCTGCGATACAGTTGTGGCGAGCGCAGCGTCGAGAGGTTCACAGTGTCGCATTTTAAAGCGGTGAATGGAACAGCTCAAGCGAATGGCACGTCTGTGCGTCGGTCCTCGACTACAAAGAGTTCTTGTGTAACCCACTCATCATCTGTCGTGACGGATCTACCAGACCAGGTGCGTTTCTTTACACATAATCCAAAAGTGTTGCAGCGTTACAATGTATTTGCATTACCGTCCGTTATAACCGCATCTCAATCTACTTTCTTTCGGCGATTACCAAAACAACCCTTTCCTTGTTTTAGTCCAACTTAAGTTTAAAAAAAAAAAAAAACGGACTAATGTATATATATCTGGACTGGGGGGAAATGATGCGGACTTTGCACGTGCCAACATTTGAATTGAACAGTATGGACATCACTCCGCTTTGTCTGTCAATCCCTGATGTGTGCATGTCAAATGAGATAGAAATAGATAGAAAGATAGAAACAGAGTTAGAGACGGCCTTTATAATCATTTGATTTGAAGCACCTACTCGTCCTGATTATTTAAATAGGAATAACATGTTATCAGCTGTGTCAAAATTACAATTATTCCTCGCAGAAGTAAATTTGATGATTGACAAGTGTTTCTGTTTAGGTTTTTGTGAACAGAGCCCGTCTGTAGCCCCAAGGCCTGGCAGTCACTTCAGCCAAATTCATAATTTATGGTCAGACAGACCCCTTTTTTGACTATTTTGGACAATAGAAATACCTTTCACTTGTGCTTTGGCCAAACATTAGTCCAGTGAGAATGACGGCTGGCTGATTTTCTTGTCTGATTTGATAGAGAGGCAGATAAATGTGATGATATGTGCCAAAGAAGTGTGTGTGTGAGAGAGAATACATATTCTTGATGGTTCCTTGGGGTTTTAGTGGACCCCTAGAAGTTTACTAGTCTCCTAGACTTTTGAAAAGTTGACATTTCTGGTAAAATTCATGAAAATATATTTATTTTATTTTAATGAATGATTTTTTTTTAATTAATCTATTTTTTTAATGTATATATTTATTATATATGTATATATTTTGAATTTATTAAGTTATTAAGAATGAAACATTTCAGGGCATTAGATTACTGTCACACTACTGTGTCTGCTAAAACTGAAAATCTATTTGATGGACAGTCCTTTTTGTTAACACTTCTGCTGTAACGCTAACTTGTGTTGTGGTTTTGTCTCACAAGCGCGACACTTGCGTATTGATCTGTCCTTGCATTTTGCGCAATCGTGATACAGAGACCTGAAATATGGACTTTCAACAAAGACATTCCTGTGGTGTTGTGTCTCTTCTTTGGAGGCTAAAACATGCGCTCACTGCCTCTGATGTCATGTTTTTAATGCTGATTAATTTGTGTGGTTCTTTGCGTGATCACTCAGGATTCTTCCAGCAGTGAAGATAGTTTTGACCCAGCCACTAGAAGGCAGTGGGGATTGAGATGTTTTAACTCGGAGACTTTCAGCCAGTTCTGATGCTCAAACACTATCATTTGTACTGAATGTGAACTGCGGTTTTATACTTTTGAGCTGATTGAATTGCCACTTCAAATCAGTTTTAGCATTGCAACACCGCACTTTGGGCATCTTAGATGAAGCACTGTAGTCGGTGCATCTGAATATTAGATTAGGCCCTTCGCTTCTCAAGTCCACATTGTCATAGATCATTTTAAATGTGCTGCAAAATGTGTTCAGCTGCGCCCGATTCATTCAAGAACCTAAAAGCTTCTCTCAAAATGAAGAAAATCGCTGTCAAAATGTGGATGTACTAATATGAAGTAATGCGATCTTAAAAGGCTTTCTGCAGCAAGCCTTGGGGT
Organism: Carassius auratus; assembly: GCF_003368295.1. Classification (NCBI taxonomy): domain Eukaryota; kingdom Metazoa; phylum Chordata; class Actinopteri; order Cypriniformes; family Cyprinidae; genus Carassius; species Carassius auratus. The sequence goes on from NC_039257.1 coordinate 12,428,012, forward strand.
CGGAGGTCGCAAGAAATAAAACCATCACAGATTAGCGAGTGCCTTCGAGCCACTCTTTATCCCAGTGTCTGACTCAGCCTCGATTGAACATTCAGGTTTAGCCAATGGCCATCAGATGAAACATTTTTGACATTGCTATATTTTAGGGATGCACCATTGAAATTCTGATATCATTTGATGTTACAGATTTGATGTTACAGATGATATTAAAATTCTATATAGTTTGGTGCAAGCAAAAATAATAACAAATAAATTGCATTTAAAATTAAATTGAAATGCCAGGCACCGCTTATAGAAAGACATATTTAAAAAAAGAAAATCTGTGTTATTATTATACTAGTGTTTTTAAAGATTAGCTTTAAAGTGATAGTTCACTCAAAAATGAAATGACGGATTATTGACTCATTTACTCACTCTTAAGTTGTTCCAAATCTGTATGAGTTTTTTTCAAAGATATTTTGAAGATATTGAGAACCAAACAGTTGCTGGTTCCCATTGACTTTCATAATACAGATAAAGTACTATGAAAGTCAATGGGGACCAGAAACTGTAACTTTCAGTTGAACTATCCCTTTAAGTGATGGAATAATTATAATCCCAGCTGTTACATTAAAAACCCTAATATTAAGTGATTCATATTACGAATAAGGTACAGATACACTGTGCAATGCTAACTCTATTTATTAAAGGTTACCTTAAAGCTTTTCTCAGTGCAGCTGTAATGTTTGCATTGAGCTTAGACAGGTGACATGGGTAGATAGAGGGTGCATTTGCGTGATTGATAAAGAACAGTTGCCACAAGACCTGAGCACTCCTTTTGTGTCTATTGTAATCGTTCAGAAATGCCGTCAACACACGGCTGTCAGCTTCAGGAATGATTGCATGGTTCTGCTCACGAAGCGCTTTCTACATCAAGTGTTCCCATTCTCTCCTCGCCCTTTGAATAGAAGCCCTCATATCTAAAATGAAAAGTGTCTTGCTCATTTTGTCTGTTGCTCATTCACCGGTGCTGGATTTCATTTTCTGAGGTATCTTTTCTGAAGGCTTTTGTTCAAGTGGTCCAGATTGAACCTCCTTAGGAAGGATCACTGTTGTCTGAAAGGGAAGATTACTGAGTTTGATCTTTTCCCATGTCTGAATTGTTAGACTGTCTTTTTTTGTGTGTGTGTTAACACAGAAATGCATTTCCTGTGATACGCAAATATAAATTTGAAGTTGAAATTGTGATTTCAGCTCAGGGACACCATTTTGAACAAACCTTCTTGAAAAAAGTTGGGAAGAAGGTCTTTGTTCAATTGACTGAATTGTAGTCGTTTTTAATGCCGCAGTCTCATGTGAGTGACAGTTAACACATCATCTGGGAAGAGAAGAGATGTCGAAGCAAGAGGGAGGGGAATTTATTTTAATAAAAGATTATAAGGGCAAAAAAAAATCTGTGCATTGATTAATCATTTATAATAAATACCGCAGTGTTCCATAAAAAATAAGAATAGTACATTTAGATTTCATGGCGATTTTGAGTGGAAAAAAATAGGGATGCACTGATATAAAAATTCTGGGCGGTACTGACAAGCTTATAATTATGTTTATGTTATGGATGAAAATGATAAATAAAATAAAAATAAAATATTAAAAGCTTAAATTAACTAAACATTAATGAATTAAATTAATCTCTAAGGTGGCTGGTAAGTTTCAAAAGTTTGGGGTCAGTATGATTTTTATTTATTTATTTTAGTTTCTTATGTTCACCGAGGCTACATTTATTTGATCAAACACAGTAAACCGTTGTGAAACTTAATTTCAATTTTAAATAGCCTATTTGTTTTATGTTTTAATATATAGTTGCTTTATTTATTCCTGTGATGGAAAAGCTGAATTTTTAGCAGTCTTCAGTGTCACACGACCTTTTAGAAATTTCTCTAATATTCAGATTTTCTTATTATCAGTGTTGAAAAAAAAAGTTTTTTGTGAAAACCATGATCAAATATTTCAAGTATGCCAATAAGAGGACACCAAGACAAGAGGCAACCAAAAGCAATGATGCCTTCTTTATTCCAGAAATTGCAACCCCCCTTCATTTTTTTGTTAAAGGAGAGCGAGAAACTCTTCAGGTCTCGTTAAAGAAACGCTTCTCAGGCTCTTCTTCTCATTAAGTGATTCTGTGGTCTGGTTTCAGCACAGGGCCGTGGAGGATTCCCAAACAGATCAATGTCAAATCCAGTGGAGGATATCTGTAACAGAAGTGTGGAAGCTCTATTAATTTAACACCAACACCTTCTTGATTTCTCTTTCATGAATGTGAAACGCGAGACCAAACATCACTTAACCGCAATAGTAAATCAGCTAAGAGGCTTGTCCTCGCTGGAGTGGAGTGGTTCACATCCAGATGATGCTAGCTTTTAAATGTCTGTTAATGACCGAGTAAACATCCATGCCTTTCATTTGTTCAGTCTTTTCTTTCTGTTTAGTGATGTAGCCTTCTCATTAGCTTTACTAGTCTGAACATCCCACTCAGCTTGTGTGTATGCCACAACTGAGACTCGTGTCTCCTCTGTGGAATAAACTGGAGTGGGTTTCTAGCATATGATGGTTTTATAAGTGAGCTCGAACTTAAAGCAGAATGGGAAGAGGATGAAACCGTGACTCATTGCGTGACACAGTTCAAGGAAGATGTTCCTGAACAACAGCGTTTCTTCCTGTGGAGAGCCTCATCCATTACACTGAGGATTCTGGGTGTGGAATTCCTGTTTACTATCTGTCAGTACTAACAGCCCGCAGCCAAGAAATCCATCAAGTGCAAGGCTCCTCTCCAACAAAGAAGCTCTGCACAGACCTTGAAAGAGAGCTTTAAGTTCCTCTCACTTATCAGAGGCGGCCGATGTTCACAGGATGTCAAGGTTCAAGGTTCACGCTGACGTTTATCTGAGTGTATGATTAACACTGTAAGACAGACGTCACCAATAACATCAACATGGATTTCTGTGTTTGTTTGTCACAGCAGTTTTATTTCTGCGAGTGACACAGAAGGAAAGACAGTCAGTGGTTTATAGATGATGAATGATGTTAAGAAATTGGAATATGTTAATGGTTAAGCTGGTATGCCTGGAGAAAAGCAGTGTGAGTGAAGAATTTGAGATGAAGTATGAGACATGAAGTGTGGATAAAAACTGCATAAACACAATTCTTCATTTGTGATGTTGTGGAAATATTGTTGATTTACTTCAAATAAAATGACAGATGATTTGTTCATAGACCGCAGAATACAGTGTTGACTTTCATTTGGCTCAGTTTAATTTAGGCTTAGGTTCAGTTGAACCTATGAAAAATGTTCATTGCTGCAGGTTAGCATAAAATTGCAAGTTCTGCCATTCATAATCTCTTACAGTGCTGTTTCTCATGGTTTTTTTTTTTTTTCAATCCACCGCACTGCTTTGTCTAGATTGCCGTTTTTGACTGTGTGCTTGCCACTCTTGCAGCATCTTGGAAATGACACTGCATACTAAAAATGAGGCTCTCAAGTTAAAAGTTTTTTTTTTTTTTTTTTTTTTTTTATTATTATTTTTTTATAAATGCATCTCTCTATAGCAGTACACTATGGGTGGGCTATCTTCCCAGAATATCACATCACAATCTTATAATGGAAAATCACGATCCTCAATCTGAATCATGATCTTCTGAATTCTGAAATGCACTATTAAGTACTTATGTGCTGGTATTTGGTGATACGATATATCACGGTAATGTATATGCATGATATTGTTGTCGTTGGCACATCAAAATACTGTGAATAATTATTTATTACAAATGATTCTGATTTAATGCATTTTAAGAAAATGTTCCCCATCAACTGGTCACAACACAAAACTCTATTAACTATTGTAGTATATACAAAACTATTTTTTTTAACAACGATTAATAACTTCAGTAGCAAATGTAGATATTGCTCATTATTTATTGTTAATGCTTTAACTGTTAACTAATAAGATCAAATTGTAAAGTGTTAGGTATTGGTCTTTATAATTCTTTTGCACTTTAATGCGTGTGAAATTCTTTTACTTTATACACTTTTTGTGTATTACGTTATTGTATGTAAATGGTCGGTTCTTTTTGTTATGAGAAAAAAGTTATTAAACCTGTTTTTTTGGGGGGGTTTTTTGCAACTTAAATACAGCGATAATACCATATACTGTACCATTTTAAGATCATTAGCAATTAATTGCAACATGAAAATTTCATACCCTCATATGCATTTACATACTGTAGTTAAAAAACAACAACAACAACAACAAAAAACGCAGTATTGCATTAAACAATCAGTTGTCAAATTGGTCATTAAAACCTGAGTTTGTAAAACACTCCACCCCCGAATGAATTAAAAATATATTGATTCTTATTAAAGTTGTTGATTCAGTCAAGACCAGTGAGTGATAAAGCTAAACTGTACGGTTAAGGTCATTTTGTGTTTGGATGGCTGTGCTAATTGTTTTGAGAACAAGTACATTGCATTGGAGAAAAGTGTCAAATCGTTTGAGAAAAACTGTAAACCTATTCTGTTGCCACCCAGTTCATGTGCCATCCACAGTGCTAAAAACACAGCAGATTGAAAGGTGTTTCACATTAGCTGTTACTCTAGTGTTACTCTAGCAGAACAGTGGAGCTCTGTACTGACCAATCAGCATCCAGGACAGGAACTATCCGTTTTATAAAGGCAGTCTTGGAGATCAATATTTGTTCCCTGCAGCCTTAATAGATTCCCTAATGCCATCTGAATCTGTCTGTGTGGATAAGTGTCTGCGTGAAGGTATTTCAGTCCCTCAGTGTTTCTCTTCAGATTCGCATCACATAATGTAAGTTAATGCAATATCGTTCCTTTTAAGTGCCCCTATTATGGCCCCTAAACGGTACAGCTCCTACGAGTTGACACTGAAAACAACAGTCAATTACATGACAGAATAAAATATAATTATCATTCATATTACCATCATTTTAATTTACCATTAAATTAATATTGTGACATGTAAAACATTTTAAATAAGTAAAAAAAATTGTATCTGGGCATTTTACCTCTGACCATGCATGAGTTTTCATGTCAGTTGTGGCGAGTTCAAATGTGACCTCGCGAAAGACAAGCAAGGTGTGGGATTATTTTGAATTAGAAAGAAATGGAAAAGTTTTGTGTAAACGGTATGTCAAATTGGCTTACAATAACTCTACTGGAGCAATGCGTAATCATATTCAATAAAGGCATGTATGCATTAGCTTAGAGACTAGCCAAACTGAGCTAATGTCAATCACGTTATTCACTGCGATCCTGTGCACGCCGTATATTCCTCTAACGAAGACTCACTTGGGTGGTGGTGCGGGATGTCCAGGCACTTTCCAAAATTATTTTGGCTTGCTATTGGTTATCTCTGCGTGCCTGCTACTTCAGTTCCCACCGAGCATGTTTTTTCAAATGCAGGAATTGTTAATCGCCTCAGGTCCTGTCTTTCTTTTTGTTCGTTTTGTTTTTGGATGATATAGCCTACATGATGAAATATGTTTTTAAAAGCTGTTTTAATGCTATTTCTTGATAAAATTAGTTTTTGACTTGTTTTAATATATTGGCTAACTTTTATATGAAGATCATAAATTCTCACTTGTTCTGCATTTTTCCCCAGCTGATTAGAATAAATAAGCATTGGCTGACATTGAGTGTGTGCCTCCTAAAATTAAATGATGATAACGCGAGGCAAACGTAGGCTAGAGCTTAACTGTGACCTATTTTTAGTGGAATTCGTTGAGGGATTTGACAGTTTGATTCAAAGATTTAGTATTTCAAATGTAGGCTATTATATACATGCTAGGGATGGGCATTTTGGGAAATTTCTCATTTCGATCATCGATAGGTTTCAAAAACGATTAATCGATTGATTGGGGGTGGGGCTTATGTGGGGGGGCGGGGCATGGTCATAATGTACATAATGAAAAAATCTGAAGATCGTTATGAAAATGAAAAAAATGTAAAATAAAAATCTGACACGAAAATCTGTCTAAGAAAACATGAACACATGATTAGGACAGGTTAGATAATGATTATGATGAAGCAATGTTATTAATAAAGGAGCAAGAAATATCTGCCTGAGGTGAAGAGTAGCCTATAGCTACCAATAAACGGAAGCTAATTCTATGACACATCCTATGATAAATAAGATAACTGAGATACATATCAGACGTAACATTACAACTTGTATCAGCACAATAGGATGCTAAGTTATGCGTTAGAGAGAGAGAGAGAGAGAGAGAGCGCGCAAACTCCTGCTGATGCGTTTTAATGACAGCGCGCTGAAAGATGGGCAAGGACAGATTTTAATATTCCTATAAAGTTCTCATTATAAATGTATGGCAGATTTGTGCTATATTTTCATCTACGTTATTAAGTGTAATAGTTGTAATTAAGTTTTATTTTCCATAAACCTGCGCGTTTTCTAAGCCATATGAATTGAATTATGCCCACAAATATGACGAAAAAAAAAAGCTCGGCTGCATTATTATAACATCAGTAATAAAATATCAATAGGCCTAATAATAGAAAAATAAAACATTTAAGAGCAATATCATTATCGGGCTTTGCTTATATGAGCATGAAACGAATCGATGATATGCAGCGATTTTAGCATAATTGTTCATGTTAATTAATCAGACGTAGACTAGCTCTTGCAACTTTTATCTGGAAAAAATTCGCCGATGCAGATGTGAACTTGACCGAGAGTGTAACTCGATCGGATTGTGCTTTACAAAAACGAAAGTACAATAAATTCGCATTAGTGTCACTATCGTTATTTTTTTTATGTATTTTAATATTTAATTAATATTTTGCACTTTCTGATCAACCAAAATATTATTTAAATATTATTTAACAGCATGGAAATCATGGATTATTGCTAAATAATTGAATGAGATTTAAACTATATTTAAGATAAAAACTGACAAACAAATAATTTTGATTTTTGTCATCTCTACAAATATAATGTAGGCTAATTAGGCTACAAATATATCCAGTGCATTTTTATTTTATAAAGACCATTTCATTATTTGTCTGTGATTTAAAATTTAACACACAAAGATACTTTTTCTTTTTTTGCTACTTTATTCAACGGCATTTTCCGATCCAGCGGTGAAACGTAGTTTTTAAAAGATAAGAAAAAAGTTCACCAAGTTTAACCAAACAACTATTATAAGGTATAAAACAGAGACCAAATAGCCTAGATACTTTAACTATGGCTAAAACTCAAAACTAAAATAATAATATTATTTTAAAAAAATGGATATTATATTTACCACGACCGGTGAAACATTCAAATGTCTTTTCAAAAACATAAGGCGGTCTACGTGCTCGGATGAGAGCCGAGTTCGCAGCCTGTTCACATTTAGTGGAATAAATTCGCTCCGCTGGAACAGATGTTGCAGGAACAGCCAGGCACCACTGGACAAGTTAACCTTCTCTGTCCCTGAAACTAATGGGCAGCAAATCTTTCACCACCATTTCAGCGAATAGCTTTGTCGTCTTCTCGGTTCTGCCTGCGTTGCATTTAGGTCTTACGGCAGGTGATTCAATGCTCGTCTGTTATCGCCAGATATTTTATGCACAAATTTTAAATGAAAGCGCATTGTAGCTATTTGTTGTAGATTTGTGTGAAAGCTTGGCGCTGCACAGCTTACCCTGAACTGTTTTTTCATCGTTCTTCTCAAAGGGAAGCCAGCCATCACTACGTGACTTTGAGGCCCTTATTATGTCTTCTTACGTCTTTTGAGGCATCAAGTGGGAAGCTAACAAATCAGAGATCAGGGCGCCGCCCAACCTGCTGCCATAACCAATAAAAAAAAATTATAATAATTTCGATCATCGTTTACGTGATCGATCATCGATGTGGCGGTCGAGTACTCGAGTACTCGATCACTGTTGCACATCCCTAATACACGCACAACTTTTTTGATTATTCTTTCCATCTTTTGGGGGGTTCTTACTTTTAGACTAGTTGACTTGTCGTTACAATACTTCCACTTAAACAACAGTCAAGCTAGTCATCACGCACTTCTGGAAAAACGCATGTGTGCTCTCATGTAAACAAGCACGCATGAGTACATGGGGGAACACGTGAGAGACACTGATTGAATGCACATTCACTCTCTGACAGCAGATGGCACTAAACTGCAGAAAATGCAGCCCTTACCCTGGAAACCCCATAAATAAAGCAGCTACTTTTTAAAACATTTTAAATAATTTTAAATAGTCGTTCAGATTTTGTGGATTTGCTATGGTGTTCATCACAGCGCCAAATACTTTACAAATATACAAATACAAATATCTAGAATAAATAGGCTATTTGTTTTCAAACTTTTTTTTTTCATTTTAATCTGGACTACAACAATAATAAAAGCATTAGCAATTAATCGCAACAGGAAAATTTGATACCAGCAACAGGAAAATTTGATACCAGCATATGTTACACACTGGATGAAAGGTAATTTTCAAAAATCCATAATGGGGTGCTTTAAGAAATTTTTGACAATAATGAATGATGGTGATCGCACATAATCCCCTTAATGTGGACAGAGATGAAGAGCTGTGTCAATTTAGGGTCATTTTACCAGCATCCTGGAATAGATTCCCAGCGGAACCAGGCTCAGGTGTCTCAAGAAACTTTATTGTCTGGATTCCTGAGTGGGTAACCTCCTTCGAATGGCTTGAGAGGCTCTCATGGGTCTAGTCTGAGCGAAGTGGCTTAATGCCTTCACACACCTTTTGTTCCCTTGGTGAGATCTGTAAGTAATTTAATGAACACAGATGACCTTGTTTCAAATATTAGTCTTTAGAATATTGAAATTAGCTTATTGGAGGCCATTTGTGTACACAGATTTTTGGTCTGGCAGTTAAAGAGCTTATATATATATTAGTGCTGTCAATCGATTAAAAAAAATTAACTAATTAATCGCACAATTTTTTTAAATTAATCGCGATTAAAAGACTGAAACTTTTTGGATATGTAAATGTAAAATGTAAATAATTAATGTAAACTCAAGACAAAGAAACTATTTAAATTCAAAATATGATTGTTTATTGGAATTTTTGTTTAACTTGTAACACAGATTTTCTCATGTAAACAACATACCTGCAATAAACCATCAATATCCTCCAAATTAACTGTTGGCTTGAAAGCCATATTTATTACAGAAATAAAAACACAGGCATGTAAGTACCATTTGAATTTCAAAACAATCAATGCCAATAAAAAACAAAAATTATTTCCATGTTGAATTCTAAGTGGACTGCAAAAAAATTCCAAAGTATAGTCATTGCCAGTGCTTTAAGTGGGCCGGTACGCACCGGTACTCAGTACCGCCACTTCCAAATATAGCTCTTGAGCTTACCGCCACCTCTCCGTGCGCCCAGAACGTGCTTGTAGCGTACCGGTACGCTCATTTGGACATCTGTTTTAATAGAGGTTTTAATCTTTTACCTGCACTGCCGATTTTCAGAGCGCCCTTCACAATGCAAGCTTCCTAATTCATCCCACCCAGAGCAGAAACTACATTACCCATTCACCCTTAAGTTATACAAGTGAATAGCGCATGTGTCGCTTTTCCCACTGTTAAGTGTCAACAACTCAACGTGGCCGGAGAAGGTGTGTGAAACTCGTTGTGAGTTATACTAAAGCAAAATCTTGAGTATTTATTGTCTCATTTGTCTGATAAACATTAAAAACTGTCTGCGGAGGTTGAGTCGTCCTGCAGCCCCCGCTGGCTGTTCATTGGCTGCAGCATCTTTTTTCTAAGTTCTAAAAAAATACCTCAGACGGCAAGGCACAAATTTAGATATTCATTTATCTAATTAATCTATAGCCTATGCCCAAAGACAATATGATCTTTTTGTCCCCTTTTTGTTTTAAAGCTTGATGAAGAGAGAGAGCGCAAGTTGCTGCAGCTGAGGAGGACAGTGATGCACGCGTACAGGAGTGATTGACAGTTCGCGGCACTGTGTACAAAAAACACTCCGCTACACAATTATTTCGTTATTTTCGTTTAAGCTTATTAACGTTAGCGTTACAGAAAGGTCTGATTTACGCACTGTTACAGTCATTGTTTTTTTTTTGTTTGTTTTTTTAAACAATGACATTTGAGTTCATGATTTTAATGATTTTAATGTTTAATGTTGCTGTTTCTTGTGGCAGACTAAATGAAGAGTAATGTTTCTTGTGGCAGACTGAAGAGTAATCCGGCAGAGTTTTATACTGAAACTTCTAAAAGTCCTTCCTTGGTCTTATCCATATTTCTTTGCACGTTGAACACACATAGGCCACAACATCTTTTAGCTGCTGGAAATGTGTTCTCTGTAGATAGAGAGTGGGAGGAAACATGAGTCAATCTTAAGATATCATAACAATGACATTTGAGTTCATGATTTTAATGTTGCTGTTTCTTGTGGCAGACTAAATGAAGAGTAATGTTTCTTGTGGCAGACTGAAGAGTAATCCGGCAGAGTTTTATACTGAAACTTGTAAAAGTCCTTCCTTGGTCTTATCCATATTTCTTTGCACGTTGAACACACATAGGCCACAACTGGAAATAAAAAAAAAACTGAAACCGCGTTAATTGCGTTATTTTTTTTTTACGCATTAAATATTTCAAATTAATCGAATGCGTTAACGCGCTAATTTTGACAGCACTAATATATATATATATATATATATATATATATATATATATATATATATATATATATATATATATATATATATATATATATATATATATATATATATATATATATATAAAAAGCAAAACAACAATTGTAGCTTATTGACAAGATTCATTTTGCATTAAAGGCCAATGTTTCAATAGCACTTGGAAGTTACCAAAGCAGTGCCAAAACATAATTGGAGCTTGTTAAGACCTGCATAATGTGGCCAAACTAAATCCCACCACAATTATTTGCTACATATCATGATTCTGGTTCGAAATGACATTATACTGTATGTCATATTGTATCAGCTAAGATCTCAAGAGTAGGAATGTTATTTATATATTATTTGCTGTAATTTTATACTAGATTTAATATTTTCAGTGTTCAGTTGAATTTTACTTATTTATGATTTTCTTTAATGTTACTGTTTAATAATTTTTTATGCTTCAATTTAAACTTATTTCAGTCCTTTTTTTTTGTCAGTTTTTTACTCCAATATTTATATATATTCGTTCAACTTTATTTTAATTAACAAATCTGTTTTTAATAGTTTACATTTTAGGTAATTATACTAATAACAATTCCCATAACCAGCTCCCATAACCAACAAATGGCTTTTATTAAAATATTATAATATCTAAATAAATAAATAAATAATATACTAATTGATAAAAAATGAACCATTGTATTTTTATATGTAATTATGACCTATCTATCTATTAAAATAATATGTATTATTATCATTATTGTATACTTTATAAAAAATACAGTATTGACTGAAAAAATATATTGGCTGATTTATTGTGCGTCTCTAATGCAGACTAAAGAAACCACCTAACAACCTTATCATCTTAGTAACCACATGACAATGGCTCACAACACCGTGTACAGGCAAACAATGCTCAGATTTGCTTAAGAAATATAAAAATAGAGTTTACATCATGGTCTCCAGAAATTTTCCCTTGCTGTTTCTCCTGTACTAGTGTGTTTAAGCACAATGCTGACACAGGCCAACATGTGCTACACTGGTCGGTGCTTTGGTCAAAGAATAGCACAGGAAAACCTTGTAACAAACCCAGTGTGCCAGAGCCAGAACAGTGTGGTTAAGTTTTATGTGTGCTGCTTGTGTTGAGTTGGCCGCCCACTTCTTAAGATTGTGTAGAGCACGGTGCAAGGTCATACATCTTTTAGCTGCTGGAAATGTGTTCTCTGTAGATAGAGAGTGGGAGGAAACATGAGTCAATCTTAAGATATCTGATCAGATCTGTCTCTTATTTCAGACAACTATATCTCGCAAGTGTTGCTCTTAAAAATCCAATTGTGCTTATCGTCCAATATGTTGAAGTCTGATACGTTTTGTTCTTGCTAGCATTTTTTCATCCAGTCCATTTGCTTTGTTAAAAGCCTCTTTTACTTAGTTTCTTTTGCAAATTAATTTTTTCAATTTATTTTCTTTTCTTTTATTTTTTTGGTTGAACAGGGCAGCTAGTATTCGTTTAAAGACATATACAGTATATGTGTGTGTGTGTGTGTGTGTAGGTGTGTTTTTGCAGTGCAATTTATTCAAAAATACAATTAAAATGCAATTCATATACAAAATTACTCGAATACATACATTCTATTATGATCTTGTTTTTTATTTTTGTTTTTAATTAATTTAAATATTTTTGTATTTTAATATTTTATCACTATGTCGTGATTTCCTTATGATTAGGATTTCCTAAAGATATATATTATTATTAGTAGTAGTAGTATTATATATATATATATATATATATATATATATATATATATATATATATATTTATATTTATTTTTATTTTTTTTACAAAAATAAGTGCTTTATCATGTAAATCTGAGTCAAATCTGAGTAGACTCATCAGACTGTGCATGAAGGTCAGTATTAGCGCTGTCAAACGAATAATTATGTATATATAAACACACACATGCATGTATTTCGGAAAAAGTTTTATGTTTATATATTAAATATAATTATATATAGTATAAATTATATGAATATAAATTTATACATGTAAATACATGAAAATATTTTCAAAATATATACTGTATGTGTGTGTGTGTGTATATATATATATATATACACACACACACACACACACACACACACACACACACACACACATATATATAATTAGTTTATTAAATAATTATTTTACATTGTTTTTAAAATACTATAAAATTTGAATAAATAACTAAAAACACTGTTAATACTACTGTAAATACCTTAAAAATACACAAATTATCAATGGATGTGTGCAATCATATGTGTAGAAGATGTAAGGAAAAATATATCTTTATGTTTTACTTGATGGTTGGTTACACCACATGACGTTGAGTCATTAAATTAAGACCTTTCTTGAAAAGTGCTTTATTAAAGTGTATTATTATTTGAAAAAACAAATCTGAGTAGACTCATCTGACACCATCCAAACTCTGTCATGTGCAAAATGGTCATTATATTAATTTAAAATTTAAAAATCTATTTTATAAATTAAAATGTGTGTACAATTTATATGCCGTAAACTAATTAGAACTTTTAATGACAAGACAACTATAGTTGTTATTTGATGTGACTCCCCAAAAACATACAAATATTTATTAAATAATAATTTATACAAAAAAAAAAAAAAAAAAAAAAAAAATATATATATATATATATATGTGTATATATGTATATGTATATATAAAGTAACTAAAAGTACTATAAAAAATACCTTCAAAACACAAGTTATAAATAGATGTGTGCAATCATATGTGTTGAAGATTTAAGGAAAAATATGTCTTTATGTTATACTTGATGGTTTGTTACATCACATGACATTTTCAGAGTCATTAAATTTAAGCCTTTCTTGAAAATGTTCTCATTTCCAAAACCTCATTTCCAAGAATATGTGTTTAAACTAGATATACATTCATAAACGGGCACTCTTATGTCATTAAGCCACACATGCTCTAATCACATGAGGTTCACTGAAGGATCTGTTCTGTTGTGTTTCAGGCCTGATGGATTCAGGTACTCGACGAGAGCTGCATGCAGCAGATCCCAGCTTCCGCTTGCTCCGTTACGGCCAATCCTGAGTATCGGGCGTTCACCACAACCTCACCTACCCTTTTTCGGCTTCTTCCCCATCTCACTCTATCGCTTGCCCCTCAACCAGCCCTCCAGTTCGCCCCCGAGATGATTGGCAAGCTGAAGCAGAACTTACTGGTGGCCTGCCTGGTCATCAGCTCCGTCACAGTCTTCTACTTGGGTCGGCACGCCATGGAGTGCCACCACCGGATAGAGGAGCGCAGCCCACTGCTGGTGAGCAGCCTGCGCACCACCCTGCGCACGGGCCAGAACCTCAGCACCCCCTTCCTCTACAATAAAGACATGCCTCTTATATTTATCGGTGGTGTCCCTCGCAGTGGCACCACTCTTATGCGGGCCATGCTGGACGCTCATCCCGATGTGCGCTGTGGAGAAGAAACCCGTGTCATTCCTCGCATTCTGGCCATGAAGCAGATGTGGAGCCGCTCTGGCCGGGAGAAAATGAGGCTAGATGAAGCCGGAGTAACAGACGAGGTCTTGGACTCAGCCATGCAAGCTTTCCTTCTGGAGATCATCGTCAAACATGGGGAACCGGCCAACTACCTGTGTAATAAAGACCCATTTGCTCTTAAATCACTTTCTTATCTAGCTAAGATCTTTCCTAACGCTAAGTTCATCCTCATGATTCGTGACGGCAGGGCCTCCGTCCACTCCATGATCTCCCGTAAAGTCACCATCGCCGGGTTTGACTTGAGCAGCTATCGGGACTGTCTGACAAAGTGGAACCGGGCCATAGAAACAATGTACACTCAGTGTCTGGAGGCAGCGGACAAGTGCCTTCCTGTGCACTACGAACAGCTTGTCCTGCACCCAGAAAAGTGGATGAAAACGCTTCTGAAATTCCTGAACGTTCCTTGGAATGATGCAGTTCTGCACCACGAGGAGCTCATTGGGAAAGCTGGAGGTGTTTCGCTCTCCAAGTAAGTGCTGTTGACTTGTGGACTAGTTTACTTTGTGTTGGATCAGGGGTTAAATGATAAGCTATAATTGTTTTCTTGTCAAAGACAAAGCAGGATTTTAAGCACTGCATTCCGGCATGAGTATCTTATGGTTTATGAGCCATCTGGATTATTTAAGCTTGGTTCAGTTATCTTATCTCGTTAATGCCACCAGCCTTTTGTGTCACACAGGCTATTTTTGGCATACTAGGTGATGCTTACGGCCTACTATTTTTTTTTTCTTCCAAAAATAGTGTGTGAAACAGCATGTGTAATGACATTTTGAAAAGACGTATGCTACATTGCTTTTACAAGACTTGCATATTTTATAAATACAGAAATAAATACAAATATTTAGCATTTTTTCTAAACAACAAGTTATTAATAATTATTATTTATATTGTATAATATTTAGTTTGATCTATAAAATAAAAAAAATCATTATTCACACACTAATTACGATTGTAAAAAATTACTAGACTACATTGCTGTCACATTACTTGTCAATTTAATTCAGTGTTAATATTTTACATTTTTAGAATTTCAGTTTTATTTTTAGTTCAGTTTAAGTAATTTAAATATTCATTTATTTTGTTTTATACACACACACCCACATCTATATATCAGTTTAGTAATTTTAGTATTTCAATTGAACTTATTTCAGTTTATTTTAGGCGATATTTCTGATGTTTTTTAAGTTTTCCATCTCATTTATTTTATTTTAGCCTTTTAGTTTTTGATTAGTTTTAATTTTATTTAACAACATAGGTACAGCTGTTTTGCATTTTTAGTAAATAAAAGGATGTATATATTTTAGAATGTGTGTAAGTAATTTATGTAAAATATTCTAATTTTAGTAGTCTGATCAAACGATTAGGAAAACATCGATTAAATATTGTGATTTGATTCTGTTTATTCGTCACAATGTAAATGGGCGGTAAAGTCCAGCATTAGGGCATTAGATCACCTGGTTATTCCATGCAGGCAGAAAGTTGCATACTGTGGATTGTACATGTGCTGTATACTGCAGAAATATTCAGACTAGTATGGTAGTGTGCTATCCCAAACATAAACAACACTTAGTGTTCATTTGTGTGTATGTGCAGATGTGTGTGGGTGTTTCTCTCCCTGTCAGGCTATAACTGTACATGTGCTAAAATTCTCACTGACCAGTGATAAATTATTTTCAGTTCTGGCTGAAAACAACTTGATAATCCCTCGAGTGCAGTCGAGTACACGTTCTCGTTGACCACAGTATGTTGTGTAGCAGCTTCTAGGGCATGTTCTTAAATCTAATGAGTTTTCTGTACAGTTCATGCCCTGAACTGAGCAAATGAAGGGTGTAGATCACCAGAAACATTCCTGCAGCAGTAAAACATGTTGTTGCATGTTGGAACGTGAGTCCCGATGTTTTATTTTCCAATAGAAAAAAACTGATGAATAATGAAAAGACTATCTTAGTTTTCTTTTCTTTTTTTTGTAAATGCAACCTCGTTTTGTCAAATGCTACTCAGAGGTAATTTGTTTCTGCACTTCAGGGAGTTAGATATTCAAGAACAAAACAAGGTTAGTCACTGTTTCATTAATCACTCCAGAAAACATCCCAAATAAAGTACAAAGTTTAGGTCATATGGTGTGGATGTGTTTTAAGCCACTTAGATAAACACATGGCCCGCAGAAGTCATTGGAATCTTGAAAGCACAAAGGGTCACCTCCATTAACACATGAATCAGTCGAGCCCATTTATGTCCCAAGGAAATGTGGCTTCTGTCTGGTGTCCATTTTTAGAAATAAAAAGCTTATGGTCAGAGAGGGCCCACAGACTTTTCTTTTTTATTTGGATGCTGTAGCATATCACTTCTTTCCCCTCTTTGTTCTCAAAGCATCTCTGGTCTGTCTTTCATCTGTGGTCTGTCAAAAATCTGTGAGCTGGGTGAACTGCATACTTATTCTGTCCTTCCTCGATATCCATCCTATATCTTTATCATTTTCAGGCCTTACTACTTTCCTTAGGTGAGAACTGGCCAATATAAGACAACTTTTTCAAAAATTTTATTTATTTATTTGCCTTTTAACAATATTTTATATTGGTTGTTGTTCTTGTTGTTAATATACAGTATTTAAAGGATCATTCAAAATGCAAAGTTACTGTAGTTACAAAACTGTTCATACAAGAAGTAAGCTCTTGCTTAATTTTACACTGCCATCAAAACAGTACTAAATCTATGATACATTGTCAGTATATACAGTATGACTCAGCCCTACCGTGCTTCTTCATATGGTCTGTTGTGGAACAGGAAAGGGATGAGTTAAAAACACCTCAGCTGCTGAACACTCTGTTATTCTTCCAAAACCACATAATGGAGGGCTCAGTGACAAGTTAGCCTCTGAATGGACAAGTGGATGTTTGTGCGATGACACTGACAGTTTCAACCTTTCCTGAATGAATGATTCATTTTCAGTTTTCACATTAAATTAATTGAGCAAATCACTAGGATTGTCTGATATTTAAGCCCAGTAAGCCCCATGAGATTTATACATATCCATGCATTTTACATACATATTACATAGCATAGAATTTATTTTTTTGTTCTACTGTAGTTTTTCTGTCCTGTTACTTGCAATTAGTTTCTTATTCTTATTTAATTTGTTTACTTTTAAACTGTTTACTTGTCTTCATTGAGCTTGAGTTAAAAAAAAATTGACAGTGGTAACAAGAATTATAAAAGCTCTATGGAATAAAATGTTTTGATATCTTAAAGACCTTATTTAAAGCAAAAGTAACTATATTGTGATCTATATCGTGATATACAGTATTTATTCAGGTTTTGCTGCAGCTTCCCATAATCTCCTTTCTGGCATCCTCTATACCACTACCACTGCAACATCCATAAACACCTCTAACTGTTGCCTGATCAGGCTTTCCAGGCTTAATGGGGATTTCTGGAGGTTTATGCAATGCTGTAGGAAGAATCTCACAGGAGGATCTGTGGTGTCTTCAACAGGTATTTTACTGTTGTTGTTACCCTTATCCCATGTGTCCTGAGGCAAGGCTTGAGTGCTTCTAGTGTCTGCTCTGTTGAGTCCAACCCAGGCTCTGTTAATTTAACTAGAGCACTTCTAGAGACAAGATCCCTGTTCCTGTCCTTCACTGGGCTTTGTGAAGGGTTGGCTGGCTGCTTTGGATATCCATAAAACTCCTTAATGTATGCTAAGTGAGCAGTACTGCTGTTTGT
Organism: Carassius auratus; assembly: GCF_003368295.1. Lineage (NCBI taxonomy): Eukaryota > Metazoa > Chordata > Actinopteri > Cypriniformes > Cyprinidae > Carassius > Carassius auratus. Next base: position 12,446,021 of record NC_039257.1, read on the forward strand.
CACGTCTCCGTGACAATGAGCTTGAGAGACTGAGATCTTAAACTGGCCCTCAGGAGAGAGATGGAGGAGGGATGGATGGAGCTTGTCGTCTTGTGTCCAGACAGTAGCATGTGCATTCCTTAGCACACTGTCTCCATTGATTAGAAGCAAATGCTCATTAAAACAGGGCATTATATGAAGCTTGTTGTAGATGCATTATGGACAAATGTTTTGTCTTGTTCTTTGAAGTTCATATGCAACTCCGTTATTGTATCCTTAACACAACTTTTTTTTTTTTAGTATAATTGTAACTGAGGCTGTGAAGTTTAAATATTTTTTAGTTTTGTACATAAATGAATAAATGTAAACATATTTACAGATTGTGTTTTGTTTTCAAACCATTAAATATATAAAAAAAAAAATTTAAAAGTCCAGTTCAAATGTTACTGAGAATTATTATTACAATAAGCAGGTATATTCTTTCATACTTTGGAAATGAAATGGCACATAGGAGTGGCCTCCTTTTATTTGATATTTTATTTGTTTATGTTAGTTTAGGTTAGTTTAGGTTAGTTAAGCCTAAAGGGCCCAATGATAAAGCGGGTTAGACCTGTCATGTAACGTTCGATCTGAAGGCCTCAGATAAATTAGCATTGTGCACACATGCATGAATATTTCATCACTCAGATGCCCAGCAGAGCAGCTCCCTTGTAGGACTCGGCCAAAGAGGTGCCATGGCTGTCCTTGCAGGCATCAGAAAAAAGCATGCCAGCTCAAGTCTTCATGGTTCTGCAGTCCTTGAGGGGAACTGAACCACCATAGCTCATTTCAGAGAAGGCACTGATATGATTTTAGGCAGAGGGAAGCCTTGAGGGCCCTAATGGCTAGTAATAAACACTGAAACCGCCCTTTATCCCAGAGGGGAAGTATAAATACAAGTCCATTAAATTTGGCCCACAACACCTGCCAGGGAGCGGCTCTCTGCACTTAGGTTTGTTAGTGCTGGGTCTCTATGTGCTTGTTTTGTTTTTTTTGCTATTGATCAGCGGCTCACCACCTTTGAGCCTCTCTGACCAACGTATGGGCCACCAGACATGGACGTGCCCATAAACATCGATTCTGAATGGATGATTTGAGTGACTAGTGGCGAAGACTTGACCATTAGTTCGAGTGGCCCATGTAGCTCAGGGCTCTGTTATTTGGCTTAAGTACTACACCGCCATGCTAAAAAGCTCTAGCGCCCTCCATGAATAATTGACAAACAGCCAGAGACCATTAAGCCGCTCTTCCAGAAGGGAGCTCTGCATGACCTTACGAACGCGTATGTGTGTGTTTGTGTACTTGCAATATGGCGAGAAAAGGCCAGCTTGTTTGTTCTGAGTGACTGGTGGAAAAAATCTAGTAGATCACCACCCTTCGTGTCATCGTATTATGATATATGCAGCGTCTGCTGTCATATAGCTCCCGCTGTGGAGTAATGGATGTGGCAGTAGCAGAGTTAAATGATCTCTTTCATCTCTCTAACCCGGCCGCTTATAGACAGCATGGTGATTTGTGTTGCTGTTGGAGCAGTTACTGTACATATGGGCCGTGGGTGGTGAACACACTGAAGATACGCACCTTCTCTGAGAAATATGGGAGTATAAGTAAGTTATTCATGATTGAATGTGTCGTTCAGCGGAGACGTGGTTTAGTGGCTGGCACATGTGCTCCTACACATGTGGGCGACACAAGTTTGAATCCGGCTTCCATCATGTTTCTCTTCTATTACCATCATTTAATTTTGTTTTTAAACATTTTAGACTTTCCTCTGTAATAAAGAGTGTCAAAAATTACATTACTTTTTTTTTTATGTATATATACAGTGGGTACGGAAAGTATTCAGACCCCCTTAAATTGTTCACTCTGTTGCAGAGCCTATATTGCAGCCATTTGCTAAAATCATCTAGGTTCTTTTTTTTTCTCATTAATGTACACACAGCACCCCATATTGACATAAAAACACATAATTGTTGACTTTTTGCAGATTTATTAAAAAGAAAAACTGAAATAACACATGGTCCTAAGTTTTCAGACCCTTTGCTGTGACATTCATATATTTAACTCAGGTGCTGTCCAGTTCTTCTGATCATCCTTGAGATGGTTCTACACCTTCATTTGAGTCCAGCTGTGTTTGATTATACTGATTGGACTTGAATAGGAAAGCCACACACCTGTCTATATAAGACCTTACAGCTCACAGTGCATGTCAGAGCAAATGAGAATCATGAGGTCAAAGGAACTGCCTGAAGAGTTCAGAGACAGAAAAAAAGAAAGTAGTACAAAGTGAACCATCACTGCAGCCCTCCACCGGTTGGGGCTTTATGGCAGGGTGCCCCGATGGAAGCCTCTCCTCAGTGCAAGACACATGAAAGCCCCCATGGAGTTTGCTAAAAAAACACCTGAACGATTCTCTGGTCTGATGAGACCAAGATAGAACTTTTTGGCCTTCATTTTAAGTGGTATGTGTGGAGAAAACCAGGCACTGCTCATCTCCTCTCCAATACAGTCCCAACGGTGAAGCATCATGCTGTGGGGGTGTTTTTCAGCTGCAGGGACAGGACGACTGCTGAATGAAGCTGAATGCTGCCAAGTACAGGGATATCCTGGACGAAAACCTTCTCCAGAGTGCTCAGGACCTCAGACTGGGCTGAAGGTTCACCTTCCAAGAAGATAATGACACTAAGCACACAGCTAAAATAACGAAGGAGTGGCTTCACAACAACTCTGTGACTGTTCCTGAATGGCCAGCCAGAGCCCTGACTTAAACCCTATTGAGCATCTCTGGAGAGACCTGAAAATGGCTGTCCACCAACGTTTACCATCCGACCTGACAGAACTGGACAGGATCTGCAAAGAGGAATGGCAGAGGATCCCCAAATCTAGGTGTGAAAAACTTCATCTGTCCCAAAAAGACTCATGGCTGTATTAGATCAAAAGGGTGCTTCTACTAAATACTGAGCAAAGAGTCTGAATACTTAGGGCCATGTGATATTTCAGTTTTTCTTTTTTAATAAAAAAAAATGTAGATATGGGGTGCTGTGTGTAAATTGAGGAGAAAAAATTTACTTAAATGATTTTAGCAAATGGCTGCAATATAACAACGAGTGAAAAATTTAAGGGGGTCTGAATACTTTCCGTACCCACTGTATCTTATTTAATACTAATATTAATAAAATTAATAATATCTCATTTATTAAAAAACTTAAAGAAAAAAATATTTTGTAAAAGTTCCTTAATATCAAGGGGAAGCATGATATGTTGGTACCATGTTGATTATTAGAACAATAAAAAATTTCAAAATGAATAGTGTCATTGATATATATTTAATTGTTCATACATATACTATTTATTTCTTATGAGTTAATAATTTAAAAACTCAGAAGTAAAATATTTTTTTTCATACTTTTCATTATAATGTTGTGATAAATATTATTGTCCATAATATCAGTATTATCCAGAATTATTAATATTCCTTATCCTCATTAGGAATCAATTAAGGCTTGAAATATCTATATGCCAGCTTTAAATGGTCTTTTTTTTCAGCTAATATGCACGTTTGTTTGCATATTGTTGGGTCTGTGAAAAATTGCTTATGTTCCTCTATTGTAAGCTGCTTGGGATAAAAGCATTTGCTAAATGCATAATGTGATTAATAAATCACCATATCATGAAATTAATTGATGAAATATGGTATATTAGTGTAACCAGTTCTGTTTAAAGAGATCATATGATGTTGCAAAAAATAACATTTATTTTATGTATTTGGAGTAATTGAATGTTTTTACGGTTTAAGGGATCAAAAAACACATTATTTTCCACATTAGACACATTATTGTTGGTCATCTCTGCCCTCCCTTTCTGAAACGTAGATTTTTACAAAGCTCATCGGACTGCTCTGATTGGCCAGCTATCCAGTGCATTGTGATTGGCTGAATACCTCAAGAGTGTGACAGAAATGTTTCGTCCTTTACCATATTTGGAAACCCACATAGTGACATAGACATGTGGGGGCGTGTTTGAATGAGGCATATTAGGAAAGCGTGGACAAGTCTTAACTTTTATAAAGAATATCTCTCTGGGTTTGAGACGTCAATCTTTGCAACTTTACGGATTGTAACACTCCAAAGGCAAAGGAAAACTTGAAATCGCCTCATATGACCCCTTTAAATCAAACAGCTTATCTGCATCCTTGTTCTGTGGCTACTGCAGCAACACATCCCTGCTGTTTTCTTTCATACAGTATTTGAGCTTTTACAAAGCTTGCAGATGCAAATCTCACCTTAAAGGGTGTCAGCTATGTATCATAAAGAGATTCACACCGATTCGCGTCAGCGCAGGCAGACTGCGTGTTGGCATGTGTTGGCCATGGCAACTGCTATGGCATGACGTATCCACTGCCAGAAATGGCTTTTCCTCCTGTCCACGTTTACGTTTGCTTGCTTTTTCGGTTTTTCAATTAATGATTTTTGAGTTTTCCACTGAGGAAAATAACTGCAGCAAAGAAAGAAAACAGTCCTCTCTGTCTTGGAAAACAGTAAATCTATTAATCACGTTGCAGCTGAAGTGCAATTCCAATGTAAATGGATTAGAGAAGTGAAGGACTGCGTCGGCCAGGGACTTGAACAATGAAATGTACAGCGGAGCGGCTTGCCAATATAAATGGACTTTGTGGTGCCTGGGGAGAAATGCAGGTCTCTAGCGCTGAGGCTGAGGTCGGGGAGGGTGTGATGGGAAGGTGAATTCAATAACTCATATACCGCTATGTTCATACATTCCAGGAATAAAAGGAGACTAGATTTTCCTCAGTTTAACATTTTTATATTGCCAAATGCACACCTCAAAGCATAAGACCTTGGGTTTGTAATTCTGAAGGGCAGATGGCAGCGCATGAATTTCTCCAGTTACATTTAGTGATGTCCTGTTCACAAACAAATCATTCTTTTTTCTTTCTTTTTTTTGTGAACTGGCTGAAACATTTTATCAAATTTATTTATATACATATTAAAAATATATGTAATAAACTTATGAACAAATGCTTTGAATGAATGATTAAATGACTCACTCATAAATAACTAATTTATTTCATTACTGCATGAACCAGCGCTTTTGAACAAATCTCTTGAATGACTGATTCAATGACAAATATATTTTTAACAGTCCCGTTATTTGACGTGCCAGTTGCTTTCAAAAGGTGATTAGAAAGTAGTCCTCATGTCAAATGTAGTATACTAAATGTGGTTCTCTCTTAAGTAAAGAGTCAGTAAATGGTTTGTACAGTTTTTAAGTCACCAGAAACAGTTTTGACTTAAACATCTGAAAGCGATGAGCTGTTGATATGAGCATGTGTGAACCAAGCAGTTCGTAATGCAGGTAATGGTTTCTCATGATTTATGTGAAAATGTGAGTTGATCAGAACTAGTTTACTTTATATGCTTTAAAAATGCAAAACATCCACAGTTCACATCATTATTAGGTGCCTTGAAGGGATAGTTTACCAAAAGAGTTAAATTCTGACATGAATTACTCACCCTCATGTTCTAAACCCATCAGACTTAAGTTCAACCCAGTCTCAATGCATTTCGTGACATAGTCACAAGATTCTCAATCTAATCATTTCTAGTTTTTCAAATGCAAAGATTTAAACACTGAAATTGTACTCTGCACTGAGACAATTCCTGCTGAAATACTTTACACTGAAAGTCTTGCAGAGTGACGCGAAAAAAAAAAGAGAAATTCATGTCCAAGAACATAAATCAGTTATAGATTAAAATGTCATGACTATATCATGAAATGCCGTGAGAATTTGTGTGATTATTTAAACTAACTGGTGAAACTTTTTCACTGAACGAAATGTCTGAAAGAGAAAGGATTGGTCTTCCCATCGCTTGTCATGGCTCTGTAACTGATGTTTGAGAAGGGATGACGAAGCAGCTTGTCACGCAGCCTGCTGGGTCCTTCACTTGGTTTTACACATGCACACATAAACACACTCCTAAACGTGCCAGCATGAGTCTTAGCACTGGTTGTTGTGTCATTATTTGCTGTATTCAGGGATGGTAAGCGCCTCAGGGTGTTGTATATCGGATCCACACAGCACTCTGATGTGGGGCGGCAGTGAAGTCTTGGCTGCAGATGGGGATTGAGTGTAGTAATCTGTTTCCCATCTGGAGCCAGTCTTCTCTATGAGGGAAGAAATAATAAAAACGGGGGGGATATGGCCTCAATGACTCCGTCCGTCTCCAAGTGCAGTCAACTCAGTCCAAACAAGAGGCAGATCCATCCAAAGTTGGAAAAACAGAGAAAGAGAACATTTGTAATGGAGTGAAAAAAAAATGAAATGAATAAATGTGTGTGTGTGTGTGTGTGTGTGTGTGTGTGTTTAAACACACACACACACACAAAAACATCTTATGTTATAAACTATTTTTGTCAAAAGAAATGTTTTCATTTTATTTTATTATTTTGTTTGCAGTTTTTCATTTTCCAATTTATTTGCATCTACACTGAAAATATTTTTTTTTTTTATTTTTTTTTACAATAATAGATAATTACTAAATTATCTTAATATATTATGATGAGATGGTGGGATAATGTGCTAAATAGTCAACAAAATATCATTGCAAAAAATAATTTATTTTCTTTTGATTTTTTTTAAGGGTAATATAACGTGCACATGTTCGTTGTGGGCTTTGTGGGATTGACCCAATATTTGCAGTTCCCATCTGCTGTCATGAGAGAACAATGATGGGTGTTCAGTAGATCTTTCAATTTTCTTGGAAAAAAGGTTCATCCCTATGCAAATGTCGGTGATAGGTAAACGAACCTCTCCTAAAAAGTAATCCACTCCTATGTGTTCTCTATCAACAAAAACCTGACATGGACTGGTTCTTCCATGGCTTTGTAAATATTTAATTTCAGACATATGAATAATTTACCTAGGGTGTGACATAATGCCTGATTCATATTTAATATCTCTGCAAATTTGATTCCAAACACGTTTTATGGTGAAGTGATGGAAGCAGCTTATTTAGCTGCAGTAAGCAGTGAAAACTAGACAATTACAATTTATTGGAGTTCAACAAAACCGTTAAGTTCATTTATATCAGCATAAAGCCATTGAAACTCTACACTGAAATTTTTACATCTAGACTAGCAAATCAAGAAACATCGATCAATGTCATTTGTACCTCCTCAAACACAAGGATAGTGTGGAATATGAAGTGGGATGCATTTGGGTGATGATCTTGGAGAGAACGAAAGGTAGTTCTTTTGAAGCATCATACAAAGCGTAGAGTTTTCTTTAATTTCATTGCTCAATCTAATTAGACCCAATTAGTCCACAGCGGTAAGACTGTAAAGCACGTGTGCACATGTTCCTGCTCCACTGACCCACTTCTTTTGCTCCACAGGGTTGAGAGATCCACAGACCAGGTGATCAAGCCTGTCAACGTGGAGGCCTTATCCAAGTGGGTGGGTAAGATCCCCCCAGATGTGCTGCGGGACATGCCTGTCATCGCCCCCATGCTGGCCCGGCTCGGCTATGATCCCCACGCCAACCCTCCTAACTACGGTCGGCCCGACCCCCTCGTCCTGGATAACACTAGAAGAGTGAGCATCTCTACTAAATATCTTTTTCATTTGTACCTTAAAGCACCTCGACCTCATTTTCCTCCATCCGCTAGTAAATCATCTTGCTGATATTATTAGGTCAGATATGTATCGGACACATAGCCATGTTATGTTGGTTGAAAGTGTTCCTCAAGCTAGGCTGTATGTTATGAGACTGGGATCAGAGGATTTAGTGTCGCTTAGCGTTTGTGCTTTTTACTTTTTAATCCAAGTATTAAAAAAACATTTGCATTCCACACATCGTGCAGGAGCGAGCGGCTCCATGTGTGAAACGGTGTGAGTTGCATCTCTGAGATAAGCAAAGGAAGGTTATGCAGATCAGAGAATCTGAATCTGAGCTATTACAGTTACAGTAGATTTATATATATATATATATATATATATATATATATATATATATATATATATATATATATATATATATATATATATATATATATAATAGGAGTAGATCTATAATAATAATAATCTACTCCTAGGTCGACACTAGAAATCTCACATCGCAGGTCTCAAAGAAAGTTTTTCTTAATGAAGGATAATACAAAAAAATTTCATTCGTTTTGTTTCGTTCATTATTTAGATGAAGTGGGTGTTCTTTATAAAGGAGCAAACATTGATTGACACTCTGTTGAATCCATCTCTCCATCATCATTTCTCTGAAGTTATTGATTGCTAATGATTCGAGGCTCACTGGTTTATGTAGACCCAGCTTACCGCTGTCAAACATGAATAAATGTACATTCTATTACGAGCCGAGCTTGTTAATTGACCAACCATTTATTTCCCATTAATCTCAATACTTTGTGTAATTCCTTTTTCTGCCTTGTTTACTGAGCTAAAGATCAAGACGATTTGGATGCTAATACGGTCTATGATGATAGTTCAAGAGAAGCTGTAGCAGCTCACTCACTTTATCCTGGATCGTGTCCCTTTCTTCTCGTTCAGACTGGAAGTCTCATTTTAATAAAGAGAAATTTAGGCTCAGTTCTTACATCAGTGGTATTACACCATGCTCTTTCACAGCTGCTATCCATTTGCAGTGGTTAATGATGAAATCATATGCTAAACCATTGGGAAAAAAAGAATATAAAATGTGTTTAAAACCCCGTAAGAGCCTTTAAGATTGATCAAAATGGCTTCAGGTTCTTAGTGTTCTTCAAGCAGACAGGTTTTGAAATTCTGTGAGAAAACATTTCTGCTTGTAGCAGTGTCCCTGTTCCTTACTAAATAATGGATGCCGTGCCACTCAAGGTGGGCTCGGTGGTCTTGTCATTCACTATGAAAGGCCTGATATCAAGCTTCACTCTATTAGCGTTTTTCCATGTTGAAGCATAACAAACTTTGGAAAATTGCATGACTTGATGGAGTGCTGACTGTGGTGGAAAGCATTTTTGTGCTACTTGAGCAGCGAACCACAGTCATGGTTAAATAGTGGGGCGTTTTTTTTTTCCCTCTAAGGTCGGGAAGAGGCCCCTGTCGAGCTCTCTCAATGTGCCAGTCCGGCTCAGAGAGTCTGAGGGGAAAAGCCGTGTCAGATTCCTATCCTTGGAAAACTATCAGTGGCATTGACACAGCTGCGCAAGGTTTTCTGGCCACAACTTCATCCTTTTTGCCCTTGTCTCAGATGTAGGAATGTATTTGTGGTCAGAACGTCTTAAATTCCAATTGGGAAGTTTTTCTTAAGTTCACCCATAGAAAAGTTCACACATAGAGGAAGATATTTCAATGTTTTTCCTATACATTGAAAACTCAATAAAATGCTGGACTCAATAAAACGCTAACAAGAATTTGAAAAATGTTCGATATAATGTATGTGATACATGATTTGAAACAAAATGAACTACAAGAATATGCACGAACTAAGAAATGCATAAAAAATATTAAAGAAACTAATTTTGATAAAATGACTCAAAGTGTAAAGAATTCCAAAACGTCAAGTGTTTGTCATGTTCTGACCATAAAGATTAGTTTAAAACCACCATTAATGATCATGTTTCTACATCTTTCACTTGGGAGCAAAAATCTGCCTTTAAACTGGAAAGGAATAAAGATTAGAAATTTAAAGTGGCTCTGATAAAATTTGTGATAATTTTTTTGGCCGTATCGCCCAGGCCTAATTGAAAACAGTGGGATCCAATGTTTTTTTTCATTATAAGTCAAAACATTCTACAAAATAGTTCTTTTGTGTTCCACAGAAGAAAGTCATACAGCTTTGGAACAACATGAGCGTGAGTTTTCGGTGAACTGTCCCTTTAATACTCCATGTCTGCTAAGCCAGTCTGAAGCGTTTGTCAACCTTGAACTATTCTGCAGTTGTGCTTTGCTTTCCATGACAGTTGTTCCCTCTTTCCCACACACAGAAGATTCCTTTTAGTTGAGAAATTGCTGCATTTTTTGGACTCACTCTCAGCGATTCAATTGGCGCCAATCTCTCTCAGTTCCATATGTTTCGCTTGTTGAATAAAACTCATGCTGTTCTTCTCACCAAAACCCTGCAATCTTCAAAGCCCTGTTTTGTGTGAAAAGAATTAAATTATTCAATTATTATTCAACTAGAAAATTTTGCAAGTTGGACAAAGCATTAATGCTTGATGTTTCATTCCAAAAAGAAGGCAGCAGCTTTTAAAACTAGGCACAGGAGTGTGTTGTTTGTTTGTAACTGTATTGCATTTCATCTTTCTTGCGTTTGTTTGTATTTCTGCATATTTTGGCCAGTTTTGTGCATGCTTGTACCCTACGCAGTGGATTTCATTCAGCATTCCTTTGAAAAGCTATTGTTGTAGTCCCTTTCCTTCAACAGCCAGATCTTTCTGACTCAAGGCTGTGTGTGTGTGTATATATGTGTGTGTGTGTGTGTGTGTGTGTGTGTGAGAGAGAGACATAGGGAGAAGCACATCTGCTGCGTATTAATGTGTATTTCCCCTGGATCAAACACAGCTGCATGCATCAGTCGTTAAGCCTGCCCCCTCCATACTTTGACATGAAGTATGACACACACACAACAGTGAAGATCTAAGATCTGCTCACAAGGTGTGTGATGCAGACAGGCTGTAACACCGAGCATGTGCAGTAAAAATGGTGAACTGTGCTGTGACTCTATTTTTGAAGTCTGAGAAGTAAGCTGTGCTTCAGAAGTTGAAAAATATGAGCCGTTTAATTTCGAATCATTTTAGCATCCATTAAACGCAGAGGTTCTCTGTGCTTTAAGTATTGCAGTGATGTCATAATAGGTCAAGTAGGCCGTTAATTTGCTCCTCTTGCATTTTCATGCCTTGGATTGCTGAAATTGATGCAGACTAAGCATGTGGGTCAATGACTAATAAGAGCTTCCACAATAACGGAAAGGGAAATCTTTTAAAAATGTAGTTTCAGTAAATGTGCAATGCTTATATCATTTCTTAACTATCACTGTTGAAAACTGATTCATATTTTTGAGGAAACTGTGATGCATGTACAGTATTGTTCAAAATAATAGCAGTACAATGTGACTAACCAGAATAATCAAGGTTTTTCGTATATTTTTTTATTGCTACGTGGCAAACAAGTTACCAGTAGGTTCAGTAGATTCTCAGAAAACAAATGACACCCAGCATTCATGATATGCACGCTCTTAAGGCTGTGCAATTGGGCAATTAGTTGAATTAGTTGAAAGGGGTGTGTTCAAAAAAATAGCAGTGTGGCATTCAATCACTGAGGTCATCAATTTTGTGAAGAAACAGGTGTGAATCAGGTGGCCCCTATTTAAGGATGAAGCCAACACTTGTTGAACATGCATTTGAAAGCTGAGGAAAATGGGTCGTTCAAGACATTGTTCAGAAGAACAGCGTACTTTGATTAAAAAGTTGATTAGAGAGGGGAAAACCTATAAAGAGGTGCAAAAAATGATAGGCTGTTCAGCTAAAATGATCTCCAATGCCTTAAAATGGAGAGCAAAACCAGAGAGACGTGGAAGAAAATGGAAGACAACCATCAAAATGGATAGAAGAATAACCAGAATGGCAAAGGCTCAGCCAATGATCACCTCCAGGATGATCAAAGACAGTCTGGAGTTACCTGTAAGTACTGTAACAGTTAGAAGACGTCTGTGTGAAGCTAATCTATTTTCAAGAATCCCCCGCAAAGTCCCTCTGTTAAAAAAAAGGCATGTGCAGAAGAGGTTACAATTTGCCAAAGAACACATCAACTGGCCTAAAGAGAAATGGAGGAACATTTTGTGGACTGATGAGAGTAAAATTGTTCTTTTTGGGTCCAAGGGCCACAGGCAGTTTGTGAGACGACCCCCAAACTCTGAATTCAAGCCACAGTACACAGTGAAGACCGTGAAGCATGGAGGTGCAAGCATCATGATATGGGCATGTTTCTCCTACTATGGTGTTGGGCCTATTTATCGCATACCAGGGATCATGGATCAGTTTGCATATGTTAAAATACTTGAAGAGGTCATGTTGCCCTATGCTGAAGAGGACATGCCCTTGAAATGGTTGTTTCAACAAGACAATGACCCAAAACACACTAGTAAACGGGCAAAGTCTTGGTTCCAAACCAACAAAATTAATGTTATGGAGTGGCCAGCCCAATCTCCAGACCTTAATCCAATTGAGAACTTGTGGGGTGATATCAAAAATGCTGTTTCTGAAGCAAAACCAAGAAATGTGAATGAATTGTGGAATGTTGTTAAAGAATCATGGAGTGGAATAACAGCTGAGAGGTGCCACAAGTTGGTTGACTCCATGCCACACAGATGTCAAGCAGTTTTAAAAAACTGTGGTCATACAACTAAATATTAGTTTAGTGATTCACAGGATTGCTAAATCCCAGAAAAAAAAAATGTTTGTACAAAATAGTTTTGAGTTTGTACAGTCAAAGGTAGACACTGCTATTTTTTTTGAACACACCCCTTTCAACTAATTGCCCAATTGCACAGCCTTAAGAGCGTGCACATCATGAATGCTGGGTCTTGTTTGTTTTCTGACAATCTACTGATCCTACTGGTAACTTGTTTGCCACGTAGCAGTAAAAAATATACTAAAAACCTTGATTATTCTGGTTAGTCACATTGTACTGCTATTATTTTGAACAATACTGTATGTTTTGCATATCAAAGATTCTTTGATCGGTAGTAAAGTTCGAAAGAACAGCATTTATAAGACATAATAAATGCCTTTAAAGTCACTTTCTTAACAATTGATTGTGTCCTTATGAAATAAAAGTTTGCATTTATTTATTTTTTTTAATCCAACTGACCCCAAACTTTTAAACAGTAGCGTACATTTAAAGGTAAAACGTTTTACAAACATTATTAATTCATGCATACTATTATAATTTTAGAGTGTCAACCAGTTTTATAACCAAATTGATCTTTAAAATAGCATTTTTTATTGCAATTAAAATGTATCAATTGAATGACTTTCGTGTCACTGAAATGTGCATTAGAAATGAGAAAATTGTTTTGAAAATAGCTAGTTGACTAGTGAAAACACCACTCAGATTACACGCAAATTGATTTTTCTGTCATAGGCAACAATGACGTGTTCTTTCACATTGAATCTCTCACCCAAATCTCACGGGAGACATTATAGATACAGCTTTGAGCTGATGAGAGGTGATGGTTCATTCTTACAGGAGCATCCAAGTGTGGCACTATTGTGATTCGCATTGGTATTTTTGCTTCTTGTTACAGTAATTCATCGCACCAGATGAGGATCTGTTTATGTTGAACAAAAGTGAGAAGTGGCAAATAAATTCTGTGCCTTGTCAGATCGCTATCAGCAATCATGCGCAACAGACACCAACAATCTCCATGTATCTCCTCAAACATGTGAAATGCTAAAACAGAAGTGGTATTTAGATACATAGGGTTAGTTAAATGTACAGAAATTGATTGCTCATTGTAAGTGTTAGAGCAATCGACTATAAAATTACTCAAAATTCTCTTCCTACTGCAAATATTTGCATATGAAAAACCGCCTGGAGTGTTTCAAAAATGAGCAAACCCTCAGTGTGAGAGGAGCGTTTAGGCTTGTACATTACTTGAATACTTTGTTTTCCCACAGCGACCGACCATGTTTTTGATTAATTTGGCTCTAGATACACTTGATCTCCTTCACATGATGTCCTTGCTGTAAGCAGGCCATTGTGGCTTTTTATAATATGCTTTGAATGCAAGTCCCCCTGCCATTTTTACAGTATCTAGATAGCTGTGGAAATGGCTTTGAAGTCGCAGGCCTCTCAATAGCGAGGTTTCCTTGGAAACTGAGGCAGACTGCAAGACTCCAGCTCATCAGAGAAAACGCGGCTATGTTTCAGAGTCATGATGCAGGTCTGTAGAAGAGACCTCATGAACTCGGGGTTATAGCTGAGGTCTGGTAAGATTTGATGACTTTTGCAGCTGCTCTGACATTAGCATGCATGTTTTTGTCCTCTTTGTTTTGAGACGAATTTGTCGCAAACTAAGTATTTGTGTTGCATTTAACTTCAAAGATTACTCTGTGTTGCATCATATCAAATACCTGAGACAGGCCAACTTTCTAAACATTTTTACTACTATTTTATTACTTTCATAAAGTCCCTTGTTAAAGGGATAGTGCACCCAAAAATGAATATTCTGTTATTAATATCTCACCCTCATGTTGTTTCAAACCTTAAGACCTTCGTTCATCTTCGGAACACAAATTAAGATATTTTTGATGAAATCTGAGAGCTTTCTGACCTTACATAGACTATAGGGAAACTACCATGTTTAAGGAACAGAAAGGTAGGATGGACATCATTAAAATAATCCATGTGACATCAGTGGTTCAGCCGTAATTTTATGAAGCTACGAGAATACTTTTTGTGCGCAAAGAAAAATAAAAGTATTTTATTCATCAATTTCTTCTCTTCTGTCAGTTGTGGTACTGTTGTGAATGCATGTCGAAAACCAACACAGAAGAGAAGAAGTTGTTGAATAAAGTCATTATTTTTGTTTTCTTTGCGCACAAATAGTATCCTCATAGCTTGTAGTCTAGGGTCGGAAAGCTCTCGGATTTCATCAGAATATCTTCATTTGTGTTCCGAAGATGAATGAAGGTCTTACAGGTTTGGAATGACATGAAGGTGAATAAGTGATGACACAATTTTCATTTTTGGGTGAACTATCCCTTTAAGACCTGATGAAATCAAAATGAGAGTTTTGAATTTTAGTCTGTTTGTTAGTTTTGACGTCATCTAAATGCTATTGCACTCATAAATAATGAGCATTTAATATGTGATATTTTAAAAACTATTGTGAAAAATATAAAGCTCAAAACTTTGTGACATCATTGAGTCTTTAAAGAGACCGTTCACCCAAAATTAAAATTGTTATCATTTACTCATCATGTTGTTTCAGACCTGTATGGCTTTATTATTTCTGTGAAACATAAAATAAGATGTTTCCAATGATGTTTTAACTGTTCTTGCCTTTAAAATAAAAGTCATTGATGTTTAAGATATCGCTGGAATTCAGTGGGGTTAATTTTATTGCACACAAAACCCCATAGTCTTCAAAATATCATATTTTGTGATTTTGCAGACAACAACATAAGGGTGAGAAAAGGATGACAAGTTTTAATTTTCAGTGAACTGTCCCTTTAAGAACCCATTTCTGCCATTAAACAACAGCAACAAGTTAAAAGTCAGTGTAACCCCTCCTCCAAATCATTACACTTTTAAATGCCTGTGTTTTGTGGTAATTAAACTTACACCTAACTTCTTGTGGCAGTAATGCACCGTTTCTACAATTAAGTAATGAGGCTTTACTAGATGGTAATATTGATCTGAGCACTCCAGACTAATTTGGCATAATGAAGGTAGCACTATCACATGTCCATTGTCTTACAGTTTAGTGAAAAATAAGCAGATTAGTGTAATTCAATGCTTGCAAGGTACAAGGAACACTTTTGTATTTCTACTGGAGCCTGTGAATTTTGGACCGGTTGACATTTTTACCAGGTCACAGTAATCTGTGCGGTCATGCCAAGAGTAAACAAGAAAGGAGTTAAAACAGCTGTTAAAGACTATAAATGGCTTCAGTGCTAATATACATAGACTAAAGGACAACAACCTTGAATGGTATTTAATGGACTTCCTGTCAACTGCTTCTATAGCCATCTCATGTACTGTCTTAGCTGTAAAGACTTTGAAAAAATCTTTGTTGGTGGCCTTTGCTAATCTTGCTTCCATCTGGTTAGTTCAGACAGATTCAACATGATCCACCTGAACTATGTAAGAGAGCAGTAACATGAGGACAGATGTTGCCCAAGTTTCAGTGACATTATCTTATCAAGACATCTGTGAGTTTCAGTGGTTTTGGACAACAGTTTGACTCTTCCCGGCCCATATTGTTGCTCTTCTCCAAAGCTTCTATACTTCGCAGGATGCAGAGAGTACGTGACAGTCTTGCCTTTCCACCCTTTAATTGTCTGTCGTCGGTCTCCTGTGATTTTAGTACATTTTGAATCCTGTCCAAAGCCACAGTCGATGCCTATTAAGTGACTTTGCAGCTTCGTTATGATTCATGTTGGGAAATTGATACTGAGATCAATAAGTCGGTCTCAACAGTGCTGCTAGTGGCATAATGTGGAAACGGTCATGCTTAACTGAATTGGAGGCCAGAATCATTGGAAGTTTGTTTACCAGAAAAGGAGGTTTTGTGAACCATAAGTTAGATTTAAAATTATGTAACACTTTATATTAACAAGATTTTCATAAGAAAATGTGTGATTCTTGCCAAAGCATGTTGCCAGCAGTTGCTTAACTTATTTAACACCGTTAAAATGTAATCTTTAGCAAATATCAATTTTTTACACTGTACATTATAATGTTTTAATGACAAAATTCACTTTTTTTTATCATGCCAATCTATAAATATTCAAATTTATAGGCCATATAATGAAAATAACAACTGGCTTATTTAACACCTACAAATTTAATATATATATTTTTTATACCATACACAGAAAATGTTACAGCTTCCCAGAAAGCCATGATTGAAGTTATTTCAGTATTTATATACTATAGTATTTATTAATATGTTTAATTTAGCTTTTGAATTACCTATAGAATTACTTTGTTTTCAGGCTTCATTTTAATTGTATGTACCAACTTTTATTAGTCTTGCTTTAATATTTCTATTTAGCTTTAATTTATTATAAAATAGATATATTTTTGAAATAAGGAGTTTTAGTGCCTAAACGTATTTATTTTTAGTATTCAAAATATAAGTTAAGTTTTTCATCAAATGTTTATTTATTTATTATTATTTATTTCATTTCAGCTATCTTTTGTGAATTACTGGTATGATTTTTAATAGTTTTAGTTAATTATGACAACATTGGTTATCATTCAGGTTCATAGCACAAATTGTGTGGGAGTTGCAATCTAAAGTTTAATTCATAAGCTATTCTAAGTTTTTACTGTATTTCTGCCCAAGGTAAGAGAAGGTGTGAAAGAGTCTTGAGTCATGGTACGAGGGTAAAACCCTGTGTGTTAACACATTGAGTCAGCAGTGTCATCCTGCATTAGAGGAGCTGTTGGTCTATGACTGTCCTGCCGCAGTTGAATTCGTCTTTGATGAATCGCTTTTGCTATTTCTGTGATATGGAACAGTGAGCACCAGCTCTTCTGCGGTTTCGTCCTCGCTCGGCTGCGTCTCTCGTCAGAGGCTACTGCAGGTGATTCTGGATGTGCTGCTGGGAGATCCTCTACCCGAGGATGAGACGCAGTCAGCTGCACAGATCTGTCAACATCCATGTCTGCTCGCCACCTCTCATTGCTGACAGCAGTCTGAGCTACCATTAGAGATGAACCAGACCACCCTACTGTGTCTGAGCCATCACACTCTAAGCTCTTTATACTGTACATGGCTTTACATAAGGAAGAAAGGAAAGACAATTTCCTTTGCTATTTCCACCTCTGTTGGTGCAGATCCTTAAATTAAAACTTCCAGACAGCAGAGAGATTTGGTGTTTGTTTGCTTTTTTTTCAAACCTATACAGTAAAGCTCCTTGCGCACCAAGTCTGAAATTGCATATGTATGGTATGCAGCAATCATTCAACCCTGGTTCTTTCATTGTGTTGTTAAATATTCGCTTGAAGTGAGCATTAGATATAACAACAAAGGTAATGTAAAAAGTAGAAGAAACTATAAATGTAAAAAAGTAGTCTCTTATGCTCACCAGGGCTACAAAACTAAAGTAAAAACAGTACAATTCTTAAATAATATTGCAATTTACTGTTCTTATTATATTATTATTATAACTATATTAATGTTTTCTATGAAAATATTTTTTAAAATGTAATGCAAAGCTACATTTCCAGCAGTCTTCAGTGTCACATGATCCTTCAGAAATCACTTTAAGATGTTGATTTGTTTTTAAGAAACATTGCAAAACAAAACCATTTTGTCCTGATTATTTGATGCATAGAAAGTTCAAATGAGCAGCGTTTATTAGAAATATAAATTTTTAGTAATATTATAGAAGCGTTAGTGTCACTTTTGATCAATGTAATGCATCTTTGCTATGTAAAAGTATAATTTCTTTTTTAAATCTTACTGACCGCAACATTTTGAATGGTGCTATACCTTGAACTAAATTCTGTGGAACAAAAAATATGCTACATATAATGCACTCTGTTAAGACTTCAGAAGGATTGTAATATAGTGAACGAATCATATGGACTTTTTTTTCAAACTTTAACCCAAAGACATATGTGTCTGGAAACAACATTGAGATTTTCTTAACATAATATTTTTTCCTTTCATATTTGCCAATTATTACATCATTCGGATGATGAATTTTCTTGCTTGGTGTATTTATAGAAGTCAGCCCTACTGTTCAGTGAGCAGCTCGTGCTGTTAGCTGCAGGAGGCTGAATGTAAACATTCCCAAAGAGAATTCTCCTGCTGGCCTGCACAGTCAGGTTTTCCACGGCCTCGGATCTGAAGAACTGTACCCAGTTGAAGGCCCCATTTATGCACACCCTCAGCTACCCGCAGATTTTATCAGTTTATTCTCTATACTTATACAACAAAGTGTTTCCTATTACATCAGCACTGAAAAATTCCCTTTCACGGCAGTTGCGAGCCAAACAAATGTCGTATGAGGTCTTGGTTGTCTCAGTTTGCATGTCACTGCTGTTATATCCAGCATAGAGAACCAGTTTCATCATTGCAGCAGATACAAACCTGCTTGTCAAAGGCTTGTTTTTACGGGGATATGAATGAGTTTGGAGGCGTGATAAGATAAAATATCCATTTATTTTGGACTTTTGAGTTCTGCAGATCCTACTCATTCATTTGTTCTTTGTTTTAAACACAATGAATGAACCAGATCTAGTCACAGCCAAACTATGTGAGTCCTTCTCCTAACCATTGTTTGTTCTCTTGCCATGGTGATGTGACTTACGAATCTCCACCTCTAGGGCGACATTCACAGGATTTAGTGTGGCTAACAGTTTTGGACGAGTGAAGGATTATTACGAAATGGGAAATGGGAAACATTCACGCCTTTTTCATTGCAAATGAATTCCACTCAGGCTCTGAACCGCAATCTTGGCTAGCCAGCTGGACTCAAACTCGCTTCCTTCTACACCCACCGGCTGAACCCCCACCTCTTGACCCACCAGTGATACCAGCTCTCTCTAACCAGCGGCCCGGAGACTCCTCTCGGAAATTGGGTCTGAAGTCTTGCGTAACGGCTGTATCCCACGGTTGAGCTGGCGGAGATGAGGAGAGTGAGCCAGATTCACTCAGAAAAAAAAATCCACTAGTTGTGTTTAATCATATTTGTATTGAGCCATTTAAAATTACATAGGCCGTTTCAGATTCCTATTACCCCGATTGTGCTTTTGAGGGCATTTACATAAGAATCACAGTTGTGTAGAACAAGAAAAGAAAGATGGAGAGCAATGAAATGGATCCTGATCCTTTTTTTTTTTTTTTTTTGGACTGTAAGTTGGAGTGTTTTTTACGTGACACAGTGAGTACAAGCAAAAAGACAAGACAAAGACACAACCTAATGGCAGTGTAATAAGGCTGTGTATCCTACCGATTTCCTGTTTTGATTCAGATTCACAGACTCTTTCTTGGAGAGATTCTGATTCATTTTCTGTGTATATTTCTGTTATAATATACTATTTGTTTTTTTGCATCAGAATCAGACTACATAGTTTGTTCTATATTCTATATTCTTTGTTCACTAAAAAGAACTGGTTGGTAAAAATTTTTTTTTCATGAATCAGACTTTTTTTTCATTCACTGAAAGAACTGGTTCTTAAGAGTCATTTATTCACGAATTAGACTACACAGATTGTATTGTATATTTTTTTATTCACTTAAAGCTGCAGTCGGTAACTTTTGATGCTCTTGTTTGCGTCTTGCGGAAGAACATCGTAGCCGGAACTACTTCTCTCTGTTTATGTCTATGAAGAATCACAAAGGTACTGGGTTACTCCGCCGCGGTACCACCGAAGCAATCTAAAATATTCAGAATATAAACACTTATTATAGGTGCACCCTAGTGATTCAGGACAAGCTAAATACTTGGTTTGGAAAATGGATTCATGGTGTACTCGCTTATTATATACATTTTTCTACATTTTGAACACAAACAAAGTTACGGACCGCAGCTCTGATTGGTTGTTTCTTACCGGGAGTGGTCCGTAACTGCAAATGGCAATAGGACCACTGGGAGGAGCCAGAGGAGCTTGATTTTTTCACAGATTATCTGTCTCATATTCTACTGTCAGGACATAATGACAGGTTAAACAAATATGTAAAAAATATATTTTTACAAAAGTTACCTACTGCAGCTTTAAAAGCACTGGTTTGTAAGAGTCAGTTGATCATAAATCAGACTACTTTAGACACGCTGAATGTTTTCGATTCACTGAAAATAACTGTTTTATAAGAGTTTATTTATTCATGAATAAATAATTTTTTTTTTTGCTGAACAAGAGGTGCTGCACAAATGAATCGAGTTGTTTAAAAGAAAAACACCTTCATAGAGCTCCAGTAACTGACGGTCCCAGCAGTAGTAGATAAAGAGCTTGAGCTTCAGGTTTCTCCGAGTCGAGAAAAAGACTGAACCTGAGCACAAAGTGTTTTGAAATAATATCTCAATCTCTCATCAGGTCAGCGCTTCTTTCCTATGAAACGCAAACATACCCCAGAAACTTGCATGAGCTCCTCGTTCGCAATTTCCTCAGCTTAGAAAGCCAGGAAATGAGATCAGCTGGATGCGTTTTAATTGGAGATTTTCATTCTCTCTGAAACCGACGTACTGAACAGCATTCAGTCTAGCTCTCTTTTTATTCTCACAGTCTTTCACTCGTTCTTTGATCCCTGGAGAGAGCTTGTGAATTTTGTGAAGTTAGACACCCTGGGAATTGACACACAATATCCTCCTAGCAGCGCGAGAGAGCGCCTCACAGAAGAGGACTCTGTTTTCTGTTCAGCGCCAGACTTTTCATTCGGCCATTACTGCTTTCTGGAGACATACAGTATAAAACCGTTTGTGTCGCTGCGGTTTACAGAAGGATGTTTTCAGAGATTAGAATAGCTTCAGGTGGAGAAATAAAAACAGAGCAGGGAAGAACTTGAGCTTGAACTGTGTGATGACTGAGCAGTGGCCTTTGATTTGTGTGGAGAGGCTGTAGCTCCTGTGTTTGCACACAGTGTGACAGTCTCTAAAAACGCCTCTCTGTTTTTCCAGGTCTTTAAGGGTGAATTTCAGCTACCTGATTTTCTTAAAGAACAAACACAGGTATGGTAGATATTCTGCCTGTCCGTAAGCTCTTCATAAATTGCTTTTTTAAATTAATTTTGTTCTTTCCTTTTTTTTTCTGTAAATAAAACCGTGGTCATTGAATTCCCATCTGCTTCCACTCACTCTGATTCTTTGCTCTTCACGTAATTTCTGATCATAACACTGGTTTACGCGGTGTCCTGTGCTCCTCTGATCTCATGTTTGGATTTTTTTATTTTTTTATTTTTTATCTGATCACTTTAGCTGTAGATGTGTAGATTAAATGTGCTTTCGTAGTTTTAGGCTGCTCTGCTGTCTAGAATCCTATACTGCCCCCTCTTGGACAGATGATGGTATATTATATCTTTCATCATCAAAATAGGAGTAAAAAAGTAACTGATTCATACAGAAAAGTTATTATAACAAAATGATCAAATCATGACAGGTTTACAACTTATGATAATAGCTTAAATTAGTATTTGAATTATGTTTTTAGTACTTCTACGGTAAAAATGACAAATATATAGCAAAAATAAATAAATAATAATAATTCAAACAACATTGTTTTATTATATGATATATGTGACCATGCACCACAAAACTAGTCATAAGGGTCCATTTTTTAAAATTGAGATTTATGCATCATCTGAAAGCTGAATACGTTTTCCATTGGTGTATGGTTTGTTATGATAGGACAATATTTAGCCGAGAAAATCTGTAATCTGAAAGTGCAAAACAATCTAAACACTGAGAAAATCTCCTTTAAATTTGTCTAAATTAAGCCCTTAGCAGTGCATATTACTAATCAAAAATTAAGTTTTGATTTATTCACGGTAGGAAATTTACATAATATCTTTATGGAACGTGATCTTTACTTAATATCCTAATGATTTTTGGCATAAAAGAAAAATCTATAATTTTGATTGTATAGTGTATTTTTAGCTATTGCTACAAACATACCCCAGCGACTTAAGACTGGTTTTGTGCTCCACGGTCACATATCGATTCCTCGTACAGTATGCATTAAATATATGAAGTGGCCTTAATCATTTGGTAAAGATGTGCCTTGCAAGAAGATTGTCATATTTGTTTTCCAAAAAAAATTGAAAACCACTAGTTCATAGGGTGTTGAGAAGTTTAAGAGGGTTTCTTTCTTAATCTTTGAATAATGTATGTCTAAATACATATGAACATGCACTCTCATCAGAGATCACGAGAAGAAATAAAAGCTAACTAACATCACAACAATACAAATACAGTGAAATCTGTTGATTCATGCGTTGCTCTAGGCTGGACTGTCCTGTGTCCACACATGTGTAACAGATGTTTCTCTTATCACAGCTACAGAAGTCCCTAGAAAAGCCCAACCCAAGTTAGGAGAAGAAGAAGAACAGAGCTTTATCAACAGAAGTGAGTTATTATCATCTTTACTGGCAAACTTTGCTCCCTCTTTGTATCAAGCAGTGTTTTCATGAACATGATTTACAGTACAAGAGTTATTTCAAGGGAATCGTGAAAGTTATGCTAGAAAAATATTATTATTAATATTAAATGTGGTTTCCTGAGAATTGGTGAATTTGTTCACCATCATGTTTTGACATTATTTGATATTTATGACATCATATCTAAAGTATTATTCTAGAAACAATGTTAAGTCTTAATGTACTTTACCATACGGTTCAGTCACATAATATTGACCCATTTTTTGATACATTATTTGACTTTTAGTATAATTCATTATTAATATTAATTATTATTATTAATAGTAATCGTAGTAATTTATTAATAATTTTATAAATATTTTTTATAATTTATCAATGTATTTATTATCAATAATAATAATAACAGTTGTAGAATTAATAATAATAATAATAATATATTTTGATACCTGCATTTTAACTTCAACTTCCTATATCATAAAGAATGATTAGTAAAGGATGATAATATTTGTGTGGTCAGTAGAGGTGAGGTGACGTACTGCTGTGCTCTTGCTGTGTTTCAGGGCTGAGTAGAGGCAGATGTCGTGGGACCATGATGGAACTGCATCACCCCCGCTATGCTGGGACCTCCATGCATGGAAACACACACACACATGCGCACACACACACATATATACACACACACACAGGCCTTTGGATCCGGACCACTCTTTGGAGGACAGTTTTGGCCTTTGATGTTGTACTGTAACAATTGTGGCCTAAGAATGTCATTGCTTTTTATTTGATTTGATTTTTTTACTTTTTTTCCACACTGTACTCTAAGTTTCATTTATTTTCCTAGCTACACAAACCTGTGATTCTGTTATAAGAAAATACAGTGGATTTAATTAGCAGCAAGGAAATATTTATGGAGGAGCGTTAGCTTTAGAAGACGTTATTTTAAAGTTTTTTGTTTGTTTGTTTTTTTTTTCATGTCTTCGTAACGTGCAATTCCTTGGGTACTGAATGATGTTCAAGACTTTAATCTTGTGTAGAGATAGACATGCATTTTGTTCTCTGCATTCACAATGGAGTGACCTTATGTACATTGAGAGCTGTAATAAATGAGCTGCCAGTGCTGAACAGAAGAGGCTCATTGACGTGTTCTCCATTGGCAGAGAATCCGCACATTGTGATGTTTGTTGTTGTTTTTACGATTGTTATTTTTGTACTTAAGTGTAAATCATAATTATGTACTCTTTTCATTTCTTTCAATGAAATAAACCCTGAGCGCTGTTGGCAGCCAATGTGCTGATATTAGTCACATTCTTATATCACTTGAAAACACTGCACATTTTATGTGCTAGTTCCATTCTTTATATTGTGTACCGTTTAAAATCATAAATACAGTAAAAATGTAATATTGTCTGAAACATTATTCTGATTTAAAATGCTGATTTAAACTGTTTTCTATTTGAAAATGTAATTTATCACCAGTGACGGCAAAGATCTTCATTGTCACAAGATCCTTCTGAAATCATTTTAATATACTGATTAAGTGCTCAGAAACACTTGTGCAGCTTATGTTTGTGCAATTTCTGTTTTTTTCTTTTTTCAGGATTATTTGAAGGATAGAATGTTCAAAGAACAGCATTTATTTGCAAAAGAGATATTTTGCAACATTAGAAATCTTTACTGTTACCTTCTGTCAATGCAATGCATAAATTGATTTGCAATATATATATATAACTTTTTTCCATAATACATGTACATTCAAGGTAAATGATCCACCCGTTACAATACATCATTCTGATGTTGGCGTCCAGACAAAAATGTACATTTGAAATTATCAGAAACCAGTGCACAACGTTTATAAGGGACGTAACAGTCAACAAGTAACAAAGGTTTCCCATGGTTCAAATTGTACAGCTATAAGAGTTAAAAAATAAGAGTCTGCAACAGCTGACAGTAGTGTCCTCATAGAAATCCAGCGCTTCTCTCTTTATTTACAGTGCAGTAATACACACATAAAGGAGGATAATAAATGTCTCGCAGTAGAAATGAAAAGAAATGATTTGTCTTTTATAGACCTGATCAACAGTCTTCGAGTTGTGGTTTAACATTGCACGTGTGTATGAAGGATGCAGATGTTTGAGAGGCTTTGGTACATGAGCTCCTGTCGGAAGGGTTAAAACATCCTTCGCACTCGCACGCTTTTGACAAAAGGAATTGACCGATAGTCACATCATAAGAAGACCACTTCTCCCATAATCTCTGTCAGCTGTTAGAAAAGTACAGTTGCTTTTTGTTTTGGGGGATTTAGGCTGTGAGGAATAGCATACTACTACTGCAGTATGTGTGGAATACCCTGACGACCAAATGTGTAGCATATAACAGCACACTGCATGGAATATAATATCCCACAATGCAAAGTGCATGCCTTAACAGTCCATTTCCAATATAGTATCATTGATTCACTTGAAGAGAATATCAAAAGTTAACATTTTCACTATAAATAAGCTTTATTTCCAAAATGATGATTGGATGCTGCATTTATTTCACATGCTATTCAAGAAAATATCACTTGCAGCACTGTGTGAAGGATTCAGTAAGCTCGTGTTCAATTCAAAACGACCTTAGGCGTTAATTAGTTGGAAGATGGGGAAGACTGTATTTCTCTTAAAATGTGCAACTATTATGCAAGACACATTTGATGAGAAACAACCATAACATGCTGAAAGCAGGTCTAATTTTGGCCTCATTTAAAATCTAGTTTTTGAAGTTCTTTTTCATAATTTTGGACATGGTCAAAATGTATATAATCAGTCATGAAGATTAGATATGGAAATATGACAAGATTTATGTATGCAACTTTAAAAGTTTTAAAAGATTGTGGTCAGTAAGATTTGTTTTAGTATTTTTTTTTAAGTATCTTATGCTTACCAGTGCTGCATGTATTTGATAAAAAATAGTGATATTGTGAAATACTATTATCATTTCACAAATGACTGGTTTTTATTTGAATATATTTTAAGATGTATTAATATAAAGCAGAATTTCCAGCAGCCATTACTCCAGTCTTCAGTGTCACACATAATCTTTCAAAACTTCAAAATCTCCTTTAAAACTAATGTTGAAAAGAGTTGTGCTGCTGATTATTTTTTCTTGTGGAAACCATACATACATATATTTTCAGGATTCTTTGAAAAATAGAGAGCTTTTATTTGAAACCCAGATCTTTTGTAACATTATAAATGCCTTAACTCTCACTTTTGATTAATTGAATGCATCCTTGCGGAATAAAATGATCAAAAATCTTACTGACCCTAAACTTTTGAACAGTAGTGTACAGTATATGCACTGTGAACAGAGCCTGAAGGTAGCGACACACCGAAGACTAATGCGTCTCGTCAGATCACGTGGAAGCAGTTTTCTGTCCCGTGGAAGAGCCTGGACCCTTTCCAGACTTTAGGACACTGAGGGAAGTGTAGTGCCCCCTGATAACACCTGTCAGTGAGGAGCATCACGGGGGTCATGGAGCCACAGATTCAAAGTGCAAACATATGGACACAGGTCACGAAATGTGTAACAAAGGCAACGTCAACTACTTTTCTGAGATCATTGTCATTATCACCATCAACCAAAACATTGTTTGATGAAGAAAAGGGGCAATAGAGACGCTAAACGATAAAACGAGGTTATATAAATACTAGCACAAGGTTATTAGCACAGTCCTTTTGGTCACACACTGTTTCGACGACTTCTTCGTGGCTTGGTTGTTATTTAAGGGAGCTGACCTAACGCTGCCTAGTTTGAGGATTCAGAGCTGTGCTAGTTTTTATTCATCGTGGAATACTTACTGTACATTTGGCAGCCATTAGGGAAGGGAAACAGTTGTGCCCCTGTACGAGGCTTTTCATTTCTTATAAAAGCAGATCTAAAAGGACCTGATCTGTGCGGTGTGTACTGGAGGCGTGTTCAGAAAAGAAAGGAAAAAACGTCAGTCACAGTGTGCTCAAACACCACGAGCATGCAGACAACGCCAGGGTCTGACACAACGGCATTCTGTGGCAGGCAAACGATATTAAGAGTCGAGACGTCGAGGCAGATCCTGGGCGGTCTCGAGCCTCCAGGAGGAGATTTGGCCAGACGGGACTCGGTGGGCGGCAGCCTACTCTTATTCTCACTTGTTCTCGATAAGGGTCTGCACCTTGTGTACCAGCTCCCGCGCTATTCGGAGGATGTGCTGCACGTCGTGGCGCTCGGCCATCTCTGTTAGAGAAGAACACAGAGAAAACAATTATTCAATAGAATGATACTTTCACATGGCCACATGCTGCATTTCCGGTTTAAAACTCAGTGTCGTGCTGTGATATCTTAAAGCTGAAGTTTGCTGTTTTTTAATGTTGTATAATAAAAACATCTCCTGCAAAGGGTTCTTCAGATAGAGCTTCAAGCATCCCCAGGAGGCTGCAACGAGGTGCTGCAGGGTCAGCAAAACATTTTTTTATAAGGGATAGCAAAGTTAGTGTGTTCATGTAAGAATAAAATATAAAAAAATTAAATCTATTTTAATTTCATTTTAACACATTCACAGTTTTTAATAGTGCCATTTCATTCTGCTTTCTAAGGACTACATTTGAAAGTCTTTCATAGAGAAGTGCTATAAAAAAAAATCTGGTTTTCAGGTTTATACATCTCTAATTACTGTAATACTGGGTAGAATTATTATTTTTATTTTATTTATTTTTTTACATTAATTGAAAGTATGTGCTTTTATCTTTTGTAAAATTACAAGATAAAAGATAATTATTTAATATAGGTAACAATATTTATAGTAGCATTTATTATATATATATATATATATATATATATATATATATATATATATATATATATATATATATATATACACATACAGTGCCTTGAAAGGTTTTACCCCCTTTCCATTTTTTTTTTTTTTTTTTTTGTATATTTGTTAACACTTAAAAGATTCAGATCATCAAAAATTGTTTATATTAGACAAAGATAAAGCAAGTAAATACAAAATTAAAATTTTAAGTGATGTTGCGTGAGAAAAGATCTATCCATACATACCTGGACCTAAGTTAATTGCCCCTTCCTGTTAAATCATGAAAGAACTGTGATTAACCACATTATTTTAGAAATCTGTAAAATTTCACTAGCCAAAACCAGGCCTGATTACATTTTAAAATATATTAAAATAGGAAATATTTCTTTAAAACTGTAACCGGTTTCACAATTTGAATGTTTTTACTTTTTTTTTTGGTTTTTACTTTTGTTGCTTACAAAAAAAAATTGTTATAACAAACTGCTACTTTTGACCAGTTGCCAATGGAGAAAGTTGGCTCAACCAATGGTGTGGGTTTGGAGCTATTCATTTTGTTTAATCAATGAAAGGCAGGGAGTGCGTTTGGAAAATCCGAAAACAGTCACTTCATCTTTAAAGCTGTCCTCTATTCAGTTGACTCACCGTTAAAGAACTTGATGATATCAGTGAAGTCCATGTTGTTGTCCAGGATAATGTCCCTGTACACCTCCACCAAGGCCAGTGCAATGAACAGGACAACGTGTTTAGAGGAGATGCGAGGGGCGACCCAGATGACCTCCCAGACGGCAAACACATCCTCATAGAGTAGCTCTGACACAGACACACAAGTTACACAGTAAGTTAAGCAATGAAGGTACAATCTGAGATTTGGCATCTTCACCTTGTTTAAAAGTATCTGAAATGATCCTCACCTCTTTTGAAGTCCAGGAGGAACCAGCGGTAGCAGAAGTAGAAATGGGTGTAATCTCCATTCTGCTGCATAAGCTCAAACAATTCTGAGTCAAGGATCTGAAAAAATAAATAAATAAATAAGAACCTTCATGATCAGAACTCATTATGTCACAGACGGCATCAGAAGAACCAACAAATCACAGCGCTGACTCAGGCAGGAAGAGGAAGAAAGGTCATGTGTCATGTTACCTGTATTAGTGACCTCATATTGGCGAAATGATTGTCCATGGCTCCTCCGGTAGGGAAATTCTGACTCATCCTTTTCATTAGCTGAGTGAAACAGCTGTAGGCCAAGCACTCTTTAGAGGGGGTAAAAAAAAGAAGAGAACATAATTATAAAAATAGAATATTTTATATGAAATTTTAACAGAAAATTTTAATGTTGAAAATAGTTCCTAATACAAAAAGATGATAAATAACATTTAAATACATCAAATTAGACCAAGGACTACACACACACGCACACACACATATATACTGTATATATATATATATATATATATATATATATATATATATATATATATATATATATATATATATAGTTTAATAATATGGATTTCTAAGAATTTATTTTGGAAAACGTAAAAGGCATTTTTTTTCTTTTGCAGCCTCAGATTCCAGATTTACAAATAGTTGTATCTCATCCAAATATTGTCATATCCTAACAAACCATCAATGGAAAGCATATTTATTCAGCTTTTAGGTATGTATGTATAAATCTCAATTTCACATTTGAAAATTGACCCTTATAACAGGTTTTGTGGTCCAGGGTCACATATTATAAATATACAAGTCAAGATGAAACATCGAGAAGACTACATGTCTCTATGTCTATTATGTTTCAATGTCTCTCTCACTCACCATCATCCAGAATGACCATCAGTGGAGCTAGAAGGTCACACATGCCTTGCACATAGCCAATCTCCAGATGTTCCCACACGTAACTGGATCATAAAATAAGGACAAAGACATAAGAGACTGAGGTCGACTGAGCCTCAGTTCAGCCGTTTTAGAAAATTAGTTAGTCTGTGATTTATGTTTCGATTAATCTAACAGACTGACTGATTTGAAATTCAATGAGCTGCTATTCTGAGAGAGTCACACACGGCCGAACGAGAAGACGACAGATCAGCGAGATCAACACGGTCCTCTACTGACCTGCACATGATGTTTCGCAGTTTCTCCAGGTTGCTGGTAGTGAAGTAATAGTAGTTACGATCGCAGCGCTGGACGTCTTTGTCTATTCTGTGCAGGTTCAGAGCCACCTTGTCCAACAGCTCAATCTGCTCACAAGCACATTGACCAAACAACTGACCAGAATAAATCATTGTCCTTTACAATTTTGACTGTGATAAATGTAGTAGATCTGTAATGGTGTATCAACTTAAATAGATAGTTCACCCAAAAAAAATTTATTACTCACCCCCATGTGGTTCCAAACCCGTAAGACCTTCATTCATCTTTGAAACACAAATTAAAATATTTTTGAAGAAATCCGAGAGCTTTCTGACCTGCATAGACAGCAAGGGTACTACCACAATAAAGGCACAGAAACATAGTAAGGACATCTTTAAAATAATCCATTTGACATCAGTGGTTCTACCATAATTTTCTGAAGCTACAAGAATACTTTTTGTGTGCAAAGAATATAAAAATAACTTGATTCAACAATTTGTCTCCTCCCTGTCACCCTGTAGGGCCATTTTGGGAGGAATCACAATGCATGTGCATGCTTTGATCTGAACGTAAATAATATTACTCTCGTTCGGTATTTAAATTTAAAGTCGTTATTTTAGTTTTATTTGAACACAAAAAGTATTCTTGTAATTTAGTAAAATTATAGTTGAATCGCTGATGTCACATTTTAACAATGTTTCCATGCCTTGATCATGGTAGTACCCTTGCTGTCTATGGAGGGTCAGAAAGCTCTTGGATTTCATCAAAAATAATGTGTTCCGAAGTTGAATGAAGGTCTTATGGGTTTGGGACAAAATAAGGGTGAGTAATTAATGACAGAATTTTCATTTTTGGGTGAACTATCCCTTTAAACAGTGTCTTAACGTACCGTATAAGAGGAGAAGGATGGTGGCGTGCCCTCAGTAGTGGTTGTGAGTTTGTCCAGCTGACTGCAGAGTTTGTCCTCACTCAGGGAGTCCCGTCCACCCTGCTCCTCCAGTACCCCAGTGGGTGTAGTGTCCTCCTCCATGCTCTGTCCGTCATCGATGCTGGACATGATTTGGGAATGTCCAGATGCTACAGAGTAGTTCCTGGAGGAGGGCAGGCCTGAGTCTGGAGAGTCAAACTCCACCAGAGGCCTCTCGTCTGGAGCTAACATGGCTGGGGTAACCACAGTGGTTAAGGTGGGAGTACTTCCTCCCTCACATGAGGTGTTGTGACCCCCTGCGTCAGGCTCATCCACAGACATGAATACCTTAAGACAGAGAAGAGATGGGATGGATGGGATATGATGACTTTAGAAATGAAAATTCTAAATGGTAACATAAAAAACACCCTTTCTACCCTGTCAAAATCATCTCTTGTTTCAGTAAGCTTTATTAGTCCATGTTGCTTTAAATGCTAATGAGTTCTATTGACCCCACCCCTCTCTTCCGTGGGATGACAAGCAGACTGTAAACTTCCGCCACGAAACTTGCTATTAGCACTTATTAGGAAAGGCGTTTGCAAATATTATAAAAAACCCTTCTACTGGATCATGAAAGGTTTGCGCGAACATAAACACATTTTGGCACATCAGAGGGCGCATTCCCTTCAAAATCTCAGAACAGACTGATTTGAGAAAGGGGATTTTAATATAGGGATTTAAAAAAAAAAAAAACACTGGGTGGATTTTTATCATTATAGGGTGGATGTGTTCACACACTTCCAACACACATTTATGTTCAGACAACATGTAAAGTGAATTTTGCCTCCGATGACCCCTTTAAAGAATTGAGCAGTTAGCTTATCAACATGCTAAAACCAAACAGCAAATAAACATACATTTCATTAGGAACTCAAAATTATGTAGGCCTAATCAAAAACAAACTATTTGACCTAACATCTTTGTGTGGCATATATGTTAATGTTTATTAAATTACTGAACAGTTAGCTTCCCTTATGAAACAAAAATATATTGCAGTATATTGGAAAATATCATATATTCAGGCATATATTCTTATATATATTTATTTTTTCCAATATATTGCAATATATTGAAAGCAGCAAGCATTTGTATATTTTGCAATATATTATATAATATATGTATCATCAATATATTATTAAATGTATTCAAATATATAAAATATTAGAAAATAAAAAGGGAAAATAATATATTACAATATATCACAATATATTTTAAGAAATATATTGGTAAATATATTTTCCTTTCGTAAGGGTTATCCCAACAACACATTATTAATAAACATTTAATACTAAAAAGTGTTGGTATGTAATCAAAAACAAACTATTACCAAATATTAGTCAAAATTTGCGTATGCTTATTCAAGTATTGAACAGTTAGCTTAGCAACATGCTAACATGATAAATAACATACATTTCCTTCAATACTCAAAAGTATTGAAAAGTGAAATATAAAATGAACTGTTTTACCCAATATCTATATGTGGCATGTATGTTTATCCATACTTAAGTTCTGAGTGGTATTGAATATTGTAATAAGTCAAAGTGACGTGACATACAGCCAAGTATTCATGCTCTGCATTTAACCCATCCAAAGTTTACACACAAACCGTGAACACACACCCAGAGCAGTGGGCAGACATTTATGCTGCAGTGCCCGGGGAGCAGCTGGGGGTTTGGTGCCTTGCTCAAGGGCACCTCAGTCATGGTATTGCCGGCCCGAGACTCGAACCCACAACCCTAGGGTTAAGAGTCAAACTCTCTAACCACAAGGCCACGACTTCCCACGTATAAATAAATAAAATAAAACAATTGTTGTGTCAGGGACATAAATATGTTCACCGCTGACCACTCAGCATAGGAACATGCTAATTACTAACTACATTGAAATGATCTGCAAGTAAGAAAGGATTATGTGCCATATAAGGTTCTACCTTATAAGAGAATCCCAAAGCATTCACTTAAGTGATTCTGTGAGTGTTACTATACTGCCTATGTAGGCAGCAAGGCAGCTTGCTAGGTTTGTAAGCAAATAACCTATACTTACTTAAACAGAGCTTGTGACTGACCTCGTTGCTAATGGTGGAGTCCCTATGGATGAGTCGGAGGACGTGGCTGTCTATACTGCTCCCTGACGACAACTTGGCAAAGATGGCCGACTGCATCTCTTTTTCCCGCTGCTTCACAATGACCTCACATGCCTTCCACTCCCGCATCACCTGCTGATACCTTGCTGTGATCTTCTCGTCAATCTACGAAACACACGAGGGCATGTCAGACAATCAGAACGTACATCACACCAGAGCAAACTATTGTGACAAAGAAGAGTGCTTATAAAGCTTCACCTGAGCCATGTCTTTCTTGCCCATCCCAAACTTGTAGTGGCCCAGCAGAAATGGCCACACCTCCTTCCTGATCTCATGCTCCACCCCTCCATAGTAAACCAACCTCAGCAGCTCCAGCTCCTTATAATTCTGGCAAGAGAGAAAAAGGGACAGATGGAGACAGCGGGACTACTGCAACCTACGGTAGATGCCACTGACCGCTAGTACCCTCTAGTGACCGGAGCTGAAGAGTACTAGGCTAACCTTACAGTCTTTCTGATATTTACTCCACACATCTTTGCTGAGCCCTCCAGAGGCTTCACTGGGCTTGTCCGGAGGGACAATGTTGTGGTTGACCAGTGCTGAAAGGTGCGTCCTCACAGTGGACAGGTGCCGACAGTAGCCCAGCCCTACAGATGGAAAAGTGGCATGAGCGCATTACAACACTATATGCACAGCTGAGGGTGTTTTATACTAATTGATATGAAAAATTGCACAGATTTTCTTTGGACTTACAGCCATAAAACGCTCGAGACACAATCTGTCTCTTCATATTTTGGCACAGCGTCTTCAGTGGAATACTGGACACAGAAGGGAAACATCCGTTACATCTTTCAATACAGGAGGACTAGTCAGATGATTTTTGCAAACATATATGCAAACAACAGCCAAACAGCATATATGCACTCAATAAATGATTTAATATATTCAATTCAAGTTTGTTTGTATACTGTTATTCACGATACAAATCGTTGCAATGCAACTTTACAGAAAATTAAGTTTCTACAATATTTAGTAGTAGCTTATCAGTGGTGACTGTCAGTGTATGTGCATATGGCAGAAATGGACAGAAAAATCAATTAAAGACGTAATCAAACAGACAATGAACACTATTAACAGCAATTATTTTATTTAAGTTTTTATCTGGGTACTTATGTCTCAGGGATTGTATCTGTTTTCTTTTGGTAATATGAAAGTCACTTTAAAAATGTCATGGAAATTTTTCATTATGCTTTCATCACTTTTTGTTGATTTATGTATCAGTTTTAATGTCAGAATTTGCATCTTAAAATATGAAAATCCATTGAAAACCAAAACACACATATTTATTGTGTGATAATGATCTATATAAATCTGTACAAAAAATAAAAGAAAAGAAAAACTGATACAACCAACAATATTAATACTAATGAAGTTTTCACTATGGTTAGTCTCAGAGCAAGTGGGCTTGAGATGAAACAAAGAAAATTTAAGAAAAATATCATCACCCTACTGTCATTTCCATTAAATGTAAATAATTATGCGTAAGTGTAAGGATATTATTTATTTGTACATAATTAGGATGCATAAAATGCTACGCAAAACAACATTTCCAGAATTCCAGAAATGTTTATTTTCCACCACATAATAACAAAAACAATACAGGATGGAAACGACAAGATTAAATAAGATTATGATATAAGATCATATTTTATACGATTAATAGATTTACTTTAAGCTATTATGCATTATATTGACCAAAAATAACAGTAAAGATAACGTTACAGAAGATTTCTGTTTCAAATAAATGCCTTTCTTTTAACTCTCTATTCATCAAAGAATCCTGTAAAATCATGTTTTTTGACACTGATATTTCTTTAGCAACAAATTAGTGCATTAGAATGATTTCTGAAGAGACTGGAGTAACAAGTACTGAAATTAATTTAGATGTAATTAAATTAGATATTACATTTGTATACAAATACAAAACGGTTGTATTCGGTTGTATTAATAATTAACAATATTACTGTTTTTAACGGGTTTTCTAACCAATAAAACTCTCACCGGTCATGCATGCAGGTACAGCTCTCTGGAAGCTCGACGGAAGCGATGCTGCCCCCAGTGGAGCAGGACAGACAAGATGACATATGACTGGTGCACTCGCCCTGCTGCCATGACAACGGGCTGCCGCCAAAAGCCTGCATCTCCTGCATCATGTCCCCGTGGTCTACTAGGGTGTGGGAGTGGAATAGATAGAAAAGAGGCAGAGCGAGAGAAAGAGAGAGAGGAAATAAGAGATGAATAAGCAAACATGAAACCTGCTCCAGTAACCTGCATTTGAAGAACATATTTGAGATATATAGGATCATTAATATTACTAGGATCATTGAAAGTGGGTATTTTCTTTCCTCTCAGAGTTACTCTACAATAAGAAGCTGTTGTACGATGGAAAGCTGTCATATGGGAATTCATTTCACATCCCTACTGGACATCAAACATCTCTACTGGAAATCAGGCTCTTGGGATGGACATAAAGCATCTGATTCAGCTCACTGAATTTCAGGCCTCAGCTCAACCATGAGATAATTAAGGAAGAGTAAAATGCATCCTAAACTGCATTTTAATATATCTGATTTAAATGTTTTATAATATTTAGCAATTTGTTCATTTTGAATGGTACTTAGATTAGGGCTGTCAATCAACTAAAGAAATTCATTACATGGATTAAATCATATATAATTTAATTAACATTAAACACATTTACTCATATGAATTTTGACTGAGAAAACATCTCATTTAAAACTATTTTAAAACTTTATTTTGGCAGATACAAATCACATAATAGAAATTAAGAAAAGTGCCTCTAGATGTTGTAATATGTGTTTTATTTCTATATTTCTTTAACATAAAACTATCCGTTTATCCATAGGGGCCATTTACACACAACTTACTTTTGCATTATGTCTACCATGTTTTTTTTTTTAAACAGTAACTGTACGAGTCAAGTGTTGCTGTTTCTTAGCATCTCTCGCCATGAGCTCTGCAATTTTAAAGACACCATATCTCTGGTTTACAGTAGATTGGCTTTTTAAATATCCCTTTCTTCTGCCCCATTCTTTTGTTTTTTGATGTAAGAACATGTTGCTGGCACCACATACTCTAAGTGTGGTTTGCCAAAAAGCGTTGCCTAAAGGTTTTACTTTAAAGGGATAATTCACCACACAATGATAATTTTGTCATCGATCACTTACCCCCATGTGGTTCCAAACCCGTAAAAGCTTTGTTCGTCTTCGGAACACAATTTAAGATATTTTGGATGAAAACCAGGAGGCTTTTTACTGTCCCACAGACTGCCAAGTAAGTTACACTGTCAAGCCCCAGAAAAGTATGAAAGACGTCGTCAGTGGTTCAACCGTAACGTTATGAAGCAACGAGAATACTTTTTGTACACAAAAAAAAAAAAAAAAAAACTTTATTCAACAATTTGTCTCGTCTGTTTCTCTCCACATTGCCGTAGCCACATTTTGGAGAATATGAGCTGAACGCAGACAGCGTACGCTCTTCTGAGTCAGCCGCGCCACAAGTTGTGCTGTTTTCTTTCAAATCAAGCGTAAAAATACATAAACATGTGGAGAGAAACAGAGAAGACGAATGGCAGTCTATGGCCTCCCAGTTTTCATCCAAAATATCTTAAATTGTGTTCCGAAGACGAACAAAGCTTTGAAGGGTTTGGAACCACATGTGGGCTAATTGATTAATGACAAAATTTTCATTTTGGGGTGGAGTATCCCTTTAAGCTAGAACTGCTCTGTTTAACGTGTAGGTGGAAAACAATTAATTGCATATTTTGTTCTTTTTAAAATAATACCACTAAAAAGGATAAATTGACAGCCCCAATTTAGACGTACTTTTCTTTTTCCAGATATTTCTTCCTGTTAGAAATGGCCTTAAACACACATAATGAAATCAAAGCAAACCTAAAATATAAGGATATCAAAAACATGCATCTATGAATGAAGAGAAGGGAAAGGTGTAAAACGATGCAGGGATGCCATGCCAGGAGACCTGCCAATCAATCGATCAATCAATCACAGTGTCACAAATCAAGCCAGGCACTGGTAGAGCTTGGAGAGGAGTAAAGAGGGACAGACAGTAACCACTCCTACCATGCTAGATGCATCAGATTGAACCATCACAAAAATAAAGACAAATCAAGAAGACCAATGTACACTGTGTGTAGTTGTAAAAAAACGTGAAGAGAGTGAATCAACTGAACCAAAAAAAGTCAATAGTAAATGCTCTTCACCTTAATTCTTCAGGTTGGAGCTGGTGACCTGTGTGCAGTGTGTACAGTGTGCACGGAGAACATGTATTCAATATCTTTCCCTAAAAGTCTGACGTGGCCTATGGGACTTTGGTAAGGCTATGATCGAATGGGCGACGCATTCACGGAACGATTCGTGATTCTACTACACCAGAACCCCACAGGACCTAACTGATATAATGAAAGGTGACTGCAGTTAGTGAAGAATTACAGTGAACAGCATTGCAGAAAACCGACTCGACACAGGAGGAAAACCAAAACAACAATGACAACTCAAACCAAAGAGGAAAAGAGAGAATTCACAAAGGGAAGAAGACACAGTTCTGACAAGTAAGCAGTGGAGCGCATTCGCTGCAAAGTTTAAACGAAAATGTAATACATAACGTGTGCAAACTTGACATGCAAAGCCCTCAAGCATTTGCCAGTGAAAACAAATAAAGACACAGAACCTAAAAATAACCAAGACCTCTCCAAGGACTTACTTAAGTCAACCAAAGAGTGCAAAAGGAAAACAGCAAATCATTGGAAGCAATGCAGCCTGGCCACCACAGTCAGGCCCAACAGTGCAGAGAGGAGGAGGGTCTGAGCTCCATGAACGCTCATCATACCTCCTAGGGCAGTCAGGGTAGTGTCGTCATGTATGTGTGTGAGAAGGAGAAAGACAAAGGCAGAGTAGTAGTGTGACAACGTGGCAGGGCAATGGAAGCTCTCCCAACTGTGAGAAAGGTTAGCGTAGGTAACCTCCGGTAAAGGAGGGGTGGAGGCAAAAGAGTGACGACAGCGGAGGAGAGAGAGTCAGGGGAGAGAGATGTGCACTGTACTGACCTCACACACACACACACACACACACACACACACACACACACACACTTAAAAACCCAAATGTGAAAATAAGGGACATTCAGTGTTTGTGTGAATAATAAAAAATGCTTCAACATTAATATTATGTGAATTTAATTAAGAATTAGAATTTTTCTACATAGTTAGATGTAAATATATGCATTTTAGCAGAATACACACACACACACACATACACACATACACACACAAATATATATATATATATATATATATATATATATATATATATATATATATATATATATATTATATATATATATATATATATATATATATATATATATATATATATATATATATATATATATATATAAAATAGGAATAAAAAAGTCAACATTGAAATTATTAAAAATTTAATTCAATAATTAGATTTTTTTTTTTACCTAGTTTTTTTGGAGAACTATACACATGTTAGCCAAATAGATTTTTTTTAACATTTATACTTATAACAATTTATTATATCTAATATAATAAACAAAATAATAAAACAAAATAATACAAAATCTTTGACAGTTTAAATTATGCAAATAAAACCTATAATTCAAATTTTCTTACCATATTGTTTTGGGTCAGAACTAATCATTTTAGCAAAAATTATATGCGCATATATATATATATATATATATATATATATATATATATATATATATATATATATATATATATAACACACACACACACACACACACACACACATATACATACATATATGTTCTCTTGTGCAATGGAATTGCCACTTGACCTAGCAGCAAATATTACCATGGTTACAAGCATACAGATCAGGCCAACACTTTTAAGACTAACAAGGGAACCATGACCCTCGAGGCGCCTACTGTGTCTCAATCTGTCCTCACTGACCGACAACCGGCCGCACTGCTGGGTCGCTGGTGGTGGGGACCAGGTAACAGTTGGGAGGGAAGGAAGTGGGAGGAGAAGAAGGGTGAAAAGAAGGAGGGAGAATGAAGTGGGCCACTAGTGATAAAAACCTTTCATGGCATTAGGATCTGTGAGGTTCCGTGAGCAGATCATAGAGATCATAGCGTGAAGTCTATCTTCCTCCTCCTCATCGTCATCCAGAGAGGGCGCACGACTGCCCGTGGTGTGGTGGTAGTTTATAGTGACTGCTTGGGCAATAAAAGAACACAGTTTAGCACCCGCCTCTGACACAAAGTCACGTTCCACTCACACACACACTGCAAAAAAAAAATGTTATTTGTATTTTTTTCGGGTTTTGCAGTAAAATATATAAACATTCTTAAAATGAGCACAACTGCATAACATATTAAGTCTTGTTTTCAGAGAATGCATCTTGAATTAATAGTTATTTAAATTGTTTCTACTTGTTTTAAACCTTATTTTAAGCCTTATGAAATTTCAATTTATTAAACTTAATTTTTTTTATGATCAAAATACAAAAATCCTCAATGTGAAATTTCAATCATAAGATTATAAACTGATTAAAAAAAAGTATTTAAAAAAATTTGAATGTTTATTATTTATTGAATTAAAATGTAATTCAAGATATGTTCTTTGAAAACGAGGCTTGATATCTTAAGCAATTTTGCTTCTCAAGTAAATGAATGTTGTTTTAAGGATACTCTGATATTTTAACAGGAAATTAAGCCAAAATATATATATATATTTTTTTTTTTTGCAGTGCATGTATACACAGATATAAAGAGGAGCACTGTCATCCCAGTCAGAACAGTTCAAAAATCTAAAGGCTGCGTCTAATACTCACATCCCTTCCAGAAGCCTCCACAACGGCTGTTATGTTCCACAGAAAAGTGATAACAAAACACAGACAACAGTGATATGTGGGGATGGTGTCTGATGCATATGGGATGATATTAGACTTAAAATCACTGCATGAACTTTATGCATGTATCTTATTAACTACAAACAAATGCCTTTCGATAGCATTCTGTGGAATTCAGGATTAAATGATTGTGCAGCAATGTGAAAAAATACAGACACGTTTGTGAATAAAAATGTTCTGTTCTGCATTCCTACATAATAAATTGCTAAAAGATCCTAAAACATGCAAAAAAGAGTCATTGCATTTGTGTATCAGGTGACGTGTGCATTTATTGACATCTTGTTCGAGTCCATCTTGTTTGGTTCATTTGGATTTTGAAACCTCCGTTCTGCCCTTTTAGCCTTGTCCAATCTACACACACAGCTCGCAATCCATATTATTATTATTATTATTAATACAAGGAAGGAATAACTGACAATATGCCACTGAATTACAGAAAAAAAATATTTTCAATAATTGACTCTGAAAGAGATGTGAATGAATGCACAAATCATGTTCAAATGTTCAAATCATTTAATCCTGAATTCCACAGACTCAAACTGAAAGGCATCTGTTTGTGGTTAGTAAGATACATGCATAAAATGTATGCAGTACATGGATAATTGTGCATGGTTCTATTAATCATTTTGAGTCTAATATCATCCCATAGATGCAGCCCTTTTCAGCATTCACACATCAGGGAAATCAGGTCTGACTGAACAGTGGCTGGGAGTAATGGATTGTAATGGGAGTAATGAATCTGAGTACCAACCCCAAAAAAGCACTTTTGGATGCTTAAATCACACTTAAAATTATATTAATTTAATTTAATTACATATTCATGAATATTAATGTGTGGCTTTTAAGTGTTTGATCCTTTTGGGGTCATGGATGGATGGATAGACGGATGGATAGATGGACAGATGCTGGATGTGTGAAGAGAGACAGAGATGTCTGCTGAGCCTCACTTGAGTCTTGACGGTGCCCTGGATAGACGATGCGAAACACAAAGTCTGCAGCGATCTGCTCCTCGCCATCTCCATCCTGATCCAATAAACGGGCTGTGCTGTTCCTCTTACGGAGCTTAGGGAAGACTTTACCCTGTTAAGCAAACACACAAAGTCATAATCAAACTAAACTAGACTTGTCACTTCAAATAGGGAACATTTCGTTATTAATCTGCAGTTTGTCAACCAGCAAAAAACTAGAATGTGATGTTTTCTTCATCAGAAACGATTTGGAAAAATTGAGCATTACATGCCTTGCTCACCAATGGATCTTCTGCAGTTAATGGGTGCCGTCAGAATGAGATTCCATTAAAAAATCATACTGATGAACTGGAGTCAAGTGGATTATTCATTATGATGATTTAATTAGCTGTTTGAGCTCTCATTCTGACGGCACCCATTCACTGCACAGGATCCACTGGTGAGCAAGTGACATATTACAAAATTTCTCCAAATATGTTCCAATGAAGAAAAACTAATCTACATCTTGGATGGCCTTGAGGGTGAGTAAAATTTCAGCATCTTAATTTTCATTGTCATTCTAATTTTTGAATGAGTTGGATTTTTGAAATTTTACTGACAAATTTCAACATTCTATTACATGATTTGTAATAACTTCTGTAGCAAAACACTCACCTTGCCCTTCTGGGACCAGAGTGGGGGCTCAAGCTGACCCCGGGGCAGTAAACCTGTCTCCAAACAGGACAGGAAAGCCAGCAGGTGGCCCCCAGGAGGAAAATGCAGAGGAGGCCGCTGGATCCCATCCTGACTTACTAACACCAGAGTACCTCCACAGTCCGCTAACAGAAATTCACAAGAATGTTAAATGAAATATAATATAATTAAAAATCCGATATAATGTGAATAAAATCAATAACTGATACTGAAATATGTGCTACACTGAAGCGTAATATCATAATAAATATAATAATTATAAAATAAAATAAAATAAATTATATAAGATAAAATAAAATCAGACTTACGGCGCTGGTGACAATGAATGCAGACGATCTGTCTTAAAGGCACACTCAAAGCGTAGTCCCAGTAAATACTATTGGGTGATAAAAAAAAAAGTGTGTGTGTGAGAGAGAGAAAATTGAAAAGAAAACAGTCTTTTCAATAAAATAATCAATGTTGTTTTTGCTAAATAATCTTACATTTAGATTGCTATTTGTTTCTTACAAACATTTCAACCGTATCATTACAAACAAGCAAGCTCATCTTATGCTTTTCCTGTACTGTACATCATCTGTTAAAGTAATTGCTCTGTCCAACCTAGTAATCCCGGACCAATCAATTCAGTTCCTACATGTTAAGTTCATTTGTAGCTAAATGAATTGCAGTGATTGACCATCTCAAATCATTCCAAGCTCTTCCGGCCCATTTTATCTGATGACCTAATTTACCAGATTTGCCCATGTGTGTAGCATATATTACCTCTTCTCCAAGTCACAGTCTCCCAGAGTGCCATTGATTAGCTGATTGGGCGTCCACTTTAGTGTGAGTGTTTCGGCCGTCTGATGAAGAGACAGGTAACCACGCAGCACTTCCATTTCCTTCTTCTGCAAAGAACAAAGTCTATTCAATAAAACACAGTGGCTTCCCCAACTGTGTATAAAGATATCAAATATAATCAGCAGCAATACACACTTTTATTTGCTTATAAGTAAACATGCAAGAAAAAGAGAAGAAAAAAAAGAAGAAACAAATGAGTGTGATAAGTAACAGAGTGACATAAATAAAACGTCTCTGACGATTTACTGTGATGATGAGAGCTGCGAAACGCATCAGGTTTCACACAGAAATCCAATTAAACCTGAATCACTGCAAACCTTTTGGCAAGGGTTGTCTAAACTATTGATTTCTAGAAGTCCTTGCCAGACCCAGCATTCTCTGTGCCCAGTTACATCAGTCACCATTGCAAATCTCACAGACACTTTCATGCACACATTCACTTTGTGCCTGACTCATTTGATGACAAATCTAATGTGGTGTAAAGTCTAATACAGTCTGCCTTTTCCAGTTCACAAGAGTAGCCAAGTAGCAGCCAGGAAGTCCGTTAAAAATGCCAGGGAAAGCCATCTGACCATTCATTACACAAGGGAAGGCAACAATTTGAACAGTTCTACCTATCTACACCACTCTGGCTCAAACCCCATTATCAGCAGCCCTTGAGATCCAAATATCGATAAGATGGTATTCATTGATCTAAAATCAATCCCTTTTAATTACACTCATCAAAAGAACTGTAGATGTTAATTAAACTAGTTTTCCTGTAATTGCATTTGCATCTGTGTGTGTATGTGTGTGTGTGTGTGTGTGTGTGTGTGCGTGCATGCATTTGTGTGTGTTGTCTTACCGGTTGAACGAGTACATTGTTTTTTCCGTAGAGCAAGTTAATGCGTGAGTTTTGGTGCAGGGATTCAACGTACTCTCTCGCCGAGGCCGCAAACTTGTCCTCAGACATGCTTCCAGAGGACTGACGCTTTCGGATCTGAGGAAAAAACATCAATATTGGATTTTAAATGGATTATTTACTAGAACAAAACAACTGCACAAACACCCCTATACATATGCTATTCTCACCCCAAGTGCAGGCCTGCGGCCCGGGGACACTTCTTGGCCCCTGTGGGCCCCGTGAATGCGATGCCTCTGGACCAGCTCATTTGCTGACGGGTCTGTCCAGAAATGATCCGACGTCTTGAGCTTAGTGTATTCCAGAGCGCAAGGCCCGACTATAGATGAAAAATATCGATTTTAACACAAAACAAATTGAATGTGACAACATATTGTGATGCAAGAGTGAATTATAATAAAATAATAAACGTTAACACCATTTGAACACAATGTTTAATTGAACAACATCTATAAATCTCGATTAGCTGTAATAGGAGTAGATCGAGTGTGTTTTATGCATCAGATAGACTCACCCAGCAGTGCCGCCAGTATCGGGCCAAACACAGAGTCGTGCATGAGGGCCTCCTTTTCATAATACTTACTACAGACACACACAAACAGCAAACACACAATGGGTATGTCAATAACCAGAGACCTCTTTCAAAGGCTGAACAAATAACACATTATTTTACAAGCTTCACATGACAGCCCAAACAATCACCGTGGACAAATGATAAATGTCAACCCTTAATCTTGGCAAATTTGCCACTTTGCATAAGAGAGATGAGCAATGCATGTTATGCAGCCATTATTATTTAAGAAAAAAAAAGGCAAACACACATATATTAAAATTCCATATGATATCAATAAGTGAAATTTACAAAAATGTTTCATGTTATGCTAATAACAGATAAATGTTTGATATTAAAAAATGTTTTAATATTCTTTTATAATTCTAATTTTCTTTAATACTTTGCCTAAATAAATTCAAATAATCACTCATAAAATGTCAATTTTAAAATTCACAACATTATAATGTAAAGTACAAAAAATAGTGATAATTGTTTGCAGACTTGCTAAAGATTATACTTTTTTTTAAATGCTAAAAACAAAATCATAATTTTTTTTATGAACCGAAGTACAGTACTGATGCTAATTACCTTGCATTATCCACAATATACTGCAGTATTTTGTCCAGAACTTTCTCAAAGAGGGCCGTGCGGACCCATATGTGCTTGATGGCCTGTGCAGAGAGGGGCTGAGGCGCTCGGCCGGCAGAGGAACCCTGCCTCCGGAGGGGCTCCTGTCCTGTGCTCTGGGTTCTCCTGAGAAAGACCATCAATAAAATGTTCAAAAATTCATACACATTATAACAACACATAAGTGTAAAGAGTCATTACAAACCAAATTCTCTTATGCAACCAAGTGACACAATAGTAATAATCTTTTTAATGAACATATTCCCCCCAAAAGTTAAAAAGAGCGTTTTTGCTAAGACTAGGCTTCTATTTGTCCTCATATAACCTGCTAAAATCCTATACTTGCATTGTCTGGTTTTATGAAAGAAGCAAGAGACACAAAAGGGATTATGACTGTGCCGGTCAGTGGATGTTTCTAAGTCCATGCACTTCTCCATACAGCATCTACCTAGCTGCTCATCTACAACAGTGCAGGAGGGCCAGATGAAGTCACAAAACCCACTTGAATCTGCCGGGCCGTTCAGCCAACCGGG
This sequence comes from Carassius auratus, assembly GCF_003368295.1. Taxonomy (NCBI): domain Eukaryota; kingdom Metazoa; phylum Chordata; class Actinopteri; order Cypriniformes; family Cyprinidae; genus Carassius; species Carassius auratus. Next base: position 12,491,003 of record NC_039257.1, read on the forward strand.
ACAACACACACATATGCACACAAAGACAGGGACAGAGCATATGTCATCCCAAAAGACTCAGAGCATTAGAAGAGATAAATCCCACAGATAAAAGACTAGTAACACAAGAGCAGGAACATCTAAGATGAGAGTTGCATCCTCGGACAATCAAACCATCAACAACAGCAGGTCGGACAAAATCCCCGTAGCTGGCCCTTCGAAAAGACCTGCCCCCCTTAGTTTCTGTTGTTATGTCCGACAAGCCCTGGCACTCTCATTCACACCACACATCATGTTCTCACAGTGAAAAATACTTCACGGAGCAAAGAGGACACTGAAAATGTGTCGACAGACAAGACAAGCAGGTTACTTTTGGCTTTACAAAGTGTCATTTTTAAGACATTCCAACAATAAATACCATTTTGTGGCTCTACAATGTGTTGTGACAGGAGGCTTGTTTAAAATGGCACGTTAACCGATCATCTCTTCCTCTTTACTATTTATTAGCTAGAAATAAACCTGAGTAAATATCAGAAGGTATATTGTTTCAAGACTTCAATAAACAATTTTACACAGTTCCGGCATTATGATTGGTCAGAGTGCCTGTCAATCAAACTCTCTGCGAAGGGTCAATTACACTATTGATTAAAAGTCTGCGGTCAGCAAGTGAGATTAATACTTTTATTCAGCAAGGAAGCATTACATTGACCAAAAGTGATAGTACATTTCATTTAGTCTATATACATTTCAGTACATTTTCTCTTACTTTGAACTGACAGAAAATGAGGGCGAGTAAATAAATTATTTTGGGATGAACAATCCCATCTTCAGGCTGAAAATAAACCTGGACTATTCCTTTAAGCCAGTCTTTATGACTAAGCCCGTCTGAGATCCGTTCGGAGTCTGTGGAGAGCTGGGAGGACTGCTGTAATGTTGAGCACACCGCTGAGAGAGTCCATCATGGGTGTAAGCCAATAACACCCCACAGCCATCAATCTCCCTCCAGCCCGGACATCACACCACATCACAGATGCAGGCACGGCACACCAGAGATGAAGGAGTCTGCTGTCTGGGCCACAGCGCCCTCATCTTCTCTGATTTACATAAGCATTGATCGCATAACGGCCAACCACTTACATTGTGTGTGTGTCTGAGTGCTGGCTACAGCGGTGGACTTTCAGTATAAACAAGTAAATAAATCCCTGTACCTGAGATGAGCTATGCAGATGCTATGGAGATGAAACTGTGCATTTCTGCTCCAAGAGAAATAATGTAGAGCATCCAGTGCAGCATTAGAGGTCCGTTAATACAGATGCAATCAAGTCCATTATGAATCCACAAATTAGGGCTGTGCAAAAAATCTAATGTGATTTTAATGCGCATCCTGTCAGTAAAGGCGCTCCTATAATTAGTAGTGTATATCCAGCACGTCCGTTTAGTTCAGGGTTGCCAGGTTTTCAAAACAAAACGTGCCCAATTGCTTTCTTAAAACTAACCCAATCGGTTTCGTTCCAGGCGATAAAATACACGTTTTTCTTCCGGGGTTCCCTTGGTAAAATTTGCATGTTAGGAGCTAAATATCAAATTATTGGGATTGGGATCACTTCGACCTGCAGACATGAAAAACAACCGCAGACTTGGCACCACTGGTTGGCCTTTACTACACAGAGCCGTAGTTCACTGACAATCTACACAAAATAGATTTCAAAATTTCACGGCTCTGGGTAGTAAATGCATCTCCACCTGAACCAGTGTTGCCAATCCTAATAAGGTGATATTTAGCCCCTAAAATGCCAATTTTACCAAGGCAACCCTGCCAAAAAAAACATGTATTTTATCCCCGGGATGCAATTTTTATTCGGGAACCCCCTGGATCACATCACAGGTGCACCTTTAGTGACTAGATGAGCATAAAAATCACATTAGATTTTTTGCACAGCTCTACCACAAATAGCACATATTTTTGTACAATGGCACCAAACTGTTTAACTTTTTAACCGTTGTTCATGGCAACATACAGACGCTACTTTCCAATGCCTCATTTTTTATACCAACGCAAATTAATTGCCATCTTTCAATCTTTTGATAGATGACTAAAAGTTCAGGCGTCTGCACTCATAAAGCAAGAAAACAGATTTTTTTGTAATAATTATATCTAATTATATCTAATCATTATATCTTATCATATAAAAACTAATTATAATTGTTAAGCTATATACGAGTGCAATAAATGAAATCACTTAAAGTACAAATGTGTTTTGGGTGCAATATAACTCTTGCATAAGAAAGTAATGACATGCAGTTGCTTAATTAGACTGAACTGCTGCGCTAGAAGTATTCAACAACCAGCGAGCATCTTGTTGCTTTACTGTAGATGATGACACCAGGGTGTTGCTGTGGCAACATTAGTAACCTAATGAGTGCGGTGGAGGAGGGGTGCTTCAAATGGACAGACAGGGAACACCACAAAACACGTGACCTACAGCACTCCACATTAATGCTTTAAATGTGTGTGTGTGAGAGAGTGGCTACTGTACAGACACACCAAAGTGGATTCAACTAATCTCTGACCATAACAGAGATGTGGAGTCACCTGGGAATTGTGGCTATTAGGCCAGAGTGGTCCGCTCTTGAGTGGCACATTGGCCATGTGGCTCTGCTAATGGAGAGTTAATAGGAAAATAAGAAGCTGACCGAAGCCCCTGGTGCATCCGCCCATACCATTCCTCATTTAGAGTGCTGCAGAGCCAGTCTTCTGTTTAAAGCCCAACAAAGCAGCAAATCATCCCTCTCCACACACCAGATGTGATCTGCTTCCTGCTTTCATCATTGTCTGAACAGCTTATCAGTCATAAAGCATTGCTTAAATCGCTAATACGATCAGTTCCAGTTTATGGCTTTCTTTGACTTTTAGCATCTCTACTTATAGTTATTGTTAAAAGGAAAGTATGTCATTTTTAGCAGTTTGTGGTTTGAAATGCAGAAACGAAGTATTGCTGTTTGTTGGAGTGGTCTGATATATTTACTTTTAGCTAAACCATTGTCATGAATATGGGGTGCTAATTTTACAATTCTGTTTGGAATATTAAGTGTCGTTCACAACTAGAAAGATAATTAGAAAGTTTCGAAAACCATTCTAATTCTAATAGAACTGCGAAACAACAGGGGCAGTACAACAAAACTGCAGAGCGCGATTATAATAAACAAAGTTATCGTCCACTAGTGTGAACACTAGTTATCATTTTAGTTATCTTTATAGTTTTACAGTAGTTCTTGGTGTGAACAGACCTTTAGTAGTTCAGAAATATTACTTTTGAATTCAACATAAAATACCATTTGCAATCTATTTCATTTTGTATATTGACATATTTAAGATTGAAACATTAGTAAAGCAAATCATTATAGATCTTATAATAATACTACTTTAAATACTACAAAAATACTACTTTAAAAAAATGTAATGGGGCCTATTGAGAATTGGTTGGATTGTGAAGGTGTTTCAACCTAAACGTCAGTTTACCGCTGATTATGAAGGCTTCTTTTTCAAATCTATTGTTATTTGCAATTATTTCCATCAACTTTGTAAACTGTAAATCTGTAAGATTAGCCAACAGCCCACATGGTCTAGGTGGTGTCAGCTGAAAAGAAAGTGCTTTCACAAGTGAAGTTTAATAAATTGATAATAATAATAATTTCAAGGAAGTAATGCACATTATTTGTGCGCAGTAGAAAGTCAGACCTGGTGATTTCGGCCTGCTGCTGTAGCTGTTCTTGTACTTTGCGGCAGATCTCACTCGCTGTGGTGTTCACCTTGCCGATCTTGGTGAAGAGGGCGGCGATCTTATCGCTGCGGAGGAATCCCGCCGCTCTTCGCTTCAACAGGTGGCTTAAGCAAGCCTCAATGGAGCCTGCAGAAACATAGAGGGAGGAGTTGATAAGCAAAGATCATACAAAACACTGAAAAAACTTAAGCAATTAGCATATTATTATTTCTAACAGCTTTATGTATTCCTTTAATAACAGCCATTTGTTTTCACATGTCAAATTTTTAATTCCATTTCTTTCCCAGGAGGCTTTGCTATCGATGAACTTGCACGATGCAAGGGAAAATCTTATTTCAGAAGTAATTGAGTTCTGCCTCATACTCCTCATTCGCTTTTCGTGAGGTAAACAGCCATGACAGGAGTGCATTGCAACTGGAAACAAGATTTACTGCTGGTTCCTAAAGCACAGCTAAATATTTCAGTAATTCAGACTCAGGGTGAGCTACCTGTTACCGCTCCTGCTTCTGCTAGTATTCAGTCCCCTTAAGCACTGTGTGCTCACTACAAAAACAAATAAACAACGGCAACAGTTCCCCAATCCCCTAATCTCACCGATGAAGGATGGAGCAGATGTTCATATTGGTGTAAGTCCATCTTTCTTGACACTTAGCCAAGTGCTCATGTGCCAAGAACAACATAAATCAAGATGCATGAGGAAACTTGCTTGGCAAATGAAATCAAGATAATTTTTTACATGATTGCAATGAAAGGCCAGTTATGACATTTGCATTTGTCAAGACAGCGGAGTAAAGTCTACCTGTCGACTCGCCGCATGATTGATGCTATCAATATCTCAGCAGAATCTAGGTCCTTTCGCTGCCACATAATCGACTGCATTTGTGAAAACAATCAGATGTTTATGGCGGTAATAGCACTTTTATTGCTTGGCTTGTGCACCCGGGGACAGCGGCTTCAGGTTTTTCCTTTAAGAACCTGTTTGATATATTTAGACAGCTAAAATGCACATTCGTGAAGGGAAAATGGGGATTGTATTGGTCTACTGTAGTCAAGATTCAGGGGCCTCCCAAACAGCAGGGCCCTTAGGCATATTGTGAGAATCAACCACTTTGCCATTGGTTTTCAGTGAGAGTTAACAACCTTTTTTTTTTTTTTTTAAGTTGTGCAGACATGATCAACAAGCGGCAAATATGTTGCTAATCTACACCTCTAATTTCAGAGCATACAAAAAGATGAATCATCTAATTGGCTACTAAGTGTTTCCCCCCTTGAGAACCCAGCACGATAACTGTCTGCTCCCAAAAGCAGCTCTGATTTGAACAGTAATGCCCTGAGAGGTACTAAAAAAATGCCACTTCCTGTGTCTCTCTGATCCATCTTCCATTGAGCAACAAATGTGCAGGAAAAGCGCTGTGCAGTTGAGAAACAAACTGAACGCTCCTGAAGATGTATTTACATAATCTCTCTGTGCCTGCTGGTTGAACGCCTTCCTGCATGCACCCATACACCCACAAGCTACCGGTTCTCAAACTCGAAGCACACGTTTGAATGCATACAACAGTATCAGGCAATAATAATGCATACATACATAAATAAACTCATAAAAAACACTTGTGTCCGGCTCAAAAAAAATTTTCCTCCAAGTGTCGACTGTGCCAAAAAAAATCTTCTCAAGTCCTTCACTGACACTGTTGCCTCCTTGGTAAACAAGCTCAATAACTTAAACAATAATAAATAAATAAATATATATAGAGAGTAATGATGCTCAAAATTCAGCTTTGCCATCACAGGAATAATGTTCAAATATAATCAAATTTAAAATAGATATTTTAAATCACTGTATTCTTGACTTACTGTACAGACCCAAACTTTTGAACGATATGTAGGTCTATATACAGTATAACAAACCAACCACAAAGTTGAAGACACATCCAAATACATTCTACCATCTCATATTGGTAAAATGCTTTGTGTGTTCAACTGAAGAAAGCAATCAAACAATACATACAGGAAATCAGTATCCCATCACAGATACATTAAAAGGCCTCATCTGATTCAACTGTAACAACCTCCACTCAATAAGAACAGCACTGAAAACAGAATCTGACAAACCACATGGGGATTTAATGAGCAACAGATTAGACATATTACCTCATAAATCATGCCGTTTATGATCTTTGCTAGTCTTAACGATGCATTAATGACCAAAAGCCTCCCGTGTTCTTTCAGTCATGGAAACTGAAGTATGTCAGGTTTAGATACTTACTTCTTTCTCAGTTTATACAACTATATGTAAGCCATTGATAGGTTCCTTTCCTTCATGACAAATTACAGAGGGGTTTGCTCATATATCAACATTGGCGGGTTAGAGAAGAAGATCTAATTAGACTTGTAGCCCAATTACCCACAATCCTTTGTCAAACTTGTACCCAGCTTGTCGACAGAATACAGCAGAACACATCATCTAAAAGCCATAGCATTGATGCAGAGTACAGCTTTTGAGATGCTATGACATCGCACACGTGATTGTGCTCACAGGCGACTGTATACATTGATCGATGGCCGTAATCTGAGCTACTATCATCTCTGTGAGACGTGGGGGGCTGGATGCCGGCGGCTGTGCGCGACCGCTGCCGTCTGTAGGGAAACGCACCTGTGACTGTGCAGTCAAGCTGTGAGTCACAGTAATAGATGGTAATGAACTGCATTTCTGAGGTACTCGGCAGCTGCACAGAGCGTGGGCGACAGGGGGAGGCGGGGGGCTCGAGAAAGAGTTGAAGGACCATAGGAAAAAAATGATTAAACAAGGAGTGAAAATGAGTGGCAGAGAAAGGCAGGCCAGAAGAGTCAAAGTGATGAAGAGTGAGGAAACGAGAGGGGAGAGAGCGTGAGAGAAACTACAGACTCAAAACCAGAGATTAATAGAGGAGAATAAAAAGAGGAGAAAGACAATGGCAGAGGCTGAGTGACTCATCGCTCTCTGGCATGAAGAAGGTTTAGCACTGCTGTTCTTATTAATCAGCCTGATCTTTGTCCCTCAGTCTGGACTCAGGCTCTGTCCTTGAGCGCCGGCCTCATGTTCACAGAGACATGTGAATACCAGTGACATCCAGCGAAGATGAGATGTTCCACTGGAAGACAATATATGGCACTGATCATCCCCATTGAGAAATTCTGGTTTGGAAAGTTTGTGAGAGTATTCGATTCAATATGATCCAGTTCCATTATTCTAATTCAATTCAATGAAATATGCTGAATTACTGAACACTTTCACACCAAAATACAATGTTTGTCCTTATTTCCTTGTCATTGTTTATGCTGTTAATGTTAACTAAAACTAGAATGGATTTCAGTAATTTAAATAAAGCAGAAATTAAATTAAATATAGGTTTTAAATAAAAAACGAACGAGAATTTTAATTTTTGCACTGGCAATAACTGAAGTAACATTAGTTTTAGTTGATTTACTATAACTGAAATAAAAATTAGCTAGATACAAATATATATTAAAAAAAAGTGACAAAAGCTAAAATCCCAAAAAATGATTTTTTTTTTAACTGAAAATACAAGATTTTCTAAATATGAATAAATACTAAATTATAAATATATAAATTATATTAAAATATTTTTCATTATTTTATTATTATTTTTAATAATATAAATTATTTTAATAAATTATTTTTAAAACAAGACTATGAGGGATAGCAGTACAGTGAATTCAGTAACATGCCAATTGTCCAGCTGATGAGACGTCTTTCTGATGTAATAAAACAGTTATGTGATCTTATGCAGTTTATAAGGATTTATAATTACTTGTAACTAAATTATGAGGACTTTTATACAGTGTGTGCCACTGTAAAGACTGTATGTCTATCCCTCAGCATTGAAATCATCTGCATTATATTCAGTATGGTGTCTGTTTAAGGTGTTAATGGTGTTCTAGCTTTAAACCTGCCATGACAAGTCACACTTAACAACATTTTAAAGGAGAATTTTCTATATAGGCAAAGATTATGTCAACAACAATGGAAATTTCAGTATGGAAAATTGGTAACCAGACAGTTTGAGTCTCCTCACTTACATTGTACACTGGTGGAAAAAGGATGAGACTTAGAAAAAATAAATATATATTATTTTATGTTTCGCAGAAGGAAGAATGCCGTATGGCAGTGGTCTCAACAGGCAGCCCCCAGAAATAATATCTTGCCAAGTTAGGCTTTAAAGTACACATTTCTTATTCACAATATGAAAAGAGGAAATAATCATGGTTCATTAAGAGCGTGACTCAAACATGCCATTAATGTGCTTATTGAAGTCCTCTTTTATTTTTGTACTTATTTTATCCATTCCGCATCTCCCACATATGTGTGTTTTAGCAAGGCTGTCTGTGTTGTAAGTTGGTGAATGAAAATACTTGCCAGGTTACGTGTCAATACTCTGCTTTATTAATTTATCCAGTATAAACCCCAGACATGGTGAAACAAATGTGGCTTTTCTTAATGATTGTCCTACTACAGGGTTTAACCGTGCGGCAACCTCCCGCTCTCTCTCTCGTGGAGCCAACAAGGAAGTGACTAAAACTGTAATTCATCGACTGGTCGATGGAGGCTGGCTGCATAAGGGAGTCAAAACTTTACAGCAGAAAAAAACATGTTTAAAGACTGGTGCAAAAAATGGTTTTGGTCTATATAGCTAAATTTACCCTTCGTGACAACTGTGAGGGGGGTGAATTTTTTTATAACTCATCCGTATAAATTATATTAAGACTTAAAGTTCTGCATAATTAAGGGCGTGACCACTTGACTGACAGGTGGTTTGGCTTCGGCAGCTAGCTCCTGCCTTTTTGCCCATTTTCAATTGTCCGCGGTGATGCTCTGCCAAGATGGTGACACCCCGCTCTGCACACTTTGAGCTTCAAAAACGCTCTTCAGGAGTCTATGGGTGACGTCACGGACACTACTTCCATGTATGTATATATATATATATATATATATATATATATAATAGTAGGCCTTTATTCTGGCCCACCTCTAGTGGCAAAAAATTTTTTTGGCCTGATGCCAAACTTACCTGCTGATCCCTGCTATACGGGTTTGGAAGATACCTTGGGAGGAATTGAGAATTAAAAAGCATAAAGTAAACACAAAGTCTTCATCATGATGGCAAACCACCATGCTCTACTGATGTTACGCTCAAAAGATAATTCTTTGTTTTGTTTTTTTTTTACATCTGGCACCACCAGCACCCAAAAAAGTTTCCTGCTATTTCGGTGAGTTTAAACAGTTAGACACCTCTATTAATAGAGGCATCCATAGTTTTTTATGAAAGGAGTCAAGTGTGAATACAGCACATTCCTGTCACCATGAAGCTTGCAAGATGGCAGTCTAAACATTTCACACACACACACACACACACACACTCACACCCTACACAATCTAGCTTGAAGGAATCACACATATGTACACAAACACACCTCTGACAGTATATGATGCATTCACCCCATTCCTGCTCTCAGGACACCTATGAAAACAGTAAAGACTGACAGTATATCCAGCAAGTGGAATAGATTGTAATCCAAATATCTGAGGCCACACTGAAAATCTGGGAAATACAAGAAAAGAAAATAACGTCAAATGAATAAACGGTACATTCACACCGGGCGTTTTGCGTGAATCTTGGTGCTGATGCGATGGTCATAGTGACAACAGCCAGCCACATTAGTATTCTGGTGTTGCATCACGATTTGCCAGCGTCTGCACCAGGGTATTTGCATAAGGCGATCTGATTGGCTGATTGACACAAATTTGTCGAATTCATGAAGCTCAAGTACTGCTTTTAAAAAAAGATGGACAAACTAAAAACTAAAAACTAATAGTCACAAACATTTGTATGCATGCCTGCATTAATGTAATGCAGTAAATCATAACTGATGCATACATTTACATGCTAAAACCTTAAATCTGACACAGATACTATTTAAATGTGCTTCCATTTCAGGTCATCCTCTCACACCAGGTGATTAAATATTGATTTACACCAACAGTCTGTGAGACGTATGGCGGTGATCACAAGCCTGAGTTTTGTCTATTCTCTCCGAACTGAGAAAGGAAGGTTGAACAGAAAACAAATCTGCATGCATCTCCCTTCATCCACTGTGTGAAGGAGAGAGTATACTTCATCAACGCTTTCTTTGTCTAAGCACCTTCAATCAGCTGAGGGATGCGCAGCACTCAGCCGCAGCTGCTGACACTACAGGGAAGAGCAGAGCGGTCACCAAACACCTGTTCCAGAGATGAGAAAACATGTCAATGCTGATCCATTTGACAGAAACACCCACAGGGACGTATACAGAGAACATTCCCTGATACTGCTGTCAGAGACAGTGATGCATTTTAGGGACTATTATTAAAAAACAAGTGCAAGTAGACTTTGTTTTTGGCACTGACACCAGTACTTTTAATAACACCAGTTTTTAAACAGAGCTTAACAATAATGAAGAGATAGTTTTCTCCTATACTGTATGTGGAATATCTCCACTATAGAGTTAGATATAAGCAGACTTCCTTTTACTAAATTAGTTTTAGTGACATTGCTCTTGCTCAAATTCACATCTGTTCTCCAGAGGGCCATCTCTCTTCTCTTCAA